>NC_090436.1:822413575-823876468 GCF_031143425.1 Pleurodeles waltl
GTGAGTTAGAGATACAAAGAGATTTTTGAAATGAGGTGAGATAGAGAGAAGGGGGTGCAGAGAGAGAGAGATGGAGAGAGGAGGTGGTAGAGAAAAAGACTAGAGGTAGAGACAGAGAGGGAGGCCCAGATTTACTACCACTTTGTCCCGGGTTTGTGTCACTTCTGTGATGCAAACCCGGAACAGAGTGTTATGGTGGTATTTACTATCCAAGGCAAATCAAGATGTGCATTGGATAGTATCTCAAAGTAACTCAAAGTTGTGCTTTGCGCTATTTTGCAATTCTTTGTGTCAAGGGGGCATTCCATTGGTGGTACATGGGCATTCCCATACAACCACCAATGGGTATTGATGCAAATCCCTATCTACTAACATTCATAGTTGGCATATGTGTCAAAACATTATGCCTTCTAGAAGAAGGCATAGTAAGGAGAAATGTTTTGATTTCTCCTTACTTTTTAACATTGCATGTGTGCTGCATTCTATAGCACACTACAACGCAGGGAACGTATTCAAAGATGTTTTTTGTGCTAGAAGGGTCATTTTCCAGTACAATATTTATGCTTTAGAGAACGCACACACCCTTGCACTATGGCACAATGGTGTGGGCATTTCCACATTGCAGTCTAAAGAATGCAGCACTAAATGGAAGAAAAATGCACCATATATTGTAGCTATGGCACATTTTTTCTCTTGGCCTTTGATGCAGGATCTTTGGTTGCTGTGCTGCCTTTCATTGAATATTAGTAAATCTGTTCCATAGTAATAAAGGTGTAAGGGAGTGAGTAAGTGGTAGAGAGAGATATGGTGAAGTAGTGAATTAATTATGAGATAAATTGAAATGTGGCACTGAGAGAAAGGTAGAGTAGAGGGGCATGAGGTAGTAAGATAGATGTGGGGATAGGTATATATAATTAGAGATCACATAGATGAAAGTTGACAGAGAGAGAACAGCATGTATATAGAGATGTAGAGCTAGAGAGAGGCAAATAGAAAAGGTGGTGTGGAACAGCTGAGGGAAAGAGAGTGAACGAAGATGGAAAGACTATATTTCAATGTAATTGCCACCAGCTGCCTGAGAACACAAGGCTTAATGTTGGGCAGACCAGGCTTACCCAACAATCACATGAAAAACATATCAAGTTTTCAATGGGCACATTTATTAAGTTTGCAATTCAGACTGTACTGCTCATTTATTAGTGCCTCTTCCCCACGAGGTTGGGGCCTTTGGCAGTTTTCCCACTTTGCCAATCCTTAAAAGTTCTGAATTGTATACAACTTCATGAACACCACCTAGCCTTGTGATTATTAACATGGAACTGATCTTTTGGAAATTGGAGAACATTGCCTGAGATGGCTTGTGGACAATCAGAATCATTGGCCAGTTATGTTATGTGTATTTGCAAAGCACACAATCACCTGTGATGGTATGCTGTGCTGAGCAGGTGTATGTGCCAAGCCCTGCCTATGGTAGGTTTGTTAACTAAAAAGCCTGGTCTTCAGCTTCTTGTGGAATTCAAAAAAAGAGGCGAAGGAATAGGCTCTGATGTGAAGTGGGGAGCCATTAAGCACTTTAGGATCGATGTAAGAGAATGTCTCCTGATCTGATTCTGTGTATTCGTGGGATGTTTGGGAGTAGGAGCAACACAGTGAATGCAGTTGGCAACAAAAAAAGGTTTCAAATTCAAGCCGCCAGACTGCTTGAATTCTCAGAATAAAATGATTCCATTAGTCCAGTTCTTAAATCTCATTATTGGATCCCATTGAATTAGGGGATGCAATGCAAACTCCTGTGTATTATAATGAAAGCCTGGCAGGGTGAAGAACTGGATTATCTCCTCAAACTATGCCCCCTCTCTAAATCCCACACCCACTCAGATACACCAGGCCCAGCTCCCTTAGCTATGCCAACTTCAATCAAAAGTGGTGACAATTCATAGTTTAGGCATTATTGTTAGCAACTTGGCTGACACACAAAAAACAAATTCCTCTATCTCTGACCCGTTCATGAAAAACTTGAAAATGGCATTGCTGATGAAATCTCTTCCCAATGAATAAGCTGTTCAGAGAGCAAACCCCCTAGTATGGAGGGACTGGATCATCCAACAGAAAGACCCAACACGACCGCTTCATTTCAGAACCCAGCTCTTCTTAGTTTCAGGATATCGTCCTGTGAAGTGGCAAGAACAGGACAAGATGATTCTGTATAAAACATATAACTACATTAACTCCAATAAAGCTCAGCATTAACATGCCTGCAGTGATCTTACTAAACATGCTATTGCACATGTTTGAGAAGCTCACTGCAGAATATTTATTACTTTTCCTGATGTAGGTAAATTAGATTATGGTGGTTGTATTATTTAAATGCTAGTGAATAAAAGCTTTGGGGTCTCTAGTTTGTCATTCTTTATTACAAGGGATATGGGTGGCTGGCATCTGGTGTGAATGCTGTGTTTGTATCTTGGTATGATACAGTATTGGTGGATGGCTTCTAATTTATATCATGTTGGGTTAGTGATTTAGGGGCTGATTTAAGAGACCCTAGCGCCTCCTTGCACCACATTAGTGTAATTTTGGTGCTGTGATTTTGGCCTCATTGGGCTAATGTGGCCCAACGAGGCCAGAATCACAGTGCCAAATTTCCAAAGTGGCATAATGCATGCATTGCGTCACTTTGTGACCCCTTGTGCTACATTAGGCCTGCGCCAGACATAATGTATGCAATTAAAAGGGGGGGGAATAAATGGCATAAAGAAATCTAAGAGATTTGTTTGTGTCATTTTTTCCGGCACTTTTAACGCCTGCTCAGAGCAGGAGTTAAAAAGAGACTCCCATTGGTTTCAATGGGCCTCTGGGCGCTTTGCAGGATTAGTGTCAGAATTATTGACGCTAATCCTGCAAAGCGCCAAACTAGCATCAAAAATTCTGATGCTAGTTCCCTAACTATTACCATGGTGTGCTGTATATTAAATACAGCACATGCATGGTGGTGTTAGAGGACGCTAAGGGGTGCAAAAAAAGTAACAAAAATCTGCCCCTTAGTGAGCAGATGCAGAGGGTTTCCTTGTAATATGTAGTGGGCAGAGGTGAATTATATAATCTTGGACAACAAAATTTATGGTGTGTTTAATTTGTGGTATTAGGACAAATATTGTTTTTCATTACATTGTAAGAGCTAGTTTCCAGCCATGAATGCAGATGCCATGAGACAAGTACGATTGGTATGCTTATGCTCAGGGGCAGCCCCTCCTTTGAGCGGAGGTGCATTGCCCCATCCACAAAATGCCCCCCATAATGGAATGAAAAGTGGTAATAAACTTTGTTCATTACCATTTTATTTTTCAGCACCCCGTCCTGAATCAGGTGTCAGGACGAGGGCAGGGGTATTTACTGCCGAGTGGCAGCAGGGAGCTGTAAAGTGCACATGTCGCTTTGGCCGGCCGTATTATGATGGCCAGCCAAACATGCGCACTTTAAACATGTCTAAACCAGCTGTCTTAAGACGGGATCTTTTAACATTAAATTTATATTTTACCTAGTTCAAATATTTTAATCTAACTTTAAGGTATTTCTTATGGGTTTTCATAATCGCAATAAAAGTATATTTCTCATATTACTATAAAAACTGTTTACAGTTGACAGCTTTTATAGTTAGATGAGAAATATATTTTTATTGTGATTATGTTTTATTATAAAGGATAAGAGGGAAAAACTTTTAATGTTAAAATGTTGCTAGGTATTATGCATTTAAAATACATTTGGTGTATTTATTTAAATACTTTGAATAACATAAAAATAAAAAGATAAGAAATAACAAGAAAAACAATGTGTAAAGTATGGTCTTCAAATAGTAATGTCTGGAGTATAGTGACATTGGAAAACGGTCAATAACCATTTATTTTTTCACCTTGTATATATATATATATATATATATATATATATATATATATATATATATATATCATATGTTTTCCCATAGATGTAGAAAATTGCATGCCAGCAACGTAATTTCAATTGAGTCTTAGGATTCAAATTCACATCCAAAGGGAATTTGTGTATGTTTATGGACTTTTAACCCTGTCCCTTTGGTGTTGGAAGCGGCACCCCTCTGATTTGTTTCAGATTATAAAAAAAAATGCCACACTGCTTTTTCAGGAAACATATAGCCATGTTAGGCGGTATAATAATGGGGTCAGAAGAACAGCACTATGATAGAGTATAAAAAGCTAAAACAGCAGTTTCTAGAGAAAGTTTCAGATATAATGTCATTCATTCACACCAAACATACTGACAATGATATTCTGAAGTACGGCATTTCTAGATTAGGCCTTGGATATCAAATTAATGATAAATGTGGAAGAATCTCACCTTCACTTATTTTATTTGGTTATTGGCTATATCCTGTGTGGGTAGGCATGTGCGCTAAAGTACTGTAATCCTAGTCAGATTCAATAATTCTCAGCATGAATTAGACATGCATATCGATTTCATCAAAAATGTTTATTCATGTTTTTTTCCTTTGCCTTTTCTTAAAATTTTAATTATGCATTTTAGCAGGACTAATTCATTTTGACCAAGTTATTTTCATCACATAACAATCCATTCTCTCTTACCCATGTCAAAAAATAAATTCAGGATCTTGTATCACTTATATCAGAATGTTGACAAATAAAACTATTCATGAAAAAGTAAAATCATACATACTTGGACCCAGTTGTTAACTCTACAGATCAATGTATTAATCTCCTTCCAGATGGAAAATTCATTCTATATCAGTATAAATGCCCCTACTATGTGATATTATCAGAATGAATAACCTAATGAAGCAAATTGCAGTTTAATCAATACTGGCAGTATTACCATGCATCAAAGCAAATTCTGCAGCTCAAATTGAAATGTATTCACAATGGCTCTTTTCCTGCAATGAACCTTACTTTAATACTGTCTGCCATTTTGTGGGAAACTTTAGTCCCACTGTCAATAGGTAGTGACCTGTCTTCAGATTGTACCCTTTCTTACCTGTTTTCAGAGAAGCAAATTCACCATTCTATCTCTATCTTGTTCTGTAACTGATTGTTGTACTTCACTAAATGCAGACAAAGAATAATCGAACCAGGACTGTAGTCCTCGAGCTCACTAGGCTGTATACATGTTATATTGCCAATAGTCAAATAGCCCTGTAGTAAATAGTGGATAATTGGAACATTGTGCAGCTTAGCAGACATATTGAAAAAATAATATAAAGAACACAAGTGTAAGAGTAATCCATATAATTTCACTAAGGAGAGGGTGGGGAAGGAATGCAGAGTTATACAAAAATATTTAACCTACATACATGTCTTCCATATTGCATTAAAGTTGCTTTGATTTAAAGGACTTATTTTTTCTCTTTTTCGAGTGGCCCAGTTTTAAATGTTTGAGTGACAGTAATAGTTATTTGTGTAGGCCCATCGCTTATATTACATGCTGTTAATTTGTATATTCCACACAGATTAGTAAATATTAAAATAATAAAACACAAGATACTTTAAATCGGACTCATAAGCCAATAGATTTCAATTATTTAAGAGTTAAACATTTTTTGGTGATAAACAATCATCACACAAAAGTGCTGGATGAGACAAATCCACATTTGATACACTCTTATGTTTTGGGGAAGCCCGTTCTGTAGCAAAGTGGTGTGTACAGCAAATATTTTGTAATTTATGATACGCCAGTGGGATAAAGGCTTAATGAGCAAATTTGGCTGGGATAAAAATGCTTTACTTGGAACATAACACATATGATTTCTGGCAAGGTATGACACAGAAAGGCCAAAGTCATTATCCCCATTTAGACTGGAAGATAATGTAAAGAAAGTCTTTGAATGGAGATTGAATCACCTCAGGAAAGACCAAAAACCAGTTCTTTAAGCCTGAAAAAGGTGCCCTTAACAATACCTCTGATTTAGAAATTAATGCTAATATCAAATTACCACCAGTAATGCAGGATTAGCAATAAAAGGGATTCTTTGTCAGCATGATTATTGATCTCAACACAGTAATTAGGGTGGGCTGGTTTAACCTGAAATGTTGTAATTGTCTGGGGAATTAAATGCCATCTCTGGTATTCTTGATAACTCTGAGGCCAAGGTAAAAAAATGCCAAAACAACTAGTTGCAAGAGTTCAGTCAGGACAGACTGGACAGCTAACACAGACTGAAGAATCAAAACAGCAATACAGCTGTAGTAAATGAATACAGGAATTTAACGCATTATAAATAACAGAAAAATACCCATTTAAGTGTCTGAGGGGTGAATTTTCAGTAGTGTGTAGGTCTTGATAAGCTTTGAGGGAGTAAAGGGTCAACCGCCTTTTTATTTTGTGTCGTGTTTATCAGTCCAACAGGAAACTAATGTTTCCCGTGACCTATTAGAGTGGTGTAATGTTGATTAATGAAAATGCTGGGTGGGAGTTAACTATTGAATGTGCTTCTGTCTTTATGTGGTACATCAATACAAAGGTATTTTAAAAGCGTTTAGGTAATGACTATATGCTATACCAACAGTAGGACCATCTTAGAATATTGAGGGGCAATCCATTCATCTATCCATCCTTTTACCCTTTAAGATACACATTCATCCTTTCACCGATATGCCCATCAATGTATTCATATAGTCATCCATCCATTCTTTAACCCATCCAACTTTTCACTGCTCCTCAGCTGTACATTTTTCTGCCCTTCCATCAATTCGCCCTTTCACTTATCAATCCTTTCTCTCTTTGACCCATCCTTCCAGCTTCTCATGTACTTTTACTTTCACATTCCATACTTTTACCTTTCTATCCATCCATCCATGCATTCTTTCACCCTTCCTTCCATTCACCTTTTAATTCTTAACCATTTCTTCCTCCCTTCATTTTATATTTCGTTCCCTACGCCCTTCCTTCCTCCTGTTAATACTTTTCTTTTTCCACACACCCATCTTTTCTATCATTTTTACTTTCTCTTTCTTACTTATCTCTCTTATGCTCGCATTGTTTATTTGTCTCTATGTGTTTCCTCTACTGTCATCTTTCTTTGTTTCCTTCACTGTGCATGTTAGCTGAGCACACCCTGCTGTCATGGTATTCACTAACAGTGTTATTGATTAGAATTTTTATTAGAATTTTTTCTGCGGGCCTACAGACAGAATAGGCTCTTGAACAACTAAACACCACTGCATGTTGAAAGACCTTTTTCTAACAAGCACCGTCTGTAACTTAGAAACATGATTTTAGGAGAGACTCAATGAGTGTACAGCCAGGAGGAAACATGATCATCCTACTCCCCCAATAACATTTCTTCGGAAAATAATATAATTTTCCTGAAAACAGATCAGAGTTAATGTATTTGCCACTGGATATTCTTCTCATGTCTCAGAAGTGGACCTGTGGGTGAAGTAAAATCTGCCCTGTAGTTTTAAAAGTAGGTTTTCAGGCATAAGAGGGTGATGCATGGGGTTAAATCCCTTTTCTAAATAGCTATGCACGAAAAGTAAAGCAGCTGGGCCACATTAGAAAACACACTTTACTATCCTTGTTGGAATATGGGTGGTCTTTTCTTTTTCTCATTTTTAGTTTAGTTCACAGAAGAGAAATATTTTAAGTCCCAGGAGCCTAATCATTGTTGTACAACAGATGATTTGCTGAAAATATGTTAAACATAGAAGAATCACATTAAATCTGCTCTGGTTTATTTTCGGTTTTGATCTAGTAAGCAGTTGATGGTATCAAAGTTATACATTTTTATTTTATGTAAGAAATAAATACTGGTATTAGGGTAGGCAAAATATATGTTTAAAACTTTCCAGTTCATATTCATTTTCCAATGTAAACAGAAGTTGAAAGATAATACAATTCTTCGAGAGAAATATCTGCAGAGCATGGGTAGAAATTGAAACGCAAATAATCGTCCAAAAACGTATTGTAGAATAGAAAAAAGCTGTGAATTACGCTGGGCTCTGTGCAAAGCAGCTACTAAGTAAAAAGTAAGGTGTTCTCCTCTGCTGCCGAGCTATTAAACTTAAAAATATACGGAAGTGAAGAAATAATTGATGAGAGCTGTCTGGAAATGTTCGTGGTGACTCCTCAAGTTGGGGTGGAAAAAAAAGGGGGCGGGGTCCAAAACGTTTTTTCCCCATGCAGTGTCTATGGGGATTTTCAATGTTTTAGACACTGGTACAGCCAGATCTGCTGAACAGAATTACAGCAGATATTGCATAAAGCTAGAGCTTGGTACAAAAAGAGCCATTTTTAGGTCGAGCATAGCAGTGCGCATGCACTGCTTTTCTGACAGGTTGGTATGTATCTGGGCTTTTAACAATGGCCACCTCACGCCCATCACAATCACTCGTTCGTGGGTTTGCCTTTCAAAAATCCTTTGATGACATTGGTAAATGGTTTACGTTTGTCCCTCCGTGGGGAGGTTTTGTTGCTGCCTTGGCTATAGCCCCTGTTACTTGGCTAATTACACTTTTGCAAGTTTGACTGCTAGTGAAATTCTTTTTCTTTTTGTGTCTGTCCTTATCTCTGATGCTCATGGTGGCCGTGGCGCTGTGAACCGGCTCGCTTATGTGAAAATGTTTTACTTTTGATTTTCAAGTTATATGGCAAGAAAAGTCTGGTTAGGAGTTTACAACACTAATAGCTCTAACTCGAGCAAATGCGAGACCCATTGCATTGCAAATACTTGTTGTAATTTGGTGTAAATCTGCTCTGTAGTTTCAGAGTTATTAAAGGAAAAAAATATAGATATCTAGGGACCGGATCCTCTGCACCCTAGATATCTATATCTAGATATCTATCACCCGCTCACACACTATACCCATGCCCCGTCCATGGTTGTATTAAAGTACGGTATTTATATATTACATTAAAAAAAGCATAGAAATACACTGAAAAAAGCAAAGGTTACAGGGACCTTATAGTTAGGTTTACGTTTTACCCACACAAAACCATAGCAACTCAACAGTTATAGTTATACTTATAGTTATACTTATCTGAAGAAACTATAAATCATACTTGAAAGTAACATTGGGATACGAGTTATAGTTTCTTAACATAAATATAACTATAACTGCTGAATTTCTATGTTTTTTTGTGGGTAAAACATGTATGTATATATACATATATATATAAATAAATATGTGCTCAAATACCAAGTCCGCTTGTCTCATGGAAATATCTCACACAATTCCAGAGCGTACAGGATGGCATACATGCCGAAACGTGTTAAGTGTTCCATCCACCAGGCTGCTGTTTCGTGTTGGAGATGTAATTTGAAATAAAGTGTACATCATCTTGTACGTTCTGGAGCGCATGTGATATTTCCATAAAAAAGCGGACTTGGTGTAAACAGGAATTACTGATGTGGTACCCGACCGTGCATGCTCCTCCACCATTTGGACTTTGCAACAAATGGGACCCGAGAGACGCAGGTTATATATGTCTACGTATAGACATACATTACCTACTGCCAGTTGTAGTAGTAGTAGTAAGAACCTAGGGCCAGATGTAGGAAACTGTTTGCGACTCGCAAACGTCAAAATTTGCCGTTTGCGAGTCGCAAAACGCAGTTTCCTATGCAGAAATGCATTTTGCGAGTCGGAACCGACTCGCAAAATGACTTCCGACTCGCAAATAGGAAAGGGTGTTCCCTTCCTATTTGCGACTCGCAGTGGGATGCAATACCATTTGCGACCGCGTACGCGGTCGCAAATGGCATCGCAGTTACCATCCACTTCAAGTGGATGGTAACCCACTCGCATATTGGAAGGGGTCCCCATGGGACCCCTTCCAGTTTGTGACTGGACCCACAAATATTTTTTCAGGGCAGGGAGTGGTCCAAGGGACCACTCCCTGCCCTGAAAAAATACCGAAACTAAAGGTTTCGTTTTTTTTTTAAAGTGCAGCTCGTTTTCCTGTAAGGAAAACGGGCTACACTTAAAAAAAAAAAAAAAAACTGCTTTATTTAAAAGCAGTCACGAACATGGAGGTCTGCTGACGACAGCAGGCCTCCATGTTTGCGAGTGCCTATACTCGCTATGGGGCCGCAATATGCGACCCACCTCATGAATATTCATGAGGTGGGTCATTGCGACCCCATAGCGAGTCGCAGTCGGTGTCTGAGACACCGTACTGCATACCAAATTGCGAGTTGCAATTTGCGAGACGGATGGACTCGCAAACTGCGACTCGCAATTTGGTTTGTTGCTACATCTGGCCCCTGGTTTCCATAGGAAAAGCATTTTTTGTTTTGCTAATAACTTTAACATGGTTTGACGAATCTTCATTAAAATTTTAAAACTAGTCTGCCACACAGTTTAGCTGCTGTGTGGGACGTTTTGAGGTTATTCGTCTGCAGGGGCTGAGAAAAAGAGGGGTTCCAAAAACACATTCCCCCCATGCAATTTCCTATAGGGATTTTACACACAGCTATTACCCAAACCGCTGGACGGAATTACACCAAATTTAGCAATTTGATTCTGTTCAGTAGCTTGGGGAAAAAGATTTATGTATATCTAAAGCCGTGGATCCACCGCGGATCCACTATGGTGGATCCGCAGATCTATACACCAACAGCAATACTTTAATTGGCTGGCTGCAACCTGTACTGAACACGATATGCATATTATTTGTGTACTCTGTTTCCATCTAACATTAACAAATAAGGATCATTCTGATAACATTAGACTTTTAGTCTAGCTATATTAGATTCAAAACATCCGATGATGATAAAATATTCTCCATAATCAGTAGATGTTAAATCCAGGACAGAATTATTCACTTTATGGAAGAGAAATAAAAGTATACTGTGAGAGCCCAACTCCATTTAAAAGTCATTCAAAGCATTTATGTGATGCAAATGGTTACTTCTTGGGCAAAGCATGTTATACATAATGCTGAATAATTTGTTCTGCTCAGAAAACAATGCTATAACTCAAGAAAATTAATCCTGATGCAAACATAGTCACGAAGAAGCCTTATTAATTATAACTACCTCAAAACATATAAAGGAATAAAATGTGAAGCAACAACAAGGTCATTATAAAATTCAGAAGGTGGATCATGTTGAAAAGAAGTGAAACAATGGCTTACTCTAGGATGTGAAGCAAACAGATTACAGTGGTATTGGGGTACAAAAACAGTGGCAAATCAAATAGGTCTCATTTGTAACACCAGAGTGTAGACCTTCTAACTTTCCAAATTCTTTTTGCATTTGCCATTGTTATTGGCAAAAACCATTGTAATATGGCCACCCATTTATGCAAAGAATAAAATATTTAAGTACAGAGAGCGGGCAGGAAAGGGGAGTGGAAAGTGAAGAATTAAAGTAAAAAGAGAGAGAGAGATAGTCCCCAAGCACTGTGATGCAAGATCCTCACATCATTAGTGGAAGTATACAACTCATTCATCCAGAACATGTGAGATTATATACTTATTGTTTGAAATTGGGTTAATGTTGGGTGTAGGTGAACCCCTACTCAAGCAGCAACCACAATCTCTGGGTGGTTGAAACACAAGCAAATTCCAAATTAACCTATGCTTAACTCTTCTGTAGCTTGGCACACAAACAGTCAGGCTTATTTTAGAGGCAATGTGTGAAGTATTTATGCAGTACTTCAAACAGTAATAAAGTGAAAACACAAAGCAAGAAAAATTCCACATCAATTTAGAACAATGGAGTAACATTTAATAAATAGGTTTACACCAAATTGACAGAAATCCAATTAGTAGAACCGGAGATGTGCAATGTTTAAAAATATGGAGTAAATAATGCTTAACAGCACAAAGTGCCAACTGTGGTTATTTGATTGTGCCAGACCAGGGCAAAATCACAAGTTCAGGCTAAACTGAACAAAGTGCCTTAATTCCTGGTTTGCAGAGTGTTGCAATATCCTGCTTCGAGGATTCGTCATGCAGCAGTAGTTCTGGAGAGTTGAGGGGCTGCGGTGCAGAGCCTGGAGTCATTGTCAAGGATGCCATTGAGAAGGGGCTTGCTATGCTAAGTCCTGATTTGAAAATGCACAGCATAGTAGCGGGTTCCCAAGAAGCTGCGGGGCTTCAGTGCTGAGTATTGCATGACCGTCGAGGGGGTTGTCGATGATGGCTTGCAATGCAAAGGCATGCATCGAGGATCTGTTGAGGATGTGCTGCACAGCGCCATTTCAGAGCAGACTGCGAGCTGCGATGTAATGTTCAGCATCAGGGATGCATCGCCTTGGGCAGTTCTAATACGGCTGAGAGGAGATGTGTGGGTTGTGCTTCATAGGACCACAGCTGGGGTGGCAGAGCACCTTCAGGGCCACTTCCAAGGGTCCAGACTGAGTTGGCACCACTTGGGGGGAGGGGACTCACAGCAGATAGAGTCCAGGTGCAGGGTTTGAAGAGGTTGGAGTCTTTCCTTTCCCTGGGGCTCTGATAGGGAGGCCAGCCAACTAACCCTCAGAGTCACTCTTGTGGTTCTGGGTTAACGATGCAGGTCCAGCCCTTCACTCACGCTGCAGGGCAGTAGGAAGCAGGGCAACAGAGTAGCAGGCCTTCTTGCAGAACAGCGGAGCAGTCTGTCTGAGTTCCCCACAGGTTCAGAGGTGTACTGAAGAGTTTGGTCTGAGAGTCCTGGTACCCACTTTGAAGTAGAAGAAGGTTCTGGAAGGTTCCATCTGCAGAGGTGTCTGGATTTTCTGCCTCGCACCATGGCTCCTGCTTGTCTGTGGTCACAAAAGACTAGTTTCAAACCCTTTGTGAGTGTGCTCAGGCAGAGTCTTTGTAATGTGCAAGTGTGGTAGGTGACAGCACCCCCTCACACATCAAGTCAAAGATGTCCCATCCTGCCAACACCTATTGCCCTTTGTCTCACAGTCTGAGAGCCATACACAAAGCCCAACTGCCAGCTACACCTAGTGATGTGAACCAGGATACAGGCTGCAGGCACCAAATGGTTAGGACAAGAAAATGCCAACTTTCTAAAAGCTGCAATTTCAGAATTGTGACTTAAAATCTGACTTTAACTTTAAAAAGAGGTTTTGTGTAAAAAAAACATAACTTGCTAACAATTTGTCAAAAATAGCATCTTTGATCAAATGATTAAAAACAGAAATCCATAAAGAAGATATACACCAACTCTTGTTGAATTAGAAATAATTTACTCTTTGCAATGCCAGGGAATGTATTTTTCCTAAAGCAACTGTAGATTATACTGTGTAAAAACGACTACTGCTAGTGTTCTCTTGATGCTTTTTTACTTGCTGTACAGTTGAAGTGCTCTGATTTAGCTTACATCTTCTTCTTAGTTTGGTTTAAGGTTATCTATTTTTTACGTGTGTTTCATTCATTGTCTTCCAGATTGTCTGTCTTGTTGACGGTGATCTGTCTTGTTGACCGATCATTCTGTAGAGTGCTTTTCTTTTTTGAGTTGTTGTATTATACTCCGAACTAGGTACAACTTACTCTTGAATGCCAAGATGTAAGACATTACTACTCACTGACCTGTTTCAATAGGTTTTTTCCAATGAATGAGCATACTCTACTACTGGAAATTCACAAGTAAGTCATATCTAAGTCTAAAGTAGTACACAACCACTCAAAGAAAGTTCTTTGTGATTCAGGTGTGGAAATTCAGGAGTAATTCAAACCTAGGAGAGGACTAGGGCACAGCTACACACTGAAAAACCTTAGTAAATGTTGACTCATTTCTCCTAATGTGCCGCTTTCAATTATGCTTAACCCATGAACGGCAGCATAAAAATAATGTAATACATTAAGTTATCCATTAATTTGAGCATTCCTTTACTTATAAAATGGCCTTGTGTAACACATCCAGTAATTTAAATTCGATTGGCACAGCACAGATACTTTGAAGCATAAAAATATAACGTAAAGTGCAAGAGTTACAAACACATCAAATATATGTCTGTCACTTGTAGACATTTTGTGTATCTTTCTTAGTTTTTCAAGCTGCCTATTGGATATGTGAATACTTTCAATATATATTTATGACTTATTCATATACAGTTTTGACAAGTATTTACTATTAAATGCTCAAACATAAAAAGTTAGACCCACAATAGGGAGATTAAACATCGAAGATTAAGGGAAAATCGTCAAAAGAAGAATTACGAAACAACCTTTTCTATTTTACTTTGTGTAACACTTATGTTAGCAATTCAGCTTACCTCCCCCATCAGTTTTAATCGGCCAGTTTCTCCATCATAGATAAGCTGATGGGCTTTTTGCCCAAAGAAGTTTTAATTCAGGAGTTACTTGCTTTGAACCACGCATTCCATCGGGTAATGCACGAAATAACAAGAGAAATATATATTACGGTCAGTTGAAATGTAACAAGAGAAACAAAGTAAATAAATGATCACCACAGGGTGTGGATCAGAATTATTTCTCTGAATGTGCCTTACCTTTTACAGTCTAGTGCTTTGCAAACCATTGGGGGCACCTCCTGGAGAGGTGATGAGAGCACAACTGCATGTCAGGTTGGCAGTGAAAGCCGTGTTTTCAATTCCATGCTGTGTGTCCTGAAGTGTCTGCTCCTTCAGCCAATAGATGCATTAGCTTCTGTTCTATTTTCATGACATTTAATATGCGGACCCTGTCCCAGACCTCTTGAACGTTAAAGACGTATTCTAAGATTAACTCTGTCTGTGATCTCATATAGACACAAGTAGCAGCTGCTAGATGTAACTCGCTCGTTGGTACCCCGTCACTTCCGTCTCTCCTGATCTCAGGGGTCTGGAAGACAGTGGCAGAAAGAGAAAGTCAACAGGCTTCAAGAGAACTTTTAACAGACCGTATCCACTATATGCCGGATGTCACCTGGCGTGTGTCGGTATGATTTGTCCATTTATATTAACTGGATCACATTCAAATGATCACCTTCCTCAGGGTTATCGTAAAGGTAACATTTCACAGTTTTTGAACAGCCTCGTTAATAAATGACCTGTCAGCAAACAAATCATAGGCTTACAGCAGTAGTATTCATCCCTGTTATCGTTTTGCAAGATGGTTTTGGTCTTAACAGAGCATTTCAGTGCTACAGGTCAAACCTTTATAAGCTAGATAAATTGTCTATATTGCCAATAACCATATCGGAATATTTTTTATAGCTTGAGCATCAGACAGGGATGTCTACTTTGTCAATGCTCTTTTATCATAAATTAACTTTTTTCTGGTTAGTGTCAACTATCTTTACATGTGTTTTCTAGTATGTCAGAAGGAAGCATAATCTAGCACACCTGCTGACAGTCTGCATCTATTTGACAACAGAAGTGGAATTTAGAGAACCTTAGTGTTGTTGCTGGATTTGGGGTAGGAAGGTACAAATAAAGTACAATGATTCTGGAAAGAGATTAGTAAATTGGGAATTCAGGAGTGTGCACAGTTTAGCCCTCTTAACCATTTCAGTGCTGAGGATAGAACCGTTCCGTCCTCTGCACATGATTATCAAATCCCTCTGCTGTTCAGAGTAGAGGGATTTCCTGTTCTGTTTCTTTGCCTCAGGAGCTAGGGGAACAGCTTCCCCAGCCACCCAAGGCATTTTTTTTCAATGTAATGACGACTACACACATGGGCGCTGACATCACTACATTGAAAGTGAAAGTGAATAAGCTGATCGGCTCATTTCACTTTCACTGCTTCAGTGCTCGTGGCACTATCTCAGCCCCCCAAACACCGAAGCACACAGGAGAGGTATCATTGGAAAGCTGAGAATCTCCCTTTCCAGTGTAACCTTTACCAGGTGGATCCCTGCTTGGGGATAGCCCTCTTTGGGCATTCCTCAAACAGGGTTCCACCCCACTAGACACCACAGAGCTTATTTACAAGCCCTTTTGCGCCACGAGAATGTCACTTTTAGTGACGGTTCAGGGGCGCACACTGCAGGGCCATATTCACAAGGCCACGTAAAGCCACCCTGCATGGCTTTTCAAGGCCTTGTAGATATGGACTGAGGCAACGCAGCACAAGTCACTGAGTTGCCTCATCCTGCAACACGGAGGTGTGCTATGGGCGTTCCCACGTAACATCCATGGCATTTGACGCATTCCCAGATTAACGAGATTTCATAAAGCTGGTAATGAGTCAAAAGCCAATGCCTCCCCAGGGGAGGTGTAAGGTAGGCGCAATGAGGAGAAATACCTTTAGTTCTCTTCGTTTTTCTTTTTTCTATTCTGCAGCTCACATAGAGAGAGGAAAACATCTCTCATGAAAACAATCATCCCTGCACAGCAGACACCCGTGCACCATGGTTCTAGGGTGCCTGCGTTGGCGCATGGCAGTTCATTGCACACCAGACCAGGGGACAAGGACAGGAATGCACTGTATCTCATAGATAAGGCACGTCCCTGTCCTCTTCCTTTCTGCTCCCCTAGGCGCAGATTGGCCAGGTCGCACCCCATTATGAGGGAAATATTCTGCCCATTTTTTGTCCCCTCGGGGCAGATTGGTCCTATTTGTATGCCTTTTTTGGCTATTTGGGATAGTGCCCACTTAGGTCGCCATACATTTTGTCCAAATATGATAGCCACTCCAAATTTGCATCCTTTTTTCAAACATCCTAGGAATTCTAAAGGTACCCAGGGTTTGTGAATGCCCCATAGAAGGGACCAAGAAATTACCCAAAATATAGCAAGATGTGTGATTTTTGGGGAAATATGCAAAAAAAGCCCTGCAGAAGAAATTGTCTGTTTTTTTCCTGCAAATGACATCAACAAAATGTTTGGGGTGCTAAAATCACAATCTTCCCAGCTTTCAGGAACAGGCACATGTGATTCTGAAAACCAGATTTTCTAACACAATTTTGGTATTTTACTGGGAGATAACCCTTTTTTCCTATTTTTTGTGCTTTCAACCTCCTTCCAGTTTGTGGTGGAAACGGGTATGATACCCATGGTGGATCCTGGAAAGCTATACCATTCTGAAAACTAGATAAAATTCTAAATTCAGCAAGGGGTCATTTATGTAGATCTGTTAATGTTTTCACAAAGATACCAAGTGTTGAAATAAATAAAACATTGAAAATTAGTAGGACAAAACAGGCATTTGTGACATTTTCATTTGTAAATTCTCATCACTATGGCCAATTCACAAAAGCTATATAACATTACATCTGCAAGACCCTTCTGGTTGTGAGGATATATAGGGTTTGTGACTTCACCGAAACTCAAGGTACCCAGAGCCAATAACTGAGCTGTACCCTGCAATGGTTTTTCATTGTGTACATGGATTAGACTAATTCATATGGTAAAATATAAATAGTGAAATAGTGAAAAATAGGTATCAAGGAAACATATGTATTTCCGAAATGGGCACAAGTTGTGAAGTTTAGAAGCAGGGGTTGTTTGCACATCTCTGAATTTGTTGGTACCCATACTAGCATGTGAATTAGAGGGTACTTCTCAACATTACTTCTTTCTTACACATTGTCCTACATTTGGAAGGTGCAAGTGCAGAGAAATACAATTGGTAATAACACTTGTTCTACTATTCTATATTCCCCTACCTCTCCCAATAAAAATGTTACCTCACTTGTGTGGGTAGGCCTAGTGCCTGTGGCACAAAATGGCCCAAAACGCAACATGGATACTTCAAAATTTTCCACGCAAAACTGACCAGTTTTATGCAAAGTTGGTAGCTGTGGTTTTTGGGCCATACCTCAGCTGGCACCTAGCGAAATCAAGCAAACCTGAACATTTTTAACACTAGTTACTTGGGGAAATCCAGGATGGGGTAACTTGCATGGCTCTCACTAGGTTGTTGTATCCAGAATCCCCTACAAACCTCAAACTTGGACTAAAATAACACATTTACCTCAAATTTCTGTGATGGAAAGTTCTGGAATCTGCACAGAGCCACACACTTCCTTCCACCCAGCATTCTCCTAAATCTCCTGATAAAAATGGTACCTCACTCGTGTGGGTAGGCCTAGTGCCCGCTAGAAGAAATGGCCCAAAATGCAATATGGACACATCAAGTTTTTCTATGCAAACTAGCCCGTTTTTTGCAAAGTGGATAGATGTGTTTTTTGGGCCTTAGCTCAGCAGGCACCTGGGGAAACCTAGCAAACCTGTCATTTTTAAAAACTAGATTCCTAGGGAAATCCCCGATGGGGTGACTTGTGTGGCTCTCCAGGTTGTGTTAACCAGAATCCCTTGGAATCCTCAAACGTTGACTAAAAAACACATTTACTTCACATTTATGTGATGGAAAGTTCTGGAAACTGCCCAGAGCCAAAAACTTCCTTCCACCAAGCATTGTCCTAAGTGTTCTGATACAAACAGAACCTCACTTGTGTGGCTGGGCCTAGTGCCAGTAACAGGAACTTATCAAACCCGGGGCAATGGGAGCCTTTGCATGGGAACTCCTTATGGCTTTGGTTGGATACGTTCCTGTTGCTGGCACTAGGCCCAACCACACAAGTAGCACAGCATTTTTATCAGCAGAAGTGGAGCAATACTGGATGGTAGGGATTTTGTGGATTCCTGGGGATTCTGGAAGTTTCCATCACAAAAATGTGAGAAAAAATGTGTGTTTTAGTCAACATTTGAGGTTTGCTGGGCATTTTGGGTAAGTAAATGGTGTGGGGTGAATGCGAAGCACACCACCCTGGACTACCCCCGATGTCTAGTTTTCAGAACTGTCTAGGTCTGGTAGGTTTTTACAGGTGCCAGACCACCCAAGCCCAAAAAGTGCACTTGTTCATCATTGCAAGTGGGATGATACTGGGAGTTAGCCAAACTCTCTTTGTGCATTTGTAAAAAACACCCAAAAGAATCAGATATCCTCTTGCTTGCCCTTGGAATCAGATGCTTTAATCCACAGGGGCCATTACATACAACAATGCCCAAACGGGGAAAGAACAAAAAGTTATTTATACATCATAGAACAACATAGGTGAAAACAGACACACTATTTATTCATATAAATATAAATATATTCATTCATTTACTTATACATAAATATCAATTTAATATATTTTGTGGACAACCCATCTAAAAAACAACACACCGAGGGAAAGATAGTGTGAGAAAAAGTGCTTGTGATAAATAGAAAGAAGAATAATACATATTCAAATAGATCAAAAAACCTATACAAAAGACATAAAAAACAGTCGGTTGGTTCTTTTTTGCTGCATTGACTCCATTCCAGATCCTCAGAGAGTCTAAATCAATTCCTTCAATCCTCCACAGATCCTATGCAGAAACCAATCCAAACTATGATATACCCGTCGACGTTTCGACCCCTCTATATCTTGGGCCACATCACAGCTCCATACTGGGTCTTCATCAGGACTAGTACGATGGGAGTCCCTAAAACATCACAGCAACTCAATCAGAAAACCATCACTTATATCCTAGCCACCTATGTTGTCTGACAACATTAATCAAAACTTACCTTAATATGTCCTCTGACTCCTCCACTTTTCTTATTTGTCTATTTATGAGGGGATCAGACAGGGGAGCAGATAGACTGTTTCCTCATTTTTTAGGGGGTGGGGGAATGGCCATATCCATGCTGGGCAGCCCCAATCCCTATAAAAAAAATAGTTGCTATTTTGGGGGGGCATGGCCATGCCCATGCTGGGCAGCCCCCACCAATACAAATAATTTTAAAAAGTAATTCTTGATGCAGCAGCATGGTAATTGGGCTTCAATAATAATTCTCACACCTAACTCCAATTTAGGATTGTCATCAGTTGAACTTGTCCTGTATATTTCCAAATCCTGGTTAACGTAATTTAGGACTTTACATTTTGTGACTGTAAGGTCTACTCCTGCCAGTGAAAATCTTAGTGCAGTGTTTTTTGCACTACAGTACTCATAGGGTTAGGCATAGGAACTCGGATTTTCTACCAGGGGGGCAGGAGTGGTTTAGAACATCCACAAGCAGGATATCTGCATTCATTACCTAACATGGCCATTCACACCCTGGCACACTGGTAAATTTACTGCTGGGAAAGGAAGTATTAACTGTATTTCTAGACCAACGCTTCCATTTTTCTTGGTAGTGTAGTTGTTCTTCACCTGCAAAATATTTTCTATTGGGGAAAATGTTCCATGTTCTAAGGCACATACCAGATGGGGTGCGTTTTCTCCTGCAGATTGGCACATAACATGACAATCCTTAGAAGTAAGCAAAATAAGTAGATTAAAATCTAACACTGAATACATTTCCCTGAGATTTTTGAAACTCTGCTAAAAGTCAGGTACATCTTAGAAGAAGCAAAGACCACCAGCTTCTCAATTTTGCTTTTGTGAATCTACCCCTTAGCATCTAAGAATAGTGGGCCAGATGTGCGACGCAGAGTTTTGCGACTCGCAATTGCAACTCATTTGTGAGTCGCAAATTGTGAGTCGCAAAACCTAATGTACAACAGTGTACCTCATACTGTTTGCAATTCCCAATGGGGTCGCAAGTGACCTACCTAATTAATATTCATGAGGTAGGTCACAATTTGCAACCCCATTGGGAATGGCTACACTCGCTGGGGACATCAGACCACCATGTCTGTAACTGCTGTTTTTGAAAAAAGCACTTTAAAAAAAAAAAACATCACGGGATGCATTCCAAACCAAAAAATGACAATTATTTTTCTATTTTTTCAGAGCAGGCAGTGGTTCGTGGGACCACTGACTGCTCTGAAAAAATATTTAAGCATCCTTTCACAAAGGGGAAGTGGTCCTGTGGGCACCCCTTCCTGATTGGGAATGAGTTACCACCAATTTGAAATTGGTAGTAACTGCGATTATTTTGCGACAGCAGTTGTGGTCACAAAACAATTATACATCCACCTGCGACTCGCAAATAGGAAGGGACGCCCACGGGATGCCCCTTCCTAACTGCGAGTCGCAAATCCCTATTTTGCAAGTCGGTAATTGTAACCGACTCACAAAATGGGGATGGTACATTGTACCTGCCCATTTTGCGGTCGCAAACGGCGAATTTCACCAACAAAGGCCATCGTACATCGGGCCCTCGATGCTTACCTCAAATGGAAATGTTGCATGTTACCGGTGTAAGGTCACCATGTAGTAAAACGTCCTTTATAGAAATGCCTCTTTTGTTTTCATATGCTGACTGCTTGCATTGTTCATTGGATTACGGTTGCTTGCATTGCTTATGTTAGCTTCCAAAACACCATTAAAATAAAGGTAGACCATGCAATTTTTTTATGTTCTTCCCATGAAAATGTTAACGAAATTCTCTCTTTTCAATGGCAGTAGAAAGTGGCTTGTGAAGGAACATCATGTTCATTGTTTCCACTCTCCTCGTTGCGAGATTTGTAGGGCACTCTGCTGCTTTTATTCAGTAATTTCTTCCAGGGAGTCTATTTGATACCTTTCATCCTTTCCTGTCTTGATGAATACACATTTTTAAAAGGAGCATCGGAGAAAAAGACTTCCTTTTCGACTCCCTAATTCATTATCATATCCTTTTGGATCTAATATACAAAGGTATTTGTGCATTTATGATGAAGTTAAGTGAGTAAATAACTCCATTTATGACTGTAAACTCTTGTTTGAGTGACATCCAACAAATGTAAATTTGCAGTTTTGCTCCGATGGTTGTGGTGTAATATTGTGTGTTG
The DNA here is from genome assembly GCF_031143425.1 of Pleurodeles waltl. Classification (NCBI taxonomy): domain Eukaryota; kingdom Metazoa; phylum Chordata; class Amphibia; order Caudata; family Salamandridae; genus Pleurodeles; species Pleurodeles waltl. The sequence goes on from NC_090436.1 coordinate 822,435,195, forward strand.
GTACATCTGACCCCAGGGACAGGATATGGCAAAGCCTGTTCAAGCAGGTGAATATCAGCAAACGCGTATGTTTGAGGGTGTTCACTGCCATTTGACAGGTGCATTTCCATCCTGAATATGATTGAAGATTTACTCTTGTCAAGCACAATAATAAGTCCCTTTCCAGGGCAGGAATGGGAATAACCACCTTTAAATTTGGTGGGAATTAAGGAGAAGGAGTTTCTCCACACATGTTGATGGCACATTTATGAATGCTCAAATCTACACTTTTTACATCTGCACATGCAAACATTCTGTTTCATGTGTGTAACATGGAATTCACAAATAACTACTTCTAGGAATCTGCAACAAGCTTCCACATGAATGATCTGTGAAATAAAAAAAATCTGAATTTTACATCAAAAGCATGAGAATCAATTTCTAATGTTTTATTAACTAATGCCCTATGGGAATGATCTATTTGTTTGGAAGTTTAGTAGGGATTTAAAAAGATTGACTAAAGGGATGATTTAGAGTATGGTAGACAGAGTTTACTCCATCAGGATTGCGAGAGGACATTGTGTCCCCCATCCTCAGGGACCTCCGCTCGCTAACTTTCGAGATGTCCACAGGCTCCATGGACATCTCTCTACATCAGTGGTCATCAAACCTTTTAATGCTGCACCCCTCCAGTGAAAGAAATCATTGGGCCCCCCTCTGAATTTTTCACAATTAGTCTATGAAATAGGCAATGTTAAATATGCCTAGACTTATTTAAACATTGCAGTTAAGTCCTGTTTTAAAAATGCAATCAAATACATGATGCCAAACATACTATTCTGGTCAGGCAGGCCTTACTAATGTGTAAAAGTATCCACAGTGTGTTTATTAGAAGTGGGGGTTATGAAGAGTATTTGGAGTCCCTTCCGTTTTGACATATACTCCCAGTTTGGATATAAACGATGAAGCATGTTAGTGATGGCCCATTACAGATTGGTTTACTGCTGCTCATTTTTTCCACTTTAAGCAAAGCATTTTTCATCAGTAAAATGCTTCTCTAGGCCGCAGCCTGGCACTCCCTCTCCCTTTGGATCATATGAGGCCCCCCTAGTGGGGGGGAGAAGTCCCCCATGTTGAAGGCCCCTGCTCTACACTGACAAGAATCAATGTCATGGTGGTTCCTATCAGTGTAGGAAAGGTTTGACTGACGGTATTGTCAACCATTACAGCCTCTCACTTTTGGAGTTTGTTTTTGAAAAACAAAAAACTAATAACCCCCACACCCTAGAAGTTTTCTCTCAGGGTGTGGGGATAATTTAGTTTTTTCCATGTCTCTCACCACCAGTGACAGGACAGGGAAAAAAAGCATTACTCTGTCTGCCCTAAAATAGGGTGGATGGTGTAATTTCCCTTTCCAGGTGGCCCCTACTCCTTCAGGCCATAGGAGGAAGTATTTATAAATGGAGGCAACGAGGGTTCTGTCAATGAAATACTTACAGGGCCCCTGTCTTTGAATAAGATGGATGGCCCGATTGTTTGGGGAGCAGGGTTGTCTGTCCATCAAACTCTACCCTTTGATTCAGGCTAACTTGTATAGACATTCAGCTAAATCTATGAAAGTTTAGTAGTTTCTACTTCTGCATTATTTGGGATGAATATTAGTCTAAAATTCATGAACTTTCTGAGAACATCAAGCTAAGAGGCAATGGTAACCAATGCCATTTTCAAGGATTCAGGTATTTTGTAATGCTGCCCGAATTTTTGCTTCGTTCTTAGATCCACATGGAATCAATATCAACATTTCTGAACCTTTTTAATAGACCTCTACTAGAAAACCATCTGTTTGTGCAAGGTTGATTTTGTTTCTCAGTTTTCAATTGATACTTGAACTCCTTTTTTTAGGCCTCAACTATAGACAACTGTTGGTTGGAGACCTGTTGTTTCGAATTCATTAGAGTGAGCCGTTGGTCAACACTTTTTTAATTTGGATGGTTTTATTGTTAATTTCACTTCCCTGCTCCTGATTCAATGGCTTTCATAAACTGTACACCACAAAGTGTGGACGCCCATGAATGAATTGCTAATTGCCTTTCATACCATATCCTACAAAAATATTTATAATGTTAAGAGAAAACACCCCCCTACCCCACCAAGTAGTTATATGCTTCATCATCAGTATTTTTAAAAGCCGTATGTTACCTCTCACACTCTTTCTTTTGTGTCAATCACTTTCATCCTTATTCGTATGTTTACCCCACCCATGAATCTTTCAATCTAATAGTGACTTGATTGATTGATGTATGCAGCAACTGGTGATGTCAGACCTTGTATTGTAGTTGATATTGTCTCCCTCTGCATGCACAGTGGGCATCTGCAAATGGATGTGTTTTATCTTAACACATTATTTCTTTCATAGATGGCTTGTGTTTGTATTCACCGTGGCCTTCTTTGAAGGGGGTTTCTTAAGATATCACAAAATGTTTTCAAAGACTGCCATCGTCCATACACATAAACATGGTGTCCATCTTTGAATCAATTTTTTCAAATTTAACCAATTTGCCTTCAACTACTTAGCATGCAGACAAGAGGGAGGAGTAGTCCCATCCTTTTATGTGCGGAGTTCTGCGTCCCAAATGTGTAATCTTCACAGTCATAAAATTACTATCAATAAAATGAAACTTGTAGTTTGGGAATACCAAATAAAATAGTACAATTACACAAACGTGTAAGTTTACCTTTGTGAATCAGACCCTCAACATGCTTTTAAAAAATATATATTTTTCATTGTTTTTTTCATATGCAACACTTACAACCGACATCTGACTCGAGCCACCATGAGCATGTCATCCTTCATATAACAAAAACATAACATGGAGGGGAGAGGGGCACCAGCAAGAGGAGACCTGAGTCCCCAGCAGTAATCACTAATGCAGTGTTTAACATCCCCATACAGAGATGAAATTTTAAAGAAGAAGAACAATCCAGTCATCTCATCCCCCACTTGATACAGCAACGCAAGATACAATCATCCTGCAGACAATCCCTAATTTATGCCAAGTATGTGTGTTAGACATCACGTCACTGACATCCTGTACAGTGAGGATATTGCTGCACTTAATACATTATCTTCTATTTGCATGCTCAGGTGGTACGCAATCTCACCTAGGTATATGGCACCATGATTTCACAGGGGGTTTACCGCACCCAATGTATCATCACACAACCAAAATACCCCGTCCCGCCTACCATTAGTGATTTCAACGGAGGTAATGAGACTTGATTATAATTCCTAATGCTTGCAGAACCACCAAAACTAGATCGGGGGGGCAAATGTCATTTTTAGCCTCAATTTGGATTATAAAAGTGTCCCAGAGCCCCACTCTTTTAATCATTACACCCCTGTCATATAGAGAGTTAAGTGTATGTGATTCCGCTCTTGCCCACCTTTACAAATCACCCAGCCAGCGGCGTGCGTCTGGTGCCCCTGGTGCTTTCCATTGCATTGCTATGAGGTGTTTGAATAACACAACAGCCAGATCCACACACCTATGTATTTGTCTATCGTTCTTCGACCTGGCATGTATACCTAGTAGGCAAGATTCCGGTGTGGTAAGCAATGTATGACCAACCAATTCCCCTGTCAGGGAGGTAATATCGTGCCAGGTCCGTTGTATAGGTGGGCAGGTCCCTACCACATGGTAGAAAGTGGCGTCCAGTTCTTCACAACGCGGACAGACATAATTAGTGTGGGGAACATGCAATGAAGGTGGTGAGGCTTGGTGCAAATAATTAAATTGAGTGAAGCAAAATCTGGGATTATGCGATACCTTTTTTATCATTCGAATCGCTATGGACCATGTAGTTTGCATTAGTGGTTCATGGAGGACCCCATCCCATTGCACCCGACCCCCCGCCTGATCCGTGTCGAGGCATCCAAGGAGAGAACCATACAGCTGGTATATAATGTGGTTAGGACCCATACCGGACAAAATATTATGTAGTGTGGGTGAGGTCGGGGGTTCCACATCACTGCCTCGCCAGGTGTTATGTATAAGTTGTTTTAATGCACAATAAGTTAGAGATCTCCCTGGACCTATAATATAAGTGTCAACTAAGTCTGTGTACGTCATGATGAAACCTTCTTGAAATAGGTCACCTATGGCGTGTATTCCCAGCTCCAGTCATGGTGCTAAGGTGTGTTGTGTTTCTAGTTTCCTTGCGCCTGGGATATCTAGCAGCGGAATCCTAGGCGAGTAAGGTGGAGTTATGTCCTTTCCACGCACATAACAGCTCCAACAATTGCAAGCCACTTCCATCAGGTTGTTTTCTCACAGGGGAGGGATTGTGTGATCTTGTAACCATGCAAGCAGGCCCACCCCTCCCAAACTGTCATGTATTGTCAATGTCCCCATATTGGGGGAATTCCTTAACCATTGAAGGGGCCACTGCAGTTGCACTGCAGCATAATACAATTTGTAATTCGGCATGCTCAGGACCCCTTTCGTAAGCGGCTGATGTATTTCAGTTAGTGCGACTTGCCATCGACCATTTCCCATATCAAACCAAGCATCAAGCTATTCCGGGTTCTAAAGAAGGAGCGAGGTATTACTAACGGAAGTGCAGTAAAGAAATGTAGCAGTCTGGGGAGTATTTTCTTCGCAATAGCCACTCCTCTCAAAGGCGACAGTGGCAATGACCCCCAAAAACGGCAAGGATCCCTTAATCGCACGCATCACTCGTTCCAAATTGCCCCCCAGTAAGTCCTCTTTAGTATGGTAAATGTGGATGCTAAGATACTTAAAAGTGGAATGGAAGCCATGGTATCCTATGGAGTGGAAGAGCAGGTTGCAAGTTTTCCGGTACCGGAGTCAACGGAAACAAACAGGATTTTGACAAATTTACATGCAATCCGGAGAGATCCCCACAATGATCTTGTAAGTGTAAGAACTCCGGAAGAGATGATGTACATTCGCGTAAATATATTAATGCATCACCATTGTTGCACCAGTAGTCGAAGCTGAGCCGCTAATGCCTCAACTGCCATATGCAAATAACAGCAGAGATAAGGGACACCCTTGTCTGGTGCCACGACAAATGGGGAAGATTTTGGAAATGACTTGGCCTGTTTCAACATGGGGTTGGAATACAGTATATCGATCCAGCTTAAAAATCCTTGACTAAATACCATATTACATAAAGCCTCTTTTAGGAAAGGCCATCCGTGGGTGTCAAAGGCCTTCTCGATGTCTAATGATAGCTCAACTCTGTCACTGTCTCCCGGAGCATCCATCATTAACCTCAAGAGTCATCTGATATTTAGGAAAGTGTTCCTTCCTGGAATTAAACCTGATTGGTCCTTATGCACCCAGGGTGTCATCAGCGGGAGCAACCGATTTGCAAGGACCTTGCTTAACATCTTGCAATCCAGGTTAAGCAATGACAAAGGCCTGTAGGATCGCACATCTAGGGGGTCACTGCCTGGCTTGAGCAGAAACACAATCAGTGCTTCCCGTTGTGAGTCTGTAAGTTCTCCTTAAGTTGCCCTCGCTGTTGTGCTTTGCATAGCACTTCCAGGAATGGTTTAGTTAATTGCGTAGCAGACTTTGCATAATATTCCACCGGCAGCCCATCCATGCTGGGAGTCTTATTGCGAGCTAATTGATGCAAAGCTGTTTGGATCTCGTCAATCTCTATAGGTACATCCAGCACCATGCGTTGTAGCGGAGTAAGGTGAGCAAGGAGAAGCGAGTCAAAAAAGTCCACTAATTGTGTAGCTCGGGGGTACAGTCCTGCTGCGTAAAGGAGCACAGTGCTGCTCGCCCCGCGTCAGCCCCGCCAGCAGCCTGCCAGAGCGATCGACCTCTGCATGTGATCTAGAAATGTAATGTCGATAATTATAAAGGTGCAAACGCTTGTCTTCCTCTCTGTGTTGTACACGTTGTTCGCAGAGAGTATCAGGGTCAGATGAACCCTGTGCTACTGCACATTCCATGCTGCGCAGGCATTTTGCCAGTGTGGCTAGTTCCCGCACCAGCATACACCGTACTCCTCCTGTGGCCGCAAGGTAATGGCCTCTCACCACGACCTTATGGGCATCCCACTCCACAGCGCGTGTTGTGGCTGTCCCTCCATTTAATTCAAAGTATTTGGAAATGCAATCAAGCACTTCCTGGCGGAATGGAGGATCCACCAGCATATCAGGCTGGAGACGCCAAATGGGTATATGGGTGCGTTGTCTGCCCCAACGCATGTTGACCCTCAGCGGGCAGTGATCTTATAAAGTCTTGGCTAGTAGTCCACCCTCAAAGCATCATGGGCCAGACCGACAGGGCTTAACATCAAGTCTATAAGGGTATGTAACCCATGGACTGGGGAATAGCAAGAGTATTCTCAATGCTAGGGTTGTAAAAGGTACCATATGTCATGGAGCCCCCTGTCAGACATCAAATGGCACAATTCACTCGCCATTGTCCTACTGGGAGCGCCCGCCAATGGTGGATGAGATCTGTCCATATCCACATTTGGTACACAGATAAAGTCGCCCCTTGAAATGCAATTAGACATTGGGTCCTGGAAGAGCACTGGTGTGATTAACCTCAGGAAATCCCCCTGCTTCGAATTGGGGGCATATATTCTAACCATAGATAGAGGATGGGAGCCCTCCAGCAGCACATATCTGCCCTCCCTGTCCACTGTAGAATGCTCAACTACACAAGGACCTCCGGAGCCAACCATATCAACACTCCTTTGACAAATGTTGACATTGCCTTACCATGCAGTAGTCCACGCCATTTAGTTTTAATGTTGTGCAGTTCTCGGTCTGTGAGATGCACTTCTTGCAGGATTGCTATATGGATCCTGTGACGCTTTAAGTACGAGTGTATCCTATTGCACTTGGTGGGATTGGCCATACCACTGACATTCCATATTACTGTGTTATAGCTGTCATTCTGCATGAGTGCGTGATTATATAGTACAATGTGTGGGCTATTATCTTGTGACTTCTCACCATGGCGAGAGACAATGAAGCCAAGAGGTCCTCATCCCCCAACCACCATGTCCCTCCCCCACCGGTGCTCATCATCAGTGTTGGAACCAATACTACATCAGAAAAACAACAAACAGTGTTCAACCCACCAGGGCTATGGCCAGCAGGGCCTAGATCACCCAGTAACAGGTCAGCACAACAGGTGCAAATAATAATAATGTTGTGAACAGTGTCCATTCGGAAATCCGTTAGGAGTGGGGAGATGTTGATATAAAAAGTTTACATTGTATCCCTGCCAACCCTCATCAATTACGGCACTTTCCACACCGACCCCCCCCCCTTCATCAGCTGAAGACGTATGCATCTGGGTCACCCACCAGTTTCCTCATGAATACAGCATACCAGCTAGCAAGTACAACCACAGGCCGAGCAGCAGAGCCACCCATTGCGACACAGTAAATGCAGGACCTGAGCTCCGTAGTCCAGGCTTCCGAAGGCAAGCTTGACATCACTCGTAGTTTGGGAACAGAGTAGTATCATCCAAAGGAAATATGTGATATTAGAGGTTGTCAGCTGTACGTGGGGTTACTTGCGGACCCAATGTGGAGGGAACTGTGGGCTCACTAGTGCAGCCCCTCGAAGAGTCGGAATAGATGTGAGTTGGGTCGCCTCAAGTAGTGCCTGTGTTTGGCCTTCAGCAGCTTGCACCCTGGAGGGGCGCATCGTTCTGCCTGATCTCTTTTTACGCCAGGGCTGGTGTGTCAGCCAGCCCCCCCGAGTATGCTCATGGTGCGGTTTAACAAAGCCCTTGGCATGCAACTACGTCCATGCATCTTCAGGTGAAGGGAAAATATGAATTTTCTCTGTGTGCACTACCCGCAAGCGTGCCAGAAATAACAGGGAATAGGTGATGTTACATTCGCGCAGGAGTTGTTTGACTTTCATGTATGTAGATCACTTTCATTGCACCTCCAAGGTATAGTCATGGTAGGCAGTGATGATAGTATTATCAAACTTCCAGGGGCCCAGAGTACGAAAGCTTTGGAGAATCAAGTCGCGGTCTCGAAAAATTGAGGAGACGGGCTATTAATGGCCTAGGCAGGGCTCCAGTTCGTGGTGGCCTTCCCGGAATCCAGTGTGCTCATTCTATTGAGAAGAAAGGCAGTACCTCGATTGCTAACACCCTGGTCTTCAGCCATTGTTCAAGGAATAATTCAGCATTAGGCGCCTCCACATGCTCAGGAAACCCTAGAAAACAAATGTTATTTCTCTGTGATTGTCCCGCTGCATCTTCTGCTCTTCGTTGTAGAGAAGAGACCTCCACCCTCAGCTGTGTCAACTGGTTCTGAAGATCTTTAACCCCTGTTTGTACTACTGCTAATGAGGCCTCATTCTCAGACACCCTGTCAGCTAGTTTGCGATGATCTACTCAAAGCAAATTGGCCTCCTGCGCCACTGAGTCAATATTTACCTCCAAAGACGTTTTATTGTCCAATACAGTCTGTAGGAGCTTATCAAATTGTGCAGAATGTACCTGTACAGTCTCACTCATCTGTTGGATGGTCGTCGCATTGTCTTCAGTAGTGATAGACAGGAGTGGCATCGCTTCCTCAGCAAATGGCGGTAAACGTGCTGATTTTGGTTTGACCATGATTGCTGCCAATTGGATGAGCACACCCACTAGTACGCGACTCCCCTATCTTATGTTCTCATCAACCAGATGATTAAAGACAAAGGCCCTCATTACAACCCTGGCAGTCGGCGGAGAAGCGGCGGTCCTACCGCCAACAGGCTGGCGGTAAAAATGTTGCAATCATGACCTTGGCGGTTACCGCCATGGTCCTCCGCCACTTCTCCGATCCAACCGCCAGGACGGAGACGACCGCCGGGCTGGAGACCTGGGTCTCCAGCCCGGCGGTCGTCACAATACCGCCGGCGGTATCATGACCTGGCTGACCTCCATGGATTTCATGGGGTTTGGAACCACCATTAAATCCATGGCGGTGAGCACTATCAGTGCCAGGGAATTCCTTCCCTGGCACTTATAGGGGTCTCCAACACCCCCCGCCCCCACCCCGAGTCATTCCCCTACACCCCCCACCACCCCTGCCACCCCCAAAGGTGGCAGGACCCCCTCCCCACCCTACCCCCAACATTACATTACACATTCATACCCGACACACACGAAGGCACCACCAACACACATACCCGCACACACAAACCAACATACATGCCAACAGCAACACACACATTCAGACATACACGCACACATCCATACAGACAGACACACACTCATTTCCAAACACACAACACCCCTGCATGCATACACGCATTCACATACCCCCTCTACATACACACACGCACACCCCCATGCACCCACACATCACACAACACCCCCATCCCCCTCCCCTAACGGACGATCAACTTACCTGGTCCGTTGATCCTCCGGGAGGGGACGGGATCCATGGGGGCAGCTCTGCCGCCAGCACCCCGTCAACAGTACACCGCCATGCCGAATCACAGGACGTGATTCGGTGGGCGGTGTTCTGTTGACGGGGCGGTGGAGGTGGAGCTACCTCCACTTCCCCGCCGTCCGCCAGTATGGCTGCTGGCGGCTCTCTGTCCGGAAAAGGACAGAGGGCTGCCAGCGGTAATAATGCGCCGAGTGGAAAACCACCTGCACTGGCGGTCTTCAGCACGGCGGTCCCTCAGCGGTCTTGTAAAAAGGCTGCCGAGGTTGTAATGACCACCAAAGTCCAGTAGTGTTCTTATAACAGGGAGCCTATTGTAGTCCTTCTCTCGGTCCGAATCAATGTCCAATTGGGTTGCTTGGAGGAAGCCGCCCCCAGTGCCTCTGAGCTGGGCCGCAATTCAAAGGCTCACGATTTCATGTTGGGCCCACACAGTTTATCAGCGGGCCTCGTAGAGCTGATCCTGCAACTGAGCAGTTCCCGACTATGGTTCCCTTCTCTGCATGAGTTCCACATCCTGCACAGCCAAAGGGTTCTGGTTCCCTCTCCTTCACCCTCTGCAGTCAATGTTAAGTTCTCAGGAGCCAGTCAGCGCATGGCTTCCCTGCCATGGGACTTCACTGCTTAGGCATAGTCCATCCATGTCCCCACCAGAGGTGTCACAAAGTGGCAAAAGGAGGGCCACCTCACCCGTTTTCAAAGGAGAGGCCTGGGGCTTTAAATGTACCCTCACCTCTAACCTGGGCCACAGTAAGCACAGCTTGTTATTTCAGTGCCCGCGCGTGTACTCCGTAGCCTCTTCAACCTCACGGTCCTACGAGGCGACACGACTCCCCCAGCTCACCGCATGCCTCTCTTGCCTCCTCCTCCAGTGCGGTCAATTCCAGCAGTCGCAGTCTCTTCTGATCGCCAGATTCATGCGGGCAGGCAGTGCCTCGGCGTGCCGCACCCCCTCTATCCACTCGCCATCAAAACAGGCCAGCCTTCTTTTTCCAGATGGCGCACAGGCCGCTCTGCCGCCAGGCGTCACTAGCGGGCAAATCGAGACCCCACAGCACCGCTCCACCTGCCTAGGACCACTGGGGCAGCACATCCGGCATCAGGGAGGGGTTCTGGACAGGGTGTTTCGGCAGGATTACATCTGGGCCAGGAGCGGAGCTATTCACCTGTCGTCCGCTCCGGTCGCCATCTTGGCCACAGCCCGCCCTCAGGATGCTTAAGCTATATCTTCACACTGCATGTCCTTCAACACTCATAAATGTCAGCTTCACATGCACCAGGGTACTAGATATATTGACTCTTTGTTTGCTTGAAAAATGTTTATCACATATGCATATTCCACATACAGAGGCAATGGGCTGTCCCTCTGGAAAACAGTAATTGGAAGGCATTGGTAGACAATAGAGGGCTGGTGACAGGTGGAGTGAGGGTTATGGGGAGAGAGGCAGCCTGCCTTAAGACGCTAAACTTACAGTACAGGGAAGAGCGGAGAGATTGAGAGTTTGATGTACCTGTATAATTATTTCATTGATAATGTTCTACTCTTCTAATTGAAGTCTGAACACACATCATACTGCTTTGATCTGATGCTGCTGCCGTATGTCTTGAAACCCTTTCAGTAAAATGTTACTGTTTTGATTACAATGTAGACATCAATAACAATATTTGTAAAAAATGTTCTGCTCAAGATTGAATCTGCTTGTACAGGACTACAATCTTTTATTTGCAAACATTATGAATATCTAAGGGCCATATGTACTATTTACTGTTCACAAAATTGTGGTCACAATTTAGGACCAGTATTTTTGTCACCAGTATAATGTTTTAAGAACCACCCTATGTACGGTTTTTAAAGTTCCAAACTGTAGTAGGTCAGAATCTGACCTACCTCATGCACATTCGTGAGGTAGATCACAAATTCAGGCTCATTAGGATTGATGGCCATCAGAGGAATGGTAGCCTGCTAGTGTCAGCAGACCACGCAGGTCTGTGATTGCTTTTTATTAAAATAAAGAAGCTGCCCATTTACTTAGAGGAAATGGGACTGCATTTAAAAAGAAACATTTCATTTTTTTGTTTGTTTAACTGCCTTCTCATAGGCAAACCTTTTTTCACATTCACAAAGGGACCCCTTCCATTTTGTGAATGGGTTTCGACCTCCATTGCGGTGTCGGTAAACTATCAATGTTTTTGCAACTGGATCTCAGTCACAAAATGCTGATACTTTAGATACCAATTTGGTATTTGAGAGGGACACCTACAACACAGCCCTTACAGGTTCCTAATTGCTATCTATTCAAAATGCAATTTTTTGAGTCAGAAAATATTTTACGACTCCTGAAATGGATTAGTAAACAGGAAAAATAATTTTATCTGTTGCAAATTCTCAATCAGACTGCAACTAGTAAAATGCTTAGGGCATCTGGCGCTAAATGTTTTGTGTACTAATTTGGTAATCTATTCATAACCAGGGTTATTTTCTGTGCCAAGCAGTGATGTTGCACTCAGCATTGTGATACTAAGTGAATGTGACACCAAAGGGCTTAGCACAGGGGATCAGTGACGATATGATTGGTTTATATTTGTCTGTGGGTGAGCTGAACGGATCAGAGGAGCGCCTGAACGTGTGCCTATTATTGCTTAAACTGCAAATACGGCTCTGCGAGTCAGCATTTATTAAAGGTACTCCAAAACTCTCCAATGTTGTTTAGCCTCTCGCTTACTTTAAGGAGAGACATTATAATTCCATAGGACACTCTCTGGAAATGAGTTAAATATTTTAAGATGAATACGTTTTAAGTGGAAGTATGAGCAGCCTGTTATCTTCGGCAATGTAGTGTTTGCTAGAACCTCTTCCGCCCTCGCCAAAGTCTAGCGAGTAGTGTAAAACAGATCTTTACTGACTCTTCTCCCCATAAATTTGTTGTAGGGTTGTGAGATGTCTACTATCCGAAATGTCTCCATTCACATTCCAGCACTGAGGCATCTGCAAACAATTCAACATGTACAAAGTCCATGGGTCACCCGCGACCCCCTGAGTGATGAAGTCCTCGGAAAGCACTGCTGCTCCAAGGAACTCCCATATCTTACCGAGAAGACAACTGTAATTTCATTTTGTGACCTGTCGGGTTCTTTTCATTTTGTGTATAACAAGTTTCCATTTTCACGTTTGAGTCAAGTACGCTTTCATAATGAACTATTTCTTGATTGTGGTATCCAGGTGAATATTTTTGGTAGGTGGAGAGGTCTGTGCTGCCCTACACTTTCCTACTCCTAAAATCGCTAGGCCCCTATCATTTAATTTTTGTCACTATTAGTCATGTATTAAAAACGTCATAAAGCCCATTGTCACAACCACGCTAGCGTTGACATACTGTACAATGAAAAATGCTGTAATGGAAAGAATACACTATATGATATTATCACATAATATCATTTAATTATTGCATATAGCCATGATTGCTACTGGGTACTGCAATTAACTGGGACCATGTTGCTAAAGTACTAGTATGGCGGTTTCATCCTTTATATGTTTCCCCGGGCACTTCTGAATTGTACAGAAGAAGTCACAGATGCTCCCACGGTCCTGTTCTGTAGCACATATTGCATTGAAGTACATTTGGCATCTGTTCAATTTCGACAGGTGTTCCCTCATTTCAATAGAGGCAGGGCCACAAGTAAATGTGGAACCACCTTCACCATTGTACCGACACCATGTCATTGATGTGAGTCAGGTGCAAAGAGGATCTTGAAGGAAATGTACACTACCTAGAAAGTGGCCATAGGTAGGGTACATTTTTAGGAGCAGACTCAGCGGGTCCAAGGACTTTGCACGCATCCCATGCAAGGGAGTGTATGCAGTTACATATTGCACCCGCTTCCAAGGGAGTCTAGACAGGCTTGGTCCTCCACCAATGAAAGACAGAGGGTCTGTGCCAGAACTGACCCTCAGAGACCACATTTTTTGTAATCAGATGCAGTCTCTGTATGTACTGGACCAGCACCAGATATTAATGACCCTCCGAATTTTCTTACTACACCCTTAACCCAGAGACCCCCTCCCAGACCTCTTAAACTAGTGCTATAGAGTTGTGTGACTGTAAGCTTCTTTGAAGAATTTATGGGCATATTTACTAGCACCTAGCTTCACCTTGCACAGCCCCAGCTTCATTTTTTTACACTAAAGAGGCGTTAAGGATGCCTTTCTCCCCACCATATTTACAAAGTGGTTCAATGCTTGCATTGCGCACTTTGTTAACCCATGTGCCACATTATGCCTGCGTCAGGCATAATGTATGCTGGAGGGGGGGAGTTCTGATGCAGGGAGGCCTGAAGAAATGTCGCAGGTGAAATTTACATTTCACTGTGCTATTTTTTTCCAGCATTTTTAACGCCAGCTCAGCTAGGCGTTAAAATGATGCACCCATTTTAATCAATTGGCCTCTCTGTGCTTTGCTGCACTAGCATCAACATTTTTGATGCTATTGCACTGTCCTAACGACTGCCATAGTGCACCTTATTGTAAATACAGTACAACCATGGTGTCGTTAGGTGGGGCAGGGTTGACGCAAGAAATGTGGCACATCGGGACAGATGCACAACTTTCTTGTAAACATGCCCCTATTTTGTTAATATCTGGACAGTTAGTAAGTGTTCATTAATTCAGTTGTTTGATGTGAGTCACCATAAAGGGTCTGGAAATAAAGGGCAGTCATTTAAGGGAATGGTCTTCCTAGGACAAGGTAATGACTTTCATGTATGTAAGGGAGGTGGGTTCCGATGCAGGGAGGCCCGAAAAAATGGTGCAGTGAAATTTACAACATTTTACTGTGCCATTTTTTCCATAATTTTTAACACCTTCTCAGGTAGGCGTTAAAATGTTGCACCTATTTTAGTCAATGGGCCTCCCTGTGCTTTGCTGCACTAGCGTCTATTTTTTTTTACGCTAGTGCAGCAAAGTGCCACAATAGAGTTGACTGCCATGGTGCACTATATTGTAAATACGCACAACCATAGTGTTGTTAGGTGAGGCAGGGGCGACACAAGAAAAGTGGCACATCGGGATGAATGTGCCACTTTATTATAAACATGCCCCTATTTTTTTTATATCTTTACAGTCAGTAGGTGTTCAGTAATTCAGTTGTTGTTTGATGTGAGTCGCTATAAAGGGTCTGAAATAAGGTGCAGTCACTTAGGGGAATGGTCTTCCTCGGACAAGATAATGACTTTCATGTGGGTTCTCAGGTACTTGCAAAATAAATATGTTTTCATACTAACTCTCTGTAAATAGTACCCAGCATTTACACTGTATGCGTACTTACTTGAATTACAACTAATGTGTGCCTGGTTTTGTACAAACTGCGTTGTATGGAGGTGAGTTTCAAGCTTGATAATGGCTATTACAAATGTGACTTGGAGAAATGTTTTCAATTCATTAAAGGAGGCGCATTGTTCTAATCAAGAGCAAATTCATGTTTTGATGTAAGCTATGATGCTCAATTATAAACCAATGATAAGTCATAAACTATTAGCATGGAAGATTTCTGGTAAGCTGCTAAACAGGGCTCAGTGCTTGTAGGATATACATTTAGGAATACCACCAGGGACGGCTTTAGCTCTTGTGGTGCTCTGTGCAAGTCTTTTCTGGTGCCCTCACCTCATGACCACCTTCTCGGATTCCCTCACTACAACCCAGCAAATGTGCCCCTCATGTCTCCATAGCCTCCCTTTCCCAAATATTCATTTGTTTTAAAGGTGGTTGTAAAGGCTGGCTTTATCAGTCCACTCAGCTATCCACATAAACTATAGTTCTGTTCTTTGCAGAAGGCATATTAACCCTCTATGCCATCTTATGGCAAGTCAAAGCTGCTGCTAGACAAATCTCCCATCTCTCTCACTAGCAGGAACATTAATCACAAGAGGTATCTTGACATTTTAATTGCTTCTTGAAGCTAGATGCACAAGGAACTTTTCAGTAGGAGCTTTGAAATTGCAAGTTTCATAAGTTATTGCTAAGCACAGCGCCCCCTTGAGGTCAGCGCCTCCTAATCCAGGTCAACACCCAGTACGTGAGCATCGCTCGCATCGCCCTAAAGCTCGCCCTGAATACAACAGTAATCCAGTGACTTCAAACCACTACCTTTTTTTTAAAAGTGTCCAGGGGCGTAGCTTGTTCAGTAAGATTGGAGGGTGTGAGCTTCAGATTTTCCAACAATCATGCTGAGACATCTTGTCAAAACACATTATATGAGAAGCAGGACATGAGGGGGGGTCTTAAAGAGTAGTGTAAAGAAAGAGGAGTGCTGAATGTTAGGGGTACTGAAAGCGCAATATTTATCAAACAAATTGATATTTTTTAAGGTTTTCAAAACAAAGATGAGAGAAATTGTGTGCTATTGTTAGTGTGGGCATGTAAACATTCCAGGTGAAATCTGACAGACACTTCACATTACCCAACTGAAAGCACCTGTAGGCAAGTATTTACTAAAGAATATAGTTTTTAGAGGGGTAGCACCCCCAAAAAAACCTGGAGCTAAGCCCCTGAAAATATCCCGTATTTTCATGTCAGAAACTATAAAAATGTTTAACTTGTTTGGACATGACATACAAAATGGGACCAAACACTCTTAAGGTATGTCACTTGTGAATTGTTGTTGCTCTGCCTCTTCATGTTGTAACACAGGTTAAATGTCTTAAATAAGCTTTACGGTTTTATCACTGTGGTTGTGCCGTTCGATTACATTCAGCTCCATTTTATGTTGAGAATCTGGGAAGCGTGTAAAACCTATTTAGTCTGATTTAAAATGTAAAGCCTGGAGTCCTCTGAGAAAAAGTCAATTTTCTGTGAACTTACATCCATGAGCTTCCTAAAGTCTCACAAGACATGTTTCTGGCAGATCTCCAGATAAAGGGTAATAAATGGGCAATCTTCATTGAAATTGGCTACCTAATGCAAGCTATGTTTGAAAAGATTAGCCGTGTCTCACCATGCATTCTATTTGTTCCATTAACTACCCTCCATCAACATTTGTTTCTGCACAAACCTATATTCAAACATACTAAATTATTGCTACTTCATACCTCTTGTATTCTCCTATGGTATTTTCCTACCACCATAATTACTCTCCTTTAACACTTAGGGGGTCATTCTGACTTTGACGGGCGGCGGAGGCCGCCCGCCAAAGTCCCGCCGTCAGAATACCGCCGCGCGGTCAAAAGACCGCCGCGGTAATTCTGAGTTTCCCGCTGGGCGGGCGGGCGACCGCCAGAAGGTCGCCCGCCCAGCGGGAAACCCCCTTCCATGAGGATGCCGGCTCCGAATGGAGCCGGCGGAGTGGAAGGGGTGCGACGGGTGCAGTTGCACCCGTCGCGATTTTCAGTGTCTGCCACGCAGACACTGAAAATCTATGTGGGGCCCTGTTAGGGGGCCCCTGCAGTGCCCATGCCAGCGGCATGGGCACTGCAGGGGCCCCCAGGGGCCCCACGACACCCGTTCCCGCCATCCTGTTCCTGGCGGTAACAACCGCCAGGAACAGGATGGCGGGAAGGGGGTCGGAATCCCAGGATTCCCTTGGGCAGGGGTAAACCGGCGGGAAACCGCCGGTTGCCCTTTTCTGACCGCTGCTTTACCGCCACGGTCAGAATTGCCCATGTAGCACCGCCAGCCTGTTGGCGGTGCTACCTTCGGCCTCCACCCTGGCGGTCTATGACCGCCAGGGTCGGAATGAGGCCCTTAGTGTTCTTGAAAACTTTCTGAAATTAATCTCTCTCTGCCTATGAAGTCTAGGCAATTGTTTGTAAATTAGTAAGATTTTCCACTGATAATTCTTGAATGAAGTTGTTTCTCATCCCTTTGAAATCACAGGATAAGCAAGGTCGGCATGTATAAAATAGGAAACAATAATTAATTGTTTCTTAGGAAAGTCTTCACCATGTGTTTCATCGTTCATCCTTGAATTGTCCATATGTGTACCATTTCTAATACCCCAGGAGAACAGCAACGGGACAGGTGAAGTGCCCGTAGTTCCAAGCATGTTATGAAAGGGCATCTTCTGTCATGCATAGTCATCCCACTCCCAGGGTCCACCACCATCCTCGAGCCAATATCCTTGTAAGATTATTGAGGAGTTACAGAGTATAGGAACTACTTCCTTATCTTGTGGTCATATGTTTTAGACATTAGGAATCTAGTTGGCAGAGGTTTCCACTCTTTCCAAGCAGGGACCACAATCTTAGTCAGGGTAAGTAATAAGCACACTAAGGCCCTCATTATGACATAGGCTGTAAATGCCGCCAACCTCCACGGCGACGGCTGCCAAAAGACCATCGCCGTGGCTACCAGCCGACCGCCATATTATGACCGTAGCCGGCATTCTATCAGAAGGCTGACGGAATTCCGGCTACGGTCATGGCGTCGGACGGCGGTAAGGTGGCGATGCTGCCAGCAGCAGCACCACGCCAATAGACAGCTGCAGACCGTATCATGATCCATGATACGGCCTGGCGGTGTTCTGCTGGCGGACGCTGATGCTGGCGGCAGCGCTCCGTCCCGTCTCCTGCTGGAGGACCCCTTGCAAGCAGGTAAGTTGGGTGCTCCGATGGGGGAGAGGGATGGAGGGTGTTGTGTGTGTGTGTGGGGGTGTGTGTGTATGTTTCTGTGTGCATGCATGCGGGTGTGGGGCGTGTGGAATGCATGTGTGCATGAATGGATGTGAGTGTGTGTGTATGTTGTGTTGTGTGAATGAGTGTGTGTCTGTATGGATGTCAGTGGGTGTGGATGTGTGTGTGCATGGATGCATGTATGCGTGGGTGAATGAGGGTATGTGTGTGTGTATGCATGTGTATGTCTGTGCGTGTAGGTGTGTGTATGTCGGAGGGGTCTGGAGGGTAAGAGGGAGGATGGGGAAGGGCTCTGGGGAGGGGGTGGGGGAGACCCCTATCAGTGCTAGGGAAGGAGTTCCCTGGCACTGATAGTGCCTACCTGCATGGTTTTCGTGGCGGTAAGAAAGCCATGGAAACCATGGCGGTGGGTGGGGTCATAGTCCTGTGGGCAGCCTAGTGACGGTCGCCGGTTTGGAGACTGTAGTCTCCAGCCCGGCGGTCATTACCGCTGTGGCAGTCAGTGTGGTACATTGGCGGTTTGGCTTTTGCCAAACCACCAATGTCATAATATGGCGGTATGCACCGCAAGCCTGTTGGCTACCAACCGCCGGGGTCATAATGACCCCCTAAATGTTTGGGGGGGAGTAGCCAAGCAAGATGGCTGACTAGACGCTCCCTCGCGATCTCCTGCATATAAACGGATGATCCTGTAATAATCCTGCCATAAACCCAGACATTTGACACCTGTTTGCAACCCCCTGATTGTGGACTATGGGGAGGGGACCTCTTGTGCCCCCACATGAGACTGGGTTGCCCCATTTGCCCTACTAACAGCAGTCTGGGACTTGCGGGGCCCGAACGTGAGGCTGGACCTAGGTGAGGCATGGGATGATGCTGGTGCGGGAAAGCCAGAGGAGGCTGCCTGCCCTGTGGCAGTCCCACCAGTCCTGTGATCTCCAACCCGGACCCCTGAACAGCAGCAAGGGCATTATTCAGCGGAGGGCTGGCCAGGAGAGTGCACAGCTCTACCCCATGTCTAGCTGCCATATTCTTCCCTGAGGCCCGGGTTGCCTTAACGGAGCCTCCGACCAAAGACCAGGTGCTGCGTTCTGAGATGAGTCTGTATCGTCGTTCTCCCGGTTCCGCCCCCTCCTTCTCTGCGGACTTGGGGGCACAGCACACACAGACTTTGGGAAGCAGCGGGCAGGGACGGCCCTCCTGCTTTGTCATATGGAGCTCCCAGGGCGGGAAGGCCCTGGTGGTGGCTGCACCCGTAGTACTTTGGATCCATCAGTGGGACCGGGTAGTGTCTCGGCCTGTCCTCATACGCCATACCTCTATGCATTACATTGGACCATTTACCAACACACCAGAAACATACCATTTTCTGAGTGAGTACATGGATCCCCTGGGGCCATTGCATGGTTAAAAGGCCACTTTGCTTTTCTCCATATTTAGACTACAGACCACTGCGCCGTGGGCAGGGGGATACTGATGATGGTGTGAACCTTGGCAGGAGGGCAAGCAGGCTGGACATTTCTTACTACTTGTTGTACTGCTACCCTCTCCCCTCACTTGGTTTTTTCCCTCTTCCAGTGGCATGGAACTGTATGATGACTGTGCCTAGTGTGACAATACCCAATGGTCCCCCGATGTATCTGCAGAGTTGGAGAGACTTAAAAAAAAACAAATTTCTCTAGTTGCCGGACACTGCCTTGACTCACGGTGACTTATTTGATCCACTTGGCTTTGAATGACCCTTGTGTGGGGGGAACACCTAGGGACTTACCTGTTGGGATTGGAGTGGCAGCTGGAACTGTCTTGGGGGACTCTTGTGGAGATTGCGTCCTGAAGCTTTGCCATCTGTCACCTACCTCCCAGTGCGGTGTGAAACTCACTCTCTCCAAGACCGAAGGGCCGGTCCCCCTGGCATGGGTGTTCTGGAGACCTGCCTTGCCTACAGTACCCTTTTGTACATCCCTGGGATCACTGGAGTGATAACCTGTACTTGCCTGAATGAGCCCACAAAGCATTGGTGCTACTCCCAAAACCAGGAGCTCCTCCAAGTGCTATAATAGCTCATTTATTTAACTTATGAGATTGAGATGCTGTATTGCAAAGTACGTGAGCCTCCAAACCCTGATGTATCAAGGTATCCCCATCTCCATTTTCCCCGATTATACGCAACGTGTACAGGAACAGCGAAAAACATTTATGGCCATCAAGAAGCGTCTTCAAGGACACAATCTGAAATACAGTCTCCCGTTCCCAGCAAAACTCTGGATCCAATACAGGGGTTCAACCAAGTTTTTCTTTCATCCTTCGGAAGTGAGTGACTCCTTAGACACGCTCAACCAGACCTCTGAAGGGACCCCACTCTGTGACTCTCCTCAGCAGCGCAGCCGGTCTGCTCACCTGAATCATTCAGGACAAAGAAAGAAAAAGACTATCTCCAATCCCTCCCAAACCGGAAAAATTATAGGGTGCCGGAATGGCACACTTCAGACAGAGGATATAATCCCAGACTCGAGGGACTCATACCGGAAGGCCTGGGTTCTCTCGGATCGCACAGCGAGGGGTCCTGGGTAAAATGAACCCTGAACTTCATGGCTGTACTGAGAAGCTGCATTAACCCGCACAGGAATGTCGCTGCTGCTACACTGAAAGACTCCAACTCTGATGGCTACTACCTTGATCTCTTTGATGTCACGTCAATTGGGGGGTTGCATATTGCATACAGATATGTTATTTGACTGCAAGGATAGTTGGGTTATAATACATCCCTCCTAAAGGAATGCTTATCCTTTTTTCAGATTCCTGCAATTGGAAGCTCTAGGAGAGAGTCATGAGGGAGCTTGAGGACTTTATACCTCGTTCTCCTGTCTCTTAACCACGATTCTAGCAAAGCAAACAATTGTTATTTATGTGTTATAACCTGCAATAAGTTATCTATTTGGGAAATGGGGCGGCTGTTCTCATCCCCCAACCATGGCCACATCGAGTTGGTGGATGTAGCACTACTGCCCATGGGGAGGCGGGCATTGTGCGTTTCTGCAAGATTTATTAGAGTTTATTGGTTTGAAATGTTATACTCTGCTCTCACAGCATTCTATACTGAAATACCCTCCCTGAAAAAAAAGGAACAGGGACGGTTTCCAATTGCATTTAGAGACTACAGAAGACCTATACCTATCACAAAGTTTACATGGCTGACCACGTGACAAAACTGATGTCATGGAATGTCCGTCCTATTGCCCAATTGGACAAAAAGAGGTGGGTTTATTCATACTTGAAGCACTATAAGGTCTCTATCGCCTTTCTGCTAGAAACCTACATTTGGGGTAACTGTATACCATGCCTACGTAAACGCGGGAGAGGACACCTTTATGGCCTGTCCTTTTCCGGTTATGCCCGTGGGGTTCTAATCTGGGTGGGCCCTGGTGTCCCATTTATGCATCTCAATCATGTCTTAGACCCTCAGGCACATAAATGTTAATAACGCAAATTTCTCTACCATCCACAGTGCCATATAAAATGACCTATCGTCTCTTAACACTGATTCCCTGGACTTTTACTACTACTGTAGCCCAGGCCACTGCTCTGTATTTAGGGGCAGAGGTGATCATGGAGGGGGACTATAATTGTGTATTAGAAAGCAACAGAGACTGTCATCCCCCACGACAGCACAGTAAACCTCACATGACTGAAGCATTTCATGATCTAATGAGAGAATCACACTTATGTGACCTGTGGCGTGTCCGGAATCCTAACGTTCAACAATTCTCATGTTATGCCCCAGCTTCGGGCATGCATCGTAGGCTCGACTACGGTCTAATATCTGATTCCTTTGCTCCTTGGATCCTTCATATTTCTGTTTTACCTATGTATTCATCAGACCATTCCCCTGTCCTGTTTGAGTTGGGACGGTTAGAGGACAGACCAAGGATACCACTCTGGAGGCTTTGATTTAAAGCCCTCACACCCCCACTCTTGGCAACTACACTTAGAGAAACCCTAGTCCATTATTTCCAAGAGGACTGGGGTACTTCGTCCAGCAAGGCTAATGACTGGGATACAATGACATCTGTGATTCGAGGGGTCTGTCTCCAGGACACTTATGGAGTTAAGAAACAACTTGAGAGGGACATCACTCAGCGGGAGCAGACACTCTATGATATTGAGAGGGATCTCCCTTCTCACCCAGAGCGTCTTGTGACCTGGCAGAGTACATGCAAGTCCCTACTAGATGATTTGCGCAACTAGAAAAATACACCTTTACGCCTATCGCCAAAGACTCCATGTGAAGGGAGACAAAACTGATGCAATGTTAGCCTGACTGACCAAGCAGGAGCATGTTAGGATCCCAATCCTGACCTTACACACTAAGACAGGCCACCCTGTTTATACCTAAAGAACAATCAATTATGTTTTTTGCTCTCATTTAAGTGCGGTGTACACAGACCATGAACAATCCCACCTCAATAATATCTCAAGATATCTTCTTGCCACCCCACTCCCCGCCCTTTCTGCAGAGGACAGTGCGACCCTAGATTACACTCTCACACAAGAAGAGCTCCTCGTTGTTATTCGTATAATGAAAACAGCTAAAATGCCAGGGAACAATGGTCTCCAAGTGGAGTTCTACATAAATTATTCAGATATCCTAACTGATAAGTTATTGGAGGTCTTTGAGGACGCTCTCCGAAGAGAAGTCCTCCCTCCCACGCTCTGTGAAGCTGTGGTAGTGATGATCCATAAACCAGGCAAGAACCCCGTCCTGCCTTCAGCTTACAGATCATCTCTCTCCTTATTGTAGATATACAAATTCTCAGCTGGGTCCTTGCCATTGGTCTACACCCACATCTCCTGTCTCTCATACTCCCAGACCAATCAGCGTTTATTCCCCGGAGAAATACGTTACATAATCTGAGACTTCTCTCCTACATATATTATACTTCACAACACCTCAACTATGACTATGCCCTGGACTTCCTAGATATGGAGCAAGTCTTTGACTCCTTAATCTGGACTTATCTCTGGCAGGTACTAGTTAAGGCTGGACTAGGCCCCAAGTTTATTTAATGGGTCCAATTATTGTATGCAACTCCATGTGCCCGTGTACGTACTTGAGGGTTGGTCTCCGATCTATTTTTTCTACCCAGGGGCACCAGACAAGGATTGCTCTCTCGTCAGTTCTTTTTGTGTTGGCGGTGGAACCCCTAGCAATACGTTTGCGGCACACACTCCACCCATGGGGGATTACGGTTGGGGGGACTACCCACGTAATGTCGCTTTATGTAGATGATGCCTTGGTCTATCTTTGACATCCGTCCTGTTCCACCCCAGTGCTCGTGGTGTTGATGCGTCAGTGCTGCATAGGCCAAGCCAGGGTTGCTTTGTATGTCGAGGTTGTTGCGTCGCACAGTCGGCGAGCGGTGTCTGTGGCTTCGGTGCAGGTCGCAGCAAAGCAGTGTTTCCTCAGCAGGATACGTAGGTTCCAAGTGACGTGGCGGTATTGTTGCATTAGTTCTTGTGTTGCAGCACCACACTCACCTCCAAGGGTACAGGACTGGATTTGGCACCTCTTGGCAGCACAGGATTCACAGCAGAAGAGCCCAGGTGCTGGTAGCAAGGTGCAGGTGAAGTCCTTGTTATCCCTGGGACTTCAGGAGACAAGCTCAGTTAGGCTCTTAGAGAAACTTCAGATTGAAAGATGTATAGAGTTAAGTCAATTCCTCTCACTCCCAGGCAAAAAGCAGCAGACAGCAGACCAACATAGCAAAGCAAACAGAAAAGTGGCAGCCCCTCCTGACAGCACAGCAGTCCTTCTTCCTGGTAGAATGTCCTCAGTCCAAAAGTGTTCACAGTATATGTTGTTAGAGGCCCAGTACTTATACCCAAAATGGCCTTCGATATAGGGGTAGCTTCAAAAGAATTCTCTGAAGTGCACAAGGTTCCCTTTCAACCCAGTCCTGGCTCCAGACTACCAGTAGAGGATAATCAGCCCTTTGTGTGAGGGCAGGACATAGCCTATTCAGATGTAAGTGTGAACTAACTCTTCCTCTCCCTGCTCAGGATGACAGTGTGCAGATGAATGCAGATGTATCTCCTGTCACACCCATCCCTCCCTGTTTGTGGCTTTCTGGGGAGAATGCACAAATGTAGCTGTCACCGAAACCCAGACATGTATTCAGTGACAGGCTAAGGCACAGAATGGTTAAAGTAAGAAAATGCCATCTTTCTTAAAAGTGGCATTTTTAGACCTGCAATTTAAAAACCAACTTTACCTAAAGATGTATTTTTGAATTTTGAGTCGCGAAGCACCAAACTCCATTTTTCAATCTTTTCCCAATTGGAAAGCACACTCAAAGATGTTTTAATGTAATCCCAATGTTAGCTTATGGGAGAGATAGTCCTTACAATAGTCAAAAAGAAGGTAAGAGTGTTTCACTATCTGGACATGTTAAAATTAAAAGTACATGTTCACCTTTTTAAAAACACTGCACTCTCCCCTTTGAGCTAGCTAGTGCTTACCTTAAGGGTGACTTACATGTAATAAATAGGAAGGTCTGGGCCTGACAAGTGTGTACACACAAACTCTGCAATGGCAGGCTTGAGACATGTTTGATAGGCTACTGTAGTGGGTGGCACAACCAGTGCTGTAGGTCCATTAGTAGCATTTAACTTACAGGTACTGGGCACACATAGTGCACTCTACTAGGGACTTACCAGTAAATCAAATATGCCAATCATGGAAACGCCAATGTTACCATATTTTAGACACAGAGCACATGCACTTTAGCCCTGGATAGCAGTGGTAAAGGACTCAGAACCCTATAGCCAACAGAAACAGGGTCAGAAAAAGGGGAAGGAAGGCAAAAAATCTAGTGATTTCCAATAATATGTCATTCTTCTGCCTCCCAAACACCAACATTGCTGCGGCTGCAGAGCCTGAGCTACAGTTTCCTGACTTTTAGAAAGCAGGCACAGCCTCCTAAGAAAACTGGGCAGGTAAGTACAAGGGCACTCCGGCAAGAATCTGCTGCCAGAGCCTAGTGCCAGCAGGGAATAATGCTGTCCTTCAATGATGTCCATACAGCAGGCATGATCATGAAACAGTGGAAAACTAAGCAAGAGCTGATGGATTTTCCACTCCAGGATTCTATCCTTTAGCTTCCTGGCACTTGTGAGTGCCTGTTCTTTCACATAGAGAAAGGCTACATTCTCCACATGCCTGAGATCATTACTCACAATAATTAAAACAGAATGAAGTCATCCTCTTCAAATACACATTGTGACATTTCCCTCTGTTCCCACACTTGCTTTTCCCATGCACAGAAACATAAACATTGCCCTCGAGAAATACAGGGCCATGTCGTATGTTCATTTCTCATTGTGAAATCATAGACTGTACTTGGTGTGCACCTTTTTGTATACTTTCCTACTGAAAGGGTAGCAATGGACACTATTTAATTAAATTCCTTAAAGGAACAGTGCAAGACAAATGTACATCACACTACTTCGCCCCTGCTTAGATCAGTAGAACCAGAAATACATTTCCATAAATGCCAAGAATTCAAGTGAACAGTGCATTGCAACAGAAAGCCTAAAATCCATTAGTGATAATATTCTGCTAATGTGAAAAAATATCAACAATAAAGAATGAAATTCAGAGGTTCGAAGACAATAACATACTGTCATAGTTCTGACCATAAGCAATGGCTACTAGTATACTGGCAGCATTATTCCTGTGACACCGTGCACAGCGTCTGGGACCCAGGGGAAATATGATGACAAAGCTGAAACTACTACATTGAATGGATCAGCCTGTGTCTGCCCTTTGTCGCTGACAGGTGAAGGTAACGAACTGTGGGCTGTTCATGAAAGAGAGTGTGGATTTCAGTTGTTTCCCATGACTGAGGACTACCCAGTACATGCAGGTTGTAAGCTCATGCTGATTAAGGTCCTGTCCTTTGTACACACTGCCCGCCGCTACTACTGGTTGGTTGGTTTAGTGAGGCCCTCAGATTGGCCCCACCGGGGTCAGCAATGGCCTTGGCAGAGCACCAAGAAGATGATTAGATATGACTATCTAAAGGAAGTATAATTCATATCAATGTTTCTGTAGCTAAGTCTGTGGAAAGTTCATTCAACGTGGAGAGGCCAGAGTATTGTCACCAGAACAAGACCACAGGTGCCTAACCCATGGAACCTAGGTAAAGAGCTTATCCCTCCACTTGTATGTTGGCTGGTGCAATGGTTTGTGCCCCCCAAATGCTTTGACAAGGATTAGACACTAGGACACCTTCTCCACCACGGTGGACCTGACCCACAAACAAGATCCTTGGTTCAAGTGACCAGGGCCTCTCTTTACAGGTTCCGTACGGGCATGCTCTGCAGAGCCATCAGCAGGTAAAAGAGTGTGGCAGTGGACCCTAGATTCTGAGTCCAATGCAACAGAAAGCCCTCCAAAGATGGAACCCCCACTCACCCAGCATAATTCGAACTAACCATGTCACAATGCCTTCTTGGGCTGGGCTCCAAGGAGAATAGGCCACCTGGACCCACCTTCACCCTCCCATGCCTCATCATTGCCCATCTGGGTTTGAAGGACTGAAGAGGAGCTCACCATTGGTGCTGCCTAGATGAGAAGGAGCTGGGACAACAAGGGAATCTGGCTCCTTTTTGCAGATTTCAAAGCCCTCATGGTTGCATATCCCAGAGGTTGCATGCAGTTGTCACATTGAGAGGCAAGACAGGGGCTGACACTGTTCACTTGGGCTTCCACCCATGCACCCCAGAAGTCTTTGTATCAGTCACTTTGGCAGCAGGGAGAAAATGTGGCTCTTTTCCACAGGCACCTCCATCTTGTGTGGGAGTGTAGCCTTTCAGTATTGCTCCGGGCTTCAGCCTAGGCAGGGGATGCTCAATGCACACATGTCGAGCCCATGCTCTTTCTGGCCATGGCAGTTGTCAGATGGTCAACTTTCAGGTGGGATCAATCAATCAATCAATCACTGTTTATAAGGCGCAGCTACTCATCCGTTAGGGTCTCAAAGCACTGGGGGGGAGTGTAGCGTGTACCGGTGAGGTGGATTAAAAAAGCTTTCAGTTCCTTTGTGAAGCTGGGGGATGACTCTCTCTTATTACCAAATTCCACTCCCTGGGTCCCTGGTCCTGTGTGGCTGGGCTGGGGGTTTGACGATTCATGTGGGTTTGCCCCTGCATCGTGGTAGTCTGACTGCAAACCTCCTAGCCTCCCTTGCCATAGGAGAGGCTTACCTGCTTAGTGCTGCAGGGTGTGGCTCTCAGACCGAGAGCCTGGACATTCTTTGTTTTATTTCTGAAGGCCAACTCCCATAGGGGAACAAATTAAAGCCTCTTTGACAAACTGATTTTTCATTTTTTCAGAATACGTTGTGCTTTTATCCATAAACACAGCATGCAAAGGTTTGCTATATTTCAATATTCTTGAAGAAACTCTTCTGCCCTGCAACTCCCTGCCTCGATACGGCACTGACAGTGGTTTCAACCCTGGATAGGCAGTTAAATTAAATGTAGTTTCCTGCTATTTTGAGAACACTGAGAAGCTCTTGATAATAGTTGTCTTTTACACTAATCTTGCATGCTTATCCAAGAGTCCATAATCTTCAAAAAAGTGTCTGTCTTGATCCAGTAACTGATGTGACAGAACTGTAATGAAGGACATTCCAGTTGATTCTAGTTGTATCTGAATTTAGTCATTGATGTCTAACAGTGACACACGTTTCCCCTTGGCACCAGACACAAGGGTCCAGGCCATCTTTAGAAGCATAACAAATGATCTAGCCATATTCACCCAGATCCTGCCTGTGATAGAAAAATACATTCAGGGCATTCCCAAAATTCTTACTTGTTTTCTCTGCTACCTGCTCAACTTCTTCAATCATGTTGTTCTCGTCTATGAACATTTCATGCTTAATGTGGAAACCAAGGTGCAAAGCAAGGTTTCTGTGTTGAATTTAAAGCCCCATAGATCTTTATACAGCCTTTCTTGCTTTTTTGGCTTATCTTCTCTAGGATGGGTTCCACTTTTTGGACAGCACAGGAACAACAATGGATGATGATGATTGGAGAGGTATAGGTGGGTACGTGTGAATATATGTAGAATATAAATATTATGGACTGTCTCTTACTTCATAGGTAGGACTGCCTTTTATATCCTTTCTCGTAGTGTTTGTTCGTGCTGCATCCATACATTCTGTGAGGCAATCATACTTTTTCTTATGCTGCCCTGCAAATAGGCACAGAAGGCCAATAATTTTGGGGTAATCTCTTCATTAGGCAAAGACTATTTTACTTATTTAGTATTTTGTTTTTATTTATTTGTTGAGGGTTTTTGAAGAGCACTTCTCACCACCCTCAGGTGACCTTAATGCTTCAGGGTGTATAAACATGCGAAATTCAGCAGGTTGCAGGATCATACCTTATACGCCTTCGAGATGGGAAACACAGTCCATCTGGTAAAGATGAGTTATGCCAATGATGTAAGCCAATTCATATATCCTATAAAATGCTTTAGAATATAGTTGTTGGCCCTTGCATCCTTGCCTTGGTTTCCCTTGTCTTTTTGCCTGTGCTTGCTGTGTTTTGACTGTGTGCTGGACTTTGTCTTTGCTGGTTATGGCACTCTGGGCATTTTACCACAATTGACCAGTTCGAAAGTGCAAGTACTCTCTGTGTAAACTGTATGTATAATTGGCTTTTCCATGATTGCATATTTGATTTACTAGTAAGTCGCTAGTAAAGTGCACTAAAGGTGCCCAGGGCCTGTAAATCAAATGCTACTAGTGGGCCCGCAGAACTGATTATGCCACCCACATGAGTAGCCCTATAAACATATTTCAGTCCTGTCACGGCAGTGTCTGTGTGTGCATCCTGCACTGCCAATTCAACCTGGCAAGTGTACCCACTTGCCAGGCCCAAACCTTCCCTTTTGTACAATGAAGGCACCCCTAAGCTAGGCCCTAGGTAGCCCCATGGGCAGGGTGCAGTGTATGTTAAAGGTAGGATATGTACTGTTGTGTTTTACATACCCTGATAGTGAAATACAACCAAATTTGGTTTTCACTGTTCCAAGGCCTCTCTTTCTCATAGGTTAACACAGGGACTGCCTTTAAATATCTTTTAAGTGCAGTTTCCTATTGGGAGCAGATAGAGATGTGGACCTTGGGGTCTCTGAACTCACAATTTAAAAACACATCTTTTGGTAAAGTTGTTTTTTAGAATGTCAGCTTGAAAATGCCAGTTTTAGAAAGTGGGCATTTTCTTGCTTAACCATTCTGTGCCTCTGCCTTCTTGTGTATTGCACGTCTGGGTCAGACTGCTAGTTGGATTGTGTGAATTCCCTCTAGACAGTGACCCAAAGGGAGCTGGGGTGTAGCCTGCATATCCTGATGAGTCTCCTGGGCTAGAGTGGGGAGGGAGGAGCTGACACTTACACCTGAGAGGGCAGTGCCTGTCGCACACAATGCAGTCTCCAACCCCCTGATGTGAAGCTGGGGCCAGTCCTGGGCAAGGCAGGATCTTGTGAACAACAGAGACTTTCCTTTGAAGTTTGCCTACTTCAAAGGCAGAAAGAAGTGTAAGTAGTGGACACAAAACCCAGGATTTTTAGAACACTTCTGGATCAAGAGGAATCTCTGCCAAGGAGAAGAGCTGAAGAGTTGGAGGAGGAGTACTGCCCCCTTGCTGTGTGTGCTTTGCGGGGTTGGCCTGCAGTTGCTGCTTTTGCTTTAGAGAGGCCTTTGCTGTGTATCCTGCTTGTGAAGTTTCTCCAAGGGCTTGGACTGAGCTTGCCCCCTGTTCTGAAGTCTCAAGGCCATCAAAGACTTCCTCTTCCAGCACCTGCACTCTCTTGCTGAAACTCCTACCCTGTCAAGTGGTGCATAATTCTGTAAATAAAAATGCAACCCAATGCAACAGCTTGTAAAGCACTCCATTATATTTCACAGTGGTAGGTGTGCCATGGTTTGAGTAATGGCATTCCCATGCTTTCATCCATGGAATTTGACACAATCCCAGATTAACTGAAATCCATAAACATCGGATTGTGCCAAAATGGCATACCACCCTTACCATGGCGTTATGAGGAGAAATATGTTTATTTCTTCTTGTTACTTCCAATTTCCATGTGTGATGCGTTGTGCAGCACATTTAAAAAGAGGAAATTGCCTCTTAGGATTGTTTTGGTGCTTCTGCAGAGCAACCTGGCTCTAAGGCAAGCACCCTTGCAGCGCAGCTGCAGAGTGCCTGCATTGGCACTAGGCAGCACAAAGGGTACTAGCAGCAAGTGGGAGCAGAAGTGTGCCATGTCTTAGGAGATATAGCACATTTCTGCTCTCTCTGTTTCATGCAATGCAGCACAGCAACTTTGCTTGCCACCCTGTATTGCATGAAACAAAAGTAAATATACACTTCCATCGCTTGTATCTAGTCAGACAAGTTATAAGAGGCATCTGTTGGTGCACTTGTGAATTCTCGTATGTAGGACAGGGAAAACACCTTCTGTGAGATAGTTAGCCTTATGCACTTAACAGTGAGGTACAGATTTATTATGGGTTTGCATCACCATTGCATCATGCAAGGCGACGCAAGCCCTTAAAACAGATTTTCTATGCATTGCAGATCCACCTTGCTTGACTCTGCGTGACATAGTAAATCTGGAGTAAGACAAGGCAGCGCAAGACACTGTACTGCATTACTATGAGCTGGGAAGGCGTTCCGTGGGTGGAGCATGGGTGTTACTACGCATCCATCCATGGTTTTTGGCGCATTCCTAGATTTACTAACACGAGTAAACCTGGGAATGTGTCAGAATGGTAATATCTATTTCTCTTCATTTCTTCCTCTTTCTATGTGTGCTGCAGAGGAAAATGCCTCAGAAGATTGTTTTGTGCAGGAGGGTGCACCTGCCTTTAACGTAGACACCCTTGCGCCATGGCATAGGGGTGTCTGTGTTGGTGTCCTTAGCTTCTTCTATTCAAGCCTTTACAGTGGACGCTCCTCAGTGGTTGCTAAGTTCCCTTCATAGTTTAGGAGAGACCACTGCTTGTTAAACTACTGGCTGCAGCAAGTGGAGGCCTTCTCCCCAGGCCAGAGAAATGCCAAAACTCAAATAATTTTATTTTTTAAATGTAGTCTTAAATTTAACATGTAAAAAGATGACTTTGCTACGCTTATCCAAAACACCGCCCGATTTGAAACTCAAGAATAACTTCCATACATTTAAATTAGCTTGTTTTAAAAAGTTATATGTAACTTTAATAACTCTTAAACACTCAAAAACAATGTTTTAAGAATGTTTCAAACCATGTATACATTTCCGTGACAATGATTATCAACTGATGTAGTTATTTACAATGAAAAGAAAGTTAGAATAATTTATTTATTCTAATTGTTCATAGTTATGTGCGGTTGAAAAATTGGAATTGTTAATTCAAATGTCATAAAAGGATTCGTTGCAAGTACTTGGTGTAAGAAAAGCCCCATATTTTGCAAGGAAAAATATTGCATACAGGAAGCAACGGTTTTATAAACAATTCTGTATTCTCCCACAGGCAAATAGTGTAAAAACATATTACTGTTGAGATGTGGATACAATAAGAGTGAGAGAAACTAATAATCAGAGGTTTTGATTGTAGCAACTGCTGCATGCAAAAGTCTTTACATGAAGCAGTGCCAGAGCAAAAAGCTTGGGTTTTATTGTGCTAATGTCTGCAAGCACAAATCTACACTGGTGCATGAGTTAATGACAGACCTTTGTCAATACTTACGAACTAAAATATTACACATTATAAATCAATCTTTCTTTACTTTGAAATTGCATACATAGTACTTTCAGCATGAGTATTTCGCCAAGCCATCATCCACTTACAAAGCACTTGTCAGTTGTAAAGAACGTACACACATACCACGTAATTGAGGTGGGTGAACTGGAGTAAGTCACAGTTTGACTACAATGTAATTTGATATAAAATAATTACAATGCAGATATATCACTGGCCAACAAACTCTGCAGTTTTCAATTAAAGTATAGTAAAATAGGACTGTGATTTAGCGTGTCTAAATTACCATTAGTACCATGAGAAGTGCAGATGGAGCAAATTCCCTCATGCTTTGCAATGCATGCACTTTGCAGGAAAAGGGGCAATAGCCAACTAGTCCATAGCACAAGGTGAAAGAGTAATACTCTCCTGGAAAGAACCGAAGAATACTCAATGTATACAATAAAGTATTGGCAACAGTTAGCCCTGTTGGTCTTGCATCCATTTACAGTTGGTTGCAGGTCACAGATGGACTTATCATGGAAATCTATAACTGCCTCTGTTAGGGGTGAAAATAGGCCCTCATTACAACCCTGGCGGTCGGTGTTAAAACGGCGGTAAGACCACCAACAGGCTGTCAGTAAAAAAAATTGAATCACGACCATGGCGGAAACCGGCAAGAATAGACAGCCACTTTAACACTCCGACCGCCACGGCGGTACAAACAAACAGCATGGCGGTCACCGCCAACAGACAGGCGGAAGACAGTGTGCCGCCCACACTATTATGAGAGGCCTATCCGCCACATTTCTGGGGCGGAACCAACGAGAACAAAAACACGGCAGAAACAGGACTTGGAAGGGAAAACACTCACCTCTACACAACCCACGAGGAACCAGGACGGCATGGAGCCAGAACTCCAAATCCTCCCTGCGATAGTATTCCTGCTCCTCTACCAGGAGCACGAACGACGGCGGCGACGACCACGGTGAGTACTGCACCTACAACACAGGGGAGGGTGGAAGGAAAAGAGAGTGACACACAGACGCAACACGCAACACCCCCACCCTCACCCACAACAACATACACACTAATACATGCTGCAACATTACATTTACACCCCTCAAACCCTCCTGGAAGAACGCAATGACAAAATGAAATGAGTTGAACGATTGTAATCAATAAAAATCTTTTAGTCAAAACTTGAAATACAGTATAAACAATTATGTACACCAACTATACAAGTCTGGATAGTGCACCATTCATAGTCCGTGGACCACTGGGCCCAAAATGCATGGACAAGGCCCACACTCGATACCAGACTACAAACGGAGAGAACACTGCTGGGGCATCAGATCGAAATGAAACAGGCACCTCAGGAGGAAGGGAAGGGGGGGCATCTCAGCCGGGTGAGTGCACAACGCCAGCTCCACGAGGGGGCTCCATGCCCATTGATGTATCCTGGGGAGTGCAAAGCCACAGTCTCTCAAGTCTCTCCAGTGGGTGGGTTGCCCACTGCTGCATCCTGGGGAGTGCAAAGCCACAGTCTCTCAAGTCTCTCCAGTAGGTGGGTTGCCCACTGCTTTATCCTGAGGAGTGCAAAGCCACAGTCTCTCAAGTGGATAACAGTCTCCACTGGTTCTGGAGGGGGCTTTGTGCCCAGAGTGCTTCATCCTGCCAAGGACTGAGGTAGTGGATGTGATACTCCACTGGTTCTGGAGGGGGCTTTGTACCCAGAGTGCTTCATCCTGCCAAGGACTGAGGTAGTGGATGCCTTTCTCCACTGATTCTGGAGGGGGCTTTGTGCCCAGAGTGCTTCTTCCTGCCAAGGACTGGGGTAGTGAATGTGATACTCCACTGGTTCTGGAGGGGGCTTTGTGCCCAGAGTGCTTCATCCTGCCAAGGACAGAGGTAGTGGATGCCTTTCTCCACTGGATCTGGAGGGGGCTGTGCCCAGAGTGCTTCATTCTGCCAAGGACTGAGGTAGTGGATGCCTTTCTCCACTGGTTCTGGACGGGGCTGTGTGCCCAGAGTGCTTCTTCCTGCCAAGGACTGAGATAGTGGATGCCTTTCTCCACTGGTTCTTGAGGGGGCTTTGTGCCCAGAGTGCTTTTTCCTGCCATGGACTGGGGTAGTGGATGTGATACTCCACTGGTTCTGGAGGGGGCTTTGTGCCCAGAGTGCTTCATCCTGCCAAGGACAGAGGTAGTGGATGCCTTTCTCCACTGGTTCTGGAGGGGGCTTTGTGCCCAGAGTGCTTCATCCTGCCAAGGACTGAGATAGTGGATGCCTTTCACCACTGGTTCTGGAGGGGGATGTGTGCCCAGAGTACTTCACCCTGCCAAGGACTGAGGTAGTGGATGTGATACTCCACTGGTTCTGGAGGGGGCTTTGTGCCCAGAGTGCTTCATCCTGCCAAGGACAGAGGTAGTGGATGCCTTTCTCCACTGGTTCAGGAGGGGGCTTTGTGCCCAGAGTGATTCATCCTGCCAAGGACTGAGGTAGTGGATGTGACACTCCACTGACGGTGGTGCAACATGCAAGCTGCCCAGGCTCCTGGAACTGACCACCAGCCTCAGACGACTGACCACTGGGGATGGCATCCATGTCTGCGGTGGTGCCACTGGCTCAGGATGTTGCGGGCCCTCTGGAGGTGCTGGCGGCGGTGTCAGTCGCGGCGGTGCTTGCGGCACCCTCAGTGGCATCGGTGCTGCCGGCGGTGTCAGTAGTGGCGGTGCTTGCGGCAGACTCTGTGGCATCGGTGCTGGCGGCGGCCTCTGTGGCATCTGTGCTGGTGGCGGTCTTTGTGGCAGTGGTGCTGGTGGCGGGCTCAGTGACTGCGGTGCTGGTGGCGGGCTCAGTGACTGCAGTGCTGGTGGCGGCTTCAGTGTCTGCGGTGCTGGCAGCGGTCTCTGTGGTGGCAGTGCTAGTGGCGGTCTTGTCCGCCTTATAGGTTGGCGTCGACGTGGACCTGCCCTTCATTTTCTGGCCCTTCCCCACCTTGGATGGTGGCGCAGCTTTCTTGCCACTTTCCACTTTTGTTTTGTCTGAGCCCTTGGAGGCAGGTGTTTTTGCCTTCTCCCTCCGGGCGGAATGTCCTTAACCTGGCTCGGTGGGACACTGGCAGCCCTGTTGCTTGGTGCACTCCATAATCCCGCTATTGCTGGCACCGCTGTGCCCGGTGATGTGGTGGCTGAGGTGCTGGGTTGGGACCTGGAAAGGTGGGCCCTAGGGGACGGAAGGGGGGAGGTGTAGGGAAGAGGTCAACATTTGATAGGAAAAGCTTTTTAGACACACTGGGATGGGTAGATGGAGGGGGTTTGGGAGTGGAGGAAGAGGTAGTGGATGTAGGAGGTGTACGTTTGCTGACTTTGGGTGAAGGTGCATGGGCTGGAGGCTGTTGTGAGGTGGATGGCTGTTGGGTGGGTGTGTGGCTGCGTTTGTGTACTTTGGGAGGAGGGCTCACAGACACACTGGTAGAGGACACTGGGGATGTGTGAATGGTAGTAGGGGTGGTGAGTGCATGTGAGCGGTGTGTGGTGATGGGCGTGCTGATGATGGAGGTAGTGGCTGAAGATGTAGTGCATGCAGGTGTGAGTGGAGACGAGACAGTGAGGGAGGAGGGAGACGTGGAGGAGGGGGACACAGTGGAGGCAGTGGATGTTGGTATGTCTGCATGGGTATGATGCTTGTGTGAGTGCCTGTGGGATGTGTGGTGCTTATGTTTGCCTGAGCCACCCTTGTGTGTTGAGGTGTGTGCATGCTGGTCTGATGGTGTGCTTGGGATAGGCTGAGGTACAGGGGATTGGGTCTGGGTGGAGGAAGTAGGAGGGAGGAGGCTGGACACAGGGACAATGGCTGTCATCAGTGCAGAGGCCAGAGTCTGAAATGCTCTCTGTTGGGCTGCCTGGCCAGAATGAATGCCCTCCAGGTATGCATTTGTTTGTTGCAAATGCCTCTCTACACCCTGGATGGCATTCAGAATGGTAGACTGCCCAACAGTGAGGGATCTCAGGAGGTCAATAGCTTCCTCACTGAGGGCAGCAGGGCTGACTGGGGCAGGGCCTGAGGTGCCTGGGGCGAAGGAGATGCCCACCCTCCTCGGTGAGCGGCCATGGGACACACGCTGAGGGGCTGCTGGGAGGGCGGTGCTGGTAGGGTGGGTGGCGGCTGTACCTGTTGATGCGGGGGGCACAGAGGGGCCCGCCACCGCAAGGGAGCGCCCATCAGAGGAGGAGTCGCTGTCGCTGATGTCACCTCCTGTCCTTGCCGTGGAGCTCCCCTCGCCCTCCGTCCCACTCGTGGCTTCAGACTCCGTTGTCTCGCCCTCCCGGGCCATGTGGGATGCAGCTCCCTCCTGCTCCGGTGGCACTGCTCCTCCGCCTGATGATGCTAATGCACACAAGAACATGGAGACCACAAAAAGTGGGGGGGGGGAGACAGAAGAAAGACATGTTTCAGTGCATGCAATACCGCTACCATTGGCGGACACTACAGACACAGCAGCCCTCTGCACTACGCCAGACCCTTGGAGTTCCCTAATTAATCACAGGGACATGGGGTACAAGGCCTATGCCCGTTTGCTGCACACATGGAGGTCTCAGGAGCCTGACTAGGTGTAGATGGCTCTTACCACTGGTGGGGTGCCACATAGCTTGCCTCACGAAGGGACCTTGCCTACAAAACTCGCCCTGGCCTAGGGGAACCCACAGCCCACCTCCCCCACCCAGACACCTCGTAATGTGCGCAGAGTCAGATGGATGTGCATGTACTCACCCCCTTGTGGCTGCTGTGATGCCCTCAACCGCCCATCCAACTCCGGATACGCCACCGCCAGGATCCGGAACATCAGCGGGGTCATGGTGCGACGGGCACCCCTCACACGTTGGGAGGCCATCCCCAGCTGGGCCTCCGCCGTCTTCTTGCTCCAGCAGCGAATGTCCTCCCATCTTTTCCGGCAGTGGGTGCTCCGTCTGTGATGGACCCCCAGGGTCCGGACATCCTTGGCGATGGCACGCCAAATATCCTTCTTCTGGTGGGCGCTGACCTAGAGGAATAGTACAGGGGAAAAGGATAATCTTTAACCGTCCGGACCGTCACAGTCATTGACCCACGTTCCCACCCTTGCCCTGACTCACATACACTCACCGTTCGCTCATGCAGGCCTCAGTCCCCCCCGTATCTTCCATCCACACCACTCCACACAGGCATTGCCCATACAGCATGCTCACAGTGTACTCACCTGTTTGTCTGGAGGACCGTAGAGTAGCGTGTACTGGGGGAAGACCCCATCCACTAACTTCTCCAACTCCTCCGAAGTGGAGGCAGGGGCCCTTTCCCCAGACACATGAGCCATCGTCGCTTCCAGACTGAGGTCACAGCAGCACTTGCAGTGTAGGTCCTCTCCTGTCGAAGGTCAGGTATCAAGTGAGTGAACAGACAGAAAATGGCGGTCACGTCCGCAGCGGTGCGTACCGTCACCACCTGCGTATATCGTCATTGGCTCCTGGGATCCATAGGGTCCAATGTTAACCAATGCAGGATTGCGCAGCGGTCTTCGACCGCCTACCCCGACGGTGTACAACTCCAGCGCAGTTACCTCATATCCCCTTGTCCCACATTACAGGTCAGGCACCCGCCATTCCAGGGGGCCACATGGCATTCATTTTAAATGCATCACACCTATCTAGGACTTGCATACACACAGTGACAGGCACATTGTGGATTGACGAATGTGTGCAATTAATTCTTTTTTAATACCTCAGTGTTGGCTGACTCTGTGCTCGCTGTTCTCGTCCATAGGGCACAGCCGCTGGGTCAGGTGAGGAGATGGCGGCATCCTCCGGTGTACAGACCGCTGGTGGACCTGTCGACAATGGAAGACAGACACATCATTATCACTTACAGACTTGATCGTGCCACAATCCAGGAACTGTGTGCCCAGTTGGAGCCAGACCTGATTTCAGCTATCCGCCATCCCACAGGAATCCCCCCTCTAGTGCAGGTGCTGTCAGTACTCCATTTCCTGGCAAGTGGGTCTTTTCAAACAACAGTGGCCATTGCATCAGGGATGTCCCAGCCTATGTTCTCAAACGTGTTGTCCAGAGTGTTGTCTGCCCTGCTGAAACACATGTGCAGCTACATCGTTTTCCCTCAGGTGGAGGATTTGCCCACAGTGAAAGGTGACTTCAATGCCCTAGGACGTATACCCAACATCATAGGTGCCATTGATGGGACACATGTGGCATTGGTACCCCCCCGCAGGAGTGAACAGGTGTACAGAAATAGGAAGAGCTACCATTCAATGAATGTGCAGATGGTGTGTTTGGCCGACCAGTACATCTCCCATGTGAATGCCAAGTTTCCAGGCTCAGTGCATGACGCTTACATTTTGAGGAATAGCAGCATCCCTTATGTGACGGGGCATCTCCAGAGGCACCGTGTGTGGCTAATAGGTGAGGATAAGGATCCTATACCGTGTGAATGATTGTCTGGCTCTGGGGTTGTCCCTAAGGGTTAGTGTGTGTCTAACAGTTGTCCCTCGACATTTGCAGGTGACTCTGGTTACCCCAACCTATCATGGCTACTGACCCCAGTGAGAAATCCCAGGACAAGGGCAGAGGAACGCTACAATGAGGCACATGGGCGAACTAGGAGGGTTATAGAGAGGACCTTCGGCCTCCTGAAGGCCAGGTTCCGGTGCCTCCATATGACAGGTGGTTCTCTCTACTACTCACCAAAGAAGGTGTGCCAGATCATCGTGGCCTGCTGTATGCTGCAGAACCTGGCTTTGCGATGACAGGTGCCTTTTCTGCAGGAGGATGGTCCAGAAGGTTATCTTGTGGCAGCTGTGGAGCCTGTGGACTGTGAAGAAGAGGAGGCAGAAGAAGAGGATATCGACAACAGAAACAACATTATCCAGCAATACTTCCAGTGAGACACAGGTAAGAAGACATCACTGCATCCTACATCTCATACAATTGTTAGACCTATCATATGTCTGTCACTTTCACCCAGTGTATGGACCCTGACTTGTCACTTTGCATTTCCATTTAACAGATGTGGGGTCCCACTGTGTGACCTCTGCTATATATTACCTTATGGACTAGAGCTGTGTGACATAGGTATGTTGACAATACAATGGACATTGCTATTTTCCTTTGTTAAGTGCAAAATGGTCAGGGGAGATGGTGGAGGAATGTCCATGGCAGAGTCCAGTTATTTGTCTCACAGGTACATTGTCCAAAGGGGCATAGGATGTGGAGCTAGGGCAGTTTAAGGATGGACAGGGTGACGAAGTGGGACAGAAGGATGACATTCAGGGTGGTCTCATTTCTTGGCGGGGGTCTTGGCATTGTTCTCTGTCTTTGACCTGGATCTCAGGGACCGTTTGTGGGGTGGTTCTGCATCTGCAGGGGGTGGGGTGCTG
Organism: Pleurodeles waltl; assembly: GCF_031143425.1. Lineage (NCBI taxonomy): Eukaryota > Metazoa > Chordata > Amphibia > Caudata > Salamandridae > Pleurodeles > Pleurodeles waltl. The sequence continues at coordinate 822,474,468 of NC_090436.1, forward strand.
GTGTCGTGGTCCTGTGGCAGTGCCTCCTGTCCACTAGCGCCAGGGGAGGTGGTGGGCTGTTCATCATGAAGGCTAGTGTCAGGGGCCCCTTGTTGTGCCACAGTGTCCCTCCTGGTGTTCACAAGGTCCTTCAGCACCCCTACAATGGTGACCAGGGTGGTGTTGATGGACTTGAGTTCCTCCCTGATCCCCAAATACTGTTCCTCCTGCAGCCGCTGGGTCTCCTGAAACTTGGCTAATACCGTTGCCATCGTCTCCTGGGAATGATGGTACGCTCCCATGATGTTGGAGAGGGCCTCGTGGTGAGTGGGTTCCCTGGGCCTGTCCTCCCCCTGTCGCACACCAGTCCTCCCAGTTCCCTGTTTTCTTGTTCCTCTGTCTCCTGAACCGTGTGCCCACTGCAACTGCCCCCAGGTCCCTGATGTTCTTGGGTTTGTGGGTTTGCCTGGGTTCCCTGTAGTGGTGGACACACTGCTGCTTGACGTGTCCTGGGGACAGAGGTATGGGCCCGCTGGGTGGGTGCTGTGCTGGTGTTTCCTGAGGGGGAGGCTCTGTGGTGGCATGTGCCAGTGTGTGGGGAACCAACTGTCCCGAGGTCCCAGATGGGCCGGGCTGATCATCTAGATCCAGTTGGACAGAGCTGCTGTCATCACTGTGGGCCTCTTCTGTGGGGGGTGTGGACATGTCTGGAACCTCCTTTCAGGTGACGTTGGGTAGGGGTCCTGCAGGGGTGTAAAGGCATGATTATTGCATCTGCGTGTGCCATTGTGTGCAATAGGTGGGTGACCCTGTACCCCAGTGCTTACATTCTTGTCTAGGACCTTGTGTGATATTTGGTTTGGGGATCTGTGTGGGTATCTGTAGTGGACATGCTTTGGTGATGGGTGTCCATGCTTTGGTGTTGCATGCAGGGCTTGGTTTTAGGATGTGTGGGTTGTGATAGTGGGACATATGTGAGGTGATGGAGTGTTGGGGGTGAGGGTGGGGTATGTGATATCATGCAGGTAGGGTGGGGGATGTAATAGTTAAGATTTGACTTACCAGAGTCCATTCCTCCTGCTACTCCTGTGAGGTCCTCAGGATGCAGTATAGCCAAGACCTGCTCCTCCCATGTTGTTAGTTGTGGGGGAGGAGGTAGGGGTCCGCCGCCAGACCTCTGAATTGCAATCTGGTGTCTTGAGACCACGGAACGCACCTTCCCCCGTAGGTCGTTCCACCTCTTCCTGATGTCATCCCGTGTTCTTGGGTGCTGTCCCACTGCGTTGACCCTGTCTATGATTCTGCGCCATAGCTCCATATTCCTAGCAATGGAGGTGTGCTGCACCTGTGATCGGAATAGCTGTGGCTCTACCCGGAGGATTTCCTCCACCATGGCCCTGAGCTCCTCGTCAGAGAACCTGGGGTGTCTTTGCGGTGCCATGGTGTGGTGTGGGTGATGTGTGAGGTGGTGTGTGTTGTGATGTGTGAGGGGATGTGTTTGTGTGTTGTGTGAGGTGCATGGATGTTGTGTGAGCGATGGTGTTGTGTGCCTGTGGATGCTAGTTTGTTGATGGTGGTGTCTCTCTCTGTGCTTCATTCTCAATTTTTGTCGTAGGGGTTTGTGGGTGATGTGGGTGTGTGTTTTATATTGTATTGGGTGTGTGGGAGTGGTGTGTGTATGTGTATCAGGTGTGTGTATTTGGATTGTCCAATGTGGTTGTGTTTTGTAAATGTGTGTGTATTTTGAGCGTGGCGGTGTGTACCGCCAATGGTTTACCGCGGTTGAATGACCGCCGCTTGGATTCATGGATCGTGATAGTGTGGGCGTATTCCTGTTGGCGTGACGGTGTCGGTTTTGTTATCACCAGTTTATCACTGACCTTTGGTGTGGGTGTCTGGATTTTGGCGGATTCCGGCCTGTGTATCGTAATAGCTGTAGCAGATTTCCGCCGCCGCTGCGGTGTGTTGGAGGTCTTCTGTACGGCGGTAAGCAGGATTTACCGCCAATGTTGTCATGAGGGCCATAGTGTTTGATGAGACTGTGTTTGTGCATGTATATACAGCTGTACCAGGCAGGAACTGTCGGTCTAGAAGCAACGTTATTAGAGATGTGCATCTTTCAAGAGCCAATGAAAATTCGGCCTGCAATGACGATACACAGCATATTCTAAAGGACTGAACAACACTGCATGATGTAGCCACGGTTAGGCTGCGGAACGATCTGGGGGGTCATACTAGTTATATAAGCCTTTACTATAGGATTTTAGAGAGCGATTGGGTTACCTTGGTTTTCTGGATTGATTTATGTGACATCCCGGGTGACAGTTCATCCAACATCTGGATGACACTCACATCTCAGAAGGCAGTTCGGCTGTTTGTATTATGAACATCTGAATATTCTGTGAGCACATTTTAAAAATAACCATGTGTTTTTAGTACGTGTAAAGGCAGCAACAGAATTTTACCTAAGTGTTGTGATTGGCTGGTACAAAAATCGCAGCCATATATTCACACATCCTGAGCAAAATGTCACTGTCAAACTAAAGAAGATGGACATGGAAAAGTAAATGCTACTCCTGGCAGATGACTGAAAAGTGACAAGTTAGTTTATTCTCTGTCGGAAATGGCCCTTCCTGCAGGGTCCTCTCCAGACTTTTTGCCTTCCTCTTCTTTTTCTGACCTTTTTGTTGGCTTTATGACTCTGGGCACTTTACTTTTCCACTGCGAACCAGTGCTAAAGTGCATTTGCTCTCTGCCTAAAACATGGTAACATTGGTGTTTCTACAGTCAGCATTTTTTATTTGCTTGTAAGTCCTTAGTAAAGTGCATCATATGTGCCCAGGGCCTGTGAATCAAATGCTACTACTGGGCCTGCAGCACTAATTGTGCCACCCACTACAGTACCCTTTCAAACATTTCTCAGGTCTGCTCCTGCAGAGCCTGTGTGAGCAGTTTTAAACTGCCATTTTGACCTGGCAAGTACACCCACTTGCCAGGCCCAAATCTTCCTTTTTATTACATATAAGTCACCCCAAAGATAGGCCCTGGTTAGCCCCAAGGGCAGGGTGCAGTTGCACATGCACTTTTAAGTTTAGCATGCTCCAGTAGTGAAAACGTATTAAATTCATTTTTCACCGCTGCAAGGCCTATCTCTCACATAGGTTAACATTGAGATTACCTTGAAGCAGCCTTTAAGTGTAACTTCAAATTGGGAAAAGATAGAAATTTGGAGTTTGGTGTCTCTGGACTCACAATTTAACATCACAACTTATGGTGAAGTTGGATTTTAAATTGTAAGTCTGAAAATGCCACTTTTGGAAAGTTGGCATTTTCTCACTTTAACCATTCTGTGCCTCTGCCTGTCTCTGAATACATGTCTGGGGTTGGTGACAGTTGGGCGTTGTGCTTTCCCTCTAGACAGTCACACACAATGAGAACTTAGGTGTGCCTTAATGGGCCATTAACTAGCTTGATGGGGGCGGAGTTTTGCACTGCCTCACACCTGAATAGGGCTGTGCCTCTCCCCTCACAAAGGGCTTCACAACCCCCTGTAGACTGTCTGGAGCCAGGAAAGGGAGGGCAGGGGCCTTGGGATCTTCAAAGGCACTTTTAAGTATAAGTACTGGACCCCAAACCTCACCAAATCTAATGGAACCAAGGACATTCTGCCTGTGCTATCAGGAGGGGCTGCTACTCTGCAACTGCATTGCTGTGTTGGTGTACTACTTGCTGTGTGCTGTGCTATAGGAGAGACTGCCACTTTGCTACCGGCTTTGCTGTGTTGGCCTGCTGTCTGCTGCTTCTTGCCTGGAGTGGGAAGGACTGGACCTGTTCTCTACATCCTTGAACCCAAGATTCTCCAAGGGCTTGTTGGCATTCCCTCTGTTCTCCTGCAGTCTCAGGGACATCAAAGACTGCCTGAAACTCTCCTGGTGCTGCTTGACTCTGCCATCTGTGAGGCCTACCCTTGCCTGTGGTGCCTCCTCTAGTCCTGGGCCTCAGACATGGGTTCTGCAGCTGATTTCTGCAAAAACCAAAGCATTGTGCCCTCAATGCTTTGCTCCATCGAGATACTGTTTCAGCAGAACTTGTGTGGGTTCTGTAGCTGGCTTACCTTCCACCGGCCTGACCTATGGATTTGTACTGCTCCCTCGCTACCCCAAGTAACCTTTTGACTGCTAGTGACTTCTAAGCACTGTTACACATTAAATCTTTAAAAATTAATTTCTTGACTTCCACTTATTGGATTTTTGTTGTTTTGGTCTTGTTTTGCTCGGATATATATTATCGGGAGAAACGCAAAGGAAGCAGCACAGGGCAGAGTGGGGGCCACGGTGTCTAAGCACTACAGGCACCATAACACCTAGCCCACAGGAACGCCCACAGTGTTGCAGCGCCCAGAGGTGCTACTTTTAAACTCATCAAGGTGCTCCTGCTGTGAGGGGTAAACATGAAGGAAGCAGCAGGGGGCACAGTGGGGCCCGTGGTGTCCAAGGACTACAGGCACCATAACACCTAGCATGCAGGACCACCCACAGTGTTGCCGTGCCAGGAGGAGCAGCTTTAAAACTCAGCAAGGAGCTCCCACTTCATGGGAGAAATGTGAAGGAAGCAACAGGGGGAAGAGTGGTGGCCACTGTGTCTAAGGACTACTGACACTATAACACCTAGGCCACAGGGCAACCACAGTGTTGCGTGCCCAGAGGTGCTACTTTAAAAATGAGCAAGGAGTTACCATTGCACTGGAGAAACATGAAGAAAGCAGTGGGGGGCAGAGTAGGGGCCACATTCTCTAAGAACTACAGGCACCATAACACACAGCCCAAAGGACAGCCCAGAGTGTTGCCGCGCCCAGAGGCACTACTTTAAAACTCAGCAAGGAGCACCCACTGCCAGGATGCATTTGGGACGTGCCCGTGCATGTGCCCGGGTGAGGACCGGGCCAAGAGTGGGCCCGTCTGCACCCATCCACGCCTGAATGAGGATGAGCTGGGCCCACCCCCTGACACCTTCTGATATAGTGTCCCAGGAGTAAGAGTTTCCTCAGTTACTATTTCTTGCCAGACTGTTGCTTCTTTTGATTGGGTGTTTGTTTGGCCCCACTGTGCTACATTGTGCTTCTTAAGCGTTCATCAGTGTCCCATCTCTAGTGCTTCTCTTTTTTTGACATTCAACGCATCTGCCACAGCTTAACAAAACAAAAGGCAGCATGGGCAAAAGGAAGGGTGCCGGGGACCTTGTTGCTCCATCCCTTATCCCCCTTCTACAATGGGCATTGATAGGATGCTGCAGCACGCGGTGGGGATTATTTCAACAGAAATCACCCTAACAGAGAAGAGGCTATCTTTGGGTGCAGGTGTAATCTTTCCCTTTGGCAGCCCCTTACTTTACTGCCTTCCTTGTGCTATTGCAGCAGTAGAACCACAGGACAACACTGCCTCGCAAATCCCTAGCTGCAACTCTGATGCTTCAGCTTCTGGAGCACACCCAAAGGATTGCACATAGCCCTTTAAGCCTGTTAAACAGACCAGAGGTCGTCTTATGGCAAAAACTAACCTTAGCATGGACAGTCCTTGATCAGCCTCTGCTTCTCATGACTCTGATTGCTCAGTTCGAGAGGAGGTTTGGCCCACCCCCCCATGGGCTGATGATTTAATGGAGGCTTGTCTAGAAAAGGTCAAAGACATTGTGGCATCTGAACTTTCTCTGAAACTGGTTCGACTGGCAGTGATTAAAAAGGGGATCACTGACATTAAGCTAACACAGAGTGAAATATATGAACAACCCAATTCAGCCTCGGGGGCTCCCCAGGACATTTCATTTCGTCTGGCCAAACTAGCCAATGAAGGACCTACTGTTTTGCAGCAGAAGACTGAGGATTCCCGGAGCACTGCAGCTGCATCTGATGCGGTTGGTCAAGCAGAGGCTAATTGCCCTCGAAGAACTGCACCTGTTTTTGCCAGGTCTGGAGAAACAGTGAACTGCGCGGGTGAGGGGGTGGGCAAATCTCGTTTGTTGGTTAAGTCACTCAACCTTTTCCAAAAGAAACCTGTTATAAATCTCCCCCTGCAGTTTGCCCTTATGTGATAATCCTAACTGGCATGCCTCATTTGCACAAGGGTAAGAGGAAGGACCAGGAAGAGCTTACCAACAAATGTCTGAATTGGCTGGACTGACATAGGAACTTTCCTCTTACCAAGGCGAGTGAAATCCTTCTCACACGTAGGGTGGGTTGGCTGGGGCCAAGGCCAGGGGATCGGCAGGGGGATTGTATTGTGGTCAACTATAGAACCCCTTAGCTAGTGCAGAGCCTACTATCTAGCCACATCCGGGGCTTACGTACAGAAACTTCTGTTGAGTTGTTACCACTGGGGTATTTTTATAAACCAGGTTATGCCCAGAGGCACGCCCTGATCATGTGCAATAGTCACTTGCACTTTGATCAGGTGTTGTCAGACGGATCCAATATTTATCACAGTCAAATAGGCACATTTGTAATTCCTGTATCCAATTGCTTTGATGTACTTGAGGGGGTTTTATGACTCATTCTACTAAAGGCCACTCCTGTAAGAGCAAGTCCTGCAGCTCTAGGGCTGGGGGGTACAGAAGCAGCAACAAACACGGTAAGCGGCAGGGGTGAAATGGGTAATGAGTCCCCACTACAGGAAGCATGAGGGCTCTGCAAGAAAATGGGGCACTGCTTGCATGGCATTTCCCCCTGCGGGCTGTTGTCAGATATAGAATTAAAACTCGATGTTGGGCTGTTCCAATCTAGATCCATGATGCTATGATGGCTCAAGGAATGGATGAACACTGATCCACAACTGAACTAACATTGAATGATCCCAGGGCTCTAGCTGCCTGAGCATCTATGATAACCTCCCCACAAGTTCCTCTTCCTGTGGCTGGCACTACGTCATTTCCTTTGGTCCCCTGTGCAGACCCTATAATCAAATCCCCTGTTATCCAGGTTAGACCCTTTTGTGGAATGTTGCAGGGCCAGCCAATAAAGCTGAGTCCCCAGAATGGGACAAGTTTATAGATACATATAGATACTGCCTTTTCCAGTAAACTTGGTCCACCAGGTTAGCTCATTGCTCTGGTTACGCTAAGTTTAGCAAAGTAGCTGTTACAAGAGGCAGGGGTAGACCCTCGGAAGGGCTTGGTAACCTGGGTGAGCACTACACTTAACTGCAAGGCTCAAGAAATACCAATACCCTCATTGGTCATTCCCTGTGTCTTGTTAACCTTTCCATCTCTTTGTGTTTATATATATATTGTTTACCTAAGACATGGGGGGGGACTAACAGTGATTCCCAATCATTAAGCCACTGAATACACCTATGGCTATTGTACCGGTAGGAATGCTGAAGCTCGTGGGTGGGGATTTCAATTGTCAGTTTGAACCCCTGGATGCCTATCCAAATGTGCTCACACAGGATGAGGATGTTGCCTGGTCTATCTCTCCCTTGGTGATTTCACCTATTAAGAAGTGGTCCACCCTGACACTACAAATCAATGCACTAACACTGAACCAGGGTTTGTGGGCAGGGAATGGTAGGACTTACTCTGATAGCGAAGAGAAGCATACTTTTAATTAGATCCCAGGCAGCAGCCTCATTGATTACATCCTGGTGGATGTAAGGGCTTGGCCAATTATAAGAGATATCGCAGTACTCGACAGAAGGGACAGTGATCACAATGCACTTGTTCTTGATGTAGATCTGCCTGCAGGGAGTGAAAGGGTTGTTGGTGATCACAGGTTTCAAATCTCCATCAACAAGTGTAGCGTTAAGTGAGGTACTCTAGTTAGCACAAGTGAGCAGATCCAGGTAATATATAGGCTTGTTGCGTGCAGCATTGAGGAGTTTTTTTGGATCTGGATTGGGACATGGTTCAGGGGGACCACTTAGATCAAGTGTGTATTATTCATAACAGCCTTTTTGCACTGTTAAAAGATTATTTGTATGTGGCCACTAAAAGGTCTTTTAAGAGGAGATCACTCAAGTCTTTGTATAATAAGGCTTGCAAGATAGCCAGGGCTAATAATAGAGAAGAGAGAGGCATATCAGAGGTGTGTTAATGCTGCAAAAAAAGAATGGGAAATGAGGAAGTGGGAGGGTTTTCTTGATGCAGTAAGGGAGAATTACCAGCTTGCTTCTTGGAATTTTCTTGCAACGGGATGCAAGGAAGGATCTTGCCCGATTGAGGTGAAAGTTCCCGCCACTGACTGGGTCACCCACTTTTCAAGTTTGTACGCTCCTCACAGAACTGAGAGCATTCTGAGCAACTGAGAGGGTACGTCTGGGAGCCTGGAAACCTTGCGGTGGGGGATAGAGAGAAGGCTACGGAAGAAATTGTGTTGATAACACTGACTGAAGTGAGATCGGCGATCTCTAAGATAGTCTCCAATAAAGCCCCCAGCTTGATAAGATCCTGGGAGATCTGTTTCATGGAGAAGTTGAGGTCTTGGGCCCCTACTTTGCAATTTCGTTTAATTCCATTCTACCCAGGGGACTCCATAGCACCCACATGGGTGGGGGCTGAGATAGACCCAATCCATAAGAAATGCTCTTCACTAGACCCACGTAATTATCAGCCAATTAGCCTGATTAATTGCTCGCAAGCGGTGCTCAGCAGAATCATTCTTGAACGTCTACTAACCTGGATAGGTGATAGAGAGGTACTATTCCCCCTCCAGGAGGGGTTTAGGGAATGTACTAGTACGGTGGATCAAGTTTTCAGAATTCAGCTTATTTTCTGGAAAACAGTGATCCTGGGAGACGGCCGACTTTACGTCACATTCGTCAACCTACATTCGACTTTTGATTTGGTACTGAGGCAAACACTTTGGCACATTTTGGCAGACAGGGAGGTCCCTAATGACATCTTGGATGCTATAGTAAAGCTCCATAGCCATAATTATGCCTAAAATCACCGTGGTAAGTTGGGTGAGATGACAAAACATTTCCCTGTCAGCAGAGGAGTAAGGTAGGGTTGTGTCCTTACGCCAACACTTTTTACACTTCATGTTAACGATCAAATATCACTCTTGACCGAATGTGAGGGGGAATGCTCCTTGTCTGGCTAAAATTAAGGTTCTGGTCTCGATATTCACAGACAACACCTTACTACTATCAAAATAACCAATGGGGCTCCAGAAAATCTTAGACTGCTTTGTGATTTTTTGTGCTCAGAGAGGCTTAGAAATAAACATGGCCACATTGAAATATATGTTTTTAATCCTTGCCCCTGTACAAGATCAAACCCAAAGCTCTTAAGTGTTCCCTTGAAACGGGGGCAGATTTTCAAGTGGGTCTGACACTCACAGAGCAGCTTGAGTGGAGATGTCATATAGATACGTCAAGGCTCAAATGATTGCAAAATACAGGGCCGTGGATTAGAATGTTGAAAAGGTCATACTTTCGCCTGACAACCCCAGCGATTCAAATCTATAAAAAGTAGGCGCTAGGGTCATCCCTCTATGGAGCATAGCTATGGGGGGCCAAAAGGATATGGGCAAACTGATAGTTGTAGAGAACCGCTTCTTATGACAGCTGACAGGGCTGCCAACTAGCATGCACCTGCTCCCCCTTAGGCTGGATATGAGTGTTAGGCCAATTTTGGAGGTGGTTTGTGTTAAGCCTATTATTTATTGGAAGTGTGGTCCACAGAGGAGCTCATGTCTTATTTTGAGGGACTAAATGAAGTTTGGGGTATTCTGGGCTCAGATAGTATTCTGTGGGTCAAGTATGTAAAAGAGACCCTGGTGAAGATGGGTTGTGGTAATCTCTGGAATAACCCCCTAGAAGTTTCCACAGTTAATAAATCCCTCTTGAAGATGAAATATAGGCAACATATTAGGTTTCAACCGCAGGTGCATGTCCCACATCGCGCACCTTTTCACATACATTCCTCTTATTCAAAGACAGCGTTTACTTGATGAGATCGAGCCCCTTCAAGCCAGGAGGCTGTATTTGTGATTTAGGTGCAGTATGCTCCCTCTTGCATCCTTTACTGCTAAGAGGGGGAGCTCACTAGTGCAAGTAGGAATTGCATGCCATGTATGGGGGGCAAATGAGGAAACTGAAGGATATATCCTGTTCTTCTGCCCTGCTTATGAAATGGGCTGACAAAGATGGATCATACCTGCTTGCCGTAATCTCGGAGTGAGGAAACTTGCTGAGGGTCTGCGAATTTTAGAATAAGATACCAATCAGAGCTCAGTCTTTGATGTGTCTCATTGTTTACTACTGACGTGGAGAACTCCACAAAAAGTGTGTTTAAGGGAAGATTCTCCTGACTGCCTCACTGTGTAAAGACAGGGGTCCTGTAGATTGGGTGGTAGCCCATTCGTCCAGGATTACCTGAGAATATGCATTAATTTGTATTTATGCTGACTTTAAATTGTTTTAAATTCTATTTATATCTGGTATGATCTTAACGTGATGTATTATATCTATGCTTTTACAGCAAATTGCCGAAATAAATTATTTTGATGATGATGATGAAATATTTTCTATTCTCTATTTCTCTAAATGGATGTGAAGTCCTTTTGTGGTGTCTTCCACTGTGTTACTGTGATTAAGTGTTTCACAAATACTTTACACATTGCTTCTTAACTTTACACACTTTAACTTAACTTTAATATTAACTCTTAACATTAAACATTAACTGTTAGCTTTACACTTAACATTACACATTGCCTCTTAGCCTGACTGCTCTGTGCCAAGTTACCAGAGGGTGCTCACAGACTGATTTAGGGTGCATATCTGACTTACCATGACTAGGATTGTGATCCCTACTTGGACAGGGTGCATATCTCTGCCAACTAGAGACCACATTTCTAACATGCTCCATAAAGGAAAGTTGTCCTAGAGAGGAACTACCATATGAAACCCAGCATCAAGTACAGTAACATGGCTTAAAATGTTGTTTAATATGGCGCTTGATTGAGTTTTTTGGATCCTTTCAACCCTCAGTAAACTGACAATCCGAGATTCAATTAAGCTAATTAAAAACATTTTTGAACAGATGTAGTTAGTTTTCAAATTGAATTAGAGCAACATTTGTAAACGTGTTTTAGTGGCCTGGTGTTCCCACACCTGAAGTGACAGCATTTAGGTATACCATAAACAATATTATCAGGTTTACAAAATACAAAATACACCTGGTAAAAATGTTGGGGCTCCATGGCAGAAATAGGGAGCAGAGGCTCAGCCCAGCCACCTCCTGGCCCTATCTCACAGTGCAAGAGAGCATGCAGTGCTTCCCCACAGCTTTGGAGCCTGCCCCGCTTCCCTCCCACAAACATTCTCTATCCCCAGACCCTGCACTGTATCTCACTGTTGCACCGTACTCACATTTAGTAAGTGTTAAGGAAAGGTCTATTGAATCTGGAAAACCCAAGTTTGAAAGCTTGTTCCCTATTCCTCAGACTTTACCTCATGATACCCAGATCTACAGATACTGTCTGGATTCAGTGTCTTAAGCCCCATTATTTCCAGGACATCGTTCTAGCCATTTCATGATGAGGGTCACTGTATAGGTTAATTCCAGGACTGGTGTGATTTTTAGAACTGTTGTTTTGCTAAAGCTCTAAAAGCAGCAGCTACTTGCATTGATAAGGGAGAGAGGGTCCTCATGAGGTAGTATTCAGCGGAAGACTCGTCCACCACATTCAAGACACATTAGACACATTGGCCGACATTACGACATTGGCAGTAAGTGACCGTTGCCGCGGCTAACATCCGTCCGCCAAATTATGACCACAGCCAGATTTTCGCCACAAGAAGGGTGGAAAACTGGCTGTGGCCATACTGGTGGATGGTGTTACGGTGGCGCTGCTACCACCAGCAACGCCACGCCAGTATACTGCAGGCAGCCGTATTATGAAAAATAATACGGCCTGGTGGCGTTCTGCTGGCGGACGCTGCTGGCGGTAGCAGCAGCCCGTCCCGTCCCCTGCCGGAAGACCCCTGGATGCAGGTAGGTTGCGTTTCCGATAGGGGAGCAGGGTGGGGGGTGTTGTGTGTTTGAGGGTGTGTGTATGAATGTGTGAGTGTGTGCGTGAATGCGAATGTGTGTGTAGTGTTGTTTGCGTGTGTGTATGCATGTGTGAGAATGAGTGTATGAATGGAAATGTGAATGCATGTCTACGTGTCAGTGTGAATGTGGTACGGATGTTTGCATGAATGAATGGATGCATGCGTGTATGAATGCGTGTATGCCTGTGTGAGTGTGTGTATGCGTGGTGCGTGTCTGCGTGTATGGGGATTGGAAGGGGGGAGCGTCGATGGTGGGGGCATCTAGGGAGTGTTGGGGGGGGCCTCCTATCAGTGACAGGGAAGGAGTTCCCTGTCACTGGTAGGGTCTACCGCCATGGTTTTCGTGGCGTTACGAATGTCACAAAAAACATGGTGGTAGGCAGGGTCAAAATGCCGCCGGCGGTTCATTAGCAGCCGCCGGGCTGGAGATTGTTATCTCCGGCCCGGCGGCTGCTACCGCCATGGCGGTCGGTGTGATATATTGAAGCCAACCCGCCAATGTCATAATGTGGCGGTATGTATCACCAGCCTGTTGGCAGTACTACTGCCACATTAACACCGACCGCCGGGGTCATAATGATCCCCCATTGTCTCTTTAAAAGGCACGGGGATATGTATACATTTGCAACTATGTCTATGAAATACCTTGTATATTGTTTCCTGTACACTAAGCTGTCTTAACTTAGTGTGTTAGGTGAATTAGATGCAGTCCCTACAGCTATTATTGTTTATGGTCTGCCATGACAGCACAGCTGTTGCCAGACAATTATGTGAGTATCAACAAGAGAGGGACTTTGGCTCCAACTACATGTTGGGAGCCAGGAGTACCTGTTGTGATTGGGCAGAAGTTGTGTGCTTCCTTGCCCTTCACACAGCTGCGATCATTTTGTTTATTTATCCAGCTTTATCTGTCCAACCTTAAATGTTTAGGGGCACACACATGCCATTTCAATGCTAATAAAGTGTCTTAGACAACTAGAAAAGGTATGGTGTTTCTCTCAGACAGCAGATCAGATGTGAAGAGGACAATCAAATCACATGAATATTTAGGTCTGGCTTGGCAGTCCATTCATAAGCCAGAACTATTGTCATTTGTTGGGGAGACCAATAGGGCAGCTGTTAAGAAGTTCAGACAACACTGTGAGCATGTGATATTAACAGAAGAAAGGAACTAAAGTCTAATCTATTATGTTTGCTAATTTAGATTGGCCGGTTGGTGATTGGTCAGAATGGAATCTTATCCACTCCTGCAGTTTCGTGTATCATCAGAAAAATCAAAGCTATTGGTGGGATTATTCTAACAGCAAGTCACCTTCCTGGAGGGCCAGGAGGCTTTTTCGGAATCAAATTTAATGTTGCCAATGGAGGTAGGTCTATTTACAGTAACTTTTTTCCACAGAATGTTTAACAGTTTTTGGGATGTACATGTTAATTACAAGAATGGACCTTTAATATATCGTCTTACAGATGTTCCATGACTTAGTTTAGTAGACATATTATATATCTAAATATCAGAAAGACTAATAGTAATAGGGCTATTCATAGGAATAGTTTCACCTTGGAAAAATAATAGTTTTTCAACCTTTTTACCCTAGAGGTAATTTGGCTCCACTTTATTTGGGGCATTTAGGCGACTTTGTATTATTGCCTTCATTTGTCCCCTGCTCTGGGTACCACCACTCAATAAGACAGAGCAGGAAACAAGAATATTCATTTTACTCGAATGAAGGGCAAGTCGGAGCCACAGAGCACTGTTGAGACAGAGTTATTGGGTCACTCAAAAGAGGACACAGCTGGTAAGTCTAGATCGTGGTTTTAGCTACTTAAATTTAGAACAGTGTTTTGCAGGTGGGAATACCAACAGCCTGTGATTTTTATAGTCTCAGACAGGATGTAACTGCAGTTCTCTGTCATTGAATCTTTACAATCTCGACGGTTGAGCTGCTCCTACTGTGAATGAATTTGGTATGGAGTTGCCGATGAAACATATTGGCCTGTATTTTTTTTAAGACTTGGTGCTACCACTTGTACCATTGCAGGTGTTCTAATCCTCTTTCACCCTTCTTACGACTCACAATCCAAGAAAGAGACTGATTGATCCTTGGCTACTCCTTAAAGTCATATTTAAAGCAATAATAATGTTTCACTGAAGACATTAAGGCAGCATTTCCCAATCTGTGGGGCAGGATACAAGCTGATTTTTGGTGGGTCAGGGAAGTCCGGTTTTTCTTAACATGTTTGCTGTGCTTCAAAGACAGAGATCTATAGCTTGTGACAAATTGCTGCTTATTCTTTTGACATGGGATTGGTGTTTACTTTTCTTTCACTAACTGCAAAGTGAGATGAGTTTTTAAAGTGAATTATGTGACAATCTTTCTGAAGTACAGGAGTGAGAAAGGCAAGGCAGTAGGATGTTGTTTTTGCAATAAACAACAACATGTAAATATCTGTAAACGAACTGTATTCATTCAGCAATGAGGAAAGCAAAAATTAAGCACTTTTTTGTAATTTTGATGTGTGCTGGCAACAGAGATTTGAATAGGATCAAAACAAATCAAGGCACTTTATTTGGTGATGCGCATGTGATAAAAAATCACAGAAGCCCAATTTCCACACATTATCATTTGAGTGCTGTATAGTTTCATCAGTAAAACTGCATGTCTGTGCAACACATAGAACTGGGAAATGTCCCGTGGTGAACCTCCTTGAGGAGGTGTTTAATTCCTCCTTTAGGTAGGGTGAAATCCCTCCAATTTCTCCTCATCCTGTTGACGATATTGTTCATCTGGATCATGCTCCAAGACTTCACTTTCCTCCTTCTCTAGGTTGGTGTCTCGATCACTGTCCTGTGGGTCTTCTTTGCCCTCTTCTCCAGGGATAGGAGTATAGAGTGCAGCACCTGTGGTGGCATAGGTGTTTTTGTGGTGGTGATAATTGAGGTCTGGTGGAGCTGGAATAGGAGAATGCTGTTGAGGTGTCCAGGGTGTAGCTCCTGTAGTGTATACAGATGTTGCGGCTGAGAGACTAGTTTCTGGAAAATCTCCAACATTTGCTGTATGGTGTTCATTAAGGTGATGGCGTCCTGCTTCATAGGAGGTTCTCTCGTATCTGGGATATGGTAACTGGGATAGTTGAGCTAAAAGCCATGTTTAAGGCTTTATCTTGGTTGCTGACATCTGCCTCCAACGCTGAGTCAAGTATGTGAATTGTCAAATGAGTTGAGACCTTTAGTGGCAAATGCAAATAATAGGATTGGAACCTTTTATTCAAGGAAGTAAGGTAAGACCAGATGTCATCGACAGGGCCGTTGACAGGATCATTGACAGTATCACTGATGGTAACATATAAAGTGGTGTGGTACTTTCATAGTCAATGTGGTTGATATGGTAGTGAACCACGACTTTCTTTATGGTGAAGGAGTTGTCATCAGGATCATTGTCAATGGGATCTTCTTGCTCAACAAGGTAATGGCTGTTGGTGAAATGACTCAGGTCCTCAAAAGTGATGGAGCCCCCAGCAATGAGACTGACATTGGGGGTCATTATGACCCCGGCAGTCGGTGATAATGTGGCGGTAGTACCGCCAACAGGCTGGCAGGTACATACTGCCACATTATGACATTTGCGGGTTGGCTGAAGCCAACCTGCCAATATACCACACCGACCGCCATGGCGGTAGCAGCCGCCGGGCCGGAGATAACAATCTCCAGCCCGGCGGCCACTAATGTACCACCGGCTGCATTATGACCCTGCCTACTTTTCGTAATGCCACGAAAACCATGGAGGTGGGCCCTACCAGTGACAGGGAATTCCTTCCTTGTCACTGGTAGAAGGCCCACCCATCCCCCCTAACACTCCCTAGACACCCCCGCTCCCCCTCCATCCACGCACCCCCTTCCAATCCCACAACTGCAGACACGCACCACGCATAAACACACACTCACTCACACAGGCACTCATGCATTCATACACACATGCATCCATTCATTCACCCACACATCCTCACCACATTCACACTGACACGCAGACACGCACTCACATTTCCATTCATACACACATTGTCACACATGCACACATACACACAAACAACACTACACACACATTTGCATTCACGGACACACACATTCATGCACACCCCCCCACACACACACACACAACACCCCCCCCTATCGGAATACCAACTTACCTGCATCCAGGGGGTCTTCCGGCAAGGAACGGAAAGGGCACTGCTACTGCCAGCAGTGCCCGCCAGCAGAACAAATTGCGACCCTCTGCCTTTCACTATCATCACAGGGGTGGTGGCTGGCATAGCTCAACAGCAAACCAGCATGTCGGTGATCACTTTTAAATCAAATTATTTTTTTCAAATGCAGCTCATTTTCCTTTCAATTTGCGAATGGGTTACAACCTCCTTTGTGGTGTCAATAAAATATTAATGTTTTGTAACAGGATTTTGGTTGCAAACCATGAATAAATAGCCTAAGGAGTCAGTATTTGGGAGGGATGCCCTAATACTAATTTGGTTTGGTTTCCTACATCCATTTAATGTTTCCGAAAACCTTTTCTGAGTCATTAAATGCATTTAGCACATTTTAAAAATGGTTTTATTGTTGCAAACCCTCTGATTTGCTGATTCCGATGTTTGTCAATGCCAAAACTCTTTGTACGACTGGCCCCAAGTTATTTATCATGCCAAATGCAAGTGGGTCAGATGAAGAAAGATAACTTTTTGAAATGTACATGTTGACCCATAAAGTCAAAACATGGAAAGCGCTCCGGATAAAGATTCCAGAAGAGGAATATAAATATAAATGTAAACAGGAGAAGTGGTTTTGCACTTTGTTCTGAAAGGAAATACCTTTGAAACACGCCACATATTTTAGTGCTATGGAGACTTCTAGAATCTGCCTATGATTTCTGTTTAGTTGCTAGTTTTTTGGCATTCATAGAAAAGACAAGATCTATGTTTGAATGTCCATGAAAATCATTGATATTTGAGCACATGTCTAAACATAAAATGCAGATTTCCTGGCAGTGGAAATTTCATGGTTCACAATCAAGGTTAAGGTGCAAAATAAATGGACAATATAATTTTTCTTTTTTCTTCCCTACGGAGAAAACATTTTTCTGTATAGAGAAACGCCATCACATTCATACCCTGAAATAAATGTGTGTGTTAAGGAAATGTTCATGCTCTGTTTATAGACGTAAAGCAGCTGTTTCTGCCACTGTGACCCTCCTTTAGAAAAGTTTGACAGCGTCAAGGCAATTCCTCGATTCTGATAATTGTGCTCCTACAAGTGGTAATTGTGAAATTACCATGAATTTTGATAAAAATTAGGAATAACATCTGGGAACTTTGTTTCTGTACATTTTACACATTCAGTGGTGCGAAATTGGGAATTGACATCCTATGCAGAGAAATGGTATTACTTCATTTTATCATGCGATAACACAAATGTTCTACAAACAGTAAAATTGTGTTTAATATTTGAAACATCACCTTGCCGGTCCTTAATTTGAGCTGGTGGTTCCGGTGCGGGGCACCGGCACTTATTTTTCTGCCTCAAACATTACTGCTAACAAAAACACATATGGAAAAGGTGGAGGAAGAGTGAAACGAGAAGGTGTCACAAAGGCAAAAAGCTGCAAAAGCAGCTGAAAGGACAAGAACTGTCTGAACATAGATTAAAGAGGCCGGAGAAGGCTGCAGGATTACGCTGCCTCAGTATTCCGTGTTCGCACATTTAATTGCAGCAGCCGCATGCTTCAGAGGAGAGTTTTGGGCACCGGCACGTTTTTATTTACAAATTCAGCACTGCACCGTGCATGCATTTAGCTCTATTTTTCCCACCTCCTGACCTTCTCTGAATGAGGGATTACGGGTATACACCCAAATGATTACCCCACAAAGCTTTGACTTTGAATGTGTTCATCACTTTCTCAAAGGCTTCCCTCTAACACTTATCTAGCTAGGACTGTGAAAAATCCTTTACTGTAAACGAGTTTCTGCACGTAATAGGATCATTGTTGATTGAGCCCTCACCAGGCCTGATAACTATAGGAAGTGACTTCAGAGACCTCACTCACACGTCACTCGAGAGGCATGGCCTCCATACCTTGCAATCCTATAGACAAACATATATGGCAGCACTTGCAACATTATATGGACTCCGCGATGTATGACAACGCTGTCGTCCATCAGAACATGGCTATACCTATAGTCTAGACTGCATAGATCCTTTTCTCAGATTGACTACATTTTGTCCCAGTAACTCATCTGAGCAAAGTAGTGGAGGCAAGCACGTATGCCTGTGACATGCCCGACCATGCCACTGTGGAGGACCCTGTGGGAAGAGAGAGGCCTGAGAGAAGAAGTATGTGATGCCTCACTGCCTGGCAGTTAACAAAAGATGAGTGTAGGAAAGACTTAGGGAACGGGATTGAATAATACTTGCAAATACAGGTTCTGATGATTCTCCCACCATTCTGTGGGATGCGCTTAAGTTCTTTGTGAAGGTTGCAGCACTTGGATTAACCTTCAAATACAAACATGATGCTTGGGATAAGCTCTCCACACGTGAAGAGGTTCTGGAGTCTGAAGTGACATACTGTAATGATGAATCAAATGAGAACTTCCATGCCCTAATCAAGCGTGTGTTACTTATCAACATTGCTTGATGGATGAACCCAAGAATGTGTGACTTGCTTCCCAAAGCAGAATTTATAAGCAAGAAGAAAAAAACTCACAAACCTCTACACTGATTGAGCAGAAGAGTGTAAGAGAGCAGTCATACAGGTAGTATATATTGGAGGAGAAAATAAACTCCCATATAGACTCCTGTGCAATAGCATGGGAGTATGCTAAGCCATGACAATAACTCTATAGCCTAGAGTAAGGGGTACCCGGGGTGTTTATATCCCCATTCAGGGATTCCCTCCTAGTAACTAAGCTCTCTCAGGAAGAACAAGACATCCTAGGTAGAGAAATAACTGGTAAGGAAATATTTGAATCCATTGCCTAGCTCCCAACAGGGAACCCTGGGTCCTAATGGTCTGCCAATGGAATTACTTAAGTGTTACTCCAGTCGACTTATAAAGCCCTTAATAGAGCCGCTCAATGCATCAAGAACAGAAAAGACACTTCGCAAAGAGTGAGTCAAAGTAATTTTAATCGCCCTTCTGGTACTAGGCAAGCCTACAATAAATTAGAATCATATAGGGGAATCTATATAATAAATGTTGAAATCAAGCACTTGCAAATAGTCTTTTAATGGCCATACAAGACATAAGGCATAGAGACCAAAGTGGCTTTATGCCACTGAGGTCTTCAGGCCACAATATCAGTTGCTTATTTAACACTGACAAAACTGATTAGGGAACCAATCCTCTTCATTCAGTTTCAGTGGGCATTCACTCTTGGGGATTTATGTTCAGCCTTGTTCACAAGAAGACTTTTGGCATGAAATTAATCTCTTTTGTCTGTTTAATATAGTGCAGACCCATTGCTGGAGTTAGAATAAGAGGTGTGCTATTGGGTCCTTTCCCCCTTATGAAGTGGTATAATGCAGCCAAGCCCGCTGTCACCACTGCTTTGTGCGCTGGCAATTGGGCATGGTGAACTCTGAGAAGATCATTGGCTTCTGTTGGTGTCCGGCTTGGAGGACAAAGTCTTACAATACCATGATGAGCCCCTTATGTACCTCAGATGTCGTAGCTTGTTGGACTGCATGTCCAGCAATTGCTGAATGAGTTTGGTGCACACTCAGGCTTCATGGTGAATTTGACCAATTCAAACATCTTTTCCGTTCAACAGACCAAAAATGCTAAAGCATTGTTGAAGAGGTCATCCATTGGGTTGTCACCCTGTTGTTTTAGATACTTGGGTGTAAACATAGCTAGTGAGAAAACCAGGGTGTAGGCTGAAAACATCATTCCTGTAATTGACGGATTGAAGAAGGTATTCTCCATTGGAACCCTCTGCCCCCATCTCCACTGGGAAGGGTGGCCCTCATTAAAATTGTGGTACTGCCCACGGCTCTGTACATATTGCAGAACTTTCCATATAAGATTCCCCCTTCTCATTCTAGGGCCACTTTGACAGAATAACAGCACACATATGGAGTCTATGGGAAACTGCTATAAGTTAATGTTTGACAGGGTCTGGAAAAGCAGATTTTCTTTCTTACTGCCACGCTGCACACTTTATAGTCATTAATGACTAGCTCAGACCCAGCTTATAGCTTGAAACTATGGGCCATGGACAGTAACTCCCCAGTACACTTGTTGAATGCTCACCGAAAGACCTTCGGCCAACTTTTACAGTGGTCCTCAAGGTATGGAAGGATGCAGTGCCTCCTGTGTATGGAATGTAAAAAAAATGGGTCAAGAGACCCTGTTGTAGGGGAGTACTAATCACTCTCAGGTTGTGTCTGTATAATACAGTTGTACTGATACCTTCAGATTTGACATGCCCTTACCTCATACCTATCCAACTTAGACTCTCTATCTGATCATACTCCACTAGAGGCGAAACTCACCATGGCCACATTATCAGTGGAAAAGAGAATCTCTAGAGTATACAAAAAATTAGTCATCAATACGCCTGACAGTTTTCACTAATTTTCAGACAATCATGAGGAGAAGATATTGGACCCTGTGAAATGAAGCATGGTGATCAGCCCATATGACTCCAAGGGAAATTGTGATTTCTTCAAGATATCGGCTTATTAATTTCAAGTACCTGTACCACATATAGAATAATAGAAAAATATCCATACGGTGTGGGCCTGTACAGTATTCATGGCTTCTGCATGGCAGTCAAGAGAGTGTCTCAATATGCACTTGACCACCCCTCCACTCTAAACCCTTAGATGGCTCTTCTGAACATCATAGATGATGTTAAGGCAACTGGTATGTGAAAGCATTGCTTGGATTGGGGCTAGTGATAGCCATAAAGGACATAGTACAGAACTGGAGACAAGTGGGACCACTGGCCACTAGTAAGTAGGCTAGCTGAAGATTAACGAAACTACCCATATGTGCTGCTTGGCGATGTCCCTAGAAGCTTCAAAGAATTTAGGGACATTGGGAACAGTATTTTGGTATGAGTGAAATATACAAGGGTCGTTACCCTCGATCTAGGCAGAGAAATTCCATTCCAAACACATAGTTTTATGCTGCCTCCTCAGTGCTAAATTTGAATCAGAGGTTGCTGTTGCTTGGACCGGGTGCTTAATTGCCAACACCGCCACTTATGACAATCTTCCACATGGTGGTAATGTTTGTCTAATTTAGAGATGATCCCAACAACAGTTGTTTATTAATTCAATATATTAAGAATGACTACTTTCTGGTGCTTAAGCCAATCTCATAGCTTTGGGGGCCTGGAATAGTCTGAATTGTCACACTTGTATACGTGTGCTAGTTAGAAGATATGTAGGTACTGTCATTGGCAGTGCTGGCTGCGGCAACTGCTGGTGCAGGCTGTCATGGCCTCCTCACAAGGGCCCTGGCAAGTATGTTTTTTACACATTAAGCACTGCAGGGCATATTTAAGAGCCCCTAGCGCCACCGGAGCGTCACTTTTTATGACACTCCGGTGGCCCTAATCACTGCTCCATATTTACAAGGAGGTGTAACACCACTTTTTGTGGCAATACTCCTCCTTGTAAATATGGGTCCCTCTGACGCAGTTTTCTGCGACAGAGGGGCGTGCAATTGGTGTTGCAGTGGGCGTTCCAACGCAACACCCATTCCTTTTGACGCTGCCTCAGATTTACAAATTGCCGTAAACCTGAGGCAGTGCAAAAAACTAACACCACCCCAGGGGTGGCGTTAGCATGGCAAAACAAGAAGGAATGCTTTTATTCCTCCTCGTTTTTTTGCTTTTTCTTTGTGTGCTGCATTTTGCAGCACACTTAGAAAAAGCAAAATGCCATGGACGATTGTTTACGTGCAGGTAAATATCCCTTCCTGCACATAAACAATCATTCAAAATGACACTTTGGTACGTCTATGTGTGCTGCATTTTGCAGCACACATAGACGTGCCAAATCGCCATTATAGATTGTTTATGTGCAGGAAGGAAGACCTTCCTGCACGTAAACAATCTAGCCCCTCAACGCTGACACCCTTGCACTATGGTGCAAGGATGCCTGCGTTGACGCTAAGCAGCTTAATTCTGCTCCAGCACAGGGGGAAACACAGGGGTGCGCCGTACTCCTCTAAATATGCCACAGCCCTGCATTTCAAAAGTGGCACAGCACGCCCTCTATTTTTAGCACTTCATCGCACTGCTCCACTTTAGCATAAATCTGGGCCTATGTCTCACACAGACTACTGCGTGAATCACTGTGTAACTTATATGTTCATGGTGCAGTTTTTATGGGCAGCGCAAAGCGCTCGGTCCATTCAGTAAACTCTCTTTGGGCTTCAAACCACGCCCAGGTCACGTTAGTCACATACATTGGTTCGTGGGCTTCCCTTTTAAAATCCTCTTGCTTACATTTGTGAAAGGCATGCATACGTCATGCCTTTTCCGGTGTTTAGCCCACCTACACAGCACCTGTAAACTACTAGAAACATACGAGACTTGGGCCCATATTTATTCTTTTTGACGCTAAACTGCGCTAACGCAGTTTAGCGTCAAAAAATTTAGCGCCGTCTAACGCCATTCTGAAGCGCCATGCGGGCGCCGTATTTATGGAATGGCGTTAGCCGGCGCTAGCAGACCGGCGCTGCCTGGTGTGCGTGGAAAAAAACCACGTAGACCAGGCAGCGCCGGCGTAGGGGGAAAATGGCGCATGGGCGTCTTAAAATGGGGCAAGTCAGGTTACGTCGAAAAAATCGTCGTAACCCGACTTGCGCCATTTTTTTTCGACGCCCATCCCCCATCAACATGACTCCTATCATTGTAAAGATAGGAGTCATGCCCCCTTGCCCAATGGCCATGCCCAGGGGACTTCTGTCCCCTGGGCATGGTCATTGGGCATAGTGGCATGTAGGGGGGCACAAATCAGGCCCCCCTATGCCAAAAAAAATTATTTAAAAAAAATAAAAAAATACTTACATGAATGTCCCTGGGGTGGGTCCCTCCAGCCTTGGGTGTCCTCCTGGGGTGGGCAAGGGTGGCAGGGGGGGTCCCTGGGGGCAGGGGAGGGCACTCTGGGCTCATTTTGAGCCCACTTGTCCCTTAACGCCATGCCTGACCCAGGCGTTAAAAAGCGGCGCAAATGCGCCGTTTTTAGCCACGCCCACTCCCGGGCGTCATTTTTGCCCGGGAGTATAAATACCACGTAAAGGCCTGGGAGTCATTTTTTAGACGGGAACGCCTCCCTTGCATATCATTAACGCAAGGAAGGGGTTCACGCTAAAAAATGACGCACATTCCGGGAACTTTGGCGCTATTCGCCTCTAACGCCATAGTATAAATATGGCGTTAGTTGGCGTTAGTTTAGCGTCGAATTTGCGTCGAAAAAAACGACGCAAATTCGGCGCAAACAGAGTATAAATACGGCCCTTGATGTTTTGAGCCTGGGGTCCGGACTACTTTATCTGTTTATTTTCCACGCAGCGCCATCGCACTGCATTTGATATAGTGCGATCTCGCTGCGTTTTTTTTTCTTTACAACGCTCATAGCTCTAACTCGAGCAAATGCGAGACACGTTGCATTGAAAATGCTTGACTGTTTAGTTGCTGTATGTTTTATGGAAAACTCCATGGAAAAATAAAAAATACTTGAAGATTTTCTCTGTTTGTAAGATCCATTTGGGGGAACATAGATATCCACAGATTTTGATTCTCTGACCTTGCTGCATTTTTAGGGACCTAAGGGCAACGTAAACATACTAAATTATTTTGTGACACATCTGTAGAGGCTAAATCGATTATATACCTAATGTATGACCTGTCGCTCTGTGAAGTAGAAAATCCGAAATAGCCGCACTGGAAGTTATTACAGATCATTTTCTGTTGCTGTGTAGAACCCGCAGAACAAACTGAGGACAAAAACTACTAACCGTCGTGCGTTCTTAGAAAGAATGACCATGAGATAAAAGGTCCCTGTTAATGTACTCTTGGGGAACAGTATAGTTGGTTTTTCATCTGAAGAATAAGGGGGAAGAGCCAGGAAAAGCGTTTCCGGTCCGTCTGCAGGAACTCTCTGTACACAGGGATGACAGGCAAACTGGCCCCAGGGGCCGCCACTGTTATTGTAATCCACCTGCTGTTTGGCTGAAAGGATAGGTTGCTAGGGTGAAATATGTTTGTTTTTGCCGTGTCATGTATGTTCTGGCCGCTAGACCCACAGTAACTTGGACAGTTGTTTAGGGAGCTTATTTGAGATAAATCTGAAAGTTATGGCGTGAGGTCATTATTCACAAAGGAGGTATTAGAAAGACTTCCAAGGGGGTCATTGCTAAAATAGATAACATGGGGAAAAGAAGGCCCGGACAAGGAAACGGATGAAGTTATTGCATATACCAAGAGAAACAACAACAGCATCAATGCAGTACAAGACAGAGTAAAAGGAAAAAAAATCATGTAGGAATGACTGAAACAGAACAGCAAAATCGTCCATCGAAATGCAATGCTGATGTCCTATTCATGAATTTTCAAAGTATTGCTATCACCAAACCTGTGTACTGCATCAGACAGTATATGATGTTATACATTTTCATCATCATTGCACATAGACATCTAGAACAGAATTATTATACTTACTATTATGTGTGTGTACATTTACCAACAGAACTGTATGTTATTTGAGTCTGACCAGGGTATCAACGGTGTTAGTGCTCTCATAAGATGGTTTAAACTACTGCTAATGGCTCATGAAGTATCTTGCATGTTTTAGGACGGAACCTTTTTGGCTCGTAATGGACTCTGTATCAGTGTGACATAATCGTTAGAATAGAATGCCATGAATGCTTGGTTTAAAATGTTGGCGTTCACAGGTACACACAGAGGAATAAAGATGTGTGATTTACAGTTCCATGTGTGGCATAGTCATTGGCGGGTACCCAGGCAGGGGAGAACACTACAACTGGTGATGAGATAGGGAATAGATAAGTCAAAGAACAAAAGTGCTCACCTGGAAAGTTTGCTGTGGTCCAAGCAAACTGCTCATGCATGCCACATGTGCCTTTGTCGAAGTCCAGAGTCAACGGTTGGCGTATGTGGCGTCAAAACGCAACCCCAGCACAACTCCAACCAGTGTGAAGCATTAGAATGAAAAGAAAGCTTCACTAAAAAGTCTAATCATTGTTGGTCAAAAAGCTACGACCAAGGCCGTACTAAAAGGTACCACGCTGCCAAGCAAAAGAAAGTTATACATTGTATGGAGTCATTAACGCTAAAGGTGGATACAACCGGATTTACATAGTGCTGCATGGCAGAGATTAACCAGGTGTTAGAAACTGCAAACTTACATGTAGAAAGGAGGAAATAACTCACTGAGCCCACTAAAGAGATTCATTGTGCTCAGCATTCTATGGAGTGACTCAAGGAGAAGTGCTCAGAGCTGTGTTAACTGAGCTGTCCATACCTGAAGCAGTTGCTCATCACACTGCTGAGTGGGGCTCAGAACAACTTCACAGGTCATCAAAGAGCAAAGAGTTGAAGGCAACAGTTGGATTCTTGACTATTGAAGATGGCAGCTAAGAGAGAAGACATAATTCAAATTTATGTTAATGACGATCCTGAGGCTCACACAGCAAAAGACTTTAAAGAAAGTTTGCACAGACATAATCATCATACTGCATCAGGGAGCATGCTACTTTCAATGTCAGTAAGTCACACTATAGTTTGCAATGCTGCCGCCTTCCTGAAACCACTACCACCTTTCGATACTGCCAAAAAAGCAAAATATTGGCAAAAGATGAGCTGCTTGGATAGAGACATTAGAAGATTTCATTTATGCACTTGAAGAGACTGATAACAGGAGGATTTTCAAATATCTCAAAGATTAAGAATGTGTTAAATCTCAAATTCAATCCAGTTCCGAACGTTGATTATGAACAAAAGGTTTTCAGTCAGAAAAGTCAACAAGTTGGTGAAACAATTAATGAATTTGTGGAAAGATTCAATGCACTCATCAAACACTTTAAGTTCAATGACTTTAATGATAAAGAAGCCATGCATGTTAGAGTTAATGATGGATGCTTATCCAATTCATTACAATGACGAATTCTGAGAGGAACTCTTAGGGCCACATTTATGACTTTTTGGTGCAGGGTAGCACTACAAGTCACCTTTCTGCACTGCCCTGCATCAAATAGAAAGGGTAGGCATGCACAGTGTTTAAGCAATACAGCGCATTTCTGTCCTTTCCCCCTGGGCTGGCACCCTTTTGGCAACTTAGCACCAACGCAGGCATCCATGCACCATGGTATAAGGGTGTTTGCATTGCATGCAGGATTGTTTTTGTGCGGGAAGGGACATCAACCTATCCAAAAACAAAAACAAAAACAATCCTCGTAGGCTTTTTCCTCTTTCTATGTGTACTGCAGAATGCAGGAAGAGAAAAAACAAGGAGAAATAAAAACATTTCTTCTCATTGCACCTCCACTGGGCTGGCGTAAGATTTTGCGGAATCCCCAGGTCTACAAGTCCTTGTGAATCTGGGGATGCATCAAAATCCATGGGTGTTGCATGGTAACACCCACCACCACCCCATGGTACACCTCTCTAGCGCAGAGTAAGGCAACATGTCGATTTGCACTGCTTTGCCTTAGTCCATATTTATGAGGCCATTCAAAGCCACGCAAAGTGGCTTTGCGTGGCTTTGTGAATATGATTTGGTGGTTTGCGCCGTGATTGTGCAAAACAAGTGATGCAGTGGTGGTGCAGGGGGCTCATAAATATGCCCCTCAGTCTGGAACATGTGTTGATGGCTGCCAGAGCTGAGGAACCTGCTGAGAGACAAGCTGCTGACATGGAGGCTGGAGTGGGCCCAGAGCGAGTCAGTCATGAGTGTAAAATGTAATCCGAAACAAAAGAATGAAGGATACAAAGTGATGTATACACATAAAAAGAAGTTGTGTTGTAGATGTTGACTTTCATTTCCACACGAAGTAAAGTGTCCCACTACTGGACAGATATGTAAAGGCTGTGGAAAGAGCATATTTTGTGAAGGTGTGTAATGCAAAGGCAAAAGTAAGTGTGTCACGGTGCAAAGACAAAATGGCTGCCAAAACGTTCCAAGAACAACCTTCGATGCACGCCCACAAGGCCAAACGGCGACATCAGTTGAGCCAGATGAATACTAAATGAAGTCAATCATCATCTTAATCATCGTCAAACAGTTATTCTGCCGCAACAGTTCTTCCGCCTCAATGATAAGTGAAAGTGAAGAAAGTGGTTGTGCCATATCGATGTTTACTTTGGAGAAACGTGCACATGTCAGACTGGTCGCATGTGAAGAAAAATGTCAATCAAAGAAAGGTCAACATGCCAAAGCAGCTAAATCATAGAAACACTGTCCAAAGATTACCTTAAAAAAATAGTTGTTCGATACTTTTCATTATCAACAGTGGTGCAGCAATAAATATAATGCCTGAAGAGAAATACAATGAACCGTCTCCATTACGAGACTTACACAGCTGAAGACCAGAGTGTATACTTGGGCTCCATCAAAGCCCATAAAGATTCAAGGTTCATTAGTAGCGACAGTGAAAAATAAGAAAATGAAGGTACAAACACAGATCTATGTGCTTTAAGGTACAGTGTCAAGTGACTGTTTGCTTAGTTTCAAAAGGGCTGCTGATATGGGACTGATTTCTGTGAATAACAATATGAATGCTCATCACAAAATAGTAAGTAAATTCCCTTTGTTATTTCATGGTTTAGGAAAGCTAAAAGCACTGAAACAGCACTCCTAGCAGCCACCGATGACATACGCACCATACTAGACCACGGAGGCACAGCCATACTTATCCTCCTCAACCTCTCCGCTGCATCCTCACCGGAAGAGCAAAGTGTCAGACTACCGCCGTTCATGTCAGAACCCAAAGATACGTGCTGCGGAGAGAGCAATCAACACGGACTAAACATAGTTTAGTTTAGTTTAGTTTTATGAGTTTATAGAGCGCATAGCTACCCTAGGGCATCCCAGCGCTAAAGTACACAATGAATCACGGAAGACCAAAAGGGGGCAGATTAACTGCAGAAAAGGATGGTTTTCAGCTTCCTCCTAAAAAGAAGTTCTGAGGATTCGTGGCAGAGTTCGAGAGGCAAAGCGTTCCAGAGCCGTGCAGCCCTGATGGTAAACGAGTTACCACCCCATGATCTCTTGACATGAGGTATATAGACCTGTCGAGAAGATCGAGATCTCAGGAGTCTAAAGGGAACATAAAGAGAGATCCGCTTTCTGCGAAAGAGAGGGCCCCTATTATGCAAGGCTCTATGGACAAAACACATGGATTTAAACTGAATGCGCTGTTTAATCGGGAGCCAGTGAAGAGTTACCAGCGCCGGTTTGGCAGAGAGGTGCCTGGGGGTGTTCATAAGAAGTCTAGCTGCTGCGTTCTGCACAACCTGCAGCCTCTTTATTACATACTCTGGGGAACTAAGATATAAAGAGTTCCCATAGTCTAGGCGAGAGAGAACTAAGGCCTGTACAAGAATTCTTCTGGCAGTAAAAGGTAGAAGATTAAGAATCTTCCTGAGACCTCTAATAAAACCAAAACAGACCGAGGAGATTATTTTAGCTTGCATCTCCATTGTCAAACGGGGATCAAGCAAGAAGTCTAGGCTTCTTACCTGTGCCTTTGGGGAAGGCAGGCTGTTAAAAACCTCCGAATGCACTGCCAAAGGGACGGCAGGGGTTCCATTGCCTACGATCAGTACCTCCGATTTGCCATCATTAAATTTAAGTTTAGATAAGGTCATTCAATCCCCAATATCTTTCATACAGCCGGCCAGGTTAGGGGAAGAGGTGTCCCCACTATTTGAGAGAGATACCACCAATTGTGTGTCATCAGAATAAGTAACCATTGAAAGATTATAGGGAGCGACTACTGTGGCCAAAGATGATATGTAAATGTTAAACAAAGTTGGGCTCAAAGAAGAGCCCTGCGGGACTCCACAAGTCAGAGGCACGACGTCAGACAGAAAAGAACGATCCAAAACTTGGAGGGATCTTCCTGTAAGGAAAGAGGAAAGCCAAGAGAGGGCTGAACCTCCTAGCCCTGTGTTGGAGAGTCTGTCATAGAGGAGGGTATGATCAACAGTGTCGAAGGCTGCACTAAGATCAAGAAGGATAATAGCAACATGACCTCCTTGATCTAGAAGTTGACGAGCCGATTCAGTTACCGTAAGGAGTGCCGATTCCGTGTTGTGTTGAGCTCTGAAGGGGTGTAGGCACTCGTTGCTCTGAAGATACCTGGTCAGTTGCAAGTTTACATGCTTCTCCAGAATTTTAGCTAAAATGGGAAGGAAAGCAATAGGCCGATAGTTGTCCAGAACGGAGGGATCAAGCTTAGGTTTTTTCAGAAGAGGTTTCATAATCGCATGTTTAAGGGAACTGGGAAAGATACCGGAGGACAGGGAACTATTAAGTATTTCTGTCAAAGGTGCAACAACAATGTCTGCAGCCTTCAGAAGAATAGAAGGGGGGGCAGGGTCCAAGGGGGAGCCCGATTTGATATTAGAAATAAATTTCAGAGTTAGTGTGTCTGTAAGGGGAGAAAAATTAGTTAACTGGGTCATATCGGATGGAAGATTAGTATCCTGCTCATCTGGCTTCTTCTGAGAAAGAGATGAGGGAAAACCAGAATATATCTTAGCGATCTTGTCCTGAAAGTGAGCTGCTAGTACATTACTATATATAGTGGAAGCTTCAACAGGGGAGCGCGGCATTGGAGTTATAGTGAGCTCCTTAAAAATCTGAAAAATTTATTTCTGAGAGGCAGAGGAATTCTCTATTCTGCTGCTATAATAGAAAGTTTGAGCTGCCTTAATATTATGGTGATAAGATCTAGTAGCTAGTCTGTAAGCTTCTTTAGCAGAGGGGCTGTAATTTTTCCTCCACATTCTCTCCAGTTTTTTACAGTTCTTTCTGAGTTCTAATAGAGAGTATGAAAACCAAGGATTAGACTTATGGGCAGGTTTTTTTTATTCTCAGTTTACTGGGTAAAACTGAATTCAGAGAAGTAGAGATCCAATTGTCAAATAAGTCCACCGCATTAGGGGAGGCATAATCATTAACTATAGGGGAGGCACAAAGTGCCGTATGCCAGGTACTTGGTACCAACTTCGACCAAGTGCGCCCCACCGTGGTAAACCTGGGTTGAGTATCTCTAAGAGCATCATAAGGGAAGGTAAAGGACAATAAATAATGATCCGTCCAGAGTAAAGGTAAAGAGGGTGAAATGGTAAGATCGGGATATTACTAAAAATAAGGTCTAAGGTATGACCTTTCAGATGAGTCGGGCCAATAACAGATTGGACCATGTCCACTGAGGTGAAAGGGGCTAACAGTGATTTCGCCGACGGACAGTCTAAGTTATCGAGATGAATATTAAAATCCCCAAGGACAGTTAAATTAGGGGTCTTACCGATACAACTGGCTACTACATCAGGTATAGCTTCCATAAAAGCTCCACAGGGGCCAGGAGGATGGTAGAGGAGGATTCCTGAGAGGGTAAAAGTGGGAGACAAGTACAAAGAAAAGGACATGCTTTCGCACTCTGGGATCTCAAGAGGCAGTGTCACACACTTTATCGAATTTTTGTAAATAATAGCAATACCACCGCCTCTCATCTGGAGTCTGTCTAAATGAGCTATAGAGTAGTTAGGAGGTAAAGTACTACAGATATCAGCTGAAGATTCTTCATTCAGCCAAGTTTCTGTCAGGAACAAGGCATCTGGTAATAAATCTTCTAAAAGCGTGTGAATATGTAAGGAATGTGCCGATAAAGAGGGGCAGTTAAGCAGTAACAGTTTGCCTAATTGATGAGAGGGGGTATTAGAAGGCGGGGTGACAGTGGGAGACCAAGAGCAACTACGACATGGGGGACATACAGAAGACTGGGTAGGACCTGCAGGGATAGAGCATATATGGGTGCCTCTAAGAACATGAAGTTGAGGTGAGGAATACCTTAGACTATTTGTGGAGAAACAGGCAGCATCTCTGGGCACTGGGCGTGTCAGGGCGCGGACGGCCGCAGACGGGCTTGCCTTTGGCTCCCCTTCGGCGTGCCAGCGGCGCGTCAACTGCACGGCCGGCGGCCGCCCACGTTTAAAAGAGGCATGCTGGAGGCCCGACCTGGCTCCAGGACCAACCACTAGACCGGCAACCAAGATGGCTGCCGAAAAATCTCCTATGTTGACGATACCCAACTGATCCTCTCCCTGTCCGACGACCCTGTAAAGGCCAAGAGAAATTTCCATTATGGGATGAGAGCAGTCGACGCCTGGATAGAAGCCAGCTGCCTCAAGCTCAACTTGGACAAAACGGAGATCCTAGTAATCAACTCCACCCCTTCCACTTGGAACGATTCCTGGTGGCCCACCGCACTGTGAAACGCCCCCGTTCCCATGCCACGTACACCATCTGGGCATCATCCTGGACTTCTCTCTATCCATGAACCGTCAAGTCAATGTCATTTCGTCGTCATGCTTCCACACTCTCCGACTCCTTTGAAAGATCTTTAAGTGGATCCCCTCCGACACGAGCAGGACAGTCACCCACACACTCGTCATTAGCAAACTGGACTACGGCAATGCACTCTATGCTGGCATCACCAAGAAACTACAATCAAGGCTACAAAGAATCCAGAGTGCAGCAGCCAAACTCATCCTGGACATACGCTGACACAGCTACATCTCCTCCCACCTCAGAGACCTACACTGGCTCCCAGTCAACAAGAGCATCACATACCAACTCCTGATCCACACCTACAAGGCACTACACAACATAGGACCGGCATACCTCAACCAATGCCTCGCCTTCTACATACCCAACAGACGACTCCGTTCTTCCCAGCTATAAAAGGTTATAAAAGTAAAACTGCATATTAATGAAGATTTACATCCTGTTGCTCACAGGAATAGATGAATAGCTTTTCATTTACATTAAGCTATTGAAAAAGAACTTGAATTGTTACTTAAGCATGACATTATTGAGCGTTCCACTGATCCAACATCATGGGTTTCTCCCTGTGTAGCAGTGCCTAAAAAAAGACAGTGAAGAAGCTGTGCGCATATGCGTTGACATGCATTAGGCAAACAAAGAAATTGAACGAGAAAGACATCCAGGGCCACACGTTAGTGACATGGTAATGCAACTAAATGGTGCCAAGGTCTATTCTCGACTTGATTTAAATAAAGGTAATCATCAATTGGAACTTGAAAGAAGCTGCAGTTACATTATAGCCTTTTCTACACATGTTGATTTGCTTCGATCAAGAGACTTAGGCCCAAATTTAAGACGGGCCTAGCGCCTTCTATCGTCACATCAGCATAATTTTTTGACTCTATTGTGGTGATAGTGTGGCAAAAATGCCGCCCCATGCTTGCATTGCACCACTTTGTAAACCCTTGCACCACATTATGCCTGCAACAGGTATAATGTATGCAAGGGTGGCATTCACCCTTCATGGGGCCTGAAAAAATGTCACAGTGGAATCTGTGAGATTCCACTGTGCCATTTTTTGTGGCATTTTTAACGCCTGCACAGAGCAGGCATTAAAAGGAGGCACACCATTATTTATAATGGGCCTCTATGTACTTTGTAGGATAAGCGCCAAAAAATTTTGCGCCAATCCTGCGAAGTACAACAACAGCGTAAAAAATTATGATGCTATTGTCCCTAACCTATGACATTGTGTGCTGTATGTTAAATACGGCGCACACATGGTGGGGTTGAGGGTGCGCAATGGGCTGCAGAAAAGTGGCGCTTCATGACATGAAGCGCCACTTTTCTTAAATATGGCCTTAGTTTTGGTGTGTCATCGACTGCATAACTTTTCCAAGATGCCATTCGACGTGTTATACAACCTGTTGTGAATGCATTCATCTATAGAGTTGAAATATTAGTTTTATTGATCTACACAGAAGGAGCACGATAGAGCCCTCACACAAGTATGTCAACTGCTCGATGATGCGGATTTGACTTTGAATATAGACAAGTGTGAGTTCAACAAGACAAAGCTGAAAATCTTTGACCATATCTTTTCTGACTGGGGTATGATGTCTGATCCTGCAAAAGTACAAGCTCTGTCAAATGCTGATCCCCTACATGATGTTTAAATGGTACTTTCTTTTCTTGGCATGGTCAGTCTACTGTTCAAGATACATATAAGACTTTGCCACTATTAGTGCTCCCCTTTGAGAGTTGACAAAGAAAAATGTCTCTTTTCAATGTTCACAAGAATGTGAGATATGTTTCAAGAGAATCAAACATGCCACTGAAAATGCTACTGAAATGGCATACTTCAACCCAAATCTTCATACAGAGGTTGTGGTCGGCACTAGCCGGGTCGGGTTAGTCGCTGTCTTTGCACAGCATAATGGATGCCCAAATGCTCACCTTCTTATTGTGGCCTATGCTAATAGAAGTCTGTCTCAAACAGAATGTGCTTACTCTCAACCTGAGAAAGAAAGTTTGTCTTTGGTATGGGCTTGTGAACATTCCCATGTATCCCTGTACGGAAAGCTTTTGACACTGGTAACTGATCATCAAGCTTTGCTGACCATCTTTGGCAATCCAAGAGCCAAGCTGCCTCCTCGCACTGAATGATGGGGACTATGAAAATCCAAGAGTCAATCTGCCTCCTCGCATTGAACTATGGGGACTACAATTATAAGAGTATGATTATACAACTGTGCATCATCCAGGAAAGGATCAGAATCCTGCTGACTACTTTTTGAGAGTGCCTATAAACAGTCACAGTACTCTATATAAGACGGCTGAGGCCTACATCAATTTCATTGTCAAGTCAAGTCAAGTTGCAGGCTGCTATATCGTTAGCCCAGATTGTCACTGCCATGAGAAATGATAGTGACCTGCTCTAGTTAAAAGATAAATTACACATAAGTCCTGGAACAAATACATTCAACCTCTCAATAATGATGGTGAATATAAAAAATCTGAAAATGTCAAAGATAAATTGTCCATAATTCAGAAAGGAGTTATACTGCAGGGGTCGAGAACACTTATTCGGAGTGTCTGCAACAGAAAGTGAATGAAATGACTTGCGAAGGACATTGTGGTATCGTTGCCACAAAAAGAGCACTCTGAAACCAAGTTTGGTTTCCATACTTCGATGAGTGAGTTGAAAAGGAACTCAAGGCCTGTCACATGTGCAATTTTCTGTCAACCAATGTTATTCAACATACCCTGAACATGTCAGAACTCCCTAGACATGCATGGGAGAAAATAGCCATTGATTTCTCTGGTACACTTGATAATGAACATCATCTAATGGTGATGGTAGATGAATACTCATGTTTTTCTTTGGTTGAAGATCTCTCATCTATGACTCAAAAACTTGAAGGCATATTTGCGACATGGGGCATCCCAGCCATTGTGAAGTCAGATAATGACCCACCCTTTAATAGTAAAGAATTCAAAGAGTTCTTGAAACATCTGAACATTGAGCATCAAAAGAGTATACCTTTTTGGCGGCATGCCAATGGACTTGTTGAGCACCTTATGAGCTCACTAAAGAAAGCAGTACCACATGCAACTCTTGAGAAGCTTAATTCAAAAATAGTATTGGATTCTACTCCATGAGCTTATCATTCATCACTTTACCTGATCCCAGGTGAACTGGTGAAATTACTGCGACTTTGGTGTTTGGGAGAGCAATGACAACCAAGTTACCTCAATGGACCTCCAAAAGAGACAAAAGTCAAAATATAATTCATACAAGTGACTTCATTAACAAGCAGAAAATGAAAGCTTTTGCAGTCAAGAGGCGACGTGCAAAGGACATCTCATTTAGAAAAGAAGATCTGGTGATCGCCCGACAGATGCGCAAAAGAAAATCTGATGATTCCTACAATGCTGAACCCTTCCAAGTGGTGTCTACCAAAGGATACATGGTGACTGCCCAGCTACCTAGGAAGTCGGTTACCAGAGACACCTCTCACTTTAGGCCTGTGTTTCATTGGTCTTCAACTCAAAATAGTAAAAGAAAGACTGATTTTGAAAATGCGGTGACTGATGCTGACTCCTTGCCAACTATAGCAATCCCTGCCACTGAAGATGACAGCTTCCAGTAACTAAATCGGGTCGTATGATCAAAGCATCACACATACTGATTGAAGAGATATAGTTGTACATGTTTCTCTCTATATGTGTATGTCTACTAATTTTCTAAAAAAAAATATTTTTCATTTAACAGAGGGGGCGATGTAGTGTCTTGCATGTTTTGGATGGAACCTTTCTGGCTCCTAGCGACTCTGTACCAGTGTAACGTAAACGCTAGAATAGAATGTAATAAAAGCTTAGTTTAGAATGTTGGAGTTCACAGGTACACGCAGAGGAATAAAGACGTGTTTTAGAGCTCCATGTGTGGCATAGTCATTGGCATGTACCCAGGCTGGAGAGGATGCTACAGACCGCACCATCCCCCACCTCAATTATGAGCCTAGACTAACACCTGTTAACAGGTGGGCCATAAAGCTATAACCAACCGCCCCCTAATTTCACCCAACACATAAAAAGAAATGCACCAATGGCTCCCATTCACAAAGACTTTGCTGGGAGCTATTCTTCTAGTTCCAGTTTACACCCTAAATTCCAGGAGTAATCCAGGACTCCTGGTTCACTACTGGAATTAAAGAGTGAGCCAGGGGTATTACAAGAGTTAGCCTCATCACCTCACAGAAAAATCTTTGTGAGTACTCACTGCCTCTTGCTGCTTCAGGTGCCTACCACTAAACTTACAATGTAGGTAAACAGTAGTAATTTTCAGCATTGTAAGCATTATTCCTGGCTGAGCCTATGCCAGTATTCCTTTAGCTGGTGTCAGTAATACGTTGTGAACATTAAGATAACTGAGATTACACTTTTTCACAGGTGTATTGTATAAAGATTTTTTACACGTCATGTATTTTATATAAAATTTGGTTTGCTTTCTCTTTTTTAATATGAACTTCTGATAACGAGTACTAGGAATGGCTGGTATTT
This sequence comes from Pleurodeles waltl, assembly GCF_031143425.1. Classification (NCBI taxonomy): domain Eukaryota; kingdom Metazoa; phylum Chordata; class Amphibia; order Caudata; family Salamandridae; genus Pleurodeles; species Pleurodeles waltl. The sequence goes on from NC_090436.1 coordinate 822,510,633, forward strand.
CAAGAGGGTGAAGTATATTTTTAGCATGTACTAAATAGAACTATGTTGCCACCTTTTGGCAGTGGGAGATTTATAAAAAAGACCAGAAAAATTAGATATTTAAGTGAATTGTGAAAGCTCCAGTGGGAATATCTATTTTGCCTACTGCGCTACAAATGATTGTTCTGTTTTCAACTGCTGAGTGTATTTCATTTACCATTGATGGACTATGTAACATTTCCAATTGTGGCAAGGCCCACATGTGTCTCCCGTGCTCACTGTGTTGGACAGGAACCAAGCTATACCCAACTGATGAGCGCTAATAAGGGCAAACCTGGTATTGGGTTGCTTGTGCTCTGGTTCAGGGAGGACCAGGCCTGGCCTATCGGAGCAGGGTCAAGACTGATTTGCATATGGCTGGGTCCAAACTGAGGTGACATGGTGGGCAAAGGAAGAATGGGTTGGAATGCTAACTTAAGAGATTTCCAGTGATTAGACAAATTGCAAGCATTCCTCCCATCACATTTTGTGAGTTTGACTAAACATGAATGACGATCATGATAATATATAATATAGACACTGCTTAATTTGAACCTGTAGTTGAAGGTGGTGCCCATGCACTTATTTGTGGGGACTGGCACTTATTTTTTATCATCACACTTTGACCCACAGACAGAAAATCTTAAAAGGCGAAGAGAAGAAGGAAGAGAAATGCATAAAAACAGAAAAACAGTAACAAAGATAGAAAACTGATGAGAACTAACCTAATTGAGTGAGATAACGAGACTGGGGAAGTCTGGTGGTGGATTCAATAAGCAGGAGGTTAAATCTAGACTCCTCAGCCTTGGCATTCTATATCCTCAACATTCATTAGAACCAGCTGCAGGCGTATGAGAAACACGTTTGACCCCCGTATTTACTCGTTTACAAAGTAGGCACTGAAAATAATGAACATGTGAAAACAGTTTAAAAAAAGTACTTGAAAGGCTCTCATTGCAGGAAATGATCACTTTAAAACAAAGGTAACAGATGCATAGAAAATGTATGTACCATAAGCCAATACGTCTTATTTTACTAACAACAGACGTATGGGATTTCACTGAACATTTCTCATCTTATACTAGTTGAAGCAAACCCAAGAGGTGGATATTCTCCCTCCAGTCTGATATTTCTTTATTATATTACTCTTCCACATCTCACAAATGGGCACATTTTTACGTTCCAATACCATCTGCAAATATATATGATTGATTATGCCACATCTTGAGCATTTTGGTTTATCACTCGTTAAAAGTTCTGGCCATGATGAATGCTCTACGTAGGTACCTATAGCCAGGGTTGGACTGGCTTACGGGGCAATTGGGCAGTGTCCAAAGGCCTGTCCTGGCAGGTCAGGGTTTGGGCCGGTTTGGGCCTGTTTGTGGGCATGCTTTATGGTCTGCAGGGCTAGTTTTTACTGTTGATTTACTGGATATTTAAAACATAGAGGGGTATATTTACAAGCCCCAAGTGCCTCCTCACGCAAAGTGCAAAACGTACAGAATTTTAAAGCATCAGCAGTCGTTTGCATCAGGAAGAGACCCTTTGCACTGCATTGCAGAGACACGTGTAGACTGGTAGCACTTGCCAGCTAGCCCCCATTCTGAGCGCCCACATTCCAGGCAACATTCTTGACTACATCGCAAGCTTCCTTGCCCAGCCCCACCGCACCGTCCTCTTCTCTGCTGTGCTTAGCACCCTCATCCTTCGGAAGAACAATGCCTGCCCCCAACCTCTTTACTTTGTTCCTTGTCCATAGCATTGTCACCTTCCCCACTCCCCATTGCACCACACCCTTGGGAGAAGGACGAATGCATGTTCATGATTTCCAGCTTCAGGTTTCCTTACAAACAAGACCTGCTGCACCAGGAAATCCTTCATGCCCCTAAGCGGGCATATTAACCTTGCATCTGTTGAAGCTGAAATACTTTACCCAAATTCAGCAAGGGTGATGTTTCTTGCTTCTTCCAACTTGGGCAGTGAAGTAAATACTTTACAAAGTTCTGAACATGCTGCATCACCCTACCTCGTCTCCTACAAATACACTTTTCTCAATATTTTGGTGCCCACGTTGAAATTGACAATGATCTGTATGACCTGCATACCTATTTCCTAGGTTTGTGGACAACCACAATTGTTTCTAATCTTATCGAAGCCAGTAAGGAAGCCATCACTGTAGCTTTTGGATTCCCTGTCAGTAGACTAATCGGCAGTACTTACGCATTCTTGCACAAAAATTGTTTACAAGGCATCCACCCTGGCCTCCTGAACATCCCTATGTTCTCTGATTGCTGTGTCTAACTGCTTCATTACTTAGAGTTGAGGCATTCGCACATTACAATAAGCCATGCTGAGTAGGGAGAGAATGTGGAGATGAACCCAGTATGAATGCACACTCCTTGCTTAGCCTGGAGACAAGAACACATAAAGCAAGAAGAATGACACGCCTAGCTTAAAGGATGACAACCTGAAGATATTGGTTTAGTGGAAGGTATAAGGACCTAATCTCCCACCTCAACTTCCTCTTATGAATAAAATTATCATAACTTAGCCGTTGACCTCAATAGAGCCAAGTAGTTGGTAAAGGACACATGCGGTGATATGCAAAAACTTCATTAAATTCATAAAACATCAGTTGTTCCTCAAAGTGTGCCCCAGACACCCTCATCTGCTATGCAAGCTTATTTAAGATACTCTCAAAGTTAAATCTGTAGTGCAGCTAGCACAGTGACAAGCGATACCATGAGTGATGAAAAGTGTGCCAACCAAATATTGAAAAACACTACAACTGGAAAACATACTACTCAATATTTTATAATGTAATTCCATGAAGAGTACTAAGGCAGATGGGAACACATATAAATCTATGCATTTATTACAATCGCCTATTTGGTGTTGCAGTTCACTTCAAGGTGCCTGACTCTATCAATGTGTTGTGTGCTATTTAATTTTATGTGTGTGTTTCTTTGGGAGCACCAATCATTTGGTAAATAATGCAGGGCAAGCCTGTTTATGTATCTAGCTCTGTTCTAACAGAATCGTGCTCCCCTTGGAATAGCTTTGCTCCCTATCTTGATGATAACACATCAAATTGATGGCATGCGATTTGAAACATTGACAAACCTAGTGCAGTAGACTGATTTTTTAAATCAATCTTTATTAGTTTACTTACGATCAAGTAATAATGAAGATTATCTGAAAAATTCCAAAAAGTAATTGCAAGTGCTACAACATATTATATGTTCATCAATAGTGGAAAAAAAGACAAACAAGAAGTACAAACCCTCCACAACTCTCTCCCCAAGTAGCCAAGCACCTCACCAAATAATCACACGCCATCTTTGCATGTGTGTCAAAACAATACAAATATGCTGCTGCCAAAGAAGTAAAATCATCGTGTCAAACGATCAATGATAAAATCCTTCAGCGAGAGTGATCATCAGTTTTAGCTTCCAATGGCAATAGAATTGTGTCCATACATTCGTAGGCTAATCTGCCCTAATAAACACTGCAAGGGTTCCAGTGGAATCCCCTGGCGTTATCTGACACCTCCTCAACTTGACATGGTCTAGCTCTCCGGATTTCATTGATTCATGTTCGGTGCCAGACCAAGTCACCTTAGCGGCCACTACCAATGTAGCATGTGCCATAAACTGTCCAGCATTCAGTTTGCTTTCTACACTCACAGTATCAACGGGCCTCAGAATCTGCCCAACAAAGAAATGCCCCACAGTGTCCAACCAGCCTCTCACCATGTCTCCTATTATAGTGCTCACAATTTCCTTTAATTTAGGAAGACTCCACAAGGGTCTTCTTAAATTTATGGGCTATATACATTCTTAATCACCTTTATGGGTGGCTTTAGCGTTGGTGGTGCCCAGTGCAACAATCACATTTGGTGCCCTCCTATGACCTCCTCCTCGGATTCCCTCAGTACCACCCAGCAAAAGTGTCCCTCATCTCTCCATAGCTCCTCTCACAAATAAAGCTGGACACAAAAGGAGCTTTGCAGCTAATGCTTTTATATCGTAAGTTATTGTTAAACACAGTGCCCCCTCGCAGGTCAGTGCCCCCACACCTCCCTCCAGGTCAGCACCCAGTGCAGCCACACCTGACAAACTGCCCCAAAGCCGGCCCTGGTTGTTCCAACAGTGTGGGATCACTCGCAGCACCCTCGGTTGTATTCTAGTAATGTTACCCTCTCCGAATTATACAATAATCACTGGCATACCCAGCACACCTGCTTCCATTTCCAAATGCATACGGGTCACCCATCCATCGCATCGGCCAAAATAACTGTGCTGCCAATAAGATGAGCCAGGTTTCACTCTCCCATTCCCCTCTTCCATAAAGGAAGCATCATTTTATCTATCAGCAACATTTTTCTCTTACGTCCTAGGGCAGTAGACTTTTATAAAAGAATTTGATGCACACATGTTTGGACATGACTAGCAGCTCTCATTTTGAATCCATTGTTTTCTTAATCTACATTGTAAGCTCCTGCACAATATATCCACCTTTAATTCTATAGTTCACCATTCTTTGAGATGTATTACCAGAAGAAACATGCCATTGACTTAAGCGTGTGTTTTTCATTCTATCTCCTGCACGCCTTATGTTTATTAATGTTGTCATCTTTTTGTAATTTATTGAAATGTACTGACCTTGCAACATTCTACAGGACACCACAATCTTGGTAAATCATTACAGGACGCAGACACAGAATGCACAGAAAAGCCAGCTTGTACAGAGATGAGTTACAAACAGTATGTTCACATTTGGTCATTCCTGTATCTTTACATGGTAGCACATTAAAATTAGACTTAACTTAATGGCTTTGACAATGTTAGTCAGTTTTTCTCAGTACGACACCGTATGTAGAACATGTATACCCAGCCATAGGTCCCCTGCTTTCTGTACCATAGAACTCACCCTGTTCTTCAGTAATTAGGCCCAACATGCTGAAATTGGTCTGAGGTTGCTTTTGAAGGGCATGACTTAGCAGTTCAGACTGAACTGGTCCGATTGGAGAATAAACAAGGATGAATTCATATGGGTGGTTCCTAAAAACTTTGACACAGTGAGCCAAACAATGAAGCACTGGAATGTGGCCTTCAGAATTTACCACTGATAGGGGTTATTTGGAACATTTCACTTATCACTTTTTCTTTTTCTCAGTGTTTACAGCTGTGTCCCCTATCATACTAGCAATTGGGGTGGCTGCCTTCATCATTTCCATAGTTTCTACTGTTGTGGCTCTTGTCATTGTTCGTGTCTTTGTTCTTGTCCCTGGGGTGGTAGCAATCGTGATCAAAGATGTTCTCCCTCACTCGGTGACAGCAAGTGTTCCTGTTATTTTCCCTGATGTAGTGGCTGTTGTTATCATTGCTGTGTCCCTGTACTGGTCACTGCAGTTGTGGCAATTATGATTGCTGTTGTTGTGATTGTTGTTGCTACCATTTTCATGATGTGGTAGAGGATGTGGTTGCTGCTGTGGTCCCTGCTGAGATTGCAGGTGTTGTTGCTGCTGTAGTCCATGCTGTGCTGCAACTTTTGTTGATGTTGTGCTCCATGCTGTGGTGAAAGCTACTGCTGATTCTGTGGTCCCTGTTATGATGGCAACTGTGGTCCATGCTACACCAACAACTGTGTTGGATGCTGTCATCACTGTTTTGGTCCCTGTTGTGCTTACAGCTATCCCCCTGTTACTATAACAGTGATGGGTGTGGGCCCTGCTGTGGTTAGAGCTGTGGTCAATGCTGTGGTCATTGCTCTGGTCTGTGCTGTTGTGGCATATGTGGTCCCCGCTGCCACTACAGCCGTGGTCTCTGCTGTGGTACCTGCTGTTCTGACAGCTGTTTTTGCTGCTGTGGAAACTGATGTTGCTGCTGTGGCCCCACATTCAGAGCCAGCTGTTGCTGGTGCTACGATTCCCGCTGCTGTGGCTGCTGTGATTCCTATTGTCCCAACTATGGTTACAACTGTGGCCACTGTTGTCGTCCCTACCTTATATGCAGCTTTTTGTTGCTGCTGTTGTCCCTGCCATGGTAGCAGGTGTGATCACTGGTGTAGGCCCAGCTTTGATTACAGCAGTGTTTGCTGCTAAGGTCTCTGCTGTTGTTGCAGTTGCTACTCTAGGGCACAGTTGAATCTGCTTTTGGCCGTTCAGCAACAGATCAACATATATTATCTACCCACAAATGACTATGGGCTGCAGATATCCTAGATTCCATTCAGGTTTAATCACAAGTATCCTTTTGATTCAGTTGCTGCTCTCACCTGCTCTGTGTGCTGGTGCATGCTGGCGTCCCTTTGTGCTGTTTAGTGTCTTCCTACATATTCTCTTTTGAATGTTACTGTCTTAAATTATGCTATTTTGTGTGGCTGTTCTGTAGGTTTTGCGTCTTGAGCGCATCCTGTCTTGAATGTTTGTCTTTTATAAGGATTGGCATTGTCTTGCTTTCTGAAGTTAGGTGAGTTAAAATTAAAAGTGGCTAGTGTGGCTTCATGACAATTCCTTCTTTTTCCCACGAACAGCAGAATTGATTCAACAACTTCTACATTTAATGTTCTCTATTGCGCATCTATGGCTATTGGTAAACGTCCTAAACAACACGCTGTAAACAATGCAGATGTTTACCATGCAAGCATAACAACATTTGCTGGAACAGGGACTGGCCTTTTTCTCTGCCTTAACCACACATGTTCAAAACTATGCATATGCATAGTGAAGGCAGAGAAAAAGGCAGAGAGCAGTCTAGTGTATTGGGAGAGGATGCAGTAAGGTAAGTGGGGCTAAGGCAGGGTTGTTGGGTAGTTGTTGGGGGTGGGGATGGAATAAGGGCTTGGGGTGGGTGGGGGGCAGCCTTTTTTTTTAGGGGCGGGTGGGAGGTTTGGGAAAGTTTCGCTTTTAGGGTTTAGGGAGGGTGGGGGGACTGAGTAGGTTATTTTTTAGGGGCAGGAGGGTTGTGGTATTTTTCTTTAGGGCTTAGGGTGGGGGGAGGAGTAGTTTATTCTTTAGGGGATGGAAAAGGTTTAAGGAAGGGCAGGAGGAGAGGAGGAAGGATCAGGAAAGGACACAGTAAGGTAGGTGGGGTTGGATTGAGTGCGTATTGTGGGTGGGGGGTCAGGGTAGTTTAGTTTTTAAGGGTAGGCTGGGGGGTCGAGTCGTTTTTTTCAGGGATAATTTTGGTTTTAGGGGCAGGGGTGGGGGTTGGGGTAGTTTTCTTTTTAGGGCTTAGTGTGGGTTGGGGGTTCAGGGTAGTTTAGTTATTAGGGGTGGGGGACTGTTTTAGGGCTCAGGGTGGGTGGGAGTTGTCGGTGTAGTTTAGCTTTTAGGGGCAGGGATGGGGGTTCGGGCACTTTTTTTAAGGGCTTAGGGTGGGTGGGGGTCGAGGTAGTTTAGTTATTAGGGGTTGGGGATGGTTTTAGGGCTGAGGGCGGGTGGAGGTGTCAGGGTAGTTTCGTTTTTAGGGCAGGGATGGGGGATTGGGGTAGTTTTTTCTTAGGGCTTTGTTTGGGTGGGGGGGTCAGGGTAGTTTAGTTATTAGGGGTGGGCCTCAGGGCGTGTGGGGGTTGGGGTATTTTTGTAGGTTAAGAGGGGGGGTTGTATGACAGAACCACGGATGCCATTTCCACATATGCCTTTAATAGTCATGCCTTTACAATGAAATTCATTGTAAAGGCATGCGTGGTAAAGTAATGCGTGGAAAAGACAAGGTTGTGATTCCGACCACGTTGTTAAGGCATGCGTAGTTCCGGCATGCGTGGTTCTGTAATACAACGATGGCTATTGTTTGTTGAGCAGTTAGACAGTTGTACACAGCAAATTTGTAGGTGTCTTCATGTTTGAGATCATTTGTGTTTTGTAATTCTTTATCAAATGCAGTGTGCTTCCCCCATATCATATTGAAGAGAGTGTGTGTGTGTGTGTGCGTGTGTGCACGCCCATCAGACCAAAATATATTTACTTCCTTAGCTAGATATCTTTTTGGGTGGACGTGCTTCTCTCTTCTGTTACATCCATTTGTCTGAGTACATTAAGGCTAGCTATAACAGGAAGTTGGAAACTGATAGACAATACCACTGCGCTCTCCTTGAGCTAATTTTAGCCCTTCATGGGCCTCCCTGAACATTGCTTACAGTAGAGGTTTACACATTATTAGGAAACAATCCTAAGCCTAATTTTGATTGATTGAGTTAGCTATGTTGTAGAATGATGGGAGTGTAGCTTGAATGAATTGATAAAAGATAATCAGCTTCTAAGTATTTTTCATCAAGATGCTGCATAACATGGTAGATTAAGGGCTTCAGATATCACAACGGCCATATCCAAAGTCCTAACAGTTTACTTTGTTAAGTCCAGGAGAGCTGTGGCTTGTGCTACTGTTTGAGGGCTCTTTCTTCAGACTATAATTATCGGTTTAATGATGATTGATAACTTTCATAAATAGCTTCTCCTATTCAGTAGATTTCCTAGAAGACTTTAAAGCGGTGTACAGCTTCCCATAAACTTTCTCTGATGCACTGTCACATGTCTGCATTAATTTTGTTTGATACGTGCTCTAATTAATACGGTTAAATAATTACTATAGTCTGACAAGAGCATTCATATGAATAAATAATGATTCTATCTTCTAGGATCTAAAATTGTTTCACTCTGAAAACCGGCAGTTAGTATAGCCTGTATATTGGTGTTTTCCTATAACATATACACTGTGCACTTTCAACCAGATTTCCAATCTGACTTGAAAATACAGCTACTTAAATGGAATATCTGCCTGCCTTTATTCAGTAGGGCTTTTTACTTAAAGTTAAAAAAAAAAACTTTTGTGAATGAGCTCTAGGCTATATGTTGATATACTGCATTTGCACAGTTTTATTACTCTAGCGTTGAACCTTTTATTCAATTTGGGCACAGTAAGCTCGTCTCGGGTGTACTGAACAAAGCATCCTTTCCCTCACATTGTTAAACCATCTTACAGTATATGAATAATTACTATGTATTTGTCCACTCTTGTTATGCAAAATTATTTTTATTCTGGATTGCTATCATGCATTGAAGATAAGCCATAAATGTATTTTTACTTTAGATATTAGCATGTTAGTTTACTTGTTTTACATTAACTAGTTGTCATGCACTATAAATGTTTTTTTTAATCTTTCAGGCCCTGCCTCCGATGCAGTTGCTGATAAGATTTTTCAGATCAGCAAAACACTCGAGGAATATGCCATCTGTCCTGATCTCAGAATTGACCTGTCCAGACTAGGACGACAAGACTTTGATTTGGAGAATAAATTCAAGCCCTTCCGAGGTGAGGCATTAACTTTTCAAGTGTATTTTAGAGGCACAGTGTTGAGACCACGTTCGAAACATTTGTATAGTTTGGACCAAAAGGTACATGGTAAACTAATAAAACCGCAACTCCCCACATGCATGTGTATGAAATGGAGAAGGTCCTCACAACGGCATTGTGGAGTATGTGACATTGTACTCCTGTAGTATTCTTCTAAGTAGTCTTAATTGGCCTCAAAGCATCTAAATGAGAATGAAATGGGAGTATTTAGGGACTATTCATTTACAGATAGTTTAAATAGAAAGGACTTTGCCCTCTATGCAATTTTACTAATAGATAATTGTTTTGGGGCCGATTCTCAATAGCATGTAAGAGTATGTAAAAGAATACTCCTTTACTGGTACTTCTCATACTTATAAATGATTTTGTAAATTTGCTTCATTATGTTTGCTTCTCAGGAATCCATTCAAAATCAAAGGTTATTTAGCTAGATTTTAACTTCATTTTTAAAGTTTCAGCAAATCAAAATGCGAGTCTCACTCATGTTTGCATATTCTTTTTATGCAAATCCATGTTAGCTGTTTAATTTATTCACCATCTGCAAGGTACAAGAATAAGTAGTCTCAAAGTAAGACACTCCATAGGACCTCCTGTTCCCATTAGGTTAGGCCGTTAACTGAGACACTACAATTGTCACTGGAGATCCACCCTTACAATAGACAACTCAAAGTGCATCTGTTTCAAACATTCCACAACAAGGGGTGAAGCATTTGCCCATAACTTAGGCACACTGGAGACTCGCATACAATGCATCTCCTGTTTCTCACCAAACAACAGCAGACAAAGATGTACAGTGATGTGCTATCCACAATCAAGAGAAATACTAAGGAAACATCGGCAAGCGCCAACAACACCTAATAAGAAGCTCAACTAACATAAATAGTCCTTTGCCTGTATTGTATTATGGTACTCAGAAGGATGAAAGTCCAAGTTGAACTGGTAAGATTCAAACCTGTGACCATTAAATCAAATACAAATCCCTGCAGTTGATCTATTAGTCCAGACCCAACTACCATACAGCACAACATCCCCAACCAGTGACTGCTATTATCACTGACACCTCTATTTACTTTAGTGTTTCTTACTCCACAATTACCAGACGAAGCACTCAACTCAGGCAATGGCTCACAACACTAACACACAGGGCATGAATGTAGAGTATGAAATGCTAATCATTCACTTTTACAATATGGGTTGGATATTTCAATATCTTCCAGGAAAAGGACTGGTCTATACTCCTTGTCCGAGAACCTGTAACAAAATCACAGAGCAAGACGCACAGGCAGGGCAAACATTAAGAAGAATATGACACTGAGCATTACTTTGTACAACTGAGCAATTCTTGTTTGTTTCAGCATTAGAACATACATTTTAAACATTTCTTTGAACAAATGTACAATTCCTTGTTTGTTTCAACATTAGAACATAAAACAAGTCGTTTTATATGATATTATATGATATAATTTCCACTTTTTCTAGTACTACTTCCCATAACAGCACAGCAGATAAACACCCGCTCAGTAACTCCTCTATGCATGACATTATACCCCTGCTTCTCCTCACTCCCTGCATAGGAGGCCAATAGTTGTCCTACTTCTCATTCCATCAGTACGTTAGTGTCTCAGGGTACCCATTAATTGCATTTTCCTATTGAAAACGCATAAGAGTTTTATCAAGATTCAGTGTTACAGTTGACAACATTTAGTATCGCTTACATGTCATTATCTCTTGTGTTATTGTTCGGCCTCAGTCACGAGACTCACCAAGCAGATGGATTAGTTTAATAAAAAAACTCTTAAGAAGCTTGTTACATCCTGTGGACTGTCCCACACAGACAATACACCTGTGAGTAGCAACGTGGGTTCATCTGACATGTTCCTTCTTCACTAGACATGCTCTAGTGCTCCACACGCGGTGTCACTTGCTTCCCACCCCTCTTATGACAAGCATTGTTTGTCAGTACCTCAGCTCCATGTCCCTCACTACACATGCAGTAGTATTCACAACGGGGCGCTTCTCTGATTTAGCTGTTGATGCAAGCAACTAATCCAATATCTCACTGTACCTTTCTCCCTTAGTACAGTTCACTGTCATTGCTACTTTGAAAAATGTTCATGGCTACAGGTATTAAAACAAAATGGCTACTTGACACTTTGGATTCAGTTTACAGGAATGATATAAGCAGCTCCCAAGTAACACCACACCACCAGAAGCTTTCATCAGCTCATCCTTTCTACTGAGACACTCCGACTGTTAGTCGAGGATCAATGCCTGGGATGGAACTATTGCAGCACACCCATTTGAAACATTCCACAGGAAGGGATAAAGAACACAGGAGTATACAAAACTATGTCAAGTTATGGTAAATTCATCACACACAAAACTTGCATCAAGCTGTACATGATACGTTTCATTTGAAAAATAGGACAATTTTCTTCAAGTTTAAATAAGGGTTTTTGTGCTGAATAATTATTTGATGATGTATTCGCATTCCCTAGCTTCTGATACAAAGTGCAATTTCTCGTGAATAATATGAAAACAAGTTAATACAGAATATTCAAAAATATGTATTTTCCTATAAAACGAGCAAAAAACTAGGAGATTGTGGTAACATCGTTTCAACATCTGTGTGAAGTAACTTAACAGGAGAGAAAGAATTTACATTGGCAGCAATTCGGATACAGATGGAGCAAAATTACCGGATGCAATTTTGCACTGCTTGATTCATAGTGGGTAGGGTTTCCCACACCCAGTTTTTATGGACCCAGTTTTTCTAGCTGGTGATTCCATCTGGAAAAATTGCATGAGGATTTGGCTGCAGCAGTAGCCAGACTTCACTATCTCATTTCCAAGTGTTTTTTGACAGGGGAGAGCATGCAATGCTATTTGCATGTTATTTGTGCTTGCAGTAGAGCCTCTGGCGGCGTGGATTCACCAAGATCCCTTGATATTGGGCATCAGAGCATACGGACTTGAAAGGAACATATTTCTCTCTATGCTGATGACATATTGCTGTATATCACAAACCCGCGCTGGTCCCTAGAAAGGATTCTTCAGATTTTTCATATCTTTAGGGAACCTTTCGGATACTAATAAACTTGCATGAATCCCTCGTCTTTCAATTGGCTAGGGCCCCCCTTGTGGTGTGACCGGCGTGAACTGCACCAATCGCCTGGGAGGGGTTCACATATTTGGGTATTTACATCAAAAGGGACACAGGAAATTTTTTTGAGGCAAATCTCCTTCCAGAATTGAATAGGCTACACAGGGACGTGGACCAATGGCACACCTTGCCACTATCACTAATGGGAGAGTGTCTCTCTATAAAATGATGTTGCTCCTGCGATTCCTATATGTCTTCCAAAACACCCCATATAAGGTTCCAAAGGAGGTGTTCTGATGGATCGAGCAAGAAGTCAGGTTGCTGCTTAGGGATGGAACTGGCTCTCGCATCGCACTGAGTAAGCTGCAGTGAGGAGTGTATGCAGGAGGCCTGGCTGTTTCAGACATTACCAGATATTATCAGGTGACACAATTAGTGATGGTCAATGATTGGGTATTTGTAGAGCAAGGGGACCCGGCATTTTGGGTGGATGGGAATGCCTTTGGCAACAACAGCTACGAAATAGCACTTTATAGGCGCTCCAAAGGGGCAACCGTTGCCATCTCATAGTGAGACCGTCTCACGAATTTGGAAGGAGGTGACAAGATACTTAGGACAGGAAAACACTCTCACTGATCATACACCCTTGTGGTGCAGTGATCTACTGAGAGAAGTGGGAGAACTGAATTTGTTAAAAAAATGGGCGCTTCTAGGATTCACCATCTAGGAGATGTATGGAAGGAGCAGGCATATGTGTCTTTTGAAGATTTTAAGCAAGGGTATGACTTGGTGCACTCTGAGCGCTTTAGATATCTTCAACTGGGACATGCTTTATGCTGCTGCATATTCAGGAGGGTGAACAGTTGCCGGACGCAACTCCACTATAGGACCACCCTCTCTCAGAACCGCTGTAGGTCAAAGCGATTTTGATGATATATAAGAAGCTGATGAATAATTCCCCTGACCCGTTGATTTCCTTTTGGGTGGCTTGGGATGGAGGTCTGGGAGTGCTTGGGGATGACAACTGGAAGGAGGCAATACAAGGCCCTAGGGAGGTGGCCAAACCAGCTCGTTCAGATTGATTTAACTGAGAATTCTACACAGGGTGTACTACCCAAGGATGCAGCCTCATCGGATGGGCAGGGGGCACTCTCCGCTGTGTTTGAGACAATGTGGGCAAGAGGGCACCTTATATCATATTCTATGGACCTGTCCTGAGATCAGACACTTTTGGGGGAATGTGACTAGGATCATGACAAGGATGCTTGGGTGGGAGGTCCCTCTAGACCCTTATTTACTCTACTTAAACATCAATGAAAGTTGACCGAAGTACCTGCGACTTTGGTTAGCCATTGCAGCAATAGTGGCTAAAAGTAACATAGCTTGAGCTTGGGGAGCGGGGCAGGTTCCCCGATGTCGGAGCATGGAAACCTGTCCTGGATTAGAGTAGGGGGGGCAAGAGGGTAGTCTACTAGAGTGGGGGGTTCTTCAAGAAATGGAACAAGATATGGGGCAGCTGGAGCATGTATAGAGGGGATGAGTGGGAAAATGGCTGAATGGGAAGGGGTTGGCAAGCATACAGGGGCAAGATATATCTTCAACCCTTCATTGCCCCTGTTGTTCGAACCCCTGATGTAAGCTTATTACATACCTGCTCATGTTGTTTAAACTTTCTCTTGCAGGACTAAGAAATGCTAATCAGGGTCAATTGTCAAGTGTGTGCAATAATTGTTTTGTGTTTACCAATAAAAAGATTTTTAAAAAAAAGAACATCTTCCACTTCTCTCCTATACTTTAACCACCGACCTTCCTGATCCTACACCTCTCCCACAAGCCCCTGTAGACATTTATCTCTTGCTTAGAGCAGATGGTAAATGTTTGTTTTAAACCACATGGGAATGAGAATTCCGTGTTTTTTACAACCTGAAAAATTGGTCCCCTGTGATAATTTCCAATTTAATGGGGTTTTGTTGGTGTCTGGGTGGTACTGGTACAGACGTATTGCTTGCAATTTTATTGTCACTCACAAAGTACCCATTTTTACTGTCACTTAGGACCATTGTGCCATTTGGGTTCCAGAAATAAAAACTGTGCTGTACAAGAGAATACTGAAATTTAAATGCAATAAGGAATGTGTAATTTCAAATTATGGAATTTAGAAAATAGCGTAGACTGGCATACAAAATGCAGCACAAGTTGAAGTATTTTACGGAGCAGTAGTATTGCTAAAAATGGAATGAAGTACTATTATTGCCAAATGTAAACAAAAAGTATGCAAAACAGCAACGTTATCCACGAATGAATCTGGTATGATTACCAGATGATCTCTATGAAATCTCCATTCTGAATAGTATTCACAGGGCATCAAAATAACAGGATATGTGTCATAAGAATAAATCTCCTCGCCAACACGTCCCTGCAGCCCTTAGCTGGATACAAATGTGTTCACTTAGGCCAGGGTAGAAGGGATGTTTTTCATAGTTTCAAGGTTTTATAGAATAAATATTAATAACGATAATAGAGTATGGTAAATGCAACAAAGGAAGCTGATAATTCTTTGTAGCATTTCTTAACAATAGCACAATTAACCAATAATTCAAAACACTTTTATAAAAGGGTAAAACCAGGAATGTTCTGGATGTAAGGAGTCAAAGCACATAAAACGTTTCCTGATAGTGTCCCATATGTTAATTGGCCAAGCTATGTGAGCTATTCTTCCCATACTGGGTAAATGTTCGACCTTCCCCTTCTAATCATTATTTGAATGTAAATGGTAGACATCTTTGAAGCTCTAGCTGGATTTATACTCTGGTTGATTGATAAACTAATGTCCACAGAAAGATTTTGATCATTAAAGGAAAATCTGAAAAGTTCACAGAAAGCATGAACAAGCTGATTATTCTGAGCTTGGAAATATTTGAGTGCCCAACGTATTCGTCTAACATAGAAAACGAGATTCTAATATTGTTCTCAGTTAATATGTATACTCAGCTGATTTCCTTTTCATTCTAACTTTTCCATCTGTGAGCTTTAAAACATTTACTGTGTCATAAGGGAGATGACATTAATCTGTTTTTCATGACTGGTTATTAAATAATTCTGGATGCAATGTGTACAGGATTTGGAGGGATAACATTCTTGGCTTTTGAGACAAAGATAGATACCCATTGAAAGAGAAAAAGTGATGTAAAGGTTTTTCTCACAGTGGCAGAAAAAGGTATTTGTTGTGCATGGTCCCTCAACCAATGCCGTGCCTGTTTTAAAGAAAATGCTAACTGATAAAATGGAGAGTTTGGGAATTTGACACCACAATTTTCCTTAGATGACAAACTTCTTGCCTCTCTTGAATGCCATCAAATGTTAAGAATAAACTATAAATAATGCTAAAACAATTTTGGTATATTTATTGGCAATTTTGAAATATGGTATCCAATGATAGGAACCAACAAACTATGAATAGTTTTCACTGTTCTCAATCAAAAAAGGTTGGGGCTCATTATGTTTTCAGTATCATGAACCTTCTCCTCGTTGCATCCAAGCTCATCTTAAGTTTCTTTAACCAAACTTGAGGTCCACGAACCTAAGGGGCAGAGTTAAGAGCCCCTAGCGCCTCCTTGCGCCACATTAGTGTCATTTTTGATGCTAATGTGGCCGAACAAGGGCAAAATCGATGCGCTAAATTTACAAAGTGGCGCAATGCATGCATTGCGCCACTTTGTAACCCTTTGCGCCACATTATGCCTGCGCCAGGCAAAATGTATACAAAGGGGGGTGTTCCCCCATTAGGGGGTTGAACAAATGGTACAAAGAAATGTAAGAGATTTATTTGAGTCATTATTTTCAGCACTTTTAACGTCTGCTCAGAACAGGTGTTAAAAGGAGGCACACCATTGTTTACAATGGTCCTCAAAGGGATTTAAAGGATTTGCGTCAAAAGTTTTTACGCTAATCCTGCAAAGCTCTGAAGTAGCATCAAACATTCTGACGCTAGTTCCCTAACTGCCGCCATGGTGCACCATATCTTAGATACCGCACACACATGGTGGCGTTAGGGAGGGTGCTAAGGGGCGCAAGAAAAGTGGCACTGCACTGGGTAAAGCACCACTTTTTCTTAAATATGGCCCTAAATGTTTAATTTTAGAGCTATTCTAAAGTGAATCGAATCTCTTACGTGTATCCTTAACACAACTTAAAGGTAGAATATATGAATTATTACATTTGTATTCAGAGACCTAAGAATAAAAAATACCCTTAGCAAAAAAACACATTTCATAATACGTCTGGTTAACTGACACATAACAGAACATTTTCATTGTGGGCATAATATTTAATCTAACCATCCACATATTCTAATCATTTTATATTTGGATTGGTAAAACTATTTGGTAAATGATAAGGGAGTAAGGGATGGCCTTGTTAAGTACTGTTTTGTAGATGGCAATAGAATGTGTATAGTTTCCAAAAACAGAGGCTTTTATGTAGCAAAGAAACCAGTTGAAAAATGTCGATGGTATTAAAGTTCATGGTCAGTAATCAAAATAGACCCAAACTCTGAGTGCAAAACGTCAGCAGTTAGGTGTTTATTGCGAAAATATAATCAATCCCTGATTGTGGCACATGGATTTGGTCAAAGAAAGAAAATTATTTCTTATCTGTGTTCCCTAACCTCCTAATGTCAGATTCTGCCTTTTAAAACACAGTTTTCTAACACGATTCCAGTTTTTTGTTTTGTTTCATATTAGTGAAAGGATGCAATATACATTTACAATCCCCTTAAAAATAAATTATCCCCCACACACATATTTTTTACACTTTTATTCCAAAAGTTAACATCAACATTATTAAATCTATACACATTTCTAATTGATAAAGGAACACAAGTTATTAACAAATCAAGAACGAACCACCTGTCTCCTGAGTGCGTGATTTACCGTTTGACAGATGGTACTCAATCTGTCATGGTGGCGAAGGATTTAACCTCTTCCATCCTGAAGAACTACTGTCCATTAAATTTAGAAATTACCACTGACCCAGTGGTACTACAAAGGAGCCACCATTATGACAGTCACTTTTAATGTATAAAATGTTTGCTGGATTATTACTGTTGGTTTTCACAGCTGGTTACAAAGCGTTTAGCATTTTTTTGCTTATCAGACACAAATTCCCAAATCGGGAATTTTGTCTCTAGGTGCAAGTTACTTATTTTTTAAGTCCCTAACAGAAATTTTAAAAAGCAATTCACTATCTATCCTAAATAGGACGGGCAGTCTAACGTTCTTCCTCCAAAAGCCCCTAATCTGTCGGGCAGTGGGAGGTCATTTTCCATGGCTGGAGTCAAGGGGCTCAGTTGATGGGCAACTTTAAGTCTGCCTATCTCTAAACAACTAAGGTGGACTATGGGTTTGGCATGCAGGGGGCTCTCTATCGTTTGTTTTGGAGATTCTATAACTAAACTCTAAATTGAGCCCTATGTCTTTCTCCTCAAAACAAAATGTTAATATTTAATGATTACGAAAAAGGACATTCAGCACATCTTCAACTCAAACAAAAAGTAGAATAGCAGTTAGTCACATCAATGTGGAAGGGACAAAAAAACAACTTTATCATCAGATAATATAAGCAGCAAAACATTCTAGTTGTCTCAGTATCTCCTAAAAGAGCATTTGAAGTCAAAAGAAAACAGTGAGTATAAGAGTGACAGCACAATAGAAGACACAGTGATAGGTTTCTCACATCTCACTCTCAGAGAAGATTCCCCACAGCCCGTGACATGAAGGATGACTGTTAGACTTGACCCTCTCTGCAGGGTCACACTCAAACCTTTTGCCTTCACCTCTTCTGTTTTCTGAACCTGTTTCTTTTGGCTTTTAGGACTCTGTACACTTTATCACTGCTAACCAGTGCTAAAGTGCTGGCGTTCCCCCTCTAAAACATGCTACAATTGGCTTACATCCAATTGGTGCATTTAATTACTTGTAGGTCCCTTGTATGTGGTACAATGGGTTCCCAGGGACTGCACATTAAATGCTACTTGTGCATAGCAGCACTCATTGTGCCACTCACTGAAAGTAGCCCTTTAAAACATGTCTCAGGTGTGCCTTTGCAATCTGTAGTACAGTTTTAAACTGCCAATTCAACTTGGCAAAATTACCCTTTTGCCACACCTAAATCTTCCTTTTAATAAATATAAGCCACCCCTAAGGTAGGACCTGAAGGGTGCATTGTATTTAGAAAGTAGGACAAGTGTTTTTAAGTTTTACATGTCCTGGTAGTGAAAGAAATTCCTAAATTAGTTTTTCACTATTGTAAGGCCTCCCTGTCCCATGGGATAACATTGGGTTACATTATTACATTTAATATTTGCTAGCTTTTGATTGGAAATAGGAAAAAATGCAATGTTTGGACTGAAATTAATTGTAATCTAAAATCCTCTTTAGTAGTAAGGTAAATTTCAAAAATGCCACTTTTAGAAAGTTAGCATTTTCTTCAGGAACTTTCAAAGGTCTTGTAGGAGGTTCCAGCTAGTTAGACCTGTTAAGTGCTTACACATCAGGATTGTCTATTGGGTCCAGACAGTGAAGAGTAGGACCTAGGTGTAGCTCGGAGGGGGTGGAAGGGCGGAGCTATTCTCTCCCTCACTTACATTTCAAGGGGTTGCCTTTTATTGCTCTAGACCTCTGGGAGCCTGGCAATGGAAGAAAGGGAAGGAAGGAACATTCCAGAACTAGATGTAAGGGGTGGACTAGACATTTCCTCCCACTTCAAATGGTGACATCAGGTGTAAATATGGAATCTCCTGAGCCACCACTGATTAAGACACTACTGGAACTGTAGACATTAAAGAAGAAGGACTGCCTTGTTGTTTCCCAGATGGCTGCCCTGCTGCACGAGGCTTGCCTTGTTCTCCAGAGGACTGCCCTGCTGCTTGAGGCCTGCCTCCTCTCTGAGTAAGAAGGCTGAACCTGCTCCCTTCATCCTATGCAATCCTGAGTAACCCAAGGGTCAGTTGGCTGACCTCCTGCTCTAAGCTACAGGGACACAACAAGCTGCAGAGACCTTCCTGTAACTGCCCAAGTGACCTGCTGCAAATAACCCAGCCTGGACCTGCAACTGGACCTACTTGGACCCGGCCTTGCCTCAGCCCTGCTGGCCTCTGCTAAACAGAGCCCCTGTTCCCAAAGAGGTGCCTCCACTGATCCTGGACGCTTGGCTGGCATGACAGTGCACTCTTCTAAACAGATAAGTAAAATTCTGAAGTTCTGGGCTCTTTGCGACTGGGAAGAGGCCGAGTCTCACAGAGATTCTGGTACCTATGATGACTGCCAACAAAAAGATCTGGTGAGCTTCAGTTTTTTGCTACAGCAACTGCCAGCGATGAAGAGCAATGCAATTTCAGGCCTCCTCTTTGCATTACGCTCTCCCTGGTCCTTGTTGCCGCCTCCACTGCAATCTGGAATCTTTGTGCAGGACTTAAGAAGGTAACTTTTTTAGTGAAACTAATCTAGTCTCTGTATCTGTCTCACACTCCATCATGGTCAGCCTAAACTTTTGACTTTGCCCCAGTCTAGTATGACCAGATGATCGTGAGTGGCATATCCTCAGACAAGCACCTTTTTATGCTTTTAGGCACTATACTTACCTAAACGTTTGTAATTGCAGATCACGGGTACTAATGATTGAATTTTTGTTGTTCTGGTATTATTTTATTTATTAAATTCCCTCTATTTTTCTAAATTGGTGTGGCTTTTGCTTGTGTTGTGTTTTCACTTTATTACTGTTGGCATACTGCATAAATATTTTACACTTTGCTTTTAAGGTAAGCCTGATTCCCTTTGTGCCATACTACCAAAGGGTTAAGAGCAGGTTAATTAAGAAGTGTATGTGGGTCACTCTGACAAGGAATGTTGTTGTTGCTTGAGAGGATTTTCTACCCCCCTGAACCAAAACCCTAATTTCTTACAATTACCATAAAGACCCTGTCCCCATAGACAAGCTCTGGAGTGATCCCCATTACTAAGAAGATGAATCAGCCAGAAATCAATCCCAAAATATCTAGAAAACCCTTTCTAAGTTCACAAATGGAAAAAACTCTTTGCTATAATTCAACTTACCGCAGTTAGATTCCAGACAAATTAGAAGGAAAATCAACTTTGACCCTGTCAGGTGCAGGTTTACCAAGTAACTGACAGCAGCCCTACGAGGTAGCAGCAATCATGGGCAATATAGCAGTAAAGCAAAGAGAAAGTGCTGCATAAGAAGTGGGGGAACTTTGAGAAACTAGTTAGGATTGGGGTAGATTTTCTACAATTACAGACTATTTCACATGATAAATCCGGCACCTAAACTACCATCTCCTCAGATCTTTTCTGGACTTGGAAAACCTCTACCTGAAGAGGAGGCCCTGGTGAAGGAAGAATGCTTACTTTTGCCAGGAAGAAATAGCATTTGAAACTGCACACAGAGGCTTAATACATGTTTAGCCCTGGATAGCAGTGGTAAAATGCACAAAGCCCTAAGGGCAACAAAATAGGTTCATAAAAGTGGCAAAGAAGAGGCAAAATGTTTGGGTAAAGACCACCCTAAGGTTGACAGGTTTAGTACATGCTTTGACCACACAAGGACGGGTTTATTGAGTTGCTAGGTGTACCCCCTTCAATGTAAATAACTCTATTTCTGACATATACGTTTTTATGTTTGATGATTTATTTTTAAATAGTTTTTTTGGCTCTTCAGGCCAGAAGAGCTCTGTAAAGTGTTTCTTCCCTCAGCATAATCAATCCTGACCAAGGAAAATATGTAGAGGATGTAGATGAGAGTGCATGAGATGAAGAAAAGAAAAACAGATAGGCAAAGAAGAGTGCAAGTTTTCAGATGTGCAAGAGCAAATGTGACTGAGGAGAGTCGTTTATAATTTGGTGGGAGTCCCACCAGCCTGCATGGTCATGGGAAGCCGTGAGCTCCCTGCTTCTCTAGTAGAGAATTACTTGTCATATTTAGATATCTCCACTGGCCTGGTTGGATCTCTCTTATGAAAATGTATTCACCTCTACAGCAGAAGCACTTTTGTCACTGGTATGTTAGAGCAAGCAGCCAGTTTTTTTCAATTTTGCTCGCTATTTGCTTTTCATCTTTAGAAACAAACCCACCATTAGGAATTTGTTTCTGAAAAAGGAATAACTCAATGGTCTTGTGCTTGGAAGGCTCTCATTGTTTTTCCTGCTGGTGCCTGGCATGCCTCCCATAGTGGACTCGGAAAAATAAAGCCTGTGATGATAGCCCCTCCCTAAATAGGCTGTCTAAATAAGACAATGCAACCATCACTATGACCAGGTGGACCAGTGGTGGAGGCGCCGGCAACTCAACAGTTGAAACTGGCAGAAACACCTGAAGCTCCATTGGTAAGAACCCAGTAGTTGCCCCATCTCTAAATTGGGAGGGGAAACCACACAGTTCTGTGACTGGACACCTGCAATTTCTTGTTGGAATCAAGCAACATCCACCTGATGTGCCCTAAGAAGGGTTGCTTGTGTTCTGGTTCAAGGAGGATGTGGTCTTGCAGTTGGGCTGGGATGTCCCTAATGGAGTAGGGTCTAGGCTGATTTTCATAGGGTTGGTTCCAAACCAAGGTGTCACTGTGTGCAAAACAATGATGAACTGAGTGATTACCAGAGGCTGAGATTAATTCAAGCATTCCATCCATCACTTTTTTGTATACTTTAGTGCAATGTCCTAAGTGGGTCAGGTGTATACAGACTAGTCCTGTGAACATTGTGTCACTGGAACCAAGCTATACCCAACTGATGAGCTTTATTAAGGGTCAAAATGGTCTTGGGTTACTTGTGTTCTGGTTCCGAGAGGACCTGGGGTGGCAGTTTGGTCTTGACTGTTCATATTGCAGTAGGATAAAGACACATATGGGTGGATTCAAACAGATATTACATAGTGTGCAAAATAACAGACTGGGATGTGGACCGAGTAGTGTGTCCAAGGATGTGGCTGAGAATAATTTAAGGATTCTACCTGTCACATTTTTATGTACTTCAGTGTGATGCTCTAAAGGGATGGGCATGTCCAGTCATGGGTCCTGTGCACACTGCACCACTGGAAGCAAATTACACCTGACTGATGATCTGTAATAACGGCAAAGCCAGTCTTTTGCTGCTTTTGTTCTAGTTTAGGGAGGACCTGGCCTGGTAGTTTTGTTTGGACTATTCGTATTGGAAGAGGGGCAAGGTTGATTTGCATATGTCTTGGTCCAAACTGTGAAGGCATGGAGTGCAAAATAATGATTGACTGGGATGCTGCTCTGCGAGATTACCAGTGGCTGAAATTAATGTGAACATTCGACCCATCACTTTTTTATATAATTAATTGGAACTAGAATCAAGGTCTTCTGTAAGTAAGAGACTGAAGATGAAGGGTTTAACAGTAGACCTTCATACTAAATGAAACACATTCCATACAGTGGCCAGAATCAATTATGATTCCCAGTTTTTTAATCTTGTTTCCAAGAGAGTTGGAACCGGCTAAGTAGAGTGGCTGTTCACAACCTTAAAGTCTTGTTCCAATATCTTCCACTCTAGTAACTGAATGACATCCTTTCTTATTTATATGAAATAATTATATTGTAAATATCTTCGATAATAAATTACTTTTCCATGTGATGTTTATTTTTCATCTCTGTCACCATTGAAATAAAACAGTTTCAGGTGCTAAAAAAAGCATGTAATAGGGAGGTTCACAAAACAAACCTATTAGCCAAAATGAGGTTAAAAAAGTACTATGGGTCTGATTTAGATATTGACTAATTTGTTACTCCGTCACAATGGTGATGGATATCCCATCCGCCAAAATCTAAATCCCCTTATTTACTTTGCGATTTAGATTTCAGTAGACTGATGGTAGCCAAACCACCAGTAGCTAAATCAGGCCAAATATGTTTCCATTTCAGACAAAAGGCAAGTGTCTTCAGATAGTCAAATCTAGAGCAGGCTACTGTATGACTATATATTTGACCCCACCCCATTGCATAGGCCTTCTACAAAACATACTTTATCTACCACTAATTGTATTACATTCAACACAAATATTTTTTGTTTTATTAACTCACTTACACTGAAAACCAAGGCCTTTTCACTAAAGACCCAATTTCCAGGATATTTGTCTCTTCTGTGCATTCTGCATTTGTGCATGAGCAAACAGGCAGGCATTTCTGCTTCTAAAGTAGGGTTAGAAATGAAATTTTTTACATTTCATTGGGTCTCAAAGTCATTGGGTGTTCCCCTATGGCTGCATGAACTTAGTTTCCATGCACTAAAGCTCAGGGCCTAGATCATAGTGCTGCTACCTTCCAGTCTCTAGTAGGAACGCACCACCCCAGACTACAACATTGCTTACCCAGCTGTCATACTTGAGCTTCTGCAAGGTACTTGACACAAGTGCCCCAGCACCGCTCTCGGACATAGTCAGCTAATAATAACTGACCTGGGTGAGGTGGAGAGCATCTAAACCTGACCCCTACCGTGAATGCAAATAACCCCTCAGAGACAACCCATTGCTGTGATCTCTGATCACTGTGAGTAATTACCTTTGATGTCTGCTTCATGGTGCAACGACAAGATGTGGTTTACATTTACTAATCTGTCATATGAGCTAGCTAATAATTATGGTATGACAGTTTTATAGGTTCATGATGTTTAAAAATGTTTGCATAGCTGACATTGAAATACGAGTTAACATTATTTACAACATTTTTTTTCATTCCGCAATCATGTGCAAAGACCTGTATTCTGCTTTGAACTTCCACACGCTAATCTCTCATCAATTCAGGTATTTATTTTCTCATTACGGCAAGCACTTTATGCACATCTTCAGAGGTAACCTAGGGCCATATGTACGAACACATTTTCTCATTGACACAGAATGGGAAAAACCCTTTGCTACATCTGGCCCCTAGTGTATAAAAAGTCTAGGCGTTCCCTGTTAGCGAGGGAGGCCACTCAATGTCAGGAGACATTATGATAAACTGAAGACTGCCACGCCCATGAACCTGGACTATCTTCTCCACAAAGTCTGAACTCATCTCGGTTAGACACAGGAATGGTTTCGTGTATGGGCATGGGGTATAATTCGGGAGATCAACAGACCACCAGGGAGGTTTCTGTTCACCTATATAAAATGTTAGAGCTTTTATGTCTATTCATACTTATAATAATAATTGCCTGTAATAATGTTTTGCTTTTATTTCCATGGCTTCTTGTCATGATTTATACTACAGATTAAGATATAATAAACATGTCTAACAATCATTGTGACGGCATTGTGTGGCGCGCTCAAGTATATACATTACCCTGTCTTTACTGGCCTGTCCGTGATGTAGCCCACGGTATGTCAGTGAGACCCCTAACTGTTCTACCATGGCTGAGGGCCTAGAAGTTATCCACATGGGCCCAGATGGCCATATAAATCTAACATGCAAAAGAGTGGGGAGGAGGGGTACAAAATTCCTTTTGGCTCAAAACAGCTCAACTAATTTCATAGTTACATTGGGTAGCCTAGAATGTTAAAAAGGCCAGCCCCTTCTATGGAGAAGTGAGCATTACATTCCCTAGAATGCTCATTTGCTGTCCCCTTTGCTGGGAACCACAGGGGCTCCTTGCTTCTAATAAAGAACCTCTGGTTCACTGCTGTGGCTAAAGAGGTTGCTCCTGTCATACATACACTGTGGGAGCACCCAAAAGGCTACTGACACTACGACTGTGGAGTAAATGTATGTAGGTGTTGAAAACAATTATCTGTCAGCCTAGCTGCTCTGATCTCATCTTGCCTAGTTTATAAGTATTACTTATGCACTGCACTCTCTGATTTATCTGCACCACTTTGGTGGCCTAGAATCCTTTATTAAGTATGTGATTTCTTTAAATGCATTAGCTAATTTTACACTGGTAATATCTCACCTTTACCAAAAAAGGATAGCTGGTTATATAATTGGATGTCTGATGATAAACAAAGTGACCAACCCACTTCAATAAATGTCTTCTGTTTTTCCTTTTCATTCCTCTAAATCAGTTCCCATGATTTAGGTTCAAACATCAGCCCTCTCCTTATCTTTCTCCTATCTCAGTGCATTGCTGTTCTTTCCATTTGCCTCTTGTTATTTATACTCTGGGCCTTTTACCATGTCCTATGGTCTATGAATATGAGGGGCCAACATTAATGCCCGTTCATCCCTTTAGAAGGCTGTCCATGTGATTTAAGGCTCTAATTTGTTGAAGGTTGTTGTATTTGGGAATTCCTCTCCCTGTGGACTGTGCTGGTGGTTCTGTGAGTTGGGTGCTGCTGGGCATCATTTTATTTACATCTTTCCTTCAAGGAGCACAATACCAATTTTACCTCCATCTGATTTCTACTACTAAAGGCTTTGATGACAATCATTCACATCTTTCCTGTCAGTTAATTGGAAAACTGTAGTCCCATCCATGATTCTCGTGTGGCTGGACTACTGTGAAGTTTTGTAAGTAGGTCTACTGCAAAATCTTGGGTCCCAACTCAGCAGCTTCCTGAATCCTTGGGCTTAATAAACATTCACACATTTCTACACAAAGTATGGCTCTTCACTGGTTGCCTTTTATGAAACTCAGCCATTATAAATCTTTCTGCCTTAGCCTTCAAGCATTCAACAGTCTGCTCCTTAGTGCAACCAAAATCTTTTCTTTACTTTTGGCCATTTAGCTCTTATCATTCTGAGCTTCCAACCTTTCATGGAATTCAAGGAGAATCAGGACAAGTAACAAGGCCTTGTCTTGTGTCATGCCTAGAATGCTATCCTTCTCTCTCTTCGCATGACTACTGCTCTTCTTTCTTTTCTCAGATAACTTGAGAGCTGCTTGTTCTCTTTACCTTAGAGTCTCTCCTGAGCATGGTAGCCAATGTTCTAGTGCCAGTACATCCAGATCCCAAGTATCTGTGTACTTTATGAATGGAAAATCATTCAGTAAAGACCAGGGAATTTGATCAAATTTGATCTGTTAGGAATGTAGATTCATCTCTAATATCAATGTTATATGGGCTGTCAATGCCCCATGCCTCTTCTTCCAACTGAGACATCATCCAAGCAGGATCTTCAATAAACCTCTCCTAATTGGACCCTCTTATTTAACTCCTGTAGCAAACTTCTACGAAGTACTACTTTTCTTCTCCATTTATGCTCCTGTATGCCTACCTCACCCAAATTTGTATCTTTATGCATCTCTTTTCTCAGGTACTCAAACATGCCACACTTCAAGGCTCTTGAACAACCAGCCACCTAATACCACTAGACTGTCAGGGTTGAAGTCATCAGGGGAGCTTTTCTATCAGGCCAGGTCACTGCACTCACCAGATGCCCCACTTTAAAAACTCCTGCAGCCACCTTCCCCACGGGATTTCTTGGGCATACAGCTAATGCTGACAACACAAATACAGTCCTCATGTCCACTAATGACTTAAAAAGCATAGATACAACCATATGCAGCCTCACCTTCAATGAAGCATGTTATTTCTCTAAGCACACACTCTTTGTGCCAAGACAGTCTTATCTGATTGTACCCGTTCATGGGCTCATAATTAGGGTTACCTCTTCTCTATTCCATATTTCAGCTGCCCTTGACTCCTCACTAAGTGCCTTCATTCTGTTTTCTTACATTTTGGGCCTTTAGGCATCAGCTGTACACCCATCTTGTTGATATGGCAGCAGCGCTCTTCTACAACCACCTTCTCCCATGACATTTGCTCTATCCATTTGAGCTAACTTATTTTTTTCAGATTTTTTAATGAGTATTTTGTAAACAATACAACAAACAAAGCAACATTCGCACCCTCCATGGGTGTCGCAGTAAGTGTCCAGTCGCAAACATATACAACTGCAGCTTTTGGAATGAGGTGGCAGGTTACATACATCAGGTAGATCATATCTCTCCCCGCATCTAGGATCCTTTCTATACTCCACAAGATGTAGTCCTCCAAACAGGAATGCATGTTTGGGCCTTGAGAGTCCCCCTTTCATCTCTTCAAAAGCTCCTGCCATTGTCTCCATAGTTTAACATGATTTTGAGAACATCCCCTCGCCCGGTAGATGAGTCCCAATATATTCCACAGCCGGTATCCTGCCACCCTACATAGTTCTGCAAGGGCACTAGATACCCACAGTGGTGTCTCCAAAGTCAGCTTATTCGCCCAACCCGTCTTGCACAACTCCCACTTCCAGTTCCAGAACTCCATCGCAGTGGGCTCTGGTGGGCATACAACTCTGTCCAGTCCATATAGTCATCCCACATACCCCAGGGGTCCTTTGCTGTCCTGTCCACCACCAAGAAAGGTTCCCTCTGATCAGCAAAGGACCAGTCATTGACCGCTAACAATTGGGACACCAAATAGTTGAGGTGCAGATCGAGCAACGCTATTCCCCCTGCCATCGGTCCCCTGGATTAGACAAGGCCTCATCTCCGCCTTCCCCTCTTTAAAGAAGTGGTTAGTGACAACGCAGAATGTATACAAATGTAGGCCCTGATTTAAGAGGGCCTAGCGTGACTTTAGAGCAGCCTTAGCATCATTTTTTGGACACTAAGGCAGCGCTACGGTGGCCTTTTCTCCACGCCATATTTACAAAATAACGCAATGCATTACACCACTTTGTAACCCTTTCAACTACATTACTACATTATGCCTGCACCAGGTATAATGTGTGCAAAGGGGGCAGTTGCCATTAGGGAGGGCCAAAGAAAGGGCACAAAGAAATCTAAGAGATTTCATTGAGTCATTTTTTTTGGCAATTTTAACGCCTGCTCAGGGCAGCGGTTAAAAGGGGGCACACTATTGTTTACAATGGGCCACTATATACTGTTCAGAGTTGGTGCCAAAATCCTGGCATTAACCCTGAACATTACATCAATAGTGTCAGAAATTCTGAAGCTATTGCCCCCTACCCTGCGCCATTTAAAATACAACGCACACATTGAGGCGGTATGAGGGAGCAAGGGGCTGCAAGAAAAGTGGCGCTACATGTAATGGAGCGCCACTTTTCATAAATCTGGCCCTTAGGGAGGTAGATTATTTTAAATAGAACCACTCTGCCAAACCATGAAGAGAGGCAACTGGCACCACTGCTCCATGTCCCTATGTAAGTCTTTCAGGATATTTCATTGGTCACATAGATACCATGATAGGTAAACCTTGTCTCTTCACATATCAGTGGGCCAGATCCCCCTGCCCCCACACCCCACCCTCCCATCCTCAGCTGATAAGGCATAAGGGTAAATAGAATTGATTTCTCCCCAGTTAATAGTGATATCGAAAATGAGCCGAATAGTCAAAGAACCTCTAGAGTCCTTGGAGGAACTCACTCGGGTCCACCAGGTACTGCAGGAATTATCAGCATTGAGGGAGATAACATCTACCCAATCAACATCCCTGTGCAATCCCCTCGGTATTACATCCCACCTGATCCAGTTTGCCATCAGTTCTATGAACACTGCAAATAGTAGGGGCGATAAGGGACAGCCTAATTTGAACTCACCTGATGACGTTTTTTGACTCTAACTTTTGTTGATGGCTTACAATAAAGGTGGCTCAGTCATGGTCCAAAACCCGTCTGCTCCAGGAGATTCATAAGACAGGCCCACTCCAGGGAATCAAAAGTCTTCTCAGTGTCAAGCGCCATGATCACTGCTGGTTCCTGTACCATACGTCTACAGATAAGGCAGCCAAACAGACGTTGACTGTTTTGTGGACCTGTAAGGAATAAAGTCCGGAGCCACAATGTGATCTATGACCTGCAATAGATGATTCACCAGAACTTTAGCCAGTATTTTTGTTTCTTTGTTAAGGAGGGATATGGGCCAGTACAAGGCACAGTCCTCCGGCTTCTTACCCGGTTTAATGATTAGTACTACTTGAGCCTGCCAAAGGGTTTGGGGCAGTTCAGTCTGTGATCTGGAGGTGCAGAAAAAAGGTCCCTCAGCAGTGAAATCACCTTTTTCCTAACACATTTGAAGAACTTCACTAGAAAGCCATTCAGCGCAGACAATTTCCTACATTTCAATTGGACAAGGACTGTGCAATCTCCCTTTCTGTGATGTCCTGCTCTAGAGAAGGTCTAGCAGACCTTTGCAGATGTGTGACTGGTTCACAAAGTCACGTATGGCCCTCTTGGCCTTCATAAAGAGGTCAGGGCTTACAGATTATGAAAGAACTGTGCAAATGTTTGGCCTATGCCCTTGTCTGTGTCAAACAGGGTACCCTGGGGCAAAAAGACCTAGAAATCCATCTGAGGCCTTCCTCCTTCTTGGCCAAACAAGTCAAAGCCCCTGTTTATAGATCAGACTCTGAATCGTCCTGTAAGGTGTTCTGGCTTTCTGGTGCAACATCTGGCTTTAGCGTTCTCAAAGCTAAGATTCTTCTCTATGTGTCCCCCTGGTGTGACGGCCCCTGTCCAGATCCCCCTGTCAAGCAAGGCGGAGATCTCTTTGCACCACCAACAGCGCATCGGGAATCTCAGTCAGTCAGTTCCCCTTCCACTCCCCCTGAACAAGGTCTGGAGGCAGGTACCAGGATGTCAGTATTAACCTTTAGCCATTTCATACACCTTCCATTGCTACCTAGCATCTCCGGTGGTCAGCCCTTGTTTAATCACCCAGAATAGTAGGGACATGTGTATTAGGATACCCATTCCCTTAGATCCCTTGGAGTATCCTGCATGAACTACGGTTTGATATCGACCTCTGCCTAAAAAGCTACAATTGTTACCAATTAGCTGTGTCTCCTGCAACAGAATAAGGTCAGGAGAGTGCCCACTCAAATACTTTATCATCACCCCTCTTTCAGTTTATTGCCTAGGCCAGTAACATTCCAAAACAGAATTCCGAGGGAGGTGCCTCCTCTTAAAGCTGGCAGCCCAGACTGCTACATCTTTGGAAAATGGCTCATAGTCCCCCATCACACATCTCGCTCTTTGATAAGTTGTTGGCATGCCGTGCTATGGCCCCCCAGTCCCACCTACACTCCATGCCATCTCATGCTGGGAGTTTACAACAACTCACCACCCCAACGCTCGAGTTGCCTGTGGTATACATTACCACCTGCATAAATTGTCCACAAAATGTAGTCCATGGGGGCGAGGCATTACTGCACAGTCCATGGTCGCTTGTTAGTCTTCAGTTCCACTGTACAAAGCCCCCAGCTGTGCCAATTTGGGCCTCCATCTTAGCAATGTCTGTGTGCCTCCATCATCATATCAACATATCTACAATCATCAAGGTTACCACCAGTCAAGAAGGCTCCTCTATGTCTTCTCCAGAGACCACCCTGACCCCGTCTGATTGTCCAGATCCTCTGTATAACAACTCCTGTCAGTTTCAGAGCGTAAAGTGGCCCTCTTGCAGTGCTCCTCTGACTTTGTCTATTTTCATTTGTGCTTTGACCTGCTGTTTTACCGCTAGGAATGTTTCCCTCTGGCCCTGCTCCACCACTGTATGATCCAGGTAAATGTTAACGAGTTGTCCCTCCATTTGCCATTGTCCATGAGCGCAGGCACACTGAAGGATATTATTCTGGTCTCTAAAATTCAGTAGATTCACCGCTATCAGTTTGGGGTTTGTTCCTGGCACTGGAGGTTTACCGGGCACGCTGTCTCAACCGTATCGAAGGTCGAAACCTTCCCCTCCAACACTGTAGATGCTTACTACGGCTCCACTAATAGTTTGGTAGAAGGTCCCTCTGCATGTGCAGGTATCCCCACCAAATGAATGTTGTTGCGCCATGAGCACCCCTAAGCATCTTCAGGCCTAACTGCGTGAGGTCTACATTCTTTTGCAATTTGCACAGGTTGGCATTGTGATCTGTAATCCTCATTCATAGTTGCGCCAGTGTGGGTTCTGCAATGGCAGTTTGGTCTGGTAGCTTTTTATGATCCGCATGCAGTAGATCCACATTCAGTACCACCGCTTCAATTTTCTGCTTCAGGGTTTCCTTTTGTATGTCGAATTGCTGCCAGTATGGTGGTGATATGAGCTGCTAGGTCCAACTCAGCCACTCTCATCACTGAGTCATCTGCCTGGGTCCCCTACCATCTGGACGAGAGTCTCTCTGCTTGGTGCAGACCACTTGTGAAACAAGGCAGGTGTTCCCACCAATGTGGCACCCCAGCCTCCTGTGTATACAGTAGATGTATGAAGGCTCCTCATAATTAGGGTCCTGGAAGATGGGGTATCCCCAGTCAGTCACTAGAGCCCATCAGCAGCCCTTTGTTAAATGGGGCAAGAGCTCCTACTAGAGTGGCCGACTCAGTCATCAGTAGATACTGTAATTCACAGAGTCTACTCTAAGTAGGTTCCAAGAAGAGGGGGCAATCAATCACTTTAGACCATCAGAATTGTGGTCCTGAGTCCTCCTAATTAGGTCTCCAGAGTCACCGGGGCCCAGAACAGAGCCCAGAGGGGAGCAGGCACACAAGCTATCTTCTGCCTCAGAGCACAGCAATAAAAGACCCTGAAGGCCTTCCCCTGGCTCATAGCATTGGTGTCAGCACACTCTGTCACCCCTGATGGTCAGCCCCGCCACAAGGGCAAAGTCCTTCCAAAGCAGGGTGCTGATGTGCCACTCCACGGCCCCATACACACCACGTAGCTCTCCCTGCCCTCTTACTGGCCTGTAAAGGCAGCTGGAGACCCCTCACCATAGGGTGTCGTTAGGCTCTTGTTCACCCACCACCACTGGTGGACCTCCTCACTAGGCACAACACCGGCTGAACTGCAGCCCTGTTAAGGCTTTCGTCACAGCTGTATGGCTTCCTCTGTCCAGCTCACGCTTTTCAGCGGCCACCATTACCACTGCACATGTGAACCCAACATCCTCCAGTGTCTCAAAAGGTCTCAACAGACCACTGTTCACTCTTTTGCAGCTGTGAGAGTATCACCAATTGCTGGGGGCTTTGTGATGCTGGCGGCATCAGGATCTCTCACCAGCAGGCCTTTGGCACCAGGAGCTTGGCTTTAGGCGACCAACTCCATTGCTGCCAGGATCACCCCCCAAGTTTACTTTTTTATTCATGACAGAGTTCAGAAGATGCTGAAAAAGTCAATGTCTCTGGCACTCCAAAGGATGCAGGGCGTTCAAAACCAGCACGAACCTCTTCTTTAGGTAGTTGTTTTCCACTGTTTTGAAACATCTGAGCAAAAGCTGCACTACAGATTTTATTTTTCTTCCCAGTTCCATGTCCTGGCCATACCCAAAGTCATAACCCTTTAAAACTTATACCTCCTTTGCTATTTTCTTACAGGTCAGTGGCACTATTTCTTGGCTATAGGCTCTCACTTATACATTTTATATATTTGAATCAACTGCATTTTTATTGCTTATTTGTACTAATCAATTAAAATAACAGTTATTATTAGGAAATGATTGCTCAGTTTGGTAGGACCGGAACCAAGGACTGCATATCGGAAGCTGTATGAGACATAAACCTCAGTGCTTCACAGCATGACCCTTTTCTCTCTTGCTTGTATTCTGTCACAAAATAGATGTGATACACTCAAAGACATATGCTTGTGAAACAAAGGCTAGCTTGCATTCCATTTAAAGTCTTTGTGACATTATACTCGGAAACCAGCAGGTAAAGCATTTATTGAACATTTATTTAGCTTATTGCTTGCATATTTACTGTCGGTAGGTCACGTTAACCAATAGATTGCTCTGAAAGATATGGGGACTGGTCTACTTGCTAAACTATATCCATACTTGGTTGCATTTACCTGCCATCACCATTTAACAGGCAGGTAACACGAAATTATTGTAAATAGAATTTTGCAAATCTTTTTACTATAATTTTCCAAACCTTTCACTTCAAAATTTTACAAAGGCAGTTAGTTAAAGGTAATTAGCTTATGGCACTTAGGGGTGTATTTAAGAGCCCCTAGTGTCTCCTTGCGCCCCATTAGTATCATTTTTTTACACTAATGTGGCCCAACGAGGCCAAAATCCCTGGCATAATGTATGCAAAGTGGGCGATTCCCAGTTAGGGGGGCAGAAAAAATGGCGTAAGGAACTCTAACAGATTTTCTTGCGTCATTTTTTTGGGCACTTTTAACACCTGCTCAGAGCAGGCGTTAATAGGGGGCACACCGTTGTTTACAATGGGTCCCAGTGGACTCTGCAGAGGTAGTTCCCAAATTTTGGTACTACTCCTGCAGAGTTCATCAATAGCGTCATAAAGAATTATGCCATTGCCCCCTACCCTGTGCCATGGTGTGCCGTATTTAAAATAGAGCGCACACATGGTGGTGATAGGGGGAGGTAAAGAGCACAAGAAAAGTGGTGCTACACTGTGTGCAGCACCACATTTCTTAAATATGCCCCTTAGGGCCTCATTTATGAGTCACCCATTGCATTTTGACGCTACCTGAGGCAGCGCCAAAAACCAACGCCACCCTAGAGGTGGCGTTAACATGGCACAACGAGGAGGAGAAATACTTTTATTTCTCCTCGTTTTTGCTTCTTCCATGTACGCTACATTTTGCAGCACACGTACAAAGAGCAAAACACCATGAATGATTGTTTATGTGCAGGAAGGAGTCTCTTCTTGCACATAAACAATCATTAAATAATGACGATTCGCTACTCCTATGTGTGCCTCATTGTGCAGCACACATAGGACTAGCAAATCACTGTTACGATTGTTTATGTGCAGGAAGAAACACCTTTCAGCACATAAACAATTATTCCCTGCAACTCAGACACCGTTGCACTATAGTGCACTATAGTGCAAGGGTGCCTGCGCTGGCACTGGGCAGCTAATTTTGGCGCCAGTGCTAGGGAAAACACAGTGGTGCAGCATATTGTAGTAAATATAGCGCATCCCTGCATTTTTGAAGTAACGCAGAGCAGCGCTGCCAAATTTGGCGCAAGGCCACGCCACTTTCTAGTAAATGAGGCCCATAATTTTATTTGTCATAAAAAAATAGTCATTGTAGCTTCCTAGCTGCATTATTCTTTGTTGTGGGGCATGTAGGGTGGCACTTACAGTATTGATTTCTCAAAAGTATTTCTGCGGATCTATACTTCTATATCACCAGCCCCATCTTTTTTCAAATCTATATGTTACTGTCATTTGCTCCTATGTGGGTATTTGTGTTAAAGGCATTCTTTTTACTTTGACAGTGGAAATTGTGGACTCTGTAGAAGTATATTTCAATCTGCTTCGAGGTCTATTTGACTTCAATGGAATCAAAGGCCTTCTGACCGGACCTGACCAGCTGAAAATAAAGATAGATGCCATGAACGGAGGTAAGACATTGAAGACTACGAATCACGTACTACCAGAGGAAATGTGAAAATCATATTAAAGCATGGTTTACAGTCACAGCTAAGATCCTGTATCTGGTTGGAAGAGACAAAAACATGGCCCAAGCACACTATACTTAACATGCCGTTTTACACCCTCCATGAAACAAATTGGTTTGGCCTAAAGAACGAAAGGAGATGGTTAAGATTTTAAAACATGGGGTTTACATGAAATGGGCTCAAATGTGTCTCTGTATAGCAGGAGAATAGGGTATCCAAAGTACTATGTTCTTTTCATCTGTTTGGAAAATATTCCTAAGAGACTATGCCGCGGGATCAGTATAAGGGAAGGATAACTGCTGATATGCTTAAACTGCATGTCATGTAGAAAAACACTTTGATTGCTATCTATGCCTAGACATACTATAGCCTTAGAACCCGTCGTAGCGGGCTCTACCGGCTATTAAAGGCCCGCTCCCGCGTTAACAAGGGAGAGGGCCTTTAATAGCCAGTAGAGCCCGCTACGGCGGGTTCTGAGGCTATTAGAACATTCTGCCACTCAGGGCAGAATGTTCTATTAAATAAAACAAATTCCTTACAAAGCCCAAGGGGATTAAAATCCCCTCGGGCTCCGTGAGACTTTGTTCACAGCTTTTGCTGTGAACAAAGAGAACATTGGAATGTTGGCGCTGCAGGCTTTTACCGCCCAGTAAAAGCCCGGAGCACTCCATTGTTTTCAATGGAGCTGCCAACGTTCCAATGTTCTAATATAGCCTTAGAACCCGCCGTAGCGGGCTCTACCGGCTATTAAAGGCCCGCTCCCGCGTTAAATGCCCGAGCCGAAGGCGAGGGCCTTTAACAAGGGAGAGGGACTTTAATAGCCGGTAGAGCCCGCTACGGCGGGTTCTAAGGCTATTAGAACATTCTGCCACTCAGAGCAGAATGTTCTATTTAAAAAAAAAATATTCACGGAGCCCGAGGGGATTCAAATCCCCTCGGGCTCCGTGAGGCTTTGTTCACAGCTGTTGCTGTGAACAAAGCGAACATTGGAATGTTGGCGCTGCGGGCTTTTACCGGCCAGTAAAAGCCCGCAGCACTCCATTGTTTTCAATGGAGCCCCCAGCATTCCAATGTTCTAATAATTCTGAGATTATGCCAAAAGGAAGCAACATTTAGATTTTTTAACTACTTGTACATATTCGCATTAGATTTTGACAAAAGAACGATAATAAACACAGAGAACAAAGACATTCAAATTAGAAACAAACAAAACAATGCAATCAAATTAATACAAACTTTCAGGCGTATACAGTATTTACCAAATGAGGTCAGATTAGTGTAATTCGAATCAGTATTGAGTTTCCAGGTATCACACTGGAGTACAAGAGGAAAAATAACACAATGGGAGGACAGTTAATAAGATGATAAAGCAACAATAAGGCCCTCATTTTGAGTTCGGCAGATGGAAAAGCCCGTCCGCCGAAGTCCCGCGGTCAGGTCACAACCAGTGCGGTGACCTTCCCGCAGCACCTATTACGAGTTTCCCACTGGGTCAGCGGGTGAAAACAGAGCTTCAACCCACTGGCCTAGTGGGAAATAGCCCACAACATTGCCGC
The DNA here is from genome assembly GCF_031143425.1 of Pleurodeles waltl. Lineage (NCBI taxonomy): Eukaryota > Metazoa > Chordata > Amphibia > Caudata > Salamandridae > Pleurodeles > Pleurodeles waltl. The sequence continues at coordinate 822,547,037 of NC_090436.1, forward strand.
CGGCTCATAATTGAGCAGGCGCCAATATTGCGGTGCGTAGGGTGCACCAGCACCCATTGTGCTTTGAACTGTCTACAAAGCAGACAATGAAAAGTGCAATGGGCTGGCCTTGGGGGCCCCTGCACTGCCCATGCAAACTGCATGGGCAGTGCAGGGGCCCCCATAGGGCCCCGTGCACCCCGTCTCTGCCAGAATTAAGTTGGCGGTGCAACCGCCATGTAAACACTGGCAGAAAGAGGGGTCGTAATCCCCAGGGCAGCCCTGCTTGGCCGGTGGTAACATGGCGGTGCTGGCGGTCCCACTGTGGCGTGTTCGCCACCGTTGTAATGTGGAGGCCAGACTGCCACATTGGTGGCAATCTGACCACCAACACGACCCTGGCGGTCTCAAGATCACCAAGGTTGTAATTAGGGCCTGAGTCTAAGGAAGAAAGTGACGTAAAGCACCTATTTTGTGATTTTTGTGAAATCACCTTTAATTGAAAGAAATTTATTATAACATATGCTTAGGTGCAGTTGCTAGATGTGGTGGACAAGGTGTATGTTAATTTCTGTCAACATGGTTATGTTTTCTTCAGGTAGCAATCCACCTTATCCCAAATGGGACTTGTGCTAGATAACCTGCTACAGTACTGACATCTTATATACAGATTTCCAGTTACATAAGATTGTCGTATCACCTAAAGTTAGCATGAGGTCAAGTTAATTGGAAGGCAACAGCTTCTAACGTAGGTAAGATATTGAATGGATTAGCTAATTTCACACTGGTAATACCTCACCTTGACCCAAAAATTATAACTGGTTATATAACTATTTCTCAGATGATAAGCAGAGTGACTAACCCACTTCAATATATGTCTTGAGTTTTTCCTTTTCGGCAAGAGACGATGAAAGAGCAGAACGACAAGCTGCTGACATGGAAGCTGGAATAGCGAAAAATATATCAGCGTTGGTCATGAAAAGCAAGTAAAAGCACCAAGCGGATACACACAATTTGCATCGTCAAAGAGGGAAAAGATGTATTTCCGATGTGGATTTTCATGTCACCACGAGAACAAAGGTCCAGCCATGGGACAGACGTGGAAGGTCTGCAGAAAATAAAACCACTTCATAACCGTCTGCAAGGCAAAAGAGAAACCAAATGTGTGACAGAAAGAAGAGAAAATGGATGCCAGAAAGTTCCTGAAGCATTCTCGCCATGCCCACAAGGCCAAAAAGTGACATCAATTACGACAAGTAGAAACCAGAGGAAGTCAATCCTCTTCAAGTTCATTCTGCAAGGGCTCATCAATGTCATTATCAAGTGCCAGTGAGGAGGATGGATGTGCGATGATGATGTCAACCAAAGGACACAAGGCACATGTTGGGCTGGCTGCATGAAAGGAAGAACAAATGAGAAAGATAAATCAAACGGAACACCCAAGTTCATTTGGATACTGCCCCAAAGATCACAATAAAAGTTAACAATTGCCCCATAGCCTTCGTCATAGTCAGTGGTCAGTCAATTAACATACTGACAGTTGAGAAGTTTAATAACCTGTCTTCTGTGCCACAACTTAACTCGTCAGACACAAAGGTATACACGTGGACTACTTCTAACCATTGAAAAGTCAAGAGTCATTCACAGTGACCACGTAATACAAAACAGATGTCAGTGCAAGCTCCAATTCATGTATTTCCAGGAACGTCATCCAGACTAATAGCTCTCAATTACAACCTACACACTCCGTAAATTGTAAGTCAGTTTCTGTCGTTTGTTCTATGGTCTTGGAAGACTCAAAACAATGAAGGTGTGACTTCCCATTAACAAGGACATTTGCCCTGTTGCTCAGCAGCACAACAGAATTGCCTTTCATTTGCAAGAACCTGTTGAGAAAGAACTGAAAATGCTGTTGAAGCCTGACATCCTCAAGCTCTTCACTGGTCCTACGCCATGGGTTTTGCCCATAGTGGTGGTGTCCAAAAAGGATTGTGGATGTGCCATGAGCATCTGTGTTAGTATGCGCCAAGCCAACAAAGAATTTGAGAAAGAAAGACATTGTGTTCCACACATAGCGGACATGATCATGCAGTTGAATGGTGCCAAAGTCTCTTCTCGTCTTGACCTGAACAAAAGGTGTCAATATAGTTGAGGAAGTGTGTGGACCTTAGATATGGAGTTCTGCTTTGAAGTACTTAGTTTGAGATTCTGTTGCCCCTCCATAACTCAATGTTTTGGAAACCTTCGCTTATACCTCCAAATTAGTTTGGAATCCATATGACTCTTGTAGTGTTGTGAAACTAGGGATGGTTAGCGTTGCTTTAGCGCCATTTATTTTGGTGCTAAGTTGGCGCTAACCTAACTCCATATTTGTTTTTTGATGCTAGACCCGTCTAGCGTTAAAACATTGGAGTTAGGTTAGCGCCATGTTTAGGAATGCCCAAACCCACCTTAGGTCGATGAGATGGAAGGTAGCAGTTCCCGTCCTAAACACAATGCTAGCCCTCTAGTGCTGTATTTACCTCCTGACACAGAAACAACACGCAAGGAGGACGCAGACTTGAATAATGGCGCTAAGCCCGCTTAGCGCCATTATTTAACGCCTGAGTCAGACCAGGTGTTAGAGTGCAGATAGGCCTAGTTCCATGGTGGAACACCATGGAATGGGCACAAAGATGCACACCCAAACCCCGAGCACCACCACCACCCACACCACAGGGACACTACAGGAGGGGGACCCCATCCCAGGTAAGTTTAGGTGAGTATATATATTTTTTTTACTGCCAATGGGGGCCCTTTACATGGGGCACCGTGCTTAGCACGGGAATGTAGGGCTTGCCCAGGGGACACTAGTCCCCTGTGGTGGGCATTAAGGTGGTGGGCATGACTCCTGTTTGTACTTAGACAGGAGTCATGTTTGTGATTGCTTGTGCGTCAAAAAATGACGCTAGGCTGATTAGCAGCAGAAATGTTGCCGCTAACCAGCCTAACGTAATTTCTGACCCACTAGTGCCATTTCCTATAACGTCATCCCCCCAGCTAGCGTCTTTTTTATTGAAGCTAACCATTTCTTTGCGCCATCGTGTGTCATTGCTTAAATATGGTGCATGGCTGGTGCTATGGAATGGTGTTAGCTCGCGCTAAATAAAATGACGCACAACTGCATTAGCGCAGTTGTGCACCATTTTCCATAAATATGGGCCTTGGTGCAGTAGGACCCTTGTGGGTCTGAGCAGACTTAGTAGAGAGATTGCATAATCTGCTGGGAGGTGTTAAGGTGTGGTTATTAATAGTCATGATGTAATCAGTGATTTAGTGTGTGATTGTATGTGGAGGAATGAAGATGTCTAATCAGCAACTCATTGTGTGGCATGTTCTTTGTATGCTCTTGGCTGGCGAGGATGATACAACTCTGACATATAATTGTTTGTTTGTCATCCTTGTCCGATAGGAGTGGACATGGAGGTGATGGTTGCAGAGCAGGTCCACTAGGGCACAACACATTGCATATAAGTGCAACTGTTTCTTTCCTCGAGATTTGGGTCGTTTTCTGAGACTAATTTTTATATATTTTTCATAATTGTAAACATTCTAGCTTAAAGAAAACGTGAGCCAAGATCTAGATTAATATCTATGTATGCATGTTTTCTGAAAAGCCAAACAGAAGCAAATCATGATCAGATATAACTTCCTGCAACATACTTCATACTTTTTTTGCCAGACTGGATATAGTGAATGAAGTGAAGGATAGTTGTTGGACAGTGGTGTTTGAGGTTTACAAAATAAAAAATGAAGAAAACTCTTAGGATAATTTTGGAAACTAAATATGCCTGACAGGGCTAAATGGTAGTTTCTGCCTATATTCTCTCTTTCTGGTTATTGAAGGTAAGCATCCTTGAATGCAGGTTTCAAAAGCAATTCTAAATCTGAATCAATAGGCCCAAATGTTCCATGCTTTAAAAAGCTGGCAAGGTTCATAAACTCATGGAGTGAGGCCATTAGGCAATTTCTGGATTTTATCTCAGGATGACCTTGATGTAAATATATACATAGGACAAAATTGTTAGGTATCTTTGAGGTAGATATTTTGAACATATGATTAAAGCTCTTTGTGGACCCTCTGTCCTGGAAGGCTTTTGCCATACATTTGTGGATCCTTCGATCTTTGGTTTGGAATATTGCATATTTACAGGAAAACATGTTTTCGAAAGAGCTGCTTAGAATTTTAATACTAGGTTAAATGAATTGAACATTATAAAGAAACCAGAAGATACATTTGTGTAAAAGTGGAAATATTGTTTTAAAACTCAAGTCTCCTAGGTAAGGGGCAGCTTGTAGTCTAGGTGAAGATGTTACCTTTGTGCTGTTGCTAAAAATGCAGGCCTATTATTACAGAATCATACACATTACACATATTAAGCAACACACGTGCATATGTGGTCTTAGACAGGTCCTCCATCTGGCCGCGTTTTAGATTTGTGTATTGGACGCTGAGACCAAAATAAAGGGTCCTGTGGTCAAAATAAATATGACTTTACGTATGCGAAAAAAAATATGTTCCTCACAACTTTACACGCATTTAAATAAATTTGATGGTTAGTGTGCACCGTTATTCCAATATCCAGTAGTTAGTAAGTTTTTTTTTGACTGAGATAATATTGCAGTGACCCTCTCACCCCTCAATGTATGTCTGAATTTTTTTAATTTCTTTAATGCTTTTTATTTCTCTGCTCTTTCATTGTTTTTACCCTTTGTTATTCTTTCAGAGTTTGGTAAAATGCTTTCCTGTTTCATTGCTTAGAGCCCTATTCATTTTTATTATTTTTGAGGAAGGCTGTTACCTTTGTATTTTGAACTCGGATGCAACGTCAACCCTTTTCCCATCGCTTAAATAAAAACATTTGGAATACAAAGTTAAAGAATATTAAGGAGAAGCCAATTATTACAGTCACATCGTAAATCTAATTTGAGATCGCTATGTACTTATCTTTGAAAATTCTCAGCCATACATTTATGGTTTATTAATAAAAATGTAAATATTTTATAAAGAGAACATCTTACACTCTGTATCTACTCAATTATGAGTTATAGGTTGGCTACGAAAAACGTAGTAAAAGAAGTAATTCTAGGTGAGCAGACTTTATCTACATTTGTCCCAGATTCACTCTTTTTTGGGAATTTACAAAATTCCACATGGATTTAGAATTAACAAAATTCCACATGTTTACTCGATGAGGCGTTGATTCTCCAGCTCAAACTCTTAGCCTGTTTCTCTAACCATCTAACCCTAACCTTTCCAGTTTCTGGCGCACCTTTTCAGTGTTTTACACTTTTCTCCAAAATACATTTTGTTACAAATGGAAAGTCCATTTACATGTTGAGAAACCCCTTTCCAAACTGTCATTGAATATAAACATTGCCTCCTTCACCCTGGTAGTACTTGTTCCTGTTCCAGAGTAGTTTTCTGTGTGCTTCAGCATGGGAAAAACTCACAGAAAAACCGTGGGCCTGATTCACAAATGTAAACTTACACTTTTGTGTAAAGTTACTATTTTTTTGGCATTGATAAACTAGGAGTTTAAATTTACTAATAGTAATTTCACAACTGTGGAGAATCAGCAAATAGTACAGACCTATCTTTTTATGGGTGGAGGCTTCACCACGGGTGCAGAGAATCTGCAATCGTAAAATTACTACTGCTTAAATTAAATTCATAGTATGTGAATACCAAAAAAATAATAAACTTACAGAAAAGTGCAAACTTGCCTTTGTTAATCAGTTCTGTAGTTTGTGACTATCCATCAGGCCCACAGAATTTGATTTTACTCATAGTAATTTTGCGACTGTTGAGACTCCGCTGATAAGGGGATCATAAAGAATAGGACTGGGGAACTTTGCAACCTTTTGATATGCATAAATCAGGATGACATCCAGGTGTTATACTGTAGTCACCTCCATGGCCTGTGTCTGGCACCAACAAGAGTGGAGACACTCCTGCTTTGACAGACAACCTCCTAGACAAAGGACATGACAGAGGATTGGGCACTTCAAAGTTGGAAATCCCCACTGACACCAATAGAAATATTTGTGCATGTGGATAAAAAAGAGCCATCTCCACACTGTACAACCTCTTTTATGGAGCTTCCTCCATGCATCCAATGCCTACAGGCAATGAAGAAATTCTGTACACAGTACTAGCATGGAAGGTGGAGGCGGAGCAGTGGGAGCAACTGAGGAAGGTACAAAGTAATACTTGTCTTGTGTCTCTGCCTGGCAAAACGTAAGAAATTCTGTCCTGGCACGAGTGCCGTAGTGGATTTGGCGTCTTAGGTGACTTCAAGCATGTCTCTTGGGACTGCCAGCAGATTACACTAGGCACATATCCTAGCAGCTACAAAGACAATATTGGGACATCCCATTTCTATTTGTTTTGGGGCTTTTGGTCTCTAAAGTGGAATAACAAACAAGAGTGGACTGTGTCTTGATTTTGAACTGTATAGGGGCAGTGAAAACTACTCAGGCTTCCTGTTAGAAAAATAAAGAGCCCCAGTCAATTAGGCAGCGCACCTAAGGGTGTGGAAGATTAAGGCAATGGAAAAAATTTCTAGACCAATACCTGATCATTGTAAGGAATTGAGATAACACGAGGTCGTCTTTTAGAATAGCTCATCCCAGCCTCTCATGTCCACCAGAATTCTGTTCCCTAAACATGTGTACTGAGGGAGGGATAACACAGAATGCCCAGAAGCCTGGAAATATCCATTAAGATGAAAACACTACTCACAAATAGTCTATCTTCTTTAATGCCGGTAATCACCTCCCATGGGGAGGATAACCAATGGATGTCTACTGATTTACCTATGGGGGAGAAAGAGGAATGCTTATTAAAAGGAAGACAGAGACAAGGGGCTAGTCAAGGATTCACTAGTTTTAATAGGCACACAATGTGTTTAGAAATTGTATACTTCTCAGTGAAGTTATCAATGTACATGTTTGCATGCAATTTAGCTATGTCTGTTTGGAACACCATAGAAAAGGCATGTTTACAAAGTCGTTGTAGCAGTTGAGCCCTGTAAGGTTCTTATGATTATCAAGTGCCCATAAGTGTGTACTTTGGTGTTCAAACAACTTTTAGACCTCCGTATATTCTTTACTACTTTTTCACACACTACTCCAACTCGACTATACTGGTATTGTATTTTATTGCAGCATTTCTAGAGCGCTTACTTTACTTACGTGGAGTGCTGAAGCACTTACTGACATGGATATCAATCTTCACTGTCTAGTGTGTATGGTTGGTGGTGTGTTGTTTTTGTTTTGAGTCTATGTGGCAAGTGTTTCATGTTGTGTGTGAAGGTCACTGGGGTGTGGTTATTGGGCTGTGGGATTTAGTACATGGAGGTATGCTGAGTGAGGATAACAAGGACTAGAGGTGGATGAGCCGCACAAGGCTTGAGCATGGCTTGAGACAGGCATCTGGCTCTTGCTCAGACCCAGTGGTGCAACAAAGGCCCCTGCAGCACCTAAGGTGGTTGGGGCCCCTGAGCTCCAGTGGGCCCCCTCAGCACAGCACCTGGGCTGAGTGAGTCTGGAGGGGAGCCCCCGCCATGTTCATTGCAGGGGGCACCCTCCTGTTTTGTTATGCCACTGTTCAGACCGAAGTCCTCTTGTTCTCTGAAGCCAAAAGGGAGCTGAGCCTTCAAGTGCCTCTTGCTCTCACTTCAGCTTTCAACACTAGTCCATCCACTGCCTCTCCGATCCTGACAGCTATATGTTGACACAGTACTGCTGTCCCCGCAGGAACCCGAGTTGAAACTGTGTATTGTGCACCACTTCATGTCCTCCATCCGTCGAGCCCATTTAGCCCACCTGCCCCATTAGCAGAGCAGCGGCAGCAGTTCCAGGTCACTCACGGAACCGCAGTGAGTACCGCTACTGCCTGTGCACTTTCTCCGTGTCCCATCATCTGATTTTTGCCAGTAATCTGCTGCTCTGTTAAAAGCAATATGTCTACCACTTCTTTTTAAAAAGTGTGGCCTACGATCACGGCTGCAAATGCACACAGAAACACTGAAGTCAGAATTCATTTGCTGGTAGTTGTAAAGCTAAGGTCAATGTCGCAGTTGTGAGCTCAGCATTGCGCCTCAGATAGAGGAGGAACACATAGGCGAGTGCCTTGCTGTTTCCCTCGCACTGCTTAAAAGGAAATACAACTGCTAGAAAATCAGACTACTTTGTAATTTGCTTGGACACTTCTCAGGTCTTTTTTCTATGCATGCCTAGCCTTACTGGGGCAAGGAGGAGGGTGGTATGCTCCGTCTTACCGTGTTTTCACGACTTAAAATGCTGATTTCTCTTTCCTAAGGACTAGTAAAGGCTGTTCATGTTTATTTATTAAAGCTGAGGTCTTCAAACGTTTTTGCTGTGAGCCCTCCGAAGCTAAATGTTTTGAAGTCTGGCCTCCCTCCAAAGCTTTGCGGCAAGAATTTGCGAGAGTAGGGGGGCAAGGCCGAGTGCAGGTGCAGGGCTTATAAAATCATTTCAAAGGTACTTTTTCTGTAGCTCATAATCCACATCGAATGTGAGACTTATAAAACAGAAAATGTATCAAACAAAAGCATTAATTGACCAAAAAAGAATGCTCTCCATAATTGGGATGTTGTGGGCGTCTTGCACCCCTGAGCCCCCACGCAACTGCACCTGCAGCACTAATGATAATAGGAGGCTTTGAGTAGCAGAAATCACCTCTGGCTCTTTCACCCCGTCCCCACCATGTCTGACAGTCACTCCAATTTTTAAACAAACTTTCTGTCCCTTTTTCTGCAAGGTGCCTCCACCCAAATACTAGAAAGGAAAATAAGCCTCTGTTTTTAAAGTGAGAGAGTCATCATTGTGAAGCAGTGGGCCCCTCATGCCCTTGTGCCACTACACATGCCTCACTAATGATACCCACTACTTGCAAAGAGGGCTGTCTTCTCTGTCCTTTGTAAAAAAACACAGCTTCTATTTTCTTATATCTCTTTCCTTGCCATCTCCCTGAGGACAATCTAAAGGGTCTCCTCTGCTTCAATGTTGCCTTCTGAGGCCCAAAGCAACACTGGCATAGCAAGTATGCATTGGGCTCTAATGCAAGAAAGGAGAATAGTGAGACAATCATGTTTGGGGTTCAGTTGGCTCCTCATACCACTGGCCCTTGGTGCCGCTGTACCTGCATCATCAATGAGACTTCTTGCCTATATGTGTTGTGACAAATAAAAAGAAAGCAGCAAGGAAAACTTTGGCTCTAATGCTCGGAAGGATGATGGTTCCCCACTCTGCTTTCTTCCCAGTAAGGCAGCTATAATTGGGGTGAAGTGGCCATTCCACCATTGGCCGTTTGCAGAAGCATTTGCGCCCCCTGGAAATGTAGCTGCTGAACCCCAAGGGGGGTCATGTCCCACAGTTTGAAGGCCTCTGCATTAAGGAAACTGGGGTAGCCCATGCTTAAGGACTTGAATACTGCAGTTTTAATTGCTCAGTTTAAAAAAATGTAAGCCTGCTTCTCTTATGCCTCTCAACATTTTCTATGGTTGTGGCCTCTTGCAGTAACAGAGAGCCATAAGAGGGACACTCTAATGAGCAGGTGCACCAGGTATACACCAGAGTGAAAAGGAGGAGGATAACGGGAGGAAGAAAAGGAGAAAAGTATTGCAAGGGGAGGAGGGAGACACATAACAAGTGGTAAGATGGCAGCAGAGAGAAAGATTTATAAAGGAAATTGGTCAGAGTGAAAAGAGGCATAAAACTGGGAGGGAGATGGAAGAAAAGATAAACAAACTTTGGGAAAGCCAATAGGGCTGGCGTTGGTTGCCAGCTTTTTGGAGTTACTGTTAGACCTGGCATCAATGGTGTGGCTTCCCCAGACTTTTTTGCCTTCTGACCTCCTGTTTGCTAACTTCTTTTGTGCTGGCTTTAGGACTCTAGGCACTTTACCACTGCTGACCAGAGCTAAAATGCATGTGCTTTTTCCCTAAAAACATGTTACCATTGGCTTATCCACAGTTGGCATATTTAATTTACTTGTAGGTCCCTAGTAAAGTGCACCACATGTGCCCATGGCCTGTACGTTATTTGCTGCTAGTGGGCCTGCAGCAATCATTGTACCACCCACTTAAGTAGCCCTTTAAACATGACTCGGGCCTGCTATTGCAAAGCCTTTGTGTGCAGTTTTAAACTGCCATGTCGACCTTGCAAGTTAATCTTCATGCCAGGACCAAACCTTCCTTTTTAATACATGTAAGTCAACCCTTAAGGTAGACCATGGACAGCTCCAAGTGCAGGTTGCAGTGTATTTAACAAGCTGGACATGTACTTCTAAGTTTTGCATGCCCAGGTAAAAAAACTCTTAAATTTGTTTTTCACTACTGAAGGCCTATCTCTCCCATAGGAAACATTTGGATAACCTTATTGTAAGGTATACTTTGAAATTGGGATGAGATGGGACCCCCAAGTTTGGTGTATCTGGAATCACAATTTAAAATCAAAAGTAATGGTTAAGTCGGATTTTAAATTCTAAATCTGAAAATGTCATTTTTAGAAATTTGGCAATTTCTTGATTTAACTCATCTAGGTGGTCATTCTGACCCTGGCGGTCTTTGACCGCCAGGGCGGAGGACCGCGGGAGCACCGCCGACAGGCCGGCGGTGCTCCAATGGGGATTCCGACCGCGGCGGTAAAGCCGCGGTCGGACCGGCACCACTGGCGGGGTCCCGCCAGTGTACCGCGGCCCCATTGAATCCTCCGCGGCGGCGCAGCTTGCTGCACCGCCGCGGGGATTCCGACCCCCCCTACCGCCATCCAGATCCCGGCGGTCGGACCGCCGAGATCCGGATGGCGGTAGGGGGGGTCGCGGGGCCCCTGGGGGCCCCTGCAGTGCCCATGCCACTGGCATGGGCATTGCAGGGGCCCCCGTAAGAGGGCCCCTAAATGTATTTCACTGTCTGCTGCGCAGACAGTGAAATACGCGACGGGTGCAACTGCACCCGTCGCACAGCTTCCACTCCGCCGGCTCGATTCCGAGCCGGCTTCATCGTGGAAGCCTCTTTCCCGCTGGGCTGGCTGGCGGTCTGAAGGCGACCGCCCGCCAGCCCAGCGGGAAAGTCAGAATTACCGCCGCGGTCTTTCGACCGCGGAACGGTAACCTGACGGCGGGACTTTGGCGGTCGGCCTCCGACGCCCGCCAAGGTCAGAATGAGGGCCCTAGTGTCTTCTGCCTGTTTCTCAATACATTTCTGGGTGGGTGACAGCCGGGCTCTTGTGCATTCCCTCCTGACAGCCACACACAAAAGGAGCTTAGGTGTGACTTGAGTAGCCATCTACATGTTCTGAAGTCTCAGGGACATTAAAGACTTCACTCCACTCTGGTACAGCTTCTGGACTCTGCCAGCCATGAGTTCTACCCTGCCAATTGGTGCCAGTCCAGTCCTGGGTCCTTGGAAGTGGGGTCTGCAGCTATACTCTACAGAAATCCATGCATCGCAGTCACTGAGCCAATCAGTACAGCAGCATCTCTCCTTGAATCCGACACATCGCCACTGCCGCTGAGGACAAAGACATTGTAGCACCAGCTGCATGGCTCGTAACCGGCACATCTCCCTCAGTCCTGATGCATCGCATCACTGGCTGCGTGGCTCAACAACAACATATTGCCTTCATCGTTAAGGGTTCTACATTGCATTGATGACTGCATGGCTTGATGATGACATATTCCTGATTGCGTGGATCAGAACCTATGCATTGCCTTTGTGTCGTCACCTCTGCTCCTAGCATAAGATCTTCGACTTAACCCTCCACACAAGGCACTGTTACAGCGGGACAAGGTTTGTCCCTGTAGTCAGGCCATGCTCCATCGCGGTCAGCCTGGACCTTTGGATTCACCCAGGTTTAACTTGACCAGATAGCCCCGGTTGGCGCTTTAAGATTCTATGCACTACATTAGCTGATATTCTTTAAAAATCCATTTCTCGACTTCTACCTATTGGATTTTTGTCTTTTGGTCTTGGTTTGTTCACTAAATTAAGCTCTATTTTTCTAACCTGGTGTGAAATATTTTGTGTGTTGTTTCACTGTTTTTACTGTTGTAAGTGTTGCACAAATACTTTACACATTCCCTCCTAAATTAAGCCTGCCTGCTCGGTGCCAAGCTACCAGAGGGTAAGCACAGATTAATTTATGGTATGTGCCTGACTTACCCTGATTAGGACTGTTGTACCTGTTTCGGAAGCTGCAGGTCCTCATTAATCTAAAGAAAAAAACATTTGGGATTGAACAGTTTAGGATGTGTATTTAGGAAAACTTATCTTTGATATGGCTTCATGGAATATATTGTTCCTCCATCTATATAAACAATATTGGCCATATGGCAAATGACTTTTCTTTAGGTTCTGGAATTCCATTGTCTTCAGGAAGGACTAAATGGTAATTTATAATGTTTCTAAGTTCATCTTTAGAAACTATTTTTTCAAGTAACTGCCACTCCATGCAGTGATTAAATGTAATGTGCTATACTGAAATATTCCAAATGTTGAAGCACGCTCATTTACATATTAAAGCATATCTTATTTTTAGCTAGCTTATTTTTACACCATGTTTTTAGTGTAATTTACATACCAAATATTTTGAGGTCTTGTGTAGGGATTTTTAGAGTCAAACCAGGCCCATGGTTTGGATTTTGCTCAGCTCTTCCTGTTAATTTTGTGGCTCGCCAACCTTTGATAAGGAATTAAACATATAAGAAGCTGAATACCCCCATAGGCGTGTGGACATGCTGTATGCATGTACACCAAATAGGTTAATCAGAGTAGGTCCAGTTATCGATATGGCAACATACACCATGCACAAACGATGCTGAGTCAGCAAAAGTATCCCAAAGTGATGAGAGTTGAAATTGGTGACATGAGTAGTAGCTATGCTCCTTTTTTGTTTAAAGACAAGATTATTGCCTACTGCTGAATAAATACACTGTATGAACGGAAAAGGGAGTGGAAGACCAATCAAGGCTCACAACCTAAGCAGAACCTATACATTCTTTAAAAGGCCTACAATCCACCTTCTCCTTGTAGGGCAAAAGACAGCAAAATTTTGAGAAGAGGTACAAGTCTCTCTCAAGCTCCTACAGGCTCCCAAAGGCATACAAGCAAGTCCTGCTCAGGTTGTGAGGCTCAGACCCTAGCTAGCCTGGCACCCTGTACATACTAGGGTGAGATGCAAAGCACATGGTAGGTTGCTGCCATGAAGGCTCAAGAATGAATAGGTCTGCCTCATGCTAACCTCTGTCCTCACCCCTCCTTGCGAGCCCAGTATTGTTCTTAGATCTCTAAGAGTAGAAACTCTTCATCCTTCTAATTTATATAAGGAGGCTCCCTCCTGACCTTCTAGAATTTACTCCCAGAAAACTGGCATTTTTGTTATTTGTAGTGAATTACCTTTTCGGGCAATAAAAAGACAATGTGGTGAACGGAGACTTAGCCTGCTTCCATTTTGTCGGCTGGGACAGCTGCAGGGCAAAGATTTGGAGTTCTCTTTCTCTTCAGTCTTAGCCCAACTCCTCTTGGACCTGTGAACTTTGTGAAAACATCTTATAGGTTTGCACAAATTAACTTTCCTTTCAATCTTCTCTGTCCACCCGAGCCCTCTTCCCCCCCAATTAACTCTGCTGTCACCGCTAGCAAGAGGTCTTGGTTTTAAAACAAAAGGAGCCAATGGGTGCCATTTCATCTTCTAGAGAACTGTTAGTTTAATCTTTCTGAATACCAGTTCCAGCCAGAGGAGCGTGTTGATTGAGCCTGCTGGATACTATGGCTGAATTCTGCCATGGGAAAGCTGAACATTTGGCTACCTTGTTCATCCAAAAACTCTGTTAAGCACATTACAGGAAAAAACAAACTATCCCAACCACCTTAAGGCTGGTCGCAATTTGGCTAGCCTTGCTGATTCCTGAGTACTTGGTCTTATTCTGATGACCCTTCCCATTGCTACAATGTGACCATAATCTCCCTTTATTGGCAATACAAGACGAAAGTATGATGAACTCTGCAAGACAGGAAAAATCTGACAACTCCACCCACTTCAAGGCTGATTGGAAAATCTCAGCCTAGATTTGCTGATTCCTGGGTTCTTGATCCCATCCTGCTGATGCTCAGCATTGCAGAAGTGTCACCCAGATTTTACTATTAGCAGGCTTTGAATCTGATGCATTTTTAATCCTGCCCACTAGTTCTCAACACACCTCTATTTTTTGCTTGGAAATATCTTTGTGCAAGTGATGGCAGTTGGTGTAGTCAGCAGGACTTTGCCCTTTAGGGAGGAGCCTTTAGCTCACTTGTAGTATTAGATTGTGTTGAGCATTTGTTCAGGGCTTACTACCCCTATGTGGGGTTTGGAAGTAGTTAGCCACATGAACAGCAAGCTATACCCTGTAGGGTGTGAGGTTGAAGGCGTGCTATTTTAGTTTTGAATCTTCATGGGAAATGCATGATGATCACCAAGTTAGTGGTGTGATGGGCGGGGGTGTGTGATAGATGTGCAAATTAGGATTACAATAAAATCAAAAATATATTAGCAGCTACACAGCCCTAGTGTAGTCACAGGGGTAGCAGGATGCTGTGTGTAAAGTATAGAAAACAGGGGGTTAATCACAGGAGGCTCACTAAGCAGGCTTGCATTGTGCTTAGTGAGTAAAAGGATGCCAGAGGAGCAAGAATGGGAATTTGTGACATGATCACAAGCCACGTACCTTTTTTTGAAGACAACAATACTGCCTAAATTCTCTAAATTAAACTAGGATTTTTTTTTATTAAAAATTCAGACCCTATTTGAAACTCTTTCTCCTAACAATTAGAACAGTCAAATTATTACAAATCAAAAAGATCTTACAGCCTGCTAAAATATTTAGTGGTTCAATTTTTGCTCCAAAGAGTACACTGCTCCTACCCATGGACGTCATTTAAGGGTTGCCAGGGGTCGCAGTTGCGACCCCTGGCTTGCCCTATGCGACCCCTAGCACTGTCTTAGCGACCCCTGTCCCCAGAGGAGCGCCAGGATCACAGTGGCAGTTCGTCCTTATGGACGTGCGTTGGAGCTCCACTCTGTTTTTTCTCAACTTGTTTCTGACTCAAACAGTGAATAATGTTGAATTATTCATAGTCAGTGTAATAAAAAGGGCTAACAATTAGATGGAATATGGCCTTCCCTGGCAGGCAGCTGAAGTAAGTAAAAAAGTGTTTTTAAATGTATGTTGTGTTCTTGCCTGCGGGTAAGTGTATGTTTATTTGAGAGAGCGTATGTGTGTAAGTATAAATATGTGCATGTGTAAGCATGTGTGAGAGTGAAATTGAAGGTCAAAGGGCGTGTAATTTTACTTCCGGTACCTCAGGCATTTTGGTTAATTGCCCTTCATGCTCCTACCCCTTTGAAGCCTAAGTTTTATAAAATATTTCCCTTTGGTCAGCGTTACAGATGAAGAAGACATGATATAAATGAATTCATGGGAATGTATTCCCAAAACCTAAACAATCAAGATTATTGTTACAGGCCTTCTGGAAGAGAAATATTTTCACAAGGCTACATAATATATCTGGGTCTGAGCAAAAAGCAAATGAGTTGGCTTCATGTCTATTTGTGTGTATTCACGTGCTTTATTTGTACCCAAAAGCCCCGATGTTACATGAAACACAGCAAATCCAGTGGCGAAGAAAGGCGTACACTTTAGTAAATGGCTATTTTTTTCCTTAGTGATGGGGCCCTATGTACGGCGGGTCCTCTGCGATGAACTAGGAGCTCCCGCCAATTCTGCCCTGAATTGTGTTCCACTGGAGGATTTTGGCGGGCAGCAACCCGATCCAAACCTGACTTACGCCACTACGCTACTGGATGCAATGAAAGGAGGAGAGTACGGGTTTGGAGCTGCTTTCGATGCTGATGGTGTAAGTCATCTTTTAATTACAGGCATCCTTTTTTACAGTAATCATTCTATTTTCCTTTTCAGTAAACTTAAGTGTGCAGAGCCTAATGTCATGTGTAACCTACACTCCACGTTTCTATTTTAGCTAGTGGTGTAAAGAACGAGTACACACTGTATTTGGTATGAGTTTCCACTCACATTTTAAGTTTTTTTAAATATATATTTTATCAAGGTCTCCAATGGACAATTACAATACAATATCTCAACTGTCCCTCATCCTCCCACCCCACCCAAAAAGGAGCAGTCCACATCAACCATTATTAAGTGTCAGTTAAATTCTGGCAGTAAAATAGAACGAATATGCTCAAGAGAAATTCTTCAGTTACATGCTAATGATTACGAGGATTATAAAATGAATCTACACAGTTAATCTGTTACAAATCGTCATTTACTTCCGCCTCTGCATTATAAAATGATGATACACAGTTAATCTGTTACAAATCGTCATCTACTTCCGCTTCTGGGGGTCCACAGTCTGTTATAAACGTATCTCTGCTAAATCTCACTTCATCCTCTCATCTTGACCTTGCCAGTATATATTAGTTTGCGTTTTACCATGCATTCAGCACGCACCCATCTCACGTATTCCCAGAGCCACTGTTTACCAGTGGGTAATCTGGTTTTGATCCACTGTTTAGCTATACATTTCTGGCTACCACCAGCCTCAGTTCAGCAATTGTTTTGCATGCTTGGTGTCTTGGGCCCGGGGTATGAAGCCCAAGAGACACAGTTGTATGGACGGCTGCAGTGGTATTTCAGTCAAATCCTTCAATACCTTAATTACATCATTCCGTAAATCTCGTAGCCCCAGGCGTTACGACCACATGTGTAAAAAGGTCCCTATTGCAATCTTACATTTGGGGCAATTCTCAGGTTTAGCAGGGTCTATTCTGTGCAGCCAGCTCGGTGTAACATAATCTCTTTAAATGCATTTATAAATGATCAATTTGAGCCTCACATTGGGCGTAACTCTCCTGGAATTGCTAAATATATGGACCCAGTCCTTGTCCTGTATCGCTTCACCTACATCATTTTCCCACTGTAACCTCAATGACCCGATACGGGGGTATCCTTCGGCAAAGGTAATGTCCAAAATCCGGTAAGACTTGAATCAGAATATGTTGTTGTGTGGCCATTTTAGCTATAATTGTACACATGTTATTTTAGCACATTAGACCTGGCGCTGTGCACTTTAACCTAGTTCTATTTTATTCGGCTTTGTTTTATTATTTTTATCATTAGCCACATTTGCGGTCTTGTATTATTTTCTCTATCTAGCTGTTCTTCGCCTAGGTCAGAATTACATTCTTAAACAAGACATTTCTTTCACTCTGTGCTTTTCTCAAGGCTGCAGTAAGATAGGTTGCCTGCAAACGTGGTACGCTTTGTCTCAATGTTCACAGAAACATACACACTCTTACGTGGGGATCCTTTCTTCGAACATCAGATGTTTTATTATAAAAACACTACTTCGACCCATGTACATTAGAGGGAGATTCCAGTCAGATGACCACAACTGTATGCTGATTGCTGATTGCCTCTCTACAGCTGCTTATGTAGACTACAGGCCTCTTGCTCAGGTATGAGGGATGATGTCTTCCCAGGGGAGAACCTGAAAGGCAGAATTAGAGCTTAACATGCTGTGCTCTAACATAGTTTAGGTAGGAACTATCTCTACAAACCTTAGTGACAGTATGGTAGCGTTATTCTTGTGTTTTACTCTCATTGCCACAATTTAATCCCATTGTGCTTCATTGTCCTAGTTATTGCAATACATGCTTTATTATCTAAGATGCAGTTACTTCAATAAAATGTTATTGAACCTTACTCTGCCTCTGACTGCATACGTGAGACTAATGTAACTGAGTGAAACGGATGAGATCTGAGTGACCACGATTCCCCTGAGGAGTCATATATGTCATGCTCCCAGCTGCCCCCATCATCCCTGCTCTTGGGTGGAGATAAGGCACTGCTAGTTAGCTGGAACAAACCTGGATTGGGCCGACAGGTGTCACATGGTGCGGGATCAGACTCAGTCCCCGCAGTACAGATGATTCTGCCGCCCAAATCCAGTAGTCTCATTAAGATAATGAGAACCTACTTGACAATGTGTGTCTAGTTCCTGTGGGAATCCCATCCAGGCCTTGCGAATGGCCGCTGCCAGCCCTGCATAAGATAGAAAACATCTCCTAGTCACACCCCATTTGACACAGAAGGCCGGATAGCTCATTAGTTTGCCGCCTTCATATAAATCCACTAATGTTTGTGGAATATCATTCCCAGTGGCAGTTCGTGGGGTGCAGATGGGGTTGAGGGGGCACATGGCGGGGTGGGAATAAAAATAAATGAAATAAGAAAAAAAACACTTACCTCCCCGCCATCGCGCCACTACGCTCCTCCGTCTTCTTGGTGCAGGCACAGGCTCCCAGCCTGCCCTGCGGCCAATACTGACGCTGCTGAAAGCAGCGTCAGGATTAGCTGGGATCGCCCTGGCTGGCAACCATGTTGCTGGGATGGAGAGAACCCTGTGCGCATGTGTGTTTGGCCGGCCCGAGACAGCCAGCCAAACATACATGCACAGTGAGTGGAAGTGCTATGTACTCCCCTTCAGTGCACATCACCCCGTGGCCCTACCCCTTTCAAAGAAAACTATAAGAAACATAGTTTAATATAGTTTTCTTTGAAAGGTTTTGCAGCTGCCGCTGCTGGCAGGGGCACGACGCTCCTCCGCCCTTATAGAGGAGCCACCCCTGATCATCCCTCTCTCAGTGTTGCATAAACATAGGCATCATAGGACTAATTCCTGTATACCACAGTATCAGACATTGGGAGTACAATGCCTGCTCTCATATACTCAGTAGATTGCAGATCTGCAAGGGAAGCAACCCCATCTTTTTTCTCTGGACTAGCAGTAGAGCCAGGAGCTCGCACAGCTTAACCACTCTTGCCAATATGTCAGTGGCCTGATCAGTTTGCTGTTTCGGGAACCAGGCAACCAGATGCTGCACAAGGGATGCCCAATAATAGCTGCAAAAATGCAAAGCATGTAGCCCTTCGCTACCCCTTGGTAGGTGTAGCACCCTTAAATTAATACGTACTCTCCTGCTACCCCAGTATAGTAATCAAAGCTGTTTGTCTATACGCTGGAAGCAAGCATCTGGTACTTGCATTGGCATATGCTGTAACACACACATTACTCATGGTAAAACAATAATTTTGCTAATTGCTATCTGTCCCATGAGTGACATCGGGAACCACAGGCTCAAATAAATCACTAAGTATTTGACAGGGGTTGTCTGAATCCTGATGCTAGGGAGAGAACCCTCCCCTATCCCAGTTACCCTCAATGGGTAGATTACTGATTTATCGGAATTTAACATGAACCCTGAATGTGTCCCTACTTCTGAAATCATGTCATGAGTCACCGGACACGAACGCTATGGGTCTCGCAGATTCAGCAAAATATTGTCAGCATTCAGCGAGATGATCTCCCACCTATTCCCAACCATCACTCTGTCCCCTTCATGTCTAGTTCACATCAACCTTGCTAAGGGCTCAATACCTAGGGCAAATATTTGCGATGACAGGATGCACCCTTGTATAGTCCCCTTCTCCACCCATCAACTGTCCGATAACCTATTGCCTACATTTACTATGACTTTACTATCAGTGTAAAGCAATTGTATCCATGTCAAGTAGGTGTTACCCGGTCCATAGTATCTGAGTGTTCAGTCCATGAATATCCAATCAACAGTGCTAAATGCTGTATGGGCATCTAAAATGGCAATTGCACAAGGTTCCTTCCCCTTCAAAATATGTTCCATCATAAGGTGTGCCTTCCTAATATTGGTCGGAAGTTGCACAACCCCCCACAAACCCTGCCTAATCTGGGTGTATGAGCTCCACCCTGCTACCCTTGCCAAGCGATGACCCATGATCTTCTCCAGGATTTCCACATCCACGTTAATCATCAACAATGGGCGGTATGATTCACAGTCATATAGGTCCCTCCCTGGTTTGGCAAATCCACTATATATGCCTCCCTCAGTGCAGCAGGAGGCACCCCATGGTTAAAGGCCTACCCATAGTTAATAATGGTCCACATAAGAAGTCTATATATTCCTGATAAAATTCAACAGACAGACCATCATTCCCCGTTGTCTTCCCTGTACTCATTTGTTTTATTGCCCACTTAATATCTGACTCGTCAATCGGGGTATTCAAGGTCTCCCTCATTCCATCATCCACCACAGGTAACTGCGCTTCATCCAGTATATTGTTTGTACCCGCTTCATCATGCTCACCCTGTCATGTGTACAGAGCACAGTAAAACTCTGCAAAATGGCATCAAATATTCTCATGGGTGCTGAGTGTCACTCCACATGCATCTTTAAGTGTAACAACTGAATTCCCACCCTCCTCTATATTTATCAACCACACCAGTAGTTGGCCCGGCATATCTCCCTTCTCATGTTGGATCTCTGTGTATGTCTTGTAGTCATGGTGACCTAGTGTTTCATAGGCCTCATCCACTTCACCCTCTAACCTGTGTTGTTCCTCCCAAACCGCTTCTGTGTGTGGAGCCCTGCAATCTATGTCTCCTATCTGGAACTCCAGGGTGGTAACCATGAGCTGCAGTATTTGATGCATCCCATGGATGACAGTCATACATTTACCCTTGATAGTCACTTTAAAGGCATCCCATAGGATCCCAGCAGGGGTAACCACACCTGTGTTAATGGCAAAAATCTTTCTCACCGCCTCTCAGATTTCCTCTCTGTAGATTTGGTCCTACAGTCAGGGCATCTGAAAGCACCACAGTGGTATCGAGGCTATATATGCACACACCCTCAGCGAGGCCACCAATGGGGTGTGATCTGACAATGTACGATCAAGGTATCACACCATCCCAAAGTTTGCAGGCTGCTCTGGATGCACCAATAAATAATCAATTCTGGAAAATGTGCGGTGCGGGACGAGTAAAAAGAATAATCTCTAACCTGACTATTCACCGTCTGCCACAGTTCTATTAAATTTAAAGTATCCATACTTTCCATTAGGGCCCTACAAGCCCTGCCCAACAGCTTTGCCACAGGCCTAGAGCTATCTAGCTCCCTGTCCAGCACACAGCTATAATCCCTCATTCATATGATATCGTAATGTGTGTAAGGTGTCAGCAGGCGTGTCAGCTCCTCAAAGAAGTCTGGAGTATATTAGGTGCATGTGAGGAGAGGAGTACTGTTGGCATACCTCCAATCTCTCCAACTACCCTTACATAACGACCATCAGCTACCTTCAATTTGATGTCTAAATGTAGCGGAATGCTAGCATCCACCCATAATAACACTCTCTGGGCCAAAAAAGGTGAAACTCGCGTACCATAATTTGCCTCCCCATTTACCACGTATCTTCTCATGCTCTTGAGGCTTAGGGTGCGTCTCCTGTAACATAAGGATTTTGACCCGATGCCTGTGGGCAAAGGACCAGATTCTCTTTCGCTTAATGGGATTCTGGATCCCCTTAATATTCCATGACAATATTGTCACCTCCATGTGTGAATATGATCTGCATCTCTGTATGCACGTATTGTTATAGCTGCCCGTAAATGTGGCACTGATAGCAATCACTCCTTCTCAACAAGTGTAACAGTGATAGCACCCTTTCTCCTCCTCTCCCATGTGGCCTACCCCAACCTGCCCTCCATAATTCACATAGTAAGTGTCATTCTCTTCCCTTAAAGAACAACAAACAAACTTCCTAGTTACAGCATGGTGTTCCCAGGGATCCCTGGCATAGGTTCCCCCAGGTACATCAGTGCCATTGGTGGCTCACATATTAGAAAAAAACATGTGCCAAAGGCATCCCTTCCCTGGACGGTTCTCATACTAATCTCAGTCATCTATGGTGGACTACCCTCTTGTTAACATGGAACAGCATTGGCACACCCACCCCCTAGCAACCTTCAGCATGACACAGAACATTAACTTTACACATCACTATATTAGGAATCAATAGCTCCCAAGAAATTGCATAGCCTCTTCAGCTTGGTCAAAGAAGTGTCATTTCAACTGCAAATCCACCCTCAAGCGTGCCATGGGGCAACAAAGCATAGTCATCCCCGTGGTCCCTGAGTTTCCTTCCATGAAAGATCTGCATCTTTTTTGTGTAGCTATGCCATAATGTAGCCGCTGGCAAGATGCTTACTTTATCTCTATATGATAGAATGCGGGCAATCAGCATACACGGAGGAGCACAAGGTTTAGTCTTGCCACTGGGAGTTCTATGTGCTCTATCCACATTTAACCCTCCTTCCGTGTTCAGTCCCGGAAGCATCATAGGTAGCCAAGTATCCAGAAATAACTCCTCAGGTGCTGTTTCTATGCACACATTATTGCACCTAGATCGATCCTCCCAATCAGCTAGTTTAGTTTCTTTTTGATGTTGATTCCACTCCTGGTCTGCGAGCTAGTTAGTGTGAGCTCTTAGAAGTTCCTCTGCATCATCAGCCCTGGTGTCTAAATCTTTTATACCGTCCCTCATCTTATCCATGTCATGGTGCAGCAGCGCTACAGTGGTTGCCATGCCATCAATTTTTTCAGGGATTGCTTTATTGCCCTCCAATATGACATTTTTAATATTGAAGGTAGACAGTGGAGCAACCTCCTGCACCGCCCGGTCCCTGCCAGCAACCCCACTTTGCGACATTCTAGCAATGCCACTCAATAGATGAAACTAGTATACTATCAGCAGCAAACTTCATGCATGGGGCATTCCACACAAATTACAGTCATTAGCACTTCAGTATGAGTCTCAAAACCAACCTGTATTAAATCAGTAAAGGGGGGAGAGGATGCCAATGCTGGCCACCACTGCTAGAAGTCCCGGCAAAATTGTCCACAGCACCCCATCTGGGTAGCTGCAAATCACCACTGCTGCAGGGCCAGCGCATGGCCCCCACCATCCCCACAGCCCCACAGCACCTCCAGAAAGAGGCCCTGCTCTTCAGTGCTCAAATCAATAGGGACCAGTGTTTCCTCCGATTCACTGCCACCACCTGGCCCAGGTTGTCTGAGATTAGGGCAGGCAAGGCAGGCTCACACCCCTACATCAGCCCTGGGGATTAAAACAGTAATATGAAAGGAGGTAGGGGGCGCTCCCCACAGTCCTCCCTATCCTCTGATACTGGCACAGCTTAGCGTGTCACAAGGTTGAACACAGGTGGCCTGCAACTCCAATTGGGCCCTCAGACTGTTCACTTCACTGTTCACTGCCGCTGCTAGGGTATGTCACTGTTGATGATCTCTGCCTTCCACAGTACTTGTTAAGGCACAGTGCTGGCGGCCTCTCAGCACCTCCGACTGCTATCGGGACTACGCACCTCCACTCGTGATGCAGTCCCCTCTAGTGCTACTGTGTGGCTGCGGATGGGCTGCACTGCTCCGTTGCAGCCCCACCAAGCAGAGGCACCAGGCTCCCAGGAACAAACTCGCCAGGTGTTGGACCACAACTTCAGTCATCTCCAGAACTAGGGAGTAGCACAGCGTGGTCAACTCCCCGGCACCTTCAACAGCTCGTTCGGCCACTCTGATGTCTTCTCTGCTGTCACGATTGGCCCCGCACAGGCTGTATTCTCCCGCTACAACTCCACTGGGCAACACACAAGGTCAGGCTTCTGTAAATACACTCTCTGGTTGGGGGCCTCAATCCCAATCATCCCTAAGCTCCATCATGCAGTGTATGAGGCCAAGGGAAGGTCCCACTGACTGCGATGCGTCAGAGCTCCGATCAGTCACGTCCGCTCATTGGCTCCGCCTCCCAACTCACATTTTAGTAACAAGTTTATTATGAAGAGTTCATTAACCAACAACTTTGTGGAAAGTGTGTTTTCATTCTGCACTATAATCTCGATTTTTCCCTCATACAACTATTTGGGGCTAGAAAGCGCAGTGCAGTGTTCAAATTGGGTATGAAAATTACAGCCTCCACCAAGCATAAGAATTGTGGATCGATAAAGAGATTGGTCTATTAGTTGAGGAGGGTGAAAAGCCACCTCAAATAACTTTTACAATACTTGTCAAGTTGAATCATCAAAGTCACTGAATAAACCTGTGCTTAACCTCCTAGGAACTATGGCACTGAGCATTCTAGCTTAATCTATTGGGACAAAGGAAGCGGGCAGGCCTCTGTCAGGTTCATCTGCGTGTGACAGGGTGGTGCTCTTTGAAGTGTGCCTAGTACCTGGGCACAGCGCCCAGGTCATCCTGTCAAGGGTAGGCCGCCACCCGCCACTAGGGCTTGTCCCTTTCTTCACTGTCTGGGAGTAATCCACATCTCGCCATAGGGGACCCATTAGGAGTCAGTTGGTATTTGAATACTGACAGAAAGGTCTCCAGAAGTTTAGGCAAGGGAAAATAACCTTTCCAAAGTGCCCTTTGCAACATAGTTAGTCACAATTTGATTTCACCATAAAATTTGATTTTTAATATCTATTAAAATGAGTCCTTGAATTATATTTTTAGCTGCTTCCAAACCAAAATGATTATTATAAGGTGTTCTTACGCCATTTTGTGTTTTCCTACGGGGCAGCTAACTGTGTCACAGTGAAAAAATTCTTTTAGGGCTCTATTGTTATCCAGATGTGAATAACATTAATTTCTACATGCTCTATTTTTAAATATCAAGCAATAAGGCCTACCTTAGGGATACCATAAATATTTAAAAAGAAGTTTTCGGCCTATCAAAAGGATGATTTTCACAGGTCGAGTTAGTTATTGAAAAGCTGCAGAGCCAGGGTCCAGTGGCAGGCCTGGAGATATTATTTACAGTGCTGCTGTAGGTTATGATGTGCAAATTTGTAGAGCACACTATCACCCGGGAGGGTATTCTCGCACTGAGCAGGTGTGTGCTTAGCCACACATAGAGCCTAGTGGCACTAATCGAAAAGCCAGGTCTTCAGCTTCTTGCAAAATTCGAGAAGCGAGGAGGAGTTTCTTATGTGCAGCAGCAGGTCGTTCCATACTTTAGGAGTGATGTAGAAGGCTTGACTGGCAGATTTGGTTTTCCGTATGGGTGGGATTTGCGTAAGTAGAAGCCCGAAAGAGCAGAGGTGTCTAGAAGGTTTGTGAAAGGAAATGCTGTTACTGAGGTATACTGGGCCAGTGCTATGTACTGCCTTGAAAGTGTGGGTGAGGAATTTGAATTGTGCTCTTTTGCAAATGGGGAGCTAATGGAGCTCTTTCAGGTATGGTGTGATGTGAGTATGGTGTGGGCGGTTAGGAGTGATTCTGGCTACCAAGTTATGAATGGTCTGCAGCCTTATGGTGAGTTTTTTGGATGATCTTGGCATTGAGGGTGTTCCCGTAGCCCAGCTTGCTTGTGACCAGGGCATGTGTTACGGTTTTCCAGGTGCTGATTGGGAGCCATTAGAAAATCTTCCTCAGCATCTTCAGAGTATAGAAACATGAAGCAGTGACAGCATTGACTTGGGTGGTTATGTCGATTTTGCTGTCAATGAGGATC
The DNA here is from genome assembly GCF_031143425.1 of Pleurodeles waltl. Lineage (NCBI taxonomy): Eukaryota > Metazoa > Chordata > Amphibia > Caudata > Salamandridae > Pleurodeles > Pleurodeles waltl. The sequence goes on from NC_090436.1 coordinate 822,572,535, forward strand.
TGGGGGTTCTTGGCATGGGTTTTGGGGGTGGGTGTTGGTCCTAGCTCTGTTGGCTACCAGGTGAAGTTCCACAGTGATGAGCTCTTCCCAAAGATCATGAGTACAGTCTTGTCAGTGTTCATCTTTAGACAGTTGGTCTTCAGCCAGTAGGAGATTTCATTCATGAAGGCATTCAACTTGATCCCTCTACTGAGTGTCTGTAGTGGATGGCACAATGAGTGCTGTAGCTCACTTGAAGCATTTGAGCTATAGGCCCTGGATGCATGTAGTATCATATACAAGGCACTTACAAATAAATCAAATGTGACAACTAAGTGCATTTCAATTTCAGTGTGTTTTAAGGGAGAGCACAACATTTTAATACTGGTTAGAAGGAATATAGTATGTAGAGTACTAAAGCCAACAAAAACTGTACATGGAAAAATCTGGAGCACACCACACAAAAAACAATAACTTCTAACAGTTACTTTTGTGCATGCATAGAAAAAACAAAAATAAGTAGGAATCAATACTTTCAGTGCAACCAAATATGTCAGGTTCAATTACCCATTCCCATTTTAAGGGATCTCTGACAAACCAGAAATGATGAAACACTTCTTATATTTCACGACTGGTGTCTGTGGGAAGTGATTATTAGTACCCGTGACTTGTATTTTTGAAGAGCATGTTTTATTTCCTCCATTTTCCTGTACTGTTAGCCTTTACTCCAATCCCCTCCACTTTTATCAGTGGTCTTAGTGTCTTAAAGCACTTTTGTAAATGCAGAGCCCAGGTCGGGACAAGAGACAGCCATAGCGAGAAAAGAAAAGTCGTGAAGTTCCGGTAATATTGCTGGGCAGAGGTAGACAGATGTGGAAGCATGAGTACACTTAATGGCTTATTACATAACCTACCAAGAGTGAGAGTAAAACATAAACTTTGCTGCTGTAAGTTAGCACTGACTTCCTTAATAAAAGAATGGAGAATAGTAACACTCCATTAAGAAGAGTGTAGTTCGATATCATTAGTACCTTGTTGCACATTAGCACTGTCCCACTTGCTTTAAGTAATCCTTCCAGAGATGTAAGACGCATAAACCAGAATATCACAACTTTACATCCCAATGACATCACAGGAATGCATTACATGCAGGTGTGTAGCTAGCAATAGTGTAGCAGGTGCAGTAGCATTGACTCCAGCATGTGTGGTCTGTTCACTGCTCCCCAACTACAGGTGTTTTATATACATATCTTACCAAACCAGGGAATGCAGTTCATTTTCTCTTGCTTTCATTAGGGCTCATGGTAACTTTGTTATGCTACTGCTCACCAGGGTTGGCCTATAAGACAATATCGCCGTGCCAGATGGGCCAGTCTGGCAGGTCAGTATATGGCACCATTTTGTGGCTGTGTGTGGGCCAGCTTTCATGGTATGTTGAGCTGGTTTTGTGGATATAGTGGTCTGGTCTTATAGACATCATTAAATAAAGGCAATAGCAACCAGCACTGTGCAGGCTCTGGATGTTGTTATCCCTTTGCATGCAGTGTGGTTGGAGTACATCAAAAAGAACCCAAACATCAGTGGGATCACAACACCACGTGATGCAAAGAAAGAAGACAAGTGTGTTCTATACATGGACAACGTCACTCTCTTCAGTGCACATGGGAAATCGATCCAATTCCTGCTGGAGGCATGCAAGGACTTTGGTAAAGCCTCTGGGGTGAAATTAAATGTGGACCAATCACAGAGGAAACTCTTCAGTCAATGGGACCTATGCAACAAACCTCTCTCTGTCTCTGTCAAGGCAGGACTGGTGAAGATCCTTGAAGCCTTGTTTGGAGAGAATTGGCAGCATCAAAGATCTGGATTGAACGCCTGGCCAACGTCAAACAGAACTGGTCTCTGAGAAACTTGAGCATCGAAGAGAAGGCTCTAGTGTTCAGGTTGCACAGGTGCCCATGCTGCAGTATGTGGCATGGACTAGCCACTCCTGGCCAATGTAGCACAGACTATAAACAGCATGGTCTTCCACTTTGTCCGGAACTCGAAGATGGACAGGGTTTAAAAATCAGTCCTGCACAAGGAGTACCTGCAAGAGGCAGAAGGCAGTCCCTAACTTCCTCAGGGCCTGCTTTGTGTGTGGCTTCACCCGAATAAGCCTGTCAAAGAAGAACAAGGACCACTCAGCCTACCGGATCTTCTGTTTTTGCCTCCTACCAGTGTGCAGAAGTCTGGGGTGGGACAAGTGGGAGAATGCAGTACTGTTTAACTGGGACCTCCTTTGGCACTACAGGGAGAGAGAGAAGTTTGTGGAAGAATTTGGCTGGACTGTTTCACACCAAGCCTTTGGAAGCCCAAGACAATTCACAAACTGATCATGACCAGGAACACCACACAACCAGTGAGCATCCTGCCATCTGCAACAGCAACTCATGTGTTGGAGAATTTGTCCTCCCCAACCCTGACAAACCTGCACAAATGCATTGCACGGATGGCTGTGAACGGGGGACTGCCAGTATGGTCATTCATGCACAGCAGGGGCCTATGCCCACACAGGAACTGCCAAGGGGATTTCCTGCAGTAGAAACAGTATAACATATTTTCTGGGCCTGTCCTTTTGCCCAGAGTCTGCTGGTTGCCTTATGACAGGAGATGAAAGCCTACATCCCCTACACAAAAATTACTCAGTCTGTGTTGTACAAGATGTTTCCAAAGAGACACATGGTGGGGGCTATCCAGGGGGTTCTGGAGAATTCTCTGCTACATAAAAGATATCCTCTGTATGCCAGAAACCTCCTGGTGACCAATGGGAAGGTGGTGAGCAGGGAGGCGTGCCACAGAATGGTACACAACCTTTTGAGAGACTATGCAGCCATGGAAAACATGGAGAGTGAGACAGAGGAAGAACTGTAAACACACACACCCTTCCCACTGAACTCCTTAAAGTGCCCTCAAGAGACCAAGACTTTTTAAACCTGCATAGTAAAGCAATTAAGAATCCCGACCCTACTCAAATGTATAAGGATAATGTGAAACAAAGTGAAAGTGGACTGGCCTTCTTAAGGGGAGAGGTGCCACTCTTATAACTTATGTATCACAAATTTTAAGCACTTATAAAGGTTTTCGAAACATAAAAAAGTGGATGGATCATTCACATTTTGTGGGTAAAAGAGCAGAGATGTGAAAACATTTTTATCGTGTTGTCCTACCCCCTATCCTGCAGTGTGTAATTTGGGCATTATCTAGATTCTGAGATATCTCTTGGACCTCATGTAGCAAAAGTACACGTTCCTGATTTATGAACTTAAAATACTACTCTACCTTCTTCTGTTTAATGAAAAGAGATTCCATATTCCCCTAATGAATGCGCTTTTACATTACTGTTCGGATTATGGTAATGCTGTTTTTTTTCAGTGCCTGTAAAAGTGGTTGAACAGCTCCAAGTCATCAAAATTCATCTGCCCACTTGATTTGTAATTTACCTATACACCACACATCCCTGTCATCAAAACAACTATACAGGCTACCTGTACGAAACAGGATTGTGTTTAAGTTCATCATCTTTTCAGACAGGTCTATTTATCTAACTTCTCTACATTTTCTGCTTCCAAGCTTAGCTGTCAAAAGTCAAAGAACGCACTACGTATTTTCTGCATGCTATCTCTTCTCCTGTCCTCTCAGAATACAGCTGAAAACGCATCTATATACTCTCTCTTTCCTTTAGTTTCATTTGTGCTCTACTGTTCGACTATTCTCAGCTCAAGGACACCCCAATAGGTATATTTTAATTAAGAATAACCATGCCTTAGGATCTAATTGTCAGTACTGACTAAAAATCCCCCCTGGCCAAAAACTGTAAATTCTTGACCTTGGAATAGTCTTGTCAGTCACAACTTAATCTAACCTGTTTTAAGAAGCTCTTAAAAAAGTTCCTATTTACTAATTAGCTCATTTAGGGCCACATGTACAAAGATCTGGTTTTGTGACTCGCAAAACCGGATGTACAACAGTGTACTTTACACTGTTTGCGATTCCCAATGGGGTCACAAATTACCTACCTCATGAATGCTCGTGAATGCTCATGAGGTAGGTTGCAATTCCTTAAAGTTAAAGGAGATGCATTTCAAAAACAAAAATAAGCTGTTCCATTTGAGCATGATGCTACTCAACACCAGAAGAAAGGTGGACTATTCTCTTCATAACATTATTTCCCAGATACAAAACCCTTAAGGAAAACGAGATGCATTTCAAAAACAAAAAATGAAAAGTTTTCTTTACATTTTTTCAGAACAGGCAGTGGTCCATGAGACCACTGCCTGCTCTGAAAACATTTTTTTGCTGCCATTCACAAAAGGGAAGGGGTCCATTTGCGAATGGGTTAACTGCGATTGTTTTATGACTGCATTCACGGTCACAAAACAATCCTACATAGCACAGCGACTCGCAATTAGGAAGGGAACGCCCCTTCCTAATTGCGACTTGCAAACCTATTTTGCGATTCGGTAAATAGATTATTGAATTGCAAAATAAGCTCTGTACATACCAAAATGTTTTTTTCCTGTCACAAACAGTCCGATTCTGCACATAGGGCCGTTTGCGACAGGAAAAATGGTACGTACATGTGCCCCTTGGTGTTATATGTAAGAGACACGTTTTCTCAGCACCATGAAACTTGGGTGTATGAATAATTTACAAATAACCTATAACAACATAACACAAAGTAGATACATTCTTTGAAGGGGGAGAGATGGAGACACAATGTGGGTGAATCTCAAAAAAGAGCCTTTGCCAACTGTGTTCTGGAAAATGCCTCCTTGACCCACATGCTCCTTCCTTTTGAGGATGCCCTGTGGTCCGTATCCCTACCCCCAATCCATTGACAGAGTCTGTAAGCTAATTCCACATGGCTGCTTTCTCCCCTCCACTGAGGTATTATGGATGCAGACCATGTAGATCCATGTAGTGATCTACACCAAAGAAAAACACAAGGATTCTCTCCACCTCAGTAAAGATCTTTTTCCTCTTGCATGATTTTTGGTTACACTCATAAATGATGAGCATCATTCATGCAGAGATGTCGGCCCAGTCATAGGTCGAAATGTACACGTACATAGATGTCCACACATAGATTGGACTATGTGAATAGGAGCCTTGAGTTTGTAAAACTACCTTGCACAGGGTGATGTGTAATATAGAAATACATAATCTATTGTAAAGTATGCTTAAATTCGATAAGGGCAATGCAAAAGTGGGTGTTTCCAGATCATGGACATACAATAATTAAGCAAGTTTTATTTCCCTTGATGTGAAAGGATGCATCTGCTATCAAGGTTTTACTTTCCAAATCACAGTTAAAGTGTTGAGATTTACAAATAGAGTAAACCGTGTATAAGCTTTGGTTTCTGGAATTACAAGCACCCTAGACAAAATGCATACTTATTTGAGTCAGAATAACTGAGAGAAAATCATTTCACAAAGATGCATAAAATTCTGCGTCTTGTAGACAGTGATGGCTAAAGGTTTACCCTCTAGGCAGGTTAAAGTAAAAGTCTGGAAAAGCTGAGAATGCTGTTATTGCATGGTCTGTTATTGTGAAGGGCTATCTCTTAATCAAGTGTTTATTGGCAATATCTTGAGTTATTAGACTGAAGTAAATTCCTGAATTAATCAATGTTTTGGAACTGCCAGACATTGCCTGAATTGAAAATATCCATGGCTTGTACAATGGTTTTACAAGTTACCCACCCTCTCCTTAAAATAATGTCTCTCCTCCTTTAAAGGTAGGATCTGTCTTAACAAAAATTCAAGGTAATGGTAAAAACTCCTTGCCATGCTAAAACTTCCCTAATGGTCTATGGCTCTGTAAACAAAGTGGTCTATACGGAACAGTCTTCTGTTTTTGAGCAGTTGAGACTGCGCAAATAGAGATGTTTACACAATTGATATTGCCCTGAAGGAGCACCCATTATCAGTCTTAATTTCACAAGTGTCTGACCATAGAAATCTCTTGGATGAAGTAATAACAACCACACAAGTATCTGATGTTTGGGATATAACCTGGTAATCTTTCACCTAAAGCCATTTAAAAAGTTATATTTCCCGTAGGACAAATGTGTCTCTTGGTTTGAAGTTTTTCAGCTGTAAAATTAGTTGCTTTTACTTAATGGGATGACAATAAACATTTTTTTAATCTAAGAAATGTAATTCCTCATGCCAGAGAAACTGAGATTTAGAATGCTCTCTTACTCGCAGAATTACTTGCAAAAGACTGGCTGAATCATCTAGCCTCAGCTGCCTCAGCTTCTGAATCTAGCGAACACAGTTTGCCTTTCAGCACTTCCATATACACATAGGTTAACCCAGACTACAATGCAGTCCATCAGTGATGATGATGTACCAAACTTTAGGAAAGGATTTTGATTGAAGATGTCTTCCTGCACTGCAGACCTGAGCTGTATTAGGAAGGTGATGTTCCACTTGATTATTATTCTCTGAAACATCAAGGTAATTGCCTCCCAGTCTTTCACTGTCCCTTGTTTTTGATAAAGATTGCTGAGAGAAATATAGGTATTACATTTTGTAGTATTAATAAGTCAACAGGTGAGGATGCTAAATTTTACAGTAAGTTTCAAGATAGTATCGCACTGGTATTACTAAAAGGCAGCCAAAATATCCTTGAAACTGCACTCATCTCACATACCTTCTGATACACCAATATTGTAATTTCTCCTCCCCTGCAAATAAATAAAAAACAGTCTCCCTCCATGTGTATAGTCTGCACATCATTTCACCCTCGTCTAGACTCTGTGTCATTTCAAATTGTCTCTGCCATGGGTTTCTGCATAGGCCTAATACAGTATGACCCAGGCCAGATTTCTAGAATATCATACACTTTTACTTAAACTGAATCTGAATGGGAATCGATTACATATTCAGAATTAGTCTGATGTTTTAAAATAGATTTGGCCCTCATGACTAACATTGTACATCCACTCCACAGTTATCTAAAAATGTGTCATTTTAGTCCAAGTCCTTCAACGCAACAACAAGAGCACTCAGAATGGTCCTTCCTTAGGAACCCAATTTCACCTTGTTTTAGCTGAGAGAGGAACACTTTTTCCACTTTCTAGTTCGTGGAGTCATTGCACCATTTAAATTGACAAAAGTGTTTTACCCTTCTAAATTTCACTTAACTTCACAGATAATAAATGTGCTATGTGAACATAAATCCCCCATCCTGAGTCACACAGTTGGCATGAGTGGAAGATTAGGATTGCAAAGTGCATTTACCAGCATAAAACGTCTACCTGGTGGGTGGATTTTGTGCATTTGTGAGTGCAGAAGGAGTGGGAATTTATCCAGTTTTAGAATGCACACCACGCAGATAGAAGTACATACAAAGTCAAATATCAATGGCTATTAACACACCTCTTGCACAGTGGCGTAACAAAGGTCCCTGCAGCCCCCACAGTGGGCGAGGGCCCGAGCTCCAGGAAGCCCCCTCAGCGCAGAACACTGTGCACGGACCGCAGAACTCTGACTGAGTCCAGGGGAAGGGGTCCCCTCCTGGTACTTTGCAAGGGGGGCCCCCTGCTCTTGCAGGTTGTTCCCCTCTCTGGGTTCACATGCAACCCGACTCCTGTGAAAGGTAAGTGAATTTCTAGGGTTAGACTAGTTAAATATAAATATTTAGTGCCAACATAGGTTAAAGTGTTCTTCTATGGCAGGGGGTGGGGGAAATATTGTTTCTGAGGAAAACATATAAATGTAGAGACCACATTTATGTGCGAAAAGTTTTCAAGTGATGAATATTCTGTGTGAAAAACTTTTTTTCTTAATGAGTGTGCCTGGAAATCTAGATTTGTGTAGATTTCTAACAGTACTCCCAGATTTTGTTCTGAATCCAATGAATATCTTAAATCCTTTTTAGATGTATAAGTAATTTTCTGGGAGAAAATTTCCCAATATTGTTTATGAAGCTTATGACTCGGTCCATTCCACTATGTGGAGAAAGCTACTTATGCATGTGGATCGATTCTTTCAAAGGCATTGTTTAATAGCTTAGGTAGGAGGCTTGGCAAAGAAGGGTCAAGTTCACTAAAATGTGTATATCCTTTGACAACATTGAACTTGATTCATTTCTCAACCAAAAAGAATTTGGAAAGTCAATGATAGAGAGTTCCTGGAAACATGTGGAAATGGGATTTTGCTTGCTGTTAGGACCAGGGAGGTTCATTTATACCTAAATATTTGGATTTTAATCCTCTCCGTAGTTTTCTCTATACATGAGATGTGAGTGAAGTATGCAAAACCAAGTAAAAGCATTGCATTACTCATACTGCATCTCTTGAATGTTGGACGTGTGTTTTGTGCACAGTCACAGTGTTATCATGAGCCTGTTTATGTCATGGAATGTATTTCCCGAATCACAATTGATTTTAAATGTGATATTATCCAAAGTGATGACCTGAAACCTTGGGCTTTAAGGTTCAAAATAAGTTCATATAAAAATAAAATATTTAATTCAAATTATGCAGCAATAATGTGAATTAGATCAGAAGGGCCAAAAGATATTCATCAGCAAAAGTTGTCCCAAAGGACATAAAGGGTGCAGCTATCCAAGTGTTACACTCAGTGGCATAACGAAACTTGAGGTTGCCCCCCTGAAAAGTACATGGAGGCCCCCACCCTCTCTGGCCATATTCAGGAGCTCTCATGCTTGGGTGCTGTGTAGAGTGAGCTTCTGGAGGTTGCCCCTCCCCGCACGCGGGGCTGTGGGGGATTTGTTACACCATTGGTTACACTATCTAACAAAGGTTCAAGTTAGTAGTTGCATAAGGTGAGTCATTCTTGACAAGGAGCGAAAGATTTGGATCTCCAGTGGTGAAGAACTGTAGGAACTGCTGGACGGGGTGGTGGGGCAGAGGGGAGTTAGAGAGAGTCAGTCACGGGAGCTGTCATGAAGGATCAAACTATGGAGAAGTTTCAATGAGAGTTTCAAGTTCTAAATGTTCTCATCAATTTTACATGCATTTATGACTTTATAAACTGTTGGAGGAAAGGTGCACGTTTTCAGGTCAGTTTCTCAGGCACTGAACACTTAATGCTGCATCACTCTTCTCCCAAATCCCTGGCTGCCAGGTTCTCTTCAACACCCTCTGGCAAAATGAAAGGGGCCACACAGACAGTTCGGACCACAGGGTCAGGCCACTCCAGTGGTCCTAAAAGCTTCTTCCAGGCAGTAACCACCAAAGGCAGACCATAGTACTTTCAGTGCTGCTGACTCCTCTGTTCCTCGGTTCCAGTCAGGAGACTGATTGCAAACCCATAGCATTGATAGAAAGCTAATCTGAAACTTCCATATAATCCATACAAAAGACCATGCTCTGTTTAGAGGTGATATGATACACTTCCTTTCCTCGGAATATGGTGTCTTGTGGCTGAGAATCTCCCACACGTTCATGTGCAACAAAGAGACAAGGCTTCTTTGAGCAGAGGTCCTTGAAGGCCATATGTCCTGCCTTGCTTTGCTTACCCCTGCTCTCTCAAGAATAAATTAATTTTAAAGACTCTGTGCAAACTACCCGCCAGCACACATACACGCAAATGCTGTCAACAAATCTAACTCTCTTCATCAGCCTGAATTGGCCTGGCAGGAATGGTTAATATTCAATGCCTAATTCACAAAAAAGTTGTGTATCTGCACCTCCAGAGTTAACACGTTCACATGGGTGCAGAATTATGACTTTTCTAATTCACAAACATTTCTGGATGTACAATTGGAAAGCTACAGCAGTCGAAAGTTTGAAGGCATATTTTAGGAAATGTTTTGTGAATTCTTGTTCTTGGTTGTGTGCTGGTGTGTCTGCTGTCAAATCTGTACACAGTGTACGACTACACTTGCAGAAATGCCAATGCCTTCATCCATGTTTTTTACACAGGGAAATTATGTTTCCTAACAGAGAAGTCTGTTACCCTACACTCCCACATAGTTTGCAGTACTCCATTACCACTTCCCAACTTGGAATGGAATTTAGAGCCAGATGTATGAAGCTTTTTAGTGCTCACAAATGGTGGATTTGCAGAATCAGGCCGTTTGTGATGGCAAAAAAAGCTTTTTTTATGTACAAACCCTATTTTGCGATTCATTACCCTATTATCGAATTGCAAAATAGGGTTTGCGATTCAGTATTAGGAAAGGGCGTGTTAAGGGAGTCCTTTCCTAATAGAAACTCGCACTGGCATATAAGAATGTTTTGCAACAGAAATGCGGTTGCAAAACAACATTCGCAGGGACCCAACGGGCTCCTCCCGCTTTTTTAATGTTTGTGAAAATATTTTTTAAGAGCAGGCAGTTAAAAAATGCAAGGAAAACTTTCCAGATTTCTTTTTGAAATGCTTCCCGTTAAGGAAAATGGGCAGCATTTAAAAAAAAACATTGCTTTATTTAAAAATCAAACACAGGCATTGTGGTCTGCTGTCCCAGCAGGCCACCATCCCTGTGCTTTTAGCAATTCCCAATAGGTTGCAAATTGTGACCTACCTCAGGAATATTAATGAGGTGGGTCAACAGTGAACCCCTGGGAATCACAAACAGTGTAAAACACACTGTTGTACATAGATGATTGCGATTTCCTAATTGCAAATCGCAACATTTTGCTATTAGGAAATCGCAAACGGAAATCTGTTTACATCAGGCTCCTACTTTTGTCCTTGTCCGTTTGAGAAAGGGTCGGTTAGGAATTTATGAATGGTCACAGACTCATATGTTTTCATACTAAACATTCCTTGAAACAACCACTCCCAACAACTTACATGAAACTTATTCCACGTTAGTATTATGCTGATGTGCGGTAACATTATGCAAAGGGAACAGGATTTGTAACTGCAAGGTCAACTTTGGTGAATTGCTTACAGTCATAAATCCTGCCCTTTGTGCTTGTAAAGCAGTTTTACTAGAGCAAATGGCTTTGTGAATCGGGCCCTTGATTCTTTATATGAACGCACAACACTGATGGGTCTCACTCCCTCTCCCTTGGCAGGACATTATGTTTAATGGGCCTTCCTAATTGAAGGCAAATGTTTTACTTAAACATTTCCTTTTATAATTAAGCTCACTTTTCCCTAGACAGCAATGTGAACTCCCCTGAAAGCAGCCGACTGAAGAGTAAGGTAATTGCTATTTCTTTTACACGACCTGAATGATAACAAAAATTTAATTTTAAATTTTGGACTGTACAGGTAGAATTTTTTTTAAACACTGACTGATTTCCAATAGCCACCACAACGACCACTACCCCAGAAAGAATAATTCTGTGAAAAAAACGACTACGCTTTATGAGAGAAAGCTGCAGTATGGCGGCCAGCCTTGCCGTTCAGCAGCCTAATTATATATATTTTTCTGTGGAGGAGATAACCTCTTTTATTTCTCCACTCAGGCTGATAAATGAATAAATACTTAAGTTAAATTGCAATATCTTATTTAGAAGCATTTTTATCTCTCAGTACCAGCCAACTCTCTTATCAAAATGTATCCGTCCTGTGAGAGGATGGTTTTGACTATCTGGTCCGCCCTGAGTTTTTGCTTTTGAATCACCTGGTTTTTGCCTTTTTACTGTGAGGGAGCCTCATAGTTTGGGACTCACCCACGTTAACCTCATGGTAAAATGGACTGCGCATGTTTACCGCCGGTGTCGCCTTGTTAAGCAAAGGCTGCTGTGATGCAAAAAGGGTAGGAGGCCCAGGGCTGGTTACACATGATCACATGTGCACACGCATGTGTACACATGTGAGCACTGCGCAGGGAGGATTCCTGGCATTCGCAACCCAAAAACGTAGGTAGCGTGGTGCAGAAGGGACCATGCAGAGTGGGTGGTGTATAGGTCTTATGAGAAGGGTGTACACATGTGAGGGATAGTCAGTGTGCTTATTGTCTTGACTGTAGTGACACTCCATTATATGTCAAGGGGAAAGGCTGGCCTAGGGTGCAACTCCAGTTCCCTAGAGTCTACAGACTCCAGAGTCCAATCAATGTACACTATAAACTCTATTAAAAGAATAATGCAGTAGGTTACACAATCATATTTGTACAGCTTATGGGTCATCCAGGAATGGCATATTTTTCTGACTCAGCTCAGGATCAAGGCCAATTACTTCTCTGTCCAACTGCAGGAGCAGGGCTTTGCATCAATCAGCCAACTGTCACATTGTGCCAGGAATGGTGCCTGGCCCAGTCCTCTCACCAAGAAGGGACTCATTGGAGGAATTTCTGAGAGAAGCCCTGGCAGGAATGTCAGGGGAGAGGAGCTGAGTCTCTCAGAGCACAGGTGGCAACTGACACCTGGACGACACCATTTTCAGCTGTCCCAGAAGACTGTGGAGCAAGGTTGGGACAGGGGCAGAGAAGTGACGTGGCACATCTGGATAGGCCAGAGGCGCAGCCTTGCTGGACACTTCCAACCCCACTTAAGAGGTCTTGCACAGGGGAGGGCTTGCACTCTCTTGGCTGTGCTTCTCTGCAGAACACTGGGACTGAAGACAGGTGTCATGGACAATAGGGCAGAAGAACCCCCTGACTGCCCACTGGAGCAAGGAGTCTGCATCCAGAATGCCTCCAGCCCTAGAGGGGGAGGGGCACACTGCAGGACCAGGTAAGCTGGTCCTCTATCACCCTCTGAAGACCAGCTGGGGGAAATGTTGGACCCTAGCACAAGGAGGCACCCAGATGAAAGGCTGACACAGGGAGTCAGTGGGACTGGCTCCCTACCAATTTGGGAACCTTCCCGGCCAGCAGTCCTAAGGAGAGTGCTCCAGGTGGAAAGGGCTCGCCACCAGGAGCAAAATGAGCCGAAGATCATAAAAAATGGCCCAACATGGCCTGACCAAACATGGCCCAACATGGCCTGAGATATCATGTTGTAAAGTATGATGACCTTTGACCTTTTCCCGGCTGACGTCGAAGTGCGGGGGGGCTCTGCCACCAATAGGGAATGTGCCTCTGGGGTGGGTCAGGTCCTGGAGGCTGTCTCCATGATGAATGGAGCTGTCCCCATAACGAATAGAGCCATGACGAATGTCTTCCCTCGACACTGAAGGGGAGGGGCCCGCAAAGAAGTAAAGCTGGGGGATCCATTCACGCCCCATGCAAAGATGGTGGCAGGGACCCCGGACCCCATCCTGGGGCCCTGCTAGAAAGTCAAGAAAGGGAACGCCATCACGGCCCCTGTGAAAATGGAGGAAGGGGCCCAAGATCCCATCCTTGGGCCCTACAGAGAAATATAGACGGGGAGCGCTGTCGTGCTCTCCATGAAGGTGGCCAGCAGCCGAAGCTGAATTTGGGGAACGCCGTTGCACTCCTCATGAAGGTGGATATGGGGGCCTAGGACCCCATCCCCGTGCCCGAGGATTCTGAGGAGTCAGAGGGAGTGCTACGCTCTGCAACACTACCCTATGAGAGTCAAGTGGTACTGTGGGGTGTTTGGTTCCCAGTGGTGGTCGAGTGCAGACACATTACTTGTACAGGCCAAACGACTAATGACCCATCTCCAACATGACTAGTCACAGAGGTGGTGCTGAAAGGCAAAAATGTTAATTTTTTTAAAACACAGTGCACATAGTTCTGGAGCTCTTATCATGCCTTTGAGGTAACGCAGTTAAATGACAGAGCCGGAACCCTGGGATTATGTTCACAAAACCACTTCATTGTGCAAATGTTTACAGTACACTTGTTAATTAAGTGCTACGCAATATAACAGTGCTATGGAATAATTTACCTGGGACTAAATCTGCTCACAGGGCCAGGGAGTGGGTGATAAAGGTGGGAATACCATGCAAAATTGGTGAACGGCCACAAACGTGGGTTTTCCCAAATATTTTCTTGGCCTATTCCTACCCTGGATACAGCGTGATGGGTAATGTGTTTCTCCACATGCAAAACTATTTTCACCATGGAGAAAAAAATATACTTTTGCTCATCATTTACATATTCATCAATGTACTTCTTGTACATTTATTCGTGTAAATAAACACGCATGTGAGAACTCCTGGAAAGCTACAACAGTCCTTTTTTCCCAGGAGTGCTCCTGGATTTTTTTTAATTACCAGAAATCATAAATCTACTCCAATGCTGATGGTGTAAATCCACAATGGTAGATTTCTGATTGTTTGAGAATCCGGGTGAGCTGTGCCATAAAAGTGAAAAAACTGCAGAACACAAGTAATGCATGATGAATTCCTGCATCTAAATGTTTTATGAAAAGTTAATAAAAATAGTTAAACAATTATGACAAAAATAATTTATGAGTCGCAAGAACTTAAGGACCAACTCACAGGATGACCAAATAGAGACCAAAACCTTATGCTTTACCCAAAACAAAGTCATACTCAGAGTTAAAACAGCATAACGCAACATAACTATTCAGCAGCATCCAACAACAGCAAACCACTTTTCAGATCTGTCAATCCGTGCGAATGGTTTCTTCTCATTCAAGACTTTAACAATGTTATCATAATTTTGCTATTGCATCATCCCAAATGGGATTCTTTTAAAACTCTTTGCTTTACAGACATAGTGAAATTCTCACTGCCTTAAAGTCCAACTTTTATGCATATGCCCTGAAAAAAACTGAAAATGATAATAAAGCGTTCACTAATGATGACTCTCACTCAGTACTAAAAAAAAACCGTCATAAAAAATTAATTATTTACACTAATGACTTTGCCAGGTCCTATCGCCTCACACATCCCTGCTTCCTTTGTTAAATTGAGAAGGAAGTTGTCAGATTTATGTTTTCAACATTGTGTGTGGTATTCTAAAAATTAAGGTAGAACTTGATTGACATTAATAAAAACTTTGAGTTTTTTGTTTGTAAGATTGGCTATGGGGAAAACACTTGTTAAGAAGAAGCAAGCTGCCCCTCCACCCTTTGATGGCTAAAAGTTTAAGAAAAATTGTATATTTCAAATGCAATCTGTTGACAAGGGAAATTATGGTTTACACGTCTTCCTCTCCTCTCTATTTCAGGATAGATACATGATTCTGGGACAGAATGGTTTCTTCGTGAACCCTTCGGATTCGTTGGCGATCATGGCTGCTAATCTGCCCTGTGTGCCTTACTTCCGGCAGATGGGCGTCCGGGGCTTCGGCAGGAGTATGTGCACGAGCACAGCACTTGACAAGTATGTACTTTTCCGCCATTTTTTAGGCGGCCTCCGCCGCCTAACAAAGAGAAAAATATTGCAAGGCCCTAACAGAATGTGAAGTACGTGGCGCGTCCAAAAATGGATACACATTAGATTAGCATTGAGCGTTGACAATGCTTTGTAGTAGACCTGTGGTGATTGGGAGCAGGTCTGTGGCAGACTGGAAGCTTCAACCGTCTCGGAGGAGAATGTAAATATATAAAGTGATTGAATGGAAAGTATTTCTTCACGAATTGTTTCTTCTAACGTGTAAGAAGCTCTGTTTCTGAGGAGATACATAAATCAAGTGTCAAATAAGTCGAAGATCGTTTGCGGTGTAAATGTGCAAATATGGAATTTTTTGGGCCTACAGGGTTGTGTGTGTATATATATACATATATCGTACTGCCTACATGGCTGGCGGTTAGTAATGTGAAATACAGTGTGCATTTAAAAAGCATTTTGTATACTTGTGTGCTGCTCTGAATTTTTTTGGGAGAGAGAGGTTTTTTTTCTCTATCTGAAGAAACAATGGCCTGCATATTTTTATACGAATCATCGTAATCCTTTGGTCCTTTTTCTTTGTACATATGACCCTTCTACTACTTGGTATGTGTTCATAAGAGTTGGTGGGAATTGAAAGGACAGGTTTGGCCACTAACCCTACATTAACTGCAGTTATGTAGGGCTACTAGCATTTACTCAGTTAATCTCAGTTACTCTCAGTTAATCTACAATAACAATCCAATAGTACCTGAAGTTTCCTTCTCTGGCCTCATCTGCCCTGACGGTGGTGTCCTGTAATGTTCTTCCAGAAAAGCTTTACTTAGTTACAGATGCGACAGCTAAGAGAAGGTGTTGTTGGGGTGGTTACATAGAAGTAACTTTGTAATGTGGAGTTGTAGGTGGTGGGGCATACTGCAAAATGATGCACAAGGTTTACAGCATCCATGCATAACATACATATTTATATAAATACACATCAGAGGGAGTGAGGATGAACTGAGGTAATGCGGCCCATGGTGTTTTAGAGACTAGAATGGGAGGGTTCTTCAGTGTACATCTGAACTGACTATGTGGACTCCTCCGAGCTGGCTAGGGAGGGAGTTGCAGATCATGGAGTCTCACGGGAAAACCATTATGGGGCATGTGGTAAGAGTGAATGCTTTGTTGTGTTATTCTAAGTCCAGATACATCCAATGGCAGGGATCCAGGTTTTGTTGTCAACCAATTACTTCTAGCTGTGTAGTTCAAAAGGGAGTTCATCATCATTGGCAGCAACAGGAGACACTTTTTATCGGCCTTCCGACTGCCAAAAATGTCTGTCCTGCATGTGCAACCTGTAGACAAATCCACAAACTATGGTTATATTTGACTTGGAAATCACATTGGTAATCCACAGTGTCGCAATAGTTATAAACTGTCATTTCCAGCTGAGGAAACTGAAGCCTATTCATCTACTGTTGTCATAAAAATACTGAGCACACTATACAATGAGCTTCCCCAGGCCACTTTGTATCAGCCCCACAGATCCAAAAAGCAGCTGTCAGGGTACTTAGCGTCCTGGGCCTGGCCCTTTCTGCAGGGTCCTCCCTAAACGTTTTGCCTTCACTTCTCCTGTTATTGCTGAATTCGTTTTTGTTGGCCTTAGGACTCTGTGCACTTTACCACTGCTAACCAGTGCTAAAGTGTTGTACTATCTCCTTAAAACATGGTAGAATTGGCTTATACCCAATTGGCATATTTAATTTACTTATAAATCTCTAGTAAAGTTGGATTACATGTGCCCTGGGTCTGCAACTTAAATCCTATTACTGGGCCTGTAGCACTGATTATCCCATGCACTGAAGTAGCTGTTTAAATATGTCTCTTTGTCTGCCATTGCAGAGCCTTTGTATGCATTTTAAACTGCCATTTTGACCGGATAAAGTAAACCTTTTGCCAAGCCCAAGCTTTCCTTTTTAATATATATACATGTCACCCCCAAGTAAGGCCCAGGACGGCCCAGAGGGCAGGGATGCAATGTATTCAGAAAGTAGGACATGCACTATTACGTTTTGCATGCCCTTGTAGTGAAAAACATGTTTTCACTGTTGCAAGGTCTATCTCTCTCATAGGATAACATTGGCATTGCTTTATTACATTATGGAAGTGTCATTTCCAAATGGAAAGTGATGACTGATTCATGTTTGGTGTATCTGCAATCCTAATTTACAATTCTAATTTATGGTGAGGTCTTATTTTAAATTACAGTTCTGAAAATACCACTTTTAGAAAGTTGGCATTTTCCTTCCTCAGCCATTTGGTGCCTGTAGCCTGTCTCTGGTCACATGACTGGGTGTAGTTGGCAGTTGGTCCTTGTGTATTCCTCCTAAACAGCCACGCACAATGGGAGTTTATATGTGACTGGATGGACCATCACTGGCAGGATCGGAGGGAGGAGCTGGGCCCAGCCTCCTGTACACCTGAATAGACTGTGTTCTGTCTCCAAACAAAGGGCCTAAGTACCCTGCATTGTCTCTACAGCCAGCTTGAAGCCTGGCCAGGGAAGGCAGGGAATTCCCTGCACTTCAAAGCCACTGTCTAGAAGCTCCTCCAGTGTATAAAAGAAGGACCTCAGACACCACTTCTTCAGTACACTTCTGGACCTATGGATGCTCTACCAGGATGAAGGTCTGCGATGCTGCTACAAGGACTGCCACTTTGCTGGACTGCTGCTCTGTGGGAACTGCTGCCCTACTATGCTGAACTGCTGCCCTGATGCCTGTGGAAGAAGATCTGGACCTTCACTTCAGCTTGAACCCAGGACCCCAGAGATACTTAAAGGGCTAGTATGCTGGCCTCTTGATCAGAGCCTCAGGGGCATAACAGGCTCCTCAACAGCTCCTGCACCCGTCCTCAATGAGTTCCTAACCCCCAAGTGGTGCCTCTCAGGTCCTGGACCCTTGGTGTGGTTCTCAAGCTCTTAAATTCAAGCTTTTGGGCTCTTTGTGACCATGAATGGGCCTGTTCGCACCAGAACCAATTGCCTACATTGAAATACAGTGCGGGCCGCTGCCAGAACATCTCTTCGCAAAGCAGCATTGTCAGTCTGCGAAAGACCACCCATGCGAAGCTCCAGCATGCCTGTCAGCAATGCCTGACCTGCTCTTTAAGCCACGCTGACTGCCACCTCGGACATTCTCCTTGCTACCAGCAACCCTCTCCAAAGCAAAAGGGACTCTTGGCACAAAACTTAAGAAGGTAAACCTTCAGCGGAACTAATGCATGAGTGTATCCAACCCGCGGTCGGCCGGAACCTTTGAGTTTGACCCAGTCTAGTGTGACCAGATAGCTACAGTTGATGCTTTCTGTTTCTAGGTGCTATTTTACAGTTTATTCTTTAAAAATGCATAACTCTGGTTCTTCTGATTGGATTTTCATTGTTTTGGTCTTGATTTATTTATTAAATTATGCTCTATTGATCTAATCTGATGTGGGATCTTTTTGTGTGGTGTTTATACATTTTTACTGTTTGAAATGTTGTACAAATACTTTACACACTGCCTCTAAGTTAAGCCTGACTGGTCTGTGTCAAGCTACCAGCGTGTTAAGCACAGCTTAATTTGAGGTTTCCTTGTGCCTTACCCTGACTAGTATTATGATTACTGCTTGTCCAGAGCTCATGGCTAGTGTGTTCTACATAAAGGCTGTTAGTTAGTCAAGTGCCCCAAGCTGTGGCTAAGACCTGTTGGGATTGTGGAGATTAGATGTGGGCCAGTACTTGTAGGGATCTTTATGGTTAATTGTTGGCTTCTTTTGAAGTGGGATGATAATCTCTTGCTTGAAAGCAATGGGAGCTGAAAGAAGACATACATGTATCTGTTATTTCAGAGTACAGTGTGGCACTGCTCTCCTTGATTAAAGTTGCTCAGCCTACATCCAGTAGGAAGTTACATACATTTTTCTGGGTAAGCTTGAAGAACCAGATGTTCTGATCATAGATCCAACATGTGGTGCGAAAGGTCTTGAAGGTATTTCAGACTGATCTTTATTAGGGTGATTGTCAGGGGCTGTTCCTTTTCACAGCTCTCTTGCTATTAAAGGAAGATTGTATATCTTTAATGAGTTTATGAGAGACAGCGCTTGTTCATTGATCAGGCTGCTTTTGTAATCTCCTGGTAAACCTGATGAAGTAGGGAAATTCCCTTATTTAAAGAGTCACATGAACGACATTTTAAGTTCTACTTGAGAAGGGGATGTTTCTAAATATGTGTAGGATAATAGCATTTCCCCCCCAAAAAAAATTGCAGCAAGAGAGACCCTAGACAACTACAACAGTGCAGTTATGCCTTAGACACAATTGGTATCTTCAAACATGTAAATTAATCTGTCTGTTTAGTCAGAACATTATATTAGAGAATTTTCAAGGTTTTGCATAAATAACATATCTCATGACATGATTAGGTTGTAAGGGTGGCCACATTTTCCTGAAGTTGCAAATGGAAGAGTAATGTGTTTAAGCACCAATTAGATGAGATTATGGTTGAATGATGAAACAGTTTTGTGGCACAATAAATGCTGCAGATGTTTTCTTGGGTTTAATACAACATAAAGCCAAAGAAGATTTTGATTGAAAAGATGAGTGTTCCTTATCATCTTTCAGCCGAACTGAGATGAAGATGGGTTAGTGTTGACTGTTCTCAATAATCCTCAATTGGTCGGGGTACTCCATCAGAACATTCATCCGAAAATTTAGCAGATTGCCTATGTGGCGAGAAAAACCACAGCCTTTGCAACATAAATGTTCGTATTAACTCTTCAACAAATTAGGAACATATTTGCCCTTTTTGTCAGGATCTGACACATTGCCCTCGTCACTATAATAATGTATTGGCTCATTTCTGATTCCTTGGTAATATTGCCATTTCCTACAAGGATGCGTAATTATTTTTTTCCTGTATTCTGTGTGTTTCGTTGTCTCCATCATTATATAATTGATTTCCGTTTTTCTGATTACCACAATATGTAGTGAATTCTAGGATGTTTTTGTGTGCCAGACTATGTATGGCGCTCTGAGACCTGTCTGATGTGCTTCATGCTTATTAAAACACCACCTACATAAATAAATAAACAAAATCATAAACCCTTCTCCCCCAAGAGCTTGAAAGAAATTTATTGTACAGGATAAAACAAAAGTTTGTCATCATCCAGGTCAGCATTTTTTCGAAGGGACAATTCCACACTATTGATCATCAGGAAATGGGAGTAGACTCACCAGTTTGGATTTTCAGGCTAAGGTTATCATTCACAGTGTGGTGAAAGAAGACAACTTCTTTAAACCTGCCACCTCATTTAGAGGCATCCAACTGCAAAGACCCATCTGGCTTTACCCCTCGAAAACGTAGGACCCAGCTGCTCACCCAGCATAGGGCTGCAGGACCATTCTTTTGTTATTCTTGTCCTCTGTAAGGAAGGGCCTTCTAATGCATTTTGTCCTTCCTGGGACGGCGGAACAAGGCAGGAAATATGACCACTGGCCCAAATGCACATCTCCCTATGCAGTAGGCCCACTGGATTTTTTTGTATTTCACGAACAAACTGTAACTTTAGAGGCTTGTGTGTGAAACACAAACAAATACCAGCCTGCTACCATAGAAGCTATCTGGCACTGCACTTCCGGCGAAAGTCTCCTGTTGCATTCGCGGAAATACTTTCACCAAACTGATTGCCGTTTTGCCAGCTGAGATCTCTAAATAAGCAGGTTGCCATCCTGTGGGAATGCAGATGTAGGGGGCTACACTGCACTGAGAGAGTGGCAGGCCATATATGGCACTCGCAAAGAGGCCATTTTGTAACCTCCACCCTTAAATTAATACCACGGTTGCTCACAGAATAGCAATCAATTTACTGATCAATAATCCTAAGGAGAGGATAAAAGCATTCTCAGCACATAGATCTGACAGAATGAAATCAGCATGTTCACCAGCAACAGTAATAAAGTTGCATTCCTTGAGTGGGTAAATGTGTTATATTTGCCTTAGTTCAACGGTATAACCCATCACACATTTGTCGCTTGGTACATAGGATGGTTCAAAGGGAAGCCAATACTAGGCAATAATAGGAATCTCTTAGGTTCCCACTACAAACCAAGGTATGACTACATTTCTACTTAGGGTGGCAAATACCCTTTCACCAACCCTGCAGACCACACTGCAAGCATCTCTGAATCAAGCAGAGTTCAGAATATAATTTCCCTCATTGCACACTTTGACCTTCTACACAAAGGGTGCATCACCCATCCTTCATTTATTTCCTGATGAAACTGAAGCAATCCATTGCTGATTTCGATGGCATATCCAACTTCTCAGGTTTCGTGATTCCTACTATCCCAGCAGATCTTGTCTCCTTTCAATCAGGCCACCCGAGCTTCACCAGACTGTCACCATGTGCATGACATTGGCAGCCTCACAAATAACAGGAAGTAGCTGAACGTAGCTCAAGCTGAAAAATTCTGTTATCTAATATATAAACAAATATATGTCTTTCTGCGCATTGCATTGCTTGTTTCTTTTACTATTTGTGCTGCTGTGGACTGCTCCTGCACTAAAAGGTCTTACATGTTCATGCTTGAACCTGCTTTAGTCCTGGGACCATTGGGGTGTCTGTATAGATAGTTGTTAATCCATGCACAACCACACTCAGGAAGTTCGATATCAATAAAGAGACAGCAGTGCGTATGCTGTTAGGTAATTTATGAGTGTCTTATTCACGTTTAGAGTTTGCAACACACGGTATCAGACAGTGGTCAGCGAGAAGCATGTGTGAACACTGTACACAGAAGCACTGAACATTCCATTCATGGGAGTTGCACCTACATTCACATAAAAATAAGTAATGCTACTGTAAATATGGCCACTGCCTGTTTCTTTTCGGAACTGATGAGACCTTAAATTAAAAGACCTGCCACAGCTATAGTCAAGCAAATAAGCGAATAAGCACAATGTATTCTTTAGTCTTTAGAACATATTCAGTGGGAAGTTCCTTGACAAGTTCCTGGTGGCAGAACAAGGAAATGACATTACCTGTGTGCTCACAGTTCTGGTTCAACATTTGTCCAGGTAGTTTAAACAACCTGTATATTTATTTGCTCCACCTCCACCCTAGCTGTTTGCTCACGTTGCACAGATAGCTTCTTCTTTGTAGCAGGAGCAGGTACACCTCAAACATAATGTTCAACCAACACTTTAAGCAGAATGGAAAAGGTTGGAGCTCTCTAGAGGGGCAATGACCTAAGTAGGACCTTCTATAAGAGGTGTGGACTGTGTTTTCAATGCGCGTCCTGCCTAATACAGGTGAAGTTGAAACCTGTGCTTGAAAATTTCATAAACAGAGCTCTCCTTCACACATGGCTCTGCTTTATGTCAAGCTATTCATCTAACAGTTTATACAGCACCCTCATCCTAGAGCATTAGCAATAATACTTTCAACAAGATTCAAATCTAAGCAGCACAAAACATTCACATATTGGCATCTACTGTCTGGTTTCTTGATTACAGCCCTATAGGTGCAAAGGTGCTTGCATGCTTGTTTTCTGTGTTGGACTGCTGCTTTTGATCACTTGGGTCAGGAATGAGACTTGAGAGACCCCACCAGGCTGCAGTACCTCGAGTCTGCATGTGTGTGAATGGGGTACATTTGAAATAATGGCATGCAGAAGTGATACTCAGGCGACAGCATGCACTGTTGCACTCAGGGAATGTGGAGAAGGACCCTTCCATATTAAATCGTTGCTAAAAATAGCATAAAAGTGTGTACCAGCAATGGGCAGAATATACAAGAATTAATGTCATCACAACTAGGCATCACTGTGCGCCATCATGTATAATGTGCCTTCTTCCACAAGGCTTTATGTGGTAAGTGGATATCTGCTGTGTCACGTGTTGATGAATCCCAGATTCTTAGCTTGTTAGGGTAGGCGTGTCTGTAATCTACTTACATTTAACTATGCATATGGTAATTTTGGCGCGTTACATGCAGCAACGTTTTTATAACACCTTTTCTATATTATCAGTGTCACAGAGTTGTAGCAAAAGCAATCAGGCTCGCTTTACACTCACCACACCAGCAAACTGTAAGGCAGTGTTCGCAGCAGGTTTTCCATGGGAAATGACCAGAGTGATCCTGACTTCCTTCAGTCCAGACTCGCTATCCGACTGTTTTGCCTTTTTTCCGTCACTCCCTTACTTTTTTATGTGCACAGTCGGTGGGTTTCAGGGTCGGACTGGGACAGAAAATAAGTTCAGGCACCAAATTAAAAGAGACCCCTATTATCGAATAAGATAGCCAAATCAAGGCGGTTTTAAAGTTGCAAAGACAACAAGCTGTATTTGTGTTTTGCAAGGTATAGGAGAATGCAAGCATTTGTGCCTGCTGCTGACAATGTTTGTCATAACATCTGAGAAATCAAGAGTAACAAGCATTTGCAATGCAATGGGTCTCGGGTTTGAACGAGTGATAGCTATTAGCATTGTAAATTCCTAACTGGAAATTTCTTGCCACATAAATTAAAAATTAAAAGCAAAACAGTTGACATAAGCAAGTCAATTCAAGGCGCCAGGGCCGCTATGATCATGAGCGTGAAGGATACACACAAAAGGAAAAAGAAGTTCACTTGCAGTCAAATGTATTGGCAAACTTGCAATTGTTCATGTAACAGGGTTGATGGCCAAGGCAGTAACTAAACTGTTCAACAGAGGGACAAAAGTAAAGCATTTACCAATGATAACAAAGGACTTTTGAAAGGCAAGCCCATTAACAAGTGATATTAATGGGTGTGCGGTGGGCGTGGTTAAATGCCCACAGATAGATTAAAAGAGGCCAGAGAGCTTGAGCGCTCTACCTAAAAAAGGAGAACGGAGGAAGAGAATGGACGAAAACACATGAAGAAAGAACACAATGATTAGCAAGACCCGCGAGAAAAAGCAGCAAGAGTAAGGTGGTTCAAAATGAGGCATCAGGGGCAATCTATTTTGGGCAGCCTTGGTATTTGATGGCAGTCAACATACCCTTAAGGAGCACCCTGAGTCCCAGCTGTTATTTCTAACAAATAAAGCATTTGGGGGGTAGCTCTCCCGAAGTTGTGTGTTTCTAAATTGTTGCCCCCCTCTGACATCTGAAGAGGACCCTGCCCGCTTCCACTAATGTGGGTCCAGTCAAACGCCAAACCTGCCCTCAGAGGGGGGACTTCGATTAACCCCTCCTGGACAGGATACAAGGAGTACATGCAGAGGCAATTCCAGTCTGCATCAGGGCCACTGTTTCTCCAAAGGTGCCACTGGCTTGCAGTTACAGGTTGCCAGCCAAAAGACAGAGGATTTCAGACTCTGACCCTCTGTCCTGCCTACCAAAGGGACCCATGAACTTGTGTAATGAATGCCACCCCCCTCAGCGGCACACAGAATACACATCCATCAAGTACTCAAGTTCTTTTCTGGCCACTTGCCTGCCTGTCATGTAGAACAGATGCTCGTGCAAAAGCAGATCTTCATTTGCATGGAGACACACCTCTGCGCAAACCCACACAAGGGTGCAAGAATACCACAAATTATATGCATCCACTTGTATGATACCAAGCTGCCATGGGGTACACTGCCCCTACCCCCCACACACACAGAAGCACGTGAGCAAATAGAGTGATCAGAAGGGGTTGGGCTTGCATTGCGAGCACCTAGAGGTGTGCGGCTTCCCATAACAAGATACACAGGTTCACTCCTGTCACCTCTGTGCCAGGACATCGGGTTCTGCAAAACCAAGTGACCCTTGACTAATCGTTTACTCCCCTGCAAGCTACAGTAGAAGCCTAGTGCTCCCCGGCCCACACCAAGCAGAAAACAAACAGCACAACGTTAAAAAGAATGTTTCCCTTCCTTGGGCCGCACCCTGAAATGTGAAAAATGCGGTCCCGAAACACCAGAGCGTCTTATTAGGGAAAAGCAAACACCATTTCTACTGCTGAGACTGTGGAATGGAAAAACAAGATGTGAAAGGGGATAGTGAAAAGAAGAAAAACTAATCAGAACAAAAAGACCAGTCTAGTTTCGCCTTTGCATAGTAATTAAAAAAAACTATTGTACTGTATAAAACCTTGAAGGAGCGCTAGGATAAACAATGGAATTAAACTGGTAGTCATGAAAAGTGCTCGATTACTGCCCAGCAAGATTGCACTGCCTACGAAATAAAGAGAAAAAGTAGTCCAGAAACCATAGAGAAAACATGGATCCTCATATGTTTTCAGTAGTTGGCCGGTTCTGCTCGAGGATGACTAAACAATGGAAAAGACATAAAGTATGCATGCCTTTCACTAATGAAATCAAGCGAATTGGAAAAGGCAAGCTCACGAACCAATGAAAGTGATGGCCGTGTCATGGATGTGGTTAAAAGCCAACAGAGAGATTACAACAGGGACAGAGCGCTTGCGCGCTCGACCCTAGAAACCAGCCTATCAGACTATAAACAGGCCCACAAACTACCAAAAAACAGTACATGCTCTTATCTGTTGGACCAGCCCTTGGGGCACTGCCAGATTGCCCCATAGACCACTACAACCCTGGTTGGGTTACCTTCTCTGGCAGCTGGAGACATTTGAAATTGTCAAACCAAAAGGATGGTTGGATGTAGGTAGGGTTGAGCTAACTGTACATTTGTATATGTGTGTGTATTTGTGCGTGTATTTGTGCATTGTATTCTTGCCAGCTGTACAGTCTGTCTTTTCATGTTACTTTGTGGCATGCCTACTTCTCATCAGAGCCGGACTTGAACAGAAAAGGGGCCCGGGCACCAATATAAAAGGGGCTCCCATTATTTTCTGCATGTTGTTACCACAGTTTATTTCTCACATGTATAATTTTCCTTCTTGTTCAGACAGAATTATTCTGGGGGCCATATGATTCAAAATGGACTCCTCTTTTCGTTCAGTGGGCCATGGCCTGATGTGTCAGGTGGCAATGAGAACAAAGTTGAAGTGTAAACGCAACAGAGGATGGTGGGGACCTTTGGGGGAATTTCCTTTCTTACTGATTTGTAGGTCATTATTTAATAACTTTACCATTCCACTTCCATAACTAGAAATCATACGCATGCCCAGTGAAGTTTGCAAGAGCGAAAACCTGTCCTCAAATAAGAATGTTGGGGCATATTTACAAACTGCAGTTTGTACTACTTTTTGTTTGGTTCATTTAGATATGAGGAGTTTGTAGGGCTGACTGACCCAATAGAAACATTCATGATTACGTGACCTGGCAGGGTGCCCTTCATAATGGAAGCCATAAATTTGATAATCTGTAGACATATTGATTGTCTGAGGCCTAAGAGGAATGTCCTCGTTTTTCTAGCAAGTATAGGGTGAGCAGGCGCCCCGGATTTGCCGGGACAGTCCCGTTTTTTCACCAGCTATCCTGGCAGATTTTGGGAAAATTAGCTCATGTCTCGGTTTTTTGAGACGATTGGCTGAAAACGGTGGGAGGTGATTTTGTTTTTTTTTCAAAGCAGAGATAGTTAGCATGTTTATCAGAAAACAATTTATTTAACAGGTATTATGCTGATGTTAAAAAATGCATTTTATTTATGTTCTTAGTGCCTCTTCTGTAATTCCTATGCTGATGAGCTCTGTCATTGTGTGCAGTCGGTTGAAATAAAATAGTTGTCCTTTTTCTATTTTTGTGGAATGTCCCGGTTTTTGGCTTTAGCATTCTGGTCACCAAAAGTAAGTAACAATGTACAGTTGTTGACGGTCAAGGAGCATTTATAGATAAGTGGATTGGATGGGTTGATGGCCTGGGGTCTAGATAAAAGGCATTTCGATAGCATGGAGTAAGAACGGGAATTGTGATGTGGCATTAGGTCGATTTAGGGATGGTGAGTTAGTGACTGGTTTGAGGACAGGGGACGACTAGTGGAATTATAGGAGACAATCTTGGAAAGGGAGAGAGAAGAAGCAAGGCAATTGATTGGCAAATGACTAGAATCATGGCATCTCACAGTGATCTCTGTGAGGCAGAGATCCAATTATTTTGGAATCATTGGTGGAGGTGACTGTGTACCATGGGAAGTATAAGCAGTGGCGTAGCGTGGGTTGTCAGCACCCGGGGCAAGGCAAGTAATTTGCGCCCCCTAACCCGGGGCAAGGCAAGTAATTTGCGCCCCCTAACCCGTGGATTTAGTCTCGTCCAAGATGTTGCGCCCGGTGCGGCCGGCCCCCCCTGCACCCCCCATGCTACGCCACTGAGTATAAGAGGGTGTGGAGAGTGAAATGGTTAAGAAGAAAGGTGTGGTAGTAACGTTTGCTGAGGACCACAAAGTGGTGATCGTTTTGGTAGTAGCTGAGGTGATGGTGAACCAAATAGTGGTTCAATGGCTGACCTTGAGTTGTGATGAATGTGGGGGTGCTAAAGGGTGAGAACCTTAATTCTGCGATTAAAGGGTCCCCAAAATTACAAGTAAATGAGTAGAGTAGAAAAATATAGTTGGAACTTGGAAGGTATAGACGAGGAGAAAACAACGTTTCTCGGGGTAGCCTGTGAGATAAAGCAACTGATCTCTGTCTTAGCCAAGGCGCTAAAACAAAGAATACCTCATTATAGTACACAGGATACAATAAAATATAAAAGTACCTGGAAAAAGTGTTCTTTTTTGCTTGCACCGCACACTGTAAAATAATACCATAGCAGGTAAAAGTGCTTGCTGAACACGTGGCGATACTGTAGATGCAGCACTTTAAGCTCTCAAAATGTTTTTTGCAGGGTTTCTCTGTGTGTCGATAGTGTATTATAATAGGTTGCATAAAGAGTGCATGATGTGCATTTTGCTGGCACAGTGCTCAGTTGGGCATATGGTAAAATCTCCCTCTCACACCACCCTTCTTACTGAAGTTATAATAGCATCTAGAACTCTGGAGTGGTTTAGGTGTCATAGGTCTGCTATAGAGAGTATTAAACAGTGGCCCCCGAAAACCCATCTAAAGATGGACTAACCTTCTTTATTGCAATGTAAACTAAATTTGATTGATTAATTGATTTATTGATTGATTATTATTCAGCGCTATACTACCCAACAGGCCGCTACATGTCAAAAGAGGACAAAATCATAATAGCACGGCTCACTTCTCATTTTCTGCCCTCCCGCAAAGCTCTCCTCTCTCATACCTTTCAATTGTACAATATTAAACCTGTGCAGAAGGAAAGTCAGATCAGGCTGATTCTGTGTTTATAAAATGTATTCACTGGGATGTGGTCAACTGAACTAAGGCGGTATTCACTTCAGCATGGTATTCTTTGAAAGTCCCTGGCATGAACTTAGATACATGGATGTGACAGACTGAGGTGTCCTCCAGGAAGGGGTCAAAGCAGGACAGGAGGCACCTGCACTGACCGGATCCAGTGCCTTTCTTATTGCTGCAGTGGGAGGCCCATGTGTAATTGTGCAGAGTGGTGTCTCTGACATCCCTATATACAGACTTGTTCAATAGGGAATGCTTGTGGGAGATTCATTTCAACTACGTTATCCAAGTATAATATAATGCATAATTCCCACTCACGTGTAAAACCTTTTCAATATATTTTAGAGGTTTCTCTTGTGGATATTTGTGTAATTGTTCACTATATTATTACATACATCGTGAACTTTGATCTCCGCGGTAAAACATTTTGGAGCGTGAGAGAAGGTTTCTGGGGTAGTTAACCAAATTAAAGTCTGTGAAAGAGGTGTGTTTTCAATTTAAGTGTGAAGCTACTTCAAGGAGGGTAACAGCCACGAAATGAGTTGTACCTTTGCTTTATTTAAGCAAACTAACAATGCCACACTGAGGACCTTTGGTCAAAACTGATGTTTCCATTAAGGTGAAGGTCTTTGTCAAATATCATGATGTTGAAAGTCTTATCTGAATTTGTTTCCATTTTAATCGAAGTGGATTTAGGGATTTGTTTAAGGTATAATCTAATATGTAATTAAGGTCTCCTTCTTTGCTCTGCTGTTGGAACTCAGGATGATCATATTTTAGAACTCAGTGACTGAGGAGGTGCAGTTGTGTCGCATATAAGACGGATAACTTTTGAACTCTTGAAACAGCTGTGCTACACCTCACTCTTTTGTTATTTAACTTGGGACAACCAGGTCTGCTTTTGACTCCAGACCTGGGGTTATAAAGAGAGACCCTCTTTTAAAACTCCCATAAGACTTTATTTGAGCCTTTGTATGCTGATCTGATGTTGACGCTCCCGTTATTTAAGGCAGCCATTCATGAAGACTGCAGCAGCTATCCTAACTGAACAAACCTGTGGATTACCATGGCCTGAAGAACTATGATCCTTACTCAAACTGTATCAAGACCTTGAGCTGCCGGAGCTCAGAAGAGGATTGATTGAGAATGTACTTTGTGCCATTTTGGATTGGGATCAATGAAGAATAATGGTGTCACACAACTTGCTGGGAACAACCATCTTTATAGCAGTCTTGGTCCTAACTTCTTTCAGAGCAACAGCCGCACTGGACAATCCTATACCCGAGTGGTTTTATGCTCTGGAATGACTTCTATACTCAATAAGGATAGGGTAGCACAGCAGATATTCCATACAATTGATCACTGTATATAACAACTAGGAGTTTACAAAAGTTTACCCTGTGTTTGTTGTCACTAAGTGAAACATATTTGTCTACTTAGGAAATATCGAACTGTTGTTGAGGACCACAGTCACTATACTTTTCCATTATGTTAGCTTGACCCAAGGCCATCAAGTTATCACTGGCAAAAAGAAAACGTGATGGACAAAATGCTGAACAATGCAAACATTCACCCCCCAGTTACAAAGATCTGGGTTTCAGCCATTGTTTTTTTTGCCCACCACACCAACCCCAGTTTGGACTCGCCATATGAAAATCAGTCTTCACCCTGCTCCACACTGAAGCAGTCCAGCCCAAGTGTCAGGCCAGGTCCTCCCTTGACCAGAAACAAGCATTCTTGTTCCAATTTCAGGGTATCACCCCCTATCAGCCAGGCTAGCTTGAATCCTGTGGCACAGTAAGCACAGGTGGTGATTTGGCACTTCTATGTGTGCTGCAGAATGCAGCATACACGAAGTAGGAAATCATCATTGTTGAATGATTGTTTATGTGCAGGAAGGGACACCTTACTATGCTGACCACCCCAGATTATCAATACCTTGTAAATCTGGGGCAGTGTCAAAAGCAATGGGTGTTGCAGTGGAACACCCACAGCAGCACTCATTGCACGCCCCTGTGCTGCAGAAAAGTGCATTGGAGGGGCCCATATGTACAAGCCGACATTAAGCCACAAAAAGTGGCAGCCTTGTAAATAGGGCTTAGTGCCACCTTGTAAATATGGTGCAGTGCACAACGCCACCGGAGTGTCGCTAAAAGTGATGCTCTGGTGGTGCTAGGGGTATGCAAGTATGCTCCTATGTTTTTAAATATGTGATTGTCTCAAAAATCCATCTAACTGTTGGGTCAGTTTCCACTCTAAATGGGGTGAAATCTATTTCTTTGTTGATCTCAAATGTTTCTTGACACAATTAGGACTTTCCAGAGTCTTCGTTATAGAAAACTTGAATGCCACCATAGACCCTGTTCTAGATTGTTCGGTGAGGATGAAGGGAGGATTGAACAGAGATGGAGGTCTTTCCTCCAACCTTATGTTTGGTCAGTCATTAATTGACTCCTAACAACTTCTGCACCCAACTTATAGGCAATACACTTTGTTGTCCTTTGTCCATGATACAGAATCTAAGTAATAATTTTTAGCTGCTTGCATGTTAGTCCTCATATTCAAAGGATGATAAATTCTGGTTCTGAATTGGGGAGTTTCTGAACAATCTATTAAACAGATAGAATTAGACCAAGGCACTGCCTTTCCCTCCACCCCAAGCTGAGGGATAAAAAAAAGGGAAACTTAAAAACTACCTGGAGCAATTGTTGGACCTAAATAAACTTTTTGAAGAATTTAATTAGGCTCTGTAGGGTAGGTTGAAGCCTGTTGTATGTAAGGGAGCAGTTGATGAGGAAGTCTGGCATTGTCAGAGCACCTTCAAGTCTACTTCCAAGGGTCCAGGACTGGGGAGCGCTTACTTGGGAGGGCAGGACTCAAAGATGGGAGAGTCTAGGTGCTGGGTTCAGGGTAGTTGGATGCCTGTTATGCCCTTGAGGCTTCTGATCAAGAAGCCAGCCAACTAGCACTTGGAGTCACTCTGGAGTCATGGTTTCAGAGTTGGAGGTCCAGTCCTCATCCAGGCAAGAGGGTACCAGGCAGCAGGTCAGCACAGCGGGGCAGCATTCCTTCAGAGCAGTAGTCGTTCAGAGCAGCAGTCCAGCAGAGTGGCAGTCCTTTCAGGAGCACAGCTGTCCTTCTTGTTGGCAGAGCATCCACAGTTCCAGAAGTGTACTGAAGAGTTTGTGTCTGAGGTCCAATATGTATACCCATTTGTATCTTTCAAGTGGGGAGAAGTTTCTAGAGGCATGCCTTTGAAGTGTACAATTGTCTTGCCTTCCCTGTCCTGTCTCCAGACCAACTACAGTGGGTATGCAGCCCTTTTAGTGGAGACAAGACATAGGGGGTCATTCCGACCCCGGCGGTCAAGGACCGCCGGGGCCGGGGATGCGGGAGCACCGCCAACAGGCTGGCGGTGCCCCGCAGGGCATTCTGACTGCGGCGGTTTGGCCGCGGTCAGACCAGGAAAACCGGCGGTCTCCCGCCGGTTTTCCGCTGCCCTGGGAATCCCCCATGGCGGCTCAGCTTGCTGCGCCGCCATGGGGGATTCCGACCCCCTCGCCGCCATCCTGTTCCTGGCGGCTCCGACCGCCAGGAACAGGATGGCGGTGAGGGGTGTCGTGGGGCCCCTGGGGGCCCCTGCAGTGCCCATGCCAATGGCATGGGCACTGCAGGGGCCCCCGTAAGAGGGCCCCACTTTGTATTTCAGTGTCTGCCTTGCAGACACTGAAATACGCGACGGGTGCCACTGCACCCGTCGCACCTACCCACTCCGCCGGCTCCATTCGGAGCCGGCTTCCTCGTGGGGAGGGGTTTCCCGCTGGGCTGGCGGGCGGCCTTCTGGCGGTCGCCCGCCAGCCCAGCGGGAAAGCCAGAATGGCCTCCGCGGTCTTTCGACCGCGGAGCGGCCATATGGCGGCTCCCTCCAGGCGGGCGGCTCCCGCCGCCCGCGGGGGTCAAAATGACCCCCATAGTCTATTTACGTGTAAGTGGGACTGTGGCCAGATCCATACTCCCATCCTGCCACTGATGGTTCATCCAGGCACACCTAAGCTCCATATTGTGTGTAGCTGTCTAGGAGGAATACACAAAGCCCAACTGTCAACTATACCCAGTCATGTGACCCAGAGACAGGTCGCAGGCACCAAATGGCTAAGGCAAGAAAATTACAACTTTCTAAAAGAGGCTTTTTCAAAATTGTAATCTAAAACCAACTTCACAATAAGTTAGGATTTTTCATTATAATTGCAAAGAAACCAAACATAAACTGGATACCTGCTCCTATTTGGACAATACAGCTTATTAAATGCAATATGGTCACTCCAATGCTACCCTTTGGAGAAGTGAGGCCTTGCAGTAGTAAAAAACAAAATTAAGAGTTTTTCACTACGAGGACATGTAAAACTTAAAAGTCCTAAAAGTCAATGTCCAACTCTTTGAATACACTGTTCCCTGTCCTCTGGGCCGTCCAGGGCTTTACCTAGGGTTGACTTATATATATTAAAAAGGAAGATTTGGGCCTGGCAAAAGTGTATTATGTCATGTCAATATGCAGTTTAAAATTGCACACACAGGTTGCAATAGCAGGCCTGAGACTTGTTTAAAGTACTACCTAAGTGGGCGGCACAATTAGTGCTGCATGCCCACTAGTAGCATTTAATTTGCATGCCAACTTACTAGGGACTTACAAGTAAATTAAATATGCTTATTGGATAGAAGCCAATCTTACCATGTTTTAAGGAGAGAGCACAAGCACTTAAGCACCAATTAGCACTGGTAAATTGTCTTGAGTCCTAAAGCCAGCCTAAACAAAATAAGCAAAACAGGAGGGTTTAAGGTAAAATGTAAGGGGGAAACCACACCAGGATGCCAGGTCTAGCAACATTCTACTGCATTGTTTTATATTGGTGTGGGTTTTTTTTGTGCTGTGTTTTTGTGTTTTTATCTGTTTGATACTTGTAAATATTTACATATTTTTCTGCACCATGCCATAAACAGTGCCTTGACATAACAGATTTGTAATTTTACCACCTGTGGGGGGGCTACAATCAACCTAAATTAATTCACGTTATTACATATACTGCCGACAGATCGGGAATTACATTTTTCTTGTATGCTGATGATATTCTCATGGCAGTTTTAAAACTGAAATCCTCTCTAGCCACAATGCTGGCAATTGTTTCCAAATTCACTCACTTTTCAAGATAAAAGATAAACGTGGACAAAAGTGAAGCATTGGCCCTGCCTATAAACCCCTCATCAGGCCTACCTTTCAAATGGTTGTCATATCTTGGGAAATGTCACCTCTCTCCTAGATAGACATGAATGACTTTGCAAGATGGAAGAAATTGTGGAACAGAGTGTAAACAATAAAGGTGGTGCATAGTCACCACAATTCAACGGTGTCTTTGGCATGTTACATTTCTGGATCTTGCTAAAGCAGGTACTTCATATTCATCAAGGAGTGAAAAAAAACAGATATAGGACTGGTGTTAGCCACCACTGAAGCTCTCTAAACTATGTACTACCATGACGGGAGAGGTCTTAGACTCCCCCCCCATGGACTGACTCACCATCCGTTGCAGTTGGCATACCTGTTCAATAATCCTGTACTACAAGGAATTGGGCATGCATGGAACCCTGCACATAAGACTTTGAGAGTGAATGTCTTTTTGCACATACCAGTCCAGATTTGGAATAATGGTGAACTATTAGTCAATGGTTGATGGTACTACTGATCGGAGTGGTCTTCTTAAAGGCATTTTCAATTTGTTTTTCAAAGCTTTATAATTTTCCAAAAAATACTAGAACACAAGAAGCTACAATTTCAGAAAATACAGACTGTACGACACACCACTGAGCAGGTGAGAAAAACAGAAGTAAATAGGGGAAACAAGGAGCACATCAGGGCAACACAGTGTAAGCACATGGCAACCCCCTACGGGGCTATCCGGCAGCAGAAGGAGTTCATTCTGCCATTTCACGGTCCTCTATACGGTTGAGAGTTACAAAGTAGTCTCTAAGCAACTGCCAGATGTCTTTGGGTTTGGGAGTAACTGGTTGTAGGAAGGAATAAAATGTGGAAAAAGTGTCACAATACAACATTTCTTTCAACCAAGCAGACACAATGGGAAGGGTACTATTACCCCAATGTAGCAACACCTGCCGCCTGGCCAAGAGTAGCGCAATGGCAGTGAAGCAAAGTAGTCCGGGGAGGTAGTGGCTTGACATAACCCAGGAAGGCCATCTGTGGATCTGGCGTGAGTGATTTGTTCAAGCAAGAGAGACAGCGGGTATAGATTTCCCCCCAATATTATTCGATCACTACATAGGTCCATGATAAATGAATGAAGTCAGCCTGTTCTGTCTTGCATTTGGAGCAGTGGTAAAGCCTGGTGGGGTCAAGTTTGACTAGGACCTTAGGGGTTGTGTATGCCCCATGGACATATTTATAATGTAGTAATTTGTGACCATGGTTGTTTGAGATAGGTTTGGTCTGTGTAGAGCAATAATATCAGGTCTTGTCTGGAAAGGAGATGCCCATATCTAGCTCCCAGGTGGTCCTACACTTCTCCATGCCTATGGGTCTCAACTGCAGGGAAGTATGGTAGAGCCTGGAAATGATGTGGTAGCTGTCGGACGAAGAAACCACTAATGTAAGAGGAGGAAGGAATATCATTGGGCTCCTTGGATAGGCAGGTAAGGTCTTGTGGTGTGTGCTGTGCAAACTGTGGAATATAAAACCATCCATGAGAGTCGAACACCCCACCCTCCGCCCTGGCAGACCTGGGCTTAATTGTACCATTGACAAATAGGTCACCCATGACTTGTAGACCAGCTGCACGAAGAACAATGAGTTGTTTGTGAGGGGTATATTCAGGGAGTATAAGGTATCCAAGCCTAGGTATCGTAGAAGTTTGGACCAGGCCCAGCTGGTGGAAGAGAGGGCCTGTATTTTCAGCAGGGTTCTGCGGCAGGCCTTGAGGCAGAATGGAAGAAAGAGGGAGATGAGGCATCTGAGCTCTTTTGGGTTTGGGGTATGGCAATCTAGCATCTGGGTGATACCAATAATAAGCATAGTGTGATTGGGCCACTAGGTAATATATCTGTAGATCAGGGACCCGAAAACTGCCTCACTCATAGGGGAGTGTGTCCGATCAAATATGGGTCTGGCAACAAGCCCATGTGAGATGTATTAACAGTCCCCACAGTGTAGCAAAAAAACTTCCTG
Organism: Pleurodeles waltl; assembly: GCF_031143425.1. Lineage (NCBI taxonomy): Eukaryota > Metazoa > Chordata > Amphibia > Caudata > Salamandridae > Pleurodeles > Pleurodeles waltl. Next base: position 822,608,180 of record NC_090436.1, read on the forward strand.
TTAATGCAATAGGGATATTCAGAAATAAATATAGGAATCATGGTAGCTCCACTATTTTAATGATGATTTTAATGATGAATATACTCCCAGCCATACCCAATGTCAAGTGGATCCAGGGTTCCACCTGCATCGTTAGTTTGTCTATGGCAGGGTCATAGTTGAGTTGGATCCCTTCAGACTGGTCTCTGTGTATATAAATGCCCAAGTATTAGGTGTAATCTGTACACCATTGCAAGGGGGAGGTCAGAAAATCCCCAAAATGCATCTCCCCCTGAATAAGTGGGGGAGATTGTCAGCGAGGTCACAGACAAACAATAGTATATCGTCTGCATGAACGGATGCTATTAATGTCACATAAGGGAATCCAACGCCTTCTGCAGGTGTTACTCTTGCAGATACCGGAGCTAGGGGGTCCATGGTGATAAACAGGAATGGAGATAGCCAGCAGCCCTGTCAGGTCCTCTTGATAAAGGGTATGGTTCAGATAGTGTGCCATTTTGAATTATGAACAGATACTTCATGTGTAGAATGCAAAAGCAATACCACATACACAGATGTGGAGATATATGCTGCTGAAACACTGGCTGCTAAATAAGCTGGGAAGGATAACATTTGTTATACAAGTCTCAATGCTACATGACTTCCTTGAGAGATGGTGCAATTTGATAGAAGGCATATCAGTTCGCTATAGCACAGTAATTAATTAATTAAATCCATTCCCCTTTGGTGGATGAACGATTGATTCACTAAAAGTCAGATTTTTTAAATTATGACATGGCTAGCAATAGTCTCTGGATAAACTCCACTGGCAAGTCTCCCAGAGCTCTGACTCCAAATGTAACTGATGTTATGTCCAAAATTGTGATATAGTACATCTGTCTTGCCTCAGGCCACATATACGTTCTGGCAGAATGCAAGGTCAGCAAACAAGCAGTCTTGCATTGTCTCTCTCCCCACCATTGACAATCCTGTGTGATACATGTAAGGTTCTCAGAGTCACTCACAACTAAAAGCAGTCAACTGACACAGCCCTTGTTGTAGCCAAGATGTGTATTTTACCTAGATGACATCTTGAGCCCTCAACCCCACAGAAGAACACTGGCACAAAGACCTGGTGATCATATCATTACCCAACTGGTTTGTGTATCAACTAAATGCACATTAGGCTGTTTTTCAGTGGCTAAGGAGTGTCGCACCACTGGCTAAGAGCCAGCAGCTAAAAAATCAAACAATATTTTACTATTATTTTATTTTTCAGCTGCTGGCTCAGCCAGCATGTGCAGGCGGGGTGGGGCTGGGCCATGGGAGGGGGGATGAGCAGTGGAGTGGAGTGGAGTGGAGTGAAGTGCACTGAGTGCGCATGTCAGTTTGGCTGGCCAAACTGATTTGCACTCTTATATTTCTCCAAACCGGCTATGTTGCGCAGCCGGGTTGAAGAAAATGACAGACTCCAATGCACTGTCTGAGCAGCAGACCAAATTGCTCAAACCAATCCTGATTCTGCTCTCATAGCCGCTGCTGTCTTATAATCAAACGTACAGTAGTCTAAATCCAACAAGGAGTGCAGTAGGCTTGCCATCTTTGGTCCATTGCTACCCTTTATAGACTTTGGTTTATGTTAGCATTTTATAACTAGATTTGCGATGTTGATAAATTACTTGTATTTGGGTGTTGGAGGCACTCTGGTGGAGGGTTTGTCAAGGACCTCACTTACTCCTATCTCCCTTGTACCTTCCAATGTGCCTACTCTCCTCTCAGATGTGAAAGTTATGTACATATGGGTTCCCCTTTTACAAAATTTGGCAACCTTTACATAACTCTTGCATTTATATCAGGTATTTATCTGCTACTGCTTGAGGGTAGGTCACTCATTTTGTCACTCTCATGTTATCTATGACTAATCTGTTACAGCAATTGATCATCTTCTCACAGCCTATGACTGGAGATTGTGTGGGAGATGGAACATCAATGAAGGCATATATGAAGCCCTAACACTTGATTGTTGTTTTGTCTTATGTTTCAGCCACTGCTATGTTAACTGTGAATGGAAGAAAGTTGCATATCCGCACATGACTTGATAGTGGCAAACAGACAGCCTCGTCTCACTCCTGTTTTTGTTCTTGTGTTGGTTTTAGAGCCTTAGTCAAAAGATATTGCAAAAAACAAGGAGAAAAGAAGCCCATTGCAACTTAGCTGACATAGTGCAAGCTGATGCTATCCTCTGCAACTGCTTATAAGATACAATGCTTCAGCTGCGACCCAGTGGTCTACGTCTGAGCTCCATAACAGTCTGGTATTCAGTTTACTGGTACCCTGCAGCTTTGCTGGCACTGCAGACATATGTTTCCACATTACAGCCTGCAATGTCTCTTCAATTTTGGGGCGAGTGTGCAAGCACTGTGACATGTTGTAATCTATCTGTAGGCTTTTAACCATGCCCACTGCACACTCATCACTATCGCTCGTTAATGGTCTTGCCTTTCAAAACTCTTTTATTATTGGTAAATGCTTTACCTTTGTCCCTCCTTGGGGCAGTTTTGTTACCTCCTTGGCCATCTACTCTGTTACATGGATAAATGCACCTTTTCCAATGTGTTTGACTGCGAGCAAACTTCTTTTTCCCTTGTGTCTCTTTTTCATCCTCACGTGATGCTTTGAATTGGCTTGCTTATATCAACTGTTTTACTTTTCATTTTCAATTTATGTGGCAAGAAATGTCCAGGTAGGAATTTACAATGCTAATAGCTCTAACTCGAGCACACGCGAGACTCATTGCATTGCAAATGTTTGTTCCATTTCGTTGTCTATTACTCTCCCAGGTCACTTGTCTACAGCTCACCTTTTCTACTGATATAGATGTCATCTTGTGTCAGTGTCATGAGTTCTTTTCCTCCTTTTCCCTGACTCCTTGTCTTTCCTCATCTTCCCGTCCCACACTTCACCATTTGCATAGGCGTGTCTCTGTGCCTTCTTACACACTGCAACTCCCATGTCGTGCGGTGGACACGTGTTTTGTAATCCTGTGATAATGTTCCCACATCTTACCTGTTCACCAACAACCAGCAACCCTGCACATTCAGAATAGCTGTCTCTGCCTCTTTCTTATACTTTAGACTACTGAGTTATAACAGCTACCTGTGTTGATTCTTTTCCTGCAACCCATTGCTTCTCCTCCACCCTGCCAACCCAGCACTTTCTGCACAGGCTGTCCACATCTGCATACCACAGCACAACAACCATGTTGTGTTGTTGGTGGGGGGTTCTTGTTTTATTCGGGGGTTCATACTTCATGCACCACCTTTCCTCCCTTGGTAAGCTGTACCTTCTGCTGCCTTATTCCTTGCTGTTCTTTAGCTGTTCTCTATATCAGCCTCTCTATTGACTTCAGGGCTGTGATCCACGTTTGTGACTTCCAAGCTTCTAGACTTCAGTCTTAAACCACATTTCCAGTTCTGTCTTGATGCAGTTACATAAAAATGATGACAACAATGATGATCTCTGTCTGCGTTCCCTTGTTGCTTTTTATACTCCAGCTTCTGTTATCCCCTACTGTATCTTTTCATTCTACACTGCTCTGTGTCACTACGCTTTCTCTTTCATTCTTTCCCTCTGGTGTTTCTGGATATGTAGTCTGGTTTCCCACGGCACTCCCTTTACACCCACTACCCACCTGCTGTGTTCCAGCTCTGTTGCTCTTCATCTTTCCACCTTCTGTCCTCAGTAATCAAGAATTCTCTCCCCTGAAGTGGACCAGGAGCAGAAAGCATGGAACCACATATTTTCTCAACAGAAACCCTATTTTGACACTGATCACTCAAAGAGGACATGCACCAAATTCCCTGGTGCATGACTCTGTGCAGGTCAAAGGACCATCTAGAATGATCAGGAGTGGGGCTGTGTTCCAAGGAGTGAGACTCAGACCCTGTAATTGAGATCCTCTTCCGTGGAGTATGACTCACACCAATGATTGAGGCCATGCACCACAACAAGGAAACTCACAGCAAACGAGTGAGAATATTAAGTGGGACACTCACCCAGTGAGTGAGGCTATGCTCCATGCTTTAGGTATCAAACGTAATACATGACACTGTGCACCACTAAGTTACACTGTGCTTCAAGGTCTGAGACTTATGTCAAAATAGTGATTCTTTAATGGTTCCACCAAACTGTACATTGTACCTCTTCTCTTATAGACAGAACAAACCCACACACACACACATCCAACACAGCACAGATATGCCATATAGTTGCTGAACCTGTTAATTTTTATAATAATAACAACTCAAATGAAGGGCTTTGAATAGGTGATGCTGTTCTCTCGCCATGAAGCAGACAATGCCTGCAACCAGAGGGATTACATACTTTCATTCTGTGATAGAATTTACAGTTCTTTTTTGGGGGAAAGTATTCCTTTTCACAGAGACCAAGATCTCGGCAGTAAATTTGGACGGTTTCATGCAAGTCCATGTCTAAAGCAAAGTCACCCTTGCATTCTCAAAATAATTTTAGCACAAACAATGCCCCTTCAAGAGCTAAGGATGGCAAGGCAAAAAAATACTAGTTTGCAAAAGAGACTTGTGACTCACCTCGATGCCCACAGCTGTCATTCGCATGTTGTTACAAACCATTGAAATTTTACCAATTGATGCAAGCCATCAATAATGTTAGTTATGAATCACAGCTAAAGGCCATTAGCGCCATCCCATTTTCAAAGTGAATCAAAAGAACTAGAACTTGCAGTGTGATTTCAGTACATTATATTTCCATCTGTCAACCTTGCTAAGCCTGCTACTTTGTTCAACGTAGGCTTTATAAGGTTGAAAAACCTTTCATACATCTGGCTATTATCATAGTTGGAGCAATGGGTACCTCCTCGAATTGACACCAGACTATGTCATTTACTCTGTCAAGGTGGCCTTAGCATCTACTGTGGCAGAAAATTAACTTCCGTTCTTCAGGGTGATATATCTCTGGATTAGTCTTGACAGAATGTAACATTAGACCATTGTCCTTCTTCAATGTGGCAACGAGCCACTTAGATTCTCATGATTATGACTAGGATTGTCTCAGAAAAAAATATCTTTCTAGGGTCGAGCCTGCGTTGCATGCGCTCGCGCATGCGTATCACAGCGAGACGCTTTAGTTATTAGAAAAGGGCTCGGAGCCCTGTCGACGTCACGTCAGTTGGTTTGATTGGTTTGTGGGCTTGCCTAGTCAAATCTGCTTGCTTTCATTAGTGGAAGGCATGCACACGTCATGCCTTTTCCGGTGGTTAGCCCTCCTCCAACGCAGCGACCAAGTACAGAAAACATGCGAGGCTCGCTGTTTTCTGTCGGATCGTGGACTACTTTTTCTCTGTTTTCCTAGCACGATTTTGGCAGAAGTCGAGCGCTTACACAGTTAATTTCACTTTTTTACGTATATAAAAGCACTTTTGCCGATAAATGAAAAGTCGGGTTAGGAGTTTACAACGCGATCAGCTCTAACATGAGCAAACGCGAGACCCGTTGCATTGCAAATGCTTGTTAGGGTCGAGCCTGCGTTGCATGCGCTCTCGCATGCGTATCGCAGAGAGACGCTCTTGTATTTAGAAAAGGGCTCGGAGCCCTGTCAACTTCACGTCAGTGTTTTTTATTGGTTCGTGGGCTTGCCTAATAAAATCTGCTTGCTTTCATTAGTCGAAGGCAAGCATACGTCATGCCTTTTCCGGTGGCTAGCCCTCCTCGAGCCCAGTGACCAAGTACAGAAAACATGCGAGGCTCGCTGTTTTCCATCGGGCTCGTGGACTTCTTTTTCTCTAATTTACGAGCACGATCTCGCTTGGCAGAAGTCGAGCGCTTTACATAGTTAATTTCACTTTTTCGGGTTGTGTACACAAATGCACTTTTGCCCGATAGGTGAAAAGTCGGGTTAGGAGTTTACAACGTGATCAGCTCTAACATGAGCAAACGCAAGACCTGTTGCATTGCAAATGCTTGTTTTTCTTGTCGCCTGTATTCTTGCTTCACGTACATATGATTTCAAGTGTGTAAGTCTTCTGATCATCATCTCAGATACTGCTTAGCTCGTGAGTCAGTACTACAGAAGTAAAGACACACCCTTACCCAATCTCACTCTATTTCTAATTTCTACCTCTCCTTTCTCTTCCTTATTCCTTCTTGCTCAACTCTACTTATCTAATTTGGTGCTGAATATAAGGTCCTCTTTAATTCTGATGGGGCCAGTCCTATTGGAATTATGAGTCCCAGGGGAACACAACACAGCTGTTGCATTTACCTAGAGAATCGACTTGCTAAAAGGCAGATGAAGGGCTTGATTTAGATATTGGCTGACGAGTTACTCCATCACAATTGTGACGGATATCTTGTCCGCCGAAATCTAAATCCCATTATATCTTATGGGATTTAGATTACGGCGGACGGGATATCCGTCACCGATGTGATGGAGTAACTCGTCCACCAATATCTAAATCAGGCCCGACTCTCCAAGTGACGTGTAAAGGTGAAAATGATAAATTATTCAGTAATTGAAATCATAATTATAAATTCTCTCTGTACTTTCTCCTTGTCCAGAGGACCTCAACAGTGACACTGGTAATCATCCAGTAATCCCCCCCCGCTGCATAGAGGAACGGGTAGCCCAGCAATCATGGGTACTCAACTGTCGGCAGCATTTCTGCAGCACTCAGAATGAGGCCTTAAGAAGAGAATTAGAAATGTGCCAGTCCTTTTACAGTGCTGTGTTGCCTCCCATACCGTTTGCTGCTTGTCCTTTCATACCTTATGGGGTGCAGCATGACAAGATGGAGATCAAGCACTGGAGGCAGCATCTGGTTTAATTGAGATGTTTGGATGAACTCCCAAAACAAAGGAGTGCAAAAGGACACTTTAATCATGGTTTGTAGGACGTTAATTGGGACAACGTGTTTGATTTTAAAGAAGAGAAGAGCATACTTATATTGCTGAAATCCATCAAATGCTGAACATAGCGTAATCAGTCTTTAAAGAAGTCTTAGAACAAAATCAAGACCAAAAGGTATCTGCCAGCTGTGATGCTATGTGGGAAAAATGTACATGTAATTTGATAAAGGATTCCATGTTGATAGATTTGCAATCATAGTGATTAATATGCAGCAGAAAAGAGGTACAAATGAAACAAACCAAAACTCGGTTTCAGAAACAAGCACTGATGAAGCCATTCCTTTTGGTCTATGTATAGTGAAAAGTTCTCCTCTAACATCACTAACCTTGGAAAACAGTTACAGGAGAGTCGACACCTATGCATTTTCCCTTTATACACAGAACAGGTACAATAAAGAAAGCAACGCTGCGTGGTTTAAGTGCTTGCACTTAAAAAAAAAAACAGAGGTTCGTTCAGTACAGCAAGCAGTCGGTGCAGTGTACCACACACGCCCAGAGGAGGAACCCCACATCATAGCAACAACAAACCCAGGTGCCCTCCTGCGGAACAATGGACACCACAGGCAGCTGCACTTAGGAGCTTCACCTGAAAGTAGGAGATGAGTTGGGGATCCAGCTACGGATCTCTCTCATCTGCATTAGCTGAATGTAAGGAGTTGTGTTTAATACGTGAAATTTCAACACACCTAGGGCCAGATATATGAAGCATTTTTCAAGTCGCAATCGGCGAATCGGGTAGTTTGCGACTTGAAAAATGCTATTTGGGATGTACAGACCCATTTTTGTGAGTCCCAATTAGGAAGGGGTGCTCCCTTCCTAATTGCAAGTCACAGTCCCATGTACAATTGTTTTGGGACCGTGAATGCGGTCACAAAACAATCGCAGTTAGCACTAGTTTCAAACTGGTGCTAACCCATTCGCAAACAGGAGGGGGCCCCCAGAGGGCCCCTTCCCCTTTGTGAATGGCAACGAAAATATCCCACGGACCACTGCCTGTTCTGAAAAAATTAAAAGAAAACTTTTCATTTTTTTGTTTTTGAAATGCATCTTGTTTTCCTTTAAGGAAAACGTGCTGCATTAAAAAAAATAAAAACTGCTTTATTTAAAAGCAGTCACAGACATGGTGGTCTGCTGTCTCCAGCAGGCCACTATCCCTGTGAGAGCGGCCATTCCCAATGGGGTCGCAAATTGCGACCTGCCTCATGAATATTCATGAGGTAGGTAATTTGCGACCCCATTGGGAATCGCAAACAGTGTCATTGACACTGCTGTAGATCAGGTTTTGCGACTAGCTTGTGTTTTCTGGGAAATAATGTTATGAAGAGTGTGAGAAAACAGGGCTGATTGCAGAGGCCCCCTAACTTTTTGCCCCCATTTTCCACATTATGCTGGTGTTTTCCTGACTCTGATGGTGCCCTGGGTACTGCTAACCAGTCCCAGGGCCTGTGCTCTGTGTAAAATGGATATGCAAATTAGGCTAATTATAATTGGCTAAGTTAACCTACCTATAAGTCCCTAGTATATGGTAGGGCATATAGGTTTAGGGACCACAGCATAGGTAGTGCACCCATAGGTGCACTGCTGAGATGCCCAGTGTCATTTTAAAGGCAGGCCTGCCTTGCTGGCTGCTTTTAAATTAAAGTTATATGCAAATTCGACTTTGGAATTAAAAGTAGTTCCAAAGTCTTAAACTACCTTATTTTTACATATAAGTCACCCCTAAGGTGTGCCCTATGTGCCCCTAGGGCTGGGTGCCATGTAACTATAAGCAGGGACTTTATAAAAATAGGTTTATAAACCCTGGTGAGGTAAAAACAGCCAAATTAGTTTTTCCCTCATGGAAGTAAATGGCCTTCATAGGCTAGAATGGGGAGACTTTATTTTAAATTTTAAAGTTTCCTTAAATGTTGCATACCAAGAATTTGGTATCAAATTAATTGTTGTAATAAATCCCACAACTTCCAGTTGTTGGATTTAATATAACTTGTTCAGGTGAAGAGTTTTAGACTTTACCTAAAAAGTTGCCAATTTCAGCCCTGCATTGTTTTTGCTGCTGTGCTCTGATTGGTCAGCCTGCAGCAGCTTAGTCAAAGCTGCCTTGATGAGGTGTGAAGTGGCCTGGCTTCACACAAAGGAATGTGCTTGGGGGAGAGAATCTCCCCTCAGCAGATGGTGAGGCAGGAAGGGGGAGGGCTGCCAAACTGGTCTTCAAAGGCAGAGAAGGACATCTGGAGCACCCAGCAACACCCCCACATCCTGCAACCCCAGACAACTAGGTGCCCCCTTGATTAGATTAGGAGAGGGCAGGAGAGGGGTGTGTTTATGATTTTTAGCCACACCAGTGGGTGGGCTCAGCCAGATGTAACCTCCAAAAATCAGATTCAACCATGTTGGATTTTTAGAGAATGTTGCCTTTTGGGATGGATTTTTGCCACACTTCCCAGGAAGTAGTCATCACAGGGGGACGGCCCTGTACCTGATTGGAGAACCAGGACCCCCCTGCTTTTCACCCAGGAGCAAGGATAAAACTGGCAGACCTGCCCCCACACCTCAGATCCCTACCAAATTTCAAGAAGAAGGAACTAAAGGAGAAGAAGGACTGCCCTGCTGGACCCCTGGCCTGCACCTGGAACCTGCACTCAGAAGGACTGCACCAGCTGCACACTTGGGCTTCACCACAAGAAGGACTTTGCCTGACTTCAACTGGTTCAAGGAGGGACTCCCTGTTTGCTACAGGTGAAAAATTGCTATCCAGAGTCCCCCTGCACCAACTCCTGAAAAGTGACCAGCTGAACACTGTCCAGTGGCCAAAAAGGAGTTTGCGCCAGGTGCATTCTGGGAGTTGAAGTCCGCACCCCCCAAGGAGCATCACAGAACTTCTGGACCCTTGGGGTGAGCTGTGGACCCCAAAAGAACCTTAAAAGAACATCTGGGTGAAGCCCCAGAAGTTTGGAAAAGATTTGAGAATTTTTTTTAAAAAGCTCCAGAGAGGGACCGACCCGCCGCGGAAATTCTAGCCGGCTTGCCTCAACCGCGACCCGGCGTGACTTGGTGGTTCGTCCCGGTAAAGAAAAACCTCCAAAAAAGAGACTAAGTCCGAAGGTAAAAAGTTGACCGGGACCTCCCAGCCATCGTATCCGAGAAGGGCTCCACGGACGTCGGATCAAGATCCAGGTTTACCCCGGTCGAAGGATTTTCATCTCGAAAAAACGACTAAGTCCGAAGGTAAAAGTCTCCACCGAGGAAACCCACATCGCGTATCCGGACAAGGGCTCCAGGAGGTCGGATTCAACTGGCAGGTTCGTCCCGGTGAAGAAAATCTTCAAAATAAAGACTAAGTCAGAAGGTAACTTTTTAACCGAGGCCTCCCGCGACCTGTAGCCGAGCAGGGCTCCATCGCGGTCGGCCTGAAACTTTGACTTTGCCCCGGTCAAGGTGCAACCAGATGACCCGATTGGCGCTTTTTGTTTCTAAGCGCTAGAAAAGTAATAATTCTTTAAAAATTCATATCTCCGGTTCCCTTTATCCGATTTTATTCGTTTTTGTGTCATTTTAAAGATAAAAATATAAACTATTTTTATAAATTGGTTTTGGATTTTTAAACTGTTTCCTGTGTTTTATTTAATTACTGTTTTGTGATATTTGAATGCTTTACACACAGTCTCCTAAGTTAAGCCTTGACGCTCGTTGCCAAGCTACCAAGGGTTGAGCTGGGATTAATTTACTGAGACCTAACTGTACCTAGGTGGAGGTTAGTGGCTTGTTGCTAGGTGTAGGTACCTACCTGCCCTTACCAATAACCCATTTTCCAACAAAGAGAAAAGCCCACCTTTCTTCTGGTGTTGAGAAGCATCATGCTCAAATGGAACAGCTTATTTTTCTCCATTAATAGCACCAGTGGGTCTTGTTTTTTTCCATTTGGTCGACCAAGCCACCAAGATTCGTGAGAGCCCGTTACTGTGACCTCTTTCACTTCCACTGACAAACAGCCTCATATCAGCAGATCCTTAATTTCTGCAGATGAACTGATTGAATAACAACCATGTCTCTAGGAAGCAAATCACATCTCACGTCCGGCTTTCCTCCGCTCCCATAGTTGAGTGTGCTCCCATGGGCTCAATTTCCTGATATGTACATCCAAGAAACAGTCCCAGGAAGAAATAATGAGCTGAGCAGACTTCTCCTCTTTATTCTCTCAGTTTTTAAAGTACTTCTTTCCAGTTCTGATCTTTTCATTGCCTGACTGGTAACGTGACTTCTTGTTTTGGTATGGAGAATGTCTTTCGATAGTCTAATGGGTATGCTTGTGCTACCTAGTTTAAAAACATTTGACACCTCTACTGTCGGCCATCTAGGTTGAATAACAGCTAAAACAGTTTGACTGCAACTAGGAGGCTGTAAAAACACGCAGCAGTCTTCCATCTTGGTGGACCTCCCTTGTAGTTTATGTAATCTATACACAATTTACATAGGGGAACTTGAACTACTCCGCAGTACAGTGGCGTAGCGTGGGGGGTGCAGGGGGGGCCAGCCGCACCGGGCGCAACATCTTGGAAGAGACTCGAGTGCTAAAATCCACGGGTTAGGGGGCACAAATTACTTGCCTTGCCCCGGGTTAGGGGGCGCAAATTACTTGCCTTGCCCCGGGTGCTGACAACCCACGCTACGCCACTGCCGCAGTATTCCAAAATCACAAAAATTACCCTCTCATTCCTTGTTCTTGGCAGAGCTCCTCCTTTTACAGATCTCTAATCCGGAGGTAGAGATCTGTAGTCAGGAGCTCCTTGTGTAAGGTTAAAGAGGATGCTATAATACAATGTCATCTATTGTCAAGTTTGGTGATGTGTCACGTGTGTAGCTTCACATGAAGCGCAAAGGCCGTTCATTACCTCTGTAGCCTGAGGGAGCTGAAGGAGGCTGCTTCAATTCTTGTTGCTTCTGTTTTTAGTTCTTTGTCCGCTAATCTCTGGGTTTTGAAAAAAAAAGGTAAACAGAGGAGGGGCTGCAGTACCAGTTCATCACACCTTCACCTACAGCCCAAGGCCTCCACTGGCAAAAGGGAACCAGGAGTAGTAGAGGTGCAGAGAACCACCTGAAACTACGACTAGGGCAGTGCTCTGCAGTGCCTAAGTGATTGTGGCAGTACTGTTGCAAGCACAGTGGATGACCTTGCTCAATGAATGAGAGTGCACCCACTGATCAGGGAGGGAGATTCCAGCAAACAGGGAGGGAGAGTATCTAGAGAGTTGGGTGAGGGTGCAACAGGTCAGTATTTTTTGCGGAGCCAAACGAGTCAAGGTGCCAGGAAATGTTTGTATTTCAATGGATGATGCACATGGAGGAAAGCTGTAAATATTTATAAAAACAATGTCACTGTACGACGTGATATGTGTAAGCACAACAAACAACTTGCATCACTGTTGTCAAATCCACCCAATATGACCTCTTCCTCAACCCTGAATCAGAAATATGTGGTCAGGCATGCCCTGCAACCTAGGCCTGAATCAGCTGATTGACAGTTCACAGATCACAGATGGGATGACACATAGCCCATAGACAATCACGCAAACTGGAAAAACCCAGATCAATCCGTCAAATAGGCAGCGATGCCACAATAGTCTGAGGAGACTGCCCCCCCAATAAAACACATTTGACTGGAGGGTGCGCGTTCCCATAAATGTTAGATGCTTCATGAAGTTCGGAACACAGTAGAGCGTTCCCATAAATGTTAGATGCTACATGAAGTTAGGAACACAGCACACACAAAACACACAATGATCACACGCTCCACATGCTGGACATCTGGACATGTTACATACTGGCTTGCATTATGTCCACGGAAGGTCGAGACCTAGCTGCGCACTCTATCAGATGGCCAGACTTATGACTCCGTGACTAGGCCCGGATTCCTTTCTCCGAAAAATGCATAGAATTGTTTTTATGATGCTTCGAGAAATGTACATAATGATGCTCAGAACCAATATACTTTGACACATTCATCAGACCCCAACTCTGTACTGCTTTCCTGGCCGCTGCGTTTAATTAAGCCAGCTGTTCCTGTTTGCCAAACTCCCCTTGCCTTTGATTTTTTAAGGTAAATCCGCATTTGAGCAACGAAGCGTGGAGGATGGCAGGACTCAAGCACACTTTTCAACTGTTGGGAGAGTGTAGGAGGGCTGAAGGAGATCGGGAATGTTTCATGCATTTTGGTACATTTTTATATTATAACTGGGGGTTGCTGTATACAGAGGTGATGGAGAAAGGCAGCAGAACCCCCAGGTACATTTTTTGAGTGGAGGTCTTCGTGGAGAGCCAGAGGATGGAAGAAGCACCAGCTACTTAGGCATATTTATCTTAAACATATTGCTTGTGTAAGTTTCAACAAACGGTCATTGTCTCTGATGTTCTTCTTGGAAAACAGGCTTGTTATTGAAACTTTGTGAAACACAATTCTATATGGTTCTTATAATTATCAAAACTATAGCTCCATGTGAGCTTCTGAAAGTCACTTGAACGTGTCCATATAAAGCGACATATTACTGTACTTTTCAGTGTGTATTACTTGATGGTTCTTGGTTAATTTTTATCATTGACGGTGATAATAATTGCATTTTGAATGCACATTCTGGTTGACATTATACCTATTGTAAGAAGCAATACTTCATTTGTTTTTATGTGCATGCATCGTTTTGAGATGCCCACTAAAAATTAAAGAAATAATTGTTTCCCATGTTCCTCCTTGTAAAATAGGAAGTTGGACAGACAGTTAACAATGAATTAGATAGAATACTGACTACATGGGGGCCTGGGGTACTTAGTGGAAGCAGAAGACCTTCATGCTAGTCTAGACGAATCTGTTTTGTGATCCAAGTCGAACTAATTTTTATCCAGGTGCCTGCAAACTACATCAGTACTTAGTTAAACCCGAATTATATACAAAAGTTTTACACATGATTTTTCTGACTTTACCACCACACAGTTAAAACTTTAGACTCAGATTTCTAAGAGATCATGCATCGTAGGACAGCAAACAAAGTTTTTCTGCTGGATTGTGTGAACTTGAGATAGCATAACTGTGCAATATCTTCAAAGAAATGAAATGACACAGTTCGGGTCTCTTCATGCACTAGTCCACTTTGCCACCGCAGGCACCCTTGCACAGTCGGATGCTGTGTGGTGTGCACAGTTTCTGTTCAGGAAGGGTCCCCTTTCTCCTTAGAAAAATATGCTTAAGGCTATTTCCTCTATGTCCATATGCTGCAGCATGCAGCACACATGCAAGGAGGACAACATTTAGAAATTAAGATATGTTTCCTTCTTCCGCCAGCCTCAGGTAGGCTCAGGATTTTGGTATAAATCCATGCCTTCAAGTCTTTGAATATATAGATGTGCCTCACAAGTCATAGATGGATGCAGAAGAAGGCCTATGCGCCACCCATGTAACACCTCCCTTACTCAAAGTAACACAAGCCAGTGCACTTCTCTCCCTTATGTTACATTGTGTTACAAACCAATCAAATCACCATTTGCATTGGTTTGTGGATTAGGATTTTGTGTCCGGTCTGTGATAAAAAAAAGAACATTAAATGGACGAAAAACATTTGTAAATCTGGGCCTCAATGCTTTTTTTAAAGTAACTTTTTTTTCCTTAGAGCAATTTTGATTTCGAACCAGATTTAACATTGTTACACTTTGCTTTACCTTTACAAACAGAGTTTCAGGATTTGAGGTTCATGTAATATTATGATCTGCAAACAATTTTCCTGCAAATCTTATTTATTTTCTTTAGTTGCAAATGTGCATTTTGCTATTTTAGCAGCAAGGTTAAGAAACAAATGAGTGCACTATAGATGGAGGCTGACCTGTCTCTAACAACCGTGCGGTATACTAGTATAATATTACCCTGCGGCTAAAAAAATCTGAAGTGCGTTTAAGGATTAAATTAGACGTGCCTTGTTCGGATGCTGCGCCGCTGCCAGGGTATTTCATGCTCATCAAGTAAGCGCTCTACCACTTCGTTAATGCCACAGTAAATCAGAGTCTTTAACTTCAGCATCTATGGCAGTCACCGTGGGCCAGAGTATATTTGCAGAGCGTTCTATATTTTTAGAAGGATTTTTATTTTATGTTCCCAGTGTGCAATTTATTAGGAAAGAAGATGCAGCAACACGCATTTCGCTACTAATAAAAACATACACTGATGCTTCTTTTAACTTTTACTGGGGACATTGAAAAAATAATTATTTTTTATTTCGTTTTTGTTTTACTTTAAACATGGATAGAAAGACATCAGAAACCCATAGCACCTATGTCAATTTAATTCTGATTAAATTAATTATTTATTCTACTTCAGTATATACTCCCTTTCTTCTTGTCATGCACACCATGTTTCAGGACATGGGTTTTTCTTTTCAAATCAATGTTAGTTCTATTGTGTTTCCTGGTAGCAAATCAAGACTGCAACTCCCAGAATGCAACTGGTTGCCAAACGAAAGGCTTGGATTGAAAATCATTATGACATGGAAGGAGGTGGTAACTCTTCCTAAAACATGCTATCCACTGCACAATCAACCACAGTGGATGCATATCCAGGCAGTTCTAGGGACCTCCATCTAGCAGCAATCATGCAGTTTCTACAATAGAACATGACTTTGTGGTGCTATGACGTTTGGTGACGAAAAGTGTGACACTAAGTTAATGATGTGTGTCATGTTTAAATGAAATGTAGATTTATATAACTCAGCTTATCACTTGCGAGAGCCTCAAGGTACTGTCCATGGGCATGGAGAGATTAAGGCCCTCCTTTTGACCCTGGAGGTCAACCGCCATAGATAATGTGGCGGTATCACCGCCAACAGTCTGGCAGTGGATACCGCCACATTATGAGTGTGGCGGGTTGGCCGTAGCCAACCTGCCACATCCCCACTCATACTGCCATAGCGGTATGAACTGCCGGGCCGGATGTGCATCTCCTACCTGGCGGTCCACACATGACTGCCAGCTGTATAGCTGTATTAAGAGATGGCCTACGGCCATGCTTTCCACGATGGTACCACCGCCATGAAAACCATGGTGGTAGGGCTACCAGTGACAGGGAATTCCTTTCCTGTCACCGGTAGAAGGCTCCCCCATCCCCCCAGGAAGAACCTAAGCCCCCACCCCTGCCCCCCTAGAGTCACAGCGTCTCCAACCCCCCAGAATCACAGCACCCCCAGCCCCTAACCCCCTAGAATCACAGCACCCCCTACCCCCACCCCTCTAGAGTCACAGCGCAACCCCACACCCTCCCCGCTATCATGCACACACACGACACATGCACCCATGCACCACAACTTCCATACACGCATTGACTCACGCTCATCCATACACGCATTCACTCACACTCATCCATACACGCATTCAATCACACATACTCACACGCATACACACTGGCATGCACACACGCACTCACTGTAATATTCATACACGCATTCACTCACATACATACAACCACACATACACCACAACACACACAGACATATACACACACGCACACACACATTCAAACACACTCATAGACACCAGACACTCACATACAACACGTCCCACCCTCGAGCCCTCTCCCCTGTGGATGCCTGACTTACCTGTTCTGGGGAGAAGGTCATCCGGCAGGGAACTGGAGGGGGCGCTGCTACCGCCAGCAGCACCCGGCCAGCAGGACACCGCCAGGCCATCTGTATGGTCAAAATACCGCTGCTGACGTCCAACTGGCGGGGAGGTGCAGGTGGTAGCACTGCCCATGCGCCTCGTCCTCCAGCATGGCTGCTGACGGATTTCTGCCCTAAATGTGGCAGAAATCAGACAGTATCCATATTACGGTGGGCGGTCTTCTGGCACCCATGGCTTTGGCAGTCTTGCTTTGAGACCGCCAAAGTCATAATGAGGGCCCAAGTGATTTGCCCAGAATCTCAGGATGTTGCACCGATGCTGAGGCACAAAACCGGATTTCCATCTCCTGAGGCGGTCGCTCTAAAAGCTGAGTTACATCCTCTCCCCTTGATGTGATTCATCCATGAAGAGGTATTAACCCTTCCTGTGATACAGGGGCAAGCAGCAGAAATAAACCAATTAGTGGACTCCAGGTTCCACTCACACCAAACAATGCCTTCTTAAGCTTTCCTTTGTCAGCTGGCATGAAGTTATGGATTCACTGGCTTTGGTTAAAAAAATACTCACTGGAGCAGATCCCCACGGGGTTACCTGAAATGCAGTCTCCCACCCAAAAATGTATTTTTAGGTAAGGCTTGAGAGCACTAGTATCTGCAGGACATATTACTAACATTTCTTTTTTTAATTTAATCTTTATTTCGGGACCTATGGCCATACAAGCACATAAAAAATTAAACAGTATTGCAACTGCCATTACATTAAGATTCAATAAAAACAGTCAACATATATAAATAGTCGCTGGGTAAAAAATACAATAAGTAAATAAATATAAAAAAATCCGTCCAGGATTCCAGCAAGAGCAATCCACCATAGTTGCCTCTAATCAGTTTTCATAAATAAGTAATCATTCGATAAATAAACATTATAATAAAAAGGTATACTATCATTCATTTAGATTCTCATCAAAGAATGCTTGTTCCCACCACAGTAGCCTGTGTGCACAGACAATGAAAACCAAGTACCAAGATTAATTGTAAAAACTAGTGCTAGCCTTGAAAGCTCTTAAACACCACCTTGCCTTCATTCTTGGCCTGCCCTCGTCTTTAATTAAAAAATTCACTAGGGTGCATGCAAAATGAGTAAGTGAAAACTCAGATTCCACCACCATTGATAAGGCTAGTAGTATTACCTTGCCCAACCCCCCATTGGGCAATGGTTAACTACTCTTGCACTGTCTGGGTGGATATCTTAGCTCGCTTATGCCAGACACTAAGCAAAAAGTGGCTTACTGAATAAACAATGGGCTCCTCAGTGCTTGTTGTGTGTTGTCGGTGCGTATTGCCACCTGATAATCCCTAATTCCCAGAGCTAGACAGATGGGCCTAAGCCAGCGCCATCTTATATCTCAAAACCCAGGGCATACAACAACAATATGATTCACTGTCTCAGGCACAGAGTTACAGACAGGACAAAAAACGTGTGTGCCATCTTTGCACCAAGAACCACAAACAGCATTCGGCTGTAGACAACCGTATCTAAAACACAGGTAAAGACTTCTCGCCCTTGGGGGAGTTATAGTATCTAGAAAATCTTCAAACCTCTTCACATGTTTGATCCTCAAAAACATTTCAGTTAATTGACCCTGCTAGGCTCTGGATTGTTGATGCTCCGAGATGTGGTGCCAAAATGCTGTCTTTACAGCCTGTTAATACGAGTTACATTTTTGGTCAGACTGCTCTTAAAGTGCCTTGTGCTTCAGCTTCGTACACCAGGAGTAAATGAAACTCAGCCAGGGAACTTTTAGGGCTGTATCCGATCTTAATAAATGGCCTAAACGTCTGTACGTGGCCAGTTTGGGGGTAGACCAAATGCGAATCCAGTAGAGAAGGGGTTTTAGCTGGATAAGGTCTATCACCCTGTTGCAACCCAAATCATAGCACAGGGTGGTAAGCAGTGTACTTACTGGGACAGTTACTGGCACCCTAAAGAAGTTATTTTCAGCAACCACTAAGTTGTATGATTTAGTGTACCCCCAAATTTCAGCTCCATAGGTGGCGGCAGACAAGGCCTTGGCGCCGTAGACCTCAAGCGCGGGGGAAATAGAACAGGTTGTAGTGATCCTAAAAAACATAAAATGGCATTAGACTTATGTGACAGCGCCAAAGAGCTCTTTAAGATTTGGGGGTCCCATTTAAAATTGTTCGCCAGAGTAATACCTAGGTAACAAAACACGAAAACCTTTCAAGGTTTACGTTGCCCACTCTAACGTTCTTCAATCGTGCAGGGCACTTGCCAAACACCATAAATTTTGTTTTTGCACAGTTTATCTCCAATCCTCTCTCTACACAGAGCGACTCAAACCTAGCCAACAGTTTTTGAAGCCCCATTGAGGATTTACAGATTAGCAATGAGTCGTCTGCGAATAGGAAGATTGGAATTTTCCCTCCATTTATAGTGGGGGAGTCGTTGACACACTGCCCAAGGTATTCTGCATCGTCATTCATGTAAAGAAAGAAGAGCGTGGGGGCTAGCACACAGCCCTAGTGCACACCACGGCCAATAGGGATTCTGGACATCAGTTCCCCGTGCCTCCCCAACGTACCTGAGCATAGTTCTCAGTGTGCAATCTAATCAAAATATCTACAAGGTCACTCAGTACGCCCATCTTCCTCAAGACCCTCCAAAGATTATCACGCGGGATCAAAGCAGAGGCAGCTTGCAAATCAACAAAAGCTACATATTGCTTCTCCTGTTCTTGGAGGACGTTTCCAGTATAGGACAGAAAACCTGAATACTTGGTCAATAGTGCTAATCTTATGCCGGAAGCCTGCCTGCAGGAACAAGAACACATCGTCTGTGGCTGCCCACATCAATAATTTGTTGAGTACTTGTCTTGCAAAGATTTTTTGGATCTTATCCAGTAGGCTAATGGGACGATAATTAGCAGGATTGCTTGCATCTCCTTTTTTAAATACCAGGACCCATGAGACCCTCTGAGTACTAATAATTTTGGCTTGGAGATCATATGACCAACCCGAGTGTTCCCTTAAGCAATGAGCGACTTTGTTTAACAATGAGTCATGCGACTCTTGCTTCTCTATAGCTAATCATGAGACATTCTCAAGAACTATGATGTATGGGGTGCATTCCGGTGGTAAACAGGGTCTAACATCAGAAATATTCAGGGCTTGTTGAGGAAGACCCCGAGTTGAGGAAGACCCCGAGTTCACCTTGCCTCTAGCTGCTAAGGCGCGGTTGATACCAGGTCATTGGGAAATACCCTCATTAGGCCCTTTGTCAACCAGGGGCCTATTCTCCATGAACAATGCAAGATGCCCAAATGGACCAACAACAGCCCCAGTTGGGCATTCTGCCTGGGCCTCTGGGGGTGCGCGGTGCACCATACTCTTATAACCAGTCAATTTTGCAGAGCTTGGGGGATATGAACCACTCATATGGGCATTTCCTATCTGTTTCAGTTCAAGCTCAATGGAGTATAGACGCTCAAATATGGGTTTCAATTTCAGATCCAGAGCAGTGTATAGCATGGTTTCCAACTGTTCAATCGTCACACACTGATCCGGGTTAACTACCTGCCTTATTTCCTTTGCGAGGGCCTTCTTGCTAGTTGTCTGATTAGTAAACTGGATAACGGACTGGTTATTTCCAGTCCTCTGGTGTTTTTGTGTTCTGACGATCTCCGGTTGTTTCCTTTTCCTATTCCCAGCTGACAGCTGTTCTTCTCCTGTCTGGGACGGAGAGGCTGAAACTGTGATTATAGGCTCCAGTAGAACCAGTGCCTGTGTTGGCACCTGTGCTGGCTTCGTAGTATCCCCCGGCTCCCTGTTGAAGCTACATCTGCATGGGTCAGTTAAAAAAGACCGCTGTCTTGCCCTAGCAGCTCCTTGTCTTTGGCAGGAGAGGATGTTGAGGCCCCAAAATCTCCTAGGGTAGGAGAATGTTGTGAAGCGATGGAGAGCTGGTGCTCTGCCAGCTCAATTTCCTTATCGATAATAGCGACTGCCCGTGTTATAAAATTATCCATACACAGTTTGCGTGAGCCAGTATAGCCATTGGGGCCAAGGGGCCCAGTAGCAGCTTTGGTACTGGATTGAATCTTGCCTCTAAGCACAATTCAATACCAGAAGATATCCCCTCACAGCCATAAATGAACTAACACCATAGTTCCCAGTCAGTGAACGAATACCTCTTTAAAGACCACAAGGCTCAGTTTGGTGCTTCCAAGGGGGTTGGCACTGACCAGCCTCTTCCGGACGATGATGGGCGAAGATGTGTCCGTTCTTGGCTGGGCACTTGCCTGGGCATGACTTGCATGCGTCCCGCGCTGCAGGGCAGTGCTGCTCAGTTTATGGCGGCCGTTAGAACAGGGCAGCCTGGGGCTTGTAGTCCACCTCCTCTTTGCTCTCTCAGAGCTCCCGGTGGTTCTCCCGCGTTGCGGGTCTGCGTGGATCAATTTATGGCAGCCGTCAGGGCAGTCTGGGACTTGTAGTCTGCCCCCTCTCCACTCTCTCAGACCTCCCGGTGGTTGTCCCGCACTGCAGGTCAGCGTGGCTCAGTTTATGACGGACGTCAGGTCAGGGCAGCCTGGGGTTTGTAGTCCGCCCCTGTCTGCTCTATCAGAGCTGCCCAGTGGTTCTCCAGTGCTGGGGGTCAGCGCGGCTCAGTTTATGGTGGCCGTCAGGGCAAGGCAGACTGGGGCCTGTAGTCTGCCCCCTCTCTGCTCTCTCAGAGCTCCTGGTGGTTCTCCCGCGCTGAAGGTCAGCGTGGCTCAGTTTATGATGGCTGTCAGGGCAGGGCAGCCTGGGGCTTGTAGTCCACCCCCTCTCCACTCTCTCAGAGCTCCCGGTGGTTCTCCACATTTCTTTTAACTGTACATAAAATGGGGTTTGACTCCAGCCCAAGGAGCATTAGTGTCTGATCTCATGCTATTGGCTATGTGGTAATTTTTTCTAAATGCGCTATTTTTGGTGAAAAATTATTTCTGAATACTAATGATTTTTCTGATGTAACCAATGAATTATTAATGTTGCACTTGAAACTGTTTTTATTAGGTTTTTAGAAGTGTGTTTATTATTGTAGTTTAGTTTTGCTAGTTTTTCATAGAAACACCACTTTGCTGTTTTGATTAAATGTTCATTACCCCTTAAAAACAATGTCACACAGCTTATTTTCTCTCCCTATGGTCTTTGCAGAGCCCAGGACACTGTGGCATAACTGTTTTTTTTCAGAGGACATGTATTGTGAATGAAGTTTTCTTCATGTACTAAATGTATTAATCCCAAGGACAACTCCGCAAGAAGTTCCAAAGTAGGCTTGCAAGACTAGACTGCTGGATGGGTCTTTGCTTGGACAATGTTCATATTTGATTGCACATCTCTGGACTGCAGAAGCTTCCGGAGTTTTCCTTTCCTTTGAAATTTTCCTTGTTTGTGACAATCTTATTTCTGATTTGATCAATATGTGTTATCACTAGCCATGCCGTGCCAAATTAGCAGTTTTTGCTAATTTCTTTTCATAAGATTTGTTTTGGTGGTGAGCCAGATGATTTCCCTTTTCTGACATAGTCTCAGTCAATCCACTTACAATTGTTGCTGCTTATTGGGTCTTAGACTTATTCTAGTTTCTGACTATTTACTCTGTATCTGGTCCTTCATGGTATATATTTTGCTTTTCTCAATAATGCCTATTTCGAGATTTTAGTAAAAAAAATCCAACTTTTTCTTTGACCTAGAACTCAGTTATTGGGTTGTCCTTGTCACCATTTTATTACTCTGCTAAGCTAATGTTGGGTTTGATGACAGTGAGGTGGGGGTGACTCTTATCATTCGATCAAGTGTGCCAGAGCAGAACCGGCCGATGCAAATTTTGGCATGATTTAAACTTTGGTGTGCCTTAAAATATATTGGGGATTCTGAACCCACAGCTTTTTGGTGTATCAGTCCATCTTCTATGGAGATCTTGCATTGCAAAGAATAAGGGACTATTTTACAGCTGACAACTACACTCAGGGCTAGATTTAGAGTCTGGCTGATGGTTACTCTGTCACTAGTGATGGCTATCCCATCACTCTTATTACAAACACCATATCTTAAAATGTGCTTGTAATAAAGCTGATGGAAGATCCGTCACACATGTGAAAGAGTAACCTGTCATCCAAACTCTAAATCACACCCTCAGTCTTCATACATTTATTTCTACGATAGCCATACCCCCCATTGCCACCTTATTATCCCCACCATTATCACCAACACCATCACTACCACCATAACCATCAACACAACCAACATTATCACCACCAACGTCCATTTTCTTCCCCACTATAGCATTAATGCATGTCTGGTTTGGCATACATTATCACATGCAAGACAGACAAATTGGCCCTGCCAATTCTTGCTAGAACTGAGGCAATGTGAGGAACTTAAGTCTAACTGCCTCCAAAGGTGCCTACGCTGTCTATTTGAAAGTTAAATTGCATGAATACTGCATATAAGCCACAGGCATGTACCTATCCATTCTGCTGTACTACACACAACCATTATCTTCATTGATAGTTTGAATTTGAGATTCAGCATGGGTTTAAATCATGTTACATGTTCACTTATTCAGGTAATTTGGAGGCCATATTTATAGTTTATGAAAGGTTGCTGTGAAAGAACGAAGAAACTTTGTTTTTATGGGAATATCATTTTCCGACAGCATGACAATTGTGAATATGCATGTACCAGTAGATACCAAACTGTGCTCTGAGGAAGTATAACAATATAGCTAACTGGTACATTGCAAAATAAAAAACTGGAGAGATTTGCATTTTCTGAGAAGAGGAAAAAAATGTGGCTGTACATCTGCGTTTTCTGATCAGGAAGGCGGGAGGAATAAAGGTTTGATTGTTTTGGTCCTTTAAATAGCGTTGACTTGGTACCTTACTGGTGCTTCAGGGTTTTTGAGACATTATCAGATTGTAGAAATATATTCAGGCAGTAACAATGAGCAGCTGAAGAGTCATACTCAACATGGGCAGCCACAAGTGGCATGATTCTATGTGTAATTATATGTTATGGTACTAGGGACATAATAAATAGAATGAACTGCAACTCTGAGGATTCTGTGATGCACATCTTCAGTCTTGGTGTCTTGTTAGGCCACAAGCACTGCACGGAGCCTGTTGACGACAGTGAAGACTGGATTTATCTTAGCCTGATATTGGCTTCTATGAGAGTTATTTACCTAGGCTATACACTGTACATTGCTCTTTGCTGCTGTTGCCTCTTTCTGTTCCGGGAGGCAACCAGTCTGACCTATAAACTATACTATTCAAACTACAGCTTATTACGAGATTGGGGTTCGAACTAGAATGATGATGTGCTGTTGACAAAGCCAAATCTAGATGCTCTGGCATAGTGCAAAGTGCCCGTTTACAAATAATGGCAGAAACCAACTTCACTAATATTCACAGGCAGGGTGTATTCTACGGATGCATAACAACAAATGCAAACGTAGATTTGGGGGCCTACAAATGACAGCAGACCCCCATTCTTACTTTTGCATTCTTATAGTGATAGTATTCTGACTCATGTCTGTTTAATGGACGGAAGTGGCAACAACTTGAAAGTACTTCGTAAACATGAAAGAAATGTGATGCATTTGTGTCCAGTCATTATATAGGTCTCATCTGGGATGAACGAATATCGAGGGTCTCTGGCCCTTCAAGCTTAGATTTTGTATCGTGTTTGGTGCTAAGGATAAGAGGCAAGAGGACAGACATAGATTTTCTTGACCACTGCATTTATTCTGCATAATTGTTCAGCAGAAAATACTTTTTTTTAAATAATACTTGACGTGGATGAGGTGGAGAACCCAGCATTGTAGAACTTTACCACATATGGCGAAGAAGGACAATAGAAGCTATCATAGTGAAAAAATGTCGTACGATCATCTTCAAATCCAGCTTCATAGACAGTCAACCATCAGGAGTTCCCAGGCAGAGAACTGGAGCCCCACATGAAAGGTTAGCGGAGATTGCTTGTGCCTTTCTTGGGGCGCTGATGTGCAGCTGTCGGTAGCAGGAGGGCGGCACAACAGGAAGCACAAACATCAGTGCTGTAAATCTCCTTGGCATTTTTGGACTAGAAAGTGGCACAGTCTGCAGATGACTGGGCCTGGCATTTCCATTAAACGCACGCGTGCATGTGTTTCTGCAACTGTGTGGGGGCTTCTGGTTGGCAGAAATTAAAGTAGGGGCTGAGTCCTTATTTACTTAGCAACACAGGAAATACAAGCGCGCCTGTGTAGTGGTGGTATTAGCGCAGGGGTGTTAGATGCTGGAGGGTCAGCTGTTGCTCACGCCGGAGGTGTTAGCTACATTTTGAGATAGGCAGTGCTAATGATGTGCAAGTTATGACTACATTCATGTCAGCATAGCTAACTTTGTTTGTACACCCCCGAATGCGCTATAGCCAGAAAGACGCTTCTGTTGAATGTTTTTTTGTATTTGTAGAATATGCCCACAGTTTCCACCTTAGTGCACACATTTTTACGCCACAATACCTTTGCGATATAAGGCTATTATAACTCTGTATGCTTTGTAGCCTGCTTTTTTGAAGCAGTTAGGAAAATGTCTTTTCTGCCCCGAATAATCATGTCAAGCAGACAGGAGTATGGCAGAACTGCAGAGGTGGAAGTGATGACATGGGCCACAGCGACCAGCACCCTGTACCAAGGGCCCTGACGTTCAGGACCCTCGGCCATTCAAATTCACCCCTTACATTAACCCGTTATTATGAAGCAGTTTAGTGATGTGTTTCCAACCACCTCGTGTGTGAGGCTCTTCTGCTTGTTAAGCACTAGATGATTACAATTTTGTTATATATATTTATTTATTGTGCATGTCATAGTGCATTGAAGAACAGACGTGCGCAAACCACCACTTTCTATTGGTCTTCCCTAAAAAAACAATAAAAAAACAGTCGTACTCCAACCACTTTCGACTGTATCTTCTCTTAGAAGACACAGTGGAAAGTGGTAATACCACAAATCTGTTTTTTAATTTGTTTCCGTAAGGTAAAAACACAGAGCCATATTTATGGCAAAGTGGCGCAGTACCGCACAGGAAGTCGCCGTGCTGCGCTGCATCACATGGAAAGGGCAGGAATGCAACCCATTTAAGGCATACAGTGCATCCCTGTCCTTTTTCCCTACGTTAGTGTGCAATGGGCTGCCCAGCACTAACACAGGCACCCTTGTACCATGGTGGAAAGGTGCCTGTGTTGCATGCAGGATTGATTGTGTAAGAAGG
This sequence comes from Pleurodeles waltl, assembly GCF_031143425.1. NCBI lineage: Eukaryota > Metazoa > Chordata > Amphibia > Caudata > Salamandridae > Pleurodeles > Pleurodeles waltl. The sequence goes on from NC_090436.1 coordinate 822,634,061, forward strand.
GGTGCCTTACTGCACAAAAACAGTCCTTGGAGGCACATTCCTCTATCGATGCATGCTGCAGAATGCAACACACAAAGAAAGAGAAAGTAAAAGGAGAAATGACAATATTTCTCCGTGTTACGCCTCTCCTGGTTGGGTGTATCTTTTTGGTGCATTCCCAGGTTTACCAGGCTTGGTAAATCTGGGAATACATCAAAACCCATGGGAGCTGCATGAGAACACCCACCTAACAGCCATGGAATGCCTCCCTCGCACAGAATAATGCAACAGAATGATTTGCACTGCGTTGCATTACTCCAGATTTTTGTAGCCATTCAGAGCCACACAGAATGGCTTTGTGTGGCTTCAAAAATCAGGCTTAGGGGTTTGAGTCATGCATGTACCATGTTGTGTGCTGCAAGCATGATTCAAAGCACTCATAAATATGTCCCATACTCTTATCACGTTTGTTGGAAGTAGGAAAAACAGTGCTTTTGCCCTCTATTCACACAGCACAGGTCACTTTTTATCGCAAGCAGGAGAACTTTGATGGTGGTGTAATCAGTCCATCCAAGGAGAATTGAGTGTACTCCTTCAAATGATTGTGGTGCATTCGATAGCTGACCCCGTACCAATGTGACCTGCAACCCACTAATGTCGCCAACCCACTCTTGATTGCACTACGATTTTCTCTTGCTGGAATAACCTGTGAAATTGATAACAGAATCCATACTGTCTAAAACTATGATATCAACCCTGGGTGTTCTTCAGTGTTTTACGTGATTTTGTACCAACCTTCACTGTGCAGTTCTTCATATGTACCGGTGCTATTGCTGACTTTGAAACTCATGATATGGACAGAGTTGTGCAGCTAGAGGTGCATGTCTGGCCCCCACTGCAGAGACCCAAATAATCTCTTGATTGTCATTACTCTCTGTGCAACTCCTGGAGAACTTGTAGCAGCCAGTGTAAATATTTGTATCTGACCCAGGAGAACAACCATATTTTTTGTGAATGCCAACTCGAACTACTGAGCTAAAACAGTCCACAGCTCCATTGAAACAGCTCTCAGTGACTGGACAGCTGCTGTGTGGTCTATGTTGTCTTTGGGACTGTACTATACTTCCATGAGATGGTTAGAACAACTGTGGCACCTTCTTCAATCCACTTTTAGGAAAGCTTGCGCCATGGACACTGCAGTGCTCTTGAAACACTTCTCAAGCTGGATATTCTCATGCCAAGGTGACAAAATTCGAGAACTCAGGGATATCTTATGGCCACAGGGTAATTGCTGTGGGAGACGCCTCAAAAAAAGCTCACACCCCAGTACATAGTCAAGTCCTAAAGTTGAGGAATCCACCAATATCAGTCAATATTGTTACCAAAATCACCACTGTCATCCCCACAATCTTACATCAAGCACAGCCTTCTCATTCTCTGTACTACTCATCATGCTCCAACACTCTCCCGCTATCATTGTTTCCATGTTCTCATCTCACCTTAGCTTTGTATGTAGCGGGTTCAGTGAGTAGAGCTCTGGGCACAGATTGTCTCAAACAGTGGCTATTCCCCCCCTCATTTTTTAACATTCACTCAAAGTAGTTATGTAATTCAATATCTTGCAAAGTTAGAGCTGCTGAGCAAAGGTCCTTGTCCGCCTTGAGTGTCTTGTTGCCAATGGAAATAATTACCATTTACAAATATTCATTGATTAGACTTGTGCCAAAGATATCATCCAGAATCATGACAGTCATGTCTCCCGTGTTTGTCCAGATGTGTTCCACATGAGGATCTGCACGCAATACAGGTAATGACCTTCATTTGGGGGCTCTGAGTTCTCAAATTTTTTCAGCTATGTAGGAGTGACAAATAGAAAGCTAATGCTGATGTAGCCACGATTGAATGGAATAGAGAATTACTTCCTGTTCCCTCTCAAATGACTAGTGCAAAGGGCTGAATTCAGCAAGATGATTGTATAACAAACACTGTGCCACACATTTTGATGAGTGCTGCCAGTTTGACGTGATCTGGGGATGGCCAGTCTAGAAGCTGGAACCATACCTGAAGCTGCAATCACTTACCACCATGTGGCAGAAAAAGAAAGTGATCACAAAGGATATAAAATGACAAAAAGATATTGACAGCAAAAGCCATGCCAGCATTTCTAAGATCACACCCGGAGACATGGTTCTTGCCTTCAAGAAATGAATCAGGAAAAGCTGACATTATCTAGGGCATAGTGCGCGAGAGGGTCACAAGAATCAAGGAAAGCATTGACACTGCTGTTTTAAACCCTTGTACTGTTACAGGGGAGGTCATATAAGTAAGAACGAAAAAAATGACCTTCAGTTTTCAACAGCCCTCTTGTTGTCATGTCTGAACTTTGTTGTGGATTGCCGCAGGGGCAGCACCATGGCAAACTTGTGACAAGCTTTTCAAAGTTGAGTTTTGCAAAAATGAGGAAAGGTATCTAGGACTTCATACAGGAATGACTAATCCAGATAGTGCGAAAGCTTCTATTTAAACCTGTCTATTATACATGTGCCTCATACTGCCAACACAATCCTTTACTGGGATTTAGAGCCATTTCTTTTACATCCCTCTATAGCCCTTTGATCCATCATTTACACTTCATGTTTATATTCATCATTCAAGTCCTCCTGCTCCTTCTGCTCTCTCACTTTATCTTCTCGTTTGCTCTTCTCCCTCGTCCTCCTATTACATTATCCACACCCCCTTTCCTTGCTAGTCTCTTCTTCAGTCCCCCTTTTTCATTTGTCTCTGTTTCTTCCTTTATCTTTCCTTGTGGTCTTATGGTAAGGCATACTTCTTGTTAATAATTAGGCAAAGTTCTTTTTTCTTTTGGAGATTATCTGTCTATAGCTTGTTTTAATAGCATTCTCAGCTTGTAACATCTTGAAAACGAAGGCATCCATAATTGTTGAAAAAAAAAAGTGGAATTCTAGAAGAAAAAAAAATCACACGCATTGCTTGGCTAAATTGCTATATGAATGATACTAATTAAATGCTGAGTAGTAGAGTGAATGGTCACCTCACACTAAAAGCTGCTTACCTTTGAACACATAAAACGACCAATCTGCCAGAATCGTTTTGCCTTGTTTTTCTAGGTGTGTCTGGTAATGGTTAACAAAGTGAAAGGCACTTGCCACTTTGTGAATCAAGCCCTGCCATGAAAGCCCATGAGAATCAACTATTACTAATGCCAGGGCCATATGAACCAGGTGAAAATGGCTTCTATACATTGGTGTAACATAACTTGAGCTCCCTGCCTGCAAGATATGCTGAAGCCCCCCACGCCCCACCCCACCATGCTCTGCCCCTTTCCTCCTCCAGAAAAATCAGTAATGTATTATTTGTAACTGTAAGGAGAGCTACCTATAAACCGAGTTTGGTTTGTATTATGTCCTTTCTCTATCGCTCCCTCTTTGTCTCCCACTTAGCAGTCTCTATGTAATGCTTCTACCTCTGCTCTTCCTTTAGACCTTCTCCTGGTCTCCACTGTCTTGATTCTGTCTTTCTCCACTCCAGTGCTTAGTTTGATAGTGAGAGACAGTGGGGTGAGTAACTTTTCTTCAGTCGCGGCTGGTGACGGTGCAAAGTGGTGGGGCAGAGGTGGGTGGAATAAAAAATAATACAAAAAATAAAAAAAACGTAACCGAAGCTCACTGCCAATCTCCGCCGTACTCCAGGCACAGGCTCCCTGCGGCCAATTATGACGCTACTCTGAACAGCGTTATGATTGGCTGGAGTACCCTGGCTGGGCGCTACAAGGCAGACTCGGCAACACAGTGGTGGGTTGGAGAGAGCCCTGTGCGCATGTGTGTTTGGCCGGCCTGAGACAGCCGACCAAACATACATGCGCACTGAGGGGAGTGCTCTGCACACTCCCCTCATGACTGTGTTCCCTCTATGGCCACACCCCTTTAAAAATAAAACAATAATAAACGTAGTTTATTATTGTTTTATTTTTAAGTGGTTGCAGATCCTGCTGCTGGCGGGGGTGATGCTCCTCTGCCACAGCGGAGAAGCCGCCCTGCTTTTCTTCCAGACCTCTGTACAGGGCAAGAAATAAAAGTTCCAAATTGCAACTTTGCTACGTTTTTTCTGCCTGAAAAGAAATGCTCAAGCTAAACAGCACTTGCTGTGCATTGCTTGGGCCTGTTGGTCCTTGTGGCAGTCACACTCACATCAGTAGAGGCTGAGGGGGCCCCCTCTAGTATGGGTAACCCTGCCCCCACCCTACAGCGGGGCTGTAGGGGCTCCTGTTACACCCTTGCGTCTATACCTATATTTAAAACTATTAAATGCACCTCCAGATGTGATAACGCTGCCTCCAGAAGAGATGAATTCAAATTTAAATATTTGTTCTGGACTTTCATGCAACTCATTCTGGATGGAGGTTTTCATAGGAATTGGGCTGCTCTTCCAACTATATTAAAAATGCAATTCCTGATAATGCCATTCCTGGTAATATTAAACCAATATGATGCCACCCAGAGCCTCTTATTGGACAAAAAGAACTTATGTAAAATTGCAACGCCAGAGAAATTTGTATCGCCATAGGAATGACTAGATAAATATGACTATATTTTGCGAACGGGAAGCATTATATGCAGGATTATATACTAACTATGTTCTTTATTATTTTTCTGAATGTACGTCACCATTTTTCCTTATCTTCTAAACTGTCTTTGTGCCTTTGCTTCCCCTGTGTTCCCCATTCTGTTAGTGTTTTTCACTTCACATTTTATAAACAAGCACTGGCATAGCAAGTTATAGAAGCAATTTGCCATAAAAAACAAGAAGCCAAACAAATGTCACCACCTATATGTGGTGGCCATTTGCTTTCATTATTTTTTTTTTAAGTCATATTTAACTAGAATAGAATAGTGCAGGTGCTTCCTAGCAAGCAGGTGTACTTAGAACAGGCATGACATCCCTTTTTGTTTTACTTCATATAACAGGAAAACATGATATTTATTGGTGCAAAGGCAAGGCACTATTAACTGTGAATTACTATAACCTGGAGACGCAGTACAAGCACACTAGGATGACTGAAAATAGAGAGAAAAAGGCTAAAGGATCGTAAACAAATTAGGAAACTATTTACCCATAGGCCCCGACACTGAAGAGCACTACTTTTTAGGGGGACAGCCCTATGTGATCAGACTAAATGCGTCACTCACAGTGCAACAGGGCAAGTGGCTGAAGTTGGCTGTCCCGTTGCCCGATGCTGTATGCTGTTGTGGGAAGTAGCAGAATTTGATTGACAGCGGAACAGATCGATGAATGACGAAAGACGACTCAATTGCCCCTCCATATATATTTATTTATTTTTTATGTATGCCCAATTTTAAAAAAAAGATAGCGCTGTGTAGATTTCGAGAAGGTAAAGTTTTAAGCTTGAGATCTGTTTATTATTAATAGTATGGTCTATAGTGTATGCATAAAGCTGTAGAGACACCACCACTATTTTAAAAACAAATATTTCTTTATTGCCATATTCTTGTCGTTACAACAATAATTAGGGTACTAGTAAGTGGCAGTGCTTATATCAGCATACAAGACAATGATAATTATGATAATGTAACAAAGGATCATACACCAATGTAGGCAGGCATATGGTGTGTATATAGACCAATAATTATGTACCTCGGACGAGAGAGGTAAGCTACATCAATGCATTGTCAGTGTCAGAGGCATCAGCGTGTAGCTGTGTAGGAGTCCACTCTGTGCCCTGTCAATCACCAGGGCTTGTTGTGATGGGGCCACCGTAGCATGCGGGGGGCGTGTTGAGTCAAGCTCTAAGGGGTTCCCTAGAACTCGTACACTGGTATCCAGCCCTGTTGTGTGAGAGACATGTGGCATTCCAGCCCATGCCAGCCATCATGGAGGGCGTCTACCTTGTCTTGCAGCTTGAGCACATACGTGTCTCAAAGGGAGACAGCACCCCCTCACACCTAGGAGTGCATCAGCCTCAGCTGTCGCCCACTTATGCACAACCCTAAGCCAGCAGTCAATCAATGGCAGCTGTGCAGCCTTCAAGGGCATGATAATCAACCGCTTGAAGAGGGCTACAGCTAGTTCGGCCAGCCACAGATAATGGTTAGTGCTTTTTGTACCTTTGGTGATTTCCAGCAAGCAAAGCAGGAGACCAGGAGGTAATAGTATGCTAATCACTTCTGAAATATGGTCCATCACTTGCACCTGTACCTGTGCTAAAGGGAGGCATGAAGGTCATGTCCTGGTGACTTCATCAGGGCATATTAGGGCCACCCCGGGAAGCATTCTATGGAGCCAGTGCAGTGTGAGATATGTGTGGTGTAGGTAATTAAACTGAGAGAACATCAGATGAGCATTATGGGATACGTGCTTCACTGGTTCAAGTGCTAACCCCACTGCTTGGTCATCAGAACAGTCCCCAGGCATGTGTGCCATCAGGGCTTGCCAAGCAATGCATGATATGTTTCTGCAGCTTGTAATGCTGCATACAGCACAGTAACGGCCCTACGTCCAAGGCTGTGAGTCAGAATGCACCGCAGGCTGTGATTTAGGGTCAGAACCTCCTGGCCCACTGTCCAAGTATTCTTGGTATCCAGGACAAGTGCATTGTAAAATTGGCTAGCTTCCAGCCCACAGTTCCTCTGCAACTCATGAAAGGAGCGCAGGTCCCCATTTTTATACACGTCTCCCATGCAGGACACCCCAGCCTCCTGCCAGGGTGTGGGATCATGTGTCCCAACAGAGTCCACATCCCATGCATAATCCAGAGCAGCAGTTGTGGAGCAAAGGGGGGAACCAAGCCGTGGTTCAATGTACCTGTTACAACAGTGTTTTGCTATGTGTGCCAGTTCCTCTGGGTGGGCCACCATGTGATAGGAGCCAATCTAAGATTTCCAGGCCCCCAAATTCCTCCCTGATTGACCTGCATTCCCCCATCATGTCCCCCACCACCCAGTGCATAGGCCATTCGAGCTGCGCCACAGCAAAGTAAAGCTTGAGGTCCTGCACTCCCAGGCCCCATTCCATCAATGGCTGCTGGAGCGTTCGGATGGATACTCGCTAATGTACTCCGCCCCATAATTAGTCAGAGAATAATCTCAGCAAATTCTCCAAAAATGCTCTAGTGGAGACCACTGGCACCACCACAAATAAGTATAGGAGCCACTGGAGTATTATTTTAGCTGTGGCAGCTTGGCCCATAGGTGACAGGGGCAGGCACATCCTAAAGCCCTAAGACTGCCGAAGCAATGTTAGGGTTCTACCATGGTTCCCATCGAGGAGATCCTTGTGGTTGTGGTATATGGTAACCTCAAGATATCAAAACATCTCAGGCTGCCCTGGCAAATGACTTGGTTCCGGTCCCTCCAACTCTTTGCATTCTACCCTCCTCAAGGGGAAGATGCAGGACCTCCCCCAGTTCACCCGGAGTCCTGCCATATTGCCAACGAGTTCTAAAAGATCGAAAAGAGCCAGCAGATCTGGCCCAGTGTTTCACAGGTAGACAAAGACATCGTCGGCATATAGGGAAACTGCATGACAGTGCAGCCCCACCTCCACGCCCCAGCCCTGGCCCTGTGTTCCATGGCCAATGTAAAGATAATAGGGGAGTGGGAGCAGCCCTGCCATGTGCACCTGCCAATGTCGAATTGTTGCATATTTGGCACCTCGTGTGCAATGTGTAGAGTAACAACCCAATCCAGGAACTTGGGTCCCATGCCAGGGCTTCCAGGACAAGCAGCAGGTTCGGCCAGTCAAGAGTGTCAAAAGCTTTCTCAAAGTCCAAGGAAACTGCCACTGGGAGTTCCATGGACCCCTCGACCGCACACATAATGTGGCACTACCTGCAAATATTATAGGAGGTGGCTCTATGAGGGATGAACCCGCATTGATTGGGGTTGACCAGGGTTTGGAGCATCGGGGGCAATCAATTAGCTAGCATTTTGCTCAAGATTTTATAATGAGTGTTCAGCATTGACACAGGGTGATAGGAGCTCACCTCCAGGGTGTCCCTGCCCGACTTGAGAAGTACCATGACGGGGGCCTTGCGCAGAGAGTTGGGAAAACTACCCTGCTAGTGCGCCTCCGGATACACCATGAGCAACCAGGGAATGAGGGTAGTCTTAAACATTGCATAGTATTCTACCGGGAACCCATCCTTTCCTGGGACATTGTTGTGGGCCATCTAGCATATTGCTGCCTGTATTTCCTCACACTGTAAGGGTTGTTCAAGTTCCTGGTCCTGCAGGGGGTTCAAGTGGGGAAGGGTAACTAGCTCCAGCTATATAGTTGTGGTGGCACTCCGGAAAAGGAACCAGGGGGTGGCATACAGCAGTTCAAAGTTCTGAGCAAAGACCTTGCATATGGCAGCTTGCGAAGTCACAATATCACCAGTAGGAGTACGAATCACTTCGATATTGGTCCTTGGGACTGCAGAGTGCAGCAGCCACGCCACTGTACAGCCTGGCTTATTACCGTCCGTGTTCTGCAGAACCAGTGATGCCTTATAATCAATGTAATTAAAGTGGCATGTCTGTTCCCTACATTGATACCGCAGGTCTCGGAGTCGAGCACAAGCCTCGACCACTGTCACTGCCTCCACTTCAGTGGCACACAAGCGTGCCTCCAAGGCCAGTACACTGAGAAGGAGGAATGCCCATTCTCAACAGGAAGTCTTAATGCAAAACCCCTAATGTCCACTTTCATGGTGTCCCACTAAACCCCCTTGGACTCTGCAGAACATTCATTCTTCTCAAATTAATGAGCCGATGAGTGCCTACGGTAGGTCGCATCTCAGAGGGCCTCCGTCTGCAGTCACCATGTTGGTATCGGCACCCTGTCCTCCCCCCAACAGAAGGCCATCTTATGGGGGCTGTGGTCTGACAGCATTTGTCCTAAATACTCCGGGTTCAGCACATGAAGCCAGAACTCCGCAGATGTAGTCTAACCTAGTGTATATCTGGTGTCCCAGAGCGTAGTAAGAGTACTTCACATCCTCTGGGTAACTCAACCGCCAAACATCATGCAGCTGTTTTGTGGATGTCCAGTGTTTGAAATGTTTGGTCGCCTGTAGGGCCTGCGTCCCTGGAAGGAGGCACCTGGTGATCCGTTTCCATGCATTGCACACAATTAAAGTCCCCACCCCATATTCTAGCGGCCTGGGGGTTCCAAGAGTAAGGCTATTGACAATGTGCACAAAAGAGCAACATGAAGTGTGTTGGGTGCATATAATAAAATGAGCGATAATGAGCACCCATCAGGGGCACCTTCCGGTCATCAGGGTCCACCACTGTCCTGCTCTTTACAAATGGGACCCCGGAGCAATGCAAATCATAGCCCCTAAAGCAATTGAGGAATTCCTAGTGCCAAACTCCTGCCCACTCCATCGCCTAGACACCTTATCTAGCTCAATCGCCATAAGGTGCTCCTCTTGAAGGCAGGCTATGTGTTTGTGTTTCCACCAAAGGTATGCATATATTCTATGTCAACGTGTAGGAGTCGCCATAACCCTAATGTTCCAAGTCAGTATATTGCATGTGACATCCATAGGGTAAGTGATGTATCCCCCACCCTGAGAGGTTGATTTTAATGTCTGTTGATTTATTGTTGTATTAATGTTCCAGGTTACCTGACATAGGAAGTCCATATGGTACAGTAAGTTACACTCATATGACACCCCCCCTAAATTTAGAGAAATCATACTCTTTTTTTAGACCTGTGGCTTTATACTGTTCAGATAGGGGCACCCTATCAAATACATCCTGAATACAACCCCATATTAGGCCTTAATTGAGTGTCCTACAAATTAGTGTTTTATTACTGCCTGAGGAATTACCAAGAAGGCAGGGTTAATTCGCCCCCCCAGTGTGGAATTATTACATCATTACAATTTGTGGTTTTGGAATGGGAATTGGGATAACTTGTTTTCTACCTGTTGGTAAACAATGATGTGGTGGAATGCTGGAGGGATGGAATATAGAGGAGGCTTCTGTTGTAATCCTGTTACTTGTATTAACTTTGTCTTTGATTTTGCGTTCGAGGCATCTGTATGGGTTTTTTTGCGAGATTTTTTGCAGTTTCAAACATATAGCGCAAACTCAACACAAAGGTATTTGATCACTTTACATGAGCTCCAGTTACATTACACAAGACCACATTCATTTTTTTGTAGGCACAAGGAGAATAAGGGCCAGATTTACTAATCTTTTAATTAACGCAGTGCAGAAAGGCAACTTGCTATGCTGCGTTTCGTGAAAGGGAGAGAGTAGAAATGCACCAAATATATTAAGATATGGTGCACTACAGCTCTCCTGGAGCTGGTGCACTGTGTGCTGTCTAGTGCCAATGCAGGCACCCTCGCCCCAGGGTGCAAAGGCGCGTGCTTTACAAGAAGAATTGTTTCAATCCCTCCAGGATTGTTCCTGTTTCTAAATATGCTGCAAAATTCAGCACACATAGAAGGAAGAAATAAGGAGAAAACAAGATTTTTCACTTCACCCTCTGGGAGGCGTAGCGATTTCACACAATCCCAGATTTACATACCTTTGTAAACCTGGGATTGCATGAATTCCATGAGGGAATGCAGTGGACTCCCATGCTTCACCCATGGAATGCCTACCAGAGTGAAATGTAATGCAATGCAAGCCTCTGTGTTGTGTTACATATCTTTACAAACCCACGCAAGACAGTGCAAATTGCCCCTTGCCTGGCTTTTTTTGTAAATATGTTTTAGCATTTTGTGTTGTGGCTGCCCCACAAAGTCAGCAACCCCAACACAAAATGTTAGTAAATCTGGCCCTAAATGCCCACAATCACAGGATGTTGAGCCGATGCCAAGACTCAAACATGGTTCCCCAGTTTCAAAGTCGGCAGATCCGGCGGTAATACTGCATCCTCCCCCTATTACAGTAATAATGTGATAACACTACAGGTTTTCCTCTGTTCCAAACTGGAAAACAAAGAACATTGCATTTTACCTGCAGAAATGTCTTCTTGTGGAAATTGTCAGGAGAAAAATTGCTAGGTCGGTGTGGTAATTGCACACAATTTGTTGGTATGATTGGGAGCAAACTCCTATTTGCTCTGGAGTCAGAGTTGCTGTACGTGAAGGTTAAACACAATGAGGGCACTTGTGTCTAATTACATACCAATGTGTAAACAATACGTTTACATCTTTAGACGAAAGCCCATTCTAAATGTACTAGAAGGAAATTGCATAATGTTTGCAGTAAGAAATCCAGTAATATTTCGTGTCGATCCACCTCTGACTGTCTCATTCTTGGCAGTCTAGAGTCTGCTGAATAGATGTTTTGTTTTCGCATCTAGTTTGCTCCATGATATGTCAGAAAACAAAATGCCCCAAGGCACTAATGTGCATCCAGGCAGAGCAGTGATGATGCCTACGGCGTTAAAAAATACGCCTTGGCAAAATCAATAATCCTGGTCTTGGCAGGTGTGTAATTTTTTTTGCAAACATATCAAAATGCAAAAATAACTTTGGCAAACTATAGAAAAATATTGAAATTCAAGGCTGACACACCAGGTGAGAGCCCTCTTTTTCTGGTGTGATAACACCCCAACACAGCCAATAGATGAAGAGAGCCGACCAAAAGCCCACGTACACATGCATGTTTTTAAGATTGTTTTTGGAAAACATGAGATTCGTGGTGCGGCTAATGGTGGTTCTAGGCTGGAAATAAAATTATACGTCTTCAGAATATCTGCATTGCAGCCTTATAGACTGCTACTAGTGTCTTCGTAAGTACTCTTCTTTCCAAATCTGTTCTAGTCTGGATGTCAATTCACATAGCACAGTTATGTTTTGCTTGAAGTATATTCCCGTTGAGCATCCATTTTTTAAATAAGCATTTGCTTTAAAGAAACACTGAATAATGTTTGTCTGATTGACAAAGTAAGTTACGCAGTTTAAGAGATTTTTCCTCTACAACTTATTGAAGATTTCTCTTAAAGTTTGTGAACTTTCCAGATTTTAGAAAAAATAAACAGTTGGCAAAACATTGTTAAAACGTAGATTTGTGGGTAGCGAATATCACAAGGCAAACATTTTAGTCTGTACTCTTGAAAAGTGGAATCCACGGAATGTGTCTCCCTCAAGAGAAGTTAAGAGTCTCATAAGTCTTCTCAAAGTTAATGAAGGGCTATTGTAATGAAGAGTAGAGGTACTTTGTGAGAACTAAGGCACATGTCCATATGTAAGTTCTACCTACTTAACACTCGAATGTGAGAAGAGGCTCTATATGCCTTTCAACAGCAACATGATATTTTGGCCTTTTTTAGGTTTGGCTTTAGTCAAGACACTTTGCTTTTACTAAATGTCTAAGTATAATATACTTGTAGGGTATTTCAGCTGGCCTGTTTCATCCATTGGTCAGTTATTGTGTCATTCAAATTTTCCTTCCGCCCATTACAGTATACAGCAGAGGGGGATGGATTAGCCCACTGCAGCCCTTGGCAACCTTTACTGTGAGTGACAGCATTCTGTTCGGTCACAAGGAGCACTTCTACACACAAAGGACACACAAAGGAGTTCCATTCAGTTGCAGGGAATTCTATGGAAATGCATGCTTTTTGAGGGCAAACTATTTTTTAATTTTAGCTAATGTTTTATAGATGTGGGCCCCGCAGCTTTACCAATAAGAAAGTTTTGCAAAAAACATTCCAAAACAAAACAATGACACAGCCAAAAGATTGGCATCGAGTGCCAGACCTATGGGATTTGCAAATGCTTGTTTCTTTTTCAGGTCACTTTCTTGTCATTCTGGTGTTGCTTTCGAATAACATTTCCCCCATGTCATCAGCAGAAGGGCCCTCTTATCGCAGTTGTTTTCTGTGAAGTTTTCTGAGGAAAGGTTCTTTTTTTCCTTTCCTGTTTGAATTATTCTTGGCAAGCTGCACTTTTTCCTTTCTTGTGATCAAGCTGAAAGTGCAAAAGAGGAAATATCAAGAAAAATGTGATAATCAGTGGGTGCAATTCCAATGGGGGAAGCAGCAGTTTGGCATGGAAAAATTGTGTTTTTACATTTTTCCTCAGTCATTTCACCTTTCATAATTTAACCCGGTCTGTCCTAGCTAGTAGACAGATGGAGTGGAAGTTCACGAGGGCAACTAGCAGAAGATGGAGAATAGGAAACACATTGACCTGTAATACACAATTGACGTATATCTGTGCAGTTAATACTGAAGAAGAAGCAAACGGGAAGGCTTTCAACTCACTGGGAAGTAAATACTGTGGAAGACACAAAGTAATGCCCTTTCACTGCAGTCCTAGAGTGGGTCTGTCTTCCCCATGCACGCATGAGGCGAACGGACTGGGTACACGGTGCAGGCCTCCAGTCCTGCGGATTTCCAGCAGGGACACATCTTCCTTCGGAACAGATCCTTCGACATGTCTGAAAAGACGGAAAGGCTCTCTCTGCCGGTCTCTATACACCATCCTCCTCACCATGAGCGTCAATTCTGCAAAATGCTAGGGGTAGTGGAAGTGACATCATACGATCTTTAACCTTCAATTTCACACACACGCACATTCTTACACATACACACATTTACACTTACACGCAGACTCTCTCTCACATAAACACACTCACCCACAAACATGCACACAACAAAAATTTAAACACTTTTTTTAACTTACCTCAGCTGACAGGGAAAGCTACATTCCAGCTAATTGTACTCCATTTTTTAATACATTAACAGTGAATAATGAAAAAGTATTCACTATTAGTGTAATAAAAAAGGTTAGAGAAAACAGAGTGAGGCCCCAACCGGCGTCCATAAGGATGAGCTGCTACTGTATCTCTGGCACTGATTTTGCCACCCCTGAGCCAGGGGTCGCAAAGACAGTGCCATGAGTCGCAAAGGGCAAGCCAGTGGTCGCAAATGTGACCCCTAAATGACATCCATGCTCCTCCCAAGGTGATAACAACCAGTGATAGCCAGTCCCTAAGGAAGAGAGCTCCAACAAATTGTGTTGATGTCCATAAAAGGAGCTCTCTGCCCATGCAGACCATCATGTATTGTTCTGGTGATGTCAGCGTGCTGCATTAGATTTGGAGCCAATTGGGGCTGATGGTTTTATTTATTCATATATTTATTTATATAGGTGTTTGATAAAGCATTGAAATGTTTCCTTGTGATCACTTTGCAGTTATTGGGATTTTGAGCCAAGAAAGGTCTCTTCAAAGGTCTGGTGTTTAGGGAGTGGCCCACAGGAGCTGTGCTGTGCCTGGGAACAAAGAAACATGGTAACTAAATTTAGATCTAGAGGTTATCCTATGAAGGTTATTAGGGAAGCTTGAGGCAAAGTAGCTAGGATAAAACGAGATAGCCTCCTGATCCCTAAAAAACGTGAAAGGGAAGACAATATAGTGAGATGTATAACTGCTTTTAATTCAGATTCAGATGAAGTAAAGAGGATTATAAAACAATATTGGCATCTAATGAAAGCAGATAAAGTGATAGGACCTTTGATGAGTACTTATCCTAGAATTACATATAGAAAAAGCAGTTCTTTACGTGATAATTTGGTACACAGCTACATGAGTAAGAAAGATAATTTGGGTTTTGCCAAACAGAAAGGTTTTTATAGATGTGCTATTTATAAGGCCTGTAAGTACAGTATGAATCGCAAGACGTATAAATTACCCACAGGGGAAGAAATTAAGATTGATAAATGTATCAATTTTAATTCAGACTTTACGATATATGTCATTATGTGTTTGTGTAAACTATGGTATGTAGGCAGCACAATTTTTCCGGTCAAAAAACATATTTTAGAGAATCGGCGTGCTATCAAAAATAACAATGGGAATTATCCAATAGCGCAACATTGCAGACAGGAGCATGATGGAAAAATTGATGGCATGTCGTTCTTTGGAATTGACACAGTGTTGCCATTATCAAGAGGAGGAGACAGAGAACGGATTCTCAGGAGGATGGAATCAGAGTATATAATCAGACTTAACAGCAGATCTTCGTGGGGATCAAATCAGGATGAAGAGCTTTATGTACATGTGGAATGAGATTGATGAAATACTTTTGTTATTTGGTGGCCATAATATGGATTATGGATAATATGATTATTAGAAAATGGGATTGAGCACTCAAGTATTTGGCACATACCGCTCAGGTGCTGTATACAAATATATAAAGATTATAAAAATTATATAATTTGAATAGAATTAAGAAATTTTATTAATTTAGAGTGAATTAATGAAATAAGAGATCATGCCTTTAGGAGATGAAATGCCACTGGGCATGCTTGTAAAGAATTAAATTAAATATGACTTTAATTTATGGATATTTGAGAATTAAGGTGATGATGATTAATTTGGCAGGATAAATGTTTCAAATTTAAGAGTTAAATTGTAAGTATAGGATGAAATTGTTAGTATTTTGTTTATGTTTATTATGAGACAGGATATAGTTTCTAGGGACGGTAGGGCCTGTTTTCATGCTATAGAATCACGGGCTATGACTAAGACCGATACGGTTGAAACGTGTTAGCCCCGGAAGAATTAGCCTTTGTACAGCCTTCGTTAAAGAATAAAGTGACTGGTGTACAAAAAGACTGGAGTGCCGCCTTTTCCTTTTGAAGGAAGATGGGAAAGGAGATTGGTGGATATTTACGGGTCCTGCGCACGAAGCTGAGCACCAGCTTTGATTATGGTAGCGGTCGGTTTCAGCAGGACATTCAAGGGAATATATATATATATATATATATATATATATATATATATATATATATATATATATATATATATTTTTTGTTTTTTTTTTGTTCATATATATAAATATATATATATTATATTCTGACTTTCAATAGGTCCAGTAGGTAATATATATATATATATATATATATATATATATATATATATATATACATTACCTACTGGCGGTTGCCAGTAGGTGGTTATAGTTAGGACCTAGCTTCCATGTTTTTTGTGTTATCAATAATTTTGGCGACACTTGACCAATCTTCACAAAATTTCCAAAACTTATACCTCAGTTGGTTCATCTGCTGTCTTGAAAGTTTTGGGGTGATCAGTCAAGTGGGGGCTTTGAAAAAGAGTGGGATCACCAAACGCATTTTATATATATATATGTATATATATATATATATATATATATATATATATATATATATATATTTCCTACTAGCAATAGCCAGTAGTTAGTTATAGTTAGGACCATGTTTCCATAGAAAAACCGTTTTATGACTTACCTATATGTTTGGCACCTTTTGATGAATCTTCAAAAAAAATTCCAAAAACAGTAGCTCGGGGACTCTTGTTGCGCAAGGAAGTTTTGTAGAGGGATCTGTCAAGCAGGGGTTGAAAAAAATGGGGGTCCAAAAGTGTTGTGTTTCCCATGTTAATTCCCTTAGGACCTGTCAACACATCTACAGCCCAAACAACTGGAAGGAATTACACCAAATTTGGCAGAAAACTAGTTATCGGTATGCAGATTGTGCTGTTTGTAATTTGGTGTAAATCTGTCCAGTAGTTTAGGAGATATTTAAGGGGAAATTAATTTGTATATTTCTGGCCGTATTTAATTGCGAAATTCGTACAAAACCATAGAAATTCAGCAGTTATAGTTAGAGTTCTTTCAAGTAACTGTAACTTGCACCCTAAGGTAACTATAACTCGTGCCTTCGGCATGCACAGCTAATTACTCCACATAATATGTAATTGATTAGATCTTGTATGGCATCTTTGATATCACTTTTGCAATAGCAATATTTATAAGAAAACTGCGTGGCAAGGGCGAGAGTTATAGTTACCTTAGGGCGTGAGTTTTAGTTGCTTGAAAGAACAACTATAACTGCTGAATTCCTATGATTTTGTACGAGTAAATTCAGAACCTAACTATAATGCCCCTGTAACCTTTGTTTTTTCAGTGAATATATATATATATATGATTTTCTTTTAGTGGTGGCTCCTCCGCAGTGGCGGAGGAGCTTCGTCCCACTGGCTAAGAGCCAGCAGGTGAAAAATAAAACAATATTTTATTATTGTTTTATTTTTCAGCTGCTGAGCCAGCATGTGCAGGGAGGGGCTGGGCCATGGGAGGGAGGAGGAGGAGTGGAGCTTACTTAAAAGCATTACTTAAAGTGAAAAGGTGGTTGATTTGGGTATTGGCGCTCACAATCTTGTTTTAGTAGTAATAAAAAACATGTGTAACAAATTTAACTTAAAAAAATTAGACGGTGCTCTGAAAGGGAACCACCCAAAACCCTAAGATAACAGCCAAAGGATTTTACAATATAGTAGAAAAATCAGGCACACGTCTGTCTAATAATCCAGTTGATATGATGAGTCTCTTTATTCCAACTTGATAGTTCATATAATTCACAAACAGCCTGGCCAACACGTGTTTCGTCTGGGACCATCACCCAACAACTTTTTCAAGGCTTGTTTGGCTGAACAATGATTACACATATCAATAACCTCATTAAATTACTCATTAGACAGTCTAAAGAATCACATCATGTCAATTAAGTGCTCTTCAATTGAGATGTGGAAACCTCTCATAATATGTTACCAAATGCACCCATATCAACCCTATTACATCAACAAACTTCATATAAAATTAATCATCATAATCGTGAGTCACAATTAGGTTTAGCATTGTGAATACATTCACTTATTAGTTTGAGTGTGTAATTATTGTTTCGTGAAATCTCAGCAAAGTGCAGGTCTAATAACATGCATGCACACACATGTCAAAAGAAATGATGTGTACCTTATAACCCTATAGTGAGTATTTAGGAAACTTGTCCTGTACCTGATGTGTAGAATCTCCTTTACTCAAAGTATGTTTATTTCCGATAATTTGAGAGTTCATATCTTTGTGAACCTCCTGTATTTAACAACAAGAGTTATAAGTTTTGGATATAGTAAAAAGTGCCCCCAAAGTCCTGTGCTGTAAGCTAAAAATGTGACTGCTTATCTAAGTGAATTCCCCTACGTCAGGATAATCCATATGAAACTATATCCTTATTCGTAAATTTTGTAATCCTTCTGAAAGTATAAAAATATTGGATGTTTTAAACGTGAGCGTCATTTTGCACATGAGCTCAACTTAAAATATCCCTGTTATGCCCACTCACCAGTTCTTTAGTTACTAGTTCATTCAGCGTGTACGCCAAACTCAGTGTCATCTGGAACTGCAAAAAATACTCCAGCTCATAGTCAGTATTCAATCCCTTCTCTACCGCATTCAAACGCATGATCCAAATGGATTCTCTTCTCCTAAGAAATAATTCCCTGTTTCCACCTCAGGGGTTTCTTTTAACATGTTCAATGAGGTGGAAACAGGGAATTATTTATTAGGAGAAGAGAATCCATTTGGATCATGCGTTTGAATGCGGTAGAGAAGGGATTGAATACTGACTATGAGCTGGAGTATTTTTTGGGAGAAAACTAATATATATATCTTTACTAGTGGTTTGAGATAACTATGTAATTATGCTACTTATTATTGTTGTAATATATGGTATATATACATACACATGTTCACTGGAATTTCACATTTCGATATAAATAGGTTATTAATTCTTTCTGGTAATTTTCAGATCTGTTTGTTTGCAATATATAACTTAATTGGGTTTCAAGAGTTCAGGAGAACATAATATTGTTGGTGGTACAATACCTGATATGCATACACACATATTTGAATTGAAATTTTATTTCCTCTCCATTCAATAGGGCACTAATATTTCTTTTGACCATATGTACTATTTAAGTTGAAAATATATCACTTAATAATGTATGCGTTTACACTGGTTAAACTAACTATTCTTACCAATATATGTTATTATTTAGACACTGTTAGAAATGGGGTCTTTGATTGACAGTCAGGTTACCCACTGTTCAAGCAAGGACCCTCACTCCAGTCAGGGCAAAAGAGAATCACCCTAATCTAACCCCTTCTTAACCCCTTGGTAGCTTGGCTGAGCAGTAGGCTTAACTTCAGAGTGCTAGGTGTAAAGTATTTGTACCAACACACACAGTAACTTAATGAAAACACTACAAAATGAAACAACACCAGTTTAGAAAAATAGGAAATATTTCTCTAAACAAAACAAGACCAAAACGACAAAAATCCACAATACACAGGTCAAGTTATCAATTAAAAATCATAAAGAGTCTTTAAGTAGTTTCAAACACACACTAATGCTGTCAGCGTGAAAAAGTACCTTGGGTGCGTTAAAAATAACCCTGCACGGGCGAGAGCGCATCAAAAAGGGCTTGCGAAGCGTTGATTCCACTCACGAGCGGGACCGTGCGTCGTTTCTCCTTTTGCCGGGTCGGGTGCGTAGTTTCTTCTCTCTGCAGGAGAGCGATGAGTCGATCCTGTTAGCACTCCCGGATCCGGGCAGGCCTTGCGTTGTTTTTCCACATCCAGCGGTACTTGAGTCAGAAATCCAACCACACGATGATCCTAAAACCACGCAGCACGGGTTGTGATCTCCCAGCCTCCGTCAGCGATGCTGCGTGTCGTCTCTCCCGCTCCGTGCGTCAAATCTTCGGTCGTGTTTCCTGCGAGCGTTGATTCTCAGCTGAGGAGCTGGCGGCGCGTCGTTTCTTCAGCCGCAGATCAGAGTCGCGTCGATCTTTTCCCCGCACGGCACTCTGTGCATGGATTTCCTTGTCTTTAGGCTGCCAGCTTCTCCTTTCAGGGTCCCAGGAACTGGATGGGCACCACAGGGCAGAGTAAGAGTTTCTCCAGAGACTCCAGGTGCTGGCAGAGAGAAGTCTTTGTTGTCCCTGAGACTTCAAACAACAGGAGGCAAGCTCTAGATCAAGCCCTTGGAGATTTCTTCTCAAGATGGAAGGCACACAAAGTCCAGTCTTTGCCCTCTTACTTTGGCAGAAGCAGCAACTGCAGGATAGCTCCACAAAGAACAGTCACAGGCAGGGCAGCTCTTCTTCCTCAGCTCTTCAGCTCTTCTCCAGGCAGAAGTTCCTCTTGTTTCCAGAAGTGTTTCTCAGGTCTGTGGTTTTGGGTGCCCTTCTTATACTCAATTTCTCCTTTGAAGTAGGCCTACTTCAAAGCAAAGTCTCTTGTGAATGTGAAAACATGCCTTGCCCAGGCCAGGCCCCAGACACTCACCAGGGGGGTTGGAGACTGCATTGTGTAAGGGCAGGCACAGCCCTTTCAGGTGTGAGTGACCACTCCTCCCCTCCCTCCTAGCACAGATGGCTCATCAGGATATGCAGGCTACACCCCAGCTCCCTTTGTGTCACTGTCTAGTGTGAGGTGCAACCAGTCCAACTTTCAAACTGACCCAGACAGGGAATCCACAAACAAGCAGAGTCACAGAAATGGTATAAGCAAGAAAATGCTCACTTTCTAGAAGTGGCATTTTCACACACACAATCTTAAAATCAACTTTACTAAAAGATGTATTTTGAAATTGTGAGCTTAGAGACCCCAAACTCCACATGCCCATCCGCTCCCAAAGCGAATCTACACTTTAATCAGATTTAAAGGTAGCCCCCATATTAACCTATGAGAGGGGCAGGCCTTGCAACAGTGAAAAACAAATTTAGCAATATTTCACTGTCAGGACATATAAAACAAATCACTATGGGGGTCATTACAACCCTGGCGGAAGGCGGAGAACCGGCGGTAAGACCGCCAACAGGCTGGCGGTCTTACTTTGTGGAATTATGACCATGGCGGTTACCGCCATGGTCATCCGCCGGTTCTCCGTTCCGCCCGCCGGCCTGGAGACCTGGGTCTCCAGCCCGGCGGCCGTCACTATACCGCCGGCGGTATTTGGACCCGGCTTACCGCCGTGGATTTCCAGCGGTTTGAACTGCCATGAAATCCATGGCGGTAAGCACTATCAGTGCCAGGGAATTCCTTCCCTGGCACTGATAGGCGTCTCCCCCACCCCCCATCCTCACCCTGACTCCCTCCCCTACCCCCCCACCACCCCTGCCACCCCCCAAAGGTGGCAGGGTCCCCCTCCCCACCCCGACCCCCAACATCACTTCACCCATACCCACACGACACGCACGCAGGCACCACCTACATACTTACACGCACACATGCCGACATACATGCCTACATCCACACACACAGTCATACACGCACACCCACATTCAAACATACACGCACACATCCATACAGACATACCCACAGACATACACGCACTCATTCCCATACACACAACACCCCCGCAGGCAAACACGCACTCACACACACCCTCTACATACACACATGCACACCCCCATGCACCCACACCACACACAACACTCCCCCACCCCCCTCCCCTCATGGACGATCGACTTACCTGGTCCGACGATCCTCCGGGAGGGGACGGGAGCCATGGGGGCAGCTCCGCCGACACCACACCACCAACAGAACACCGCCACGGCGAATCACAGGACGTGATTCGCTGGGCGGTGTTCTGTTGGCGTGGTGGTGGAGGTGGAGCAACCTCCACTTCCCCGCCTCCCGCCAGTATGGCTGTTGGCGGCTCTCCGTCCGTAAAAGGACGGAGAGCTGCCAACGGTCATAATAGGCCGAGCGGCAAACCGCCACCAATGGCGGTCTTCCGCACGGCGGAGGTCAAAATGACCCCCTATATGTCCTACCTTAACCATACACTGCACCCTGCCCTTGGGGCTACCTAGGGCCTACCTTTTGGGTGTCTGAAATGTAGGAAAAGGGAAAGTTTAGGCCTGGCAAGTGGGTACACTTGCCAAGTCGAATTTACAGTTAAAACCGCACACACAGACACTGCAATGGCAGGTCTGAGACATGATTATAGAGCTACTTATGTGGGTGGCACAACCAGTGCTGGAGGCCCATTAGTAGCATTTGATTTACAGGCCCTGGCACCTCCAGTGCACTTTACTAGGG
The DNA here is from genome assembly GCF_031143425.1 of Pleurodeles waltl. Classification (NCBI taxonomy): domain Eukaryota; kingdom Metazoa; phylum Chordata; class Amphibia; order Caudata; family Salamandridae; genus Pleurodeles; species Pleurodeles waltl. The sequence goes on from NC_090436.1 coordinate 822,655,961, forward strand.
ACTTACTAGTAAACAAAATATGCCAATCATGGATAAGCCAATTACATACATATTTTGTAAAGGAGCACTTGCATTTTAGCACTAGTTAGCAGTGGTAAAGTGCCTATAGTAACAAAAACAGCAAAATCAGAGTCCAGCACACATAAACAACCTGGGGAACAGAGGCAAAAAGTTTGGGGAGACCACGCCAAGGATGAAAAGTCTAACAGACGCAATCAACATTTCAACATGAAATTAACCAGTCAGTTGCACATCCTTGTTTGTGGTCCGTTTTCAATCTTACAGCTCTGTAGCGACAGTCCTTCTTTGATACTGTCGCTGCAGCGTAACTAAAAGGCAGGTCCAATCACGGCACGCGAGCGTACTCACGTTGCCATTCCAGATGACACTGAGTTTGGCGTACACGCTGGATGAACTAGCAATTAAAGGACTGGTTAGTGGGCAACATGGCACTAAAAAGTAAACCAGTAAGTTGCACATCCTTTTTCGTAGTCCGTTTTCAATTTTACGACTCTGTAGCGACAGTCCTTCTTCGATACTGTCACTACAGCGTAAATAAAAGGTAGGGCTAGTCACGGCACGCGAGCGTACTCGCATTGCCGTTCCAGATGACACTGAGTTTGGCATACTCGCTGAATGAACTTATCGAAAGTAAACATACTTTGAGTAAAGGAGATTCTACACATTAGGTACAGGACAAGTTTCCTAAATACTCACTATAGGGTTATAAGGTACACATCATTTCTTTTCACACGTGTGTGCATGCATGTTATTAGACCTGCTCTTTGCTGAGATTTCACAAAACAATAATTATTAGATTGACGTGTGCCTGATTTTTCATGCATGTCAGTTTGGCCTGTCGTCTTAGACTGGCCAAACTGATACGTGTACTTAGGTTTCTCCAATCCAGCTGTGTTGCACAGCCGGGTTGGAGAAACAGCACAGACTCCCATGCGCTGTCTGAGCAGCAGACCAAGCTGCTCAGACCAGTCCTGGTGCTGCTCTCATGCTAGATATGGCATGAAACAGCGCCAGGATTGCTTTTGGAGCCTGTGCTGGTGTCCCAGGGACTGCTGGGATACCATCAGGAGCCGGAAAGAAGAGGAGCAAAGTAGTCAGCGGCAGGACAGGTCAGTTTTTTAAAATTATTATTATTATTATTATTTACCCCGCCCTCTTCCAGCCCTCCTTGAGATTTGCGGCGGCTGCAACTGTTTTCTTTATTACAAAAAAGATATTCTAACATATTTTAGTAACACACGAGTAGAACACTCAAGGCAATGGTTCATAAAAAAATTCTAATTATACAGGCTAAAGTCACAAACTGAAAATAAAAAGAATGACTCTTAAACATAAGCATAAAGGCCTCCTTAATATGTAACATTTTCAGGACAACCACATTTGATGTACTTATTATGACACGGAAGGGACTTACAAGTGCATTTTTATCCAGAAATAATTACACTGACCTGACAATCCTGGGCCTACCTTGGACGTCCCTGCCCAGATTAGTGTTGTATTTTTATTCACGCCCACACGTTGTCACCCTCCATGGCTGAAGGGCTCATGTCATGAGCACACGCAGTCACGTTAATAGGACATTAGGCTGCATGAGAGAGTGATCCCAGTGAATGATCCAAGAATGGTGTGGCGTTCAGTTCCAGTGGTGTAACGAAACTTGAGGTGTCCCGTCCCCCCGCATAGTACACGGAGGGGCCCCTCTGGACCCACACAGGAGCTATGAGAGCAGAGTACTGGCTGAGGGGCCCCCTGGAGCTCAGATGGACCCCCCGCCCCTCAGTGACTGCGAGGGCCTTTGTTACGCCACTGTTCAGTTCATAGCTCATGGAGCCAAACAGCTACAAGCAAAGTTTAAGCCCACACGTGCCAGAGAGCAGGATCTGACGTAGGCTTTTCAATGCACTTTGTGTGTGCCATCAGGCAGTCTCATTGTTGATAACATATTTGCGACAAAACTGTGTGGATTCCAGCCAAAACACGTTATGATTTCGAAATGAATAATATCATTCAGTGATGTGCCTACCAAAATGATCTTTCGCAGTACAAGAGGTTTTTAAATACTATGGTTCAGTTGTCCATTGGAGTCAATTAGCGGCTAATCTTAAGGAATTAGGTAGGTGCCTCAATAGTTCTGGAAAAATGGGGCTTTCATTGTGTGTTCTTCAAAACTTTAGGCACAGTTCTCTAAAAAGTCAACAAAATATCACTCTACATTTTCTCCTAATTTTGAAGCAATTCATTTTTTGGGAATTCATGGAAGAAGTTGTGGTTTATCCATAGTAGGTATAGAGTTATTTTCTTAGTTCCAAGTGAAAAGCTATTTATGCATAAGTCAATATAACATCTGTACATTTTACGTGTGAATAAATAATATGGCAATTGCAGGTTAAAACTTTTTTGATTTCAATATTGGAAGAATATTATCATTATAGTGAAACCCTTTTCCCAATAATGTTGACAGTGTCTTTACCCACTCCCATCTTGGATACAGATTTACTCCAGCCCACGGTATGAGTAAATCTTAAACAATACGCACAGTGAAAAATGATCATACAAACATTGTTGAATTCCCACAAACTTGCAAGTTTCCTTGGTGTTCACCTACTTTCCAAAACTAGTGCACCCACTCTTTACCACTTAGAACATATTTGTGCACACACAAAGTTTTGTGTAAGTTGCTTTGTGCATACCTATTGTGAGTTTAGACACATAAAACAATGCATGCACACACGTAAGTCCAACTTAAGTCCAACTCAAATGAGCAAATGGCTTAGTGAGTCGGACTCTGCATTCGTAAAGTTACTATTAAATCATTCAGTTTATATTTTACATTTAGAATTCAGCTCATGTCACTTGTGGAAATCCCATTGTCACAAATGCACAAAGAAAGCAGTTTTATTGATGAGGACTGGCAAAAGGAGGGTACCTACTCCTTGTATTTACACAACGTGATGCATGCCACCAACTGGTATATCCTTAGCACTAGGGGAGGCGACATGACTCAAATCTTCAGAACAAGTTGGTCAGTATTGAAGAGTTTCAACGGTGCCCTAGCTATACACGCTAGCCCGCAGTTAAAATATACAACACATTCATTTTTTGGGTGACACATTTGGGGGGATATTTACCATGGCTGTTTTAAGGTTATGCTAACAATACTAGACTGTAAAAAAACGGAAAACAGGTCTGCTGTTTCCTTCAGGATTAGATCCCTTGGGCCATATTTATACTTTTTGACGCAAAACTGCGCTAACGCAGTTTTGCGTCAAAAAAATTTGCGCCGGCTAACGCCATTCTGAAGCACCATGCGGGCGCCGTATTTAATCAATGACGTTAGCCGGCGTTAGCCGCCGGCGCTGCCTGGTGTGCGTGGAAAAAAACGACGTACACCAGGCAGCGCCGGCGTAGGGGGATATGGAGCTTGGGCGCCAAAAAATGGGGCAAGTCCGGCTGAGGCAAATTTTTCGCCTCAACCCGATTTGCACCATTGTTTTCGACTCCCAACCCCCATAGAAATGACTCCTGTCTTAGCAAAGACAGGAGTCATGCCCCCTTGCCCAATGACCATGCCCAGGGGACTTCTGTCCCCTGGGCATGGTCATTGGGCATAGTGGCATGTACAAATCAGGCCCCCCTATGCCACAAAAAAAATAAAAAAAAGTACTTACCGGAACTTACCTTAATGTCCCTGGGATGGGTCCCTCCAGCCTTGGGTGTCCTGGGGTGGGCAAGGGTGACAGGGGGTGTCCCTGGGGGCATGGGAGGGCACCTCTGGGCTCCTTCCGAGCCCACAGGTCCCTTAACGCCTGCCTTGTCCAGGCGCTAAAAAACGGCGCAAAAGCGGGCGTACGTCATTTTTTTGACCCGCCCACTCCCGGGCGTGAATTTTGCCCGGGAGTGCAAATACGGCGCACATGCCTCGGAGTAAATTTTTTAGACGGGAACACCTACCTTGCATATCATTAACGCAAAGTAGGTGTCCACGCTAAAAAATGACGCAAACTCCATGGACTTTGGCGCTAGACGCGTCTAACGCCAAAGTATAAATATGAAGTTAGTTTTGCATCGGAATTGCGTAAAAACAAACGACGCAATTCCGGCGCAAACAGAGTATAAATATGCCCCCAGGTGTTTCAGGCTGGCAGTCCAACACAGTATAGCGTCTAGCATCCAACAAACGTGAAGGGACCATACACATGCCTGGCCCGTCAAATCAAATGTAGTTTCATCCGCAAAGGGGTTTAATGTTTAGGTCTCAACCAAGAAGTTTGTGGGCCATGTTGTTATATCTTGGACCTGGTCATTCCCCCATGTGTGCAAATGAACTGCTTTAATTAGACAGGCACCTGAAATGAAACCTTCTCTAAAGGTAAGGCTAACATTTGTATCATTTTAGAGTGCTCACATATTTTGTTTTCATAATTGCAGTGCATAACCAAAGGATCCTGCAGGCCTTTGGGCCCCACACATTAACACGTGTGATCTATAAACAAAAGTCGAAGTCACTTTTAACAAATACTTTCAGTGCAGCAATAACCTGCGATGAGCCAATACGTTATCAATATTCTGGCTGGTGGGCCAAAACTTTACCATTGTTTTTTTTCTTTCCATTATATATATTTTATTATATGTTTTATCTCATCCTTCCTTGTTTAAACTGTATTGTCTGGTTAAAATAATTAAAGGCAATAGTATACATTTTCTTTTACTTTCCAAAAAGAATTATAGTTTCCTGTGATCTGGTTTAAAACTTATAATGGTTTCTATACCTGTTCTAAGTACACCTGCTTTCTAGGAAGCACCCATATTATTCTATTAAATCTATTAATTATACAGTGATTAATAAAAAAAATGAAAATTATGATTGCAGTGGCGTGGCTGTCACATTTAGGTGGTAGCATGTTTTTACGGTCTGTGTCATATGCTGTCAGTAAAAAAGTAAACAAACGTAACCATTGCACCAGTGTATCACGACCAGAACTCTACACGCTTCCTCCAGCGTTGTCTTTGCCACCAAAACCATTGTTGTCAAATTTGCTGAAACATCCATCCGGCTACGACAGCTCTCTGGCCCTAAGGCCTTTATATCGAATAGCACACTAGTAGCATTCATGTCAAAGTACCACCACATAGCAGATGACAAAATGAAACCAACATTTCTCATTCAGCAACATAATGCACCATCTTAAGTTATCGTCATGCTCTGATGGATGACGAAGCCTTAAAAACAGTCTCCAGCAACTCAGCTTCTCTGACATGATTACCAGTATATCTTTTGAATTTCATATTTCTTTGGGAAGACCCAATTCTCTAAAGAGGCAGTATCTAAAAGGACACCTTGGAAAGGATTTGAGGAGCATTCGAAAAATGCTCCACATACTCAAACTGGATTTGTAAGACTATAAATGCTGTGGCATGTTTGCATTCTTTCATTTGTCAATTAAGTAAACATTTCATCATAAACTACACATATGCTAACAACTAGCTTGCTTCCATGGTCTTGCAATGTTGGAGAACTGAATGTACCAAATACTTACTCCCTAACACAAACAGTGCAAAACATGTGCATCTGTGATAGTCATGTGTAAGTCAACAAGTCCCAACCCAAAATGCCAGATGCATTTGCTAGCTCGCCTGGTCCTTAGTAAGTAAACTTACAAGGGGACGCGTATAGGTCGATGAACCTTTTGATTCGCATGGAGTATCCTAGCTAGGCTAAATGTAGTCACGATAATGATTAATACACAATTCAATAAAAATTAGTCATCATCAACAATGAATCAGAATATACCACCCCATGAACCTCCAGTCATGAATAACCAAAACTCACCATACGTTTTAGTAGTTTTATTCCCTATTAGTTACAATACTAATTCATAAGAATTAGTTCAAACTTTATTCGAGTCAACAAATCCGTATTCATTCATTAGAAGGTGCCAAAAACATAACCTAATCAAAGCTTGCATCAGAGTACATTCTAAAGCAGTAGCATAAATCAACAATTGAATCAAGAATGAATAAGTCAACATAAGTAGCAGAGTTCAGCAAATCAGTTCATCAATCATTTGACTCTGTGTTGTCAATGTCATAAGACAAGAACCTCACCTATCCCACATTAGCATCAGCATGCAGGACTTCATGTGAAAACGGTTTAGAACATGAATTTGGAAAACATCTGGCTAAGATAAGAAAAACGATTTTAACAGCGCAGTTGGTACCTAGAAAGAAAGGCACAAAAGTTAATTCAGTCACATTGTCATATCTACCTATCCTCACTATGGATCAGCAACAAGTCAGTCTTCGTCCTCATGTCATCAATTGATCAGCATCACATCAGGCTCCCAAGAGCGTGAGCCCAATGGCAGAATCTCAAATCGCCTTGACATCTCTGTCCATCCGTTCCATCTCCTACCTGAAGTTTTCCCTCTTTGTCACGGCATTATATAAAAGTCACCTAGACTATCCCCCAATTCCTAATTGGTCAATTAATCACACAATTTTACCTTGCCCAATAGTTTTTATAACTCAATTCTCTGAATTCTAATATTACACAGTTCTCAGATTGTTGATTGGTTCACTTTGCGATGTTCACATCATCCAGCTCGTCATGTATCGAAAATGTTGCCCCTCCTCCTCCAGTCAGTGTCTCTATTGTTCGAGTCCTGGGAAAGTACGCTCTGAGCGCTTTACACAGTAGTTGATACATTCTAGTTTCCATTGTCTCCTGTCAACCGGTTCATGCAAAGGTTTCAGCTAAGCAATTTTAATTAAACAATAAGCAGTTCACGGTTAGTCTGATTTGTGAGCATCTTTCATTGAACGTTAATATTCAGATTCTGCATAAGGCCTGGCAAAACTAGGCCACAACTTTGGCTAAGTTAAGCTCTACAATGTAATGCAAAACGTAAATTATATCTCTTAATATGATATACTACTACGTTATTCTAATACGTTTTCAATATTTCACATATGTTAGTTGTTCTTTTAATATAATTTGTGAATCGTGGCAACTGCTCTCCGAGGTCACAATTTCAAACGTGCACATTATTTTCTACATTAATGATTTTCTACATTTTTCGTTATTCAAAATACATAAACATTCATGAATAATTTCTAATTAAGACATTTGCGTTAACACATTCATCAGCACATCAATAATTATTGACCTTCTGAAACTTTAATAAACAGGAAAAATATATTTTTTCTGATAATTTATTTTCAAGATAATCTCTTTTCTTTTCACTCCTATATTACTGGCCAGTCTCTGCTAAATATTTTCCATATAGAATACATTGTAGTCTAATTATGCATTCCAATCAACACTACCTTTTTGTGCAAATTATTGTACAAAACGAAGATTGTACAATAAGATATGAAATGAAAATAAATTATTATTGCCGATTCTCATTGTGCAAGATATCTGACAAAAGAAACAGGACTTCATTCAGATTTCTTGACATTAATTTATTTCCTTAGCTAAGGTGGCTTAAAAATTAGGAAACAAATGAAGAGCTTCCCAAGGTGTTGAAAAATATTGCAATTGATCAGAGACAAATAGCCAAAGACATCAAAAAGGATAGTCATGCGAATTACATGGGGTGTTTTGGCTGCCACAGATGAGAACCTATGACACTTTAGTATAGCAGACGTGAGGCACTGCTCAAGTTGCCAAATACTTTTAGGAAAAAACTCCGACATTCTCTTCTATAGATCCTTACATTTGGAATAGTCTGAGAATTTGGAAATTGTGAAAAAAATCGTGACTGTTCCCATAGTACAGGAATAACTAATTTTACATATGTAAATTTCAACATCCAGAAATGTGAAATTGGAGTGGATCTGCGCATGAAAAAGGTTTTTTCCTCTGCAAATAAACATCTTCTTCTGTAGCACTGACATATCAATTTATTGGGTATTGCTTCCCATGTCCACTCTGAAAATCCATTTACCTATATACTTGATTGTAGAAAGTTCTTCAGCATTTTTAAAGTGGGAACTATCTGAAAATGTGTAGTGAATAGCCACACACTTGCAAGTTTGATTGTGACCCCAAACCCACATCCCAGGGCCCTGGTGCAAATCGTAGCACTCCACAACCTCTTCAGGGGTATGAATACTGTGATACAATTCAAAACACCCACAGAAGCAGATTTACGCACATAGAAATTCAACCATACTTGAAGACTTTCCATGTGAGAAGATCACATTTGCAAATGCCAAATCCCACAATTACTAAATGAGTGAATCAAGAATTGTGAATTCCATTATGTAAATCCGTGTATCAGATATTGAAGAAGAGGTAGACACAGATCACAATGCAGATGGATGCAAATCAGAGAAGAACACATACTTGACCAGTGAATAATTTGACCCAGTAGTTGTAGGTGGGGCCCAAAGGCCCTCATTTTAGGGGGACCGGCACTTAATTTTCCTCATCAGACCTTGATCCAGGGCAAGAGAGAGAAAAACACGAAAGGAGCAAAGAAATACAAAGAGATAAAACAGAACAAACTGAGACAAAGAGAGATAGCAATAGTGAAAAGCAACTTGCATGTGTGAAATAAAGTGTCAGGGACTGTTTAATGATGGAAGAAAAAGGCATGAGGTGGAATCAAGACTACTCAGCCTTAGTCTCAAATCTGTCGTTATACTCGATTGTTGTGGGATCTATGTGTCAGAGAGACCAGATCCTCGGGGCCTGCGTACGCTCCCAACATGTCCACCACTAGACAGCTCCAAAACTCTGATAGAAATATCACAGAGCCTGAGAGAGTCCAAGTGGGGGAAAAGGGGATTAGGATGTGAATAGCTGGGAAGGAGACCTTTAGGAAGCAAAAGGGTAAACAACACAATATCAAGATATTATCACATTGATTTTCACTAGACTGTGATTCTAAGCATTGTCATCCTGTAACCATGGATACTTAAGAAAGGACTATAACTAGACCTCAAGACTTCTGGGTACCTGGGAAGGAATCAAGAATGGTTAATACAACTTTTCATATCAACTTATCATGAAATGTCACATATTGTCTAGGAATATAAGAACCTTCTAGAATTATGTTTTCAGAACAAAACATTGCCTCTTTACATGAGGACAAAGGATAATCTGAACATTCCCTGGAAAACAATAGGAATAGTACTAAGGACGTAATATGCACATAGAATGTAACATCTTGAATTTAACACCTTTGAAGAAAATTCAAAAGCCCTGGATAATTGTGTGCACTTCAGGAAACACCACACATCAAAGTTTTAATTGCCATAAAATGATCGCACACACTGTAAGCGATCTGAACACCTAGGTTTAAATGCGGGAAATGAATCGAGCACACTGCTGATTCCAACAAGTATATGAAAATGCCATGAAATGATCGCGCACTCTGTAAGCGATCAGAATATCAAGGTTTAAATGCGGGAATAAATCACGCATCTTGCCGATTCGAATGCCACTATGCAAATGCCAAGAAATGGTCACGCACAATGAAAATAAAGAGTTAAATGCAAGGAATGAATCGCGCGTCTTGCCGATTCTAATGCCACCATGCAAATGCCAAGAAATGGTAGCGCACACTGAATATCAAGAGTTAAATGCAAGGAATGAATCGTGCGTCTTGACGATTCAAATGCCACCATGCAAATGCCAAGAAATGGTAGCGCACACTGAATAACAAGAGTTTAATGCCAGGAATTAATTGCGCGTCTTGCCGATTCGAAAGCCAATATGCAAATGTCAAGAAATGGTCGCGCACACTGTTGCCGACCCGAATCTCAAAAGTCAAATGCCAAGAATGAATTGCGCGTCTTGCCGATTCGAATACCAACATGTAAATGCCAGAAAACACAAGCACATTCACACGCACGAGGAAAATCTTTCAACATGAAAGCTAGGCCCAAAAACTCGAATGCCTTTGAAAACGGGGTCGGGGTCCCAGCCCGACCTCCGTCTTACCGCCCTGTTCAAGGATCACCAATACAATGAAGGGCAAGGCCTGGAAGGTCAAAGTAGGCCTCCGGAACAGGAGCTCAGGAAGTTGCTGCTGCTCTGCACCGGGACCTCTGAATAGTGAGCATGTGGAGCTGGGCTAGCTCCCTTATATAGAGTCTGCCCCAGCCCACTTCCACACCCAGTCATGCTGCAGAGAAAGCGTCTGGAAGGCCCGAGAAAGGGACCACACACTAACACACGCAGTAAGTCTGCAGCAATACCTTGCAAAAGAAAAGTTATTGCAAACATCATTAATAGTGTTTTTCAAGGTTAAAGTCTGCAACGCAAAAGGTTAACATACTGCATATAAACACAATGCATGGATTATGCTCTTGCATAAAGGCTGGGTTTTTGCGTTTTAGTCGCCCGTAGAGCGCGCACTGCCCTGATGTTGACACTTTGTTTTGTTTGGAAGCATGAGGCAAGGAAAACCAATAAAAACTGTGCAGCAAAATGAAAGTGCCTTAGGAACTTCTTAAAATGAAAACACTTTTGTTTGAGAAACAATACTAAAGTCAACACTGCCATACTGGAACTAACACCCCTCTGGTGGGCCAAAAACAGAGCTGTCAGTGCTGATTTAGAGTGGAACAGTTGGTATTTTTCAGCTGCACCGAGTCTATTCTAAAAACAGGTTTTGCACTTTTAGACAGGCTTGCATAGTTTATGAGACAGGTGTGCTCTTTGTTAAGTTCTCAATGGTTTTCCACTTGGGGCAATTGGACAAAAATGCTCAAATGGAAAGTGTTCCCCGTGATAACACCTGATGATTCTTGGACATCATGGAGCATGTGAAAGATTATTAGGGACAGTGGTTACTTTGAAGAACAAAATCAAAATGACTAGTACAAAAGGAATTAGAATAGCATGTGATCGTCTTACGGAACAAACATATCCCTCAAACAGTTTACATCAAAAGCGAGTGCATACATTTCACTGTAAACCGCAACAATGTGTTTTGCCTCAAGGATAGTCTATAGGTGCTACAATGTCAGTCTCATAAGTCATCTCTTCATCAGTCTGTAACTCACAATCGAGGTCTACAGAATTATGTGGAAAGGGTCCACTAAAGTAGTTGACATTGCTGACTAAGTTATGCAACAAGAACATGAAAATGATATGGCATAGTGCAGTACATTCCGTGGCAGCGTTATTTTTTTACTTTCTCATTTTAATGCACATTAATGCAATTGTCAAAAAATCCAAATTCAAAGCACAAATTTAATAATTGAATACAACAATCATCACCTGAAAGGTAACCAGTTACATTTTTCAAAGGGTCTGCCACTGTGTGGTGTCACATACAGCACTTCTGTCTGGTAACTTTGATCCGTTTAAGCTACAAACAAAATACTAATTTTTGAAATCTCGAAATTATGTACCACACTTGAAATTATATAGCTAATGCAGTAATCCATAATTATACATGAAAGCTTGAGGCAGCAGAAATAGAAAGACACCATTCCAATGGCCCTTCTCCCTCGATAAGGGTGCAAAATAATGGCACACCAGAAAATGTCTTGACTTCAGCTTTTCCACCATCAGATTGAGCCATTGTATCAGTTGTCTCTGACTATTTTTCAACTCATATTTACACCAGAAGGCCCTGTTTTAGAAATATAGTGCATTGCTCTAGAGGGTTATACTTGGGGTAGAAAAATATTGTGTTATATGTATCTTACCCCATTCATCTAGGATGAAATTGCTGTGTGGCTAACCCAAAACCAGAACATCATAAGCAGCTAGTGATCGGAAGCCTCAAATTATAGGATTTCGTAAAAATGTGATTTGCTTGAGACTTACCATTTTTTTACTGCAATATGCTTGTGTGCCCCAGTAAAGTACGTCACACTTATTGTAATGAGAACATATACCCCCCCCCCCAGTGGTCTGTGTCTCTTCATTTTAAGGGTACCCATTAGTGTTTCATTTTATGCGGAACGATCTGAAGTCATTGTTGTGGCTTTGAGTAGTTATGGCAAAAGCACTTGGCAAGGGGCTGCCAGTGAAGTGGTAGAACCAGGTAACGTTGTGTGGAAAGCTAACCAACATTTTGCAAAGACTAGTCACAAGGGAAAGGAGAACCATCATGATAGAGTGTTGGTGGGAACTGATTTGCAAAAAGGATGGAGCAGTTAAAGCCAAATTGAGGCCACAGAGATAGCAAAGATGAGTAGGCTTCATGGGAATCAGTACCAATAAGCTACACTGCCTTCCGTAGAAGGAGGAGATACTCGAGACTAACCTCTTCAGAGCACAGACTTGGAAGGAAGGATAGTTAAAAATGCCGAACATGTTATAAAAGCAAGGACATATAGATTGCTGGAATCCGAGCATGAAAGTAACAACTGCTATCTTCTGTTCCAACAAGCAATTACACGGGACTATATTGGGCAAACATTCCAAAAAAGAACAGGCCTGAGATCAGAGCAAGAAGGTGACGCCAGAATTACATTCCTTGGATTTGTTCCTACAGGGGAATCCTAGGGAAAACAAAGTGAACTTACTGAGGATGTCAGAAGGGAGGTAGGGGCACTCACTACCCATAACTTAAAAAGACAACGCTCAAAAACATGACACAACTTTTAATTAACATGAAAAAAAAACCTTAAGGTAAAATAAACATATATAACACGTTACTACAATAACACTGTCTCTAGGGGCAGGCACAAGTTTAAAACGTGAGAAATTAACAAATGTTTGAACTGAAGGAATTTTGGATTCTTGAGGCATTCAGTTGTTAAGGGAATTCCATATGCAACAACCTATGGACCATAAGGATACCATATTATAAAGTTTAAGAGTAAGAGAGTAGAAGGAGACATCAGATTTAGAGCAGAATGTCTTAAAGGACTTGCTTTAATCACCTAAATAACTGAAGGCAGGACCTTCAATACATAACTACAGCGTATCAAAGAATTTAAAGGGGATCATGACATTCCCTCAAACTTGTCTAGCTGACGTTACATAATCTCGTTTCCTTATTGCAAGACATTGGGCTATTAGTTGAGGGGCATGAGAAACAATCTCTAATAATATTGATATTCTTTGTCAGGATGTACCACTAAAGTCACAGTATCAACCTGTGCTTAATGCTCGGTAGCTTGGCACTACATAATTGTCAGGCTTTACTTATAGGCAATGTGTAAAATATTTGTGCAGTACTCAAACAGCAATAAAGTGAAAACTCAACACAAGAAAAATCCCAGTTTTGAAACAAAGTGTACTTTTTAATAAATAAAATGACATTAAAACAACAAAATTCAATAAGTAGAAAGAGAAATTTGAATTTTTAAAGTGTGAATTCAAAACAGCACCAAAAAACACAAAGTGCCAAGCACGGGTATCTGATCACTGTAGCGCTGGTCAAAGTCAAAAGTTAAGGCCATCTGCGATGGAGTGTGGGCCGTATACAGGGACCGGGTTCTTTCCAGTGAAAAGTGTACCTTCTGGCTTACAAACTTTTATGGGGTAAAGGCGGTTGTTGACAAATGTTTGCCAGGACAAGCAAAAAACTCGATCTAAAGTGCTGCTTGACAACACCAGGTTGCTGAAGTGTGGGGTCTAGTGCATTCATTGACGAAGACAGGACATCTGGGCCCAGGAAGGTCTCAAAATCAAAGGGTAGCTGCTTGGTGAAGATCTCTACATTCAGACTTAATTAATTTTTGGGAAGTCAGATGTCCTTAAGTGGAACAAACCAGCAAGTTGAGGCTGATACAGATTTGAAATTGATGGCTGTGGCTTTGATGGTGGTCCTGATCTCTGAAGGATCTGTAGTCAAAACGTTAGCAAAACATTCTAAGTCCCAGTTGCTGAAGTTTGGGGACAGGAGGAATACACTCTGACATCAGCCAAGAGTAGATGTCCTGGATGGCACCACTGCAGGTTAGGACTCACTCCAACTTAGGCCAGCAGCAGGCTCCAGGGCAGGACTAGTTGGTTCTGATCAGTTGGCAGTTTCAGGGTAGGGCCTGAGGAATCTTGTTGTGCCCCTGTAGCTCACACAGGAGGTCAGCTAACTGACCTTTGGAGTCACTTCTGGATCTCTGGTTCAAGGCAAGCAGGTGCAGTCTTCCTTCAGGTCTCACACAGAGGGGCAGTCCTTCACAAGTCCAGGAGTGTTCTGAGAAAGGTACTGGGGATGCCATATTTATTCCCAATGCCACTCTGTGAGTGGGAGAAACTCCTGACCACTACCTAGCCAATGGGATAAAAGTTCCCAGAGGTGACCCTACCCACTTTCTCAGCACTTCCTGTGTTTTATACTGTTAACTACTACACAGTGCCCCTCTGTACCTAAATCTAACATGGCAAAACCTTTCATCTCCTGGTCAGAGCTCCCTGTGCCCGCCCAGACGTGCGTCTATGATAATGGGCAAACCCTCCTATCTGGTCACTGCAAACCAGTCCTGGGACAGCCCCCTCATTCTGAGTTTGGAGCCAAACTGACTAGGAAAAAAAAAGGGAGGCAGGCCAAGGTGTCAGCTACATCTCACAGCGACAGGATAGGAATCTAGAGTAGCTCAGGTAAGCGCTAGGCAGACCCCCGCCCCAAGGCTCAACGAAGAAAACACCTCTTCACACCCAAGCCCTTGGTCGACTGTCTGGGATCAATCCACATCTCACCACAGACTAGCCATCAGTAGTCTGATGACACTAGACACTGGCAGAAAGGCCCATTTTGGCTTAGGCATGGAAATTATACCTTTCTAAAAGTGTCATTTTCAAAATAGTAATACAAAATCTGATCTGGCTTTACCATTAATTTGGATTTTAAATTGCCATTAAAATTAGTTATTGAACTATTTTTCTAACCGATTATTTTTCTAACTTTCTATTTTAACTTCAGTTAAGCATTATAAGCTGTTACAATATGACCCAGTGTTGTCCTAAGAAAGAGCCGGCTGTGTCACTGTGAAAAACTACTTTGGAGGTTACACTGGCAGGGCATGTAAAACATTAAATATATATGCCTAACCTTTTTTTAAATGGCATGTACCCTGCCCTATGGACCTTTAGGGCCTACTTTAGGGATGACTAAGAAGCATTAAAAGAGAAGGTTTAGGCCTGACAAAAGTTTTTTTTTGCCAGGTTGAAATGGCAGTTTAAAACTACACACTCAGGCTGAATTGGCAGGCTTGGAGAAATAATTTACAGAGTTGCTTTAGTGGGTGGCACAATGAGTGCTGCAGCCCACTGAAAGCATTTAGTTTACAGGCCCTGGGTACATTTATTACCATATACTAGGGAGTTATAAGTAAATTAAATGTGCCAATTAGGTATATACACATTTCACCAGGTGTATAAAGGAAACCTATTAATGACTGGTTAGCAGGAATAAAGCGTGTAGAGTCCTATGACCATCAAAAATAGGTTCAACAAAAAAGGAAAAACATCTGTGTCAGTGCCACGCGAAAGATGGTCATTTCCAACACTTATGTCACGGTCTAAAGAAACAACTGCATTCTGTTTTTTTTTTCTTAATTATTCTTTATCAGCCAGGAAACCACAAGGTCCACTGTAGCTTTTCATGTGAAGACCAATGAGAATGAGATTAAATCGAGGTGTTCAATAGTGTATGTATCAACTAGTTTGCATGCCATTAGTCCCTGCATGAGACGACCAGTCCATCGGTCAGTGCTCCACTTGCTGTCATAAAGTGAAAGTAACACCTAGAGGAGCAACTGAATGACAATCTGCGTATGGGGTTTCTCCTCCAAAAATTTGTTAAGATCTACATGAAATACCTTTTCTGAAATTTGGATGCCCAGGGCTGACTTTCCTCACCTCTGTTCAAAATGACCCTTTCACTTCTATTTCTCAAGCACTTGGGATACAGTTCCTTAAGGTGTAGATTTCCAAGTCATTTCTGTATGTCTTCCTTCTGCATCATCTGTTCATTGTGGATTTGCTAAAGTTAGGAGGTACTGGGATCAGTCCATTTTTGTGGTTCCATTCTGGACGTGGAAGAAATGCGTTTTTCTTCTGGTTTCTGTTTCTGTAAAGGAATACAAATAACCTAGGAATAAAATGTAATGGAGATCATATGAGTTTTTTTTGTGTCATTATGAGTGCTACAGTAACAAACGCTCCCACTTACATGTGTCATTGACACAGCTGAGTTCCGCAGGGGAAAGGGAACTCAGCTGTGCACTCCATGACTCCATGACACACATACATCCTCTTTCAGTGATCAAATCTAATACAAACACTCATAATTCTTGACCATCCCCTCTTACACACCACAAACACACGTCTCCAAAATACATCACCACCCCCTGTACTGTTCAAATACCACTCACCAGCAGTAACTCGCATACAGATCCTTCCCAGAAAAACCACTACATCAATATCTCCCCTCACTACTCCACAAAAACAAAACAAAACACACACACCAGCACTTCAAAATAACACACACTTTCATGATGCTTCCTCTCACACCCACTCCCACCGTCATGACTACATGCATATTACAAATCCTGAACCAACTTCACTCCTAAATTCTCAATCTTCACAAACATCTACCACAAACACCCCAACCACAGCAACATTCATTCACCCCCCTCTCATCCATTGCACAATTTAACTCCTTAGAATATGACCAACATGCTCAACCTCCACCCCAACCCATACTCCTTCCACCCTAAACAGACACAAACAAAATAAACAACATGCCACTCTTCACAATTTTTGCATCCCCTTGTCTATTAAACAGCAAGGCTACTCTACAAAAACAACACAACTCACCATGTCATTCGCAACCACCATCTCCACCATTGCATCACACAGACCCAACAAAATGCCTTCTAAGCCTGCTGCATGAGGAACACAATATAGAGAAACAACACTATTATGTCCCTCATACAGTTAATATCCGCACTAATGACACGCCTGCTACAAGTTGAAAATATACTAATTACTCTTCAACAAAATAAAATTACACCACCACCAATACACAGTCTCTAAACTGCCTACTCATAAATGCTCAATCACTCTCTAAACACAAGCACCACATCTACAACCTACTCACTGACACACAACCTGATATACACTTCAAAGCTGAATCATGGTTAGGAGATGACATGGCCCCAGTGATGCATGAAGCTATTTCTCCAGGTTATCAAACCATCACACATGCATTTTCCATGGACTATTGTATTTGACATAGCGTGAAAACGGCTGAATGGATTTGGTAGGATTGCATATTATGGTGCAGAGATGCTGCAGTTAAGTAGGGTAAGTATTTTTTTAAGTTATAAAGCATTTAAAATAATTGACATCTGTCACTGTGGTGCTTTTGCAGAATTTCACAAAATGTTGTGAAGCTACCACAGTACATGGCTGTAAACTTATTTAAAAATGTATAAAAAAATATAAATACATTTCCCTACCTACTATCACTTTTATAAAGTGGGAATAGTTAGGGACCTACTACTTACCTATACCTAAGGCCCTAATACTGAACACAGCCATAGTGTGGTAAAAACAATATGACTGTCTTTTCGTTCTAAAAAAAAAGCCCATACCCAATTATATAGTGGCTTATCTTCACCACGTACCATGGTATACTGCAAAGTTATCATTGTATACCATGGCTCAAAATATAACTATGGCCTCGCTGTATTACTAGATAACAGTGCCCTTGTGTCACTCATGGTGTTGCTTGGTAAATGCATAACTTAAGTCAGATTTACAAAGGAATGAAAGGCCACCATGCGTGGCCCTTTGTTGATTGGTAAATCTTTAGAAACATAAGGCAGCGCAATTCACTATTTTCCATTACTCTGAACACCATGATCTACATTGCTGCTAAATTTTACATGTATCCCCCACTGCAGCCATTCCAGTGTATGCTATTCCACTCTACACTACTCCACTCTACACCTCTTCACTGTACAAAACTCCACTTTATGCCAGTCCCCTCTATGACATTACACTATGTTGCAATGCCATGTTACGTCACTCCTATTTACGTCGCTCCACTGTAGGGCACTCCTCTAAATGCTACTCCACTAATCACTATTCCACTCTACACTATTCTAATGTACACCTGTCCACTGTACGATACTCCAGTGTATGGCACTCTACTCTGTACCACTTAATTCTACACTATTCGATTGGACCCCATTCCAATGTATGCCACTCCACGGTATGCTATTATATGATACCCCATACCACTGTATATCACTACATCACTCCATTATACCCCGCTCCACTGTACACTTATCCACTATACACTATTACACTCTACACAATTCCACTGTACACTGTACAACACCTTGTCACACCACTCTATGCTATTACACTGTACACAACTCCACTCTACGCCAGTCCACTCTACACTATTACACTGTATGCAACTCTACTCTACGCCTCTTCAGTGTGCGCCTCTCCATTGTATGCCAATCCACTGTATGCTACTCCAGTATATGCTATTCCAATCTATGCCATTCCACTGCATGCCACTCCACTCTATACTGTTCGATTGTGTGCCACTCTACTTTACGCTACTTCACTCTACACCACTCAAGTGCAGCTCATTCCACTCTATTCACTTCATTCTGTGATATTTGATTGGAACCCACTCCAGTGTATGCCACTCCACTGTATGTCATTACACTCTACCCTACACCACTGTACACCACTCCACTATACACCACTCCAGACTATGCTACTCCACTAAATAGTATTACACTCTATGCCACTCCACTGTACAACACTCATCTCTACACCACTCTATTCTACGCTATTACACTGTACAGAACTCCATTCTATGCTAGTCTACTACGCTATTACACAGTATGCAACTCCATTCTCTGCCTCTTCAGTGTACACCACTTCACTATATGTCACTCTGCTATATTATATGTTATTCCAATGTACGCCATTCCACTGTATGCTACCCCACTTTACACCACTCCAGTGTATGCCACTCCACTCTACCCCACTCAATTCCACACTAATCTATTGGACATGGCTCTCTGTAGGAAAAAAATACTGCAGTGTTTTGCTTTTTCTTCCCAGCCTATCGTGTCTCCCCGTGCGGGACTTTAGGACTCTGGGCAGTTCCCCATTGTCTGGCAGAAGGGAAGATAGCTTCCTGTCCCACCGAAGATGGGGAAAGGGAGGAATAACATGGCTGGAGTGCCGCCCTTGGGTGACCCTGTGCGATAGATATACAAGGTACCTGGAGGGGGCGGTGCGACTCTGATTGCCAAGGGGAATTCTGGCTCATGTGCTACCCCTGTTGGCAACCCCATGGGCCACGTCCGAGGCCTGATTGAGTAAGCCTGCGGTGCCTGTGGGGTCCCTAGCTCAGGATAAGAATCCCGTGAGGGGGATTAGACCTGAGTGGGCTCTACAACCTCCCCAGAAGGCACCAGTAGAGGGGTTGGTGGTCGGCATGGAGCCAGACGGGCACATCCCAAAGGATGAGCCCAAGTAGTGGTGGACTCCCCACAGGGGGAACCTCTACCGGAAGGGAGCCGGCCAGATCCCAAGGTGGGAACTTGGTTCCCTGATATGTGGCCATGGGCCACAAGCATCGGCTCCCTGTGTGAGCAGATTGATAGGAACCTGAGGGCTCAGGCCAACTGAGGCGCAGAAGCACCGTGGTGGTAGCTGTAACCAAAGTGTCACCTGCCTTGGCTGGTTGGTGCATGCACTAGGGCACAAGTACCGTGCAAGTGCTGAACACCCAAGGTGTTTGCACTGCCGCTGAGAGCTGCTGTACCCATACAGTGAAATGGGACATCATGGCGTACTAAGTCAGTTTGCAATAAGGGATTTCAGGGGAGCAGACTCCTACTGTTTGTTATTGTTGGGCTGACGATGACAAGCCCAAACCATTGGTAATGGTAGCTTTGTCACCCCTGGCCAGGAAATGCCACTTTTGATAAGTGGGTATTTCCAGCCTTTGGGACTGGTTCTGGTGCCCTGTAAATTAGGCTTCATTCCAGGGGACCCGCGGTAAGAGTACATCTGCACATTCCCCAGATGACTGCTATAAAACTCGGGCATCCATAGCAACAGATCCCTGCCATTTTGGGACTGGTGAAATAGATGGGATGAGAGGTTCTGACACTTGGCCTCCCGGCCCCAGAGCCTTGCACCCATAAAAATAAAGATCTGCATCCCAGGACCCCAGGGCAGACATTGAGGAAATTTAGGGGCAACATCTGTGGTTCAAAGAAATATCCTTGGACCACCACCACTTCAAAGGTTTTAGTTAGTATAAGTAGGGGTACTCATAGTCTGCAACTTAGAGTACCACCGATAGATATGTGGGACCAGTGCGGCAGGACGGGGTTGGTGCATTGTCAGTGGAATCTGGGTACCCAGGAGGATAATTGTCTAAGGAGGGGGATCCGATCACCTTTATCGATTAGAAACTGGTCTGAGGCTGATTGCCTGCTACTGTGTGATATCCTGCAGTGGCTCTCCAAGGACAGGCTGGCTGCCCCTTGTTCTCTGTGGAGGTCTCAGGGACATCAAAGACCTCCTAAGAGGGACCTAAATTGTTATTGGTAATATCTGGAGAGCGGTGCCCTCTGTTTGTGTGTACACCATGCCGGACTCCACCTGGCAGGAACGGTGTGTTTGCGGACGAGGAACTAAGTCTGGATACCGGGCGCACCAGGTTTGGGGTAGCAATGTACTGCTCACACTACTGGTGTGTGGCCATTCATCATGTGGACAACTGCACCCTGAAACGGCTTGTGCAGTGAACTGATCACTGTTGCGGGACCCTGCTGGTACCTCATTGAGTTTGAATGGAAGCATTTCTCTTGTGTGGCCCTTAGCTGCATGCTCATTGTATGCTGTGCCCATTGATAGGTTGGAACCTGCGAAGGTGTGTGTACAACACGAGGAGTGCTTTATGTGGCCTAGTATTGCACGACTGAACTTGTGTCTAGTGTTTTCGTCTGAAAAGTCCAGTACTCTAAGGTCATAGCATACTGGACATAGTACCTCAACGCAGAAGGGTACGGAAACCCAGCCCCGAGTGGAACCAGAAGGTCTGGTGCGGTTCAAGTCATCACACACCAGACTAGTGCCTCCTGTCGAGGGAGGTACAATTCTAGGAGTTGGTTGAAGAGCCTGGGGCCACCCGGGAACCCCAAGTCATAAGGGGCGCGGCACGGATCACTTTCTACATGGAATCAAACCTGTCTGGAACCCACAGGAAGTTCACGGGCACCAAACAGCCTGTCTCCAATCCGGAAACACGGACCTGGTAACTTGTTGTGTGGAACCTGAAGGGCCTAGGGCAGGTTGAGTCAACACTTCAGACAGCACCTTTCCATTCAGGAGGTGCTGAATTTGGTTACTTTTTAGTAACATTAGATTATCTGATGGGACTGGGCACCTCCGAGTCTTACGGTTGGCCCCGGTGACTATCCCCCTGTGGTTTGCAGACCTCTAAGTGAACCTCCGCCTTAATTGTTTACTGGCCGTTGTCTTTCCTCACCCCCCACCTTTACCCCAACACATGGGAAGTTGTGACTTAGCGGTGAGTGGCTGGGTGCCCAGGGGAACAATACTATAGTCTTTGGGGTTGCAGTGGGGCGAGGTTAAATGTAGAGGCTGGTTGGCAGGTGGAGGGTGGGTTGGGACCCAGAGGTTGTGCAAATGTAGGGGCATCCACTTGCAAGTTATTAGGGCATCGCACAAAGGTGCTGGAAGTGAGTGCGTATGATAGTGTGTGCATGTGTACCAGTGACAACTGATACCCAGGCCCTGTGCCTAGGTGCAGGGTGGATGTGAGGGAGTGAGTCTGAGTGAAAATGAGTGAGTGCAGGGGCAGCACTGTGGTGTTGCTGGGTATTCGGGCTCTGCCAGAGAGTTCATAAGGTTGACATCATATTTTACTAGTGCGACAGAGGCCGTGGGTCTAGGTAGGAGTGTGGCTTACTGTGATATACATTGTGCTGCTACTGTCAGCCCCAGAATTCACCCTAGATTGCATGTGTTACAATGATCGTGGATACCATGATGGTGGACCTAGTGCTGACAGCGGGTACCTTATGGGGGTGTGGGGAGGGAATGCGTGTTTTCCTCAAATGTATATACAGTGATCAATGGTTAATGCGATGGGGTCTATTATCTTGTGTTGAGGGGGTCATTGAGATTCACGCCCAAGTTTACATTGAATATTATTGTCTGTTGTGTACTCATTGACATTTACATGAGATCACATTGTAATCAAACTGCGTTAATCATGTTTGTGTGGTGAATAAAAATTTTCCATACATGCAACCCTTGTGAAGTCTCTTTTTGGGGCCGTCAGCCTCGGTGTTCTGGGAACATGTTGTGCTGTTGCTTTACCCATTGCCTCCGAGATAAGCCTGACTCCTTCGAGCCAAGCTACCCGAGGGTGAGCACAGGTTATCTAGCAGGTGTACTTGACCACCCGAGACAGGAGTGGCACACTCTGCCTGGCTAATCTTATGCTTTAGTCAACCGGATCGAGCCGCCTCCAACACACTGTATGTCACTCTACTCTAAGCTATTCCACTTTATGCCACTCCACTGTATGCTACTTCACTCTACACTAGTGGTTCCCAACCTTTTGACTTCTGTGGACCACCACTTCATCAGTACTGGAACCTGGGGACCCCCACTGAGTCATTATTAGAATCTGGGGACCCCCCAATGAGCCATTACTGAAAGTTGGGGACCTTATCTGTTAGTATTATTACATTTTCTAAGCAGTCACAGACCCCCTGAGGAGGCATTGTGGACCCCCATGGGTCCACGGACCACAAGTTGGGAACCACTGCTCTACACCACTCTAGTATAGTCTCCTTCATGGTATATACCACCACTCTACAAAACTCTACTGCACTCTGTGCCACTCTACTAGACTCTACCCCACTCTATTCCCATGCACCCCACTGCCCAAATTTGACCTCAACTCTATGCCCATACACTCTGTTGTACAACACTCTACTCCACTCTCTGACAGTTTCCAAAACTGTACGACACTGTACGGCGCAGCACTCCATTCTACTGTATAAGATGCCACTCACCATGGCTCACCATGACCCCCCAAGTCAACTCAGTCCCATCCTCCTGCTTTCACACACTCAGACTTCTCCAGAAGATCTACAAATGGATCCCAAAGGACTGCAGCAAAACCGTAACCCATGCCCTGGTTGCTAGCAGGCTCGACTATGACAACACTCTCTACGCCGGTACCACTCAGAAGAACCTTCAGAAATTACAACACATCCAAAACTCCTCTTCCAGACTCACCTTGGGTATTCCCCGCCGCGAACATATCTGCAATCACCTAAGAGACCTTCACTGGCTCCCTGTCGAGAAGATAATTAACTTCAATCTCCTCTCCATGCTTGCAAGGCCCTATACAACCTAGGACCTGCCTACCTCAACCACTGCATCACTGCCAGTCTACGGTATCCACTGCACTTTACCACTCTACTCCACTTGTTCTACTTTATGCCACTCCAGTCTTTTATACTGCACCGCACAGTATTGCACTGTACGCTATTCCACTGTATGCTACTTCACCTTGCCGTAATCCACTCTACACCACTACGCTGTATGCCACTTTACTCTTCGCTGCTCCGTTGTATGACTCTCTCCTCCACTCTATATAACTCCACTCTATAAAAGTCTACCACACTTCATGGCTGTCTATGGCATTGTACTCCACTCTAGTCCCGTATACTCCACTGTCTAACTCTATAATGCACTCTATGCCTATATACTCTAATGTACAACACTCTATTCCACTACACTCCATTCCACTCTGCTCTACAACACACCAATACACTCTATTGTACTTTACTCCACACTACGTTAAGCCACTCAACTGTACTGCACTATTCAAGACTTTACCTCACTCTCCGCTACTGTACCCACTCTATGCAGCTCCACTGTTTCACATCCTCCTGTACTCTATAAAGCTCCACTCTACGACACTCTACTACACTGTATAGCACTCTCCAACACTTTACTCCTGACTATACTCCTCCACTCCACTGTATTTCACTGTACTATGCTGTATACATGGTACAACACTCTACTACACTCTACGAAAGTCTAGTGCACTATACAACACTGTATGCAACTCTTTGTATGCCACTAAACCTGACTTTACTTCACTGTACTCTGACCCAGTATTTCACTCGTCTCCACTACTCTACTGTATACCACTCCACTCTATGCCACTCATTGTCATAGACTCTATAACACTGTATGCCAATCTAAAGTACCACACTCTACAACACTGTACAATTCCACTCTACAAACATCAACTAGACTGTATGTCATTCTACTCTACTATATTATACATCACTTTTCAATAGTGTATGACACTCCACTCCTACTGTACAACACAGTACTCCAATTTGTGACACTTTATAAGTCGGTATGCTACACCTCTCTACTCTACTGCTCTTCTTGCCGCTACAGTCTACAACACATCAGTCCACTCTATGGCACTTTAGTCAACTCCACAGTACCTCACTCCACTGCACTCCACTCCACCATACTCCACTCTACTACGTTTTATCCAGCTGTACGCCACTGTACTATACTCTGCTCTTCTCCACTCTCTGACACTCTTCTCCACTGTATACAACTCCACTCTACAACACTGTACTACACTCTGTGCCACTCTATGGTACCCTACTCCACTCTATGCCCATCCACTCTAGCCCACTGTACTACACTGTTTGACACTCAATGACATGCCACTCTCCACAATGGTAGTCTACCACACTCCACTATATAACACACTACTTCACTCTACTCCACTTTAAAACATGCTACTCAACTCTATGGCAGTCAATGACAACCTACTCTGCTGTTCAACACGCTATTCCACTGTATAACTTGCTCCTTCTACGATACTGGACTCTACTATATAAGACACCATACCACTACACTATATAACATTTTACTACATTGTAAAATGCGCTACTACACTCTACTCCACTCGATTCCAATCTGCAATACTCCAGCTTATGACAACAGACTTTAGAACACTCTCCTCTACTGCAGTATACAACACTCTACATAAAAACTCTCCACTTGCAACACTGGACTCTAGGATGCAGATTTGAAAACATTTTTTATAAAACGTTTTTAAAAAACATTGAAATGCAATGAAAAAGCCAAAGATTAAAGCCCAGTTATAGTTAGGAAAACTTATTTTCCCTATACAAACCAAGTTTAAACTACACAATCATTAAAAATGATAAAGTTATAGTTATAACTTTCATTTACGATTTATTCACCGCCTTCAAATTATTATAAGTAGCTGACCTTTTTACACACTCTTTTCAGCTAATTAACCAGCCAACAATAACTATAACTTTGTATATTTATATATTTTGTCCTAGTCTTGCTTTACAAGAACTATCTTTGCATCTAATGAGCTTGTATTAGAGGTCTGTATCTAACAGAGAATCTGTTTTTATATTCACTGGAAGGGTTAGGATCATTCACACACAGAGCTATTGGGGTCATCTTGCGGTCAAGGCTGAGTATGTACAAAAGAAACAGCACTGATCCAGAAGGATCAGTATCCTGAGCATGGAATTTAGGTATTCACTTGAAAGACTCTTTCAGGCAGTATCGGGGCTGCTCTCTCCTCAATGAGGTTAATGTTTGGAAGCGAGAATCTGTGGTTGTTGGTCAGGTAATGATTTGTGTTTTGTTTTGCTGATTGTCTACTGGTAAGGTATGACTACGTTTCCATACAGTACTGTTGGGTACATCATTAGTATGTAGGAACTGTAAAGAGTAGCAAGGTGTGAATGCTCCGAGTAGCTACTTTGTGATTTTCATTGCACTCGCTAAAATCTTACACAGCCTCACTGTGGGCTACAGTTCATAATATTTGCATGAGGAATGACCAAAAAATATTGGAATTTCATCATTCCATTATATAATGCCAATACTGGTCATTGTGCTGAATATCTAGCAAAGAGTCTCTTTATGTGGATTGTGCAATTTTTAGGATTCTTATGACTATGAAAGCTGTTTTTGGTACGGTCACTGCAGGTTCAAAGATGACTGTGGAGGAGATAGGGTCAAGGAAAGCCTGTTCTATTGCAGAAGATTTGGTGCCCTGAGTCCAAAAATACTACTGGTTACATGATTTAAAGTTGATTATAATTACTGAGCACCTTGCCTTCCTTGTCTTTTTGAATCTGTCTACAGTCGCCCCTATCTCCCAGAGGGTCTGAGTGCACCCACTAAACAAGAAGAATGATATGTCGATATCGGGCAATTATCTCTTAATCACTTTTCTTATTGTTAAGGTCCAGGCTTATGTAGGTTTCCTGCTTGTGCAATTAAGAGTCTGGGTTCATAAAACCAACTTTTTTCAGGATACCGCATATCACTGCTGATGATAATATAGCTTTTTCCACGCCATGCTGTCCATGTCACCAGGGAGCTCTTATTTGTGTGCTTCATCGAGGAGAGGGCTGCCTGTGACAGTGTAGAAACTCCTCTGCTATGGCAAAAAAATCAGAGTATTTCCCAGGAAATATAAAGTGCCATTCCCACCCTTTATTCTGAGACATACTGAGAATCAAATAAAGGCTTGGAAAAGAGGATTTGTCACTCACATTTGTTTTTTGGTGATGTTGTGCCAAACTTTGCAGTCCAAGCATGGTTCAGATACTACAGCTTATGTCTGAAAAATTGTTACCTTCAGCAATTCACAAAATTGAGGATTTCCCTTCGAAAATGGCAAAATTGTTCAAGCTGATTGTGAATGTGGAACATTGAGGAGTCTCTTCGGTCTAGTGCAGAATAAATTGGAATTTGCTCTCCTAAGGAAAGAACTAGGGTTTGATGGTTGTTAGCCTTAGGGTGTTTTCCACCACTTTTCTTGCCTTCCTCCTCCATTTGTTTGACAATCTCTTTTTTGCTGGTCTTAGGTCTCTGTGCACTTTACCACTGCTAACCAGTGCCAAAGTGTGTGTGTGCCTCCTCCTTAAAACAGGGTAACATTGGCATATGCCCAAATTGCATGTTTAATTTACTTATATGTCCCTAGTAAAATGGTACTACCGGTCCCTAGGGCCTGTAAAAAAAATGCTACTAGTGGGCCTGCAGCACTGGGTCTTGCAATCTCTTAAGTAGCCCTTTCAAACATGTCTGAGGCCTGACATTGCAGCCTGTGTGTGCAGTTTTAAACTGCCATTACGACCTGGCAGCATAAACCTTTTGCCAGGCCCAAACCTTTTTTTTTAACATATATAGGCCTCCCCTACGGTAGGCCCTAGGCTGCCCACAGGGCAGGGTGCAATATATTTAAAAAGTAGGACATTACATTTTAAGTTTGACATGTCCTGATAGTGAGAAGTTATTAAATTCCTTTATCACTACTGAAATGCCTACCTCTCCCATAGGATAACATTGGAGTTACCTTATTACATTTAATAAGCTGTAATTTCCAAATTGGTAAGCAGGTAACCACTTCATGTTTGATGTCTTTGGAATGAAAAATGAATGGCGAATCCTGTCGCATGGTAATGTTGACTTTTAAGCTACAATGTTAAACATGCCACTTTTAGAAAGTTGCCATTTTCCTGTCTTAGCCATTTAGTGCCTAAAGTCTGTCCCTGGGTTACATGACTGTGTGTAGCTGACAGTTGGGCTTTATGTATTCCTCCTAGACAGTCACACACAACAAAGAGCTTAGGTGCACGTGGGTGGGACTTCAGTGGCAGGATGGGAAGGCGGAGCTGAGCACATCCCTACTTACACTTGAATAGGCTGAGTCCTGCTTCCACACAATGGGCTGCATATCCCCTGTAGTTAGTCTGGAGCCAGGACAGGAAAGGCAAAATGCCTGAGAACTTCAAACGGAACCCTTGAGAAGCTTCTCCCATCTTCCAGAGGAAAGTTACCAGATATACACATGGGACCTAAGACACCACCTCTTCAATACACGTCTGGACCTGTGGAGGCAATGCCTTTAATGAGGATTGCTGTGCTGCTCAAAGTGCTACCACTCTGCTGGACTGCTGCCTTCTGGACTACTGCCTTACTGGATTGCTTCCTTGCTTCCCTCCTTCCTGAATCAGAGAGATTGAACCTGCACCTGAACCCAGGACTTCCAGATTGGTTCCAAGTCCTAGTCTGCTTGCCTCCTGTTTAGAGCCTCAGGGACATAACAGGTTCACAAACACCTGAACTAGCACCCAGATTCAGCTGGAGCTTGCCCCTGACCCCCAAGTGATGCCTCTCTGGCCCTGGACCCTTTGTGTGGCCTCAGAAAGGCTAAATTGAAGGTTTGTGGGCTCCTTTTCACCCCAAACAGGCCTGTTGGCCCCAGTACCTCCTCACACACACTGCCTTCCAAAGTGAAATCGTGTCATCCAGACCCTTCACGCTACAGCAGCAACCACTCATGGAGTGTGCCAATGTAAAACACCAGCCCAGCTGTTCCTGAAAACAACAGGATCTTTCTACTACAGCAAAGCCTGTCTGCGACATCAGGCCTGCTCTTTGCGCTACAACGACGATCCTCTGTGATGCTTCCCTATTCCTTGCAGCTTCTTCCACCATTAACAGGACTCTTTGCTCTGGGTTGCAAAGGTAACTTGTCAGTGGGACTAACCTTGTCCCTGTATCTGACCAGGCCTCCATTGTGGTTGACCTGAACCTGTGACTTTCTCCCGGTCTTACATGACCAGATAGCCGTGAGTGGCACTTTGGGCTTTTGCGAGCTATTTTCACTGAAATCTTTAAAATTGCATTTCCCCCAGATGTACTGATTGGATTTTTTGTCATATTTTATTAAAAATTATTCTATTGTTTTAAGTCTGTTGTAGGATCCTTTTGTGATGTGTTTTCACAGCGTTACTGTTTGAAGTGTTGCACAAATACTTTACACATTGCCTCTGAGGTAATCCTGACTGCTCTATGCCAAGCAACCAGAGGGTGAGCACAAGCTAATTTGAGATTTACTTGTGACTTCATCCTGATGGGGATTGTGGTAGCTGCTTGATTCGGGTTTTTAACCCTTCAACCAGTAACCCAATTTCTCACAATGATCATTCCATTAAGTTTGCATTCAAAACATGAGCAGTTATGAGTGAGTACTTAAATAGTCTTCCTAGATCTGTGTTTTTAGAACAACTGGGGATGAGTTCTGATCCATGATTGATCCATTAAGTAGTGCATTAAAATCTCTTGGGGTTTGGTTCTTCTTGGGAAGCCTGTGGCACCGTCTCCTCTGGTAACAAGATTGTGGATCTGTAATGGTCACAGGTGTCAAAGACCAGGATGTTTAGTCTGCAATATAAGGTAGGAAATCATCTATGTTTTCCAAAGGAGGCATTGATTCCTATTTAATGCCCTTGTAGAGCCTTAAATGTAGCACGTGAGTACTGATTGCACCGTCTATTTAGGGGGTATATGTTCTTGTAAAATGCAGTTATATTCAGCTTGATGAGCATTTATCTGCATGTTTAGAAACAATACTTCCTTTTTGGCAATTGTGTTAAGGAGGTTAACTGCAACAACACTTCTTTTTAGCTTAACATTTCATTGTGTGATAGCTTTGGCCTTCAGGAGTTTGATGAACAGTACCTGGAGGGTTAGAGGCAGTTCTTAATTTGTCCTGCTGGTTGCAAGTGGGTGGAACACATACTTATTTTTTCGGAAGCAAGTTTTATGTTTCATCATCAGACTGTTGTAGAGCAAGATAGAGAACAACAGAAGAGGGAGGACGAACGAGGAAGGGGAAGCTAAGAAAACAGTGACCAGGACAGAAAGCAGGAGTGAAAAACACTTGAAGGGTGGGATGGAGGTGGAAGAAAGAGGCATGAGGTGGAATAAAAAGTAGGCTACTTTTGTAATCGGCAACCCTGGCATTCAGCAGCATTGGTGGTGGACTCCTAAGAGAAACTTTGGCCCTCTGCACATAGTATTTTACTAAGAAAATATTGTTTTTGAACCATCGGGTGAGTGGTAGACTGTAAAACAAGTTTTGAAATAAATTTCGAAAACTGGTGCTTTCGTTGCAAAATAAGCTGCACGTGTCTTCGACTGAGTTTAATGCTTTCAAGAGTTCTGATTTTACCTGTGAGTTCTCTTGTTCCACATATCCGTCCGCATTAAATCTGCCTAGACAGTGCTCACCAGTTACAGCTGGCTGCTGTCAAGGGCGCCCTACACACCAGTTCTGGCCAGGTCCGGCCTGGAAGCTACTTCTAGCTGCCTTGTCTTTTGCTTAAACAATAGAAAAGCCGTGCTAGCAGATTAATGTTGTGTGCTGTCTAACAACAGTACGTCTGAAGAGGCATACACTGAGGCCTTCATCTCACATAGAGCCTCAGGTCGCATACCTCGGGAACGACTCCAAATACCGGGCTGTTTCTGTCTCTTCCCACTTCCTAGCCCGCGCATCTTATCACACGTTAATGTCCTGGTTATCTGTGTCCTGTCAGGCTTTGAATTCCACTGCTTCCCACTCCATAAATACAGGGAAAGCAGCGCTCGTGTAACACTTGCCCATATAAGGGCCAGCCATTGTTTGCTTCTGCTCTGATTTCTGTGTGTACACACGAGACCTTTTAAGGGCAAGCAGTGCTGGCGGAGTGAGGGTTTCCAACTGCGAACATCCCTTACTGCTGCTGCCGACTTCTTAGACTGTCAGTGTTGCAAAATCGTTATATCAAGCATTGGTAAAGCCAATAGGTCTCGCCTTTACAAGACCTATTGGCTTTTTTGTGCCATTTTGTACACCAGCATGGCTAAAAGTTAGAGGCATGGAGAGTCAGAGTGGAGTGGGGGAGTAGAGTGTCGTATAGTCGATTTGTCTGAATGCTATAAAGTAGGAGGATTTGAGTGCTGTAGAGTTGAGCAGAGGGAAGTAGGTTTCAGTGGCAGAGAGTGTTGTAGAGTGGAGTGGATTGGGGTGCTTTGAACTGCAGTGGGACAGATTGGAGGGGGGCACATTATTTTGATTGGACTGGTGCATATGGTTTTTGGATTGGAATGGGGCAGATTGGAGGGGCAGATTAATTTGATTGGAGTGGAGGCAGATTGCTTCTGAGTGGTGCAGAAGATTTTTGATTAGAGGGGGAAAGCTGGATTGGGGCAGGTTTGATTGGAGTGGTTTTGGAGGAATAAAGTGGGGTGGGATGGAGTGGACTGGATTGAGGTGGGTAGATTGGTGTGTGATAAAGTGGGTTGGATTAGGGTGGATAGTTGTGGGACAGATTTGAGTGGGATGGTTTGGAGTGTACTGCATGTGTTAAAACATCATTTCAGAGATTACACATAATAAAGAAACACTGTCACTTTGCAATATTTCAAACAAGTTGATTGTCATCTTTTGAGAAAAGGGTCCACGAGTAAAATCAAAAGAAAACATGAGTGGAAAGTGAGAAAAGACAACTTGGCAAAATGAAAGAAAGCTAGCTTTAAAAAATAAAACTTTTCAATTTTGGTTGTCCTGCTGGGCATGTTTTTGCCAGTCACAAGCCTTCTGTTTGTGGGGCACTAGAAGTTAAGAACAAAATAGTACCTTGATTATGTTGGGAGCAGCGGATAGGCACTAATTAAGTTGAATCTATTAGTGCTTGATTCCTGCTCCAACCCGAGGACCAGAAATGATGGCAGACATGCCTTGACAAATTACGAGGCGGTAAAGAAGAGTGCCATGCAAACCAGGAAATGGTGAGCGACAAGTGGACTCCATGCCCTTTACTGAACACAGCAGAGTCTCTCAAGCGAGACACATGCGCTAGCGCATGCACTCGCAGGCTCGACCCTAAAAACGCAGCTAAAGTACTAAGATCTCATGGTGTGACTGGCTTCTTCATGGGCCTATATTTTACAATGTAAAAAACTGAAATATATGTTTTGCTTTTTTTTGTGATGAGCACCTTACATCCACAGTTCAGTGATTAAGACTGAGGTATTAAAACCTGTGTGATACTGCTATGTAGCATTTATGTGAACTGCAATTTATATCATCAAGATTTCCCCTGATTAATGCTGCTGCACACAAGAAACGGGTAATAATAAAATTTAGCACTATTATGTATTTGTGATACGAGCCACAGCCATTATCCTTTATTACGTCCCATCTGAGAAATCACATGCGCTGTTGCTTGCCAGACATTTTGTTTACTTATAGGGTGCTTAGAGCCCACTCATTGCTTACCATTGGTTGGCTTCATTATCACTCTAATTTCCTTGCTTCTCTTCAATCAGTGTGTCTCCTCTTCGTGTGTTTGTCCCTCCTCTGGAACAAGGCCCAAGTACTGCTTCCCTGCTGAGTGTCCTTTCACTGCTCATGCTTTTGGAACAGTTGGAGCACTCCATAAGAGTGCTTGTGCTTGCCTGTTGCTGCTTCACTCTCACTCTCATGTTCGTAGGCTTTGCCCCCACTGTCCCTGCCCGTCATCCCTGTTGCTTCATCCCTCTCTCCCTTCCCACCATCAGCTTTGCTTTTCCCCCACCCTGCCTTCCCACATCCGTGTTGCTTTGCGATGCAAACGTGCCCGCTGTCCATGTTTTGCTTTGCATCCACCCATCAACTTTGCTCCTAGGGCCTACCATAAAAAAGGCATTGTGACGCAGACACCGCTGGCTGAGTCAGAGAGTCTTTTCACCTCCCGCCCTCTATGTCGATTTTCTCCCCTCCCGCTGTCTTACCTGCCATGTTGCCCTCCCTCCCACCAGCAATAAAACCGCTGTCTCATCAATGTTTCAATAGTGCAGTGCATTTCTGCACTCTCTGCGAAGACAGGATTTCATGATGTGCTTCAGTTCCTAGCACAGTGGGAACCTGCAAAAGTGTACACTCGTCAGATGAGCCTACACACTCCTGTACTAACATATACATGAAACGTGTTACTCAAACGGAAATTTCAATTGACAAGTTGATGCACCAGATTAAGCTGCAGTCAGTGAAGGTGTCCTCTTTAGCGGTGATAAGTAAAGATGAATAGAGAAATAGACTTGTGGACTTTTGGTGATGTGTCAGAAGTCCACCCTAAGTGTAGTGCTACACAAACAAGTTAAATAACTAGTCTTTATGATGAAATGTGGTATTTATATTGCTGTATGTTATTCTTTAATACTTCATAACACCAGTCAAGCAGATGTGTTCAATGCATGCCCATCCCTTGACGATTTGATTGCCACTCATTTGTAATCCTGTCATTCTTTCCAACTTTAATCTTGGCTGTCCACTAGCACCTAGCTAGCCTTTTCTGCAGTCCCCTAGACTCTGAAAGGAGATGCACCTGCAGATCAGGAAGCAAATGGGTGGTGGGAAGAAACAGCAAAGGAAGATCCCTGCACCAAGAGCTTGCAGTAACAGGTACCAGGAGATGCATACTATAGAGTCCAACCTCATGGAGGGCCAGGCTGTAGAGAGTAAGGAAACTGCAGGAATTGTGAATGTAAGAAGAACACTGAACTAACAACAACATACTTCCTGGTTACTTAACCAATGCTCCAAACACAAAATACATCTACACACTGATTGGCTCCTGGGCTAGGATTAAAAAAGCATTGTCAAAACTAATAGGTCTTGTCTACTTGAGATCTATTGACTGTGTCAATGTGTTTTTCTAGCAATGTGGTAAAAAAAAAACGCTATGACACAGTCAGTGTTGGCTGTGTCATAGTGCTTTGTTTTGCTGCACAGAAGCCATGCTGTTGTACAGCAGAACTAAAAATGATTGAAAAAGCTAATATCAATAGAATGTGGTATTACAGCATTTGGATAAAGCAGTAATTTTACATTCCGCTAAATAAGCAGAAATGTTCAGTAATTAGATATTTTGGCATTTATTGGATTTTTCAAACACTGCAAATGAGGATCTCAACAGACTGGCTAGAGTTGTATACATTTTAGATGCATTTTGTTGTTTGGTCTTCCTATAAAGGGAGCTTTTCTTCCTGGCGTGTGTGAATGAGGTGTGGCTGATCGCACATGGGAGTTTCTTTTTGACTTTCATTGTTTACATTTGAAATATGGTATAGTAGCATAATGAGTCCTCACATTCAGGGTTATTGATTTAAATAGGTTTTTAGAATGTTGCTTATATCCCAGTGTGTGTGTTTTAAGTGTGTATGTAACCATTTATTTTATTTCTTTTACATACCACTGATGCCTGCTGGAGGAGTGTTAGAAATGGGGTTCCTGGTTGGCTAAGATAGGGACCTCAGCCAGGCAGGGAGCACTAGTCTAGTCAGGGCAAAGGAGCTACCCCCCCAAAATAACCCCTGCGTACCCCCTTGGTGGCTTGACATGAGACGTCAGGCATACATAAGTTAACATGGGGGCTACCTTTAAATCTGATTACAGTGTAGATTCCCTTTGGGAGCGGATGGACATGTGGAGTTTGGGGTCTCTGAGCTTACAATTTAAAAATACATTGTTAAGTAAAGTTGATTTTGAGATTGTGTGTTTGAAAATGCCACTTTTAGAAAGTGAGCATTTTCTTGCTTATACCATTTCTGTGACTCTGCCTGTTTGTGGATTCCCTGTCTGGGTCAGTTTGACAGTTGGGCTGGTTGCACCTCACACTAGACAGTGACACAAAAGGAGCTGGGGTGTAGTCTGCATTTACTGATGAGCCATCTGTGCTAGGAGGGAGGGGAGGAGTGGTCACTTACACCTGAAAGGGCTGTGCCTGTCCTCACACAATGCAGTCTCCGACCCCCTGGTGAGTGTCTGGGGCCTGGCTGGGCATGGCAGGAATTTCACATTCAAAAGAGACTTTACTTTGAAGTAGGCCTACTTCAAAGGAGAAATTGGGTATAAGAAGGGCACCCAAAACCACAGACTTTAGATCACTTCTGGACATCAAGAGGAACCCCTGCCTGGAGAAGAGCTGAAGAGCTGAGGAGAAGTGCTGCCCTGCCTGTGACTGTGCTTTGTGGAGCTATCCTGCAGTTGCTGCTTCTGCCAGAGTAAGAGGGCAAAGACTGGACTTTGTGTGTCTTGCATCTTGTGAAGAAATCTCCAAGGGCTTGATTTAGAGCTTGCCTCCTGTTGTTTGGAGTCTCAGGGACAGCAAAGACTTCTTTCTGCCAGCACCTGGAGTCTCTGAAGAGACTCCTGCTCTGACAAGTGGTGCCCTATCCAGTCCCTGGGCCCTTGAAAGGAAAGCTGGTGGAAATCCAAGGAAATCGTCTTCGGACGACTTTGGACCGACGCCGCTGCTGAATCCAGTGACGCCGCTTGCAACCAACTCCGTGATCTTTGCTTGAACTTGACGACCTTCGCAGGCCCGATGCCGCTGCAGCCCCGCTGAAGTCTGCGACTCCATGGAAGTAACTGCACCACGTTGTGACCGACGCCGCTCTAAGTGTGCGGATTCAATGTTTCACACAGACGCCGTGATCCCCGACTTCACGCATCGGCTTGTTTTCACTCTTCACCAAAGGTACTGTACTTGGGGGTCTACGCGACTCCGTGGCCGGCGCCGCTGGTGTCGGCTTGTTGGGGACAACTCCGTCATGATGCCGTGTTAACACCTCATCGAAGCATTTTGTGTTTCTAAGCGCTATTTTTGAGTTTATCTTTAAAACTTCATAACTTGACTTGTGTATATTGGATTTTTGTCATTTTGGTCTTGTTTTGTTTAGATTAATATTTCCTATTTTGCTAAACTGGTGTTGTGTCATTTTGTAGAGTTTTCATTACGTTACTGTGTGTGTTGGTACAAATACTTTACACCTAGCACTCTGAAGTTAAGCCTACTGCTCTGCCAAGCTACCAAGGGGGTAAGCAGGGGTTAGCTGAGGGTGATTCTCTTTTACACTGACTAGAGTGAGGGTCCTTGCTTGAACAGGGGGCAACCTGACTGTCCAAAGACCCCATTTCTAACAAGACATATGTCCTACCTTTTACATACACAGCACCCTGCCCATAGGGCTATCTAGGGCCTATGCCAGGGGTGACATAGGTGTAGTAAAAAGGGAGTTTAGGCTTTGGCAAGTAGTTTGACTTGCCAAGTTAGTGGGGCAGTGAACTGCGCACACAGGCCCTGCAGTGGCAGGCCTGATATATGCTTGAAAGGCTACTTATGTGGGTGGCGCAGGCCCACTAGTAGCATTTAATTTGCAGGCTCTGGTTATATGTTGCACCACTTTACAAGGTAAATTGAATAAGCCAAACAGACAGGTGTAAGCCAAATCTACCAAGTTGAGGGGGAGAGAGCACATGCACTTTAGCATTGATCAACAATGATAAAGTGTTCAGAGTTCTGCAGCCAACAAAAAGAGGTCAGAGAAATTAAGAGGAGGAGGGCAAAAAGTTTGGGGGCAACCCTGCAAAAAGGGCCAGGTCCAACAAGGAGGCTCTTAAGCACCTATATTTGTGTTTATATGTGTTAGAGCACACTGCTTGAATATCAGTCAGTGCTGAACCAGGACAGAAGCAGGTGACTGAAATTGACCACAGCCTCCTGTTGTTTCTGCAAATGAAGTCCACATCAGAATAGACAAAGAGCATGGGAATTTTGGATCCAGAAGTATTCTCCAAGAAGCGAAAAAAGGGTAGTGGCGGTCAAAGTGCCGCACCTCCGTATCGTTACAGTTTGTTTTGAGCAACAGAGTCAAAGAAGCGAGAAACTGGTGCCAAATTGGTCTAGTGCCCCACTACCCGATGGGCACTGAAAGTTGTGTAAAGGATACACAATGAAAATTAGTCCAGAATGACCAGGCACTCAGAGAAGTAAAGTCCGGTTATGTCAATGGGAAACAGTTTCCCTAGGTATTGTGGATCCAGAAGCGGAGAAAAACAAAACACTGATTCCAAGTTGATGTTGATCAAGGTGTTTAATCCTTTAGACCGTGTTGGTCATAGATGAGTTTTTCATTAGTGCAGAGAAACAGCCAACACGTGTTTCGTCACACAAGTGACTTTTTCAAGGCTGGGCCTATCCGGCCAGGGAGAGTACGGACGTGGTTGGTATGTCGGTAGGTTTTGGAGAAAGAGCTGGATTAGCTAAGTCGAATGTGGTTTCTCCAGTTGTAGAAAAGGGAAGGGAAAAGACTTTTCACTTCAAACAACAGCTGAACCGAGCTTCATCTTCAAGGGAACTATTGGAGGCTTATCAGGGCTTCCTCGCCTTCCCTTTTCTACAACTGGAGAAACCACATTCGACTTAGCTAATCCAGCTCTTTCTCCAAAACCTACCGACATACCAACCACGTCCGTACTCTCCCTGGCCGGATAGGCCCAGCCTTGAAAAAGTCACTTGTGTGACGAAACACGTGTTGGCTGTTTCTCTGCACTAATGAAAAACTCATCTATGACCAACACGGTCTAAAGGATTAAACACCTTGATCAACATCAACTTGGAATCAGTGTTTTGTTTTTCTCCGCTTCTGGATCCACAATACCTAGGGAAACTGTTTCCCATTGACATAACCGGACTTTACTTCTCTGAGTGCCTGGTCATTCTGGACTTATTCTCCAAGAAGGACATAATTAGTACACTTGAATTAGATGATGATAATTCAATTAGTAAAGTGCCTGATTCAGAGTGTGCTGGTTTTGCTACACTCTGTTTTTCTTGTTGATGGTGATCCTCACCTGATTTTACTGGCTGGTCATAGTGACTGGATGCAATACATCCCCCAAAGCTTCCCCCTGCCAGAGCTTTATTTTCCCTTCCCTTCCCTCGCCTACACACCTCTCACTCTAAACCTCACCCCACTCAGTGGTAACTTTAGGTGTTCAACCACAGGAATTGGAAATTCAATGGGGTTCTATGACCAGAAACACTGTCTCAACAGTAATTCCCCATTCCATGAGTCTTAACTCAGAACTAGATGGTACTGGTTCATATATACTGCATGGTAATTGTACATTTGCATCCACATTTACCATTACCTCATAATTATCCAACTCGTAATCATAACCATATCCTGAACAAACGACCTCTGCAGCCAGAGGATGGTGGTTAAAACTGACATAGTCTAAAGACTGGTGAGGGGAAGAATACTTTATTTGGAAAGAAGTTATAAATATCTATGGACTAATGACATGGTAACAGAAAGGTGAAAAGAGTGAAGGAACCACCAGATTTTCAAAATATCACTGGAAACACAGTTGCAAATCATTAGTCACTGCATGGATATTCATTATAGTGTTTCTAAAATTAAGCGTTCTAAGGCTCCACTATGGCAGAACACCTTGCTCATTCTCTTAAGTGGTTCAAAGAAAGAAAATGGTCACTATCCTCTTGCACCATTATCATATGAAGCTCTTCAATAATCCCCATTTAGCCATGATAGTGAGGGCCAAAAAATGAATGGGTGACTGTATGAAGTGATGTATTGCTCCTGAAAGGACAGAAGGATATAAACTCCCTTGTGCTGTTTGAATGTGACCACGACAGGTTACCATCCTTTCTTCCTCTGTGACTTGACAATATTTTTCCTCCCCTCTGTGAATGGTTGGGAGCAGACGGGTAGTATGAATGTCGGAAGTATCCTATCACAACTGTTTATCAGGAATATACGAAATATCACTTTTTCCCTTTCCTCCAGAGATGTAGACCCTTTGTAATTCAAACTGTCCTTGCCCAAAAATTGGGGGATGCAGGATAGGTAAATTTAAAGGATTCCTCACAACTGATTTCAAAAGGGAAACATGGAACACCAGATGGATTTTCCAGTGTTGAGGCAACTAAAATTTTGCTGTTATGGACTGATAATTTTAAGGTACAAAAAGAACCAAGATTTGCTGGTTTTAATGTTGTTTGCATGTAGGAAACAAAGATTATAAGTGTTAAACCTGTCAGCCTTAAGGTGTTCTTCCCCCAAACTTTTTGCCTACTTGCCTCATCTTTTTGCTGAATCTTTTTCTTGGCGTTAGGACTCTGAGCACTCTACCACTGCTGACCAGTGATAAAGTGCCTATGCTTTGCCCCTAAACATGGTAACATTTGTTTATACACAATTGGCACTTTTAATTGACTTGTAAGTCCCTTGTAAAGTGATATATCATATACCCAGGGCCTGTAAATTAAATGCTACTAGTGGGCAGCACTGTTTGTGCCATTCGCACAAGTAGCTCTTTAAAAACAATGTCACAGGCCTTCCACTGCAGAGCCTGTGTGTGCAGTTTAACTGCTACTGCGGCTTGGCATTTAAATCTCTGTGCCAAGCCTTAAACTCCCCTTGTATAACACATACGTCACCGCTAAGGTTGGACCTAGGAAGCCCATATGGCAGGGTGCTGTGGAAATGGAAGGTGGGGCATGTACTTTCAAGTTTTGCATGTCCGAGTAGTGAAAAACTCCCAAATTCTTTTTTCACTACTGTGAGGCCTACTCCTTTCATATGTTAACATTGTGAATTCCTCATTATACTTTAAGCTATAATTCTTGATTGAGAAGGAGTAGCTATGTCATGTTTCATACTATCAGAATGGTAATGATAAATCCTCTTTACTTCTAAAGTTGGATTTAACATTACTACTTTAGAAATGCCACTTTTAGAAAGTGGACATTTTCTGCTCTTACAGCTCTGTGTGCCTGCATCCTGTTTCATAAAGCTTAATGTGTGGAATTATTACAGATACATTCCATTAAATCAAGGTAAGTATGTCAGATATCTTGCTGACCACTTTTAACGCATCTTTAGTACTGTTGGGGAGTCTGATTTAATTTCTTAATCTTTCCATTAGTTTGAGGATAATAAGTAGTTAGCAGTGAAACTAAACTTCTTTCTTAGTCACATAGGATATTGCTTTAGAAAATGTAGAAATAATTGGAGTTCCACTTAGAATACTATTATGTTTTGCAGTAACCCATGAACTCAGTAAGCTGAAGAGAGTAAAATAACAACAACTTCTTTAGATATGAGTAGGAGTAGGTACAATAGGTGTCATCTTGGTAGTATAATTGATGAACACAGTATTGGTAGTCATTGCTTGAGTCGGAGTTAACTCAATCATAACTTCTAGGGATACTTGAAACCAAAGTTGATATACTTCTGTGACTTTTTGAAATTTGCATAAATTGCACCAGTACCTATACAGGTACATCTGTTCTTCTACTGAGCTACCTAAAATATACTTGATTTAGTTTCAAAGTATTTTTTTACTCCAATATTAAGCATTATGATTATCATGACACCATCACAATATCTTCTCTCTGATGAGACAACTACTATAATTGAGCAGCTTTGATATAATAGTAAACCAAGATGTTTGGTGAATCACTTTCGATATTACCTGACCAAAGTTTGTAGTAATTACTCTTGTTGCAATCAATATTGTAAGTCTTGGAGATTACATTCCTGTATAACAGATATAGGCTAATAAGGACAAGAAAGGGTGGGGGGGGTTGTTGAACACATGCTCTGGGACAATGTATAAGCTTGTACTTTCTTTTTTCCTGTATAAGTGACTATAAACTGAAACTATGATATACACATTTAGTCATTAATTAAAAATTCATTTAAACATTTTAGACGTTGCACATTTTTATGATTTGTATAAATGATGACTGGTGAGAAGATCATTTCAAAAAGGGTCTGCATTCAATTAAAGCAATTCTGATTGGCAAAAGCTCCTTCACTATGAAGGTGTTATTAATTTCAGCAGATGTCAAGTATCAGGAATGAAAAGTCATTGGTTGTTGTTAATTGATATCCATCTGTTTACCTCAGGGCAATATTGGAAGCATCTGTCTCTACATAAAATTGATCTTTCTCAGGGTTGAGCTAATATTAGCACTTGAACAAACCTTTTGTTTAGCATGTTAAATGCATGCTTAGTCTCTGTGTTCCACTGAAAGCATTGCCCTTTCTTGATGAGATTGGTTAAAGGCCTGGCCAACATTGAAAACTCTTAAATATATTTAGAAATGTAGGAAGTTGAGTTATCTCTCTACTTCTTTGACATTTTGCGACATCACCCGTCCTAAATTGCTTTAGGTTTCTGTTCCTTCGTTGCAATCTCTCACCTCTCTTGCTGTTGTGAAAACCCAAGAATTCAGCTTCTGGTTGGCTGAATAAGCATTGCTCCAGTATGACTTATAATCGTTTATTTTATACCCTATGGAGTACTTCATACATGTTTCTGATGTTCAGGGAATGTAGTAGTAGAAATTAGAATATCATCTCGATATACAACAACATTGTTGACTAGATGATCTTGGAAGATCTAGATGATGAATCTTTGTAAAGGTAGTCATAGTGACCTGCAAAAGGCATAAAGGTCTAGAGATTTTCTCATGATTTACTTTTCCTGAGAATGAACAAGGACAATGCAAACAGGAGCACATTCAAAATAGGCCCTGAGATGCTACCATCAAATGATCCAGACCCCCAGACTGCCTGACCTCATTGAAGCCAGGACCAATAGAGGCAACAAAATCTTCACCATTATGAAGGAGTTCACCTCACCAATGGCCGCCTGCAGCTTGATTGCCCCTTCACAGGACTTCTGCAACGATTTCTCTTTATTTTTCAGCAACAAAATCACTGCCATTTACAGTACCTTCAACTGGCAACTAGAGCTGATAGACCTCGCCAATGCCTTCCGGTCTTATCCAAAGAACCAGTGCTAACCACATGGTTGTCATCACCCCATCCCACAGTCCATCAGTTCAGATGTCCCATCATACCCCTGCCCTCTCAAAGTCTACTCTATGGGGCTGCAACCCATTAGTGCCATGCACCCATCCAGCCTGAATGCCTCCACTTATTCTGTGACCTTCCCAGATAATTGGAAACACTCACCTGGCCTCCCATGGCAGAAGAAACCCTTTGCTGACCCATCCACCCTTCCCAAATATAGACCAATCTCCCTGCTACCATTGCCAGCCAAGGTATTATAGAAATTCGTTAACAGATGCCTCACTAAAAGCCTCAGTTACCACCAGCTCCTCCACACCACTCAGTCTGGATTTAGACAGAATGACCACAGGGAAACTGCCCTCATCGCCTCCATGGACGACATCCACATGACTCTGAATGGAAGAGGCATGGCAGTCTTCATCGCCCTGGACCTCTCC
Source organism: Pleurodeles waltl (assembly GCF_031143425.1). NCBI lineage: Eukaryota > Metazoa > Chordata > Amphibia > Caudata > Salamandridae > Pleurodeles > Pleurodeles waltl. The sequence continues at coordinate 822,697,973 of NC_090436.1, forward strand.
GCAGCATTTGATATGGTCTACCACCCCATTGTGATTCAATGCCTCCCTGATAGTAGAATCCAAAAACACACACTCCAATGGACTTCGGACACCTGTGAATTCATCTGTGAAGTTCATACATGATCCCTCTGGTCTAGCCAGTATCATCCACTCTCATGACATTAATGTCTTCTGTGCTGACGCCATATTCCTAGTGGATCAAATTCAGTGCCTCCATGACTGAAATCACTCACTAGATGAAAACCAACTGTCTGAAGCTATACTCTGACAAGACCGAAATCATGATCTTTGTAAAGAGCACTTCACCGTGGGAATCTACCTAGTGGCCAAGAGAGCTAGGATCTACACCCACCACCAACACTAAGAATCTAAGGATCGTCATTGACAGCAACTGGACATGATCACCTGGGTCAACAGTGTCACCACCTCATGCTTCCATACTCTGAAGATGATGAAGAAGATTTTCAAATGGCTCACAATCTGCACCCAGAAAACCATCATGGACACTTGTCACAAGCAACCTCATCTACAGGAACACCCTCTATGCCAGGAACAACAAAAAAAGGATGCCGACCGTTCAGACCTTGGTGGCCAGAATCACTCACAAACTCCCAATCCACACTCACATCCCACCACACTTGAAGGAGTATCACTGGCTCCCCATACAGAAACTACACAATTGAAACTCTTCATCCACTCTTTCAAGGAACTGCAAAGCATTGGCCCATTATACCTCAACAATTTCATCTGCTTTCACAAACCTTCAAGGCATGTCTGAACTCCTACTTGCACAAATCCTACGCATACGAAAATTAGATCCATCAGTCAACCCTTATCCTAGATCCCTCCTAATGCATTGAATGACCTGCCTCTACACATTGGAGACTCCTCCTCACTTCTTGAATTTTGCAAGAAGATGAAGACCTGACTTTTTGAGTAATTTCACTAGGCCCTAGATTTGGCTAGACTCACACCTTCTCAGAGCCAGGATACCCTCCAAGGTGATAGTGAACTCTACAAATCTACACACAACATATTCTTTCTGATTAGACATTCAACTGAGGTAAGCTAATAGCAAGCTTATTCATGAAAGCCTTCTGCTGAGGTGCGAACCTGAGGTGCAGTGTTGGGACAAAAAAGTCCTCTCCATGGCAATAGACATGCACCCCTGCCCTGAGTACCCAACTCTATTGATTTCTGGACCACTAATGTGGAATTATACTATCATAGGCAATCCAGCGTTGTGCGTGTGCATCATGACAAAGGCCTATCTCAAGGATTGAGGTCTTGGTGGCCTGGAAAGGGTGCACAAATTGCAACACTCATAGTGGTGAAAGGCTACTGCCTTCATCAGGAGTGAACCAGTACAGTGGAGGCAGCATATGGTGTGGCGATCAGTGGAAGTGAACAATTCTTTTTTAACCTGCCATTGCAGTGAGGCCTACGGGCTCACTCATTTTAAAGTTCTGATACAGTGTCTACACCTACATCAGTTTGGTGTGAAGTGCTGAGCAGCACATGAGTGTTGTATCTGAGTTAGGTGTGTGTGTGCCTGGGAAGGATACAATAAAGAGATAATGCAGTGCTGTCTAGTGTGCATGTTGAATTCATGTGTTGGGTGTATGTGTGCCTGTGAGCTGTACATTAGATGAAGGATGTAGTGATGTGCAGTGCATGCATGTTAAATGTAGGTGTTGGGTGTATGTCTGCCTATGAGTGGTACAATACATGTAGAATACTTGCCCGGGTTGCTCAGAATCCATAGTAGGTTGGGCCCAGGGACATCTGGAGAAAAATGCCTCTGACCCCATGGTTGGGGCCAGTAACCCTTGCTTGTCCCGTGGCCCTCTGAATTGGGTCCTGACATGCAGTTTGTGCCTTATACAAGGCCATTATGTGGTATCGTCTGGGCTTTATTTCAGACTTAATTGCAAAGCGTTATTGTCATACCAGTGCCCATCTTCGGAGGTTATGAGAATGTCCGTGTCTGCTAGGAGTCTGTCAAAGTGAGACCCTCCCAGATCCAAGAAAAATCAGCATTGCAGGATATTCTGGCACCAACAAGATGTGTAGGTGTATAGGCCTAACATGTCGCCACACTTCGTCAAAACCTTGTTGAATGTTTTCTGAATCAGCAATGTTGCCTTTCTTCGTGTTGATATTGGCTGGAGCTTATAAAATTAGAAAAATTCTAATCTGTGAGGGGTGTGGACATAATTGTTATTTTATCCACTACATATAGGCTCTGACAGGGTGTTAATCCTCATGCCTAATGGCCTTTGCTGTCGACTTCAGACCTGGGGGAATCGAGTTCAAGTGTAGGTGTTGGCTCAACATCCTGTCATTCTGGGCAAATCACTTAGGGGGTTATTATGACCCCGGCGGTTGGCGGTAATATGGAGGAAAGTACTGCTAACAGGCTGGCGGTACTTGCCTCAATATTATGACATTGGCGGTTTGGCTGAAGCCAAACCGCTAATGTACCACACCAACTGCCACGGCGGTAATGGCCGTCGGTCTGGAGACATCAATCTCCAGCCCGGTGGCCATCACTTGCCTGCCTGTGGGATTATGACCCCGCCTACCGCCATGGTTTTCGTGGCTTCCTTACTGCCACCAAATCCATGGAGATAGGCACTATCAGTGACAGGGAAACCCTTCCCTGTCGCTGATAGGGGTCTTCCCTGCCCCCACCCCCTCCCCAGGATCACCCTCTGCCTTCCTCACCAGACCCCCCCTTTCATACACACACCTTCCTTCACACATACACACATGCATACACACACCGATTCCCACATTCATCACTGCATGCATACATCCATTCACACACACATCCACACACACGTACATACATACACAGACATGCATTCACGCAACTCAACATACACGCACTCACACCCCCAAACATGCACACACATACAACACGCAACATACACCCGCATACACGCACGCACAGACATACACACACACACCCACACAACACCCCCTCCCCTGTCGGAGCACCCACTTAATTGTGTCTAGGGGGTCCTCCGGTGGGCTACTGGCATGGTGCTGCTGCTGGCAGTAGCACCACCTTACCGCCATCTGCCGGCATGGCCACAGCCAGATTTCTGCCATCCTTCTAGCGGAAATCCAGCTGTGGTCATAATTTGGCAGACAGCTTGTAGCCACGGTGACGGTCTTTTGGCGGCCGTCGCCGCGGTGGTAGGCGTTTTTTACCACCAGTGTTATAATGAGGGCCTTAATCTCCTCATTGCCTAAAATTCAGCACCTTGAGGCTCTCACAGGTGATTTGCTGCGCTTTACAAGTCCTGGATATATGTGATTTATTTATTTCTCCAAAATCTCATCCACCTGTGAGCTCAGAACAGCTGCTTTGCTGTTGGTGGTAAGGAGTTTGTGTAAAGTTTTATCAGTGATTCAGAAGATATTGGGTTATGCTCCTAACTAATCAGTAAACCAGTCCCATCATTGACGACTGCCTGTCTTTTACAGTGGATTTCTCTGGTGACGTGTATGCACCCTCTCTTAAAATGTCAGCCTCTTCAATACGGTGTTAAGGAGATGTTAACCATGTCCAAGCAATGTTATTTATTGACACATTCTTTAAAGAACAGTTTGCTTGGCAATTCAAACGACTAGGATTACACTAGTAAGTCCTTAGCTTCCGTGAGTGACTCATTTTCGAGCCATGAATCCCTTACAGGGTCCTGCATCTGGGAGACATCCAGTGGCACACACTGACATCTGTTTTGTCACTAGGTTCTCAGTCCTAGAGAGTCAATGATGGCAATTTTGATATCAGGTCACTGACACCTAAACTAGTACAGCCAGCGGCTGCTGTGATTCTGAAGAAGCTGCAGCCTCAAAGTCTGTGGAATGTGCCCATACAAGAGCCTCAAAATCCAGCTGAGCACATAACAGGCCGCCTTAAACTGGAGGTCCATTATTCTGTTTTTGCCTTCTTCAAATCGAGATGGATTTAAGACTTTATGTGGGGAATTACAACTGCATAATTCTATTTGCTGGTAAGTAGTGTCATATGTGCCCTAACCTCAAAGGCCTTGAACATCAATTAATTATCAAAGGGGATCTTGCCCCAACCTCTGTTAATGGTGCTAGGCCAAAATCTGCAATTTCGATGTGATGGTATTTGCTGATCAGCTGTTTCGATTAACATGTTTAAAGATGGTGGCAACGTCTTAGTCCATGAACTGTGTATCAAATCAATTTGTTTTGGCTAGGTAGCTCGTCTTTCAATGTTTGTGGAGATTTTTGTTCCTTATTGCTCTTGGGTTATTAAGCTCGGCCCTTTGTTGTAGGCAAGACATCTTTTTTGAGGAAGTGCATTGACAAATTCATATAGGGTGGTTTACTTGGTGGGTAAGGTTTATCCAAAATGAAAGAAAGCGTTTCAGGTTTTAAAAAGCAGCAATGTGTGTTAACTACCTTGTCATTACATGTATCCAATAGTTTCTGTTTTAATTTAACTTAACTGATTAGGCTGCCATATCTATAAAAGGAGATTACTGATGGTGCTGTAGTAAAACAGCAACTTCTCTTGTTACAGCTGTGAGACTTGGGGAATGAAGCGATATATAATCCTGTCATTCATTACTCGCCATTTCTGAATAGAAACTTTCTAAACTTTCTACTTCTTCTAATCCGATTAAATCCCTTTAGTCGTTTTCTGGAAACTATTAGCGCATGGGATCATCATGCCTTCCCATTACATTAGAAAGGAAGGCTTTTAAGCCGTTGGGGTGGCATTTCGAAGTAGCTCTTGGGATTATCCAAGAATGCAGTGAGCTTCAGTTTACTAACAACTGATGAGTACCAAATATGTTGCAGTTACACAAGAGGACTTTACTTTCAGTAAGTGACTGGATGTTGAATACACAGCCGTGCACATCATTTCGCACTATGGATGCTTGAAACGGCTTCAGCAATACAAGTAAAACTTAGCAATGATTATTGTAGTTACTGTGTTGGAAACACGTCAATAGTTGACTCATATTGAAGAGTTTCTGCAGAAGTGTCACGGGTCTGCTTCTGGTTACTGGGAAAGGGCTGCCAAACTTCAGCCATGGAGACAAAATGCAGGTTTTTGTGAAGCTTACATGAAAAATTGTCATTGCCAAGGTTTCGAAACGAAACTGGGACATGAGAGCAGAAGAAATACGATTTTGAATGCCTTGAGTCGCTGAATCATTTCTATGAATGTGTCACGGGCTATTAGAACCTCTTCCAGAGGGCCATGGGGCACACAGAGGCTACTCGGCCAAACCGTGGTAGTTGAAGACTTTTATTCCTGATACCCTGCGGCCCGATCTACTATGGATCATGAGAAACTGAGCCAAGTACGTATTCTGCACTTGACTCTCAATGGAAGCTGTGGACGAGCCATCAAAGGCTCCCTTGAGGGGAAAGTGAACACTACTCATAACTCAGAGTGCACACAGTAAGTCAAGGTCCAGTCTAATACTTGCTCTTATAAGGAAAATAAGTATTTTATTTCTAACTCTAAACATGCAAAGGAATAACAATACTCATATGCAGTTACACTTCCCTTGAAGTTGGAGCTTTAGGAGTTGTCAGGCGAATCCCTGTCCCACCCTCTACCATTGTTTAGGGTTATTCCCCATCCACTTTTGGTCACATCCAGGGAATACATACTAGTAGGCCTTAATCAAGAGTGTCCGTTTGGCTCTTTATTTATTAGTCAAAAGTGTTTAAGGTTCACAGCACCATTAGCAGCGAGTCCCCTGGGGTCCCACTGGCCCAGTTCAGGTCTTCCCCGCTTTGGCTATATGGAAGTGTTCAGTGGTGCAGTGAGTGCCCTCTTCGTGGGTGTTCCTGAGTCCAGATCCTGTTCTGTGAAGAAGGGCCATGTGCAGTTCACTCAGCAGCACTCCAGGCACAGGCTCTCTTCTTAGAGCAGTGCTTCCAGCTTATCCAACATATTAAGCTGCTCCTGCTCAGCGAACAATTACCACAGGTGTACTGACAGCCCCTCCTGACATATAGAGTTGCCATATTACTCACAAGAGAGCAAATACCCTTCTGGTGCAATTGCCCTTACTACAGCGGCCCCTCCTGGCATACGGAGATAACAATCTTGTTGGACAAAAGCTTCACTCTCCTTGCCCAAACAGGTTCAACAGAGGCCCCCTCTGGCATATGGAGTAACCCAAGCACAGTGGTGCAGCCTGGGCGTTTCCACAGGGCACTCTTCACACAGCTGAGATCAAGGTGGCCCTCTTCAGGCATACAGGGGTCACTGCACCATTTCTGTGCACAGGCAATGACCAGAGTGATGGGCAGTCGTTCTCCTCACACCTTGCTCAGGGAATCCTCTCCATGGGGCTCCCAACTGTACCTCGCTCCCTCCAACACTCTGATCTTCCCCATAGTGCACAATGGTCATGGCAAGCAGGCAGGCACTGGTGTTGCAGGCCGCAAGGCAGGTTATCTTGGTTTTTCCCTGGGTAATGTCCCCTCCCACAGCAGGGGATTGGCAGGCATTAAAAGAGGCTCCCATTGTGTTCAATGGGCCTCTGGGTGCTTTGCAGGACTAGCATCAAAATTTTTGACACTAGTCCTAAAGCGACGGACAAGCATAAAAAATTATGATGCTAGTCCCCCTGACTACCATAAATCTCTGCCCAAGTTCCTTAAGATGAAACTGCTTGCACTACATGTAACAACACTCAAAAAAGGCCTAATTTCTGCATTTTCTGTTTAAAATAAATAAAACATTATTGGATCCTATTGAAAAACATAATATTACAGGTGTAAATTTAGAGCTGTACCTGAGCTGCTTTTACATCTTTAGGGCTTTAGAAACATTTCCATTAGTACATCAGGAAAGCTGTGCAAAGACTACTTTTCAGGTGGGTGTACTTCTGGAAATGTTAGATGACGTTTTCCAAGAGGCTCCTATTCTCCCAGAATGGAGTTCTCATAAGTGGAGAACACCGCACAAGTAAAATGGAGCCTCCTGTCCAATGTGCATATTTTTTCTCTGCAAGAAAACATTTTCCTATTGAACAACCCTTATCAAGTCTGGGATGATCTGTTCCCTTTTCCATCCTGGAAGAGAAGTTACTTTAGCATATAGCTGGAGTAAATCTCCAACTGTCTCTAGGGTAGAAAGGAGTTGGAGAGGAGTATGAGAAAATTCCCATTCATGTGAGTGTTCCCAGACTTTCAAGTTAAAACAAGCCCTGGAAAGCCTACTTCCCACTTCCCACTGTTTGAATGGGATTTATTACTGCAAATTTCTCCACATTTGTGGTGGAGAAATCCAGACTACTAAATGCATTTACACCCACCAGAAAGCCCCTTGTGAAGTCCTAGTTGGCGTAAAAAAGGTAAATTTGGTCATAAACGTACGTTTGCAACTGAATTTACATTTGTGAATAAGGCCATATTTGTTTTTGTGTCTGTATTTATATTTAAAAACCTGGAAACTGTGAGCTTTAAGTACAAGTAACAATTTCAGGGAAGCTTCGAATCTAGTTACTGTAGGGACTGGATTTGGTTATATGCCTGTGTTGGGACAGAAAAGTTATCTGCACTGTAAGAGGCATGTACCCATGCCCTGAATGCCCAACTGTGTTGTTGTCTGGATCCCTAAAGCTGATTTTTTTGTCATAGGCAAACACAGATCATGCGCTTGTGCCTTGACATAGGCCTGTTTCATGAATTGTAGTCTTGTTGGACCGAGAGGGGCACCCACAACACTGCTCTCATAGTGGTGGAAAGCTACTGCCTTTACCAAACGTTAAGCAGCACAAGCACAGTGATGGCAGCATACCCTGTAGTGACCAGTAGTAGTGAACAGGACCTTTTTACCCTGTGTCACTGGAGTGAGGCCTGCAGGCTCACTCACCTTTTTAAACGTTTTACTCCTTTGTGCTTAACTATCCCTTGGCTACTTCACGCTGGACATATGTGTGTCTGGGAAGGGTACAATATAGTACAGTAATAGAGCAGTACTGTGTAGTACATGTGCTATCAGTGAATGTGTCGAGTGTTTATATTTTTGCAAGGAATACATTAAACGAAAGATGTACTTCTGTGCAGTGCGTGCACAGTGAAAGCATGTACTGGTTGTATGTGTGCTTGTGTGAAGTTCAATATATTAAGTGTGTGCAGTGAGCACTTGGTGAGTGTGTGTGGGCTGGCAGTGAGTGTTTGCAGATAGCACACCTTGGTACAATATAAAAAAGCTCCAATGCAGAAAGGTGCATGCAGACTGAATTTGTATGCTGAATGCATGTGTACTGATAATGGTACAATGCATGGGCGTAACAGTGCTGGACAGAAAGTGTGCTGTGGATGTACACTTAGTAAGTGTGCCTGCAATGGCCTATTAAATGGAGAAGCCTGGGTTGCATTTTTAGAAGAGCAGGCCTGCCTGTGAGCTGGGTGGGACACTCCGGAGAAAAGGAGTAAGGGACTCCCTTTACACTTCAAAAAGCTGTTCATTGATTCAGTGATAGATCACCTGGAAATGGCCTGGACACATCTCAGGAAGGGAGATAGGGTTCATAAGAGAATCATAAACAAACAAAGCGATATGGCGGTTCCTTACTGCACAGGGGAGATGATGTGTCAGTTCCTTACTGATGGGAAAGGTGATGCATTGATTCTCTCCTCGCAGGAGAGGTGATACATCGTTTCCTTACTGACAAGTGAGGTGATGCATCAGTTTCTTACTGGCAGGGAAGGTGATACGTCAGTTCTCTCCCCGCAGGCGAGGTGGTGCGTTGGTTTCCAGTCACGCAGCCTCAGTTCCTTGCTTCATTGGTGCGAAAACGACACCCAGAAATGATGTGTGGGAAAATCAGGATGCACAGTGATGACTGAGTCGCGGTACAACAGGTGCTGCATCGGTCGTACAGGCACTGCATCAATCCTTCCATGCAGAGGCAGGCGCATCATCGATTCTTCAGCCTCAAGGCATGCCTAACGTCGATTCTTCTGCAGCAAGCCCAGTGATGCATCGATTTTCAGCCACAGTTATCCGATGCATCAATTTTCTTCCTCAGGACACCAGTTTCCACTTCCAAGGGCCCAGGGACTGGATTTGGCAAGTCAGGACTCTCAGCAGAAGAGTCCAGATATTGGCAGATGATGTCTTTGATGTCCCTGAGACTTCTTAACTGGAGGTAACCTCAGTTCAGCCTCTTGGAGAACCTTGGAAAGCAGGATGTATAAAGCAAAGTCCAGTCCTTTCACTTCGAAGACAGAAGCAGAAGGCCAGCACAACTAAGCAACAGACAAAGTGGTAGTTCCTCCTACAGTATCCAGCTCTTCTTCTTGGCAGTCCAGAAGTGGTCTAAAGTTGTGGTCTCAGAGGTCCAATACTTATACTAATTTCTACTTTGAAGTAGGCACACTTCAAACGAAAGTCTTTGTAGTGCACAAGACCCTGACTTTCCTGCCCTAGCCCTAGACACACTCCAGGGGGTTAGAGAATGCTTTGTGTAAGGGCAGGCACCTCCCTATTCAAGTGCAAGTGTCAGCTCCTCCCACCACTCTTGCCCAGGAAGACTCATCAGGATATGCAGGCCACTCCTCAGCCCCTTTGTGTGACTGTATGGAGTGAATTCACAAAAAGCCCAACTGTCATCCTGACACAGAAGTGTATTCCACAGCCAGCAGAGACACAGAATGGTTGAGCAAGAAAATGCCCACCTTCTAAAAGTGGCATTTTCAAACTTAGAATTTAAAAACCATCTTCACCAAAAGATGTATTTTTAAATTGTAAATTCAGAGACCCCAAACGTGGCATATCTTTATCTACTCCCAATTGGAAATTACACTTGAAAAATATTTCAAGGCAATATGTTAACTTATGGGAGAGATAGTCCTTGCAATAGTGGAAAACGAAATTAGCAGTGTTTGACTATTAGAACATGTAAACCACACCAGTACATGTCCTACCTTTATAATACACTGCCCCCTGCCCATGGGGCTGCCTTGGGCCTAGTAAAAGGGAAGATTTGGGGCTGGCAAATGGATGCACTTGCCAGGTCGAACTGGAAGTTAAAACTGCCCACACAGACACTGCAATGGCAGGTTTTGATAAATCAATTACAAATACAATTTAGATAGATAACACTTGCACTTTAGCACAGGTCAGTAGTGTCAAAGTGCCCAGAGTCCTAAAGCCAGCAAAAACGAAATGCAGCACAGGATCAAAACAAGAGGACAGAAGCAAAAGGTTTGGGGATAATCCTGCAAAAAGTGCCATTTCCAACACCCATGAATTGTGTTGATGGACAATCAGCTTTGGAATCTTGCTGTTACAAACAGTCTTTCATGAGGAAAGAAAAGTGGCCACTTCAAAAGAAGCAGAACCCCAACATAAAACTTCAAAAACTCAGGGCCTCATTACGACTTCAGCGTTTTTCAAGAAGACTGCTGAAGCCGCTGCAGCCAGCATACTGGGAGTGCTGGCGGCATGCTGGCCACCCTATTAAGAGTTTTCCGCTGGGCCAGCGAGCGAAAACAGTGTTTCCGTAAGCTGGCCCAGCTGAAAACTCACCACAACATTGACGCCGGCTCGTAATAGAGCCGGCAGCAATGTTGTGGTGCATCGGGTGCGAGAGCACCTGTCACGCATTTCACTGCCTGTAATTCGGGCAGTGAAATGTGAGACGGGGCTGTCCATAGGGGCCCCTGCACTGCCCATGCCAAGCCCATGCCAAGTGCATGGGCAGTGAAGGGGGCCCCCGACATCCACTTAGAGTCAAGGGCAATACCAGTGCCTAATTTGTGCTTGTGGTTTCCGGTGCCGAGCACCAGCACTTATTTTTGAGGGCCAGCGCTTATTTTTCTGCCTCAAGCATTTACTGCGAGCAAAAGGCACATATGGGAAGGACAGAAGAAGATAAAAACAAAAAAGCATGAAAGCTACGAGAGTGACCTGAAGGGGCAATGACTGGCTGTAAATGGATTAAAGAGGCCCGAGATGGCTTCAGGATTACGCTGCCTCAGTATTCCATGTTTACACATTTAATTGCAGGAGCTGCATGTTTAAGAGGAGGACTATGCGCACCGGCACATTATTATTTACAAATTAAGCACTGGGCAATACATATTTGGGGTCGTATTCTCAAGCTGCCTGGCGTCCGCTATTGAATAATATTAAAGGAAAGCTTGAACAAGCTTTGACAAAGCCATTTCTTTTTTACCTTGAATCTAGATATTTTTGACTCCTAACAATATTTTACATGAAATACAGCGAGCAGCCAACCTTTTCCTTCCATTGTAGGAAAGACAAAGTAAGATTGACTTTGTGGAGAGTTTACTTGAGCTAGAAGATACCATATAAATAAGACATATGCATAGAGGCCTCAACATAGCAGGTTTAATTGGCACATGTTCACAGTCACAGATAAATCACCCTTCACAAATGGCATGTTCATTGCAACACTGAGTGTCAAAGCATTGTTCTGAGCATTGTTAACATTCCTTCACTAGAGACTTACAATTTCTCCCTAATTCTCTTCCTCTGCTGTGGGTCTCCTCTGCTCCTATTTGTATACTTTTTTTTTTTTTTTTTTTAATATTTTGATTGCATTTTCGCTTCAGATCCATTTCCAGCGTTTGGCAAATACAGTATCAAAATGTGATAGATCTATTACACTATTAATACACAGCTTAACACTTTGACAACAACAACTTAACTGAGGTCACTACAGCTCATTTAATAAGAAGTACAAGTGCGGTTTCTAGACGTTCGCTTTTGCCATGTGTGGATCACAAACAGATAAGCCCCGGAATGGGTATGTTCATTTATGGGTCTAGTGTTTATGTGCTGTGTAGGGGGAGGTCCGGATCGAAAGGAGTGTGTGGTGTCTGGGCCGCGTTGGCTTTTGTGCCTGTGAGGAGTGCTAGCTCTGCTTTGAGCAAATGCTGTGGATCACTCCGAGCGGCCCAGGCGGCCGCGAGAGCACCAGTCGGTCATGCGGTTCAAGTCGGCAGGACCCCGCGAGGGATGAGGGCAACCCCTTCAGGCGGTCGACTACCTTAGAGTTATCATGTGCTCTAGTTCATGGCGGTTTCTCGTCGTTTTTGGCCTCTAGTCTACCTAACAGAGTCTCCCACTCCTTTCTGCCCGCCTGCTGGTGGAGCCTCCCTGTTAAGTTCCGCAGCACCATTAGCTCTGCACTGGCCCATCTCAGTATTGCGCTGTGCCAGGTTGTCAGATCCGGGGCAGTGGCTGACTTCCAGTTCATTGCTATCAGTCTTTTGTACATTACATAGGCTAGGTCTATAAACTTGTGTAGATGCTTATGTTTCTTGTCTCTCTGTCTCAGACCTAGCAGGCAGGATTTAGGGTCTGCTGTAAGTACCAACCCCGTCAGTTCCGATACCTTCTCAACTATTGAACTCCATTGCACACGTACCTGGGCACAGTCCCATACCATATGGTAGAAATGCGCCAGCGGGGCTTGGCACCTTGGGCAGGCTGGGTCCGAGCTGGGGAGCATTCGTTTAATCCTGGCTGGTGAGAGGTACGTTTGGTGCATGAAGTTAAATTGCGTATATCGAAACCTAGGGTTTCTCAAGACCCCCCGTGAATGGAGTAGAGCGTATGGCCACTCTTCCCGCGAGATCGGGGTTGGGAGAACATCATTCCACCTAGTTAGTGCCTTTACCAAGTTGGGTGCGGGGTGCTTATTTAGTGCTTTGTATAGGTTCGATACGATCTTCAGCTGGCTGTCATATTGTAACACATGGTGCAGTGCTGAGGAGGTCGTAGGTTCTTGGTTCCCTGTCCCCCACATCTTCTTAAAAGAGTGGCATATGGCGTGGTATGTCATAAATTGCCCAGGATTCACTGTGGTGAGGTCTCGTATCGCTTCGAAAGACATTAATTTCCCCTCATCAAAGCAGTCTCCTATCGTCTCTATTCCCGCCTCTGCCCCCACCCCCAGCGAGCATTTTCTTTCTCCCCCCGCCCAGCTGGGGAGTACACCCAGCTGCACGAGGGGCGAGTAGGGGAGCGCGCCGCAACCATTTTGAATGTATCTCTTCCAACATGCATGCGCCACCAGCATTAGTGGTTTATCGGCCGCCCCCCCCCGGAGCCCCGGACGCCAGCCAGGCGACCAAGGGTGTGCCACTCAGTTGCGCTAGCGCCCAAGCCGACTCCGCCAGCGCAGGTCTGTGTATCCAGCTCATTATCCACTGGAGCTGTGCAGGCGCGTAATAGCGCTCAAAATTAGGGGCTCCCAGGCTGCCCTCAGTCACCGGGCGCTGCAGTGTAGCGAGTGCGACGCGCGCTCTGCCTCCCGCCCATATGAGTTGCAACAGTGCTCAGTCAGTTCGCGGAAGTAGCTCTTAGGGATCAGGAGCGGCAACACCGAGAAGTAGTACAACAGCCTAGGTAATATCAGCATGTTTGCTATCGCCACTCTGCCCATTGGTGACTGCGGTAATTTACTCCAGAAACGTAGTGACCCTTTGATGGAGGCCAGCGCTCTCCCCAAGTTTCCGTCTCTGAGGTCCTCTGGTTTGTGATATATTTGGACCCCCAGGTATTTAAATGAATCAAAGCACCATTTTAGGTGCCCTGTCGAGGCCGTTTCTCTGTTCGACAGTGTCCGTGCAGACAAGGGGAACGCGCACGATTTTCCCAGTTCACTACCAGACCGGACATTATTCCGAATTCAGACAGGAGTGCGATTACTGGTGGGATTGTCTCGCTTCCTTTGCGCAGATATATTAAGGCATCATCTGCGTACAGAGATATTATATGTTTCGTCCCGTTCCTGAGTATGCCCCAACTGTCCTCCATCGATCGCAGGCGAGTGGCTAGTGGTTCCATTGCAATAGCAAATAATAAGGGGGACAAGGGGCATCCCTGTCTAGTGCCTCTAGCGATCGGGATGCTGTCGGATACTGTTCTGCCCGTTTAGACGCGTGCCTGTGGCGTGGAGTACAGTGTTTGTACCCATTGTATATTCTTGGGTCCAATTCCCATTTTCCGCATAGTGACAAACAGAAAATCCCAACCCAACGTGTCAAATGCCTTTTCAATGTCCAATGATAATACCATTTCCTCATGTGCCCCCGGTGGAGTACTTCCCATCACTCCCATTAGTCTACGGATATTCAGGAAGGTATTACATTTGGGGATGAAGCCATTTTGGTCTTCATGTATCAAAGTGTGAACGACAGGTGCCAGCCAACCTGTTGACCAATATTTTGCCCAGAATTTTACAGTCAGTGTTTAAGAGTGATAATGGTCTGTATGATTTAACATCTGTGGGGTCCCGCCCCTGCTTGGGCAGGACCACTATCATGGCTTCTCTTTGCGTGGGGGGCAATACCTTGTGGTTCCAGGCCTCCTCGTATACTTTCAGCAAGTGAGGCTTCAAATGGTTCGAGTATTTCGCGTAGTATTCTAGTGGGAGACCATCTATTCCTGGAGCCTTGTTTCTGGGCATCTGTGTTAGTGCTGCTTCTAGTTCCGCTACACACAGTGGGGCCTCCAATTTTTCAATGTCTTACTGCGATAATTGTGCTAATTGGGATCCTGCAAGGAAAGTTGTGAGCTGCGCGGGTGTACAAGCCGCTCGTTTGACGTAAAGGTTCGTATAGTATTCCCTGAACGCCCCGTTTATATCAGTCTGCGTGGAGGCCAACTCGCCATTGTCTAGCTTTATGGCCCCTATTGGAGACTGCTGCCGGTCCTCTTTCAGGAGCCAAGCCAGCAGCCTGCCTGACCTGTCTCCCTCCGATTGCTGTCGCATCAGATGATATTTATAATCGTGCTTGCGGAGGTGAGAGTCTGCTTCTTTATATTTTGTGCGTGCCTCTTTTAATGTGGTGTAAGGCGTTTCTTCCCTTGCCACCACTATTTCAAGTGCTCTCAGTTCCTTCTCTAAATTGCTAATCTCCATGTGTAGAGTGCGCCTAACCCCCCAGGAGGACGACATGCAGTACCCTCTGACTACCACCTTATGCGCTTCCCATTCTGCCGCCCTTGAATTCGCGGATTCTGAATTAATTTCCCAGTACAGCTTCAGCGCCGTGTTCAGACCCTCTGCATATGCCTGATCTTGGAGTGCTTCCGGTTGTAACCGCCATATAGGGATTACCGGGTAGGATCCCCCCCATTTTAGGGTCATTTTGAGCTGGGAGTGATCCGACAGTGTCTTGGCTAAGTATTCTGTCCCACTCGACAGTGCGCATATATCGACAGTGCCCCAGGTTATATCTATTCTTGTGTGTACCTTATGGGGCACAGAATAAAATGAGTATTCTCTCTGTCTGGGGTGGTGCATGCGCCATAGATCATACATTTTCATGTCGTCCACCCATTTCTGTAGTGGGTTCTTGGCGCTTCTGCTTGTTGTTCCTTTCTTGGGGGGGGGGTTGATCTGTCCAACGCTACATTGGGTAAGCTATTAAAGTCGCCCCCCCATATAGCCGGGGCTGCAGGGCTAACTAGTAGTGCCGGGGTAAGTGTCTCTAAAAATCTCGACTGTGCATTATTGGGGGCGTAAATCCCTATGATCGTTAAATGTCTCCCGTCTAGTTGCCCTTCCACTATTGTATACCTGCCCCCTGGATCTAGTTTGTACGAGGTTCTGACAAACGGGACGCCACTTGCTATCCATATCAGTACCCCCCTGGCGAACGCTGAGTATGCTGTGCCTGTTATCTGTCCACCCCACTTCACCTGGATATCTCGCAACTCAGATTCCAGTAAGTGTGTTTCTTGTAGGATAGCTATGTGTACCTTCTGGCGTTTAAGACGTGCGTGCACTTGCGTTCTCTTGCCCGGTGCGGCCATTCCCCTCACATTCCACGTGACTATCTCGTATTGGTGTGCATGTGCGTTCGTGTGTTGAGCCATGCGTTATTATGTAATGCTGCACCCATGTGTCCCCTCCGGGTTACGATTTCCTTCTGATTGCCTCCCCCATTTTAAGGGGCATATGTTTAAGGCTGGCATGCATGATAGTGTACCCCGTTGGCTGAGTTGACCTCTTTTAAACCCCCTAACTCCCAATTCCCCACCCTCCCTTTTAACTATTTCCCCTGTCCGACTACTAACACACATAATAAAGAAAGAGAGAAAGCCCCACACTTTGCTGCTTGGTGGGGTCTGTATCCGTTTGGATACTTGTGGCGGAGCCTTCATAGGGGTCAGATGTGCCTCCTGTGTGGAGCTCGCATCCTTCCTCAGACCTAGTCTGTGAATGTGCGCGTGTATAGGTGTGGGCACCCCCGGTAGGTCTGCCTATTTGTCCCCCGTGCCCCCTGCTACTACTTATTAAGCGGCAATCACAGCGGTCGAGGGTAAATCGTCCAAGAGATACTCTTTGGGGCCAGCAGAGCTGGCAGTACGGTTCCTGTTGCGACCGCTTCTGTATTTCAGACTCTTGCTGCCCTGTTTGGGCTGTGATAGCCTTTCTGTTCTTGCAGTACACAGTTCACAGTTCATCCGCAGTTCTGGGGGTAACCTCCGGGCCCCTGAGCGCCTCCATGATCGTGGATTCCGAACTGGCCGACTCCGAGTCCGAGGCCGTCTTGAAGGAGTTCTGCATTAGTATTGGTGTTTCTTTTAATACTTTCGCTCTTTCCTCCGCTGCCTGTCTCTCTGTGGGTTGGCCCCTATGGCGTCTCTTGCTGCGTTTCCTTGATGTGGAAGTCGACCATTCCTCCTCTTCATTTGCTCCTTCGTTAGGCTGCGCTATGCCTTTAGCGTGCATCCAGGTCAAGGCATCTTCAGGGGAGGTGAACATGTGAGTGCGTTCTTCTAAATTCACCCTCAGCTTAGCTGGGAAAAGGAGGGCGTACTTGATATTATGTTCCCGAAGTTGTTGTTTGATTTTCACGAAAGAGTTCCGCTGTTTCTGTACTTCTTGAGTGAAGTCTGGATAAGCATGGACCACTGAGCCTTCATATTGAAATGGGCCTTTGCTGCGGAATCGCTGCAGTATCAGGTCCCGGTCCCTGTAGTTCAGGAGTCTCACTATCAGTGATCTAGGTGGCTGGCCCAGAAGTGGCGGTCTTCCCGGGATTCTATGCGCACGTTCTACTGTGAAGAACTTCGAGGGGGAGCCGCTCAGTACCTCCTTGGCCAGCCACTATTCTATTATTAGTTCCGGGCTCTGTTCCGGTGGGTGCTCTGGGAACCCCACTAAGCGAATATTGTTGCGCCGGGATCTACTTTCTGCCTCTTCGGCTCGTCTCCACAGGATCTTCACCTCTGCATCCAGACGCTGAATCTGTTTTTGGTTGTCTGAGACCATGGGGCATGTCGCGCCTAGGGTATCCTCCGTTGTTTTCACCCTCTCTGTCAGGTTTCGATGATCTACTCTAAGTAGATTTAGGTCTTGTGGTACTGCGTCTATTTTGAATTCTAGCGAGGATTTAGTGTCCATAATTGCCTGCAGCACTTTTTCGAATTGCGAGGAGTGCGTTTGGAGTGTGCTCTCGAGCGATTGCAAGGTTGTGATTTGCTGTTGATCATTGTGCGCCGGGCCAGGTGCAGTTCGCTCTTGGTGTTTTGCCGATTTAGATTTCCCCGCCATTGCTTCCCTTTTTTAAATACCTCCCGCAGTCAGGGAGGGCCTACTTGGTAGTAAGTTTCCAGCGTCAATAGGCGTTTCGAGAGTGCCGGTGCTTCTTCCAGGGCGTGGTGCCTTATTAAGGCTCCTGTAAATAATTTGCGGGACTGTCGTGGAGAACTATACAAGTTTGCGTTGTGGCGATTGGAGCAGTTGGGAGGGGGGATTGAATACTGCTGCTGGGGGTGCTCCGGTCCCGGGGCACATATAAAAGAGCTCTTCCTAGTGGTGGCTACAACTCACCGAGTTCCCAAGCGAGAGGGGCATCCAGGGGGGGTTCCGGTGTCTACGATGTTCTGCAGCCGTCACTGCCTGCAATGAGGTCCGATCCCGTCGCGTGCCCCGATGTGGGGGGGGGGAAGGCCTCCCGTCCGCAATGCCCCCCGACCGCTCCTCACCAGCCCCGGATGTTGCAGCCCCCTCCTCTCCCGCTCCCCCCGCCGGTTCGACGTCGCCTCTTGGGTTAGTTTATCAAGAAAGGGGGCATGCGGGGGGAGCCCGTCCCCACTTGACTGCCGCGCTCCACCCTAGTTTCGGGTGAGCGCTTCCACTGTTTTTCTCCTGTTGGTTTTTCAAAAGGGGGAGGGCCCCTTTATCTCGGCCCCGCGCCCAGGCAGCGCCGATGTCAGTACTCCCGTGTGCTCTCGGGTCTGTCTCTCCCCAGGGGCCGATCCACGCCGGCAAGGAGAGCGCCGGCTCTTCGCGCTGATCAGAAGGGAGGGGGGGAATGGGAGCCCGGCGTCGAGCAGGTAGGGGCCGCTCCAGCGCCCGAGCCCCTCCGCACAGTGTTCCTCCCCTGCCGCGGCCCCCGATTCCTTACCCCCGTCCCGGTCTCACCGGGCCTCCCGGAGGTCCTCCGCCGCTGACGCAGTTCTCCAGGGCGCCGGCGCCGCCAGCCTTGTGGTCGCTCATCCGTCCTGGCCCTGCTTTTATTCCGTTGCCTCTCCCGGCAATCCAATGCAGGTTCGTCGGTCAGCCGCTCCCCGCGGAGCTCCAGGACTGGACGCGCCCCGCCTCAGACCTAGGCACCCAGACGGGGGTGCCCACAAGGATCAGTTTGCTGGGTCCGAGTCGGAGCTCCTTGTTTAGGCGTCCGACTCGGTCGCCATCTTGGCTCCTCCCCCCTCCTATGTTTATACTTAATGCAAAGATAAATAGGGGTACAGTTTGTTGATAATGTGTTAGGGACAGAGTAATAGTATCCGGTCCAGTTGGAGTATTGAGTACAAATGCTGGCTTTTTTATCTAAACAGAGATTTTCATTCACCAATCTGTTTTTTTAGCAACCTCGATGTAGTGTTCATAATCGTTGTTTATTTGCCTCAATTCATGTTGTATTTTGAGTGTTACAATGCTTGTTGTGTAATGCTACTATTCTTTTTATGGAACTGGGTTTGCATTGGTTGTGGTGGGGTTCTGGAACCGAGAGAGATTCAGTTATGATTGGTTCCAGGAGCTGACCGGCGCTGGTGCAGGGTCCTGCTTTCGCAATAAACTTTTTTCTACACAATACCTTTAATGAAAGGAATCTCCTTTCAATTCGCTGACTGGACTCAAGTCTCCCGCTACATTTATTGGTACCAGGAGTGGGGTTGTGCTAAGTGGCTATTCATTTGCAGAGGTCCCACAGACAAGTTGCGATAAAGTTCTTCCCAGATTGCTACTTTTGGGCTTTGCCGGAATTTTGGGAGGCATTCTTCATGAAGAAATTGATGTCAAGTCACAAAGGTATTGCTTTCAAGTTCCAGTGCTAATTTGTCTTACCTGACTGTTTGTTTCCATTTGACTTGTGGCCTGCATTCTATTTCTGCCACGCAAATCCGCTTGTGTTCTGGAAGCCTTCTTTGCGAGACACGCTCTTCTGTGATGCTGCCGTAGAGGTTGTTTGCTGTCTCTTGACGCTCAAAGAATCGCCTTACATCAGGTCATGGTGCGTGGTGGCCATTTTGGTTTGGGTTTAAAGATTTTCCTATGCTCGTTATCTGAGCGGCTTCAGGGATTACAAAATAAAAAAAACTGGAAATATAGAGGCAGTACTTCAGGACGAAAGGTGCACAGTACTTTTTCTATCCTTCATTAGCTTCCTCTTAAGGAGTACTTGTGTACATTTGCTTGTTTGTTTACCATGGCCTCTAGCCAAAGAATGGTCCAACCACCACCATTTTTACACAGACCTGGAAAACCAGAGATTAAATGGTCTGAATGGCTGTGTATATTTGAGAATTACGTCACAGCTGTTGATGCTAATGTATATTCTCCTGACAGGAAGATGGCGTTATTGTTTAATCATCTTGGTGTTGCTGGTCAGTGTGTTTTTTACAATTTGCCATACATTCCCGCACCTTTGAGTGGTGATATGCCTTGGAATGGATGCACTGAGGTGAAGGAGAGAATGAGGAAAAAATATTCAGATGACTCTAGTGTGTTATTAGAAAGGTTTAACTTTACAATATGTAAGCAAATGTGTGATGAAACTGTGGAAGAGTATGTTGCTAATTTGCCGGTGTTGGCATCCAAGTGCGAATTTGGGAGTTATGTTGATATACATATATGTGACCAATTTGTTTTCTATTGTTTTTTAAAAGAAATTCAAGAACGTCTTTTAACTTGTCATAAGTCCACCCTTAAAGAAACTTTTGACATGGTGAAAAGTATAGAGAGATCTATAATTACTTCCAAAGTTCTTGCAAATCATGAAGGACAACCCTCCTTAAACTGTGTGCTTGAGGAAGGTGTGGTATGTGCTATGGATAGTAAATAGGTGAAACAAAAGAAAGTATTTAATGGACAAGAAGGGAGTAATTGGAGGATGTGTTACCATTGTGGTTCCAAAAATTACATTGGCATTGATTCTTCTTGTCCTGCAATTGGCAAAAGGTGCAATCGGTGTCGTACAATTGGACAATTCCAAGGAGTAGGTAGAGGTGTGTTGAGTAGCAAGGGCAGTGATAACAAAATGATAATTAGTAATGTGCACACTGAGGACACCACAGATCTGAACAAGGAAATTTTGAAATGTACCAATGGGTTCTCTAATGTATTAATAACAGTTGAACTTCCAAATGCAAATTTTAGTAAGCCTGAAAAACACATTAAAGGGGCTACATGTGAAGTCACAATTGATGGCAAAACTATTACTGTATTAGCTGATTCTGGTGCACCAATCACCATATTAGCTGATCACACATTTTACAAATTGTGTTCTGATTCGTTGATCTTGAACTCTCCTGATGTCAACCCTAAAGCATTTGGTGACAATAACATTGATCTACTAGGTTTATTTGGGTCCACTTTGCAATGTTTTTGTAGATCCACAATTACTAAGATCTATGTCACTGTCAAGGGTAGGGACATTCTAGGGTGGAAGGATCTGGCCAGAATTGGGATTATCTTGCGGCCTGGTCATGACATTCCTGCAGTGTTGGGAGATTTACCAACTGAAAGTTCGCATGAGCTTGTATCAAGGATAGAAATAACCAGCAATATTACAGATCGGATGGTCACGTTGTTTCCTGAAGTCTTTAAAACCAAGTGGGTACAGTACGGGGATATGAGCATAGCATTAAGTTAAAAAAGGTGCAACGCCGGTGGTACACAAGGTTAGACCAGTATCATTAAGTGTGAGGAAAGATCTAAAAAAACGTGTTGCAGAGGTTGGAAGCAGAAGGACTAATTGCTATAAAGAATTTCTCAGAATGGGTTTCTCCGGTTGGTCTTAAGAAAAAAAAATCTGGTGAATTAAGACTATGTGTAAGCTTGAGGTCACTTAATCAAAACATACTAGTGGATTGTCATCCCCTTCCTCATATACAAGAGATGATTGCAAATATTGGGCGTTCAACCGTTTTCTCAACCATTGATCTTCATTCCACATATCACCAGATTCCTTTGAGTGAGGTTTCTCAGAGCTTAACCACATTTGTCACTCCATTTGGGGCTTTCCAGTATTTGCGTTTGCCGTTTGGACTTGCATCCGCAGCAAGTGTCTTCCAAAAAATGTTGGATGATTTGTTTTGTGATTTGCCTCAAGTTCAGGCATTTCAAGATGACATCTTGATTTTCACTGAAACTCAAAAAGAACACTTGAAGGTTCTGGAAAGAGTGTTGCACATTTTGCAAAGCAGAGGTATAACTGTCAACCTAGCAAATGCAAACTGATGGTGAGCGAGGTAGAGTATTTGGGTCATACCATTTCGGGAGATGGGATTAAACCAAAATGTAGCACTTCAGAAGCTATTAAGAATGCTGAGCCTCCTACAGATAAAGATGCTTTACGTTCATTTTTGGGACAATGCAAGTACTATGCCAGGTTTGTGCCTGGCCATGCTATGGCAGTATAGCTTTTGAGATCTATTCTCAAGAAAGGTAACAAATTTGAGTGGAACGATTAAATCAATAGTGTTTTTGAGGACATTAAGAAATCAGTGCTCACTGCTCCAGCCTTACGAGCATTCGATCCATCAGGAAAACCGTTCATTATGGTTGATGCCAGTCAAAAAGGTCTTGGGGCAGAGTTTGGGCAGTGGGTCAATGGCCATGAGAACACTGTAGCATTTGCTTCTAGAACTCTCACTGATGCTGAGACCACCTATAGCACCATTGAGAGAGAGGCTTTGGCATGTGTGTGGGAGGTACAAAAATTCAAAACGTGCATATGGGGCACCACTTGTGAATTGTATATGGATCAAAAACTTCTTGTCTTTCTGTCAAATGGTAATGGATTAGGCAAAGCATTGGCACGTTTGGTTAATTTACAGTCTAAGTTATAAGTATGAGTTAGTAGTTAAGTGTATTCAAGGGGGCAAGAACATTCAGGCTGATGCCTATTCCATTTACCTCTACCTTTTGATACATTGTTGGATGTTGATTCTGAACATGAATGTGTTGTAGCTTTGGTGGATGTGCTAGCTGTTTCCAATGGATGAATAGGTAACAGCCATGGCCGGAGATGAGGCGCTATCCAAGGTTTTGACATTTGAAAGAACAAAATGGGCATCTGGAACAAATTAACTGGTGAGCTCAGATGCTTGGAACAAGTGGCTAAGGATTTGTTGTGTGTAAATAACATTTGTTTAAGGGGTGATGTTGTTCCACCTGCTGAACTCAGGAATACAATTATTGGAATTACTCAAGAAGGACATATGGGAATTTCAGCAACTTGTAAGAAATTAAGGTTAGCATATTGGTGGCCTGGTCTTGACAAACAGGTTTCTAACTAAATAGACAAATGCCCTGAGTATATTGTCTCTGATAAACATTGGTAAACAGTTACTAAACCTTTATGTCCAGTTCCTTTTACTGAAAAACCTTGGGAGAAGTTTCAAGTTTCAAGTTTAAGTTTATTGACTTGGTTAATTAAAACCATTGCAATTCCAAAATGCATAATAATAATATAAATACTTTGCCTACTCATTATGTTAATAGAAACCCATAATAAAGACATAAAAGCTTATTTGAAACTAAAACATATCATGGTAAAGAGTTGTGCATAGCTACAATGTTCTCCACTTAATTCCAACCTTGGTCTAGAACTTAACTTTAGGACTTTCTTACTCCCTTACGAACACTATAATAGTAAATGACTGAAGCTGAGTGAGAATCCTAAGTAGTACCTAGGGCTGTTTCCTGGCTGGAATTAAACTTTCGGAGCTTTACTAATCATAAAATGATGGCCCTTGCACACTCAGCTTCAACTTTATTCACTAATTCTTTCTGAGCCTGTACCATGAATTTGGTCCCTCGACAGGAAAACGGGATTGAAAGTCCGCTAAGCCAGCTTATAATGGGCGGTCTGCATGAGCGTATGTTCAGTGTCTTAAAAATGTTTTTTAGATATAATATCCTGAGGCCTAGCAAAGCCGGGCACGCACAAAAAATGTGTTCTAATGACTCTTGTCTGTACCCACACAGTCGACAGGAATGTGTCAGATCCTGCTGTCTCCATGAAGGGACCATATCCTTTGTTTCCATCAACCCAAAGCGGAATAGCATGAACTGATGTTTCAGTGACTGGTTGAAGGTTGCTGCTCGGTATTCCTGTCCCCGTAAAGTTTTGTATGATGCTATTATAGTCCAGGCGTGCTGTCTGCTTGCCAGTTTTTGTTTATCAGAATTAAAGATTTCTTCTTAGTGACAGCGTTTGCCTTCGGAAAAAACTCCTTTTTGTCTGGGTTCTTGTCCCAGGCTTCTAGCAAACCTAGTGTTTTAATGCAGTTATTTAAGTGATGACCCCAGGTGCTTTTATCATTGTGTCGCTGTTGCTCCTCAATTTCCATCCAACATAGGTTGTTTAGAGTACCAGTCTCAGCTGCACGCAACCTCCAGCATAGTTTAATGAAGGCACATCTACTCTGAAATTCATAGTTTTTCTGACCCAATTCTAAATGAACCTGAGCTGGAGATGCTCGTCATGGTATCCGAAAAACTGTTTTATAGGCCTTGGTCTGGACTTGATTGAAAAAAACTGCCTCCTTCCCCAGCATAATTTCGGCGCCATAAGTGATGGTGGGCATTAGCCGCGCTGCCATGACAGAAAGCAGGTGGGTGTATGAAGGGCAGCTCAGTTTTTGTTTTAGAACTTTAAAACCATAGGTCAATGAGAGGGCTTTTGCTTGGGCGACAGCAAGCTGCGGCTTGAAAGTCAGGAGGCGGTCCATAGTGAATCCCAAGTACTTATATGTGGGTGTGGCCTCCACCCGGGATCCGTTTATGAACCATGAAGCAGATTTAAACTTCCTGTCAACTAGGCGGACAACCTTAATTTTACTCAAATTCAATTCTAGGCCTTGCATTGTTATGTATGTATAAAATGCATCACTGCTATGCTGTAGCTCAACAGGTGTTTGGCTGAGTAGAACTATGTCGTCTGCGTATTGTAGCCATGCAATTCCTTTCTTGGCCAATACTGGCGGGTGGCTATTTACAGGAGCTAGAGCCTTGGCTAGGCCTGCAAGATATAAGTTAAACAACGTGGGAGCCAATACACACCCTTGTTTGAGTCCTTTTGCTGTTAATATTCTGTTGGTGAGGTGGCTGCCCTCTCCAATTTTTACTTGCGCCCAAGCACCTATGTACAAGTCCATCAATGCGCCAAGGAGGCTGCATGGTAAGCCCCACCCTTTCAGTTTCTCCCATAGGCGGGTTCTTGGTACGCAATCAAAAGCTGCCTTTAGATCAATAAAGCATACAAGTAGCCTTTTTTTCTTAAGCCTGGCTTTGTTTCCCAGCAGGGCCAGGGTTGCCAGGCTGGTGGAAGCACCCATACCAGATCTGAAACCTGTCTGGTATTGTGGAATTAACTGTCTGCCATGAATCCATTCTGCTAGTTGTTGCAGTAGGCAGGATGCGTAGAGTTTTGCTTCCACTTCTATCAATGCTATTAGCCTGTAGTTTGAAGGATTTGCGGGGTTTCCTGCTTTGTATATAGGGTGAATAATGCTGCCTTTCCATGCATCTGGGAGACCCGTAGTGCCTTGGAGCTCGTTAAAAAGCAGTGCCAAATAATACACCCAGAATAAAGGGTCTCCTCTAAACAAGGCGTTTGGAATACCGTTCTGACCAGCTGCCCCGTCCATTTTTAGTTTCTTGATAAGGCTTGTCAGCATTTCTATGTCAATGGTCATTAGTGCGTGCTTTCCTTCGTTTCCGTTTAGAGTCCCTTAGTTAGTCCGTTTATTAGTTCCCAGAACTTTTGGTTATTTTTCTGTTTGTTGGACATGAGCAGCTTGGCCCACAGATCCTCTTGATAACTCTGTTTTGCCATCCAGCAGTTTTTCTTATATTTGGCTCTTAATTCAGAAAGCCTTGTGTCATCAGATTCCCTCCCCCAGTGTACGTCCTTCAGGACTTTTTTTGATTCTCTAGAGACTTGATTTTTCAAATTGCGCAATGTCCTGTTGAACCATGGCTTTTCTTCTTTGCGACACTTGACTTGGTTTTTTGACTCTATGACCGCAATTGGGAGACATTTTTTGATGGAAAATGTATTTATTAAAGAATCACACAAGTGCATCCAAGCGATCACTCGTTCTCCTTGGGGGTGGTCTTCTAGTACCTGCACTCTTAGTGATTCTTTGAGCTCTTTAGTTGCGCCTGCACTGTGGTACACTACTTCCATTACTTTGTCGAGGCTCGGCCCCTTCCATTTCAGTTTTTTTGTATCATAAGTCACTGGGGCTGAAATTATGATATTAGCACTGGGGAGCCGATTCCATTCATTCTGGACCTTAATAAGTTGTGGAAAGTGATCGCTCTCTGTGCGTTGTTGAATTCTATATGCTGAAACCAGTGGCAATGCAGTTTCGTTTATTAATGTAAAGTCGATGTTGGATTTTTTTGTGCCATTTGAAAAGGTTACTTGTGCGGATGAGGAGTCCTCAGGGAGAGGCATCAAGCAGCGCAATCCCAGGGTTTCAAATTTTATATATGTGAGTGTTCCGTTAGGGTGTTTTGTGCTGCCTTTTCTCATATCAAGGTTGAATCGCCAGATGAAATGAGGATTGTGTCCTTATTTTGTTTCTGCAGCAGTTTTAGAATATTGGTCAATGTTTCAATGTTTCCACTGTTTTGGATTTTGTTTGGGTGTACATATACGTTGATCAATAGTAAAGTTCTGTTGTTGCCTGATGGCGCCTGATGTTCCAATTTTATTGGTAGCAGCCAGTCAATTCCCAAGTCGAGCCGTTTGATCACCCAGTTGATTTTTGTGGAGCAATACGTTGTGAAGCCCCCCTTGGGGTGTCCATGTTTTTTTAGGTTGTTTTGCAGAGACGTCTATCCCAGAATAACCCGAAATTTGTATAGGCTCCGTCCACCATGTTTCCTGCAACATGATGATTTCAAACTGCTGAAGGAAACTCAGAGCCGCCCTGTCGGTAACCAGATTTTTTAAACCGTGAGTGTTCCAGGAGCAAATATGGATATATTCTGCGTTTTCGTCAGGACCATTTGCAATTGTTGTCATTTAAATTTTGCCTTCCAGCCCATTTGACTGTTGAGGGAGTACCAATTAAGATCTGTTGATGCATGCCAGGATGGGACGTGCTTTGGTGATATTACAATTGTAATGTGGTCCTAACTGCTTAGGGAGGTTTCTACTCCCACAGCCCCTTTTAAGATTGAGCCGCCCTTCTTGTTTTGCGGTACCAAAAGGTGAGGGTATCTGGGCGGTTCTAGTATTTGCAGGGCGATGCCCCATGCGCTAAACGTACCTTGAGGTGCTAGAATTTGGTCAATAATGACGGTCGTGGCCCAGGATGTCAGCGTTGCCTCTTTATCTTTATTGTTTGGATGTGGAGTGAACTCCACAGTCATCAATTCTGTTGTTAAAATGTGAGCCAAGGGGCAAAATCGCATTTATTAACTTGAGTATGGTGCCTCTATTTAGAATGTCAAAAACCCCCTTCGAATTATAGCAAGGGATGAAAAGTAATTTATTTTCCTCTGGGGCCGTATTGCCCTGCGTTGTCTGGTGTCCTGGGATTCTTTTTTGTGCCACGCTGTTTGTGCAATCATCTGACCAAGGATGGTAACCATGATCTAATATCTGTTTGTTGTTGCCTGCGGGTTGATTTATTACAGTCATGTTGTGTGCGGAGCTTGGGCATTGAGGGCTATGTTCCCAGGGTTTGCCAGTTTCCTGCCTGTCAGTAGACCGCTGAGTTCCCTGTTCTGGGAACTGCCTGATGATAGTTCCATTTCCCTGGAATTCTCTTAAGGCCGTCTCTCCTTGCAAAAGGCTGCTACCCTGCTTCTTGCTGGAACGGGGGGTTTTCGGAGACTGTTGCTGTGATGTTGATTGATTGACAAAACTGCTTGGTTCGCCCGTAGAATTGACCTTGCTGGCTGGCCGTTCTGCCCTGATCTGTCTAGATTGGCAGATCTTGTTTCTGTTTTCAGTGCTTTCTGAGTCCTTGAACTGTGTGCCATTTGATTTAGCAAATGATTTCCATATACAGCTTTGCTGGACCCCCTTTGTTTTTTTCTGTGCCTTCCTTTTTCCTTTCTTTTCCCGTTTCGTAAGGGATGATTCCCCCACTATTGAATTGTTGGGAATTAAATCCTTCGATCCACCCTTGAGGGGTGCCATTTCTTGTGTGCTAAGGCATGATCTGCCCTCTGTGTTGCTCTGAGACATTCCCTGTTCGGATAAATGAATATCCTTGATATTATTGCTTTACTCATGGGATATCTTTGCGTTTTGTGGGTTATCCTTCTTCGTTTGGTTTTTGGGGGTCTTCTCGCCACAACTACTAAGATGCTCTTCAGTTCTAGGGGTCTGGATTTTTACCTCTTTCAAGATGTCATTTAGGATATCCAGGCATCTTTGTGAGTTATCGCCTGTGATGGAGCACTGACATGTCACCTGCTGAGTGTATGAGTGTTTGAGCCCTCTTTATCAGATCATTCAAGGATTGTAGCTTGTTCTCGATGCTCACAATGTGGATGGCCAGGATGTTGAGTAAATCAACCTGAGTGTCTTGCTTATCTGCTTGAAATTGGATGGCTGCTGATATCGCGTCCATTGTTGCTAGCAAGGCCTTCCACGAGTCTCCAGATGTTGATGGTTCTACGTTTGCTTTAGCCCCTGTTGTGTGGTCTAGTGAGTCTTCAAGTTCCTCTAATTGCTCTGGTTGCTCCATTGCCACGACAGCTGAGGATCCGTGCGTGTCGAATGTTGTTGTTGTAGTTGTTATATTACAAGATGAGAGATCTTTTTGTGGTGAGCTTGTACTACAGGTCGATCTCATTTTTGTTTTGTTGTTTGCAAACTGAGTGTCCTGAGGTGTATCTGAGCAAGTATCTGAAAGGTCAATCAGCAGAAATTCCTCAATTATGATACAGTCTGTGTCGTTCTCTACTTGCGAGGGTTGTTTGGAAAAAGGAGTGCAGCACAGACTCTCACCCCAGTTGTTTCCAGTTACTGAGGTTTAAAGTGGAAAAGGTATCATCTAGGTAACATCTGTGAATTTCTGCGCTGATCGTTAAACCGGTTTTATTTGGCTGGGGAATTGGTATGTTAATTTTTCCCAGGTCCGCGCAGGTCCTTTTGATGTCCTGCGCGGTCTTCACGTCAGCTGCACATGTTGTCTCGGAGTCATCGGCAGGAGCTATATCCATTAAGGCGCTGGTGGGATTCGATTCCTTCTTAGTGAGCAAGACGTCTGTGATTTTGTATCCTGCTTTTTTGTCCTTGCTACTTTCCTTTCGGTAGATTCATTTTTTTGCTTGTGCTGACCTTCCCCTGGTGAGCTTAGCCTTTGTCTCTTTGCTGCTTTTTTCCTTCCACGTGTTAATGTCATCCTTGCTGCCACCCCTGGGTTGAAAGACAATATCTGAGTGCTTTCGACTGGTGATTGATTGTAGATTATGTGTGTGCCAATCGCGCAAAATCCTCTCCTTCCCCACTTCAATCCAAACCTGGTTGCACAAATTTGCTTGGCGAGGAAGAGAGCCGAGTGGAGTCAGGCAACTCCTAACTAGCGGGAAAGTCCGGGAAGAAAGGGACCTCGGGCAGCAGGTAGCTTGTGCGATTCTGCTCCTCGCTGGCAGCAGTTTGTGGATTTCTTGGGCTGCGATTCGTGTCCCCCACAGAGGGATGCAGCGGAACCGGCAGATCCCCGCGGCCCTGCCCCTCTGTGATCCTGTCCCACGATCGGTCCCCGGGTGCTGGAGGAAGAGGCAGACTCGGCGGTCCACGCTCGGAGCACAATTCATGCAGAGGCACCGAGCAACACTGCCGACTCTCGCAGTGGGAAGGAGCCGCGTGCCTCAGGAAAGAAGCCCCAAACAGCCCAGCCTTTAGAATAGTCCCAGGCACCCCTGGCTGGGGTGGGGCGGGTTCTAACTCGCAGCGCATGGCGCGGGCGGGGCCAGTGGCGATCAGTTCCTTACCGGTAAGAGAGTACTTCGATTGCAGCCCCGGGGTCTGTGCGGCGCCGGCCGTGTGTGCCCCCGGTGCAAGAAAGGCGGCTGCGGGGAGCAGAGCCTAGTCCAGCGGCGGCTCCTCCTGCCCGGCGCCCCCCGGCTCTCGGCGCTTGGCTTCGGCGAGTCTTGAAGTCCGTGGTCTGTGGTGCCCAGCAATCATGGGCTGCAGGTGCGGGTGCGTTGTCCCCTGACCGGGGTGCTGAGGGTGTCGTCACTCCGTAATGCGCGGACCTGGCTCCGACTGGAAATCAGGCGGCCCGGAAGTCAGGCGTCAGGCAATCTCGCGGCAATCTCGCGTCAGCAACCAACAACAAGGAAGTCACCAGAGCACTTTCTGTTCTTGGGAGAAGATAGCCTTGGACTTCTCTGGACCATTCATTTGCTTGCCAAGGGATAAAAAGTATCTAATTGTTGCTGTAGACTATTTCTCAAAATAGATTTACTACTCTTTTGTGCGATGTGCAAATTCTGACACAGTAGTTTTGTTTCTTGAGAGAATATTTAGGGTAGAAGGGTCAGTTAGTAGGATTATCACTGACAATGGCATGCATTTTGTGTCGAGCCAAATGGTTGACTTCATGAATTTTCATAACATTAAACATCTACAAGTGGCTTTGTACAGTCCCTCTTCCAATGGTTTGGTTGCAGGGCTAATCACATTCTGAAAGATGACACTCAGAATGCCTTGGCAACTAATTCTGATGTATTGCAATTTTTACAAAACAAAATTTGAGCATACTTAACAACTCCTCATTCTACAACTGGAGTCACTCCTTTTAAGCTGCTTAGAGGGAGAGATCTAAGAATAAAACTTACACCAGGATGGATATCAGGAGTTTTAAAAGGTGCACTTCAAAAGATGATGATGATATTTTTTCTGTTAGATCTAGAGTACTTACTAAACAACTTAAACAGAAAAATCATTATGATAGCAGGAGAAATGCTAAAGACGTTGCTATCAAGGTGAATGGGTGGGTGTTGTTTAAAAAAACATTTCGAGTATGTAAGGGTTAGTCCAAGTACACTTTGCCTGTGAAGATTGTCACGGCCACTAACGCTTCTGTTCTCATGGAAGGAAAAGGATGGTGGAACGGAGGCAGTGTTAGTCCTCTGTTTGATCAACAATCTCATATTTTCAAGAACATGTATCATAATAAGGACACAGAAAATCCCAAAATGTAACTGGTGGAGACAGTGCTTCCTGTTCTGGTTCTTTTGAAACTGGACTTGAACCCGTGTCCACTCGTAGTTCACGGGTCATTCATTTGCCTGATAGAGTTCGTAATTACATTTTGAATCAAGTTTATTTGCTGTTTTTTGTTTGAAGGGAAGGAGGTGATGTAGTGTTCATACTCATTGTTTATTTGCCTCTGTTCATGTTGTATTTTGAGTGTTATAATGCTTGTTGTGTAATGCTAATATTATTTTATGGAACTGGGATTGCATTGGTTGCGGTGGGTTTCTGGAACCGAGAGCGATTCAGTTCCGATCGTTTCCAGGAGCCGACTGTCGCTGTTTCACTCGTGGGTCCCGCTTCCGCAGTAAACTCATTTTCTACCAAATACCTTTGATGGAAAGAATCTCCCTTCAATTCGCAGTCAGGACTGAAGCCCCTCCGCTACACTCGACAGCAGGAAAATTACATTTAAAAACACAAAACGTTTGAAGTTTTGACGTAGAATATGGCACCGCCCTTAGGCTGAAATCTTCATGCCAAATTGGTACATATTTGGACAGATGTCTAGTGTTCTGCCATATCTGGGACAATAATTCAGGCCTGATTTTAATTTTGTTAGCCCTCTGATAAAAAAAAAATCACGATTTTTATGGTTTTAAAACAATTAAAAGTAGAACAGGCGATCTCTAAGTTATTTAACGTAAATTGGAAAATTTTGAATACATGTGCTGTGGTTTCCTTAACTGGAAATATCACATTACAGGTTGCTCCCCAGTTGAGACTACAGTGATGCAAACACCATGAGTCTGCACTGGTGCTAATGAAGATAACAAGACATTTAAGCAAACCCACAAACTTTTCTAATTGTTTTAGACCAGTTTGAACTAGTTTTAATGTGATAGAGAGAGAGAACTCACCCGCAGTTCTACAATCACCTTTTTCTGTTAACAGCAAAACTGGATTTTTCTTTAGAGACCTTTTGCTGCGCATATGCCACTTACAATAAGCCCTCCAGCACACAGCAAAGTGTACCTTAAACATACTAAGAGTAGCCCATCTCTTATTGGCCAACAACCAGGCAGAATAATCCATTATACTATAGCCATGCGTTTGTATTGGTATTTATGTAGCACAAATCTAGCTTGGAAGCAACGGAGCACACACAATACCTTACTTCTGGGAATGGGAGCCAATCATCAAGGTTGTGTACATCAAGTGGGGATTACACAAATAGAATTCACACATTACATTTCACTTGTTTAGGCAAAGGAAAATTTAGTGATTTGTACAGAATCACGTGGTGTTGAATCAAGTGCCGAGGCCAGGATTCCCACCTTGGTCCCCAGGTCCTAGCCGCTGGGCCGCATCTCCTCCTTACTTCCAGACGCATGCAGAGTTTTGCTAGTGGCATCTCTCTCTATCTGTCATTTTAGTGATGATCTATCATCTGCCCTACTGGCGGTGGAATTTCTGCCACATGTTGTATTCCACACCGCAGTAGTATAAGTCTGTCTCTAAAAGTAACTACCCTCTATGTGCGGAGCAAGTTTGGGAAGGTAATTTCTGTCAGAATTTTCCACCAATTCATGTGCCAGATGGTGGAATTTTCACCGACAATGCGGGCACTTGAAACAT
The DNA here is from genome assembly GCF_031143425.1 of Pleurodeles waltl. Classification (NCBI taxonomy): domain Eukaryota; kingdom Metazoa; phylum Chordata; class Amphibia; order Caudata; family Salamandridae; genus Pleurodeles; species Pleurodeles waltl. Next base: position 822,730,316 of record NC_090436.1, read on the forward strand.
ACCACCAGAGTAAGGGCATATTGAGAGTGTTCACAAACCCTGCTTACCTCACAGGCTAATGGTGTTTCTCAGCAGTTAAGAGGCAAAATATTCAATTTTCTGTGAGAGCTCTTGATAGAGCGGAACGTGGTAACAATTTACCTGCGTTCGGATGCTCTTTAGGTCGATGAATCTTTTGACTAAGTGGGAACTCTCTGTACTCTTAATTGATCAATCACCTCTTATCGATAATCAATAACGAACATAAGCAACACCTTGAACAACATAACACTTAACAATTAATCCAGAATACATTTAGGCGAACCCTGACCTTTCAGCCAGGAATAACCACACCAGTTTATTGCAAAGTTAGTGAATTTATTTCCCTATATTAACAAAGCTAGCACGATATAGATGTGTCTCAACACCAAATGATAAACATATATGAACATTAATAGCTGTCCATATCGTCGAAACAAGTGTAATCTATGTAGCATTTGAATCACAAGGCATTCGATAGTGGCAATGCAAAGCACTAATACGATAATCTGTAATGGGCTAATTGCGTACATTTAGTCAGCATAACAAGATCTCCAATTGCATCGTGCGACATATGGAATCCTCATCTAACCTCAAATTAGCATCAGCATGTGGGACTTCATGCAAAAACGATTTGGCAACATCAATTTAGAAAACTCCTAGCTAGGGTCCTTATCAAAATCAGCAGTTGGTTACCTAAAAGAAACACAATGCAATTTTACAATTTCCTTTCATAATTACCAATTCCAATCAGCAATCAATGAAGTCTTCGTCTCACAGGTACCGTTTCTCGATCAGCATGGGACGGGACAAAGGGGCAGGGGTGAACGGGGCAATTGCCTCACGGCGGCAAGATAAGATTACTACTTCATGCAAAGGGGCAAATCAAAGTTAAAGTCTCTAGGGCAAGAATCATTAAAGTCTCTTTCTCTCGACTAGAGAAAGCATCAAAGTCTCTCAAAATGGCGTCGCAGCAAAATGGGTCATAGTAGCTACGAAGTCAAAATGGCGGGATGTCCGAAGATAGAGAGAGCTCGCAAATGGCTATCATAGCGCATAATGGCTACCTTCTTCTCGTGCACCTGGGTTTTATAGACAACAGTTCAAGTCCAGTAGGGTCTCCATTGGAGGGTTCATAGGTTAGCTTCAAATTGACCAATCAAAAACGACAGTTCTCAAGCTTTTACTTAAGCATACATTATCCTTGGAGATGGGTACGCAATTTGCAACATTGTTTCTCGATTAGCTTACTCTCAGAGGCTCCATTGTCCGCACCTGCAAGCCGACCTTGAATTTAAGAGAAAATATGCCATGCTGGCACCAACTTTAAGATAAGCATGCGAACAGTCTCTGTGGAAAAGTACAGCTTCAAGCAGAAATACACGTTTAATAGCACAGTGGAAAAATACGAACATTTAAACCGTGAGACCAGGCAACTAGGCCAAAGCCTCCGCTAAAGTAATGCTAAGCTAAGGCATTACAAATAAGCAAATCGTAGCACACGTTTATGATTATGTCGGATTAGTGCAATTCTAATACACCACGTTATATAAAGCACGCGTATAAATGATGGCAAACTACTCTGAGGGCACATTTTGTCCCCGTACAATCTTTTATTAATTCGGTTAATGTCACACATGATTATTTCAGCACTACGTTTATGCGTTAATAAATCAAAACCTTCATTTTCTGCTTCATCAATCCCTCCTCTGATGACTACTTGTCATCACACAAATTTAGCCCACAAATTTTTATCCCATTAAAATTCTGTCAGCTCCCTTTTCCTTTTAGTTCCCCTAGTTTGCTCTTTGTATTCTTCTGCCATTCTTTTCATTATTTTCTCCTCCTTTCTTCTTTTAATTCTCTCCATAATCATTATTATTCCCCTTTTTATTCCCCAAATTCCAAATACACAAATTATCACTATTAATATCCCTTCTATTATTTTCAATAATATTCCATTCCAAATTCCCCCAATCCAATGTCCCACTGAAGCAAGTCCCTTTCCAACCTTCTCCCACACTCCTGGTTCTTTCAGTTCCTTCAAATCTGCACTTTCTTTTGTTAGATTAGCAAGCATAGTTTTAATTTTCACACTATTATCAGGTATATAGGTGCAGCAGTGACGTGCACCAATCATTTTGCAAACGCCTCCATCCTTTGCTAAAAGAATGTCTAAAGCAAGCCTATTTTGAAGAGTCATAGCTCTTTCCGCTGCAAGTTCAGCATCCATCAGGATTATAGCACCTGAAAACTTTGTCAGCATGTTATCCACTATAGTAGACAACTTTCTTATTTTGATGGAATTCAGCACAACTCCTAATGAAGGAATCATGGCTCCAAATATATCACCTACCACAGCAGCTGCGGTCTCTCTTTTCTGGATACGATGGGATCCAGGTGTCTTTTCAATCATCGATATGTCATCCAGTTGATAAACCTTTGGAAACACTATACCCAAATAACATCTTCCCCACCATCCCTTTGGAAGACGATAATAGGCATTATGCCCACAAATGTAATACACCCCTGGAATGACAGGGTCAAGTCCGTTCATCATGAATGTCCATTTGGCCTTAAAAATAAACGTATGTTTGCATTCACTCGCTCCTACAAAAATATTGTCATAGTAAGATTCACCTCGATATATACAAAACTTCCCTACATGCCAAGCATCTAAAGCTATTTTCCCTTGTGTCTTTATAGCAGCAAAATCATAATTGTCTACTGAAGTCCTCTTATGCAGTTCTTTTTCTAACTTCGCCTTCATTTGAGCCCTTCTATCATCTGTGCGATCTAAAAAGCTTATTTCTACAGCAGAGACGGAGCAAGTAAGGTTCTCCCTATGAGCATGAGCCGTTTCAAAAGGTTGCATTGGCTCGAAAAAGTCCCTCATAATTTTGTAATCCCAATATTTTGCAGTCTCGCTTAGCTGCGCTATTATAGGAACATAAGCAAAGGTAACATCATAATTTGAGAAAAAATACTGTATGTTAGATTGACCATAAAACCTAGACATTACTATACTACATGTAATCCCATATGTAAGAGGCATGTGGTGATAAGTCACCCCTTCCTTTACTGATGTCGGTATCTGGGTACACACATAACAATCTTTCGCGTCCATAGTCTCAACATACTCTGTTAATAAGCGATAGAAAACGTTATACGAAAGCTCTTTCTTATCATGCAAGAGCCTCTCATCCATTGCTAGTCTTTTCAATGGTGTTAGTTCAGTGACAGTAACAGGAACAATAGTAGAAGCAGCAATAGTCTCATTCTCACCCTTTCCATGCATTCCAAACACAATTGCCATTATTATTAGTACACATGTTAGTACTAAGCCTATACACACGTATTTACAATACTTCTTTCTATTGTTTTGCATAGCGTACCCAGGCATGATCTGTATAGAATCAGAGAGCTAGAAGCACTTATAAATGAAACTACTTAGCAATTCAGTTACAAAGCTTGAACGAGCACAATGTTCACACCGTCTTCTTTAAAAGGCCAGTCACTTTTCGGTTAGCAGCATTTGTCTCAATTCGGTTTAGCAATGTCTCAGCTGGTTGTTTATCTCACGTTAGATTGCAGCAAGCAATGCCATTTACTACCGTTTCAATCAACAGAGTCTATGAAACTTTTCTTTTCTATTGGTATCTCTTCTTCTTCTTCGTTCTCGATGCTTAGAGATACAAACTCATCAGTCCAATCATCATTGACTGCATATGCCCATTCAGGACCGGAATACCTCTTGTTTGGTATCCTTTTCCTTTTCAATTTTGCTTCTCTCTTTGATTCTGCTTCGCTGGCACTCTCCTCCTTCGCCAAGTCCTTTTCTTCACTTGACGATTGTTCCACGACAGTCACTTCCTTTCTTTTCTCTTTCACTTTCGGCCTTCCTCCTTCGTTCAAACCTTCTTTACCCTTTTCTTTTATCGGTGAGATACTTAGTCTTCTTTTTGCACCGTGTCCGTTTGATGGACCTGCGATCTTTTCTGTAGAGGTTTGAACTCTTTCGTTCTGCTCTTCTTTGTCCCCACCTTCAGGGGAATCAGTCACGTTTTCCTTTTCTTTTTCTGTATCGTCTGTTTCTGGGAAAGCCCCCTTCTGCTCAGGCTCTCCTGCCTTCTCACTCTCCTCGAGCCCTTCGTCACCGTTACTTTCTTCAGGCTCTGTATCACTTTCAGCTGCTTCAGGTTCCTTGTCACCTTCAGCTGCTTCAGGCTTTTTGCTACCCTCAGCTGCCTCAGGTTCTTTGTCACCTGCAGCTTCGTCGTCGCTGTCTGAACTTTCTCCTTGGTCTTCCCCAAGTGAGTCGGACTCTTCGTTCTCCAATAATATCTCTTTTTCTCCTGCTGTTGCTTGTTCGCTTTCAGTTCGCTTTTGTTCTGTCTCAGCACTCGGCACCGTTTTATCAGGCACTGGTAGTTTCAGCGCTTCAACTTCCTCATCTGTGGGACACAACACCTTCTTTGTATGACTGGCGTGAATCCAGTTGGGAACCCCCGCGCACTTCACAGTGGTAGTTGTCGTCAGGATCACTTGGAAAGGGCCTTTCCAACGGGGTTCCAGGCACGACTTCCTCACGTGCTTCTTTATCACGACCCAGTCACCTGCTTTCAGTGCGTGTCCTGGACCTTGGATCGGTGGCAAGGTGGTCGCTTCCACCTGGTGAGAGAAAGAGCGAACCACGTCAGCCAGACCTTTGCAGTAGTCTAACACCATATCATCTGTAATATTCAAAAGCATGTTTGCGGGAACTGCAGGAAGTCTCATAGCCCTGCCCATGAGAATTTCATGCGGAGACAATCCAGTTTTTCTATCAGGAGTGTTTTTCATTGACATTAGCACTAAGGGCAATGCGTCAGGCCATTTCAAATTTGTTGATGCACATATTTTTGCCATTCTCGATTTCAGCGTACCATTCATCTGCTCCACCAGTCCTGATGCCTCAGGGCGATAGCTACAGTGCAGCTTTTGCTCAATGTTCAGTGCTTCACAGAGTAACTTCATCACCTCGTTGTTGAAGTGACTTCCCCTATCTGATTCTAAAGAGATCGGGAATCCGAAACGTGGTATTAACTCCCTCAATAATAGCTTGGCAACTGTAAGACTGTCATTTCTACGTGTGGGGTATGCCTCAATCCAATGACTAAATATGCACACAATCACCAACACATATCTTAAACCTCCATGCACAGGCATCTCAATGAAGTCCATCTGCATTCGGCTAAAAGGACCGCTTGCCCTACCAATGTGGCTCGCGTTCACAACTGTTCCCTTTCCTGGGTTCATCTGTTGGCAAGTGACACATCGATGGCAAACTGCTTCCGCAGCTTGGCGAAATCTGGGGTTAAACCAATCAGTTTTGAACAATCTTATCATGGCATCTCTCCCTAGGTGAGCTTGCCCATGATAGAACCGCGCAAGCTGTGATAAGAGACTATTTGGCAAAACAAATTTTCCCTCATGTGAAACCCATAGCTCGTCTTGTCTTTTTATGCATTGTGATTTAATCCAGGAATCTCTTTCATCCTCCCTGACATTACTTTGTAGTGCTTTTAGTTCTTCTATTGTATCTACGACCTTCAAGGCAAATGCTTCAGCTGGTTCGAGTTCTGGTTCACTTATTGTATTCCAATCATCCCTTAACAATATACAGTTCAAGGCACAAAATCTTGCGACTTGATCTGCATAGGCGTTTCCCAGAGACACATAGTCCTGTCCTTTCGTGTGAGCACTGCACTTTACCACTGCAACTTCAGCTGGCACTTGAATGGCATGTAACAACTCCCTTATTCTCTCCCCATTTTTCACTGGGGATCCTGAAGAAGTCAGGAAACCTCTCTGTGACCACAGTTGTCCAAAGTCATGCACAATCCCAAACCCGTATTGGCTATCAGTGTAAATGGTGACTTTCATCAATGCAGACAATTGACATGCTCTAGTAAGGGCTACAAGTTCTGCTACTTGTGCAGAATAGACTCCTTGGAGCCATCCCGCTTCCAAGACCCCTGTCACAGTACATACAGCATATCCTGCTTTCAAAATTCCCACCCCATCTCTTAGACATGAACCATCAACAAAAAGAATTTGGTCCTTTTCATCAAGTTTTGTATCCTTGATGTCCGGTCGGGGTTTTGTGCAAAATTCAGTCACCTGAAGGCAGTCATGCTCGACGTCTTCAGCGTTCTCAATTTCAGCATTTTCTCCAGGAAGCAAGGTAGCTGGATTCAACGTAGTGCACCTTTTCAGCTGCACATTCGGTGAGCCCAGAATAGTCGTTTCATACCTTGTGAGTCTTGCTCCAGTCATGTGCTGCGTTCGGGATCGGGTCAAAAGTATCTCAACTGAGTGAGGGACCATGACTGTTACTGGGTGTCCCATCACTATTCCTTCACTCTGAGTGAGGCTGATACCAACTGCTGCTACGGCGCGCAAACACCCTGGGAGTGCTGCTGCAACCGGATCCAGAGTAGCTGAAAAATACGCTACTGGTCTGTTTACGCCACCATGGGCTTGAGTCAAGACAGACAAAGAACATGCATCACGTTCATGACAAAAAAATGTGAAAGGCTTCGTGTAGTCAGGCATACCTAAAGCTGGAGCCCTGCACATGCACTCCTTTAATTCAACAGAAGCATCCATCTCATCCCCTTTCAGTTCGATCTGATCCAAGGCATCCTTCTGGGTCAATTTCAGTAAAGGCTTTGCTAGAGACGAGAAGTTGGGGATCCACTGGCGACAATATCCCACCATTCCCAAAAACTTCCTCACCTCCTTCCTTGTCTTTGGTGGACTCATTTGAAGTACACTGGTAATTCTTTCCTTCATTATTTTCCGTGACCCTTTCTCTATCTGGTGACCCAAGTATTTCACCTTCTTCTGACAGAACTGCAGTTTGGAAGGAGACACCTTGTGTCCATTCCCTCCCAAATGGTTCAACAGAGCAATGGTATCGGCTGTGCAGCCACTTTCTGTCTTTGATGCAACCAGTAAGTCATCAATGTACTGTACTAGGGTTGACTCGAATGGCAACTCTAACTCTTCCAAGTCTTTCTTTAGAACCTGATTGAATATCGACGGTGACTCAGAAAACCCCTGAGGAATTCGGCACCAACTGTACACTCTGTCTAGGAATTTGAAGCAAAAGAGGAATTGGCTGTCCTCATGAAGAGGCACAGAAAAGAATGCTTGTGACAAATCGATGACTGAGAACCACTCAGCTTCGCAAGGGATCTGAAACATTATCACAGCTGGATTCGGTACGACAGGGCAGCACTTTATTATGATGTCATTTATTTTCCTCAAATCCTGTACAAGTCGGACTTTCCCACTTGGCTTTATTAGTCCCATTATCGGTGAATTACATGGGCTGCTTAATACTTCTTTCAGTACTCCCTGCTTCACGAATTCGTCAATAAGTTGGGCAACTTTCATGAGGGTATCTTGTGGCATGTGGTATTGTGGGGTCTGGGGAAAGATCGCATTGGGCTTTACCATCACTTTTACTGGTTCTACTCCTTTCATCAATCCCACCTCTTTCCCTGTCATTTCCCACACTTTCTCTCCGACTGTTTCCCGTAGTTCTGCTGGGATATCTTCTTCAGTTATCATTGGTAAAAGACAAATCAGAGGATACTCTTCGTCAACTGTTTCTATTTCATCGCCCTCTATACTGTCCTCTTCTTCCCCATCACTGCTCGTCTGTATTGTTATTCCCTCGTTCGAGCACATTATCGAACAACCCAACTTGCACAATAGGTCTCTTCCTAACAGTGCAATCGGGCTCGAGTCACATACTACAAACTGATGTACCCCTTGATAGTTACCAATGTTGACTGGTATCGGATCTGTTATTGGGTTCGTCAGATGCCTGTTTGCTACTCCCACCACTTGAACTGTCCTCCCCGAGAGTGGCAAATTTGTTACTTCACTGCTCTTAACTGTTGAACGTGTGGCTCCCGTGTCAACCAGGAATGAGACGCGATGACCCATTACTCTTCCCTCTACGTACGGACCCCTTTGATCAACTTCTAGAGATGCCGCAAGCACACAATCTCCTTCCTCTTCTGAGCTTTCACTCTCCCATACATTGTTTATTCCACTCTCACTGTGTAATGGGAACTGTTGTACTGTGCCGTTTGTGCTCATTACCTGACCCGTTACCTGTGGAGGAACCATCCTCTGCTACCATCTACTGATAGAGCGGAACGTGGTAACAATTTACCTGCGTTCGGATGCTCTTTAGGTCGATGAATCTTTTGACTAAGTGGGAACTCTCTGTACTCTTAATTGATCAATCACCTCTTATCGATAATCAATAACGAACATAAGCAACACCTTGAACAACATAACACTTAACAATTAATCCAGAATACATTTCGGCGAACCCTGACCTTTCAGCCAGGAATAACCACACCAGTTTATTGCAAAGTTAGTGAATTTATTTCCCTATATTAACAAAGCTAGCACGATATAGATGTGTCTCAACACCAAATGATAAACATATATGAACATTAATAGCTGTCCATATCGTCGAAACAAGTGTAATCTATGTAGCATTTGAATCACAAGGCATTCGATAGTGGCAATGCAAAGCACTAATACGATAATCTGTAATGGGCTAATTGCGTACATTTAGTCAGCATAACAAGATCTCCAATTGCATCGTGCGACATATGGAATCCTCATCTAACCTCAAATTAGCATCAGCATGTGGGACTTCATGCAAAAACGATTTGGCAACATCAATTTAGAAAACTCCTAGCTAGGGTCCTTATCAAAATCAGCAGTTGGTTACCTAAAAGAAACACAATGCAATTTTACAATTTCCTTTCATAATTACCAATTCCAATCAGCAATCAATGAAGTCTTCGTCTCACAGGTACCGTTTCTCGATCAGCATGGGACGGGACAAAGGGGCAGGGGTGAACGGGGCAATTGCCTCACGGCGGCAAGATAAGATTGCTACTTCATGCAAAGGGGCAAATCAAAGTTAAAGTCTCTAGGGCAAGAATCATTAAAGTCTCTTTCTCTCGACTAGAGAAAGCATCAAAGTCTCTCAAAATGGCGTCGCAGCAAAATGGGTCATAGTAGCTACGAAGTCAAAATGGCGGGGTGTCCGAAGATAGAGAGAGCTCGCAAATGGCTATCATAGCGCATAATGGCTACCTTCTTCTCGTGCACCTGGGTTTTATAGACAACAGTTCAAGTCCAGTAGGGTCTCCATTGGAGGGTTCATAGGTTAGCTTCAAATTGACCAATCAAAAACGACAGTTCTCAAGCTTTTACTTAAGCATACATTATCCTTGGAGATGGGTACGCAATTTGCAACATTGTTTCTCGATTAGCTTACTCTCAGAGGCTCCATTGTCCGCACCTGCAAGCCGACCTTGAATTTAAGAGAAAATATGCCATGCTGGCACCAACTTTAAGATAAGCATGCGAACAGTCTCTGTGGAAAAGTACAGCTTCAAGCAGAAATACACGTTTAATAGCACAGTGGAAAAATACGAACATTTAAACCGTGAGACCAGGCAACTAGGCCAAAGCCTCCGCTAAAGTAATGCTAAGCTAAGGCATTACAAATAAGCAAATCGTAGCACACGTTTATGATTATGTCGGATTAGTGCAATTCTAATACACCACGTTATATAAAGCACGCGTATAAATGATGGCAAACTACTCTGAGGGCACATTTTGTCCCCGTACAATCTTTTATTAATTCGGTTAATGTCACACATGATTATTTCAGCACTACGTTTATGCGTTAATAAATCAAAACCTTCATTTTCTGCTTCATCACTCTTTGCTGTCCTTTATAGTGAGAACTCTGCTAAGCACGATACCAGACCCAGCACTGCAGATGGGGTGGCAAAGCCACTGCTGCCTTTGGTGGAGATGGTACCTCAACATGGTATAGCCAAAAGCAGAGATAGAGGAGTCCCCATCAGCCGGCTGTCCGTATATCAGCCAGACCCAAATAGGAAGGACAGACTGCTGAGACGTGGACAGAAGAGCCATCATTTTTGCTCGTTCTCCATTACAGTTCCTCTCTAAAGCACATGGGTAATTTGTGGAGTGAACCAGTTAGGGAACACATGGCGAGGGGACATGTCAGTCTGACGTTGTAAACTGTGCGCTCACAGAGGTCCTCATTACATCTGCTCTGGTGCAGGGAGTGTTAATTCTGCACCTTCTAGAGTTGAGGATACTGAGGATCCCATTAACTCAGAGGGTGCAGAATTAAAATGGATTACAGGTTGAACTCTGAGAATCCCATTAGTAATGAGGAATTTCCAGGGAAATCAGTAATTGGGTGTCTAGTTCTAACAGTAACTCATCATTCTCCCTTGTAGTTTGTTTTTGAAGATCTCTGGGGAAGCATGGCACCACTGTTTCTCTAAGGAGTCAGTAACTCCGTTATTGGCCCCTTCAGGATCTCAGACAACTTCTAATGGGACGCAGAATATGGTGCTTCTGAGTCTGGCACAAAATAAAAAACATCCATTTGTTCCTTTGCTAACAGGCTCGAAAATTGGATCAATGGAAGACTAAAAGGTCCGAGACAGGCTAGATTGCCTTGTACTACCAATTGTAATTGTTGTATAAAAATTATATTATTAATGGTGGACGGGTTTTCTTGGCAGAAGGACTTGGATTTCAGAATGTTATTGTGTACATTGTGTTCTGCATGTAACAGATGATTACAATGATCTACGCTAATGCACCTTTCGGTAAGAGGCTTATTATGTGCAACTCACTTCATTCGAAGGGTACCCAGAGGCAGGTGTACTCGGTTATCATTTTGTGACTGTAAGTAGCTTGGCAGATTAAAAAATATATAGTGGTACACCCTTATATAATCTCAGTGTTTCTTGGACTGAATGATCTTTGAACATTTTTATACTTTTAAGGAATGGCATCCAGCACAAGCAAAAGGAGTGTCACACTAGTGCCCTGCAACATTAGTCACCAGATGATGTTGCACATAAGAAGATATTTTTTTGCCCATTACGCCTTAAACTATCCCCCAAATTATCCTACATTTCAGTGACCTACAATCTCTGACCAGCAACTAAGTAAAACTAGTTAGAGCTATTAGTGTTGTAAACTCCTAACCAGACTTTTTCTGCCACATGAATTGAAAAATAAAAGTACAACAGTTTCACATAAGCGAGCCGATTCACAGCGCTACGGCCACTATTAGCATCAGCGTGAAGAGACACACAAAAGGAAAAAGAAGTTTGCACGTAGTCAGACTTTTTGGCAAAAGTGCAATTAGCCATGTAACAGGGGCGATGGCCAAGGTGGTAACAAAACCTCCTCAAGAAGGGACAAACATAAACCATTTACCAATGTCATCAAAGCATTTTTGAAGGGCAAGCCCAGGAACCAGTGGTACTGATGGGTGCATGAGGTGGGTGTGGTTAAAAGCCCAGATACATACCAACACATGGGAAAAGCAGCTCAAACGGCATTATCTTAAGTATAGGTGATGCCCTGGCTTTTTGACCTGCCTTATGTTTACTGCCAGCAACTAACTGAGTTATACCAGATTAATTACTGCATTAGTGTCTGTTGACATGCTGACAGTCTGAGCTAAGACAGGGATAAATAGAATTCTAACAGACACTTTGGCTTTCTATCAGCTGATTAGCTTCTCCAACCCATGACTACTGAACACCACAGCACCAAGACAACAGATACAACACTATGGCAGACTCTCTTCCTCCTCACACAACAAAAGCTGCGTTCATCGGAATAACCAGGAAAGGATCTGAGTCCCACGCCTCTATGGGACTCCCTCTCTCCACACTCCAGAGCCCACGTCTGTATAACTGATGAGTTGTCAAAAATGACTCATTACATTTAAATAAATGACTGGCGTTTGTTCTTTACATCTCCTTTTCATCTTAGAAATTGAATGATAGTGTTGTATGTGGCGTAGTAAAGGCATCTTATAATAAATTTGTTCACAGGCTAATTCATCATATCAAGGGGTTGTCTGGGACCCTCCAGAAAATTAAGTAATTTCTTGAGGAAGAGAGCTGTCAAGATACCACACAGTCGGAGGAAAAAAAGAACACAACAGGGAAGCTGAGTACAGGGTAGCGAAAGAAGTCTACACCCAGAGGACATGCACTTGAAAGGCAACTCAGCTTACAGAATAACTGGTGTGCCAGGTAAACACTGTACAAACATGACCCTAATTATGGGTTGCCTAGAGCAGTTTCCACTGGGCGGAAACCATTTAAGGAAACTAAAGGGCTTATTTACAAGCTGTGTGCGCCACCGGAACTTAAGTTTTAATGACGTTCCGGCGGTGCACACTGCAGGGCCATATCTACAAGGCCACGTAAAGCCACCCTGCGTGACTTTTCATGGCCTTGTAGCTATGGACTGAGGCAACACAGCATAAGTCGCTGCGTTGTCTCACCCTTTGATAGGGAGATGTACCATGGGTGTTACGGGGGGTGTTCCCATGTAACACCCATGGCATTTGACACATTCCCAGATTTACGAGATTTCATAAACCTGGTAATGCGTCAAAAGCCTATGCCTCCCTACGGGAGGCAAAATGGAGGCGCAACAAAGAGAAATACCTGCATTTCTCCCCGTTTTTCCTTTTTCAGTGTGTGCTGAACTTTGCAGCACACATAGAAAGAGGAAACTGCCTCTCGTGATTGTTTTTGTGCAGGAAGGTGTCCCTTCTTGCACAAAAACAATTATCTCTGCAATGCAGACATACTTGCACCATGGTGTGAGTGTGCCTGCGTTGGCACACAGCAGCCCACTGTGCGCCAGCTCAGGGGAAAAGGACAGAAATGCACCTTATCTTGTGCATTCCAGCCCTGTTTCTTTTGTCGCAGGGCAGCACAGCAAAAATCCTTGCAGGCCTGCCCTGCGCCAAAACCTCATAAATTAGGCCCAATACATTTTCTGGTGCACCAGGGCCTGGAATCATTGGGTCTTCAAACTGCAGATCTGCTATTTCCATGCCCATAAACACCATACCTGGAGATTTCAGGGCAGCTATGGGTGCAGCGGGCAGCTTCTGTGCCCCGCCCAGCCTTATACTTCCCTTTGGGAAGCAGAAAAAGCTCCACGCAGCAGGAACGGTGGGAGGTCAGATATTCTTTTCCAATCGGTGGGGGGAAATGTTTTCTGTTCCCCCCAACCAAATGGAAAGGATATCTGTCCTCCTACGGACCTTGCCCCCAGACCACCACCCCCACAGCATAGGTACCACCTGCTCCACAAAGATAGTAATTGCTTTCAGATTTGGGCCCATTATTACCCCCCGAAAGAAGAAAGAACATTCACATTTAGACCCAGTATTACTGTGTCCACTATATTGTTAAATCCAGCCCCGGTATCCTCCCTTGGTGGTGATAGGGAATCTATAGTGAGGGCCTAAAAGTCTAAAAGGGATGTGGGGCAAAGCACTGTGAGGCTTATTACATGCCCCTGTGTGCTGTCAGAACATCACTTTTAGTAACAGTCCAGCGGTACACACTGCAGGGCCACATCTACAAGGCCACGTAAAGCCACCCTAGCTGCCTTTTTATGGCCTTGTAGATATGGACTGAGGCAACACAGTGCAAGTCACTGTGTTGCCTCACCCTGTGATAGGGAGGTGTGCTATCAGCATTATGGTGGGTGTTCTCACGTAACACCCATCACATTTGACACATTCCCAGATTTACGAGATTTCGTAAACCTGGAAATGCATCAAAAGTCTGTGCCTCCCCAGGGAAGGTGTAAGGGAGGCACAACTAGGAGAAATGCCTTAATTTCTAAGCATTTTTCCTTTTTCTATGTGTGATGCATTCTGCACCATGCATAGATTATTGGAGAATGCCTCTTGTGATTGTTTTGTGCAGGAATGTGTCTCTTCCTGCACACAAACAATAATCCCTGCAGCACGGACACCCTTGCACCACAGTGCAAGGGTGCCTGCTTTGGCACATGGCAGCCCATTGTGCACCAGCACAGGGGAAAAGGACAGGAATGCGCCATATTTCATAGACATGGTGCATTCCTTCCCTTTTCTTTTGACGCAGGGCAGCGCAGCACAGCAAGAATCCTTGGAGTGCTGCCCTGCACCAAAACTTTCTAAATGAGGCCCAATACATCTTCGGGTACCTTGGGGCTCGGAATTATTGGGTCTTGAAACTCCAGATCTGATAATTCCAGGCCCATAGACACCAGACCAGCAGATTTCAGGGCAGCTACGGGTGCAGCTGGCGCTGCTGTGCCCCGCCCCGCCTCATACTTCACTTGGGGGAGCAGAAAAAGCTCCACGCAGCAGGGGGTCAGATATTCTTTCGAATCATTCGGGGGAAACTTTTTCTGCTCGCCTCAGCTGAATGGAAAGGATATCTGTCCTCCTTCAGACCCTGCCACAGACTAACACCCCTACAGATAAATACCCATTGCATTTTGATGCTTTTTCAGATTTACGTGTTTTTGTAAACCTGAGGCAGGCGTTAGCATGGTACAACGAGGAGAAATGCTTTAATTTCTCCTTGTTTTTTGCACTTCCTGTGTGTGCTGCATTGTGCAGCACACATAGAAAGAGTAAATCGCCATTTAAGGTTGTGTTTGTGCAGGAAGGTGTGCCTTCCTGCACAAAAACAATCTTCCCCTCAACGCAGCCATCCTTGCACTATGGTGCAAGAGTTGCTGCGTTGGCGCACCACAGCAAACTCAGCGCTGGCGCAGGGGGAAATAAAGGGGTGCGCCGTATTCTATTAAATACGGTGCACCCCTGTGTTGTGAAAATGATGATACGCTTCACTGCTAAATTTGGCGCTGCGGCGCGCACCGTCATTTTCTTTTAAATCAGTCCCTACTTTTCTCTCTGTCCTCGATGCAATGCAGAATAGGAGCTGAGGTTGCTGGGCTGCTTTGCCCCAGTGTTCCTAAATCTGCACCTCAGATTCCAGCATTTGTTCAGGCCAGAATGGCTTACTGTCCCAGGTTTTTCTACTCTTTCATTAACTTGAACTTGTAATTGCTGCACAGTATGCTTAAACTCATTAAATGCCTCTGAACTGGTGATTTCTGATGCTGCGAATGAATGTTACTTTTATGTTCTGAGGCTGTAACTTTAAACTTTATTTATTTATTACCAATGTTAAGATTGCCATAAAGGAGCTAAAGTTTGAAAGGAAGAAATACCTTCTAAGGTTTGCTCGTAAGCACAGGAGAGAGAGACCTGGCAAAATCCTCGCAAAGGCAGAGACATTTGGATGCTTGTACTAACTGCAGCAGCCATGCAGAATGCCGTGTGATGCTATCGCTGCAAAAATGTTACTCCTTCGGGGCAATGGTTGGAGAATTTACCTGCTGACCCGTGACACAAGTACAAAATGGTGGCACTTGGTTCAAGCTCCGATCACATGAATAATGCAGGTGTGTGTAGGGGCCGTGGTGCTGTCTCGAACCTCACTACAAGCCTTGTGGTTTCCTCTACGACCACAGAGTGATGTGCCGTGGTTGTAGCTGGGGATAGATTGTGTTGCCTCTCGGTTGGTGCTCCTTCTCTATGTAAACCTACGCACTGCCTGACACCCCAAACACCAACTTGCTGTCCAGGGTACTGATCCTAAAGTGAATGATACTGGAAACAAAGGCCACGGCTTAAGGAGGCTGAACAATCCCTGTTTTCTGTATACTGATATATGGGCTGAACCAACATGTGACTGACAATCCAACTGAGAACGGCCTAAGAGGACTAAACCTACCCCTTGATATATATGCATTATTATTAGTTTATCTGTTATATTGTGTTATTACAAGAGCCCGGTAGCCATCTAATGCTGTCAGGCCAGATCTAAAAATATCTTGACCTTACTACCAAAGGTTAGAAGTAGATTTGGCCTTGAGCCTCAGGATACTCCACATTTTATAGATGTGGAAATCGGTTACCAATTGAAGTTTCAGTAACTATCAGGCGCGGCCCGCCACAAGAGCGAAGGAGAGTCGCCCGCTAAACAAAATGCCCCCAGAACTGAAAAATAAAATAGTAACAAACTTTCTATATTCCCATTTTATTTTTCAGCGCCCCGTCCTGAACCGAGTGTGAGGATGAGGAGGGACAATTGCTGCCGAGTGAAAGTAGGGAGCTGTGCACTTGTTTGAAGTGTGCATATTCCTTTGGCCAGCCATCTTGCGATGGCCAGCCTGACATGCGCACTTTAAATTTCTCTAGTCCAGCTGTCTTAAAACAACTGGGATTACAGAAAGAACAGGCCTCCAGCTCTCTTGTGAGTGCTGAGAGAGGCTGCTCCCACCAATCCTTAAGCTTCTTTTATGCTGATTACCAGCATGAAAGCAGCACCAGGGGTGACTAGAGCAGTTTCCTGGGTTCCGTCATGCGTTGGAGCCAGGAGAGAAGGAGATACAAAGAGAGGAGAGAAGGACGTTGCAAGGTAAGTGCTGCTTTTTTTCTATTATTATTCTACTTCCCCTCCTCCCCCCCATTATAAGTAGGAGCCAGCCGTCACTGGTAACTACTTTTCATACCAGAGAAGAAACACTCAAGGATTCCTATGCTTGAAGTCTGCTCCATGATGTCTTTTTAGACAAAACCCACAGCGCTGTTCTGCTCTACTGCTTCTTTGGTGTTTAGATTGTTTAGACAGATACTGTAAACCTAAATGAATCCTTCCCTGGTGCTGTGCTGAGGAATGTATTTGTTTATCATGGCACTTCATACTCTCTCATTGCAGATCATATGGAACAGAATCAGTTAACAGGCATTTATTATCTTAGAATACAAGTATTTCCTTGAATTCTTAACAAGAGTTGTACTGTAATTTTTTACAAAGTTAACTCAGAAATGCTGATTGTAGATTCCTGACAATCTCAAAGTGTGTCCCAGGCTGTATACATGCAAGCAGATTGGTTATTTGTGATGCAAAATAGGCCTCCAAAAGAGTCAATGAACGCAGGTACACAAGCGCTCACACACAGGCACACCCACATAACGTACAGTTGGCACGCAGCTGCGTCTAGAGCATCTGGAGCATGTTATAATTATGTACTGATATATGATTGCTCAATAGGTTCTCAGTGAGATTTGCTTAAACTTGGTGTCCCCCTCACTAGCCCTCGATCACTTGCAGTCAGTGCAGTATTGTGCAAATCTCAACAAGATACACCATCATTGTCATGCTGAAGTCATCAGCTTTTACAACCCCTTCTTGTCATGGGTCCTTGTTAACTCACATTAACCAATGCAGCGTCATACCCACCCGGAGTAGTCTACTTGAAGCAACCTAGGGTGGTTAAATGGCAACTAGCACAACCTGTTTATCTTTCTCTTGTCGCCACCCCTGGCAGTTTAAGTTGCTCGATGGCAATCCAGCTAAGGCTGCTCTCGATCCTTTTCTGATTCTACAAGCTAATTGGTTAAGACTGCCTGATTCACAATGACTTCATTACATCAGGCACTGCATAGCGGAAGGAGGGATGATTTCTATCAGTAACCGTTTTAGACAAAAAATATGATTTCATTTTTCTGGGAAATTGTTTCCAGGAAACATTTGATTTTGATGCTAAAGTCCTAATTTAGTGAGGGATCGAGTACGGTTAAGACAGCAGCATACTTACCTGGTCTCCTGCTCCTCTGTCCACTACTTCTTGAGCGGAACATTCTCTGTGTCTTCACATCGAGCTCAGCTACATTTTTATTAAAGAGTTTCCTCACTTATAATACCAAGGGAAAGAGTGGCACAAAAGTTCACTGTTGTCTGTTCCAGATGTCACATTCTGTAGTTTTTTAATCCTTATTCACCTCTGTCCGTTCAAATTCATCTAAATGGCATATGGTGCCATAGAAAGGATAGCTCAACACTGTTTATGAGGAAACTCCTGAATCTAGGAAGTAATTATAGATTTTGGGGCTACAGCGACTGTACCCCAGTGTGGCGAGGTCCACTGACACCCCCAAGAAAAATCCCACAGCCCAAGACAAATTAGAGCCTCCTAAGTGTTGCGTTTGAATAGAATCAGTACTGGGCCCAGGTAGTCTGCTTAGCTGCCTGAGGACATTCTGTGTGAAGGAAGCCCCAATCCAAATGGAGGCCTGTGCGAGTTTCAAATGCACCAAAAGGACTCCCCAATGAATATCTAACAGAAATGGAGAAGAGTTGCTGATTGACTACACAAGTTCAGGTGAGCATGGTTTACAGTGTTTATCAGCCTGGTAAGTACACTTCATTGCACCAAACCAGGGTTGCTTTGAAGAAAAGCATAATTTCCAGAATGTTGTAGCCCAGCAAGCATGGACTTAAACATGTGACATGCCGCATGCCCGCCTTGGAGCTTGTGGATGTTCAACACCTGGGGCTTTCCCAAACCATATCTCATCATTTAGTGGGCGAGCAACTGGACACCCGGTTTGGCAGAACTGGAGCTCAATGACAGAACCACGAGGTTCACTTGTCACTATTTGACCCACACAGGCATATTAGCAGTGTCTCCTTTCTGTGTTCTGAGAGGAGTTTCTGAACCGGATGCTTCACGTCTTGAAATCTTTTTGACACTCATTTACTGTCCAGCGAGGGGTGTGCAGACACAGCATTAACTTTATCTGTTATTTAGTGCCAAAATTTATAACAAATAATTTGGCAGGTCGTCTTGGATAGCAAATGCCACATTAGTGATGGTCCCTCTTGAAGCACATATTCCGCAAAAAAGTTTATTCAATCAGGAGCCTTGCCATATAATGGAATGAGAAAAATAGATAGATACCTCTTTAAATAAATGAATTATTTTGGATTCAAAATCCACAACAGAGCTGCCAGATGGTAAAAGTTAAAAAAAAAAATGCCTGTCTTTAACAAAGAGCTCTTTCTAATCTTCTAGGTAAACACCCTCTTCTGCACTGTAAATTTGATGGGAAGCAGGGCATGACATACTTCCTGTTTGTGTGTGTCATATCTGGGCCACTTGGGGCATATTTATGACAAAGTGGCGCAGTGCAGAGTAGCAAGTCACCTTGTTGCACTGGATCACTGGGAAAGGGCAGGAATGTGCCGTATTTAAGGCAATACAGTGCATTCCTTTCCTTTCCCCTGTGCTGGCACACAGTGGGCTGCCTAGTGCCAATACAGTCAACCTTGCACCTTAATGCAAGGGTGTCTGCGTTGCACGCAGGATTGTTTTTGTGCAGCAAGAGGCACCTTCCTGCATACAAAAAAAATCCTGAGAGGCTTTTTCTACATGGAAAGAGTAGAAAACGAGAAGATATAAATACATTTTTCTTCATTATGCCTGTGCTGGGGAGGTGTATCTTTCTGGCACATTCCTAGGTTTACCTGTTCTTGTAAATCTAGGAATGCACCAAAAACCATGATATTGCGTGGGAATAACCATGCAACACCCATCAAAACACCTTCCTGGCTCAGAATAATGCATTGCAGCAATTTACTAGGGATGGGAATTGAACTCTGCTCTGCTCGTGGAGTTTACTGAGTTTTTCCCCGTCCACCTAGAGCGTTGAGTTGCAAAAAACTCAGTGGAGTGGAGTTTTTTTCGAGGAAGGTGCTGCTTGAGTAGACAATCTACTTGAGTGGCAGAAAAGAAGAAGCGCCCTTTTGTGCTGTGCATAGGTGCTGTTCGCGCTGATTTTACAGCCTGGGACAAACACCTGTTGCTAAAAATCAGCAAATACGGCGCAACCTAAAGCACTCTGTCGCTTGTGGATCTCCGGGTAGAGTGGCTGAGTTTTTGGTCACTGCAGAACTCCGCAAACTTCACCCAGGCCTACAATTTGTGCTGCATTACATTACTCGGGTTTTATGAAGCCACGCAGGGTCATGCAAGATGGTCTTGCGTGGCTTCACAAATTTCACTTATCATTTTCATCATTCATGCACCACATTGCCTGGTGTAAGAGCAATGCAAAGGGCCCATAAATATGCCCCTTGGTGTTTCCTCACAAGCGCAGTTTACATTCACATTTATCGAGCAGTAAAACCACACATGGAGAAATTGCATGCTGTAAAATTGCATTTAGTAAAATCCTTACAACAGCACCTCAGAATTACTTATAGTCCAGTAATTAAACAGGGTCTGCAGACAATTTTATCCTCAGGTAACAGTAAAATCAGTTGCAATTTTACTACATCTGATTTAGAGCTGAACTTGGTATTAGGGCTATAATCATGCTTTCATTAAGGGGGCTAGCCCGAAGTGTGATAGTCAGAAAACACCACAAAAATTGTTACTGAAATAGTTCAGCCATGGCCAGCAGTTAAAATGGTAGATTTGTTTTGATTTTGGGGTTCGTCTACCCAGTCAATGCAATGCTAATACAGTATGACAGTGGAATTTCTCAGTGTCTGCTGATAAAGACTGAGATATTGGTCCAGGAGCCTACCGTAACTCCCAAAAGCAAGATTCAAGGAAATCCTAGCATCCTAGATGGCTGAAATTATTTTGACTGGAACATGTAGAATTTTAAATAAATTGACATTTATTTGATTTTAGTATTGAATTATTGGACATTTATGTAATTCTCAGATTAACCTAGAGAATCCTCTCTATGGGGCCAAAGGAGGTTTAGGAATACTAACACCTGGGGTATGATCAGATTTGCCTATCTGTAATTGTAACTTGAAGTTCTTTCTTGAAGATTTTCAGCACTGTATATGGATCTCCAATCAATCAATCAGGAATTTGCAAAGCGCACTACTCACCCGTGAGGGTCTCAAGGTGCTGAGTTGTGGGAGGGGCTGCTACTGCTGGAATAGCCATTCCGTTGCTGGCTCAGCCTTAACACCGCTTCCCATGAATGAGGCTATGACTGCTTTACCAAGGCTAGCAAGGGGACAAAAATACTGTGTCGACCCACCTTTCTTCCAATACTAGGTCCACAGCATTCTATTAAATCAAGAACCCACACAGTGCCATCTCTGATACTGTCATATGCTTCCAGAAACATTAGAATCTGTGAAAATGTCTGAGGGCATCACTCACTGCAATTTATAATGCTTCATTTGGATGATTTTGCACTGCACCTTGAGAAGGACTTTGAAAAGTTCTCCATTCTATAAGAGGTGGTAAAAGGCTTCAAAAGTAGAGGCCAGGACAAATGTTGTTGCCACAGTGTGCGTCTTAATAAAGTCAATTGTGATAACTTTAAGCAACTATGCGATACCTCCAACGATACTGCAATATTGTTATAGTTGCATAGATTAAGAAGGGTAAGCACAAATTAAATGTTGCACTTGGGAATAAAGCAATGCCATTTTTGCAGAATGGCAAATGGTCGAAATAGCTTGGAAGGTCAAACCCTATGCCATTCCTTGTTACAAATGTAGTTTGCATGATTCAATGACTGTTGAACTGTGGTAGTGACTCGCACTGTTACTTGGTAACTGACACAAGGAAGGAAAGTGACTCAATTTTAGTTGGACAGTATGACTTTGCATTTCAAAGCAATGTATGCAGGCCTTCATTATCTCTCCAGTGTTACCCAATGGTACTCGATCAGGAGGCATTCTTGGATTTTCCCCTTTCCTTTCACCTACTAGATGTACAGGAATTACTTGTGTTTCAACCACAATTCACCAAAGCTACACATTTATTGTCATTATTGTGATTAATATCGTACCTGCCAAATCCACTACTGTAACACCAATGTCGGTGTCTTCTAACAGTTGTTCAGTAAGAATATTAAAGGCGTAAGCAAAGTGTTCATTAAAGTCTTGCTCTAGATTTGCTGCATTGGACGTGGTGTCATAAGTCACAAATAGTGCCAATCTTGTCTCCTTAGTTATATATTATCTTTCATGATAGAAATGCGACTGCAACTTTGTAATATGCCTAGATTATATTGAAAATGCATGCAAGCAAATCATCTCCCAGTCTTTGTACTCTTGGTCACTCCAAGAAGGTGGGTGCATGCTCTCTTCTGCCTCGGCATTTTATTTAAACTTTTCAGGAATTTTTCTGTTAGACCAACGTTACTGGTTTTCGGGGATGTTTAGATTCTTTTCAATTCGATTTCATATTAATGCCGCCTTCTAGTATCTTTAACCTCTTTTTCTCTATCACTATCATCTCTGGTTGTAACAGATTGCATTTTCACACAGCTAGACAGCCAGCTTTACTAAGCCCTACAGAAGATTCTGAAAGCTGAGCTCAGCTTGTAGTACATCAAATAGTTGGTTTGCAGTTGCAGCAACTGGAAAACTAAGGAAATTTGCCAAATACATTCTCTCGTGCAACTATTAGAAGGTGATCATTGGCGACATCTCAATAGTGGATGGAAATGGATTACTGAGTGTTTGAAATATCTCTGATTCATAGTCTGGCACCAAACAACTGCCGTCTAACCAACTGACCTTCTTCTAACCATTCACACTTTGCCAAATTTTTCCTCCCCTGGTTTCTCCTCTTCCCCCTTCTGCCTCTTCCTCTCCTTCCGCCTATGCCAGTGTTTGTTGCCCGCTGCTGTTCCGTTGCCTTCAGTGGAGTTGCCAGCATTCCAGTAGTCTAATAACTAATTGCAGTCTACTAGTAAGGTCACAAGTATCTTGAAATAAGGAAATTATGCTGAGAACAGTATAAGTGTTGTGAGTGCCTACCGTGCAGTAACCAACCTGGAATCGGCCGCATAATTAGGTAGCTTCTTTATTTACACATAAGGATAGTTTTGGGAAATATCAGATTGAGTTATAGGTTACAAGTATGTATGCACAGGCAACACAAAGAGACAGTCATTGTCTGTGGTTCTGAGCACCGCTCTCAACAAACATGTAATAACTCAGAAATATTACAAGTTAATGTATATGCTCAAGATGCCAGAAAATGACTTAGTGTAGAAAACACCTCAGGAGCATTGGTCTTCCCTACTAAGCAGCTACTCTCAAGTGTGCAGTTGTTAAACAAACACTCTTAGTAACAGCAACATTCCATGTGGCAGTATTCCCATTGTGGAGAAGGGACGCAGAACAGGGGTACAGTAACATCCAACTGTAAGGATATCCCATTTCCAGTGGCGGCTGATAATTTTACGAGCGGGGGTGGGGGTAGGTTACACACTCACACATACACCTCACTCACACCCATTAATTGACACACGCACTCACACACTCATTCACAACACTCACTAACAAATACACATGCATTCATACACCATGCACACATGCACCAAAAAAAAATAAAACTCAGCTCCGACAGGGAAACCTCGGAGGTCCCAGGAGGGTTGGGAATGCTGCCTTCCCTCATTGGCTGGCCTAAGGTCAGTCAATGAGGGAAGGCAGCAGTCCCAACTAGTCATAGACTGGGATAGGGTCAGTGAAACTGCTGACCCCACCCCATCCCACTCTGTGTCAAGGTGTCACTGATTGACACTTGGCCCTGGGCACTTCAGGGCTTAAAACTGAAGCGCTCAGGTCCGAAGCAGCGACGTTCCCCCTTGTCATGGGGTTGGGCCTCGAGGCACTTTTGCTAGGCTGAAGAGTCGTGCCCACAGGGCTGTGACTTCTTCAGCCCAGCAAAGTTCAGCTCAGACAGCCAGGAGTCTGCACATTTAGTGCATGTCCAACTCCTGGGTGCCTGACTTGAACCAGAAAGAGTATCTCTCTGGCTGACTATTGCTCAGCCTGACAGATACTCTTCAGGTCAGGAAAAAGGTAGGGGGCTGTGGCCCCTCACTCCGTACAGATGGGCAGCTGCTGCTCATTACTCAAATCTTATTCTGTACAACTTGATTTTGAGATTTTGTAATACAACTCTAACACTTTTCCCTGCTCCAGAGCTCACTTATTGAGTGGTCCGGGTTACTTATTTGCTACTCTGCTAAATTAGTGTTGGGTTTATTGTTGAGGAGGGTCCTTCTTAGTGCAAGAATCACCAGAGGTAAACCTTGGGGTGTTCTGAATTTTGGTGTATCATATATTTTTGGGGTATAGGGTTCCGCTGCCACATCGGGCAACTGGAATTTTGCAATTCTTTTTCCTCGTAATTATGATTTGCTGCACTTGCCACATAATTCATCATCTTCAGATTTTCAGAAGATTTCAACAAAAAACATTGCTTGTAGCTCAATCTGATCAAAAGTTACTAAAACTATACCACATGGTTTGTTGTGTAGTGGTAGGCATTCATTAGTGCAGAGGAATGAATTACGCTGCATAATATGCTTTTTCTTTCTGCATAATGTAGTCAAGCCTACCACATAATTTGGTCCTCCCCTGTGGTATAATACCAGTAGTGCTATTTTAGTAGATGTAGTCTCGGGACGCTTTATTTTGAACGAGGTCCTGATGCTACCATAAAACCAGAGAGTGGGTTCTACATGAAGTTTGTGATCCAAACCCCACAAAAGCTTCTAATAGTCCTATTCTCACAGAAGCTGACATTCCTCTTTCTCAGGAAGCATTTCACTTAATTTGCTCTGAATAACTATGTTGCACACAAAAAATGAAAAGACTTGCAGCCAAAATTAGGCTCCGAATTTGTCTTGGCGGCTGTGCTAGTTGACCTCAAATATTTATTAGACTGAAGAGAATCCATTCTGGAGCTGTTGAATATGTTTATTTGTATTAGGGGCCACAGAAAGAAGGTTAGCCTTCTTTGTAGAAAACTAAGGCTCTCATTTCGACCTCGGCGGTCTTTTTTAAAGACCGTCGAGGTACCGCCGTGCTGAAGACCGCCAGTGCAGGCGGTTTTCCACGCAGTGTATTATGACTGCTGGCAGTCCTCCATCCTTTTTCGGACAGAGAGCCAGCAGCAGCCATACTAGCAGTTAGCGGGGAAGTGGAGGCTGCTCCACCTCCACCGCCACGTCATCAGAACACCGCCCACCGAATCACGTCCCATGATTCGGCGTGGCTGTGTTCTGGTGACAGGGTGCTGGCGGTGGAGCAGCCCCCATGGATCCCGTTCCCTCCCGGAGGATCACCGGAACAGGTAAGGTGATCGTCCATTAGGGGAGGGGGTGGAGGGGTGTTGTGTGTTGTGTGCGTGCATGACGGTGTGAGTGTGAGTGTGTAGAGGGGGTGTGTGAGTGAGTGCGTGTATGCATGCGGGGGTGTTGTGTGTTTGGAAATGTGTGCGTGTCTGTCTGTTTGTATGTCTGTGAGTATGTGTGCGTGTATGTCTGTATGTATGTGTGCGTGTATGACTCTGTGTGTCTGTTGGAATGTTTGTTAGTATGTGTGCGGGTATGTGTGGTGGTAGTGTCTGTGTGCGTGTAGGGGGGCGTGTCGATGTTGGGTGGTTGGGAGGGGGGTCAGGGCTGTGGGGGGAGGACTCGGTGTAGGGGAGGGGCGTGGCGGAGACACCTATCAGTGCCAGGGAAGGAATTCCCCGGCACTTATAGTGCCTACCGCCATGGACTTCGTGGCGGTACAAAACCCCACGAAATCCATGGCGGTATGCAGGGTCGTGATACCGCTGGCGGTGTTGTGACAGCCGCTGGTCTGGAGACCAAAGTCTCCAGCCCAGCGGTCGTTACCACCCTAGCGGTCGGAGTGGAGAAATGGCGGTTTAGCATGACGGTCACCACCATGCTTGTAATGCCATTTTGTTTCTGCCGGCCTGTTGGCGGTATTACCTCCAACTCTCCACCGACTGCCAGGGTTGTAATGAGGGCCTAAGTGCCATATGTACAGATTTTAGGGATTGTGATTTCCCAATTGTGATTGTTTTTGAATCACAATTAGGAAATTGCAATTCCTAAAGTACAAATATGTGTAAGTTAGTAATAGCGATTCCTAATGCGATCACAATAGACCTACCTCATGAATATTAATGAGGTAGGTCGCAATTTGTGACCCATTAAGAATTGCTGCCATTTCAGGAATGGTGGCCTGCTGGGGTTAGCAGACCACCATGTCTGTGATTGCTTTTTTAAAAAGCAATTTCGTTTTTCAAATGCAGCCCATTTTCCTTAAAGGAAAATGGGATGCATTTCAACAAATAACATGAAATGTTTAAGTTTCATTTTTTAGGAGCAGGCAATGGTCCCCCGGACCACTACCTGCTATTAAAAAGTATTTGTTCCAACATTCACAAATGGGATATTTGTTAATAGTTACCACCACCCTTGAGGTGTCAGAAAAATGAATGTTTTGTAACCACAATACAGTTGCAAACTAATCATACATAGCACTGCAATTTAGTATTTCGACGGGACGCCACAAACACTCCCCTTAGAAATACCGAATCGTGAAACTCAAACTGCAATTTGGTAACATGTTGCTGAATCGTAATTTGTGCCCTGTACATTTGTAAAAGCATTTTTGCGGTCGATAGTGGCCCAATTCTGCGAATGCCCCATAAGGTCAAGCTTATCCAAAGAGAGGGACACAACCATTCCAGCTATATTTTTGTGGTCTATTTGCCCGATTCACAGATTTCCATGAAGAAGTAACAATATCAGGGGGACAGAATATCGAGAACAAAATAGTAGAACAATTATCAACAGGTAATTAAGTCTAGATGTTCTATACCTAACTCCACAAAAATGTACCTGGATAGTACATATATTTTCAAGATACGTAGATGTGGTGTTAGGAATACTAAATTTATACTTTCCTATATGCGCTTACCTTTCAATATTCTGTCCCTCAATTTTCTCTCATCGATATTCTTGTACCATAATATTGTTGGTGTCAATATTCAGTAATACAATCAGTGGTGTCACTCTTTGGCCATGGCAAAGCTGTCATTTCCCACAAAGGCAGTAAAGGTTTTGAGGCTACATGAGAGAATATACACCTAAACAATTCAGACAAAAGAAATAAAGTGCATACAAAGATATATAAATACTGTCAACCTGTTAAAAATCCCTAAGTCTAGTCAAACTAACTTCCCAGAGACTGCAGTATAATGTTGCATTACTGTTCTATCTCCAATACCAGCATATTTGGAGTCAAGCACTTGATATTTGGACTAAAAGAAAGACCATATTTTTGTAAACAGATATATTTGTATGGTTGTTATTTTTGCAGTCTATGGTGCACATTTATAAAGGTACTTTGGATCGAAACCTACATAATTGACCAAAATGCCACAGTTTACGCCTATCACTAATTTGCAACAAAAGGAAAAGCACTATGTTTTGCACAGCGGGCTCTAGTTCCCTGATGTCTCACTCTGTTCTATGTAGATGGACACACACAGTGAATATGAGCAGATGACATTCGTAAGAGTAACCTGAAACCCTGGACCTCGAGCAGCTTTCCAGGCTTACTGTTGCTAATGTATGTGAAATGCAAAAAATATTTAAAAGTGCACCTGTATTTAGGTGTACTTTTATGGGTGGAGATATACCACTTTTTTGTGAATTGGGCATATACTTTTTTAGGGTCGAGTGCGCACAGCCCCTCTGGCCCCTGTTGTAATCTCTCTGTGGGCTTTTATCCATGCCCATCAGTTTGGTTGGTTCCTGGGCTTGCCTTTTAAAATTCACTTGATTTCACTAGTGAAAGACATGCATATGTCATGCCTTGTGTTTAGCTCTCCTCTACAGCACCGGTAAAGTACTGAAAACATACGTGGCTCTGTGTTTTCCAAATGGCTTCTGCAATATTTCTTTTCATTTCCTTCGCAGTGCGATCTCGCTGGGCAGTAGTCGAGCACTTTGGATGACATCGACCATGTTACATGGATAATTCTACCTTTGCTGGTTACATGGATAGCTAATTTTGCCGGTTACATGGATAATTGCACTTTTGCCGATACGTTTCATTGCCAGCAAACTTCTGTTTCCTTTTCTGTGTCTTCTTCACGCTCATGGCAACCGTTGGCTCACATATGTGAAACTGTTTTACTCTTCATTATCAGTTTTGTGTGGCATGAAAAGTCAGGTTAGGAGTTTACAACGCTAATAGCTTTAACTCGAGCAAATGCGAGACCCATTGCATTGCAAATGCTTGTTTAATATATACATTCACAAATCATCCCAAAACGTAATTTATTTAAATGTATTTAAGATATTGTTGCAAACATCTCCTATGCCTTAGGAGGAGCAGTCATAAACTAGCAAATCTATGGTGCTTCACTTATGAGCGATGTTCAGAACTTGTATATATGACTGATTCACAAAATATACTCTTAAATCCACAACCATATTCTCCCATGCACCTATAGATTTATGACTTTTGAGAATTCAGAGACTTTTTTTCTGAATTGCCGCATATAATTTTTTTAATATATAAATTCATAAATCATCCCAAAACCTAATTTGTTTACATGTATTCAAGATACTGCCACAAACCACTCCTATACCCAAGGAGGAGAGGTCATAAACCAGCAAATCTATGGCACTTCACTTATGAGTGATGATCAGAACTTTTTATATGTCTGATTCACAAAAAATACTCTTCAATCCACAACCATATAGGTTCTCCTATGCACATATAGATTTATGACTTTTGAGAATTCAGAAACACTTTTTTGTAATGTGGCGCATATGCATTTTTAAAAATATAAATAATAAATAATAAATCATCCCAAAATGTAATTTGTTTAAAAGTATTCAAGATGTTTCTGCAAACCTTCCCTGTGCCAATGGGGGAGAGTTCATAAATCAGCAAAACTATGGTGCTTCACTTATGAGTGCTGATCAGTACTTTTATATAGGTCTGATTCACAAAGAATACTTGTTAAATCCACAACCATATCGGTTTATTCAGAAACATTTCCTGTAGTGTGCATTAGTTGCAGGTTTCCAAGTGTACTACTGGGAATGTCTTGTAATCTTTGCTATCTCTCTAGGGGGACCTTCCTGCACAAAAACAATACCCTGGGGCTTTCTCCTCTTTCTATGTGTGCTGCAGAATGAATCATACATATAGTGGCGGCTCTTCCGCTATGGCGGAGGAGCGTCACTCCCCCGCCAGCAGCAAGCACTGCAAATCCTTTATTATCCTTTCATTGTTAAAGTGGCGGGGCATTGGGCATGACGAGCTCTAAAGGGAGTGCACTGTGCACTTCCCTCAGAGCGCATGTGTGCTTGGCAGGCCGTCTCAGGCCTGCCAAACACACATCCGCAGTGTACCGGACACTGGGTTGCTGGGCTGGATAGAGCAGGCACAGGCTCCCAGTCTGCCTGGGAGAGCCCTGGTTGGGTGCTCCCAGCCAATCCTGATGCTGCTCTTAGCAGGGAGCCTGTGTCTGCAGCCTGAGGAGATGGAGGAGTGGCGGCACGGGAGCAGAGATACGTTTTTAAAAAATATATATTTATTTTATTTATTCAATCCCCCAGCGCACATCACCCCACCCCCGTAGCCTCTGCAAGCCGCAACCTCATACATAGAAAGAGGAAAAATCTAGGAGAAATAAAAATATTTCTCCTTGTTACGCCTCTCCTGGGGAGGCATACTTTTTTGGTACATTCCCAGGTTTACCAGTGCTGGTAAATCTGCAAATGCATTAAAAACAATGGGAGTTGAATTTGAACACCCATGCAACACCTATAGACCAACTCCCTAGTGCTGAGAAAAAAAAATACAGTGATTTGCACTGCATTTCTTTACTCGAGGTTTATGGAGCCACTCAGGACCACTTAAAGTGGCCTTGCGTGTGTTCATAAATCTCACTTAAGGTTTGCGTTGCACATGTATCATGTTGCGTGGTGCAAATGTGTCACAAACTGGGTCATAAATATGGCCCTACGTGTTTAAGGCTGTTTTAATGGACGATCAGAGGGCCACAAAATGAGTACAACTCTTTGCAGAATGCTGGGTTGCTGGCACACTCAGATATTAAAAGTTACCTTCCATGCCTTGGCAGCATTAAGGTTGCTTTCAGCACAGTGAACATTTAATTATATGCCATTAATTGTCATGCTCACATTGGGGGATATTAAGTTGCCAACTAACCTCCTATACACATTTTAACTTGCTCAGTCACGGCCAAACACAGAGAGAGGCGCCTACTGTCTGCACTACTGCTTTATTTAAAAATGAAACTGGGAAAATCAGGGAGCATTTGGTTCTAACCTAAGGCTCTTTCCAAAACATGGCTTTGTATGTACTGTTCACAAAGGGATGCTTTCTTACTCTATTCTCTTAATAACAACATATTAAGTGTAGTGATCATGCAGAGTTGGCTGAGGTGCTAAAAGGTTAGGGAAGCAATTAGCAAGGATCACATTTTGGGGTACCCTGCCCTGATCAGATATATTTGAAAAGTTGCTCAGACACTGAGGAGCATATTTATCAAGGGCATAGCCCTTGCACCATCCAAGGGTGATGTAAAACCTAAGTGAGATCTATCAAGCCATACAAGGGCACTTTGCGTGGCCCTGAGTGGCTTGATAAATCTGGAGTAAACCAAGGCAGCACAAATCACTGCCTTGAATTGCTCTGCCTTGGGGAGGTGTTTTATGGGAGGAGCCTGCTTATTCCCACGCACGCATACACCCATTGGTATTGGTGCATTCCCTGACTTACCAAAACTGGTAAACCTGGGAATGTGTCAAAATGCTACACCTTCCCCAAGTTAGTGCAATAAGGGAAAATATTGTTATTTCTCCTCGTTGTTTCCTCTTGGCAAGAGTGCTGCTTTCTGCAGCACCCCTAGAAAGAGCAAAATGCCTCTGAGGATTGTTTTTGTGCAGAAAGGTGCTTCTTCCTTGACAAAAGCAATCCTGCCTACAACACAGGCACCTTTACATCACAGCACAAGAGTGCTGCATTGGTGCTATGCAGTCAAAAGGGTGACAGTGTAAAGAAAGGACAGGAATGTGCCTTATAAGGTGGCTTGCTGCACTGCACTTTTCTGAAAGATTGATAAATGTGACCCTATTTTCTTAAGGTTTTACTCTGCTGACCTCGGTATTGTAGGGTATGTGGCACAACATTTTTCTTTCTTTAGCTGGTGGGCTTTGCCCTTTGCATGAGCACTAAGTCGATTCTACAGCTGGTTGCTTCTTCTGACATCCTACGATATGTTGGGCATCTGAATCTTGGACCCAAAGTCTTCTGGAAATGAATTGACTCATTACAACAATGCTGGCCGGTATTCATCTTGATCTATTGTGCTGTCCCTCTTTACTACCCACAATAATTTCAAAGCAGAGATACCTGGTTGGAATTCTCATAAAGGTTTTATCACCCACACCATCAAAATTTGTCCCATATAAAACAAAAGTGATGCAAGACCCATTAGGGATAAGAGACACTATTCAAACACTACAAAACAGTACTATGTCATACAATAAGGCTGCAAACATATTGGACACTGAGGAGTAAGTCTTTCAGAGTATATATTAGGCCCGGGAGGAAATCACAGAGTTTTACTCCATGGAACTCCGCGATATCCTGTGGAGTTCCAGGAGCGGTGGAATTGAGGCACATTGGGCAGCATGTGCCTATTTTTAGCCTCGGGAGCTTGTTCCGTGCTGTAAAATCAGCGCAAACTGCAGGATGCAGCATGCAAGAGGGTGCTGCTTCTTTCTACCTCTTGAGGTCATTTTCTACTCGAGCAGCAGCTTTCTCAACAGGAACAGTTACATCCTGCAGTGACACACAACGGTTGGCAGAGCTTGGCCAGAACTCCATGCTCCAAGTGGAGCACGGAGTGCACAAAAATCCACAAACTCCGACATCAGAAATTAATTTTTCACCCATCCCAGTATATATTCTAATTTTGTAAAGCGGAAAAGGAGCAAGTCTGGTGCTTTCAACTTGGATTAAGACCAGGCTACTGAGCAGAACCAGTTTAGTAATCAGTCGGTACATCTCATTCCTACTGCAGCTTGTTCCAGGCAGGCTAAGCTCCTAAGAACCCCGAGGAAAGACTGCTAATCTTTTCCTGAATAGGGCTGTTTGACACCGATCCTACCTTCATGAAGCAGTCTTAATGCTGTGGTGAGCATGCACCATGTTCATTTTCATATTTCCATTTATTTTATTCTGTATCTTCCTTCCATCCAAAATGAATTTATTGTTATGCACTCTGATAAGAGTCAACAAAGAGGATATTAAAATGATTACAAGGCCGAACAATCTTGGAGAATGAGAGGCAAAAGCAAGGAGGGTGGTTATTCTTTGTGAAATCCATGATATATGAATAGCAATCCTAGTGAAAAAAGGAAAAGTGAAGTTTGAGTCAGGGCAAGGATGGAGAGCATGTTTCTAAGAAACACCTAGTAACTTTGGTTGCTGTGCTGTGTTGCATGAAAAAATAGTCAATTTCCTTCTCTGCCCTACTGTAAGGCGTTCCACTGTACAGTATTTACTTACTTCACACTGTGAAGTGCATGAACTGGTGCAGCAGCATAATTTCTGGCTCCTCTTTGTGCGAACTAGCTGCTAATCGCTGCAAAGAAAACAAGTGCTGCTGCGGTCAGTGTTGCAACGCCACAGTAGAGCCTGTAATGGATTAGGCACCAACATGCGGCACCATGGCCAGAGAAGTGCTTAGATGAATGCATATTTCTCATTTATACAGCGCTTTGTATGAAGCCCTGCGCATAATAGCTGCTGTACATTAAAAATTTGAACTTCAAAGAAGTTACAAACTTATTTTGACAAAGATGAAAATGTTGATAGCATATAAGCTTATTTAGAAATGTTGTGCCATCTTGTATGAAAGGGAAACAGTTAAGGAAGAGATGGACTTTTTAAGGCATATGGATAAAATCCATGAATTAATCACTTACTTGTATATTTTAAGACGTTGGCCCGTATCCACATTCTATTTTAAGGGCTTAATGTGGTTTGCTCTTCCCACAATTTAGAATGAATGTTGTCAAATGCTTTGCAAATTGCTCTACCAGGTCTATCAAACACTACACAAGCGCTATCCTAGCGAACAATTTGGCAATCAACACTTATTGCTAAGCAAGTACATCAATTTATTATGGCATATCACTCCAATTTATTTATATTAATACAGAGGATTTTAGGAATCTTTCTCAGTCCTTCCAACATTATCTTTATCTCGATCCGGGTGCATGATAAGGGCAATATCTATGATGAAAAATAAAAGAACATATATGTATCTAATTCTTGTGTTAATCAAATGTATGCCAGATATTTTCCTGATTTTACTTGATATTTTCCCATATTTATCTCATACTAAATAATCCAAGTTTCAATAACTGCTCAATGCAATAATGAGCATTTCATATTGCATGTAGAAATATCATGTAATGTTGGCTGTTTCATATCTGGCAGTTCAGTATACGTTTGCCCTGTTGTAATAGTCTGGTGTCTAGGTCTTAGTAGTTCTCAACACTATTTGTAACACCACAACTCAATCTGACCATTAAGCATCTTGGGGTTGAGCATTTACAATCTTTTTATCCAAAATGGCTAGCACTGTGATAACATTTTTCTCACTTTTCCCCATATTCAAATTACTTGACTGCTTACAAGAACTTAAATCTAATTTTATAAATGCCCTCACCCCCGGCAAATTATTAACATGCACTGACCCGTGTGATTTGGGATTCTTCAGCATAATTGCAAGCATTGGTTAAGAAGGGAGGACCACAAGGACTGCAAAAACACAAGGGTCAGTACATAATAGTGTGGTGAGACTAAACAAATCATATAAAACTGATGGTGCTACATTTTTGGAGTTTAAATCATATCATTAATCCAACTTCCACCTACTGCTGTGTGAAATGCCTGCTCCTGCCTGCTCCAGCCTAACTGCTACACGATGGGGAATGATTGTCATGCTTTATGACTAGAAATAAACTATTTGCCTACGACTTAATTACTTTATCTTCTTTGGACGCTTACTACTGTATGAATACAATATTATGGACAAGTATATACTGCAGAGATCTGATGCTGATCCTATTGTTCCACTGAGCATGAGCGACATACTACATGTGCCATTGAATATGCTAATCAAAAGTACAGTGAAGGTTATATCCCCGTAAAATGTCATATGAATATTGATTTTACTAGAATTACTGAACCAGTCACTATGCCCATTGTTCTGTGTGTTATGCCAGAGACTATGCCCATTATTTCTATCCATGTGAATGTGAGAGTCATTAGACTCCCTGTTCATCATTAAGTTCCAACAACTAGGCCCGTCATTAGATTTATCATATCAGTATATATGTACTTCTTTAGATTAACTTTGGCCTGAGAAAATTAGCACCCTATAGCCTCCTGTTGAAGTCCTCAAAGCCACACTTCTCATGACTTTGAACAATGTTGTGCATGCATGTGTTAACAGACTCATAGGTAGCAAAAGAGGTAATACCGAGGTTGGTACATCCCACTCTCTTCCTCCACATATGGGACAAAGAGATAGTCTGCTATGCTAGCATGTACCACAGAGTTTGTGGCTGAATAGAACCATATACTGCAGCTATGCAGTTCTTCTCCATGCTTCTGTTCAGACCAGAGACCTAAGGTATTTAGCTTAACTAGAACTAGAAAACCTCTGTTCAAACAGTCACCTGACCTCACATTTCTCACCGTTTGCACAATAAGTTCTGGGAATGGTGAAACCAGAAACCCCGAAAATGTGTTGATAGAGCACCAAGTGATGCTAGTAAGAGCAGCCTTGAGTAAAAGTTAAATTTTTTGTCATAATGCTGTTAAGTGGTTTGATCTTAAATGTTTGATTACGATTTAAATGCATTAATAAAACAATATCTTGATGATACCAACTTCCCTACGTAGAGCTATTATCTTGATGGTACCAACTAGCTTAGCTTCTTGCTGGTTTCAGATTTTTCACCCATAGAAATATATTTCATGCTTTACTTGATTTCATTTTCAGGGTAGCAAAGTCAATGAAAATCCCCGTCTATGAAACCCCAACTGGGTGGAGGTTCATCGCAAATCTCATGGACTCTGGAAGATGTTCTCTTTGCGGTGAAGAGAGTTTTGGAGCAGGTAAGGAAATATGTTACAATACAGGCCATTCATTTTATATCAGTTCCTTGAAATGCGAAAGCTCCCATTGCCAGGACTTGTGATAGGATGTCATTTATCACAGCAGGCACCAATGAGAGACAGGAATGAGTTGTGTTCCCCTTAGGCATCTTCTTAGGTCCTAAAACCTTCATTTCCATAACTATGTGATACTTTCAGTAAAGAATAATAATTGGGTCAGTGCAAATGTCGCAGATCGTTTTTTAATGTGTATATTTTATTCTTAAATTGTAAGTGTGTTTTTCCTTTTGCTCTTTTGAATATTTGTATTATAAATATGAACGTCTTTCTAAGTTTCGTGATGTCGTAATGGAGTTCATGATTTGCCAGTGCACATTTTGCTTTAAGTTTCCTTAACACCAATGTTATCACGGGTTTCTAAGCCGTCACGAGTCCATGATGTTTAACTAGAAAGTACATATTTTGCTATTTTCACAGTGCATGTTAAATATATAGCAGATGTAGCATATTTTATTTTCACATAAACATCACATCGCTAGTGTTATTTTTTTTTAAGGATTAAAATGCTTTGCGTTAATAAACCCTATATTTTTATTGGAATAAAAAAGTTCACCACTTTTTTTTAACCTTGATTTATGTAAACTTTCTAGACAGTCGTGCAGTTTTTACATTCTTAAACGCTTACAATTGTATATACAATAATTTCATATCGACAATTATTATTTTCAGTCTGCCATGTTTTACGATTTTATTGCAATTATGAATCCTTCCTCTGTCTTCCCTCTTGCACGCTTACCCTCTGAATACAAAACAATATTGTAGGTTACCGTAGAAAATGCTTTTATAGCGTGCCAAAAGAGACAGACTTAATTAAATATGCGGAATATGAAAAAGAACAGGGAAGTTACAATCGTGCT
Organism: Pleurodeles waltl; assembly: GCF_031143425.1. Lineage (NCBI taxonomy): Eukaryota > Metazoa > Chordata > Amphibia > Caudata > Salamandridae > Pleurodeles > Pleurodeles waltl. Next base: position 822,766,104 of record NC_090436.1, read on the forward strand.
TCGTGAGTTTTCAGGTGAGTTCCTTGCAAGTCTGTTATATGTGCAGTGGGACACTTTGTACACACATATTGTTCAGCGCCCCTTCTTTCTTTGTCTTTGCTTGCACTTACTGTCTTACAGCAAATCAAGGAGCAAACATACTAGCCAACTTGGCCACCAATTCAGTAGGAAATGTGCGCCAGAAAATAGATTCATAGAACCCCCAAAGGAGGAAGCGTCTTTTAGGGAACCTCCTTTCGGAAATACTACTTTGCTATGATAAACACAAAACAAATACCCCTGACCAACACGAACAATGTGATAGCATTGTTCGTGAAGTCACACCTCTAGTTCTGCTACTTTGGACATAAACGTAGTTGTCAGTTTCTGTCTTGTCAGGCTAGCTCTTTGAAAACGGGTAATTGTCCGTGCTTGATATCAGATTCAGTTACTAAACGAATTCTGTGTGGGCCATTCACTCATCACCTTCAATATACTCATCACACCTTTCCTTCGTGCTGGATACTCAGGACATTTCGTGCCCACAAACCCACATAATTCACTGTGATTCAGGCTCGTTGATTGGCCCTCTGGGCACGTGGAAATCACACTCATAGTTTTAGAGAGGAGCTGCTATCAATGCAAGTCTATAAATCTGTATATTCATGAGCCGATTGAACATTTCGCCGGCCTGTAACAAAATGTACCACGGAGTTCCCCTGAACAGACTGGAGAAGAGAATATGAACACGAGATCTAGAGCTAGAATCGCTTCACTCCTTCCTCTCTTTTAAGGGCAAATCAGTCTTGCATCGACCTCGCTGAAGGACTCCATGCCCCAGTTCAGTCCATTTATGAGACTGCAGAAAGAGGTGATAATAAGACCTCATCTCTACATTTAGATGTCTACATGTAGCACTCAAATCCATCTCCGGCTGCGTAAAAGAGAATGATCTCTGCCTCGGTCGTTCATACCGGAGATTCTGGGGTTAGGAGATTTCCAGAGAAATAGAACACTAATTGATTGTCAGCAAGTACTGGCAGAGCAGAACCTCTGTGCCAAAGGTAAAATTATTGAGATTTTATTTGATTGAACCCTTTCCACAGCTCCCACATATCAGCACTGTCATCAAGAACACTAATGTCTAACTGGGAATGCACGAAGAGTTCACCCACTCCTTAGAACCAGAAAACAGATGGAAATTGAGAGTGCCCGGGCGTTGTCCAAGTTGGATCGCTCCAGGAATCTCGCCTCAGGTGCCTGAAGAAATGGAATCTGAAGATCACAATAAATAAAATCCCAGATTGTGAAATAAAAGAATCACATGCCCCCCATACTGAAACTCACTGCTCTTGCTTCTGGTTGAAAAGTAAACACAAAACCTAAGGAGCACGCACCTCAAACAGAATATTATCTCATCTATGTGCTATCATGTCTCCTGCTGTCCAACAATTCCAGGTCCATTTGCAGTGATAGCTTCAAGCAATTCTAACAAAGGTGCAAATTCGCCAAAAGATGGGACACTTGCATGGATGGAACCTGTGGAAGGATCGCATATTTTATGTAATTAGCTTACATATCTAGCTGTTTTTGGAGCCCCTGCTATTTTGGAAAATACACCAGGGAACAGGAGAATTTTGGGATTCATTGTTTACCTCAATTCAATTATATTTTTGCAAGTATTATTTCTGGGCATGTCTAAGTAACCCTAAAATTACTTACAGTAGTAAGGGTTGAAGCTGATAATGGAGAAATTACCAAGTTCTTAAAGTGCAACCAAGCACAACCAACCTTATCATCAGTCTCAAAACATGTGGTTCTGGTCACAAAGATTTACACCAAATTTACTGTTTTACGCCTGCCAGGAATTCACAAAGGGATTCCTGGCAGGTATAAACCCAGTTTTGAGTGTGAAGATCTCAGACAGCAGTACACTATTCTCTGCATCCATAAATTCCACTTAAAGGGTCGGGAAATCCCAAAGTATGGTTAGACTTTGAAGTTTGTAAATAACCACAGATATATATGTTTGCCGCATGCAGAAACTCCTCTCATTCCCCATCCACCATGGAAATAGTAGAACTTTCATAAATTGCTTTCCAGGGGAAGGAGTGGAATGGGTCAACCCCATGCAGCTGGTATAAGGAAGTAGTTTCTCCATCAGTACAAATATTTTCCCTATGGAGAAAAAAGAGTGTGCATTTTCACAGGGGATCCTATTGCCCCTGTGTGGAGTTCTCCACTATGGAGAATTCCACATGTCAGCAATAGGATCCTGCTGGGAATGTCATATGACCTCCATAGAGGTATGCCTGGAAACCTGCACTTGGCAGAGCTTTACAGACATACTCTTTTGGGGATGATTGTGGATTTCAAGTCGAGATCTCCACCCTTAATTTGCTGACTCAGGCTCATGATTTCTATATTAGGTCACGTAATACAAGAAGGGCCCAATTTAAGCCACTTGCATGTAGGCACAGGCTCCTGGCATCAAAATCACCTCTCTAAAATGGGACTTTAATCCCGGCCTGATTGACTTGCACTTCAACATGTAAAGATGGATTTGCTGTGACTGGACATTGCTTCTCTGCCAATTGCCAAACTTTGTGAATGTAAGCAGGACCTACCAAGCAACTCATCAAACTTTTCCTGGACTTGGACTATTGTGGACCCTTTGTTGAAGAACGTTATGCAGTGTGTGTAGCAAGGGTGCTCACCCACTTCCCAAAGGCTGTGACTTAGTGAAAGCCCTGCTAAAGTTTTACTTACCCGTCCTGCTGCAGCTTTCCTCTAGTGTGGAAGATGTCAGCCAGATCCATACAGTCCTGCACCTGCAAACCCTGACGTTCCTCAGGTGTTGGACCCCTCACCTTGAAACAGATGGAGCACACCAAGACATTGATGTTCAAGTAATAGAGCTAGGAAACCTCTGCTGAGCCCGTCCGCCACTGCACCACTGACAGAGACCCTTAATGTGTAGTTCAGAAGTGGACTGACATAGCCTTGTGAGCATACCACTCTGTGACCAACTTTTAATATTTTATCTAATTCGTGGAGCTGCATGTCCTAACTGAGTCATCAAGTTTACTAGGCAGTTAGCCACATCCAGTTTATTTTGTAACCAACTCTGAGCTTGGCGTGCACCTTAGCAGTTGCCCTTTGTTGACGGTTGCCACTCCCAAGGCTGAAGTAAATGTGCAAATTCCAAAACACAGTCCCCTTGTCTTCCCGGTACTCTTGTTACCATTGTGGCTGCTGTATTTGCTGTTTGTTGCATTAATACAGTGTGTTCATTTAGGGTTGCAAGAATTCTTAAGTAATTGAAAAGTAAAAAAGTACTCCGTTTGTGCGGGAATATATTTACTATCATCCTTTTTGGTTTATTGTGTCCTTATTCGTACATCTTTCAAACAATAGCTATTTGTGAACTGCAAATGCTATATATATATATATATACATATATATATATATATATAGTACTACATTCCGTTGTACTTTGTCTTTTCTACGTGTATGAATGCTCTAAGGGTTGTGACTGTTCAAACTTTGTGAACATCAGAACTTTACAGTCATAGTTTAGTGTGTTTTGCTAGTGAGCATAGTACTGAAGTATACTGTGTTTTACACCTGCTCCAACACTGAAGTCATCTCACTACAGATTGCCCTTCTCATCACAGGATCGTTGGCACATTTCACTATTACTGTGTACTGAGTAACATGTGGTATTTTATTGTATTCTGTTTTGTGTACCTTCCTTTTGATCAGAACTGTTTAGACTGTAAACATAGTATATGTGTGCATTATTATTAATGTGTTGTGTAACCACACCACTTTGCTGGACACGTAGGGGCTTATTTATAAGCCCATTGTGCCGGTGCGTCACTTGTTCCCATATAGAAGGGGCTTGTAAATAAGCCCCTTCCTTAGACTTTGTTGTCACTTGGTACTGTGTCTAAACTCAACCCCACCTTCTCACTGGAGTTAAACCTTGCCTTACAAGGTCACCTCTGTAGCCCCCTCTTTCTATTGCAGATTGTGTACCTTAAGGACTGATTACTAGGCACCCTGGTCTTTCGCTTATTCAGAGATTTCTGTAGCCCTTGTAATTACCCTCTGGGGAATACAGCCTCAGAAACGCCTTAGGTTCACCACAGTCTCGCCTCACTCGTTAATATTTATGGTTTGGTAACTAAGGCCCATATTTATACTTTTTTAGCACCGCATTTGCGTCGTTTTTTGCGTTGCTGTATTGTGTCATATTGCATGATATCTGTGAAAGCAGAGGAGCAGCGGTGCAGGTCAGTGCGTGCTTTCCCTTCCTTCTCAGAGAAGTAAACCACTTCAGTGCTTTCCCTTAATAGACTTTATGTATTCTTAATTTACTCTCATGGTACCTTCACCTAGTGCTTAATTTGTGCTGGTGTTTTCTTGTTCTCAGGGCCGACACTTATTTTTAGTGACTGGCACATATCTATGACAAACTGCCAGATTGTGGCGCTGTGTGTGTATTTTTAAGCAACTTTCATTAGAGCATTAAACTACCTAACATAGCTTTAAAAAATGATAGACCTTCAACTTAAATCTGCAGTTGAAAAGTGACATGGGTTGTGCCAGCTGTAGTGGACTGGTGAGTCATACCTTGGGCCCTGGCACTTAAGTTTTACAAAGTAGGCACTGCCCTCATCTCACAAACCATTTCCCAATGAAACTCCCAATGACACTCTTTATCCAACCTCCTACCTCGATTATTCTCTGTTACCTAGGACCACCCAACACCAAATGAAACATTTGGCCTAGCACATTTACACTAGTCATCTCAATTTGCAAGTACCAAGCTGATAATGGACCACTGGGACAGATTTCTAATTCTATATTACATACTTTAGGTGAGTAACACTTTTTATATTGTTGTCTAGTGTGGTCTTTTCAAACACCCGGCCTGGTAGTTTCAAATGGCTCTTACCACAAGTGCTTTTTGCACTTTAAATTGTGCTTCGTTTATAGTAGAAAAAGTGCAAGTGCCCAATGGTTCATTAGGAATTCAGCAGCGGTGCCCTTCACTATTGGCACAGTCCACAGCAACTGAGGATAGTGGCATCTTTAATGGGGAGTGAAGGTGGCCTGTGCTCTCCTGCAATCTTCATGGTTGCCTTTTGCACCCCCTAATCACGGAGAGCCTCTAGGGTAGTCAACCATCATGACTTTTGCGGTATGTCCAGCAATCGTGGCTCCTGTCCTGCTGCCTGCACGGAGGTGTTGCGAGACACAGATAGCCCCACTGCTTCTGACCCTCACACTGAACAAGCAAGAGAGGGAGATTGGAGCTGCCAGGCAGGACTCCTAGAGCAACCTGGCAGAGTATTCACCTCGCGCTCGCTCAGCTATTTATGAGCTGAAAAATAGGTACCTGCCAATGGCTAGGAGGAAGGAGTTGTGGCTTAGGATGGGTCGTGCGCAATGCAAATTTAGGAGCATGGTAGACAGAGATGCAAATACAACCAACTACCACTACACAGCCCTAAACATGTTAATGAAAATCATTTTGGATTATAAACTGGGAATAAGCTTTTGGTATTTGTCTGTTCCACTAAGGCTGCTTCAAGTGCTCATATATTGTTAGATTAGTGGAGAGGGCACAGGAAAATTATGATTTGCCTGGGATGAAACAGTCGGTTGAAGTAGGAGACCCGAGCCAGGAGTACAATTCTACTTGTTAGGTTGCATTTTGGTCAATATCCCTCCCCCAGTTAATATCGTATCCATTGTTTTAGTGACACACTTGTTTGCAGCTTTTGGATTGATTCTAAGTGCTCCCACTTTTGCCAAAAACGGAAGAATAGGAATAAATTTAAAAAGAGTTTACCATTTTGCCGACATATTAAAGCAATAATTGACCTAAATAATGACAGCCTCCAAACTCCTCTGAAAAGGTTTACAAATATCTGGGTTAGTAGGATTATGCAGCATGGAGAACCAAATTATTCAGCAAGGTTTTCTTAATTGTGCACAAAAATGCTAATTATGTAGCGCATTCTATGACATTATTATTTTCATTGATTGGCTGCAAACAACATTCCTTTGTTAAATCTTCAAGTTTTGCAAATTGTATAGCAAATTATGTGGCAAATCCAGGAAATTCATAGTTATGACGTAAGTGCTGCAGCTGGAGAATTGTATAAATCTTCTAACCTTCATCATTGTCCATTGTTTTATAATACTTTTTTTTCATGAAAAGTAATGTAATTATCCTAATTGAAATTATGCCTAATTGTTAGCTATGTTTGAAGACCCCTTTTCAAGATAACTACCCCAAAATAAATACGTAATATAAAAAATACATAACAGGGATAATGTATATTATGGTCCTGTATTGCCATCTCATGGCTCTGGTGACATTTATAAACCACTTCGCCTTTGGCCTTGTGGTATATGATGTTACCAGAACCCCTCAATTGCATTTTTGGGGCAGTGCAAATGGAGAGATTTCCACTGATCAGTCAAGTGGAGGTCATGAAAAAAGGTGTGGTTCTCAAAACCCTGATTTCCCATTTTGATTTCCTTAGGAAAGTTTGCTCTCCAATGCAGAAAAAAAGGCTGAATGTAATTACACTAACTGGCATATTGATGAGTTTTTGTCACAGGGCAGCACAGCATGTCACCTTGCTGTGTTGCCCTGCATCAAAGGGAAAAGGTTGGAATGCACATTATTTAAGCAATAATGTGAATTTCTCTCTTCTCCCCCTGTTTTGGCAGCCTAGCCCCAAAGAAGTTACCCTTGCACCATGGTGCATAATGCAGTCACCCTTGCACCATGGTGCATAATGCAGCACCCATCGAAGGAGAAGAAAATGAGGAGAAATAGTGATATTTCTCCTTGTTGTGCCTCCCCTGGGGAGGCATACGGATTTGGCGCATCCCTAGCTTTATAACCCACTGCAACACCCATGGAATGCCTCCCTAGTGCAGAGTAAGGCAGCGCAGCGATTTGTGCTGCCTTGCCTTACTCCATATTTATGAGACAATTCAAAGTGACTTCGCGTGGCTCGATAAATATGATTTTGTGGTTTGTGCTGCCAGTGCATCACAAAAAGTGACGCAACGGTGGTGCAAGTGCCTCATAAATATAGGCCTAAATTTGACAAAAAGTTAGAACTTTACTCAGAACGCTTGCCTTATGTTATATCATGTGTATCTGGCCAGTAGAGTTTTGAGAAATTAGCATTTAAAATTATGCTTGGGGTAAACATAAAGTGGTTACCCAGATAAAGTTAGTGATATCTGGACAGTTGGTGTCCTAGTATGCTCTGATTGGCCAATTTAAAGGGGATTGGTCATTCCTGATTGGCTGGCCACACCATGAACAATATGCTGTGGTAGCAATTACAGGACTCAGGAACATGGTCCCCATTGAAATGCATTGTGGTGAAAGCCTGTTTTTGAGGGTCAAGAAAAAAGGCACACAAAAGAAGGTTGATAACACATTTTAGTCATGATATAAATCATTTGATTATGATACTATACTTATTTTATGAATGTGGTGTGTACTAATGTGTTTTTACCCTGTAAAAATGCAGGTTCTCTGCTGGGATTCGATGAAACATGTTTGAGAGAAAGGGTGTTGTAAGGTGCTCCAGAAGTTAACATGAGAACACATTTTCTAGAAGATCTCACTAACAATCATGTAAAAACTAAGGCCCTCATTACGAGTCTGGCGATCTGGCCTCCCCATTACAACCGTGGCGTAGCCACCATGGTCTGACTGCCGGCACCACCAGGTTGCAGTCTGTCGACAGCCTGACGGTGCTGTCTGTCTTAATCCGCCAGGGAAGCAGTAGGGATTACGAGTCCCCTGTCCCCTGGCTTTTGCATGGCAGTCCCACTGCCACTCAAATGCTGGCGGAGACAGGGTGCCCCCTTGAACAGCCCTGTTGCACTTTTTACTGCCTGAATTACAGGCAGTGAAAAGCGCGATGGGTGCTGTTCCACCCGACGCACTGTAACATTGCCGCTGGCTCAATGTCAATGTTGTGGTGAGTTTTCCGCTGGGCCAGTGGGTGGAAATGCTGTTTCTGCCCGCTGGGCCAGCGGAAAACTCATAATAGGGCCAGAGGGCGTAACACCGGAGTGGTGGTTTTCCATCCTAAAGATTTTGAGTCCCTAAGTACAAAATGAGGCCCTAAGTACAACATGTACTTTCAACAACATCAGCAGCCTGGCAGTTGATTCCCTATTATTCTACTGCAGCTTTACCACAGTGTTCAAATGGACAACTACAGTGCTAACATTCTGTAGTTATGACAAAAATGTGACACACCTGAACGCCATGTTGATGGAATTAAAACTGTAAAAGTGAAAGCATTTTCTACAGGAGATATTGCAGTAAATTAACAATTGAAGGGTTTTATTTTGTGATATAAATGATGGTTAGTGCTCCAGAAAGTTAAAAAGAGGATACATCTTCTATACATTCTCAAATATCTTCATCATCATTGTCAGAAAAAATATCTGGTATGCTGAGTGAAACATACACTTCCAACAGCAACAGCAGTGTGTCAGTTTATTCCACATTGTTCTAATGAACACCAAGAGTGTTAACATTGTCAATGTTCATCTATCAAGCCACAATCAGTATAACAAAAAATGCAACCATCTCAGTTAAGTCTATGTAATGTAAAACACATGTCATTGCTGAGTCCTGCAAACACCTGCTCAGATTAAGCACACCATGCAATTACTTGATTCCATGGACTCACGAATCTCAGACTTTTCCATAAAACTCTTAACTCCAAGGTGGTATTGATGCCTAGAGATTTTTAAATGCGCACTACCCAGCCAGTGGTCAGGTGACCTATTTTCCCTTATTTTGACCAGGACTGAAGACTCCCTTGCTACACCACTGTTTGGCACACAGGTGCGTATGTCTGAGGTGGAAGAAAAGTGGCATGCTGCACATTAAAGAACCAGTAAATAAAAACACGAATTAGAATTAGATAAAGTAACAACGCAGAAGTGAGCGAAGATTTCAATGACGTCAAGATGCTGGGTAATGGCATCTCCAATTGGCCATGCTCAGACTTGTCAACCGTTTTGTGTTTTCTTCAAATGATCATGGACGTCATTCGGTGGGTGGCCAGGGGTCGCAGCTGCGACCTCCAGCTTGCCTTTTGCGGCCCCTGTCACTGCCTCCACGACCCCTGGCCTCAGAGGTGGCAAAATCACTGCCAGGGACACAGGGGTAGCTTGTCCTTATGGACGTTGCTTGGGGCTCCTCTTCCTTCTTTTCAATCAGTTTTTTTTATTACACTAATAGTGAATAATATATTACTCAAAATTAGTGTAATAAAAGATAATGTACAGTTAATTGGAATATGACACCTTTGGTTGCTGATGTAAGTAAAAATCACTTTTAAATGTATGTTCTGTGCGTGCTTGTAAAAGAGAGCGTGTGAATGAGTGACACTGTACTTGTGTAACCATGTTTGTGTGAGTGAAAGGAAAGGTGAGATGGCGTGTGATGCCACTTCCGCTACCACTGGCATTTTGGTGAATTGACGTCCATGCAAATGATCACATATCTGTGTTATGATGAGGAGAGGACACAGCAGCTCTTAAGCATTCCAAAGGCAACATTTGCACTGTCCGCTAATGTAAACCAGTATTGGGGCCATTTACTAACGCGCAGCTCTGCTTTATAGCAGGCGTGTTTGGTGGTGCACTCTGTTAAATAAAGAACTCCTTTTGCTTTATAAGGGCAGAAAGGCTACGAGACGCTCTCGCACGCTCAGCTCCACAGATTTGCTTTTTTGGCAATAGTTTCACAGGACTGAACAGCTGCTTTAAAATGTTTGTAGAGAGAGAAACTTTTTTTGGCACCCCCTTTTCTTTAGTTTGCTGTCTTAACGTGTAAGAACATATTTCACCACCATTCAGAGGGCAGCGGTAAGGTCATGAGTGAATGAATGTTTTATGCATACGTGGCCGAAAGCGGAATTTCACCTGGTCCCACATACTTTAATGACTTAAAGTTTATTAAAATATGGAGTGGCAAGAAAGGAAGAGCGAGGACTGTTGGCTTTAGCCTTCAAACAAATTGTTCCTGCCCTCTGTCAAACTTGAACTTAAAATATTTGGAATGTTTCAGACCCGTGAAGACTGAAGGCTAACAATCAAAGTCCTGTATCCTAGATGGCTGCACGCCAGTCAACGTGTGCTAGGACGCTGAGTGTCACGCATGGTGTTGATGTACAATTGTATTATTGTTTCTCGAGGAACAGGAAGGTCACTTATGTGCTACACTAGCAAAATGGCGTCAGTGTAACCAGAAGAAGTTCCCCGAGGCAAGTCTCACCTTCTCTCAGCCTAGGAGAATGAACGCTATTCACTTTCCACCAACCCAGGATGTTTGCGATGTTGGCATGTTTGTGTTCATATCTTTGGGAAAAGTAGCATTTAGAGAGATGCTCTGAGATGTGGCTTCTGCCCTGGTGGTGTAGTTTCTACGAATAGGCAAGGCCTTCAGCTGGTACCACTAGCAAAATACTCCTACTCCCCTCCTTCCCTGCGTAGTTCACTCTTCTTCCTCAAAAGCCACATGAGAAAGCACATCTCTACTGCCACATTCTTCGCCGGTGCTTCTCCTGCCCAATCTGCTATTGTAAACCATCTCTTCCGCAGGCACAACCAATGGAGGGAGCCATTTTACAATAGCAATATTGTAATGTTAATGAGGGAGAGGGCAATCCCGGCTGTGCATGGCCCAGGCAGGAAGTGTAGGCCCCTCAGCTTTGACGGAAGACCCAAGTATATAAATGCCTAAACATTAACTCAGACAGTACTGCTTAAGTGTAAAGAGGGGTAAAGCAGTTTGCTTCTTGTAGGTGCCATATTAACAAAGTTACGAACTAAGGAACTGCACGGAAGAATACAGAGCAAGCTAAGTTTTTTGTTAAAAGGCCGTAGACTATAGAAATGTTTTCAAAGGGTCAGAGAAGACATTGTAAAGAGCTGTTTGTATCAAAGGTTTAATTCGCAGCACAGAGCAAGACAATTCGGAGTTGCAAACTCTAACACTACTTGCCCAATTCCAGATACATGCATCTGTTGCTGCACAAAGTCGGCGTCCACTGTAAATTGCAGTGCAAAAGAAAGAGGACCGGTGTTGTGTTCAGCTGTGTGCAGAAAACAGAGGGCATTGAGCCAGGTAGTTCTATTATGCTAAACTTTAGAACCAAAGTTCTCTATGTTACATTTTACCTCTACTCCTGGGAGAACTTATCTTCTCCTACCCTGCCCCTGCTCTGTTTTACTCAAGACTGCCTTTATCCCTTTCCTCTCTTGTCCAGTCTTTGGGACAGAAAGTAGTGTTGGGTGTATTAGCTGTGGACCCTAGATGACTCTTTGCCACAAGAGGCTTTGCTTCTTTTAAACTGTATTCATATGTTTGCTTATATTTGGTTCACTATCTTGCATCACTGGTCTCTGGATGAGAATTTGAAACCTACCACACAGCATCTTCTTTTGTCACACCTGCTACATTTCTTGTCCCTCCTCTCTGTGCATACCTTGATTGGGATAGAGCAGTCCACATCATTAGCAAATGGTATTCCTCTTGTGCATTCCTGTTTCTTGGTTTTGTCTTTCCCCATAGTCTCATGACCGAGGCCTCTGGTTGTACTTCTTGTAGTTGTTATCAGTTTTTGCCTTCTTTCTCTTCTGTGAGTGCCTCAACCTTTTTTTGCTTGTGTCTCTCCTATAGCATTTACTTTGGGCATTTCTATGATGTCCCCTATGGTAGCTTCCTGCTTAAAGAGTCAATTAGACGTGCTTCAAACACTTCAGATGGCTTCCTCATCTGACTATTGTTAGGGTAGAAGCAATCAACTAGTCCTATTAAACTAGAAAATAAATCTTCATTGAACTCTATATTATTGAATAGCTAAATTGTGGGTGTGTCTATCATAAGCCACATTCTGTTTGGGTATAAACATTACATTCAGAGCCACACAAACACTTTAAAATGTCCCTGTCTTTGCAGCTGACAATTCTCAGAGAAGCACAAGTTATTTTTTCTAGCTAGAGTTTTCATTGTTAGTGACTATTGACCCCCATCTGTTTTCCCTAAGACCTCAAAGAAGTCACTACATTCTTCTCTCCAGGGTTTCCATCCCTGACCGAGATCGTTTCCTAGAGTAATTAAGATTGGTTTTAGGGCCTTCAGACATGCATTGAATCCATGTTTTATTGAACTGTCAACCATTGTTAATTCTTTGTTTTGTCGGCTTCTGGTTATTGTTATGAAAGTATTTAAGTGGTTATCTTGGTGCGTTCACTTTTTTGTAATGCGGCTATTGCCAACACTTCAATTGTTAATGCTGTTACAAAATGTCTTCATTAGTAATATTCTCCACCCAGCATGGCCTCCATGCATCTGGCCATGAAGTACTGTATCTTTAATTGGGGCCCAAGTGAAGTTGGTTCTACTTCTTGGAATGTTTTTCTACCTGGGGTGGGGCCCATTCTAAAATGTCAGCCACACTTCGTTTTGTTTGCTTTGCAGGTATTTGATCTGTTGCTTTATTCATGGCAGACTATCTACCTTCTCTACGTATGGGTATATTCTATGCAACTTCTATTCCAATTCCTTCAGGTATGAATCTAGGCTCATACATGAAGGACTGACTCTAGAATGGCTGCCATACTAGACCCTTCTGTAACATGAACAACCTGCATTGCTGCAAGACCTTACGTTTTCCTTTTTCTTTTCTATTTGGCAACACATACATCAAAGTGTATGTTTTCTTTTTATTGACCAACACCAAAGCTTTCATATGTTCCCCATAGTCTTCTTTTTCATACTAAATATGGCCTCCACTGGCTTCATGCAGCCCTTACCCAACTGTGTACTTGATCAACTGACATCACTTACCTGACTTCTATATGGCTGCTTACATCTATCAAGAATTTGTTGGCCACGCTGGACTTTGTTGGCATGATTGCCTGATTCCCTCATCATGGACATCCACAAATGCATCCTGAACATCATACTTAGACTTACAGCATCATTGTCTCGATGGAACATCCAAAACATCTCCTTCTTACCTTACGACACTCCCATGTTGAGGGATCTATGATGGTAGCTAAAGGTGAGCTACTTATGAGAGGCAATAAGTAATCCACTCTTGTTAATAGCATGTGCAGCATTGAATATCTCTTCTGCTTACAATGCTCTGGGTTGGCCATAGGAAACAAGTATGGACTAGTACTTGCAGGTTCTAGGGCAATCATTTTATTTGTGTGTCTTGCAACAGTTACACACCACCACTGAAAGATTTGTTAGAACCATCCTCACCAGTTAATGTGTTCTTCTGTGTGCAAGAAATAGAGAACATGGAGACAGATATTTACATACTACTAATTGTTATTCAAGACCTCCCTTTTATATTGTTCTGCTAATTGTAGAGGAGCTTATTTCACCCATGCTGACACTGGGCTGTCCTGTTCTAGATTGGCTTTCTCCTTACTTCAATTCCAGTCCAGTCCTTGGAATAGTAAGTAGCGTCCGCCATATTGGCTGTGGTCAGAATAGCTTCTAAATCACAGAGTCCTAGTGTCTTTACCACAATTTGACATCTTGCTTATGAATATTGACGAGCATGGTGCAGTTTTACATTGCATTGGGGAAAAATGCTGAGTGGAATGATTGAATTGTTCACTACAACTGATAATTATTTAGGACCACATTCCAGGTCATCATTTCTTTTGCCTACTCTGTCACTCTAGAAAAAGACCAGCCTTATGCAAACCAGACGCTGTCTTCCTCCAATTGGGACATCCTGTAATAAACTGTCAGGCCAGGTCCCTTCTAGAAGTGAACCCAATCAACTCCAGACTGATTTCACATTAGTTGGGCTTCATCAATGAGGAGTAGCTTAAGTCAATTAAAACAGTGAGCACGGTACCCATGTCTGGACATACCTGTCACATCTAGGGTGCCTCTTATTGCATATGTTTTATAAGTTATCCTAACTCCCATCAAATGTTCATATACTGATTTGAGGATGTGCTTGCTGTCTGGCAACACATGAGAATCAGAGGGTGCAGAGGAAGAAGCAATACAGTGAGGGAGCATACAAGGGTGATCCATAGGTACAGTAAAATAGGGTTGTTTCGACTGAAGAATGCAGAGAGCTGTGGTAATCAAATTTGGCCAATGCAATCTCCTTACTTCATTCCACAAGGTGATTCATCAGGAAACCTTTCAGGATGGGTAATTGCTCTGTTTATAATGCACAATTCCTGATCCTTTCATGAGTTCTTTCCAGAAATGAGTAACTGATTGAGAACCACAGTGGTAAGCTGTGAAGCCTGGAGATGTTTTCCAAGAAGGTGGTGGATAATTCAAGTGGTGCGGATAAATTTCATAAATGGTTCAAATGCCCTAACGTTCTGAAGTATTCTACCACTACAAGAGATTGTGAACCCATACAAATCAGGAAACTCAACAACAATATCCATCTAAAGCATTGCCCAAGGTTGCTGGAGAGTAGGCAGTGGTCTACCCCAAGGGAATTCAGCAAAATACTCAAAGAGGTTTCAATGGTTACCTTATTGTCTACAGACCAAAATAAGCACCTGCTATACCAAGACTGTTTACTTGATAGCAAGTGATCCTCTACTGAAAATGAGAGAAAAACTGAGATCATCTCTCATTCCTCGCATTGGTATATTTCATGGTTGCGAGATAAAACAGGTTCTTCTGATCGGTCCACACAATGATTTCATGGATGGCTCCTCCTAAATAATGATGCTAATGTAAGAAAGGTTCTTTAATGTCAAGGAGTTCAACCTCATAAAATGTGTCGTTTTTCAATGTATTCATCAATGTCCTGGTTAGAAAGGCCTTTGGGGATAAAGCGTCTGTTTCAGGATGCAGCTAAGAAAGTATTGCTCCAATGGTGCAGGAGGATTAATCTTTCTCTAGAATAAATGGCAACTGGACATCAGGAGTCCTCAAAAGAGGGGATGAAGTAAATAAATAAATATATGTGACTATCACAGAATAATCCGCACAGGAATTTGATAGAAACTGAACACAGTGCAGAAGGGTCTTACCAAAGTTTGTGGCAGATAGTGCCGACCCCAGGACACTACAGAGTATGTAAATACTAAAACAGAGTGAGAATTCTTGGGATTGTAGTTTCCTCACCTTCCTGCTTTTGCAGTCCTTTGCATCTGTTAGTTGATCATTCAAGTCTTTCCTTATCCTAATCATGACAGATAGGGTCTCTTATCCAGGGGTGTCACTGACGCTTGTAGGGCATCAAACTTTGCAATTTGCTGAGCGGGGTTTTTATAAATTTGTTGATGCTTTGGATGGCGAGTACTCACACCTTTCTTGTCTCATATTGTTTGTCAGTTGCTTTCTTTGAAGAGAAGTCTGCTTTACTGCTGTCTTTGGCCAGTTTCTTGTCAGATGAAGCAGTCAGAGTGGTCACACTCGGCCCACAGTTCTGTTTATTGTTTTTCACTTTCTAGACACTACACCACAGTAAAATGGCGAAGCAATGGTGCCCCTATTCCTTCCCTTCATTATCTCTCTCTTTCTCGAGTTAGCAACCATATGGCAGATGGAATCTTATGTCTTCCACCTTTCTACTCAGTTCACTCTTGTAAGTCTCCTGCTTTGCACTCCGTCAAAAATCATTGTAAGCTTTGCAGTTCTTTCAGTTATGCCAGTGTCACTGATCACTCAGCTTCTAGAGATGCCACAGCACATTGGCATCGACTGCCCATCTAATAGGCACCAGTGATGCTGTTCGCATCCTCCAGGGTTCCCCTTGATGGGGAGCTTCAGAGCAACCTTCCAGGGTCCTAAGAAAGCACAGAGAGCAAGCACCCTTGTCCAGCCCCCATCTTGCACACATCACCCGAGTAAAATAATTTTTACTCTATGTGTTGTTTCCATGTCTACTTTATGATACTTTCTTCAAATTCACATGTTCACCTAATTAAGGGACAGATGAGTCTTGGTATACACTGAGATGAACTACAAATGAAAATACTGTTCTCTGTAAAGAAATCCATTCATCAATATGACATGTTTATTGATTAATGATTGCTAGATTGGAATGAAGCCATGATGGTTTTCTATGTACATTATTACGTTAGTTACACATATTATATTATAAGAACATGTTGTAATGTAGACATGTCCCCTTCATTGGTCTGAAGAACATGTGCTATGCCTCAAGTTCATCCTTGCAAGTTCTGCAGATTTTTGGCCCTGACCACAGCATACTTGACAACCATGTGTGTATACGTGTGTGTGTGTGTGTGCTGAAGGTTTTTCAGTGACATGATTTGCAACCCAGAGCAGGGATATGTGGTCTAAAAGGGCTCGGCTTGTGCACTCTTCTCACTTAGCATGACTACCACCTCTCACCGAACAGCAGAGGACTAACAGTAGTGCCACCAATACAACTGTGGTGGCAGGACAGGCCTTTTACCTTTTTACTTTGCTGGTCTCTCCTGTAATTGTAAATCAATCTGTCCACTGCAATTGTGTCATTTAACAGTCCATGAGGGACTAGGATATTGCAAGTGTATACCTAACTTCTGTATCTAGAGGATGTATGTGAGGTATGTGACATATGTGGCCACACCCACATTGATATCCATTTTATTTATCATACATCAAAGTTGCAGCTAACTTGGAAGGTTGGAGAGCCATCCAGGACAGCACCTAAGAATAAAGACAAAGGCTGTGTCAGTCTCTGTGTAATAAGCAAAATGCCTATATCTGGTTTCAGAGCTGCCTTTTGAAATAATAAAATGCTGAGTGCACTTTTAGATTAAAGATGGGACAGAAACTTCCAGACAGTGTACCAAGATTTCTTTTTCAGGAACATAGGTCTTCACACCAGAAATACAGCCAACTCCTCTTCCTAGGCAAATGATCTGAACCAGTGCATTACAGGTCCAGTAGTTGCAGATCGCAACTACGGTGACTGAGCAAGGGCAAGGAATGTATCACCCATGCTTGGTGGGCTGTTAGACTTGGCATCCTTGGCGTGGTCCCTAACATTTTGCCTCTGTTTCCCAGGTTGGTGCTGTGTGCTGGACTCTGTTTTTGCTGTTTGTGTTACTCTGTGCACTTTACCACTGCTGTCCAGTGCTAAAGTGCAAGTGCTCCTATACAAAATGTGTATGTAATTGGTTTATCCCTGATAGTGCACTAGAGGTGCCAAGGGCCTGTAAACCAAGTGCTACTAGAAGGCCTGCAGCACTGATTGTGGGAATCCACAAACAGGCAGAGTCACAGAATGGTTTCAACAAAGAAAATGCCTACTTTCTAAAAGTGGCATTTTCAAACACACAATCTCAAAACCAACTTTACTAAAAGATGTATTTTTAAATTGTGAGCTCCAAGACCCCAAACTCCACATGTCTATCCACTCCCAAAGGGAATCCACACTTTAATCATATGTAAAGGTAGCCCCCATGTCAACCTATGAGAGAGATAGGCCTTGCAACAGTGAAAAACGAATTTGACAGTATTTCACTGTCAGGACATATAAAACACATTATTATATGGCCTACCTTAAACATACACTGCACCCTGCCCATGGGGCTACCTAAGGCCTACCATAGGGGTGGCTTGCATGTAAGAAAAGGGAAGATTTAGGCCTGGCAAGTGGGTATACTTGCCAAGTCGAACTGGCAGTTTAGAACTACACACACAGACACTGCAGTGGCATGTCTGAGCCATGTTTACAGGGCTCATAATGTGGGTGGGACAACCGGTGCTGCAGGCCCTCTAGTAGCATTTGATTTACAGGCCCTGGGCACCTGTAGTGCACTTTACTAGTGACTTACTAGTAAATCAAATATGCCAATCATGGATAAACCAATCAACAAATACATTTTACATAGGAGCACTTGCACTTTAGCACTGGATAGCAGTGGTAAAGTGCCCAGAGTAACAAAAACAGCAAAAACAGAGTCGGGCACACATCAACAACCTGGGAAAGAGAGGCAAAACGTTACGGGAGACCACGCCAAGGGTGCAAAGCCTAACACGCATAGAGTTGAATGTTACTGGGTAAAGTGCATTGGCGTATAGTTCATTGGCTTTGGGTGCAGTGGCATAGATTGCAGTGTTTCAGTGTGGCAAAGGGCTTGTGTGGAGTAGATTGATGTGGCCTAGGCTGGAGTGATGTAGAATGTGGTGGGTAAAAGTGCAGTGGTGTAGAGTGGTGAAGAGTTCATTGGCATAGAGTACAGTGGTAGAGGGTAGAGTAGAACGGTGTAGCGTGAAGGAGCATAGAGTGGAGTGGCATAGAGTGGCATAGAGTGCAATGGCATGGTATGGTTTTAAAGTGGAGTGGTGCAGAGCAGAGTGTAATTGTGTGGAGTGGTGCAGAGTAGAGTGTAGTGCGTAGAGTGGAATATTCATGGTGTGGTAGAATGCTGCCATTACAGACAGCACATTTTCAAATGAAATGACCATTACATTAGCACAGACCTACAGTTTTACAAAAAAACACTGTACAGCGTATTGATCAAAATGTGTGGAAATGACATTACCTATTGTTTGATCGTATTAAAGTATTTGTTTCCAACAACCTTCAGAAATAACACAAATGTGCTTCATTTGTGTTCCTAATTCTGATATTTTCTGAACTACTTACACAGTTCATTTAAATGTTGTTGTGTTGTGTGCTAGAAAAAACCCTCTTTCCTAGCCCCCAGTTCCCAGCAAGATTGTCACATAAATCCTCTCACTTTGAAGTCGGAGAAATAAAAGTAAACAAGAGCCCTCCGAAGACAGTGCCTGACTTTTGACTGTGGGCCTTGCATGCACAGCAAATATGATGGGATATGAACAAGATATACAGGCCTCTTCACAGAAAGGGAGCACTGAGAAGGATACTGTAAATAAGCTTTAGACAAGGAATTTGTACGAACTGAAGCTGAACAGACAAAAACAAGTAAAGCGGGAAAATGGCAAGCAAGAAAATGTGAGTTACAAAGCACAAAGCCAATGGCAAGCACTGGGCAGAATGCATTCCCAGGTCAGCTTTCAGAATGTCCCCAAAATGCTTTAGCAAACCAGACAGCTGCGCTGTGTGATAGGCTGCAACCTAAAGACAGTAGTAAATCTAGCTTCATGCATGGCCATTTCCTGGATACTGCAACACCCTCCTATATAAGATAATGGAGGTAAGAACTTAGGGCCAGATTTACAATGTCTTGGCGCAGGGCAGCGCCCTAAGCCTTCTTGCTGCGATGCATTGCGCTAAAACAAAAGGGCACGAATGCACCATGTCTATGAGATACAGCGCATTCATGTCCTTATCCCCTGCGCTGTCACGCAAATTGCTGCCATGCACCAACGCAGGCACCCTTGCATCAAGGTGCAAGGGTACCTGCATTGCGGGGAAGATTTTTTTGTGCAGGAAGGGGCACCATCCTGCACAAAAACAATCCCAAGAGGAGTTTTCCTCTTTTTATGTGTGCTGCAAAATGCAGCTCACATTGAAAGAGGAAAAACGGGGAGAAATAAAGATATTTCTCCCCGTTGCATCACTAGGTTTTTTACGCATTCCCAGGTTTACAAAACCTTGTAAATCTGGGAATGTGTCAGAATCTATGGGTGTTGCGTGGAAACACTCATTCAACATGCATGGAAACGCCTCCCCGATGCAAAGTAAAGCAGAGCAGCGTCTTTCGCTGTTTTGCCTTACTCCATATCTACAAGGCCATGTAAAGCTATGCAAAGTGGCTTTGCGTGGCCTCATAGAAATGGGACAGCAGCCTGCGCTGCCAATGCGTCAAAAAAAGTGCTGCATCTGCGGCTCAGGCCGCTTGTAAATCTGGGCCTTAAACTGTAGGCCTGTAGTAGAATAATGCTAAAATAAATTAACATATTTAAAATAGTTAAAAACAGAAATATATATAATGTAGTATTAAAAATAATTTGAAAAAATAGACTATATTTTAATGTAATTATGAACAATTTCACCAACCTTTTTTCATTTAAATATTAAGGTAGAAAAACATTGCTTTAAAACATAATTGTAATACTTTTTAATAGATTCTATACACCACTTTTAAAAATGATTAATACATATTTCTTTCTTTAGGTGGCAATTTATTTTTTAGTCTAAACTTCAGAAAAATTATTTATTATATTTACATTATACAAATATTTAATTCAACGTTGTGTTAATAGTGTTGTAACATCTGTTTTTAGTTCTATATTTAAAATAGATATATAAAATAAAGTTGCACTAATATTTATCATGAAATATTTTTAATAATTATTTTCAAAATTAATAAACGTTTTAATTTTCTGTATACCTTACCATACAGAGATCTCCAATCCAAATGCAGAGCTTACCTATGGCATGGTTTATATTATTGAAATGAATATATTAGAGTAGCCCCAAAGGCAAGTACAGAGGAAAATGAATAATAAAGCATAATTTTGCAGAGTCTGGCCTTTATGGATTTCATCAACTGTTTGAGGCTCCGAACTAGTTATACATCAAGTGGGACCAAGTTCCAAAGTTTGGATTCCCTTATACTAAACTTACGATCTCCAAGTTTACACTTATGTATTTAGAAACAGACATATGGTCACATTACGGGGCTGGCTGGCCGCCAGTCACCTGGAGAGGAGACCGCTGCTGAGCTGGCAGTCTCCCCCAGGCTGATTACAAGGTTTCCACTGGGCTGACTGGCAGAAAGTTCCAAAATCAGAGGTTACTGCTGTTCAAACCGTGCAGCAGCATTGTTCCCGGCTCTTCTTGAAGCCAAGGCCAATGCCGTCCCACAGAGGGTGCCCCCAGCACCATCGGTATACACACTGTCTGCTGTAGCAGACAGTGTGCATTCCGAGGGTGCTGGGCAGGGACCCCCATGTGGTCCCCAGCATTGGGTTTCTAACAACCGTTTCATGGAAGGATCCCTGCCATGAAAAGGCTGGCAGAAACTGGACTCGTGATCAGCGCAGCAGCACTGAACTCAGTGCCGCCATGGCTGACCACAACTCTGACCACCGCAAACCAGCTGGGAACCTTGTTCCTGGCGGTGGCAGCGGTCCCCTGATGATCTGACCTCCAGGGTCATAATTTGGTGGTCCGACTGCCACTGCCAGACTCGTATTGAGGCCTTAGTATCTTGTTTTCTGAGCTTCAAACTTTATTTGATCAGTGATGTTTAATCCTTGGCTGAGTGTATTTTGGTTGTGAGTCCCAGAACCCATGCTGCTGCTGCCACAATAAGAATCATTCTTTGCTTGCTGTAAATGGGCTACTTATATATTAGACCATTTGAATGTTGAGAGCTCCATTGAAGACAATAGAATGACCAAGGGCTAATAATTTCTAGAAAAGGCCTTCTCCTCCAATATTCCAATGTTTATCTTTGTTCCTCTATCTTTTTAATGAAAACATTCTACCTTCAGTGGCCGGAATGTTCTAATAACCTTATATCATTTGCGCCTCCAGCTACACCGGTTTTAAAGGACCTCTCCTCTTAATAAGCCCTTTCCTGAGGTTCAGGCCTGTAGCTTGGTTTCAAGGCCTTTAACAACCAGTGTAGCCCTCAGGAGTGGGTTGTAAGTCTATATCATTAATGTAATTTTCTACCTTCACTCGCACATTTTCCTTCAAGCTTAGTGGCTGAAACACCACACATACATTCAGAGCAAGGTCTTGATATCCCCATTCTACCACCACCCTAACGTCCACAACAAGTCCATGCAATCAAAGCCATCTGCATTATTTTGGATATATTGATACCAGCGGATGTCTCCTAAACCTTCTTTCTATACAGTGATAGCAACCTTTTTAGGTCTCGCCTACTAGACAGCACAAGCTATCTGGCTGCAAAAGTTGTACCTTGAACAGTGGGCTAACATCCGGCCCATTGCTTATATTGGTTGACTTTATTGTCACTTTTCTTTGTTTGCTTCTTATCCAGTTGCTTGCCTTCATCTTCTGATGTTTGTCCCTCCCATGTAGCATAGCAATTTTTACGATCCTTTTGATTGGCTGACATATCTTTTCACTGCACACATTGAAAGGTACTACTTTTTTCCTTTTTCATTCAGCACTCCATAAGAGTGCAAGTATTTTCTACCTATCGCCTTCATGTGCTGCTCCCCTCCTCGTCTCAAATACCGTAAGGATTTCTTTTTAGATCTCCTGTAATCCACATTTTATATAAAAGCACAAGCTATGGCGCCAAAGGGCTTTTATGGCTTGGAGGGAAGTGGCATCTGCTGCACTCATTGAGCTAGCTGCAGAAGGTGTGCCTCACATTTCTCTTCTCCTGGAGAACCATAAATCTGCTGCTTCAGCTATTACAGAGGACCAAATGGTCGACTCCTATGGGAAACAAGCATTTTCCTTTTCATTCTGACATTTCCTTGTTCTTTTGAACTTCTGTTCAGAGTTTCCTAAGTGAAAAGTATTTGAAATACAAACCATGCCATATAAAAACAGAAAATATTTCATTCAATGTACAGTTTTGAGATACCATAGGATAGGTGTTTGCGTTTCCACCGATATTTTGAAACAATGTTTTCTTTTATATTTTGTAAACAATATATTACAGACAAAGATTGACAAGGCCAACACAGCACTCACATTAGAACTGTGAGACCTATTGGCTTTTGCCAGTGTTTGTTTTAAGTATTCAGCTACCATCCAATGTTTTACAATTGAATGGTAGCCAGACATCGGCTTTCAACTGTACAGTTCTTCCACCATCACTTTGTTAATAATTTACATTGTTTTGTTTTACTGTACACTTTGACATAAATGAGGATATGTAATGAATAATAACTGAGATAAAATAACTAAAGAAAGTGACTGCTTAAAATATCATCAACATTTCTTGTACCAAAAATATATTATTAGTTTTTTTAATACAAAAAACTTTCCTCTGGCACCCAAATACTATTGCCAAAGAGAGTTTTATTTCGTACTGACACTCATCTGTAAAGTATAAAAACACAAAATAAAACACAAGTACAATCTGTCATATTTTGAGACTGCAGCCTCTAGCCACTCACGTGCAAGGATCTTCCTTGCAACCATTATTGCAATACATGTAAGCCTTAGAATTAAGATGGAATTTTCAAATCAACTTCCAGCACGTTTAATTCGGCTAAATGTATAAAGGCATACTTAATTGTCTTTTTCAGGCATAAACAATTTGGGATAACAATGTTTCCAGTTTACAATACGTTGCAAACGTGGCTATGATCAACTGTTTGCACCCCCACAAAATTGGCAAACGGACAAGGTTTTTCGGGTTCACTTGAATAGTCACCTGAGTGTGTAAGAGAAATTAAGGATATTTTGGTAATGTTGTAATATCAAATCAGCTGCCAAAACAACTCTGTGTATCTTCCAGAAAGACAGCTCAAAATATAAGCACAGATTGTACCTGACAAGTTGACTAAGTGAGTTCAATATTGTGATATTAAGGTTACAGGTTTCAATCTTGGATGCCTCAGCTTTCTATCCTTCGAAGGTTCGCGAACTGAATGCTATTAAATTGTGCAATAGTAACAGTAACATGTTATTTTACAATGCTCAGAAATTGCAGAAGTGTGTTATGAAGCACTATATAAAACATATTTTATTATTCTTGTTATTAGACACATCCAACTGTTCCCCATTTCTCAGAGGTCCAGTTAAAATTATTCAGCACTTATGACAAGGAATTTAAACATTACAGTGAAGCTGGGTTTTGTGCGTGCATTGAAAGAAGAAATGCAAAATGTGTTGATAGCTCTATGAATTGTAGATAACTGTTGCCCGATGGATTTGTACACACATTAAAATGCCCTTTTGTAAACTCTTTACAGACCCTGTAGTCCTGAGAATGAAATTAGTTAGTTACAATCAAAGAACTGGTCAACTGCCAACACCATTGTGAAAGATATCTATAAACCATATGCTATTCTAAAGAAGTGTAAATTGTAACTGGCACAAAAAATGTGATCCCTTACTAACATATGCCATACTCTAATCACAATGGTAGTAGTAGTCAAACCTGGGGGGCAGACATTTTAAACATAGCCAATTGGGACCCTAGCAGTAATGCCCAACATCCAGATTTCAAATGCACACATAATGGAAGCAGACTGGAAAATCATCCATTTTCTTGTAGACCTATATCTAGTAGTCCTTTAGATCCTAGGTAGGTCCTTAGCTGGACATAGGTTGTTGCGCCCTGGTCTACATATTCCCCTTTCATGTCACTTATCCTGGTTAATCTGTTAAATTCACTTTGCGTGTAATTAATTCAACCTTCCTTGACATTTGTAACGTGACAGAGCCTATGTACAAGATATCTGATCAACATGTTATGTTCTTGTAACTAAATAAAGAAATTAGAAAATAAATAGTTTTGCAGAATGACTTGGGAGATGATTACTTCATATCTCCTCAATTACAAGTGAATTAATACTTAACCAAATCCCAATTATAGACGAATAAAGCAACATAAAACGCTGTGTAATGTAAACTGCCAGGGATAGTCATTTTGTTCGAGGAGAATAATCATTTTGAGTAGCTTAATTCCACATATCAGAGAAAGAGAGAGCTGTGCCAGTTCTTTTTAGAGCGTTGCAGTGCATGTTGAAGTAATGGCTACAAATTAAATTGCCTCATTTTATTTGAGCTAGTCAGAGGTTTAAGCCCTAATTAACAGTAATTATTAATTCGTAGATGAAACAGAAATGGGGGTAAATTGACTACCAATAACAAAGACAATTGAATTACAATCTTAAATATCTGATCATTATAGACAACTGGGCTAATCATTAGTTCTTGCTCAAAAGTGGCGAGTAAATGGCTCATCAACCAATGCATATAACGATGGAAATGTAAAACATCCATGCGTTGCTTCTCTTTCAGTACCAAAACCTAAAAAGGACGTCTTAGGTTAACTAATTTGCCATTTCTGTGAAGTACGCTGATTTAATCCTGTCCACAAAAGACTTGGCAACCCAAATTTCTCCAGTAACTTGCTAAATTTACCAACACTTGACTCTGGTGAAGGCTTCATGCTACCCAATAAGATCATATCCAGCAGACTTTCTTTTCATTGAGTGAATAACTAAATTGGTACCATGGTCAGAAGCAAGGTTGCTTCTGCATACTAAAGAAAGAGTGGCATTGATTTAAGGTCACTAGAATGTTAGAATACCTCCATAGTTAATAAAGAGATAAGGTGGTCCTGGGCACAGTTTATTGGTCCTATTGATATTTTCAAGTTGCCACACAGGAGGAATTAGAGCAGCAACCATGATTCTTAACAAAACGTTACACCCCCAAAATGGTGAAATCTGTTTAAGGGGCATGGTCCAAGTTGTGGCATAATTAGAGTTGCTTAGGACTGACAGAGCATGCTCAGGGTGTAGTTGATACCAGAAGAGATTAAGGTTGCAAACCGCATGTCATAATCCAGTCCAGTGGCTGTTTAACTGTTTGGGCTATTATCAACCCAGGTGGATGAGTTGAGGTAATTTTGCAAAGCCCCTGCTTCATATAACAACCTAATGCATGTTGACAGTAGTAGTATTGGTTTGCATTCACTAAACAAACTGGCCTAACATAACTAGCATCATTTTTTTCCACTAAGGCGGCATTAAGGAGGCCTTTCACCCACGCCGTATTTACAAAGTGGCACAATGCTTGCATTGTGCCGCTTTGTAAACCCTTGCGCCACATTATGCCTGCGCCAAGTATAATGTAAGCAAGGGGGGGCCTTCTGATGCAGGGATGCCCCCAAAAAATGGCACAGTGAAATTTACATTTCACTGCACCATTTTTTCCATCGTTTTTAACGCCGGCTCAGAGCAGGTGTTAAAATGACGCACCCATTTTAATCAATAGGCAACCCTGTGCTTTGCTGCGCTAGTGTCAACACTTATGACGCTAGTGCAGCAGAGCACCACAATAGCATAAAAAATGTTTACGCTATTGTCCTAATGACCGCCATGGTGCACCGTATTGTAAATACAGCACAACCATGGTGTTGTTTGGTGGGGCAGGGGCGATGCAGGAAAAGTGGCGCTTCGGGACCGATGCACCACTTTCTTGTAAATATGCCCCTTTGTTCGGTGAGCATGTGTAGAGGGCCAAGAAAGAAAGGGGACAGCAGAAATGTTTGCCTATGGTGGTTGAGACAGTGGCCTTATTCAACATGCTCTACTTGGTGATGATAGCATTTAAGTACCATCCTGCTTTGACACCCTCACCTTAGTCCCATAATGAGGGTTGTATAATCGATTGCTATTTTCAAAGGAGATATTGTTAATTAACCCACCGCAAGGCAATAATACTTGAGGGTACTAGTCCACATAGATACCAAAAATGCTATAAACTGTTGCTTTAATCCTCAAAGCAAAATGAGCAGTTTAAATTTATATCACATGTCCTGTCATCCTGATGTCAATAAAGAAAGATTTTTATCAAGACGTCGGACTAATGTACACTCTTTTTAGACATTGTGCACATGTTAAAATCGTGTCAACATTCCATTATCACAGGACACTCTGCACATGCAGCGACACATTGCATGCATGGAGAAACACTGCACATGCATCTAAAGGCATTTGTTGGGGACCAGGGAGAATACTAGTTGTGTTGTGTTTTTGGGTTTCATCGTAAATCCCCCTCCTTCAAATCAAGATATTTTAAAACATGTAACTTGGCCTGGGATTAAATGTATTGGGCGTGATTACTATTTAGTCTGTAGTTGAGTTCTAATTTCTTTACTTCTCCCAAAGTAAAACTTGACTACTTACAATTGCAAGTTTAGAGCATAACGAAGTCTGGTTTGCGCATATAATGAAACAGTCATAAACTGTGAAACACTGATGGTAAATATCAGTGTATGCTATGCATATGGCCCATTAACCACCTGCTTCTGTAGAACCACCTGAAAAAAGGTAGTGAGTGCTATACAAAAATCTTAGCAGAACCCTTTACAAGTTGGGCAAGTCACTGCGGTGTGCAGACAACAAACTAGGTGTGGCCATTTCAGGTATGGAACTATGATATTCAACATCTAATCTCAAACTCACGTCAGCACCTAAACCTTCTGGAAACAGCATATTCTAAAGCTGGGCAGGGCCCACAACACAATCATATTTCTCTTGGAAGGACAGTCCTTCGGCAATGCCATCAGAATCATTGCCACCCCAGTTGTGGTCAGTGAAATAACTGGAAAATGTGGAAGCAGGAGACATGGTTTTTAATCCCAGCCTCCCATTTTGCCAAATTGTGTGCTGCTGGCTAACCTTTTTTAACTTATTCCTCTGCTCTCTTTATCAAGATTGGGAGTATTTAGAAGCAATGCAAAAGCTGGTAGTATAGTGTGAACTGTGTAATTAAAAATGGACTGGACATTACCTGTTTGAGGGGGGATGTGCCCAGACTCATCTTATATTGACCAGAATGCAATATGGTATTACATTTATAGCCTACGCTGCAAGTACCAGTGTGCTGAAGTCTTGCCTGTCCTACCTTAATAAACTGATCATTATCAGATCATACTCCCTCTATGCTTCTGTACACATATCTGACAGTATATCAGCACTTTGAGGGGGCCTTAATAGAAAAGATAAACATACCCCTAGATCTGTCCACCGCATGACTTTCATTCACACATTCAAAGCTGTTCATCGGTTAGTGGCTAAACAGACATTTATATGATGCCACTTCCTGTGATGACCGAAGATCACATGGCTTCTTGTGATGTCATCGGGTCATGTGATGTCACTTCCTGTCATGTTATGGGGCATGATGTCACTTCCGCTACCCCTGGCATTTTAATGAATTGACGTCCATGAGTGCAAAATAGATAGGTAGTAACTGATGGAGAACGCAGAGATGAAAAAGAAGCTGCGAGAAAGAGTAAAGCAGATAGGATGTCTACTGTGGTGACGTGCATGAGGTGGAATCAAGACTAGGCAGTCATGCTATTGCTATGAAAGATCTGGGGCTCACTCCCAACAATAGTAAGGATCATCGACAAACAACAAGTATTTCAGAGGGTGGTACAGTAAAAGCATGACGAGCACTAGCTTGATCAGAGGAGACTAAAGGTACCTATATGCAATCCTGATATTGCCTTTCAAGACAACCTGCTACACCCCATGGAAAGTTTCAGCTGAAAGGCTGGTTGCAGAACTCCTCTAGACCACGCACATGACTCTCAATGCTTTTCATGCATACCATACCACAAATGCCTATTGCCAGATATGCACAAATAAAGTAGTAGCCTCCTCACTGACTTCTCAGAATTTGATATGTAGCTGCAAGCCCAGCCCTATTTGCCTTATAACCCTTTGCGTCAGTCCTTGCTACGTTATGCCCAGCCATGTTTCCCATGACACAATTTGACCACTCCTCTGAACGTCTCACATGATTCTTCCCATGTAAGCTACACTACAAATGTACACTCTTCCAACCATGCAGGCAAACTGAGTTGCCTCCTACTATACCACTAGAAGGACCTTCTATCCTTCCATAGGTATGAAACGTTATGCAAATGCCATACTACAGCACATGGGGCATGGAAAAGCAGCATATTGGATGGAATAAATAAATAAAATATCTGCCAAGGAAGATGGTGCATCACTGCCACAAGCCCTACTAGGATGAGCCTGCTGATCCTGGAAGGGCAATAATCTAAAGTGCCAAGACTGCTTTTTATCAGCAGTAGTTCCTACTGGTTGTAGTGTGGAGCACAAACAATTTGTGTATTGTGCTCCACGAGGGAGCAATTACAAGCACACCATGGCCTGCATGATGGTACACAGGACACAACCATTTGGACGTTTGAAAGAGAAAGTACAGTCCATCGCTGAAACTACTTATGCATCCTTCAACAGAGCATAAACTTTAATGACTAGTAAAGCTTCAGTGGTTCTTGGCCATTTATTCTCACTTACTAAGCACTTACAAAAGCCATCTCCCTAAAGAATTGTGGATGTAAATTATTGGCTAACTTATCAGTGAACTTGGTGTAGAAATAAGGCAAATGCACCGTACTTTGACCTCATATGTAGATGTAATAATCCAGCTCACAATGAAGAGCAGCATGCAGACGTCATTGGCCAAGGGAGAACTGAGTTTAAGATCTTCACATCTATCCACTTGAATGTCGTAAAAACACAAACATGAGCACGCACAAGTGTGCATTTATGCAGCTTATGTTTGCATAAGTTAGTACTTTGGATCTGAGCCTCTTGACTTTTTCCAGTGTGTGTCTGGATCACACTAAGCTCCTTTTCAAGTTGTTTGCTATTTTCCGTGTCCCCTCCTATATAACTCCCAAAGTCAAACGTAAATGGAGAAGAAAGCATGATCATTGTAAGCAAGCCACTGTTGAATGTTCTGGTGTGACTCTTTCAGAACCCCATCTTTCTGGACGTCTGTGTGAACACCTGAGTGTTGAATGCCTGCTAATAGTTGCAAATAAGACAACAGCAGACCTGGAAGCAGAGACCTGTTGGGGTTGTCTACACGTAGCCTTTTGGATCTCTTGCAAAGTTTGTCATCGTTCGTTTCTAGCGGATGTGGATGCTGAATAGGGTGACCATGCTTACAAAGCTAAAAATAGGATATGCCACTGACAGCAACAAAGGACTACTAAATGGGTACCAACATAGATGTAGGATTACAACATAAATATGCAACAAAGTACAGGCGTCACTCTGGGCTGCCAACCTCTATCTGTTTGTCAGTACCCTGACAGTTTCCTGGCCCCTAAGTGATCTTTCTGACAGTCTGCACTCCTCTGCATGTTTCTCCCAGTTCAGTAGCAGTCTTCAGTCTCCTGAGTCTCTCTCAATCCAAGACAGAGGTATTACTTCTTTGTTCCCACATTCATATCTCTCAAAGTATTTAGCCTCAAAAGAGTGGAAAGTGAGGCACTTGTGGTGGATGATTCTTTTAAAGCCAATAATGATTAACATTTTTTTAAGTTTAAAAATAAAGTTTATTAATAGTTAATACAATAATCCAAGTATATAAATACATCTGATAATATGAATAAATAGTACTGTAACAGTTCAATTACATGAGAAAATACTCTTTTGTGAAACACAATATACATATTAATGTATTGAAAGGTGAATATATATGCATTCTTATATATATATATAGGAAATTATAAAAAATATAGGTAAGTACAATAAATGTAATAGAAAACAATTCATGGAGGTTTAGAAACCTCTACATTTCTAGGAAAGTGATTACGTGAAGAGTAAGCCAAAGAGTTTAGGTAATTTGTAAGGGGTATCCATAGCATATATCATTGAATAGCAAGGGATGAGGGGGAAACATAAGCTCTATCTAGTCTATGATTATAACATACACAATACCATCAAGCTTGAAAGGATAATTTAGGAGATCCTTCCAAGTTTTAGTAATTTGTTGAAAAGCAATAGCTAATAATAAATCTAAAATTAAGATATTTCTTTTTTGATAGTGAGACCATATCTCTGCAAGACTGCCCAAAAACATATTTGTAAAACTTAAGGTAATTTGAGTATTGAAAATAGTATTTATTTGACTCCATACTTTAACCCAAAATTGTAATGTAAAAGGACAACAAAAAAGCATACGTTTAAGATCTGAGAACGGCCTATTACAAGAACAACAAGAGGACGGAAGACTCGAATTCATTTTCCATAAAGAAGTTGAAAATGGATTGTCCAAATCTTTCTCCCACTTCAGTTCTATTGTAGATTTAGATCTTTCATCAGGAGGAGCAGTAATTACTTGATAAATATGGGAAGCTGATGGGAACCGTAATAGAAGATTCTTAATTGGAGAAGGCTGAACAATAGGTGTTTGCTGAGCTGGAAAATGTTGATATGAACTATTTACATCATGTATTAAAGCATCATATTTTCTACCAAAAGAGGACAGAAAAGAAAAAAGATGTTGTGCCTGTACAAAAGAAAGAGTTTCATTTTCAAATAGTTGGCGCACCCATCTTAACCCCTTTAAATGCCACGTGTTCCAGTAAATAGTTCTATTATTCAACTTGATGTAGTTCTAAATCTAAATTAATGAATTCAGAAACTGCTCTTTGCTTCCATTATGTGGAGCAGAGATTGGCTGTAGAATTCTGCAGGAATTTTTCAAAATTGGAAGAGAAATAGATGCTGGCTTATGTGTTAGAGTTAAAACCTCCAGAAATGTAAAAGAGACAAAAAATGACTTTTCAACTTCAGCTCATAATGGTGAAATATTAGAGTCATCTTCATTTAATAAAAAAGAAGCTTGTTTAAGGGAAAAGGCCATATGATATGAGCGAAGGTCTCATTAATTTCTGAAGGGACATTCAGAGTTTTTTATTATTCCATAAGAATGTAGATAAACTAGAATTCATCTTCTTAAAATAATGACATGGGATATTAATCGGGATGTTTGATAAATAAAAGAGGATTAAAGGGAGCAACATAATTTTATGAGAATCTAATCTACTCCACCAGGATAAATATAAAGGATTCTATTTAGATATGAGAGAGTTAAGAGTAAAAAGAATTGCAAACAATTATGGAAAATTGTATCTTTAAAAGATGGCTCAAACCAAAGGCCTAAGTATTTAATTTTATCATTGTTCCAGTCAAAGTTTGATCATTTAAAATCTTCAGGAAGACAGAATTTATTTAAAGGAAGTATTTCACACTTATCTTTATTTAATTTATACCACGAGACAGAAGCAAAGTTCTCTACTTCTAAAAAGAAAGTAGGAAGCGAAGATTGTGGTTTTGATATAAAAAGTAAAATATCATCTGCATAGGCCGAAACTTTTACTTGTCTTTCCCCATACTAAAAACCATGTAAATTTGGGTTAGCTCTAAGGTTCATTAGAAAAGATTCCAAAGCAAGAACAAACAAAAGCGATGACAACGAACATCCCTGGGGGACTCCTCTATAAAGTGAGAAAGAGGGGGAGATGAGACCATTTAGAAAAATGGCTGCTTTAGGGGAGGAATATAATAATGAAATTAGACTTATGAATTTAGTTCCAAACCCAAACCACAAAAGCGTTAAAAAAATAAAAAGCCACATGACATGATCAAAAGCTTTTTCAGCATCCAGAGCAATTTCTGATAAAGAGTCTTTACTTAAAATATTAAAAAATAATCTTGTTGTATCAGATAATAGAAGCCCTTTAATAAATTCAGTTTGCTCCTTACCAATTAACTTATGGAGAAGTGGTTCCAAACGAAGACCGATAATTTTATCAAAAAGTTTATAATCTAAATTAACTAGGGAAATTGGTCTATAATTCTTACAAAACTTTGGATCTTTGTTATCTTTTGGTATAAGACATATTAAAGTATCTTGAAAAGAGCCTCCAGACGAGTTTGCTGTGATGAAATATGTAAAACGTTGAAATAATCTTGGAACTAATATTTTAGAGAAATGCAAATAAAACTCTATAGTAAACCCTTCCGGTCCTGGAGCTTTACCTTTCTTGATAAGATAGATAAGAATTTCTTTTAATGGAAATATCATTATCAAGAGCAGAACATTTAAAAGGGGGAAGTACAGGTGAATTGATAGTGGACAGAAATTGATTAATAAGATCTTGCAAGTGGTAAAAATCAGGAGTATATAATTGTGTAAAGAAATGAACAAATTCATCTAAAATTCAATCATTCTTAAGCATTAGAGAATTGGAAGTATTGTAAATAGATTCTATCTATGTTCTATCCTTTTTAATTTTAAGATAATTTGCTAGAAGCTTTCCTGATTTATTTTGATCCCCATAGTACTTAGCACTAGATTTAAGAAGATAGAAAAGTTGCATTATCTGTCGAATTCTTAATAAAAGTAAACTTAGCTTGAAGTAGTTCATTAAGACAGCTTGTAGATTCAGAAGAGTAATACAATTTTCAAATTGTTTGATTGTTTGTTTGAAGCATTTTTTTTAGTAGCAGTTTACTTTTGTTGGCAACATAGTAAATAATAAAATCCCTTGATGCTGCCTTGAAAGCATCCCAAATAATCTGAACAGATAACTCAGGGGTATCATTGGCCAAAAAGAATTGTGTTGCAAACTTTTCAAAACGTTGAGAAAAATTAGTATCAAGAAGTAAAGAATTATTAAATCTCCATCTTTTATTTGGCTGGCTATGTGGTATAAGATCGAGATCCATACTCACTGAACATGAGCTGAGATTAATAATATACAGCCAATTTCCGAACCCAAAACATGTTGTACAAGATGTTGTGAGACAAATATATAATTAATCCTAGATTGGGAAGAATGTGCAGTGAAGAAAAAGGAATATTCCTGTAATGTGGGATTACACAATCTCCAAACATCCGGTAATGCTCTTTGCCTAATCGAAGAGGTAAACTGTGAGAATATGGTGGATGGTGGATGGTTTAAATCTAGAATTAGCTTTGCGATCAATAAAAGGGTCCATAATCAATATTACAATCCCCTCCAAAAATTAAATATTCATCAGAAAGATCCATTAAGTTTGCTAATATTATGTTCCAAAATGATTTATCAGGTTGGGTAGGAGCATAAACATTAAATATAGTTATAGGTACTTTGTTAATGGACAATGAAACAATAACCCATATGCCCATAGCATCAAATTCTTGAGATAGAACAGAAATATTTAAAGCTTTATGACACAGTATAATTGCTCCATAATTTTCCTGTGCCAGGAGATGAGAAAACATGACCTACCCATTGCCTTTTATGTTTCGCTGCTTCATTTTCCGAAATATGAGTCTCCTGTAATAGGGCAACATCAGCTTTTAATTTTAAAATATGTGTTAAAACTCTTTGACGCTTTATTGGCAATCCTAAACCATTAACATTCCATGAATAAATCTAATTGTCATTTATAATGTACATTTTATAATATAACCATGAAATACTAAACATAAACCAACTATAAGAAACATAATGATGTACAGATAAAAAAATGAATAAATATGTACACAAAAGAGTAAAGAAAAGGAGAAGAGGAAAAAATAGAAAAACAAAAGGAGAAGAGGAGAAAGAACATAGCACAATATAGAAAGAAACATTAAAATTACAAGTAAACATAACAAGTAATAAAAACATACCTATAAGACAAAAACAAAGTGAGGGTGGTGAAACTACAAAAGAAGCACGACGCAACCTTCACTCAAAGACTGCAGACACGAGAGGGAAGAGAGACCGGGCCACACAGTTTGCTACCACAGAAAACAGGTATTTTAATGAAGTAAAATCTAAAAAGAGAAGAAAATAGGTAAGATCAATTTCCTTAGATAATAAGTCATTCTTAACATTACATAAACAGTAATGAGCACAAGTATAAAAATAAGAAAATTATAATAGTCAAGTCACAATTACTTTAGAAGTATCCATTTTTTCACCTCTACTGAAGTCAATAAATTGCTGTAGTAATACTGGGTCTTCATATGTTGTGGTTTTGTTATTGTACGTCACCTTAAACAAACATGGATGAAAGAGACCATATCAAGCATTAAGAGATTTAAGTGCCAGACGTATATCCAGAAATTTCTTTCGTTCGTCTGCTGTCAACATAACATAGTCCTGAGCAAGGAAGAGATTGGAGCCTGACCACACAATCTGTCCTTTAGCTCTTGCTGCTCTGGGAACCTTTAGCGGGTCCAAATACTCCAAAAAATAAAGGATTATTCCTCTTGGTTTCTTTGACGTCAAAGCCATATGGGTAGGATGACCAAGTCTATGTCTTCATTGTATATTTAAAGCTGGAGAAGTAGGCAGATCTAGAATTTTTGGCAAAAACGATTGAAAGAAAGATGGTAAGTCTGATCCTTCAATTCCCTCAGGTAGATCACAAATACAGAGATTATTTCTATGGTTCAGATTTTCAATATCTTCTGCCTGTTTCTTCAGCATAGCAACATCAGATTGTAAAGATTTAAGAGACTCAACTGAGTCTTCAAGAACTTCCACCTTTCTTTCCATATAAGAAACTCGGTTCTCCACATGAGATCATTTATCATCCAAAATTTGCAGTTGTTTATCAGTATCCTCCATATACGGTTTAAGAGCTCTTACAACCTCAAGAAGTAACTCCATAGATATGGTATCTACAGCTTTAATAGGAGAAAGAGGATCTTTTTTAGCTCTTTTATTATTTCACGTAGATGCTGTTACTGGGAGCTTGGATGATAATTTATTAATAACAGAAGGGGAAGAAACAGGTGTTGAAGGTGTAGTGTCTAGGTTAGTAGCTCCTGTGCTTTCCACATTTGATAAAAGGGAAAATGAGTTAGATAAAATAATATTGTCAGAGTTTTTATTACTTTGTAATTTACTGTTAGTCAATTAAAGATTTCTAGATCTGTCCATAAGCAATAGATGTAATTTTGCCCAATATGAGGTAACATTGTATCAAATATGACTTCACCTGAGGAAAAAAGCTGATTAAAATATGAGGCAAACTAGATATATTCTGGCTGGAACTAGGATATAATAAGCAGAAAAGCTTAAGGAAATGCTTTACTCCATAAAGAACATCTCAGGCAACGATGAATGCAAGAAATAAATAAATAATTGTGAGGTGAAAACAAAGACGAAAACAAAATGGCGGTCGCAATCGAATCTCCAGGCGATCACCATGAATTCCAATGAAGTTATAGCATATAACGGCTCTTAAGAGAGTCATCCAAGGGTTAATTAGTTCACTCTATACATGTTCCCCTAACCTTTCCCCTCTTCATTTACAAGAAAAAATACCGCTGAAAATGAGCCGGCCGCTTAGCCTCCTGCCGCTGTCATGGAGCTCACAGAAAGGCGGCCATCTTCTCTCAGCGCCAAGCCACGCACCCCTCATGTTAACAATTTTTAAAGGATGAATAAGTCTTGTGGGGCAGGTGCTGACTTTAAAGTCAGGAAGCATTTGGCTAGCAAGGGGAATAACACCCCACAAAATGACAATGAGTTTAAATATATGTATTGATCCCTCACAGTTTTCAATGTAAGTTCCTACATTTTTTTAAAGGCTGTACTTTTCCATCCATTTTGTGTACCTGACAGCATGCTGAACAACATTTGTTTTTCTCACATAAAACACCATTCAGTGAAGACTATGCAGCACCCCCTCCAACCCAGTCCCCTCTATTCTCTTCAGCCGCTTTTCCAAGAGCCATCCTTCTCCTCCTCCTCTGTATTATGCTCTGCTTTAGAGTACCCTTCTCATCCTTCCTTCCCATAACACAAAGTGATGATTATTTTCATAGCATAGGCACCATGTACCTGCACTTCTTTCTTTTGAAATAAGGGCAAGCACTTCTCAGCAAGGCTGTATAATTTTACTGATGGAGTACCTGCACTTCTTAGAAGCAAACAGGTTCTCTGGCACAGTGAGTATCTGGACTCCTATATGTATTGGGTGTTCATTTTGAAAAGTTAATAAACTTAATAGAGGTAGTGCTGTCCTCAGAATAAATAGGCTAAATTTCCCATAACATTTGGCAACCTTAAATTCAGCCTATACAGGGTTCCTCCTCACGTCATACCAATGTGGGCGTGGTGTGGGCTACAACTCCTCTAAAACAGAGAAGCACTTGAGATGAGCTGTGCCTATGTGGACGACAGCTGTAGGTGAAGATGCAGACTGCAAAGAAGGAGGAGAATGTGTGAATTAAAACTATTTCTTGGTAGATGCCCACTGCGTTATTGTAATCCTGAGTGATACGATTAAAAACAAAGAGTAGGGAAGATGTTCAACCTTAGTATGAGAGTATGGCCAACATGTTTCTCCCATTATTTTACCCTATTCAACTAAAACCATCCTACCTTCAACAACACACCAACCATTGAACATTCAGTATTTGAAGGAACTAGAAAATCAGCTTATCTTTACCACAGATCTGATTACCATCAATTTTGTGCAAACATTCTATGGATGACTCTGGAGAGCTTTTGATCTCTAATTCCCCTGAAGACATCTAAGCATAACAAAAGAAAACACAACTCTTAGATGAATGCAGAGTGAAAAAAGATTGAACAACAAAAAACTAAGCTTCAATACAACTGGCTCAAAACAAACAACACTGGAGACAAGATAAGCCGACACAGACACAACAGAATATAGATGTCATTAACCAAAAAACTTAAAATCTATACTATTCAAACTGAAAGCACAACACAAAGTGGTTCAATAAAAAATTCTATAAAATACAAAATTCCGTAAGCCAAAATGCACAGAAGCTACCAATCGCATTTCTCAATAGTTTTCTGACAATCGGGATAACCATTACACATCTGAAGAAAATATATTGGATACCTACTCAATACAAAAAAGAAAACAACAGCCCCATCCCATTTCTGACAATACCATCTAGCCAAAGGCAAACACAGCAACTACGCTCCTTCAAAGAACTCTCACCAACTGAATTTTTTGATTTTGTCAAAGCAAGCAAGTCAGCCGGCTGCCCCTCTGACCCTTGTACACCTTAAATCTTCAAAAACATTCTACTATCATCTTCAGTGGCCATCCCAGTAAGGACACTTGTCAACAATTCTGTAACAACAGAAGATTTCCCAGAATACCTTAAAAAAGCATAAATAAGCCCCCTTTAAAAAAAAAACTAACATGAATAATTAAGACTCCAACACTTACAGAACCATAGCAAATGGCCCATCCCTTGGCAAACCTATAGAATGAGCTGCTTTCACCCAGTTGTCACAATTAATTGACAATTACATACTTTTTGACTACCAGACTGGATTCCATCCAGGAAAAGGGACTGCATTGGCCCTAATCACTATCTGGGATGATAATAAAAATACAGTAGACAAAACAGATTTGCTGCTCTTCTTCTCATGCACCTTTCAGTGGCCTTTGACATACATTATACACTCATCGAAAGACTTAAGGATGCCGGAATAGAGGCCACAGCTCTCATTCGGATCACATCCTACCCACACAACAGAACAAATATTATACATACCCTGTTCTTTTCTAAAGCATACAACATTAAAGCAGGAGACATTCAGGTCTTTTCAATATCTTTATGAAATCATTATTAGATTTGGTAAATGTGTTTAACGTTACATGCAGTAACTACGCAGATGACATATCAATACTTCTGAAATTGGAAAGCCTAAAGGATTTTAAAACATGAAAACTCTTTGATTGTCCCTGGATCATTGAACAGTGGATGACATGGGTCCACCTCAGATTGAATGCTTCCAAACTGATATTCTCTACTGTGGTGACTGGAAAACCTATGTCCCTCTCTGCGCCTGGCCTGATTATCTAGCACCACCTCCAAAAATATCTTAATAAGTAAAAAAGCTTGATTTTTCCATGGACACCGAATTGACAATGAATCCACAAGTGGATAATGTAGCCAAATCAAGTTTTCTCACAGTGAAACACTGTAATGCAACTTCCCGCACCCAGGATTCCCACAGAAGGGTCAATCTACCATCCCTCTTCCCCTATTAAAATGGGACTATACTAATGGTCTGTAAAATGGCTCAACTTTATCAACTATGAGAAGACTGCAAATAATTCAAATCAGTGCTGCTAGACTCTTACTACATGTAAATCCACAAGCTCAAATCTCACCTGCTTTGAGGGTGCTACACTGGTTACCAGTTGCAAGAAGCTCATCATTCAAGCTGCTTTATATCACACACAAAGCTATACATGACAAAGGATCACTCTTCATCAGGAAGAAAATCAACAAATACATACAACAAAGGAACCATTGCTAAAGAATTGCTCCCTGCTTCATAACTCCTACATAGAAGAAAAGAAACATGGGTAGAACATCTTTCTTTGTTCAAGCAGCCAAACTATAGAATTACTTACCCTTAGACATAAGATCAACAGACAACCCTCTCCACTTCAGAAGATTAGTCAAGAGCTGGCTCTTCCCCAAATGATGAGTATACTCACAACTCAAGAATGTACCACAGCAGTATACTCAGACTTGACTAACTATACTTCTCATAGTATGGAAAAGAGTTATTATTTTACAAGTACACATCACTGTATTTTGAACTATGCCTGCTAGTGCTGGTCACCATAATTAGGACTAGGGGTTGGCGACGAGCTCTGCTCCACTGGCGGAACTAACGGAGTGTTGGGCACTCCGCGCTCTGCTTGGAGTACGGAGTTTGACCAAAACCCCGCTAGCCCTGCCACCAGAGCAGAGCTCACCACGTGCACACTGCAGCCCAGTTATGGGCCACACAGCGCAAGCACAGACAGTCTGCGCCTGCGCTGTGTGGCCCATAACTGGGCTGCAGTCCGCAGACGTCAGCTGACACACGCCAGTGCACACTGGAGAGGCCAGTGCACAAGAGGCTTGAAATGGCAGGTGTGACTGCCTACGGCCCACTCCTGAATGTGCCCGATCTCAGAAGCGCGAAGCAGGGTGGACCTTGCTAACCAGGCCTGACCCCGCTTACCGCTTCCGAGATCGGGGGCATTCAGGACTCCGCGGCTCATGGAACTCCGCCTCTGTGGAATTCCACAGAGTTTTTAATCAACCCCGTGAAATTCCACGAAGTGTAACTCCATGAACTCTGCCCAGGCCTAGTTATGACCTAGTTTCTATAGAAAAAGCTGTTTTTTGCTTGCCTATATCTTTGGTACCGCCTGACGAATCTTCACAAAAAAATTCCCCAAAAATTCGACAGTCACATGAGCTGCTGTCTGGAAAACTTCAGGGTGATCCGTCAAGCAGAGGCCGAGATAAATGGGGGGGTGGAAATTTAGAGCATTTCCCATGTTTATTCCCTTGGGAACAATTGAACAGCGATGGTGCAAAACCCACTGGATGGAATTACACCAAATTTGGCAGAAAGGACGCTCTTTGTCCAGAAAGAGCCCTTTTTGTTATTTGGTATAAATCCATTAAGTAGTTTTTGAGAAATTTAAGGAAATCCAAATTTGTATATATTGGGACGCGAAAGATTTGCAACCCCTCCTGAACTCGTGCTGAGATCTGATTGGCTGTCAAAACTTCAAACCAGGAAGTGATAGCAGCCATCTTGGGACTCGGCTTGAGCCAAGTCCCAGAAAAAAAAATATATATATACAAGAGGTGCCAGGGTATGAACACCCTGACCCCTTAGCTCTTGTGCTAAAAAGCATTTTTAAAATTTTACTGCCAGAGTCATAGTGGATCCATGGATCTGCCATAAAATGATCATTTAAAAAAAGAAGCGCGGTCTCCCATGCTTTGTTATGATTGTTGGAGGGGAGCCATGTGGCCCTACTCAGGGAGCCACTGATGGCCCTGGGGGCCGCCACCTCCAGGGTCGGCTCCTGCTATGTCCCAGGGTGCCCACTCCAGGACATAGCTGTTTGCTGTGGCTTGGTTGAAGCTTTGAAGCCACAGTTAAGCCGCAGCAAACAGTCCACTGTTTGACAGAGGGATCTTTCAAGAAGGTCCCTCTGTTAAACAGTGGAGCTTTCATATCTGTTCCCTGCATGCTTGCAGGGGACAGAGATGAAATGCTTCAGCAAGCAGGGAGCTGCTATTTAAACAGCTCCCTGCTTGCTGAAGCAATGACACAGCGAGGGAAGCCTTAAGGCTTCCCCGTCGTGCCAGATGGACCGTAAAAGGCATTTTGTTAAAATATGTTTTTTAATGTATATATATAGGGACCACAGGGAGCCCTTGAGGGCTCCCTTGTGGTCCCACATAGCCCATAAAGGCTAAAAAAAATAATAGAGAGAAAAAAAGCATTCAGGGTTCAAGCCCAGCCGGACTTGCTTCCCTCTTTTTTTAAGTTCTAATTATTTTAAATTTTAAAAAATAACAGATACATTTTTGTATCTTAAATTGCGCAGAAATATCTAATTCTAAGTATATCATCTATCAAAGCCTAAAAAACTCGCTATCTCTCTCTCACTTTCTCTCTCTGTCTCTTTCAATCAATTTCTCCCACTCACACACCCACTCAGACACTTACGCACCCACTCACAGACCCACTCAGACACTCACACACCCACTCACAGACCCACTCAGACCCTCGTGCAACCACTAACAGCCCCAGTCACACCCTCACTCACCCGCTCACAGACCCACTCAGATAATTACGCACCCACTCACAGATCCACTCAGACTGTCACACACCCACTCTCAGACCCATTGACAGCCTCATGAACCCACTCACAGGCCCCCGCACACACTGACTCACCCACTAAAAAACTGATGTATGCACTCTCACACTTAGACAGACACTCTCAGCCTCAGATACTCCCTCACACCTATTCTTACACCCAGAGAGTCTGCGGCCAACTCCCTCTGTGCAGTAAGGTGTTGGGTGGTTACGGGGTTGTCCGCAGGGTCTGGCTGCAGGCCAGGTCTTGAGGGGAACCTTTGCTGAGCATGAGTGAAGGCTGTGCACAGTGCAAGGTTGGGTGCTTATAGGGGGTCAGCGTCTGGGCCTGGCCAGAGGGCAGGCCCTGTGACCAACCACCACTGCACAGGGCCAAAGGCCGTGCATGGCGATTGTTGGATTCACGTATAATAATGAAAATTAC
This sequence comes from Pleurodeles waltl, assembly GCF_031143425.1. Classification (NCBI taxonomy): domain Eukaryota; kingdom Metazoa; phylum Chordata; class Amphibia; order Caudata; family Salamandridae; genus Pleurodeles; species Pleurodeles waltl. Next base: position 822,807,652 of record NC_090436.1, read on the forward strand.
TATATGTTAAAAAAATATAGAAATTCACTGAAAAAAACAAAGGTTACAGGGACATTATAGTTAGGAAATAGAATTTAAAAAAACATAGAAAGCCACTTAAAAAAAACAAAGGTTACAGGGACTTTATAGTTAGGCTCACATTTTAAACGTACAAAACCATAGAAATTCACCAGTTATAGTCAGAGTTACCTCAACTAACTATAACTTGTGCCCTAAGGTAACTATAACTCACGTCCTTGCCATGTACTGCTAATTAACCCACAAATTTAAGGCACTCATGACATCTTTGATAACATCACTGATAATATCAATGTAATAATTGCAGTAAAAGTTTTGACGAAAAAACTGTGCATGGCGAGAGTCCGAGTTATAGTTACCTTAGGGCATGAGTTATAGTTAGGAGTCAATATGATTTTCACAAACCTATTGGCTGTAAATATGCTCCTAGTGAACCATTGTTTTCTTTATATATAAGGGATGCAAAAGAAACATTCCTATAATGGAAATTAACACTACCATTAAAGGAATGACTCTTTTGCATCCTTACCACCCACACAACTTCACTGAAGTCATGTCCTCACAATGGAAATGAGTTCCCAGTGGTGGGGGGTGTGGCCAAGAGCGGTACGATGACAGGCATGTTTTAGCAGTGCTCCACACCATCCACCCTGCAACCGCACTGAATCTAAGCTTTGGGCCCAGCATCCATGCTACTCCCTGCTGTTGGGAGATACCTGGAGTGGTGGGGAGTCATCACCCATGAAACTGAAAGGGGATTGAACCCCCTATATCTTCGACGACAACTGGATTGCGGGCCTCACTGCCAGAGCAACATGGCAGCCAATGCTGAGGCCTGAGGCATGGCCCTGCACACACAAGAGGCCCCCACCTGCCACTGTGCCTTCCTGCTCGGCCTCTGAGACTTGTGGCAGGAGCTCTCTCTATGGGAGGACTTTCGGTGTCCGAGTGGGGCACGGTGCACTACCGGACCTGCAGCTGTGCTGCTGCCTCAGCTGCTGCACCCACATGAGGCGACCTGCGCTGGGAAACGTTGTCGAAACTACAGCCACTCCGGAAACTGCCACACTAGCGGCAGGGTGCAATTGACTTTGTGCTGCAATAGCGTGGACTGGATGATTCAGCCCAGACAGCAGCCTTCCTTGGTCATTCCCCCAAACTCCATACTGAGACACACTGTGTTCGGCATGACTATCATTTCCAAAGACCCATCGCCGGACTATTGGTGCCCATATCAGGGCAAGGCACAACAGTAGGCCACTGCCTGAGCTACTGTGACCCTTGCTGTCATCAGCGGGGGACTGGACTTTGCAGGCACATTGACACCCACTCCGGGGTCTGACCTAACGCTGCTGGCCCACACCTTCCTTGGAAAGCAGTCATCCTGGCTGGGGAGGCCCACCTGACGACAACCCCCTAAATTTAGCTCTCTGAAGATTGCCACAAACTACAGCACCCTCAGCACACTGTAGGACTTCTTTTGAGCTTAGCAGCTTATCCACTGCTCCCTCCCCAGATGACTTCCACCACGAATTAAAGACCGATGAGGGGAGATAACTGCTTGAAGCCTCTGAAACTTATTTAAACTTACTATGAGTGCACTGGAACCACACCATCCTATTAGGGCTTAAACTCCACCCTCACATGGTGGGCCGAGCATCACTGTGTCAAGGGCACATTTGATCCCCTTCCTATATCCAGTTTTCTTACAGCAACGGATCCATACTTACCTCCTCCCACCAACGACTTAGACTCCTGTCACCACCTGCTGGAACTGGGCTAATTGGCACAGACACACAGAGATAGCCCTTTGTGCACTGGCATGTGCCTGGGGTGTGGACCTATGGCAGTGGAGGACCCACGCCAACTTGATCACCTGAACATGACCCACCCATGGCCTAATCACTACTTCCTTCAGTGATCACTTTGGAGGGCAGCCCCCTCCCATCTCCTCCCACTGACTGAGACCTTACCACTGCTACTAGATACCCTTAGCCTCCTTGAGGTTCCACTAATAGTCACTGCTGCATTCCTGGGTCCCCCACTATGGTGGCACAGCACCTCTCAGGGAAGCTCTCGTATTCGAGGTCCTCCTTCATCTATTAATTTACTCTTGAAAATAGTGGCACACAATGCAGGTGCCACATCTACACGCCTCATTATACATTCCGGCATCGAAGGCATTCTTCCTTCAATAAGGACAGCCATGAGCCGCCTGAAAGCCACCTCATCAGCACCAAAACCTGTGCTACCTGACCCCCCATCCACAGTGCCAGACAACCCTCGGCTGGAGATCACAGGTGCCCTCCCTGAGCCACCATAGGACAAGCTAGACTAAGTGCTACTAACCATAGTAAGCTCTTGGAAATCTATGAAGGCTGCCCTGTGTCCCTAGTTGTAGAACTAAACTTCCTAAGAGATTACCATCAGAAGCTCACAGATCGGGTGGCCAAAGGGGGGAAAACACTAGCTATGCTGCAGCCCCAGATGACAGACAACCAATGTGCCTTATGAGACCTACATGAATGAGTTTGCATACTGGAAGAGAGAGCAGATGATGCTGGAGGCTGCTCACTCAGGAGCAATGTCCAGAGGGACTGGAAGGGAAGGACCCCTTGTCCTTCTTAGAAACTTGGTTTTGATCATTCATCCCTGCCTCGGACCTTACTGCTTTCTTTTCCGTAGAAAGGGCACATTGTGTCCCAATTTGTCATCCTCCGCCGGGAGCCCCACCTGACTTGGACATCATCTTGAGGCCGGCCCAGCTGGCAGGTCCTTTGAAACTGGAAGACAAACATATCATGCTCTTTCCACATTATACTTTCACAGTGTAATGGCAATTAACTACCTTTTTTGAGTTCATGAGACGCCTCCAGCAAATGGGGGTTCAGTATTTATTGTTATATCCAGCATGTCTCAAAATTCTGGGCCAGGGAGAATCATACTTCTTCACTGACCCCAAAGAAGTCTGGGACTGGATAGATAAGCATTCTTATACCTTGTTGCCTAGAGAATCTGGCAGATCATCTCGACCTCCCAGACCAGGCCAGAAACAGCAGAGCCACTCCCACTAGGGCCCATCCCTGAGACCCCCTCCTCTTAAGGCCCTGGCACTGGAACAAATAATAAGGACTGCAGACAAGCCCTCAAGGCTGCGGGCCAACTTTGGGATGGAGGTTAACCTGTCAGACCTGGACAGTGGTCCACATATTTTCTCCTCTGATGGTGACTCTGACTCCTGTTCCTCACACACTGCACCTCCCTTCCCACTAGTGATGCATCAAACATCTGGGGCCATTATATGACCACAACATACATTGCTCAGTTTTCTCAATGCTCATTGTGACCTTCACCCAACTCTCACAGGCCGACAGGCATGGAGTTGAGACACTCCAAATTCTGCCCGCACACCCTGGCCCAGGCCAACCTCATTATTGATACACATGGTGGACCGTGTTTGCACCCATCTGTTCCTTGCCATGGCCACCCCCCACTCATTCTGATGGTTATCTTTCACACCCAGTCTGTCCGTACCACCAATTGGGTTAGGCTCTACTAGTTATTGTTTGCACTCCTATTCCCATATGCTACCTATTCCCTTTCAAGTACCAGTGGAACAGACATGCGCAATTGAGATACAGGGAGGTAACCTAGCTGCGGGGCAGTAGTCACTAACATCCCCCAGGATCCCTGGGGATGAATTATCCCCAGCTGGCACATCATGGCACTGCTGACCTCCACTAGGTTCCTCACACTCAATGTCAGGGAAATGCATCCAGCGCGTAAGCGTTACTCAATTTACTCATACCTTAAAAGACTACAGCCGCAAATCATTTTTCTTCAGGAAACTCCTACTACAGCAGCAGAACTGTCACACCTTCAGAAATGTTGGTACAGGTTAGTTTATGCTACTACTTATTCCGCCTATGCCTGGGTAGCCATGGTGTGGGTTCGCCTGGGTGTTTCCTTTAAGAACTGTGACAACACCATCAGTAGGGAGGGGTGCTATGTGCTGCTGGAGGGGCAACTCAAACAGTATCGCTGTTTTCCTTGGGAGCATTTACACTCCAAACTCAGACCAGGATGCATTTTGGACGTCACTTTCTGATGTCTTAGCCCACAAAACTCATGCACCATGGATACTAGGAGGTGATTACAACTGTGTCCCTGATTTGCATTTAGATCATTCCCTCCCACTGTTGCCACGTACCCCTGCCTTCACTTAGGCAGAGCGGTTTACCAGTTGGGTGACACACTGTGCTTTGGCAGACTTGTGGAGAGCCCTTTACCCTGCCCCGAGTATACTCCTTCTGTCAGTACCCCATGATTTAATTGTACTCCTCATATGATGCCCATATTGTAGATGTCCAATGGGGTGTCCCCCATCCTCCTACTCCCACATGGCACCTACCCAGAGATTGCCTGGAGTACCCTCTTTCGGGACACCTAGGAATCACACATACATAATAACTTCACTGAAAATGAAGGTGCAGCCTCCAACAGGACCCCAGAGTGGGGTACCTTTTAGGTGGTCACCCACGGTATTTGCATTCAAGAAATTGTAGGTGTCCATAGAACTCTTGACAGGGAAATTATGAAGAAGGAACAACACCTTCCATAGCTGGCGCGACATGCTGGGCGGACCGCCTTCTGCTTGGCGGCGCTGGACAAAGCACCAACATGTGGATCTCTTGGAATGCCTACAATGCTTTAACCTCACTGCAAATGTGGCTAAGACCCACACGGAAGGTGACAAGTCTGGTCGCCTCCTCGTCTGGTTAATCCATCAAGAGCAAAGGGAGATTCCCATCCTTGAACCCGCATCCCCCACGGGTGCGCTATTGCATACACAGCGTGACAGAACTTTATAGATACTGCTCTGAAATCTATAAAGCCCCCCACCAAGTAGTGGAGGAGGGTGAGGAGCCATTCCTATCACACCTCTCCATACAACATATTACTGCGACCCAACGAGAAAACCTAAATGCTCTGATAACACCTGCAGATGTTAAACAGGTGATCCAAGAGCTGGCCAGAAACAATACCCCAGGCCTCATCGGCCTTACTATAGAATACTATAGTAGTCTGGCATCTTGATTAGTTGATAGGTACAACGAAGCCCTGAGACTAGGTGAGCTACCATCCTCCCTTCGGGTATCATTACTGGTCTCTGTTTATAAATTAAACCGAGACACTACCTGCTTGTCCTCATATCACTGATATTACTAGGGGCAGATTATAAAATACTGGGCAAAATCTTGTCAACTAAAGATGCACAATCCTTCCAGATGCATTCATCCAGACCAAAACAGGTTTGTCGCCGGCATTGCACCTCACACAATCTACATTGTCTTTTTCCTGTACATGATCTGTTCCAGGAGGAATTCCCGTTTGTGGATTGCCTGGTTCTGGACCTGGAGAAGACATTCTACTCATTGAACTGGAATAACCTATTTCAGGTACTTACATGGATGGGCACAGGTAAATGCCTACTGGCCTATGCACGACTCCTGTACACAAAGCCTCTCTCTCGGGTGCGAATAGGACATTACATCTCTGCCACGTTCTCAGTTGAGCGGGACATCTGGCACGGATGCCCCCTCTCACCCTGCTGTTCATGATGCTATGGAACCACTTACCATCGGGCTTAGACAGGATGGTCAAAACTGGGGCACCCCCTTTGCTGGCCGAACACCTGCAGTGTCACTTTACGCTGATGATCTCCTATTGTATCTCTGCGACGCCTGTGCCAATCTAATCCTGATCCAAGAGGCATCCCAGATATTTGCCACACACACAGGGTGTCAACTGGGACAAATCCTTTGTTTTTCTGATAAACACCGATGCGACCCTGCAGGAGATCTATCTGGGCAAAGCGCCCCTCTCCTGGCAGGATTCAGTGGTGAAGTACTTTGGAATTCATCTATATCACTCTCCAGTCGAACTCCTTTACAGGAATTTGTGACCCGCACTAACAGCATTGAAGTCACATGTACTCTTCTGGAAGAAGTTGCCACTTGCTACAATGGAGGAGACTGCTTCATCGAAGATGGTGATCCTATCTTGTCTTTTATATTATTTACCAACCTCTCCATGGTACCTCCCTGCAACGTCTTTCGGAAACTTGATGCATTGTTAATAGAACTCATTTGGGGTAATGGCTGTCGCTGGATAGCCCTGAAAAAGTTACAATTGCCCACCAAAGATGGCAGTTTGGGTGCTCCATCATTTGAGCCCTACTTTCTGGTGGCACAATTGCAATGGGTTGCCAGATGGTTGGCGAACCGCAATCTGGAGGACAGTTGCCATGGTACACAGCCTCTTACCAGCACCACTATTTGTGGCTTCTACTCCCATGGCTTTTAGCAGACTTCCTGCAATCTTTACAAGTGCAGGTTGCTCGTAAATGCATTACCAGAATGCACTTTCTCACATGGCACGTGCCTCCCTACGTTCTAGGATTCCCACATCACGGCCTCCTACGTGACCCAGGCACGTACTCTGCTTCCAACCTCCGTAGCTGGCATGACCGGTCCCTGCCCACAACTGGGAATCTTTTCTCAGATGGCCATCTCCTTTCATTGGAGCGGGTCCAGGAGGACAAATTCCTCCCACCTGGACAATTCCTCATCTGCCGCCAAGTACACAATACTTGCTATAGCTTGGGGGAGGGTGGGCATCTGATCACATGGCTCTATAGGGCACTTCATGACAATACCGGGACCTCCCCAGGGCCTTTACACTCTAAGTGGGAAGATGATATGGAAGGGCACTGAAAGACACTGAATGGGTCCACGCTCTAGCTTTTCCTCATAGCATCCCAAGAAATGCCAGGTTCAAAAACATATCTGATCCCCACTCAACTCAACCATTATGTTCCCATGCTGACCTCACTTTAACTTGGGGGACGCAGACCTCCATAACATGCTATGGTTCCGTCTGACCCGCCACACTTACTGGCAAGGAGTACACACCACTCTCTGAGAGGTCACCAAACCTACTGACATAAACACCTGGGCGGTCTGTGCCCTCCCAATTTTTTAATGCAGGAAGAAACACTCCATATCCTCTTGCTTCACTGGGTTAGCCGTTTTACTGGCCAAACGGACACTTACCCTACAATGAAGGGTCTCCACCGCCCCACCGTTGGCTGCTTGGTGGGGCGCAGTACGCAAATGGGAGACAGCAGAAGGGATCACCCTCCCACTACAAGGAAGCACAACATCTTCACAATTGCTGCATGTCCCATGAATGGGACACACTCCTAACACAATTCCTGCACCTCATGACCTTCCCCCCGTGACACTGAGATCACAACGCAGCAGCTTTAAGAGTCACCAGCGAGCACCCTCCTCGTGACCCATTATCACTCATACCCACCCCCTTGGCCCTTCTCCCCACTACCCTTTGACGTCTTACTCTACGAAGGCATGTATCAAGACCGCCTCACTGCTCCGCCTTCATTGATATTCTTTTTTCCGTTGTGCTACTGTTCATACTTCTCCTTGTTTGGCAATAAATGTCTAGTCTGCCTCAAGCCTACCCCTTCCCACATCCTAGTTGTTTACCCTGCAGTTGCATTTTTGTTTTTATCTCATTGTTTTCTGATTTCATTTTACCACACTGTAGTAGGCCATGAATGCACTAAGACCCATATTTATACTTTTTTAGCGCCACATTAGCGGGGTTTATTACACAAAAGCAGCGCAAACGGACAAAATACAATTGTATTTTGTAAGTTTGAGCTGCTTTTGCGTCAAAAACTGACGCAAATGCGGCACAAAAAAAGTATAAATATGGGCCTAAGTTTTGGTGTTACACGCATTATGTCTACCTCTACAATTCCCTTCTCTGGGATTCATTTTGCATTATTGTGTTTACGTAAATTTTAAAAATCTGATAAAAAATGGATTTTGAAAAAATAGTTCCCAGTGGTACTAACCTCCCAAGAGGCGCATACGAACTGTTTGTCGAAAACACTTCAAATACAGCAGTTTTACACATGTTCAACAGAGGCCAAGGCACTCGTGAAATGCAAATATAAGATCAGTAGTCCATAGGTACTGCAATGACAGATCAGTAATCAAATTTAAGTAAATCATACAGGTGAACAGAAATTCCAATTGAGTCCTTGGGATGAAAAGTTCATCTTTTAATGGAACACAAAACAGCCAACACGTGTTACGTCATAGGAGAAAGTGCTCCCCGCGACTTCCTCAGGGCTGTAAAGGATACCAAGATACATAAACATAAAGTAAAAAATATATAATAAACGCATGATACAATAAAGTAATGATTTTTAACAATAGAGTTACTGTACAACCAAAAGAAACCCACGTGACTTGGTGATCATCACACTTAATACACTCAAGTGAACTCATGGCAAAATATGTGTATCGAAATAGGATGATGAGAGAAAATCCTCTCAACCGTAACATCCGATTTGGAGAGGGCATATTTTGCCATGAGTTCACTTGAGTGTATTAAGTGTGATGATCACCAAGTCACGTGGGCTTCTTTTGTTTGTACAGTAACTCTATTGTTAAAAATCATTACTTTATTGTATCATGTGTTTATTATATACTTTTCACTTTATGTTTATGTATCTTGGTATCCTTTACAGCCCTGAGGAAGTCGCGGGGCGCACTTTCTCCTATGACGAAACACGTGTTGGCTGTTTTGTGTTCCATTAAAAGATGAACTTTTCTTCCCAAGGACTCAATTGGAATTTCTGTTCACCTGTATGATTTACTTAAATTTGATTACTGATCTGTCATTGCAGTACCTATGGACTACTGATCTTATATTTGCATTTCACGAGTGCCTTGGCCTCTGTTGAACTTGCTTTTGTCTCTGTGAGATACTGTTGGAGGAGGGGGAAGATCCTCCGGCCAGGAGCACCGTGCCCTGAATTGTTTGTATCTATACAACTAATGTGGTGAATGTTGTGAGCGCTTATATTCCCTTGATTTTTCTTCCCAATTTTTGTCTATTATCTAAAGCAATTTTACACAACAACTAATTAATCTTGCAAACACAGAAGAAATCAGTCTACAAATGGAAAAAAACATAAAAATAACTACTTTTATCTCCCATTACTGCTTCAAGCGCCAACTGCGGACAAACTTACACATCCCCAAAACACCTTATAAGAACCAATGGGTGAAGGCGAGCACCCCAAAATCCCTTCCTGTGCTGTCTAGGTTTTATTGTAGGTTGTATATTGTCTGCTGTGTGTTGTGTTTTGTGCTGGCAAAACAGCTAAAATTTGCCTCTCGGTCAGACCGGTGGGTTTGAAGGGTAACAGATTCTTGTAATTCAGCATTGCCTATTGCATGCTGTACCTTAAGCACATAGAAACATTAAGGCCCATATTTTTACTTTTTGACGCAAACCAGCGCCGGCGCTGGTTTGCGTCAACATTTTTACCGCTGGCTAATGCCATTCCTACGCACCATGTGGGCGCCTTATTTAAGGAATGACGTTAGCCAGCACTGCGGACTGGTCAGAGTAAAAAAAAATTACTCAAACCAGGCAGCGCCGGCGTAGGGGAAAATGGGAGTTGTGCGTCAAAAAATGGTGCAAGTCGTAGGTTTGAGGCAAAAATCGTGCCTCAAACTGGACTTGCACCATTTTTTGACGCACAACCCCCATTGAAATGACTCCTGTCTTAGCAAAGACAGGAGAAATGCCCCCTTGCCCAGTGGCCATGCCCAGGGGACTTCTGTCCCCTGGGCATGGTCATTGGGCACAGTGGCATGTAGTGGGGCCCAAATTAGGCCCCCCCATGCCACTTTACATTTTTTAAAAAAAAATACTTACCTCAACTTACCTGTACTTACCTGGGATGGGTCTCCCCAACCATGGGTGTTCTCCAGGGGTGGGTGAGGGTGGCAGGGGGTGTCCCTGGGGGCAGGGAAGGGCACCTCTGGACTCCTTTCATGGTCAGAGACCATGGAATTCAGCCCACAGGTCCCTTAACGCCTGCCCTCACCCAGGCGTTAAAAAACGGCGCACATCAGGCTGTGCGCCGTTTTTTAAGGCCTGCCCCCTCCTGTGCGTCAAAATGACGCTGGAGTATAAATAAGTCGCACAGGCCTTAAAGTCATTTTTTAGGCGGGAACGCCTACCTTGCATGTCATTAATGCAAGACTGTTTCCCGCATCCAAAAAATTACGCACACGGAGGAATTTTGACATCCGCGGGCGTCAAAGTTTAAATATGGTGCACTGTTTGCGCCGAATGTGCGTCAAAACTTTTGACGCTCATTCGGCGCAAACAGAGTATAAATATTCCCCTAAATATATATCTTTCAAAAAGGCTTTAAAAAGTATTTAACAGTGTGTTTTCAATATTCTGAGGGGGAAGGCCTATTTCTGGAGTCAATCCCCGCAGTTCCCTTAAGTCATCTAGAGATGAGGGGCAATATACACTATCATCTTGTAACAGCATATAAGAGAGTATATCCACAGCCTCAGTTGAGTCACAGACTGAAGAGGGGAAGAGCATTGTAGGCTTTTTATATGTTCGGATATTAAATCGTGTTGTTCATCATTCGTACTGTCCCCGAAGATTTGCATCTTTCGTTTGATAATAAATATTACATTTGGGGCCAGATATATCTAAGGATTTTGCATTTGCAAAAAGTGTGAATCGGTAAATTCCATCGTTTGCAAATGCAAAATAGCCTTTCACGATGTATGAAAGGCATTGCAGTCCCATTTCAGGGAATCACCGTTTTTTGCGATTCCCTAAAATTGTGACTCCGAATAGGGAATCTCAATTTACGATTCCCTAAATAGGAAATCGCAAATAGGGAATTCTTATTTGCGATTCCCTATGCACATGTATCAAGCATTTCCTAAATGCGAACTGGTATATTGGAAATGCAATTACCACCAACCCCAAGTTGGTGGTAACCATGTGCATTTTAAAAAAATCCATTAAAACAATAAAAGTGTGTTTATTAAAGTGCCATGTAGCGCACACATGCCCCTAGGGCACATGTGTGCTTTACATGTGCACAGTTTTTTTGGGTGGTGCCTTAGGCCCTCAGCACCCTTTGTTTTGCATTTCCTAATTTTGTGAATCCCTTAGGAAATGCAAAACTATTCGCACCTATGGACCTTCAGGCCCATAGGAACGAATGGACTCTCATTCCCTAATAGCGATTCCCTAATAGCGATTACGAATTTTGAGTAATCGCTATTAAGTAATCGCTATTTTGTTACATTCCGTTTTGCATTACCTAAATAACAATGACCTAAAATTCGCTATTTGGGTAATGCAAAATGGAACTTTGATACATCTGGCCCCTGGCAATAGGTCTTTGTGGATGTCTCAAGGTTTGCACTATCTCATGTGAACTTGTCTTGTGTGAGGCACTGAGCAAAATGAGATCAAGAAATGTGTGTCTTGTATGCACTTGAGTTGAGGATCCTTATTTCTGGAAACTTTTCAGCATTGATGTAATATATGGGCACACAGGTGCACAACGCATAGTCATGGCTGTTCCTGCTCTGTTGACAAGATGTATTGCCTACACTGTGCCAAGAGGCCGCAGACTGGGATCTGTAGTGTCTGGGGAAATGCTTTCTAATTCTATTAGCGCCTACTCCATCATAACCATCTTGCTAAATGTGGGGCTATGAGGTTCTCGAATCTGGCATGTCAATCATCGTACATATTCTTATTAAATAAACGTTGACTTCCTTCTCATTCAACCTCTGTATTATCAGCAGCGGCGCCATTCACACACACCAACCCAAGGGGGATTTGCCATTGTTTCTTCGGAACGCAGGAAAGGAGACCTGCCCTTGTTACTACCATTCTGCTGAGCTTACACTCACAACAGATCATTTTTGTGTAACCTACTTTCAAAACTATTTGGCACACAAGGAGTCGTGTAAGGTATTACCAGAGTTATCCTGTAAGGAGCTCTGCATAACCTCGAGATTTGCAACAAATGATGCACTTGTGTTACAGTGAACTGGTCATTAAGGATCGCGTCCCCAGAGATGTTTACAATCTGGTTGCCACCAGCAACAAGTTATACAGAGATGGACGACCTTATTCTGGTGTCCGCAGTATTCCCGAGAGGTACTACTGGGGATTCAATTTTGCCGGGTGCGGTATTATCCGTCCATTCCGAGCTCCACAGGTTGAAATATGGTATAACATACTAATACCACTCTTTTCTCCATTCCAAAGTTGTAAAACTTAAAATCTATTTTTTAATATGCACAAACAGGTTGCGCCATGAGAAATGTGTAGTGAAAAATACTTGATGGTTTGTGCAAGTTTTGCACACAACGTGTCATTACAGTTCTGGTGCAAACATCTGTTTGCACCCAAAGTGAAATTGAGGACGCCTCCGGATGATTGCTTCAGTGTTACCCACTGAAAGAGCACGGTCTAGCATGCTGCTGGACAGTTTAAATGTGGCGTACAATAGAAGCTTGGGCAGGGCTCACGCAACGCATTTTTAGCTCCAAAAGGTAGAATGCTGTTTTTGATTTTTTTTTTGCTGTATTTAATACAGGCAAGTACAGCATCCTCACAATCCCCTTTCTTGCCCTTGGTAGCAAGAATATATTTAAGAGAAAAGGCGCATTTCCAAACGTATTTTACATTCATGGGAGAAGGCGAGGATGGGGGAGAGGACAGGGTGGCAGCCTAAACTATTTATGCTGCTACTATGCCAACAAGAACATCACAAACTGTTTTTACATTAGGAATTGATTTTATTAATTTTTACGTTTGTTTTTCACGCTGATGTAGCACACCTGGGTCAAAGATGTGAGGTCACTTCAGTTAATTGTGTGATAAACGGTCAATGAGTCACAGCTAATATGCATGATAAACAGTGGGAGTTGTGGGCTAAAATGCACTTATGAAAAGCCCCTGAAGAAAGTTCATAACTGGGTTAAAAAACGTCTGACCTGATGACTTTTGAGTTGTTTTCTGCAGTGTTAGAGTTTCAGTTTCGGGAATTTAGGCTTTAATGCAGAAGTGGCTGTTTGGGGGTAAGATTGGTTTTGGGCAGTGGTGGTTCTGAATTTTAGAACTTCCCGTTGCAGAGAACGTCTACGTCTTAGTCCTCCTGCACTTACAAAAATATTCAGCAATTCAGCTGTCTATGGCAGACTGGCATTACGGATGGCTTAGTGAAGGGGGCAGCAAATTTCTATTTGTATTCTTGCTGCAGTTGGCACCCATGGGTAGTGAACCATGTGACTTCATGTCACATCATGTACATACAATGAAAGGAAATAAACTTTCCAACACAAGTCATGACTTGCCTTAGAAATCCCACCACAATATTTTGTGTTGGCTTTATGTCACATTTATGACGCAATCCTGGTGCAAAGTGCTAGTAAATCAGGGCTTTAGTATAGTCAACATGCTTCTGCCCTCTTTGAAAGTCATAAGCCTGGTCAGCGGCATTCGTCGGGACTGATGATATCATGTCATGTCACATGTAACTTACAACGTCAAGAACTTCAAAGGAATTGGCATCAGATGAGGTTACAGTGAAACCTACATTCCTAAGTAACAATAGTAAATATATCACTAAAACATTAACATGACTAGAATAGACTGAAATTGATTGTTGTTTTGGCATTGTCTGGGAATGAAGCATTACTTAGATGCTGTAACAGAATAAAACACTCATAATAGTTGACATTTATGAAAGGAATATAATACAGAGGGGGTCATTTTGACCCTGGCGGTACGGGACCGCCAGGGCTAAAACGACGGAAGCACCGCCAACAGGCTTGCGGTGCTTCCAGGCGTATTACGACCGCGGCAGAAGCGCCACGGTGGCACCGCCGGGGCCGGCGGTATTCCGCCACTTTTGCCCCGGCGGTGCCCAGGGGATTACGAGTCCCCGACCGCCAGCCTTTTTCTGGTGGTGTGAACCGCCAGGAAAAGGCTGGCGGTACGGGGAGTCGTGGGGCCCCTGGGGACCCCTGCACTGCCCATGCCACAGGCATGGGCAGTGCAGGGGCCCCCTGACAGGGCCCCGTGCAGCTTTTCACTGTCTGCATAGCAGACAGTGAAAAGCGCGACGGGTGCAACTGCACCCGTCGCACGGCCGCAACACCGCCGGCTCCATTTGGAGCCGGCTTGCATGTTGCGCCCCACAGCCCCGCTGGGCCGGCGGGCGGAAACTTGGTTTCCGCCCGCCGGCCCAGCGGGGATGTCCAAATTGGCACTGCGGGAGTGCTGCCGCATTGGCGGCCGCCCGGCGGTTACAGCTTGGCGGCCGGCGGTATCCGCCTGCCAAGGTTGTAATGACCCCCAGAATGTTAGAAATGGGGTCTCTAGGTGGCAGTGGTTTGCACCCCGTCCAAGTAGGGACCCTTACTCTAGTCAGGATAAGAGAAATATGCAGCTAAGATAACTCCTGCTCACCCCCTTGGTAGCTTGGCACTAGCACTCAGGCTTATCTCAGAGGCAATGTGTAAAATATTGTACACACACACAGTAGCACACACAGTAACAGAGTGAAAACACCACAAATGTTCTCCACGCCACATCGCTTTAGAAAAATAGTCACTATTTACCTGAATAAAACAAGACCAAAACAACAAAAATCCCACATACACAAGCAAAGATACACATTTTTAAAGATCAAACTTCAGTAAAGCGCTTAGAAACACAATAGCTGCAACTGAGGCTATCACGACATCATTGATGGAGCCGTTCCCAACAGTCCAACACCACTCGCAAGGGAGTGTGGGCCGGTCATGGAGTTGCACGAACCCCCAGGTACAGTACCCTTGAAAAAGATGAAACAATGATGTTGCACGGAGTCGAGGAGGTGAGGTGTCGCTGTAGCCTGTGTGGGGTCGGTTCCTTACTGCTACTGGGGAGGTGAGGCATTGGTTCCTTCCTGCGAGGCAGGGCAGGTGAGGCGTCAGTTCCTTATGGTTGCAGGGAAGGTGATGCAGAGTCAGGGGTGAGGCGTTGGTTCCTTATGATCCGGCAGGGTAGATGAATCCAGCAGGTCAAGATTTGCGGCGTTAACTTTGAGGTGTTGCGATCACACCATGGGGCCACAGGTACTGCAGTGAAGTCAGGTGTCCTGGATGTGAGGGACATGGCACTCAGGACTCATGCTGTAGCAGGTCTTCAGAGGTGCTGCAACGGCTTAGGGCCTGCGGTGTTGGTCGCGGTCATTGCACTCAGCGGGGACCAAGGCTCCTGGTGCAGGCAGCAGAGCGAAGTCAGACAGCGGCTCTGGAGTCAATGCACTTTGTTTCTTCTTGGTTTCACCAGAACTCACTTACAAGGGCTCAGAAACTGGATTTGGCACCACTGGCAAGTTGGGACTCTCAGCAAGGAAGTCCAGGTGGTGGCAGATGAAGTCTTTGATGTCCCTTAGGCCTCTAATAGGAGGCAAACCCAGTTCAAGCCCTTGGAGAACCTTAAAAAAGCAGGATGTAGAAAGCAAAGTCCAGTCCTTTCACTCCCAAGACAGAAGCTGCAGGCCAGCAGAGCAAACAACAGGCAGAGTGGCAGTGCCTTCTACAGCATCTAGCTCTTCTTCCAGGCAGCATGTTCTCAGTCCAGAAGTGTTCCGAGGTTGTGGTCTCAGAGGCCCAATACTTATACTCATTTCTGCCTTTGAAGTAGGCAAACTTCAAAGAAACGTCTTTGTACAAGACCCTGCATTTTATGCCCTGGCCCCAGACACACTCCAGAAGGTTGGAGACTGCATTGCGTAAGGGCAGTCACAGCCCTATTCGGGTGCACGTGTCAGCTCCTTCCACCACTCTAGTCCAGGAAGACCCATCAGGATATGCAGGGCACACCTCAGCTCCCTTTGTGTGACTGTCTAGAGAGAATTCACGAACAGCTCAACTGTCATCCTGACCCAGACATGAATTCCACAGACAGACAGAGGCACGGAATGGTTAAGCAAGAAAATGCCCACTTTCTCAAACTTACAATTTAAAACCAACTTCACCAAAAAAAGTATTTTTAAATTGTGAGTTCAGAGACCCCAAACTCCACATATCTATCTGCCCCCCATGGGAAATTACACTTAAAAGATATTTCAAGGCAATTCCCATGTTAACCTGTGGGAGAGATAGACCTTGCAATGATGAAAACGATAGTTTGCAGTATTTCACTATCAAGACATGTAAACCACACTAGTAAATGTTCTACCTTTTAAATACACTTCACCCTGTCCATGGGACTGCCTTGGGCCCACCTTAGGGGTGACTTACATGTAGTGAAAAGAGAAGGTTTGGCCTGGCAAGTGGGTGTACTTGCCAGGTCGAACTGGCAGTTCAAAGGTCACACACAGACACTTCAGTGGCAGGTCTGAGACATGTTTACAGGGCTACTCATATGGGTGGCACAATCACTGCTGCAGGCCCACTAGTAGCATTTGATTTACAGGCCCTGGGCACACATAGTGCACTTTACTAGGGACCTAAAGGTAAATCAGATAGGCCAATCATGGATAAACCAATCAACAATACAATTTAGACCCTTTAGCACTGGTTAGCAGTGGTAAATTGCCCAGAGTCCTAAAGCCAGCAAAAACGAAGTTCAGCACAGGTTCAAAACAGGATTTCAGAATTCAAAAAGACAGGAAAACCACATCAAGGGTTGACAGGTCTAACACAAAACTGCTCAATACATCTGATCATATGACAGTGTGTGTTTTCTTGGTTAAGCTACTGGTCCTGGTACCCGAAGACTGTGTTGTGCATACATAGCTTCTGTACTAGGTCAAAAAGAGACTTGGCTTTGATGCAATCAGTTTATTTCTCTGTGCCTCTAATTGAATATGTGCAGTTTAATGTAAAAATGCTGTATCAAAATATCCAAAGCAAAAAGTTCCACAACCGCTCAAACCCGGTCATGCAATACCTGCAGTACCTTTCAGTCCAGACTTTAACCCACAATGCCTAGATTTGGATGTTAGAGAAATTTGTAAATAGAAAATGTATGGATTATTTTTTTACTCTCATTCTGCCCTAGATCTGGTACAATTGGGGTTCTGACCAAGAAACAGTAGAGGGTGAGCGTTAGAAGACATTGCCAATAGAATGTAGAAGATGTTCAATGGTTGAAGCTGTCACCTTCATTTTGCTGGATGCATCAGCAGCCTTCAAAACAATCTCCTATGCTGTATTACTGCTAGATTGAAGGAGATTGGTCTTGGAGGTCGTGCCTGGCAGTTGATAACCTCCTATCTTTCTAACCATAGACAGAAGATAAAAATGGACAGAGCGTTTACAGGGAACTTTCCTGTGAATTTTAGGTACTGTAGGTCTCCTCGGTAAGCCCTCCGCTCTTTAATATATATATCACTCCACTGCAAAAATGTATGCAATTCAAAATACACCTATTCATATTTGCAGATGGCACTCAATTGGTGATTAGGCTAGAGGGAGGTCAAAATTTGAACTGTTCAACCTTCAAAACATGCTTGCAGGAAACAGTTAAATGGATGGGAAGAGATGCACTCCAATTGAACTCTCACAGAAAGGGGTGATGCTCTTAAGACCTGATAAATAGATTTGAGTCATTATATGGTTGCCATCAGATTTGGGTGTGGCTGCAGCTCCCAAGTCAGTGGTCAAAGATCTGGGTATGCCTTGGTGATAATCTTTCTTTCCAAAGTCATAAATAAAATAGCATTGATTTGTCTGATCTATCTCAAGCTGTAAAAGAGAGTAGCAATAGCAGTACATACTTTGAACAGAACTCAGGTTAGCCTCTTGTAATAGTTTTTCCTGGGGATAAATTAGAAAGAGATCAAACAAATGCAAAAGGTTTAGAACATAGCCGAATGCCTTACAGTCAGGCTTCCAAATGGGACCATGATCTCTCCCCACCAGAGAACGCTTTATTGGCTTCATGTGCAGAAGAGAATTCTGTTTAAGGCTGTATGTCTGGTTTTTCAGGGTTAGGGAAAAACTGATCCAACATACCTCCAGTGAAAAGTGCTTAAATACATTTTTGCACATTGCCTTCACTCACCTTCGGACAATCCTCTAATAATCCCCCTGTTTCAAATTGGTCCATCAGGTGGTTACTCGTTGAGCTGTTTGACAAGTATGGCTTGGAATACCCTTCTCTGCTCATTGACGAGAATTAAGGCCTATTCCATCTGTAGAAAGGTTCTAAAAACACCTCATTTCAGTGATTTAGCAGAAACTGAGGATCTATTTTCATAGAGTCAGAATGTTTTATCACCAGGAAGCCTTTCCAGGCAACGGTTTAGCATTCTAGAAGACATTAATCATTACATAACTTGCTAAACAGTTCCCTGCAGCCCACAGTTTGCAATCTTGGACCAATGGTGCCCAGATTGGTCGCTTCAGTCCCCAGCAGCCCAACTCAGCACATGCCCATGCTTCTGACCCACACTCCAGGCCCACTCTTCCATTCTTTAGAGTATATCAAACAGCAGAAGCACCAATGGCGAGAAACCTGAGTTTGTTCTGCAGGTTTCACTGCAATCTTCTTGTTCAACTCCTCAAAGTGCTACAGTTTTGAAACTTCACCCTGACACCCCAGGTGGACCATCTATTACTTTGTACAGCTCATGTCTACTATTTATCAGTGAAGTCAAGATCCCCTCATTGATCCCATCACCCTCTCTCCCTACCGATTTGTGTAGTTGAGCCACAGGTGAGGAAAAGTAGCCACTGAACAATCTCAACTCTCCATTGCTGAATGGGCCATAATCACTATATTGGAGGAAAATTATGCCTTTGCTGCTCTTCCCCTGAATGGGACTTCTGCAGCCCAAGGCACTTGAGTGCTACAGCAATCACTCCCTGTATGGGTACTGTATAGGCCGCAATTATTTCAGCTCATTTTGTCCCTGGCAGGTGTCCCATTGGCCCTTCAAGAAAGTGGAGGCCAGGGCCTCAGCTCCCCCAGTGAAGGAACACCTGTACATTTTAGAGATTTCTGACAGGAAGACAGATATCTCTGTGGCTTCAGCAGATCTGTTGGTGCAACAACGCCACTGAAGGCACTGTAGGCTGCCTGACACATAAGGTTTGTTTTTCCCTATGCAATAAACCAATGTTTGATTTCCTTGCCTAATATCACCTTGCGTCACATGGCGAGCCTGGCCAACAAATCTAGTGATGGTAGTCTCACCCTAAGCACATAGCAAGTAGTACACAGCAAAGGGACATTCAGTGAGCTATGCCCAAAACAACTGTAATGAACAACTGTACTGTCCCTGAATAAATGATCTTAGGCTTATGCAAGACACATAAACAAGAGAGATAGAAGCACATTACAAATAAATATAGTGTAGTGTTTGCAAAAAACATAATTGGCCTAAGGTAAAAAGAGAAGTTGAAGAGCAGAATTGATTAGATTCAGAGAAAAGCACACTGGGCCTCCCAGCAGCGATAAGGATAGTAACTTTGGATAGAACGATGGCCCAGAGAGTAGGATAGCTTAGCTTTAAACTATGATGAAACAAGACAGAGCTAGCAGTAGATGGCCAACAGCTTGGCTGGTCAATTGAGAGTATTACGGCAGCCATTGGTGAGAGGCATTTCACATTGTAGGATGGCCACAACTATGAATACCATGCTTGGAAAGTAACAAAGTCTTGGAGACGGACAGTCAGTTACTGGAGACAAAAGGTGGCAGAATACCAGTGTAAAATATGACCATTGATTTTGGGGAACGATGATGCATAAGTGTGCATTGGAGAGGACAGCCATAGAGTGGAGAGCAAACACACTTCTTGTGTTGCACAATGATAGTGCAAAGGCCAATCTCTGGCCATAAATGGAGAAAATGGTGAATAGTTTTCCATTAGAGAATCATAAGTCATGTCACTGGAAAATAGGAAAAATCTGCTAGGATAGAAAAATGATCTATAACTGGAGAATACCTTTTAGTTGGTGCAGTGGTCAGATAATGAAGAAAGGGAACTGACTGCATAATCCAAAGACCACACATCAGAGAGTGTGGCAACTAGATACGCTCACAACATAACAAGAGGTTGGAGAGTAGGCGTTCTTCTCTTGAACTGATCTCTGTGTAGAGCCCGGTCAGCGTTTTGAAGGGCTGCAAATTGTATGAGGAGAGGAGCCTGCACAGGAATAGTGATCATCAATCAGTGTTGCTTAGTATCTCCTAAAGCTAGGAATTTCCCCATTTATGAGAAGACAAGAAGAGGGTAGCATCAAGAACATTATGGTGGATTTTGGTAGAAGACCTTGTAGGTAAGTCTGCAGGGACAATCTGCAGCCTTTAGGGTAACGTCCAATCCTGAGCCACCCCACAAACCTTTCTCTGCCCTTTTTGGACGGCCCCAAGAGGATAAAATATCAATCTGCAATTGAGCAGTGTGATAAGCGAAAAGGGATGTAGTCTGTGAGAGGGCAGGTTTCAGACAACAGAGTGAGATGTAAGGAAACCAAGAGCAAGCGCCAACAGAACACGCATCTGATCCATGAGGATCTAGTAAAGCCAGGTTAGGCAGGACCAAAAAAAGTAAAATCTCAGATATGAATGAAGTAGTCCATAAGTGAGAGGCCTGACCCAACACAGATCATTTGCGGGATCTGAAAAGTAAGGCCAAGTTATCAGCATCATCATCAACTTCTCAATATAAGCCTTTCGATGGGTCTTCTGTTGCCTGCTGAGGTGTGATGACGGACCTTTTGAAGAACCATGCCAAAGACGGGCACCCTGCTAGCTTTGGGAATACAGAGGCACTTTTGTAATAGCTGGTGGGCAGAATAATTATAGCAGTTTGTTAGAGCTGCAAAATTCAGGGTATCCTAAGGAGAGGAGTGCCAGGAAACTAATTTAGGTAGCTGCTGAGCCCACGAAGACCTAATTTAGGGTCTATGTGTTTAACTATAAGCCCCTTTATAAAGTGCTGCATATTGCATTCTGCTCCAAAGGTGAGAGCACTTTTTCTATAACAATATCACTTTAAGAGCGCTTTGCTTTAAACTGACTCGGAGAAGAAAATGCTGGGATACAAACAACAGAAATGCCGCAAATAAAACAAAATCTAGTAATAACTAATAGAAAGATGTAGATTGTCATGTTTTCAGCACACATATTGATTAAGAAGACTACCAGCAGATAAAAAGTGTCTATAAAGGAATCATTAGGGGTGGCCAAGCAGTATGTGTGTTTCCCCCTTGATGCGGTATTCCACATTATAAGAGCAGTTTCCAGTGTTGATAACCATACAATAATTAATGGTTTTGTTTTTAAGATTAGTAGGTTATAAGCTGTATAGTTGCATCTACTAGGAACTGATGTATTATTGAGCAGAGTGTAAGCCAGTTTCTGCAAATTGAACACTGAATGGTTGTGAGTAGCCAGATTTCGCCATGTGACTGATATGTTAATCAGCCACAATGCAAAACGGTTATTCATAGAAGGATGCAAAACTTCCTGCTTCATGATTAATAGTCATCAGGAGATGTTTTGCAAACCCCTGGCAATGACTGTGAACACAGGTATGGAAAGTATTACATGTTTAAGGTTATCAATGCACAAAGATGAGCGCAGCATAGCACGTGAGGGAACAAGCTCCTACCTCAGGAGCTAGATGTGGCAAGAAATAAAAATAGTAACATCCAGGGAACTATAACACCTATAAACCGCAGGAAGGCCTATTGTGAGAAGAAATCATTTCCAATATAACTAATTCAGCATTTGTGACAGTACAACTGCAGATGAGTCCGTGTTGGGTATAGCATGGGCAGCGAGCCTTAAGGAAGCAGTTTTGCTGCTAGCGACCAGACGATTCACCTGCTGAGAGGTGGATGGATCAGAGAGGATGTCCGTGAGGTAAGCCTGCCATACTGAGCTCAAATGCTGGAGAGGTGAGTCCAGGGAGGGTTTTAAACAACCTTTGGACTCTTCAATGGTCTGGTGCAGCTGCACCTGTGATGCTGAGAAGGAAGGATGAGACAATAACCCTGTTGAGCCCTCTTTAGAGCTAGGCGTGGCTTGTAGTCTTTTCTTTAAATCAATAAACAGGTAAGGCGAAATAGCAAGCACAGTACAGTTTGACAGGCATAGTGCACAAGCTGTAGTTTAAGCTAGTTAAACTTTTACTAGGATGAGCCCACTGAATATCGAAGATAGAATATTGTGGTATAAGAAGTATTGAGGAACAAATATTGAAACCAAAATATCAAAAGCACTACATAATTAACTCTATGGTGAATGTGGAATTAGGAATAGTAAATCTGTACTTCCTCTACATGCATTTACCTTGTGATATTTTGGTCTTTGACATTTTCTCCACCATTTCCATTTTATCTATTTTAGGTATGATGATAGGCAGACAAGATAGTAAACCTAGAGGGCCCAGCTATTAGCAGTGGGCTCAATCCATACTTAGGTAACCTCTGTCTTTTGCCCTAGACAAGGTTGACTCACGCCCTGGCCTTTTTGTTTGTTTGACAAGGCAAACTAGCATCTAGGGAGCCGGCATCACTGAAACAGTTTACACACAAGGAGGGAGAGGATAAACAGAGGTGAGGGAAATAAAATTAAATGAGCAGAAAGGGACCAGCTAAGGCATATTCCAAAGGGGATATGACACAGCATAAGGACCAGGGACAAGGCCATATAAAAGTGATCATGAAAAGGGACATCAGAGAGAAATGATGGTGCTGAGAAAGCTTAGTGCCCATCAAGGCGGAAATGGAAAAGGACGCACAGTTGTCCACAAGGCAGGGAGGGAAGGCTAGACACAGTACAGGGGCAAAGGTGGGTTGAAAAGAGAGGGTTCAGCAGGACTTTCGTGAACAGGGGAAAATGTGAGATAAAAAAAAAAACAGAGCTAACATGGGTGAAGAAGGTTGAGAGATAACAAAGAGAAAATAGAAAAGTGGAAGGCCAGAGAGAGCCCGGACAGTAAAGAGTAAAGAGAAGGGACCAAGTTTATTATCCTTTCGTTGTTAAAGGGGTGAGGCAATGGGGATGAAGAGCAGTGAGGGGAGTGCACTGTGCACTCTGCTCAGCGTGCCCTTTTGGGCCGGCCAAACACACATGCTCACTATGCCCTCTCCAGCCCGGAACTACTTAGCCGGGCTGGAGAGAGCAGGCACAGGCTCCCAGTCTGCCTGGGAGCACCCTGGTTGAGTGCTCCCAGCCAATCCTAATGCTGCTCTGAGCAGCGTCAGGATTGGCTGCAGGGCAGGCTGGGAGCCTGTGCCTGCCTGCTGTGGACGGAGATGGAGGTTTGGCAACGCTGCGTGCAGGTAAGTTTTATTTTGTTTTGCTTTTTTAATTTTTAATATTCCCAAATTCCCCACCAGCATGTCGCTCGGCCCCCAGTAACTCCGGCTAGCTACGACAGGATATATATATATATAAATATATATTTTTCTATATATATATGTAAGGCATCAGCAACTACAAAGGGCAAGATGGGATATCAAAGACTGATACACAAGCAATACACTAGAGTTTGATATCTTACATTTGGATGTTTGTTTCAGTGAGTCCTTAAATGCGAAGGCGTTGATCCCTCAAAATGAATTTGCCCCAGAATTCAGGTCTACAAGATAAATCATTTAGCAGACCTGTGAGCCTCTGTAGACTCCAGGGGGCGGGGTTTGCCTGACCTAAGAGAGTACCGGTAATACAGTGTGATAAAGGGGCGCAAACATTATTTGTCAAGAAGCTTACCAGTGACCATTGGGTGTGCTTCGGTGTAAATTACCCTGTAGGGTTTGTGGCCTTTGACACACACATTGTACCTTGTTAACCACTGATGTTTACTAAATATTGTTTCTCAGTAAAGCTTGTAAGTGTTAATTTCCCAAATCTATCCCAAGTCAATTGAACATTATTTCAGGATCTATAAAAACATATGTTGCAATGCGAGGGGCCAGGGCCCTGTATCTGCCAAGACTTTGACTACGCCTAGAATCCCATTGTAAGGGTTTTTTCTAATTTTACCACAGCTCTCAATCTGCACTTTTTGATTATGCTCTTGCTATGATTACAAGGTTTTGTGAATGCTGTATGGCTGAAAGTATACAATGTCTCAGTATGTAGCATCACTTGGACTATACAAAGCCTGGGCTCATGTGAGCGCCGTCATTAACCTCACGGCATGTTAAAGAAGCCCTTGTTTCACCTGCTTCTGTTTAGGAAGATTTTGTCTTTGGGCAGATCATTTATCGGTCAATCCAGTTGTTTGAGAATCTTATCCGATGCACTGACGCTGTACAGGTTGGGCATGTTCTATACCAAGACACGGATGCACTGGTTTTTATGTTTACCGAGTTCAGTTTTATTGAGTATGTTTCACACGCACAATTGGTAAGTGCGGGGTATATTCCAAGTCACGGTGCAAACGAGGAGTCACAATTATTTAACATGAGACATTTAGGTTAATTTTTTATTAGGTGGTCTTTAAAAAAAAAATCTATCATTTGTTTGACACAAAGTATGAGTTTGGTGGTCACAAAGTTCACAGAATGTGTTGGTGAAAGGTTCATGTGCCAGTATTCGAGTAGTTGCATGTGACAGTACAATGAAGTGCCCAATTATTTGTTATCGATTGAAGTTGTTGGCTGATGGCTCTGATGTGACTTCTTTCATATTACAGCCACCTCTGGCAATAGGCTTTGCCCAAAATGCATTGGGTCTAACCACCATGGTCACTAATGGTGATCTGTGAATTTCTACATGTTAAAGAAATAAGCCAGGATTGGAATTTCTCATCCATTTGAATGAGTAAATCACTATGTTTTTGATTAAGTATTGAAAAAACAATAGAGAAAGAAGAAGAAAAAATGATTACAGTGAAAATATTTATTAAACCGGAGCAAGACTGTGGTTTATATTGGCGCATGCCCGTTGGTTTGGCCTAGGCCTGTTGGCTGTGCATCCTGGGTCTGATGCCCCTTCCGGCACCAGATAGTAATAGAGCTCTGATAATAGCATGCATTGATTGCTTCAGGGTTTGGATTTTGCCAGGGTTCTGATAGCAACAAGGATCTGCACATGTCATGTTTCTGAGTACAGTAAGCTTCAAGGGGCTGATTCACAAAAGCATCTAAGTAGTACTCCTGTTTTACATACTCTTACATGTCTGTATGAAGTGACCCTAAAAACATCAAATGGCCTATTAGTAAAAGATCAAAGAGGGTACAGCCCTTTCCCTTGGCATCAATTGCATATGAATATTTCCTGATTCCCATTTTAGATGTTTTGTAGCCAATTCTCAAGGTAATGCACAAGTATGAGAAAGAGTACTAAAGACATACTGCTTTACATAATGCAAAAAACTTTGTGAATAGGTCCCCCAAATGTTTAGGGCTCCTTTTGGATGAAGTCTCCCGGTATGCACAGGCTATGACTATTTAGGAGCTTTGTTTATGTGTGGTTTTTATGTATTCAATGACTCTGGTTAGCAGTGTACTGTAATGGCTGCATAATGGCTCTGAATATGCTTACACTCTCATCAGTCCAGGGCTCTGAATATACAGGAGTTTGCCATGGTTCAGTTTGTGCCAGTGCATTCTTACCTTAGATTCCGGGGAAGTATCTCTAGGTCTGGTGTTGTCAATTGCTCTGACACAGCAACAATATTGACTGTAGGGCAGAGTGTTTTTGAACAATGTTACTGTTTGTAAGTCAGGGACGTAGCTTTGGGACGGGGGGTGCCCTGGGCATGACACCCCCAAATAAATGCATTTTTGGCTTGGTAGTTTGGGCTAGGTCCCTGAGTTTGGTCTGGGGATGGGTGAGGGAGGAAGAGAGAGAGAGCTAGAGAGACAAATACACCCACTTAGTGGCTGAACTTCAAAATGAAAAAACAGATAACCTGGAATCAATACCAGCTTCCCTGCTTGTTCAAAATGAGTGATCCTAGGTACATATTTTATTTCACAGAGCCTCCTTTTTCTTTATTATCACATATGAGCGCCCTTTCAATACCTTCAGGATGTGCACTGACAAGCATCCCTTATATTTGATATAGTGATCTATGATGTTCCTCCATCTATAATGAGAATTTAGGCCATACATGACTGCTGACTGCTCTCACAGTTCACTAATTTCATTGTCATTGGGGGGATAAGCCTTGAATATATCTAAAAACTATCACTTTTAACAAATGTCTGTCTATGCAGTGAAATAATCTGATTTACTAAAATGAAACTCTTTTGCATGTTAAACAAATACACTTATTTGGATTTCGAAGAAATGGTATAATATTTTACATTATGGCCCTCATTACGACCTTGGCGGGTGGCTTCGGACCGCCGGGCGGCCGCACTCCCGCCGCGGCCATTACGAGTTCCCCGCTAGTTTCCTCCCGCTGGCCCAGCGGGGATCTCGGCTGCAACACAGGAGCCGGCTCCAAATGGAGCCGGCGGTGTTGCGGTCGTGCGACGGGTGCAGTTGCACCCGTCGCGCTTTTCACTGTCTGCTATGCAGACAGTGAAAAGCTGCACAGGGCCCTGTCAGGGGCCCCGCGACTCCCCGTACTGCCAGCCTTTTCCTGGCGGTTCAAACCGCCAGGAAAAGGCTGGCGGTAGGGGAACTCGTAATCCCCTGGGCAGCGCTGCTAGCAGCGCAACCCTGGTGGATTAAATCCGCTGGGACCAACGTGGCGGTAAACCACCGGTCCCGGCAGTGCGACCGCGGGGCAGCACCGCCAGCCTGTTGGCGGTGCTTTCGTCAGAACAGCCCTGGCGGTCTTGGACCGCCAGGGTTGTAATGACCCCCTATATTTGGTGCACAATAAATATGATAAATGCTTTATTGGATCAGCTCATGGTCTCTTAAAGCCAGCCAATCCCATGGCTCGGCTCTGTTTTGCCTTGCTCTAGTAATTTGCCTGCGCGGCCTCCTCTATTTTTGATTCATGCTTATACATGGGGCCGTCAGTAACAAGATAAAATCATTTCTAATGGAGCTCTGTCCATGTGCACCGATTTGCCAACTCTAACATCAAGGCTCATTGTAGCAAAGATGAAGAAGAGTGCATGCAATGAAATTACATTTAAAATAAATGATTCCAGGGAAGGGTCTCCAGGCTTTTGTGTTGTATGTCATGAGTTCCCAGGGAAAACTGCCAAGCCAATGTTGGATGGGTGGGGGGTAGCTTCAACGGTGGGGTTTGAGGTGTGACAACTCCCAGAAGCTTGGTTCGCTTGATAGTTGACTCTGAGGAAACTGATTTAGGCCAGCTATAATGGTTTTCTCGCTGTTCCCATTTCAATAATGTGTTTTAACGTTTTAATGTTTTTGGATCAGGATCTAAAATATACATACTGACTGATTTGCCCAAAAAGTGTATATCTGCATTCACACAAATACTCCTTGAATGGGTGCAAATCTACTATGTCACAAACATTGGCAGTAGTAGGCTTGGAAAGCTGCGCAAGTCTTCAAATTCCTGGCATACTACTTTAAATCAAACATCCAAAATGTTAAGGAATGAATGCTTGCAAATAGTTTAACCCAGGGGTCTCCAACTTTCTTTGTAGTAAAAGCTACTTATGTTGATGAAAATCATCCAGAACTATGAATACTATTACAATTTTAATACTGACCACATCAGATAAGTTTACATATTTGTTTTAAATATACACTTTTCAGTTTTTTAGGCTGGGCTACACACAGGTGAGCTACTTATGGGGAGCTCAAGAGCTACTAGTATTTCACAAGATACTCGTTGGAAACACCTGGTCTTACCAGTGGGAATTGCTTGGGATAGAGTTCCAAACCACAAATTTTCACCAACTGTGCCACTCTAGAAAGCGGCCCACCTAATGCAGATCAGTACTAACCCTGTTTCTCGTGGAAACAGTCCATCCCAAACTTAGATCTTCTCACCCCTCTCACCCCTCTAACCTGCAGCCCACTGATTTTTTAGTTGAAAAATTTTAGATTCACACCCACTGAATCTCACTGAGATACGTCCCTGGGTAAGGTTGTGCTATACTTGCACTTCAGTTGCAAAATTGTCACTTAAGGGTTAAGTATACACTGGCTCTGATTCAAACTTCTCCATTTGATTAGCTAGTGTGATCTCAAGCAAAAACGTATCTCAATGAGCTGCACCGTACTAGGTTGCAAATATTGTGAGCACTTAATACTTTTAATAACTGTTATATTGGTAAGAGGGCTTTTACATTTTTCAAATAGATGAACATGCAATGGTGCTGAGGTTGCTATGTGTGTGATCAATGTTTGCAGGTAAGCACATCCAGTATTAATGTACACATTACGAAATTCAGAATTGGCTAGCATGAGGGTGCCATAACTGTTGTTTATCTTGGTTACAATATAGTTATACACAAGATATATATAGTATAATTTAGAAAAGTGATTTATTAATGTTAATAAAAATATTTTAATAAATAGATGAACTCTACCACATGGTCAGGCCAAAATATTATGTTTTTTAAACATGATTTTTTGTAACAGGGCTGCTGTGGGTAAAACTACAGAGTATTCAGGAGAAAGTGATTTATTAGACAGTGCCTGTTCAACAAAAGCAAGCGATTGTTTCAGGAAATGAAAAGGACTCTGACCTTCACGAATTGATTTAGGAAAGGGTTACCGGCCAATTAGTTTTAATAGAGCTGCAGAGAAGTTTGGAAAGACAGCATTTACTTCAAAACTGTACTGGAAAATGTCACAACCACAGACCAATAGATGAAGAGGACTGCATGAAAGACCCTTTATGTGAGTGTATTACACATATAGGCCCATATTTACCAAGGGAGTGTAAGCGCGATGCAAAACCTCAGTGAGATTCATCAAGCCTTGCATGGCCCTGCATGGCTTGATAAACCTAGAGTAACGCATGGCAGCGGACATCGCTTCCTGGCATTACTTTATGGCTGGGAGGCATTCCATGAGTGGGACGCGGGTGTTCCCATAAATCCACCCATGGATTTTGGTGCATTCCTATATTTACCATTAGTGGTAGTCCTGGGATGCTACACCTCCACAGGAGAGGTGTAACAACAAGAAATATCTTTATTTCTCCTTATTTTTTTCCTCCTTCTACTTGTGCACATAGAAAGAGTAAATTGCCTCTCAGGATTGTTTTTGTGCAAGGTGTCCCTTCCTGCACAACAACAATCCTGCAAGCAACATAGGCACCCTTGCATCTTATTTGCAAGGGTTCCTGCAATGGTGCTAGGCAGCCAAAAGAGTGCCAGGAAAGGATAGGGATGTGCTGTATAATGGTGAATACGGCACATTCTTGCCCTTCTTCTTTCATACAGAGCAACGCAGTAAGGTGGGTTGCTGTATTGTGCTACGTGTGTGAAAGAATTATAAATCTGTTTCATAATTTTAATAAAATCAAATTAGTGCCAGATCTAAACGTTATATGGATGCAGTTTTAACTCTGGCAAAACATGCCATATGTAGGGTTCCAGTAAATCTCTACCATCCCAATTTTCTCTTTAATTCTTGAAGTGCAAAATTAATTTCAGTGTGAACACCTTCCCATACGACCTCTGAAATAAGGATTTCCTGTGACAATTTGCTACATTTACTGTACCCGTCACACCAACTTGAAGAAGGAGTAAGCCTTGAAGTACAGTTGTGTGGAGTGGTATGTTGGCAATGCCAACCCCATGGCACCCATATGATGACATTCATTGCTACACCTTTACAATCACTGTTACAACTGTAGAGCATACCACAGCGGGCTGATTTTCACTGCAACCAAGTACCATCTGCAGCCATAAACATCTGCACATCCCAGTTCTGTCAATCAATTAATCAGTCAGTTTTTGTAAAGCGTGGCTACTCAACCATGAGGGTCTCAAGGTGCTGGTGGGGCCTCATCCAAAGATCCATGTCTTGAGATTCTTCCTGAAGATGGTGAGCGATGGGCTATGTCTGAGGTGCAGGAAGAGGTTGTTCCAGCTCTTTACTGTGATGTATTTGAAGGATCGTCCTCCAGCAGTGGTTTTGCAGATGCGAAGGAGGGTGACCAGGGCTATCTGGGCAGAGCGGAGGCATCTGGCAGGGGTGTGGAAGGAGATGCATTGGTTCAGGTAGGGAGGTCCTGAGTTGTCTATGGTCTTGTACATGTGGGTGAGTAGCGTGAAGGTGATTTGTTTCTCTACCGGGAGCCAGTGAGGGTCCTCAGGTGTTGGGAAATGTGCTCTCAACGTGGGAGGTCCAAGATGAGTCTGGCGGTGGCGTTCGGATGAGCTTTAGTTTTTTGATGCTTCTAGTCGCGGTGCCGGCATTTAGGGCATTGCTGTAGTCGAGCTTGCTTGTGACTAAGGCGTGGGTGACTGTCCTGCGACATTCTGCTGGGATCCATCTGAAGATCTTCCAAAATTTGGGGAGTGTGTGCCAGCAGAAGGATGCAACTGAGTTTATCTGGCGGGTCATGTATAGGGAGGAGTCGAGGATGATGCCAAGGTTTCCGGTGTGCTCAGTCAGTGTGGCGGGGCACTGAGGGATGTGGGCTACCAGGAGTCACCCCAAGCTGTGGTACTGTTTCCGAAGATGAGGAACTCATTCTTCTTGGAGTTGAGTTTGAGTCAGATTTCTCTCATCCAGGTGGCGATGGCTTCTATTCCTGAGTGGAAGTTCCTTTTGGCTGTGTCCGGGTCTTCGGTGAGGGAAATGATAAGTTGTGTGTCTTCGGCATATGACAATAGCTGCGCGTTCTGTGAAAAAGGATTTGTATTTGCCGCTGTTAATGACACTATATAGACCTGTATATTTCACAACTGCACAAGGTTCCTTGAGTGACAGTAAATTATCTTTCCTGTTTTTGACTCACTCTATCATTGAAGATGCTTGTTTTTTCTGTCCCTTGACTTCTTATTAATGTTACAGAATGTCAAGTACACTTCAGCCTAGATGATTTGGTATTTGTTAATGAAATAAACAAATATGTGGTAACCTTGTACAGTGCTTTCGAAAACTGTATCCACTGTATGAATTTCATACACTGTATGTCCACTGTATGAATTTCGAATGGCTTTAGCTATCCAAAGGTTTTAACTATCTGATGCTGTTTTGTACATTGTAGTCTAAGGGTTTGGGGTGGGAAGAACCTTGCAACCTCAGTTGGCCACTGTTAGAAATAGGGGTTATGGTCGGCTAGGCTATGCACCTCACCCAGGCAGAACCCACCACTCTAGTCAGGCCAAGTAAGTTACACACCAAAGATAACCTGTGCTCACGCCCTGGTAGCTTGGTGCAGAGCAGTCAGGCTTATCCCCAGATGCAATGTGTAAAGTGTTTGCACAACACACACACCAGTGACACAATAAATACACAACAAAAGAGACTTTACGTGGGATTATATATACAAATATGTTTCTTATATTGTAAATATATATCTTAGACTAGAAAACACATGCATCATTGTTAGAAATGGAGTTTCTGGTTGGATAGGGTATTCATGTAGGAGGCTGGCCTGGCTTATAGTGGGTACCTTGTGGTACTTACACCCTGTGCCAGGTCCAGTTATCCCTTATTAGTAGAATAGAGGTGTTTCTAGCAGCTTAGGCTGATAAAAGGTAGTTATGGCAAAGCAGCTTAGGCTGAACTAGGAGACATGCAAAGCTCCTACAATACCACTTATATCATATAGCACAATATCACAAGAAAACACAATACTCAGAGTTACTAAAAATAAAGGTACTTTATGCTTATGACAATATGCCAAAAGTATCTCAGTGAGTACCCTCAGTTAGAAGGTAAGTGATATACACAAGTCATATGTACACAAACCCAAAACTGGTAAGTAATAGTGAGAAAAGTAATGCAAACAGTGTAGAATTACAATAGGATGCAATAGGTGAACATAGGTCTAGGGGCAACACAAACCATATACTCCAAAAGTTGAATGCGAATCACGAATGGACCCCAGACCTATGGGAGCTTGTAGAGGGTTGCTGGGACTGTAAGAAAACAGTCAGGGTGTCCAAGATACCCCACCCCAAAACCCTGAAAAATAGGAGTAAAGTACCCCTACTACCCCAATAGGACACAATAGTTGTGATAGGGGGATTCTGCAAGAACCACAAACACCAGCAAAGCACAGAAGACAGATTCCTGGACCTGAGGACCTGCAAGGCAAGGGGACCAAGTCCAAGAGTTGCGATAGTGTCCAGAGGGGCAAGAGCCCAGGAAACCCCGGATGAAGGTGCAAGAAGGCTGTCTCCAGATGGAAGAAGCCTAGGATTCTGCAACAAAGGAAAGGGCTAGGAACTTCTCCTATGGAGGAAAGATGTCCCACAGTGTCCTGGAGGTTGCAGAAGTGTTTCCATGCAGAAATACGGCAAATAAGCCTTGCTAGCTGCAAGGGTCGTAGTAGAGGTTTTTGGGTGCTGGTGGGGACCAGGAAGGACCAGGATGTCACCCCTTGGAGGAGGAGACAGAGGGGGCACTCAGCAACTCAGAGAGCACCCACAGAAGCAGGCAGCACCCACAGAAGTACCAGAGCAGGCACTTAGAAGATTTGTGAACTGGAGCTGGCTCAGAGTCACAAAGGAGGGTCCCACGACTTCAGAGTCCAACTCAGAGGGTTGAGCACTGCAGGAAGGAGTGCTGGGGACCCAGGCTGGGCTGTGCACAAAGGAATCCTTGGAAAAGTGCACAGAAGCCGGAGCAGCTGCAAATCATGCAGTACACAGGTTTGCAGTCTAGCATGGGGAGGCAAGGACTAACCTCCACCAAACGTGGACTGAAGGATCACTGGACTGTGTGGGTCACTTGGATATAGATCCTGTGTTCCAGGGACCACGCTCGTCGAGATGAGAGGGGACCCAGAGGACTGGTGATGCAGAAGTTTGGTGCCTGCCTTAGCAGGGGAAAGACTCCGTCAACCCACAGGAGATTTTTTTGGGATTTCCAGTGCAGGGTGAAGGCAGACAGCCTTCAGAGCATGCACCACCAGGAAGCAGTCGAGAAAGCCGGCAGGATTAGGCGCTACAATGTTGCTGGTGGTCGTCTTGCTACTTTGTTGCAGTTTTGCAGGCGCCCTGGAGCAGTCAGCAGTCGATCCTTGGCAGACGTCGAAGAGGGAAGTGCAGAGGAACTCTGGTGAGCTCTTGCATTCGTTATCTGAAGAATACCCCATAGGGGAGACCCTAAATAGCCAGAAAAGGAGGTTTGGCTACCAAGAAAGGAGAATTGGCTAGCAAGAGAGGTAAGAGCCTATCAGAGGGGATCTCTGACATCACCTGCTGGCACTGGCCACTCAGAGCAGTCAAGTGTGCCCCCAACACCTCTGTTTTCAAGATGGCAGAGGTCTGGGACACACTGGAGGAGCTCTGGGCACCTCCCCTGGGAGGTACTGGTCAGGGGAGTGGTCACTCCCCTTTCCTTTGTCCAGTTTCGCACCAGAGCAGGGCTGGGGGATCCCTGAACCGGTGTAGACTGGCTTATGCAGAGATGGGCACCATCTGTGTCCATCAAAGCATTTCCAGAGGCTGGGGGAGGCTACACCTCACCAGCCCTGTGCACATATTTCCAAAGGGAGAGGGTGTAACACCCTCTCTCAGAGGAAATCCTTTGTTCTGCCTTCCTGGGCCGGGGCTGCCCAGACCACTAAGACCACAAAGTCCAGGGAAATTGCCCTGAACGATGTGGGGGCACCTTGGCTAGTGCCAGGGTGCCCACTCACTAAGTAACTTGGCACCCATCCTTCACTAACTGAGGGTTAGACATATAGGTGCAGTGAAAAATGGCTGTGAAATAACGTGGATGTTATTTCACTCAGGCTGCAGTGGCAGGCCTGTGTAAGAATTGAATGAGCTCCCTATGGATGGCAAAAGAAATGCTGCAGCCCATAGGGATCTCCTGGAACCCCAATACCCTGGGTAGCTAAGTACCATATACAAGGGAATTATATGGGTGTACCAGTGTGCCAATCAGAATTGGTACATTTAGTCACTAGCCTGCAGTGACAAATTTAGAAAGCAGAGAGAGCATAAACAATGAGGTTCTGGTTAGCAGAGCCTCAGTGATACCGTTAGGCACCACACAGGGAACATATACAGGGCACATACTATGAGCACTGGGGTCCTGCCTAGCAGGATCCCAGTGACACAAGGGCTAAAACAACATACATACAGTGAAAAATGGGGTTAAAATGCCAGGCAAGATGGTACCTACAATGCACCTAAGCCAGGCAGAACCCACCCACTCTAGTCAGGACAAGGGAGTTAAACACCCTAGATAACCCCTGCTCATCCCCTTGGTTGCTTGGCACGAGCAGTCAGGCCTAACCAAGAGGCAATGTGTAAAACGATTGCACAACACCCACAACACATGTGACGCACTATCCCCACCGCAAAGAAAACACAACACTAAGTAATATAAAAATAAACTGTATTGTACACAACATCTTTAGATCAAACACAACATGTCAGTAATACCCTGCTACCCAAGCAGTTGTCAGAACAGTGTTCACATAAAACACATAAGTTACTCGTTATCCTGCAACAGAAGCAGTAGTCAGGT
The DNA here is from genome assembly GCF_031143425.1 of Pleurodeles waltl. Classification (NCBI taxonomy): domain Eukaryota; kingdom Metazoa; phylum Chordata; class Amphibia; order Caudata; family Salamandridae; genus Pleurodeles; species Pleurodeles waltl. Next base: position 822,842,137 of record NC_090436.1, read on the forward strand.
AAACATTACTACAAGAATGCACGTCATAATAAACATACAATCATGAATGTCCATAAAAGGAACATCAGAAGACACATGGCAAGTCATGAAAACATATAATTCACAAATGACCCTAAAAGGAACACTGGAGAACACATGGCAAGTCATCATCATAAATGCACCATCACTTAAATTATACAGGGGGCTGTAATGGGGTAACTCGGGACTTGCCTGTCCCAACCTTGGGGCTCCTGCGCTCCATGTATAGCCCCAGCGATGATGCAGAAATTCCATTGCCAGGGCTGGAGACCTCCGTCAAGGATCACCACCCCGGCCTGCTTATATGTCACCAACAGCCTGGATGGGCAGGCCTGCAAGAACGGGGGACCTCTGATGAGGTTGCCCCCCTCCAGCGATCCACAAGACAATGAGAGGGCACAGCGGGAACGGGGGACCTCCGACGAGTCGCAAGAATGAGGAGGAGGCCCGGTGGGAGCGAGGGACCTCAAATGAGGCTTCCCTACCTCCTGGCAGTCGTTCCTCCACCCGGTCAAGCACTCCTGCATCCGACCTGGTGCGCGCGTTTCTCTCTGCAGCTGTCTCGGCCGCAGCAGTCACCAAACCAGAGCAGGTGCCTGCCTAGGCCCCAGAGGAACTTCTCTCAGCGATCCTTGCCCCTGGAGCATCAGGGAGAGCGTGATCACCCCATCCTTTCTTTGCCTGTGCCCCGGGAGCACGTCGCAAAGCACGTTTGGACACACTTGCTCTTTGCAGCCCTCCTGGGTTGCGGTGGTGAATACTCCCTCGGGGAGACATCGGAAATCGCTCCAATGCACTTAAACGAACAAAGAAGCTATGCTCCAGCACAGGAGCCTTCACCCATAGCTCTATCCTCATGCCTTGATCAAAAAATGGCAGGGGAACCGGGGTCACACCACCCAGCCCCTGGAGACAACAAGCAGGCGCACAGGAAGGTAGGGCCCAACAAACAGGCCAGTGCAAGGAGTTGCAGTCAGTGGCAAGTCCTGCTAGTGACCAAGCAGGCCACAGATCAGCAGAACAGCAGCAGTCCAAGGCGGTCCCTGGTGAGTCCCTCCAGTAGCATTCTGTGTCCAGTTCAGTTGTTCAAGAATGTCTCTCTAACATGGGGAAAACCCCCTGTACTTATACTCAGTTTTGCACAACCTTTTACAAATAGGGGGAGAACAGGTTCCAACCAGTTCCAACTGGTTCTAGTAGTGTCCTCTCTCTTCTCCAGCGCAGGCTCCAGATGTCAGTTTGGGGGTAAATGAGCCATTTGTGTGAGGCCAGAGCACAGCCTTTACAGGTGCAATTGTGCCCTGCCTCTCCTTCTCTCAGCCCAGGAAGACCATTCAATATGCAGATGCACCTCTGTGACATCTCCACCCTCCTTGTATACAGGCTGTCCAAAAAGTATGCACAAAGCCCTGCAAAACACCAGAGTCATAAGCACATAAAAATGCTCACTTTTAAGAAGTGGCATTTCTATAATGATAATAAAAAATCCATCTACACCAGTAAGCAGCACTTCTCACTACCATTACAACCATACCAAACATGCCTATGCTACTCCTCATATTTCAGACAATACCCCCTAGACATAAGGCAGGGCATTTCCGTTGCAATCCTATGAGCAAGGCAGCACTAACAGCAGTGAGAAACCAAATAGGCTTTCTTCACTACCAGGACAGGCCACACAACCAGGCACATGTCCTGCCTTCCACATACTTAGCACACTGCCCATAGAGCTAGCTAGGCCCTACCTTAGGGGTGACTTACATGTAGTAAAAGGGGAGTTCCAGGCCTGTCAAGTACATTTAGATGCCAGGTCCCTGTAGCAGTAAACTGCGCACACAGGCCCTGCATTAGTAGGCTTAAGACAGGTTTGAAAGGCTACTTCTTTGGGTGCCACAAGCAGAGCTGCAGGCCCACTAGCAGCATTTGATTTTCAGGCCCTGGGTATAGAGATATCACTGTACAAGAGACTTACAGGTAAATTAAGTGTGCCAATTAGGTGTAAGTCAATCATACCAACTTTAGAAGGGAGAGCACCTGCATTTTAGCTCTCATCAGCAGTGATAAAGTGCTCAGAGTCCTATAGCCAACAACCAGAGGTCAGAAAAAATAGGCGGAGGAAGGCAAAAAGTTTAAGGATGACTCTGCAAAAAGGGCCAGGTCCAACAATCATAAATATTGTGCATACCATGCCATAACTGAGGTAATACTTGTTATCCTGACAGAGCCAGTAACTGAAACGGTATGCATCACATCATCAGGGCATAAAATGCAGTAGTTTGGGTGCAAAACACGCATAAATTACCAATTACTATCATAAGTCCATAAATTACCCAGAATCATCACTAGCATATGGTTGGAAATGAGCCCACACAGGTACAGGGACCCCTGTCCTCCTACTAGTGGGATTACGATGATCCTAGGTGAGACTGGTAGAGATAGGACAGTAGGGCCCAGTGGCACCTGGGCATGTCCTACTGATAATACATTAATTTTCTGGAGTGCGGGGCTCCTGCACCCACAAGGCTAGGAAGGTGAGCCTTCGGTGAAGACTCACTCTGCAAGGTATGACACGACCCAAGAACACAATGCCCCCAGCTGTAGCCCGCAGGCGACACATATACTGAAGACACCAGCGGGAGACCTCAGCTGGTCTTCTTGCATGCAGGGTTGAAAATGCAGTTGCCTGAAAATGCGGCCCATGTAGGAGCGCGGGCTGTGGGGCCTCCTCCTCATTCTTGGTAAAGCTTCTTAGGTGTGCAGTGATCACTGACACAGGTCCATCTTGAGGTCCAGTTAGTGAGGCACTGGGACATGGAAAATTCCTTATGGGTATAGGCGCTGCCTGCTATTGCGCTGGTCACGTCTCCGTAGAAGTGTCTCCCTGGAGCCAGGTGGTCACAGCAACATGGGGGGGAAGACAGGCAGCCTCAGGACGGTTTCCCTGAACTTAGTGGTGCTGTCCATCGGAGGGTGCAGCGGTGGAACGCACACATCGTCCTGAGTGCCTGCTCATGGAAAGCAAAGCAGTGAAAGACAAACTGCACGCTCAATATGCGCTGCCTCTGCACACACACGAAGCCTGCAACAGTATATACTGAGCAGGCACTGTGCTTAGGGATGGAGCCAGGCACCTCACACACAGGGAGTGTCCCCTCTCAAGGTTCTAGGAACAGATCAGGTGCTCCACTCAGCCAGGCTTGGAAACGCATGAGCAGTCAAGTGGCAAAGCCTAAACAATTGATCCTGACTCCTCTTATTAGCATACTGCTGCCGGACTCCTCAGCAACAGGGACCCGCGGCAGAGATGCTGTGGTCCAATATTTGATGGCCCTGAGATTGGGAAAAGGGGGCCAAACAAACAAGCCCTTCAAGAACACTAGGCACAGACCAGTGAGCAGCAGACAGGCAGACCAGCACATAAGAGCAAGAAATTCCAATGGTGGTTCCTCCTGGTAACTCATCAGTCCTCTGGCAATGTCCAACTGGGAGAGTCTAGTTAGGCCAGAGTCAGAGAGCAGCTGGCCGCAGGGCAACAAGCAGAAAAGCAATCCAGTGAGTCCTCTGTGCCACCTAACAAGTAGTAGGCAGCGGGGCACCAGCAGAGGAGCAGTCCAGATGAGTCCTTTGTGCATTGCAGCAGTTATTCTGACAGTGGTTCATCCCAGTTCCAAAAATGCTCTGGAAACATGGGGTCAGAGCTTCTGTACTTATACTCAGAAATGTTTTTGATGAAAGAGGTGACTTCAAAGGAACACTTTCAAGTGTACAATGAACCCCTTTCAACACAGCCCTGCCTCCAGACTGTCTGTGGGGGTTTATCAGTCCTTTATGTGGGGTCAGGCCACCATCTGTTTGAAGTGTAAGCGAGAGCCTCTCCACCTTTCCAGCCCAGAAAGACCCATCAGCATGCAGATTGAATGCAGATGCAGTTGAGTGTCCTGTGTTTACGGCTATCTGGATGGAATACACAAGGGGGCTGTCAACCAGCACAGACCAGATGTGGATTGGAGACAGGCTGCAAAACACTAGAGTTATAAGCACAGATAAATGCTCACTTTCTAAATGTGGCATTTCTAAAATAGTAATGTAAAATCCAACTACACCATTAAGCCAGATTTCTCACAATTCCAAATATACTGATCATGCCAACGCTATTCCTGTCACATCATAGATTACCACTTAAAAGTATATCAGGGAATTCCCAATGCTAACCTATAAGAGGAGCAGCACTCACAGTTGTGAAAAACGAAATAGGCTGTTTGTCACTACTAGAACATGCAAAACATAAATGTACGTGTACTATTGTTTACATACACAGCACCCTGTCCATTAGGCTACCTAGGGCCTACCTTAGGGGTGACGTAGGTGTAGTAAAAGTGAAGTTTAGGCCTTTGCACTTAGTTTGAAATCCCAAGTCAATGTGGCAGTAAACTGTGCATGCAGGCCCTGCAGTGCCAGGCCTGAGACAGGTTTGAAAGGCTACTTCTGTTGGTGGTGCTATCAGCGCTGTAGGCCCACTAGTAGTATTTCATTTACAGGCCCTTGGTATATAGTATACCACTTTACAAGGGACTTACAGGTAAATTAAATATGCCAAACAAGTGTCAAACAATCATACCAAGTTTTAGGGGAGAGAACACATACACTTGAGCAATGGTTAGCAGTAGTAAAGTGCCCAGAGTCCTAAAGCTAACAAAATGAAGGTCAGAAATATCGGAGTAGAAAGGCAAAAAGTGTGGGGATACCCCTACAGAAAGGGCCATTTTCCAACAGCCACCCACAGTGCTTTAGGTACTACATAGGTAATAATCATGCACTGCTCTTGACATTAAGACATTATGGCCCTCATTCTGACCCTGGCGGTCTTTGACCGCCAGGGCGGAGGACCGCGGGAGCACCGCCGACAAGCCGGCGGTGCTTCAATGGGGATTCCGACCGCGGCGGTAAAGCCGCGGTCGGACCGGCACCACTGGCGGGGTCCCGCCAGTGTACCGCGGCCCCATTGAATCCTCCGCGGCGGCGCAGCTTGCTGCACCGCCGCGGGGATTCTGACCCCCCCTACCGCCATCCAGATCCCGGCGGTCGGACCGCCGAGATCCGGATGGCGGTAGGGGGGGTCGCGGGGCCCCTGGGGGCCCCTGCAGTGCCCATGCCACTGGCATGGGCATTGCAGGGGCCCCCGTAAGAGGGCCCCTACATGTATTTCACTGTCTGCTGTGCAGACAGTGAAATACGCGACGGGTGCAACTGCACCCGTCGCACAGCTTCCACTCCGCCGGCTCGATTCCGAGCCGGCTTCATCGTGGAAGCCTCTTTCCCGCTGGGCTGGCTGGCGGTCTGAACGAGACCGCCCGCCAGCCCAGCGGGAAAGTCAGAATTACCGCCGCGGTCTTTCGACCGCGGAACGGTAACCTGACGGCGGGACTTTGGCGGGCGGCCTCCGCCGCCCGCCAAGGTCAGAATGAGGGCCTATGTTGGGGATCAGGAAAAATGTCATTGTGATAGAGGCCTTTCTTACAGCACAGACAACTTGCGTTGTTCTGCATGGAGTACTGGTAGAGCAAACTGAAATGATGAAAAAAGGAAATGTGCTTATAACACAAACCAAATTGCAAAAGCAAGGACCAATCGTTGCAGCAAAGGAATACAAACATAAAGGTTAAATGGTATTCTGTGAAAGTGGGCAACTACCATGAACATCTCACTACGGATTTTACTAATATTCATGGGAGGAATTGTGCAAGCCACTGTGTGAGAAACTTGCGATGATAATTGTTCAGAACCTGGGCAGTTTATGGGTGAACAGCACAAAACCTGGGCCAACATCCCTCTTTGGGCCTTGATCGGGACACCAGTAATCTGAAGCACAGGAACCTCGGACAGTGGACAGCAGTCACCTAGTCACGACCCAGAAGTCAAACAGTATGTGAGAGATGCAAAACAACACTTCACAATACCATAGCATAAAGACAACATGGTGAGAGCCCCACAAAGTACGGGAAACAGCGTAAGAAGTATCATGATTACATCGAAGACAGTGCTTAATTTGTGCTTGTTGATTCCGGTGCTTAGCACCGGCACTTTATTTGTGAGGGCCGGGGCTTATTCTTCTGCCTCAAGCATTTGCTGCGAGCAAAAGACACATATGTGAAAGACGGGAGAAGGAAAAACTAAAGGCGTCATAAAGGGAGAAAGTAGAAAGTTGCAGGATGACCTGAAGGGGCAGGGGTGGCCGTAAATGGATTGAAGAGGCCCGAGATGGCTTCAGGATTACGCTGCCTCAGTATTCAGTGCTGGCAGATTTAATTACAGCAGCCTCGTGTTTAAGAGAAGGGCTTTGAGCACCGGCACCTCTTAATTTACAAATTAAGCACTGATCAAAGATATTACATACATTGTGCTGTCACCAATTTTACTTGCGTTAGGTTGTGACACTTCGGGCCATATTTATACTTTTTGACGCTAAACTGCGCTAACGCAGTTTAGCGTCAAAAAAATATGCGCCGTCTAACTCCATTCTGAAGCGCAATGCGGGCGCCGTATTTATAGAATGGCGTTAGCCGACCGGCGCTGCCTGGTGTGCGTGGAAAAAAACCACGTACACCAGGCAGCGCCGGCATAGGGGAAAATGGCGTATGGGCGTCTCAAAATGGGGCAAGTCAGGTTGAGTCAAAAAAATCGCCTTAACCTGATTTGCGCCATTTTTTTACGACGCCCATCCCCCATTAACATGACTCCTGTCTTAGCAAAGACAGGAGTCATGCCCCCTTGCCCAATGGCCATGCCCAGGGGACTTCTGTCCCCTGGGCATGGTCATTGGGCATAGTGGCATGTAGGGGGGCACAAATCAGGCCCCCCTATACCACAAAAAAAAAAAAAAAAAATACTTACCTGAACTTACCTTAATGTCCCTGGGGTGGGTCCCTCCATCCTTGGCTGTCCTCCTGGGGTGGGCAAGGGTGGCAGGGGGTGTCCCTGGGGGCAGGGGAGGGCACCTCTGGGCTCATTCTGAGCCCACAGGTCCCTTAACACCTGCCCTGACCCAGGCGTTAAATTCAGGCGCAAATGCGGGGTTTTTTGCTCCGCCCACTCCCGGGCGTGATTTTTGCCCGGGAGTATAAATACCACGCACATGCCTGGGAGTCATTTTTTTAGACGGGAACGTCTACCTTGCATCTCATTAACGCAAGGAAGGTGTTCACGCCAAAAAATGACGCTAACTCCATGAACTTTGGCGTTAGACGCGTCTAACGCCAAAGTATAAATATGGCATTAGTTTTGCGTCGAATTTGCGTCGAAAAAAACGACGCAATTTCGGCGCAAACGGAGTATAAATATGCCCCTTTGTTTTTTTATTAATTTATAACCCGCAAAAAATATCAAATGGTAATGCAAAACTTTACATGCGAAGATGTGAACATTTACAAGAGTCAGAATGCCACAATGGCAAGAAAACCTACTTCCTGTGATTGCCTATTCTAAGCAGTTTCCTGCCTTTCTTTTACTCTGTATTTTTCTTGGGGACTGCCGTTAGCTGAGTTTTTACTATTTTTATCTCGCAAATTTATCTTACTCTCTAAACCTCCGGATGTCATGGTGTATATGATAGAAAATTATTTCATTGAAATCGTGTGTTCTCAAAACAAGCATAACACAAAGTAAAACGGATACAGACAGAATGTGTTTTATCGTAGCACCTGCACTATTCAGGTTTGGTGTACTGCAAAAAACTTTGAATAGGATCTCATGGAAGTTTAGACTATAAAATAATTGATAGTAGAATCCCATTAAAACGACTTTAAAATCCAGATTGGAACTTAAATATGAACCTAATGTTGTCGGCAGAAAACACAATGGGACCAATTCAAAGACTTTCCAAAATCTACTCTTGTACGTTTACAAGCGTCCGCATGGGAGCTGAGAAAATTCACAGGTTCCCATGAGTCCTCCTGGGAAACATTTACCAATTGCCAATTACGCCGACGTGAAGGTGTTTTATGCATGCATAATTGTACAACAGAGTGAAGTTCAACATGTTAAAATGTCTTTGGTCATTGCTGCTGCATTACAACAATTTTTCTTCAGGGGAAACATATGTTCCCCTGCAAATCAGCGATTTGGGGGGAATTCCTTCTCCAATCCCAACTAGAAACTGTTTTACATAACCCTTGGGAATTTCCATTGTAGAAATGTCTAAAGACAAATGTGTAAATATCCACAAATTCGCAGGTTTATGGGTGCCTACACAGTTTAAAGGACATCCCAACCCTGGAACACCCACTGCCCTTACAGAGTCACTTCCGCATAATACCATAGCATTGTGAAGAATTATTACATGTAAGCTTAGAATTTCACATTTCTTAAAATAGAATAAAGAATTTTCAATTGTAAATCATCGCATTGCATGGGTACACGAAATACATGTACACAGACATTAGGGTCCAATATTTCAATGTAATAGAACAAATGTTAAAGGGGAAAACTGTAAACACGTTTCTGCTTAAATTAATTTGCACTTACAATGCCAGAAAAAAGAGTCTTTTTGTTGCCATGAATCTAGAATTTAGAAATGTCCCGGCCCAACACACTGCCTTTGATCCATAGTTCCATATTGGCTACATGTAAATAATAAATTAGCCAGTGACATTTTAGAGCAAACTCTGTGTAATAGTAGCACCGGTTTCTAAACTTTAAATATTTACAACACATCTAACTTGGACGCAGATCCTGCATGGATTTTGAAACACATTGTTCAGCTCACTTGCTTCAGGTAACAATGCCTGAACCCTTGGTTTCTTGCCACACGTTGGGGCAACTTACAAAAACATTTTTAAGTACGGGAAGTAGTACTACCAAAGTGCACTGTTATGCACTTGTACTTACCTTTCTGAATCAACACCCAAACATCCAACTCCCTATTAGTAACACTGCAAACAGAGTACAATATTGTCTATTTGTTATGAATGTATATGAATACTTCCTAAATCTTCCCATTTTAGCTGTTTTGGGGCCAATTGACAAAGTCATGCAAAAGCATGATAATTACTACAACAAAGGGTTACGTTGTGTGTATTCCAAAATGCCTTTGTATAAGCCCCACTGCTCTGGCATTGAGATTTCCTTGTTGCCTTGTCAGTGACTTTATCTGGGGCCAACCAGTCATCCTTTGGCCATGTCGTTTGTTCATGGAACCCATTAGTTTGTCAGTGCATTATAAAAACGACATATTGCACAGCATGTAAAAGGATTAATGGGGTAGTTTGTACCATAGACAACTTCAAACACTTAACCAGGTAACATCTTACAAAGATTACGAGTTGGGAGACTTTCAGCATGTGGTCACTGACCGGTTACTGGACGCATGCCTCACGAGGGTTGATTGTTCAAGTGTTTAGAGAAATCTGCTAGACTGAATTATGCCCCCACTTCAAAAAGCGGTTCCAGACAAATTTCACATAGTGCCTCCAAAAAATAGAGGACTACATACTGATCACCCACTGATAATATATTAAAGTGACTGATATGCAGAGTAAATGTTTTGAGAAACTTAGATTTCTGTCGGTAATGATGATGCAATTGGAGAAAAAGATTAAATTGTGCCAACCATGTTGGCTGCTTTGATGATAACTGATGACATAATGTCTCTCTGCATTTACGGCGATCCTGTTGTTGTTTGACCTCCATTAATTCCATGTCTTCCATGAAGAAGAGCTACAAATATTGTGTACTGGCCATTGCACATGTCAACCACTGTTTATTTTCTGCAGGTTACATACATTCAGTTCAGACATGGGGCCAGATGTACAACCTTTTGCTTTGAGACTCACAGTTTGAGATCTGTTTGCGAGTCGCAGATTGCAAGTCGCAAAATAAAATGTAAAACTGTGTTAACGACACTATTTGGATTCCCAAATGGGTCGCAAGGGGCCTGCCTCATTGATATTCATGAGGCAGGCCGCAATTTGTGACCCATTTGGGAATTGTCAGTAAATAATGTATCACTCTCCTCAAATTTTTAGGACATCAGCTCAATCCATAGGACGGAGTCTGAAATCAGACTAACTTCTTCTTTATTCACAATAACAATTTATTCCAAAACTGTAAATGTCTTCAAAATATTATATATAGTATTTAGTATTTACAACCTACATCAATAACCCCCCTTGGCCAAAAAGCTAATGAGAAAACAAACAAATCAAACAACACAAACAAGACGAGGACAAATCACAATGACACATAACACATCCAACAATAAAATTACATCAAATGACAATTAAAATCATACATATGGATCGCTGTATATCTACAACTTATGACTGAAAGTAATCAGAGTGGTCTCCCTTTAGTTCTCAATAGTTCCAAGTTCAGATGAACCTCATGTATACCAGTGCTAGTATTACACATACGAGTGTACACTAACACTGCTCAATCCAGTCCGTCATAGGGGTATCCTCCACTTGGATATCCGTCGTTCAGTTCAATCATGTGCCAAACAAAAACCGCTTTTGGGATACAGGTTGTTTCAATATCTAATGTTCAAATTATATAGCATCAGACTTGCCCATCGCGTACCATCACACTTGTCCTTGGGATATGGTTCGTATAAATGTAAGTTGCTAAATTCCATTGTGTGCCATCACTTTTGCCCACTTTTGATCAATGCAATCCTGCACCAAAAAACTTGCCAATGCGCGTTTCGCTGGACTTACAAGTAGGGTTAACACCCCTTACTGACAGCCACCTTCTTCAGGGCAATCAATCCTTTGTGGTACATTACATCTTCACTTTTGGTCCATGTCTAAACCAAAATAAAATACAACAATGATTTTAAATGTCTAAAATAAACAATGAAAACATGTTCTGTGTCTGTTCAAAACATGCACCCCACCGGAATCCATGCAAGTGACCAGCCTCACTACCACTAGTGCAAGTGACCACTCTACCAACCAAAAAGGCAATTCAAAACACCAAGTGAAAAAATAAATGGCAAAGCCCAAACGCCAAACTGAGGTGCCCAACAAGAATGCATACCAAATTGCACAGAACACAAAACATATGTCACCAGTTTGATTAGATAGGGCTGCCACTCCTGCCTAGAGAAAATACAACAAACACTTTGAGCCCCCAAGCCTATATAAACTGTGGCGCGTTAAACCTCTCGCGCCATTTGGGAATTATGACACTCACAGGGATGATGGCTTGCAGGAGACCACCCTGTCTATGACTGCTTTTTCAATAAAGCAGAATTTCTTTTAATACAGCCTATTTCCCTTTAAGGAAAATGGGCTGCATTTAAAAAATAAAAATTGAAAGGACCACTGCCAGCACTGAAAAAACATTTCCGTTACCATTGCCAAAGGGGAAGGGGTTCCGTTCGGACCCCTTCCTGCCTGCAAATGAGTTAACAGCAATTTGAAATTGGTGTTAATTGTGATTGTTTTGCAATCGCATTCACAGTCACAAAACAATCATACATGGGCCTTGGAGTCGCAATTAGGTAGGGATGCCCTTGGAACGCCCCTTCCTAATTGTGAGTCACAATCCCTATTTTGCGAGTTGGTAACAGGATACTGACTCGCAAAATAGGGATGATACATTGTATAAGGCCATTTTACGGTCTCAAATTGCGATTTTTGCACTTTGTGACTGCAAAATTACGCCGTACATTACCATAGTCACCAAAAATCACACCTAACACCACTTTATCTTTGATGCCCGCCGTGCAGAAACACATGTTTGGGTTGCATTGTTACCCTCATCCACAGTAGTATAAGCTGTTGTCACCAACTGTCATAATAAATATAAATGCAATGGGCCCAATTTACACAAGTTTACAAAAAATGCGGAGACTTTTGCTTCAGGGTTACTCTGATGTGAATCATTAAGAAATTTGAGTCTCCTAATATAGTCTAGTCCCAAAGATGGCTTTTGTTGTCATTAGATTTAGGATTCAAGGGTGGATGATATCAAATATTATCACATTTTCATCCTTGGCCCCTGCGCCAGCCAATGACCCCTGAAGGAAGTAAGTATTATTTTTATGGCTATTTTTATTAGTCAACTCAAGATAGTCAACTTCAATCAGAAAATGATTCTCTTTTCCATACTAGAATATCTGGTACTGATCCTTCTATATAGTTGAGAGTCCTATTATGCTGCTTGTTTCCAGTTCACATAATCCCCATGTCCTTCTGCATCATCTTGTCCCAGGAGTATCTTCACTTAAGTTCTTCTGCAAAACAGACAAAAGAGCATTCACTTCAGAACAAGGTTTATCATTATTATAAGGTTAACCAATGCATGTGCCTTCTGTGATTCTTCTGCAAAGACCTCCAGTGCTCATTTTCCCTTCCACCCATCATTTGTGCAAATTTTCTTTTACTCCATGACTTTCACTCCATCCCACAGATGCTATCTGGAGTGTTTAAGTCACCCTCAAGTGTGCTTTAGGTTCCTCTTCTCTTTCCCCTTCACTTGCCTGCGGCAGTGATTCCTTCTGGTACCCCCTGGGTCACCTGAGTAGTGTGATCTCTGTCTAGCATCCACGTACTCCAGTCACTAACGTCTGCTTCTCTAATGCTGGTAGGATGCTTCTCGATCCGTCCTCCTGGCTTGTCAATCCCACCTCAGCTCATTGGTCCATCTCCTCCAGTTCCTGAATCTCTGTTTCCACTCTCCACTCAACTCCTCCTCTTTTCTTCTGCAACTACATTGTGCTTCTGTGGCATCCCCTTCTCCTTCACCCTGCACCATGCTGATTCCTCCTTTTCATCCGGTTACCTGGAACTGCTTTGCTTCTTACTTCCAGCATCACCCTCGCTTGTCTCCTTCCTTTGTCTCCATCCATAGTCCTACTTCTTTCTCTCTGCCCTCCACGCTGCCACAGCCCTGTACATATGTGTACCTGCTAGTGTACCTCTGCCATTACACAACTGGGAAAATTCTCCATTCTTTTCAGATACTTGGATAGCTTCACTTCCATAGTCTGGGGGTTGAACCTGATCATACTACTGTTATTCACTGTCTTTAGTGCCAAAGGTGTTTAATCAGGTGTGAAGGGGCCATTCTATGTAGCTTGCACTGGTGCCAGTGTAATTTTGCATTAACACTCCAGCAATCCAATGTATCTAAAAGAAAGGTCTTGGACTAGTCAGTCAGTGCAAATCCCATTTTGCACCTGTCAAGCAATGAAATTGTTAGTGCACAATGTCAACAGCATCGGTGTCATCTATGTAATACAGAATTGTAAGCGCATAATTTAATGGCACAGGCTATGTAATCTTTTGTTGGAAAGAAAAATGGGTGAATCCGCCTCCTGCATGTTTTTGGACATGGACCAGGTGGCCCTGGTCCCTTCCTTTAGAACTCCCCGATGAAATATAGGGGCTGTTTACATCACTTACTTTTTTTGCAATATTTTTGATTTGAATACATCTTTTGCTTGATCTGCAGTATATGTATGATTTGCATCACATATCGACCAAAGCGTCCAGATCTTAACTGATGTCCATTTGCTCAATTTAGATAGTTGGTTGTGAGCATGTGGGGATTATAGTTTGTTGTTCTGGAGTTTGGCAGTGCACAGGACACCGTAGGGAAGGGAGAAAGCAAAGCGTACACCCAAGCTACATAAATGGCACGGTGCAGAAAGCTAGTGAGCAGTGACTTTGGCTGGTCAGGTAAGTTGGTATGACTGTTGTTTTTTCCTGGTTGGAGCAGATTGGTATCAGGCATTTAAATATATGTTCTTTCTAATGCCTATGAAATATATGTTTCTGTACGTGTGCCTCTCAATTTACACCTAATTTTTCTAGAGTGATCTTTTATTTGATTTATTTATGTGCTGGTACTGCCTTTTTGAGCATGGCATTACTTAGTTTGTTAATGTGAACTAGGGAAGTAAACATCTCTGTGTACTGTGCCTTATTAGAGGTCACTGTTTTGTGCCCCTATCCATTTAATTATGGTTCTGTTCACTTCCTTTCTTGCTGGACTTTCTTGTTGTTTTACAGCAGTGGGTTTATGGCTGTGCCTCAATGTAGGGAGCATAGTACTTAAGACATCACGAGGTCCTTCATGAAAGGCAAATGTGAAATTAATTTTAAGGAGAGCAGCTGCTGTATTGAAAGACTTAAAGAGACTTTTTTATCCATATTGGCACGTGTAACCGTGGATACTCTAAGTTGTCCTCCCGCTACTATTCAGTCAGAAAGGGTGTTCACTGCTGCTGGGTGCAAAGTGACAGGAGAAGGGGGGACTGCTTGTCAGGGGCACTGCTAAGAGGCTGATATTTTTTAAAAATATTTCTTAAGATTAACACGCACCTGATACCCAAGACCTTTGAATTTCTGCACCTTCCTGAGGAGGAAAACACATGAGAATAAAAATAATAGGAATTGGACCAAAGCATGCTGGAACCACGCCTGCCTAAATAACGCGGTCGGAACAATGACCGAGTTGTTACCACAAATGCCTTTACCACAAATGCCTTAACAACGATTTTCCGTTGTAAAGGCATTCCTGGTAAAGGCATGCGTGAACGGAATGCGATTCCCCCCACCCTAACTCCACCACTCCTAAAACAATTGTACCCCAACCACCCACCCCACCTCTAAAAACAATTCTAACACTACCCCAACACCCACCCCTAAAACGTAATCTACCCCGCCCCTAAAACTACCGTGACCCTCCAACCCCCTAAAAATTAAAAATACCCTGATCCCCAACCCACCCCTAAAACTAAACCAACCCCCACCCCTAAAAACTATAAATACCCCGACCCCCCACTACCGCCCCTAAAACTACAGCGACACTCCCACCCCTGCACCTAAAATTCCTGCGATCCTCTCCCCCTGAAACCTAAACTACCCCGACCCCCCCACCCCTACAAACTAAGAATACCCGATCCCCCACCCCGCCCTTAAAACTACAGCAACCCCCACCCCTCAAACTACCGCAACTCCCACTCCCCTAAAAACCTAAACTACCCCAACCCCACCCCTAAAACTACTGTGACCCCCTGCAAGCTAAACTACCCCGACCCCCCCAAACCTGCCCCTAAAACTACAGCGCCCCCCCACACCCGCTCCTAAAACTACCACGACCCCCACCCCCCCTAAAACCTAAAGTACCTGACCCCCCAACCCGCCCCTGAAAACTAAAAATACCCCGACCCCCCCACCCTCACCCCTAAAACTACTCCGACCCCCCACCCGTCCCTAAAACTATAAATACTCGACCACCCACCCCACCCCTAAAACTACTGCAACCCCCCACTGCCCCTAAAACCAAAACTACTGCAACCCCACCCCGCCCCTAAAACTAACCCGACCCCCCACCCCACCCCTAAAAACTAAAAATACCCCTAATCCCCACCCCACGCCTAAACCTAATCTACCCCATTCCCTCCCACCCCCAAAAACTAAAAATACCCCAACCCCCACCACGCCCCTAAAACTAAAGCGATCCCTCCACCCCTGCCCCTAAAACTAAAAATGCCCAACCCCCACCCCGCCCCTAAAACGGCACCTGCCCCACTTACCTGATCGCGTCCTCCGACGAAGCCGACTTCCTACTTCTGTGCCTTAACCACGCATGTGCGTTGTTCAGCACATGCAGCACCAAACAAGGAAGTCGTGGTTATCGAAAGCGTTGTTCCCCTTTCGTTGTCCATGACTTCGTTGTTCGGGAGTCGTGGTTGGGGATGTTTCCTGAATGAAAAGTATCAGAACTATGTACACTTCAAGAAGTAGTCTGGCTCAGACTCGTGAGGATTAATATGCATAAATCATGCCATAAATTATGAAGAGAGGACAATAAAAGTGCATACTATTACACAACATTACTGCCATTTTGGCAGCCTATGGCCAACACAGTCACCCTTGCACTATTGTGCAAGGGTGCCTGTGCTGCAAGGAGGTTTGTTTTTGTGTATGAAGGGGCACGTTCCTGCACAAAAAGAATCCCCTCAGACATATTCCTCTAGGAAGTAACGAGGAGAAATTAAGCTATTTCTCCTTGTTACACCTCACTTGGAGAAGCATTAGCATTTTGGTGCATTCCTAGGTCGGCCACTTCTGGTAAATCTGGGAATGTGTCATAATTCCTGGCGGTTGCATGGGAACACCCACTAAAAACACCCATGGATTGCCTTCATGGGCTTGAATAAGGTTACACAGGAATTTGTGCTGCTTTGCTCTACTTCAGATTTATGAAGCCACACAGGGCCACACAAGGTGGTCTGGCGTGGCTTCATAAAATCCATTTTGTGCTTGTGTCGCACCTGCAACATGTTGCATGGTGCGAGAGCGACTCAACTCCCTTCATAAATATTCCTCCCAGTTCTTCACTTCACACCGCAGCCTCTTCTCACTCATCCGGCCACTCATTTAGGGGACATAAAGGAAAATGAGAGGTGGGGAGCTACATTGATGTTCAAGCGGAGCCCAAACACATCCCTTTGGTCCACTCTGTCCTTTTACACCACCAATGCTCTGCTGTCCATCCTGGAACATAAGAAAACAAAGTGACAAAGGGGAAAAGAAATGAAAGGACACATTTCACCTGGAAGTCGCTGCACCAAGTGTGTGATGATGACACTGAAAACCAAATTAATGAACTACCATTAGTAAAATAAAGGGGATGGGCATGATGAGCATGAACAACAAAAGAGTACAGCTAAACATATTGCATAGCAGTGGTGGAGGAGCTGAAAGCGGTAGTAGTACTTACATTGGTTAATTGAGCCACTAGTTTCCGGTGCTCAGCACCAGCACTGAATTGTCAATACCGGCACTGATGACAGTGTGCCACATGGTGGCGCTGTCTTTCTTATTTAGAGATGACCACAACAAGAATTGTTTCTTGATTCAGTATACTTTAAAATGACTAACACCTGCCACCCAAGCCATTCCTAACAATAGTCTGAATGCTCGCACTTGTAGGAGTGTGATGGGTAGTATTTGTGTTAGTACTGTTATTGGCAGCACTGGCAGGAGTAATGAGTGGTGCAAGCTGCAGTGGCCTCCTGACAATACATCTGGCACTTATTTATTTATTTACAAATTTAGCTTTCGTGTTCCCCTTCTTTACCTGCCATCTATACTGCTAGCATGTGGCTAAAGGCATGGCCATTGGCATTGAATCATCCGGAAAGAAGAAAGAACTGTCAGGTCTAGGATACCACAGTTGGTTCTTGTGCTGGTGCTACAGCTGGTGGTGGTGCTGCTGCTGCTGCCTCTGCTAATGTTGCATGTGCTACTGCTGATGCTGCATCTACTGACACTGCTTGTGCAACTGCTGCTTCTGACGCTGCTAGTTTCACTGCTGCTGAATAAGATGATGCTAGTGCCACTGTTGTTGCTACCCATGCCACTGCTGGTGCGGTTCCACCCTTCTTGTGGAGGTGTTTCTGGAAACAGTGAAGCAGCTGGGGTTGCTGGTGTCAGCCTCTTCAGTCTCCTCAGGAGATGCTAGTATGACCCCTCCTCCTCCGTGCTTGATATTATATTTCTTTTTAAAGAAATGATGACTGGAAGTGATTACTTTGTCGGTGTTGCAGCAACCAGTCATTGGGCTGGAAGTTCAAGCAGGCCAAACTTGATGGAGTGTCCTCCCCCTGCTGCTGCCACTGGACCGTGGTTTCCTTTCCCTCAGTCATCACTTCCTTTGTCTTCTCCTACTCTGGTAGAGGTGCGGCTTCTTTGTGACCTTGAAAAGGCAGATAATCAACCATGAGATGTGTCACAAAGCTGTTTTAGAGCAGGGGCAACCAGGAGAGAAGGTGAAGCAAGCATCTAGTTAAATACTTCTCATGATGGCAGTGGCAGCTTTAGAGGTTGTGATGGTGACAGGCATCATTGCTTTGATCACCTTAGTTTTGACCATGGTGGTTATCATGGGGACTATGGTAGCATTACTTTCTGTCGAAAACAACATTTTATCTTCAATAGTAGTGCTGTGTGCATGCTGCTTGTGCCACATGCTCCATGTCCATATAAGTAACTGAAAAGAAATACAAAATTATAAACACAGAGCATATAGGAATGTTGAAGGGACTGTGAGGGAGAATAGATATAACAAAAAAAAAAGAAAAGGGCACACCGCAATGCAAGCACGAAAGACACACTAGTCACACTAAATCGTGGATAATTGATGCAACACAAACTGATGCAGACCACAAGCTCCCACACCAGAGATGAGAAATGCATGTATAACTAGAGATGTGTTCTGAAAGATTTAAGTAGCAGTGCACCAAATGCTCAAAATACCTTAAGAGGGTGAGGTGAGCTTTTCGCCATTTCGG
The DNA here is from genome assembly GCF_031143425.1 of Pleurodeles waltl. Taxonomy (NCBI): domain Eukaryota; kingdom Metazoa; phylum Chordata; class Amphibia; order Caudata; family Salamandridae; genus Pleurodeles; species Pleurodeles waltl. The sequence goes on from NC_090436.1 coordinate 822,860,459, forward strand.
ACATTTTACACAGCAAAAAAATACTGGTTTCACCTGCTCAATTACCAGATACAAAATGGCTGAAAATTACAAAACTGTCTATTTTATGCATCTGTACATCATAAAAATTGAAAAGAGATTTTCTCTGAGCCCTACTATTGGATGACTGCAACAAAACGTAAACTGTTGCCAGAACCATCTATGATTAATCATATTGTAGAAACTCACACCTGTGTATTTATTATTTTCACTGTATAAATATATTTTTCTACTATCTGGTCAAGTTCTCAATCCCTTAAGCAAACCTATATCTGGCGACCAAACATGTTTTCAGAATGTGCTCTTTATACTCAGGACAATAAGCTTTGCTAAAATGCTTCATTGAGCGAAACATGTCGGCTGTACACTTCACTGAAAACCTAAGTTCTTGAAAAGAAGGAATTAACATGAAGCAGAAAACTAACTCCTTAACACTATCATATTCAAAGGTGTACACTGTGCAATCTAAAATAATGTGTAATGTGTACCTGCTTGTAACGAGGTGTTGAACTTTTACATCTGTAGTGGGATTACTGCATCAAATTAGTGAATTTAGGCTTATATAGAGAATGGACAAGAACATACCACTGTTCCCACCATTTGCCTTTTAACGAATGGAAGTCTTTTTTGTGAATATTCAGACAAATGAAAGCGTGAAAAAATGTTCAATCTCAGATTAAATAAAATATTCAAATGAAACTGCAAGTGTAAAGAAAAGCAACATAAACGGCTTTCTCCATCTATGTGTGCGGGATCTGGAACAGGATCCCTATATCCATGAGGACTGCCCCAACCGTTCTCTAATTTATAAAACAGCTGAAGACAGTTGAGCACACACCACGTTAACGAACAGTACATCACAATCCAGACAACTTCTGCTACCAGACCCAGTTACCTCTCGAATCACTCACTGTCTGAATCTTTTCCCTTGATACTGTGCAGTGCTGCACTGCCTTTTGGCTCAGTTTTGGCTAATCAAATACCACATACACTCATACATACAATGTATGTGATTTGGCTTTTCACAGCATTTATTTTGATCTGTACATTTAATCTTTTACATGCACATGGAGAAAAATAATTGTTTCAACGTTTTGTAAATGAAAATGTTCCATGCACAGATCAGTCAAATTTCACTTTCATTATCTACTTTTACTGTATATATATATATATATATATTACCTACTACGTAGTTATAGGTAAGTCAATTTTTTCCATAGACAAAGTATTTTTTGTTTTGCCAATAGCCAATAACTTTTGCGCCATTTGACGAATCGTCATGAAATTCTCAAAACTAATATTTTTACACTTACTTTAGCTGGTGTTGTGTAAGTTTCTGGGTGATCCATCATGGAGGGGCCAAGAAAAAGAGGGGGTTCCCAAAACACTTTTTCCCCATTCTGTGTTTATATGTGGATTTTGAATTCTTTCAACATGGCTACAGCCCGAATCGCTGAAGGGAATTAAACCAAATTTGTCAGGAAGCTAGATCTTGGTCTACAGATTGTGCTTTTTGTCATTTAGTGTAAATCCGTTCAGTAGATTTATTAAAGATTAAAAAATATGTATATATATATATATATATATTTATATTTATATAAATATATATATATAGGAACCTGGAACCTGACAGGAAAGTTGTGGCCACCATTTTATTTGTTGCATCGGTTGGGACGGGATGGGAAAAAACCAGTGCAAAAACACATAAGGGTTAGGATACAGGTATCCTGACCCCCTTACGACACATAGAGAAGTCTAAGTGACCCCCTCATTGGCAAAAAATTGCCCAGTTTTTTTCATCTGATCTGCGGATCCACTAATCCTCCTTGGGGCTCAGAGCAGCCCCCTGTGTAAATCCGCAATTAATCCACAGATCCAGAGAAAAATAAAAATAAAAGCCTACTGCATCCAAACCCATGCTGTGCACAGCCAAAGGCCGTACGCAGCTTAGGTTCGGGTGCATGCTGGAGTCTTGTCGCAGGGCCTTTGCCGTACGCCATGAGTGGTGCTAGTCATATTAACGTGCATGTTGAAAAAACATACAGAAATTCTCTGAAAAACAAAACAAAGGTTACAGAGGTGTTATAGTTAAGTTGACGTTTTACACATACAAAACCATAGAAATTCAGCGGTTATAGTTATACTCATAGTTATACTTGTTTGAAGAAACTGTAGCTTGTGCTGAAAAGTAATTTTAGACAACAAGTGATATTTTCTTAACATAAGTATAACTATATCTGCTGAATTTCTGTTTTCTACGGGTAATATGTCAACTTAAGTATAAAGTCCCTGTAGCCTTTGTTTTTTTCACTGAAAAAAATATATATCTATATATAAACATATATATATATTTATTTATATGTATATATATAGATATCTATATAACTTTATGTTCATTAAGTGTGAGATTAGTTTCTATAGTTATTTTCTCTGCGCTCAATATAGGTTGACAGATTGCCAGATGATAGGGGTGAAAGCAATCTACAGACATTATTGGTATGTGCTAGTAATCAAAGTTATGGAATTGACCCTCCTGATACTTTTAGGGGTCAAATCTAAGGGAAACTTCATAACTAGAAAAAAACAGTATTGCTAATAATCAACAAAAATACAATGGTTGTAACTCTGAAACGCTCATCGTCTTCTAATAGGTATTCTGTTCTCCATAACAGTTTGTCTTGTTGCTTTACAAACTGTGTTACATCGACAAAAAATTAAAAAATAATTTGTCATTTAAAGTTGCAATAATCATGGCGCCAGTGCCAGTTTACTCCTTGCAACTGGGAAGCAAGGCGCGACCCAAAATGTCTATGACCTCCATGTAGCAAGATATCTTGGAACTAGTTGCATGAGCCCCAGTAATCATAGATCAGGAAGTTACTGAACCTCCCTAGTTACAATACAAACTGGAACTCTGCAACCCTGTCTATTTCTGTTGCAGGAACCAGGTACATTGTAGCTGATTTGCTTTAGTTTGTTGATGTGCTGCGCAGATGTTTGCAAACCTCAGGGGTCGTAACCATTAGATGTTACTATCTACAGCAAAGTAATCATTTTGGGGTGGTGACATTGTTTCACCCCTTTGTTACAATATCCTGATTGCACAAAAACCCTCTGCTTCTTAAAACTATTTAACTTACCGCTGGTAGGGCCGAGTAGCATTTTTGGTGTTTAGGGTGTAAAAGGATAGTGCAATTGGGTGTTTAAATATAAATGAGAATCTGCGTCTGTCATTACTCGGATTATAGAAACCGGCAATGCGCATTAATGTGCCTTATGGAAACAGACACTGAGCATTACCGGGAGTTATGAAAACCAGCAAGGTGGATTACATCAGTGATCGTTAAAAACTGTGTGCATTTTACCAGACCAAGGTGAATGAATTGGTATGAGATATTTCCGTGTTCAAAGAAATTGTTGCCGGAGTCTCAATTCAATAACAGACTGTTTGTACCAGACTGAAGTGATGTAAACTGATTATTAAAATAACGCTATGCCAACCAGAAAATATAGAAATAGCTGACACCATTATATATGGTCGTCATTCAATTTTTTCTGCAGCCCAAATGGGCATCGAATCTATTCCCCCCTCCTTCACATTGAGGCCCATATTTATATTTTTTAGCGCCGCATTTGCATCATTTTTTGATGCAAAATTGGTGCAAACTTACAAAATACAATTGTATTCTGTAAGTTTGCACCGCTTTTGCATCACAAAACGGCACAAATGCGGCGCTAAAAAAGTATAAATATGGGCCTAAGTATCCTGTAGTGTGATTGCCCTAAAAAACTAAGGGGCATATTTAGGAAAAGTAGGCTGCACTCAGTGCAGCGCCACTTTTCTTGTGCCCCTTAGCGGCCCCCTAACGCCACAATGTGTGTGCCCCATTTAAAATACGGTGCACCACGGAGGTAGTTGGGGGACTCGTGTCTGAATGTTTGACGCTAGTCTGGCGCTTTGCAAGATTAGCTTTAAAAATGTTGACCGTAATCCTGCAAAGTACCCAGAGGTCCATTGAAAGCCTCCTTTTAACCCCTACACTGAGCAGGAGTTAAAAGTGCTGAAAAAATGGTGCAAGGAAATCAAAGAGATTTACTTGCGCCGTTTATTTGCCCTCCCCTTAACAGGGGAACGTCCCCTTTGCATATATTGTGCCTGGTACAGGCATTATGTCGCGCAAACTGTTGCAAAGGGTTACAAAGTGGCAAAAATGCATGTACTGCAGAACTGTAAATATGGCGCAACGTTTTTAGCCTTCTAATGCCACATTAGCGTAAAACAATTAAGCTAATGTGGCGTTGTAATGGCACTACGGGCTCTTAAATATGTCCCTAAATGGGTACTTAAGGAGGACTGGTATAAAGTGTCCTATTAGATTATGTGATATGCCAAATTGAGCAGACTTCAGGAAAGTGTATTGCTGCACCATTTCAAAGACTGTTGTTTGAGTCTGAGCCACTATGGTGTTGAGTCTCAGGTGCCGAAGGTAGTATATATGAATCCTAAATGCGGATGATTGTTCTTTCTCTTTCAAAGCCATGCCTGCAGGCAGGGTATAATGTGTGTGCTTTTCCTGATAGAAGAGAAAATAAAACTCCAATGTGAAAGTCATTCGAAAACACATGAACCACCAGTAGAACGTCTAGTTTGGAACAAAGACGTCCAGCCTTGGTGGCGAAGATTGCTTGCATTCTCATTCATCCTCAGGCTGCATACAATAGCGAGCTTTGGCAATATTTTATCAGTGAGCATTATGGTAATTGATGGTGGCACGTTTGTGTCTAAGTGGTTGCTTAGATGGGCAGGTCACTGAGGCACATATTTATGGGCTTTTTGCTCAGGGCAGAGCAGCAAGTAACCTTGATGTGCTGCCCTGCGTCAAACGCAAATGGCAGGATTGCACTTTATCTGTGCAATATGGCACATTCCTGTCCTTTCCCATTGCGATGGTGCAGCCTACCGCCAACATGGGCACCCTTGCACCTTGCTGCAAGGGTGTATGTATTGTAGGCAGGATTGTTTTTGTGCAGGAAGGGGCAACTTCCTGCACAAAAACAATCCTGGGAGGCTTTTTCCTCTTTCTATGGGTGCTGAACAATGCAGCACAAATAGAAAGAGGAAAAACGTGGAGAACCTTCTCTGGGAAGGGGTAAGGTTCTGGTCCATCCCCAGGTTTACAGGGTCTTGTAAATCTGGGCTTGTGTCAAAATCCATAAGTGTTACATGAGAACACTCACCGCAAAGCCATGCAACGCCCCACTAACACAGTGATTTGCGCTGCTTTGCATTACCCCATATCTATGAGGCCATTCAAAGCCACGCAAAGAGGGTTTGCATGGCCTCATAGATATGATTTCAAGGTTTTTCGCTGCCACTGTGTCACAAAAGTGAAGCAACGGCGGCACAAGGGGCTTGTAAATTTGCCCCTGAATGTGGAGCTTCTATTAGTGGGTTAGTGACTGAAAGTATGGATAGACGAAATGGTGAGTGCATGGATAAGTGAACTGCAGCAGAGAGTAGAGAATAGCCCCCATGCACCAAAATGACTGCACTCATTTTGCATTCACTGATAGTTGTACCCGTTCAGCCATATATTTCTGCACCCAGTTATCCATCTACATACTCGCCTCTTCAACCAGCCACCCGACTGTGTATTCAAGTATCCATTCACCCATTCATCTACTCACCCATTCATATATACACTCACTGATCTGAGCACTCATCTACTCAGCTATACATCCCTACTCCTATGCACTCAACCATCCTTTCACCTACCCATTACCTGATATGTTCATTCACTTACTCAGGCAGAAGAAGACAGAAGGCTGGTTAGAGTCCACTGTGGGAAAAAAGCAGGATAGCAACTACCACAGAACAGCCAGCGCTAGAGGTGAAACAAGTGAGCAGAGAGCCAGAACAGGTGCTAGAGAGCTGGCAGCAGTAGAGCAGATTGAGAGAAGGAAGGATGGCAGACAGCAGTGAGCAGTGATGTGTAGAAGGCAGAAGGGATTTGGGAAATGGAGCAAGAAACAAGTTGCAAACAGCATTTGCCAGGGAAGCAGGCACTAATTAGAGTAGGCATTAAAGGGCAGATTTTGCTACATTCCCAGATCTTTAGATGAGGCTCTGGTGGCAGGCGGACTGAAGGCACTCAGAAGCCTCTTTGGCTATGCCACCCACTTCTGGTGTGAATTGAAAGATGAAAACGTTTTGCATCCCCTCAATACGCTCAGCCAGTGCAGGTCACAGTAGACTGTGAGTCGAGGTAGAACAGTCCTAATGAAACTGCACAGCAGACCCACAGCTGGGACATCTATGGCGGTGATGCAGGTCTGTGTAAGCTCGAATGCCTGGGTGTAACTTGCACTGTAAGGGCAACTGCATCTGAGCTGTGCTTGCTGGCTCAAGCAGCCCTCTATCTGTATGTGTGCAGAAAATACACATATTAGCAGGGGATGTCTTCTGTAAGTACAGATTTAGTTCTCCATCAATGTGGGTGTATTGCAAGAGACTGGGCCGGTACTTCTAGCTTTGGCAGAGAACCAGTGGGCTCCTGGTCGTGGGCGCTAGTTTGCACTGCAGTACAGAGTGAAGCCTCCGAACAATCCTACGAGGGCCTGCCATCCCTGCAGGGCCTAAAGTTGCCCCATGTATAATTTCAGGTCAAATTGAAAGTAAAGTGTTCACCTATGAATTTTATTGGGTCAAAATTAGAAAACTTTATTAGACCTATATTCGAACAAAACGAAAAAACTAAAGTTGTATGGTTAAGGAATGTCTTTTATAGAACATTATGGAGCTCACTGATGTTTACAGACTTGGGTAAATATACCACTGACTTATCTCCACAGGTTCTGACCACCTCAGAGAGAAGGATGGACTCTGGGCTGTACTGGTTTGGCTTTCGATCCTAGCATCAAGAAAACAGAGTGTGGAAGAGATTGTGAAAGACCACTGGGCAAAGTTTGGACGCCACTATTTCTGCAGGTAATGGTGCAGCCCCAGGAACATACCATTTTCAACTGTTGCTAATGAAAAATAACAACAAAAAGGTGTGTTTGGTAATGCAGCCCCCAATCCTCTCACCCCCATAGGTCAGATCATCTTTTTTCACATCCCTTCAGGCCTATCCTTCAAGTGGTGCACTTTAAATTAAAACGGCGGTAAACGTCCACTGAGTTTTCTGAATTTTAACTACTGAGCAGCCGGCACTAAGTATCTGGTGAGGCCTTCCCTATGCTACACAAGCATCTTGGGCCGAGCTGGTGCTCCTCAAATGATGGGTTGCAGGTTCATACGTGTACCCACGCTTCCTTGCCTGCTTGTATGCCTATGAGTTTCTTTCTGCCTAATGCACATTATATTTCTATTTTTTACTCATAAATCATAGACAATCTCTTCATTTTCTGTAATGTAATTTCAAACACTGGATGAACTGGCAATTGGCGCCCGTGGCAGGAGCAGCCTATCCCAGTATTGTTGTATCTGATATGTAACTGAACTTCATTCAAGTAGGGAATAACATAGAGCGTTTATGTGTTCATTTCTGGCCAGAGTTTTTGTGGAGGACTGCATGCTACATATAAGCCACCTCGAAGCACTGAAGGAGCATGGGTACAACTGAGAATAACAAAAAGCAATGCACAGTCTGGTAATCCAGCAGGTTCTGTCATGATTATGTCTGAGATGTAATGTGAAGATGTACCCTTGTTTTCCTACTTGGACCTGCAGTTATTGATAGAAAAATCTTCAATGTGGCAGCCAAATGTTAGAATCTGGTCATAGGTATTAGGCCTGCAGATAATAGAGGGTTTGAAGTTTATCCAAAGTATGTTGTAGGCAATGCTTTAGAAACTTTTGCTAGTTTTATCTGCCATTACTATGTGTCAGGTGAAATAGTTGTGTTTTTTCAGACCTCTCCAGCACATTAGAAAGTCCTTTAACAGTGTTCACAAGATATGTCAAAGTATGTGGCGGAGGGACCTGTCACTGTAAATTGGAGCCAATGGTGCAACCTCCAACCGTAGTTGATAAGGATGCTTAGATTGTGGGGCAGCAGGAAATTTCACAGTGTCCCCCTAGTGAGCCCTATTTAGAAATTGTAATAGTAGTCCCAGTGAGATGTCACAAATGTAAGGGGCAGTTCAAGGTTATAGTGAGAAGGATGATAGGATTGGTGTCCTCAGATGGTGCACAGTCGGGATGTACATTGGGACTGACCCATAATGACCAACCCGGTGAAAGGCACAGAACTAATGTCCATTGCTGTTCCCACCAGGAATATATCTCTGTCTTCTGGTTTTTTAGTTGGAGCATGTTATCTGCAACACCTCTGGGTTTACTCATCACATCTTCTTTTTCAGGTAAACTATATCATTCTTTCAGTAAGTGGTAATCCACCAACATGTAATAACCAATGTTGTGGGCATCCAAGATGTAGGATATCAGACCCAGGAGCAATGAAAAGAGCTGCTGTGCAAACTAAACTTTGAGGGACTCCACAGATGGTATATGTAACAATGGAATCAAGTTTGACTTGTAGAGTGTGGTTCGACAATGCCACAGTGAGGACTATACCACTTACAGTAAAACGTAATTGCAAAGATTCAAACAAAGCGGTATTGCTGATGGTGACAAAAGCTGCTGAGAGGTGCAGTACTATCAAGGAAAACTCTTGCTCTTAGTCACAAGTTGAGAGTTCTTCTTTTTAGATGATCACTGGCGTGATCTCAGTCCTGAGGCAAGCAAGGACAACAGAATGGAAGTCTTTCAACTGATAGGTCTTTTCAAGTAAGGGAGACATGTGATTCCAACTGTCTCCAATATCTTTGTGACGCATAGTTAGCCCACAATGTGCCTGTAATTCGACAATATCTCTGGTTTGTCATTTGGTTTATAAGAGAGGCAATGATGCCATGTTTCAGGTGGCTTGCAAGGAACTATGTCATCCATTTGAGATTTTTTTTTAAGCTTGTTGAAGATCAGAGCTGGGGCTATGAGGCCCAGATTGACAACTGTAGATTGCACATGTCATATAAAAGAGAAGCATTTGTTTACAAAAAAACTTTATGATTTTTCACATTTGTGTATGGCTTAACAGAAATGTAGTGGAGGATGGGGGTTTCACTATACTGTGAATTCCAGTGGTGATCAGAGGAGCACACGATTAGGGGTGGCTGGAACTTGTGGAATTTGACTGCAGAATTCTACGTAATTACATAAAAACTCCACAAGGTTCTGCAGAGTTCCACCAATGGGTGGAAATAGACACGTTGAGCTGCTTGTGCAGTGATTTAGTCTTGGGACTGCTTTCCGTGCTGAAAAATCAGTGCAAATGGCACCACACAGCCTGCCAGGAGCACATATACTCGAGTTGATTTTGCTGTCACTGAAATAGATTTTCTACTCAAGTGGCAACCTTCTGACCGCAAATGATCACGACCACCTACGACTGCTGGTGTTAGAAAAATCTCATTGGATGCCCTCCTAGCAATCTGAAATCGCGCTAGGTATGCAAAATCTCTCTTGCCAACTTACTGTCCTGGAGCTGCGCACAGGAAAAAACTGTGCCACACTTCGATTGACAGCATTTGGCCAGAACTTTGCATTACAAGAGTAAACTGGAGTTGCCAAAGTTCCACCAATTCTGCTGATGGAACAAAATATTTCATATCCTGTTCGCTCTTCCATTAGTTTTGTTGCTGGAATATGTCATATGATTGTCACACAGATCTCTAAAGTGAGTTGGCAACCTCACTGGAATGCTTGGGGCACCAGCTCTTTGTATACCTTGATTCACTTTCAATCTTTGATGACATTCTCTGTTTCTGGGACCCAAGCTTGCCAGTGATAATTCTATGTCCAGATTCAGTCTGCCTGGTAGCTACTAGGGTATATATGGTAAGTATTACTATCCATCATTAGTTGGGATACCTTCCAAGTGGTGTAATTTAAGAAGGTGGTGAGGGGAAACATTTCTCACCTTTCCTGAGGGTAAGGAAGCCTATAAGATAAGACCTGTTCAGATCCTACTGTATGCCAAGCGAACAGGAATTGTCAGAGACATCTCAACAGAATTCACACAAATCCCTGAGTCATTTCAGTTACTTGAGAGATTGTTGACGACAGGGTGAGCTTGTAGGCAAACTTTGTTAAAAGTTGGATAAAACAAAAGATGCCAGTGGGGTAAGTATATCCTGGGTCTAATCATGGCATGGATGCTGAATGGGCAAAGGCCCACAGGTTTGGGAAGTATTGAGCAATGCACTTATTAAATTACTTCATTTCAATATTGATGAGCTTAGGCCTCTCTGCATGGTCACCCCCAAACCTTTAGCCTTCATTTTCCTCTGTTCTAAACCATTGTTGTTGGCTTTTAGACTAAAGTGTTTGTGCTCACACCCTTAAACATGGTAGAATTGGCTTACACACAATTGGCAGACTTAAAGTACTTGTACGTTCCTAGTAAAGTGATACTACATGTATCTAGGGACTTTAAACATGTCTCAGGTTTGCCACTGCAGCCTGTGGGTGTAGTTTTAAACTGCCTTTGCAACCTGGAAAAATAAATATTTTGCCAGGCCTAAACTTTAATTTTTAATAATTATAAGTCACCCTTAGGGTATGCCCTGATTGGCCCATATGGTAAAAAGTTGGACATGTACTTTTGACTTTTACATTTCCTGCTAGTGAAAAACTCTTAAATTAGCTTTTCACTACTGCAAGTCTTACCTCTCAGTAGGATTACATTGGATTACCTTATTGCATTTAATAAGTGATAACTTTCAATTAGGAAGAGGTAGGCATTTTGAGTTTTGTATCTAAAGAATTGTAATTTAAAACCCTCCTAATGGTAAAGTTAGATTTTAAGTCACAATTCTGAAAATGGCAGGAGCGGAAAGAAGTGTAGTGCACAGAGCTGAGCTGAGCCAAGGTGAAGTGAAGGTGGCATTGAGGCATCGAAGTTGGCAACTAAGGCAGTCACGAGCCTGTGCAAGTGTGCGCACAGTGCTCAGAGTGCCGAGTAGAGGAGTGGAGCAGCGGGAGCATTACAGAATCGAGTACCAAGTTGAGCTATGGGTAGGTGAGCATTGGAGAGCATTGTTAACAGTTTTAACTCTGTGCTTCCCCTTTGCTGCTTGCCCTCCGACCTCTTCACCTGCCAAGCTGCTCACTTGCTGACCTACCCAGTCTGCTGCTTGGTTGCATGCTCATGTCCCTCGCGCCTCTTGCCTGCTTTCTTGTGGCTTTTTTTCTCCTCTTGTCTTTGCTGAGTAATTGACTCTCAATAACATATAAACTACTCCACAAGGCTTATTCAGAAGTATAAGTAACAGCCCAGTGAGAGGTGCTTTCCTGCACAGTGTTGAGGAGTTGTGATTTTACCGGCCAGATACTAGAAGCGATAGTCGCTTGCTAACCAGCCTGTTCTGTTGTTATTGCTATCACCTGGCATTACTGTCGCATGCTGCTTGTTGTGACAAGACTATATTGGTTTTTGGGACTAGGAGCGGGGGCAGTGAGTTGTGTACAACCCTAGGTCTCACTTCTTTAGTAGGTAGTGCATGGTAGCCACAGAAGTAGCCTGACTAGGTTCAGGTGCGGCTTGTGGCCCCGGTGAGTTCCCTCCCTCCACTGCACCCTGCTCCACAACCAGTGTCAACAGTGTGATGCAGTGGCACCATCTCTGTACTCTGGTCCAAGCGCCTTTGCACTTCTGGCTCTGCAAGCTGTGAGATGATGCTGCTAATAGCCAACAACAATCATCCCAGTCACCTGTCTAGTCAGCAGTCCAGCTAAGGACTCAAGACCCAAGATAAGGGAAAGCTGTCTGTTACAGCCTAAATTCCCCAAGTTGGAGATTTCGAAGTGCTTAATTTGAGCTGGTGGTTTCCGGTGCAGGGCACCAGCACTTATTTTTAGGGCTGTCTCTTGTTTTTCTGCCTTAAGAAAAAGACATATATGGGAAATATGGAGGAAGATAAAAGCATCACAAAGGGAGAAAACAGAAAGCTGCAAGAGTTAGGTGAAGAGGCAGGGAGTGGCTGATCATCCAGATCCTGTAAGTCGCTCATCACTCATGTGGCTGAGATAGTAGAGCTGGGAACAAGAATGACTAAACTCTATGACTGCCCTTCAAGGAGGTAAACACTGAGGGTGAACTCTTGGATATACATCCTCTTGAATGTGATACCTTAGACTGTACAACTCATAGGGTTGTGGAAGATCACACTGACTGCTCGGTCATGGACTCCTTGGAGGAGAGTCCCTAAGTACCAATTCACTAATTTTCCTCGACTACTCCATATTCGATCTGACAAACTTACCAGCTCTACCTGTCAATTGATAGTAAGGCACTGACCGTCGCTATAACTTGCAGCATCAAAGAGGGTACAGCACCCAACAAGGGCCCTAGAGGGTCAGATGAGCCTGATAAGTGCCTTGTAGAAAGTAGCAGGAATTCTATTGAGAGACAACAACTAGAGAACTCGATCTCCTTGACTATTCCAGACAACAGCTATACCAGCATTGCCAACGCTGGGAACCCCTCCTGCAAGTCAGAAGGTTCCCTAGAATTCATCATCTCAGAAGCAATTATCATCCCTTCTCCTATTATTGGAGAAACATCTAGGTGGGTCAGATCACATAGCTTTCTTACTGATGTCAATAATGCGTGCTGAAATGTCATCTAAATAAAATGTAGACCCAGGATCACAGACAATTGGAGGTGACAAAATGGAGGACCGAAAAACGAGTACAGCTTCCAGTAAATCCTCAACCGAAGTGCCTTCTGTCAAAAATGCTAAACAAATTAAGGAAAAAGGAAGTAACTTCGGTAGGAGTTGTACCAGTACCACAAATCTGAGGGCAAAGAAGATGGAAAGGCAAAAGAGAGCGGGACCAAATTTGAAATGACAAAAGTGAACAAAAATTCGTCCCTCTGCAAGGAGATGAGAAAGACCCTCAAAACTGTCAAAAGCCAGGGGAATTGGGGGAAACCGTGGAATGAAAGAAGGAAGGAACCCAATCAAACTGTATACTCGCTAAAAGGGCTATTTACCGGCCCTAACTCAAGCCAAGATGGAGAGGATATCATAAGTAATACAATCTTAGATGCTATGAAGAGCACTGATAACCAGGCACTGACACCTATATATGCAATTTTTCATCCAAAGGATGTGAAGGATGGGAAAGGTCCTGAGAGTTCTTCATATGTAACAGTAGAACAGGGTAGTGAAGCAGGTTTGGATGAACCATTAGCACAAAAACCATGCTCTCAAAGAAAAGATTGCTGAAAAAGAGACAGCATGCCAGAAGGAAGGGCATCAAAAATGTAAAAGGGCATAGTAGAGTGACACCACCTGTTGAAGATCCTGATGCTATGCAGGATGAAAGCTTGGTAACCAGAACCCTTTACACACTTGCCAGTGCCTCCGGATTCATTTCATTAGCACCCTCCTTTTCAATAACAGGAGGAGAAGCTGGTGATACAACAATGGATACCGCAATGGATCAAAAAGTCACTACTTGCACCCCTGAATTTATTGATCGCTTCCTTGATGCTGGATGCAGCAGCCTCTTGAATAGATCAAGACTTTCAACCCTCCTGTAAGTGGTACCTGAGCTAAGGGAGGTGTTGTCCAGGGACATAGAGAGAGTACTGCTGACAAAACAACAGATGGGGGTTGGACTGGGCAGTTTCCTAATATCTAAAGTGGAGTTTGCAACGCCAAGCATACGTAGGTTAGTACTAAGCCCCCTGGATACTTTTCATAGAATGGGTGTTGGTGTTCTATCATGCCCCCTTTTAACACACAGGTACAAAGCCATATGATGGCAACATCAGCCCTATGAAGAGTCTCTGGGGCTATCCAGCCGGAATATAAATTCTCCCACCAAAAGCTCTAATAGGAGCAACCAGCAGGGCACCAAAAAGGTAACCTACAAAAACCTTTGTATTACTACAAAGGGTCACACTAGAGTAATCAAATGACCAAACTATGAAGGGAAGATGTCTCAAAGAGACTGCCAATGTCAGACATGGGTAGCAGATGCACTAGGGGATGATGGCAGATGCATTCCCGAGACTCTTACAGGCTGCTGAGAGAACGGAAAGCAAACTGAATCGAGAAAGACCATCTGCCATACTATCCTGAAATATAGCAGAACTGGCCAGTAAATTAATAATGACGACTGGCTACAATTTATAAACCAGCATGTCATTAGTTGTTTCCAAACAAATGGGGTCTATTGTGTAGTACTGTAAACAACTTTTTAGAGGAAAGTGAGCTCCTCAGGGGGGTCTCTCAATTTGGATGTCCTGCAAATTTAAATATAGGATAGAGCTTCTTGATGTTGCGCAAATTTCTTATCATATACTGTATGCAACGGTTTTCTCCACTGATTTTCATACAGGTCTGGGATGGGGGTCCGTGTATTGGTGTTACATGCAGGGCTCGGTATTGGGAGGGGTAGGTTGTGATGGTGGGGTGTGTGTGAGGTGGTGGAGTGATGGGAGTGAGGGTAAGGGTGGGGGGTTGTGATGGCATGCAAGTAGGGGGGGTGATAGTAATAGAGATTTGACTTACCAGAGTCCAGTCCTCCTCCTACTCCTGCCAGGCCCTCTGGATGCTTGATTGCCAAGACTTGCTCCTTCAATGTTGTTAGTTGTGGGGGAGGAGGTGGGAGTCTACTGCCAGTCCTCTCTACATCTATTTGGGGTATTGCTGCTGTGGAACGCACCTTCCCCCGTAGGTCGTTCCACCTCTTCCTGATGTCATCCCTTGTTCTGGGGTGCTGTCCCACAGCGTTGACCCTGTCCACGATTCTCCGCCATAGCTCCATCCTCCTTGCAATGGATGTCTGCTGCACCTGTGATCCGAATAGCTGTGGCTCTACCCGGATGATTTCCTCCACCATGACCCTTAGCTCCTCCTTTGAGAACCTGGGGAGTCGTTGTGGTGCCAAGGGTGTAGTGTGAGTGGTGTGGGTGGAGGTGTGTGTGGTGATGTGTAGGGGTGTCTGATGTAAGGTGCATGAATGATGTATAGGTGATGGTGGTGTGTGGCTGTGGTCTTGTCTGTGGTCTTGCTATTTCTCTTGTGGCAATTGTTTTTAGTCATAAAGAATTGTGGATAATGTGGGTGTATGTTTTATAGTGGTGTGGGTGTGGTGTGTGTATGGGTGTCAGTTGTATGTTATTCAAATTGTCCAATGTAGTGTTGTTTCGTTAGTGTGTGTATTTTATGTGATGAGGTATGTACAACCAATGGTTTAGCGCCATTGAATGTCCGCCGCGGTGATTCATGGGTCATAATGCTGTAGGCGTAGTTCTGTTGGTGTATCAGTGTGGGTTTTGCTACCACCAGTTTATCACTGACCTTTGGGCTGGTGGGCTTGTGTGCGTGGCTGTATAGTGACGGATTGCTATGTGTGTCTCATAATATGGGTACCGGTAATCCGCTGCGGCGGCGGTATGTTGGCGGCAGTCAGCATGGCGGTAAGCAGGACTTACTGCCATATGTCATAATGAGGGCCTAATTCTGTTAGAGTAGCTTTACCATTTTGTTTTGGAACAGATGATGAATGTATTTTTAATTCAATTGTCTCATATGTATGGGCAGCGTGGCCATGTATGAGAGGCCTGGTAACTGCCCAATAAATCTGACTAAGCTCTGTTAGGAGTGTACATAATTATGAATACCATGACTCTTAACCTCTTTTATAAAAGTCATACACCTGTCCTCAGGGAGGATTTTGTTTAGTAGTTGCTGCATTTATGGACACTACTGTACTGTATCCTGTAACTCAATGTGATTGGTAGAAAACTGTTGTTTTATGGGGTCTTTATGTAACCTGGGGTACACCAGCATGATGTTACTAAGGATGGTGTGCATAATAGGGTGCTTATGCTCTATTGTTCCATACTTTGCTGTACACATACTCACACTTTAGGGGGATGTTAACCCTCAGTTTTGGTTCTTATGTGCATTACTGGTGTTACTGCCTGCTATTGTTTTAGTAGACTAATATGGCTAATAAGTGACTGATTTATGTGCTTTTACTTATTTATTGATTAATATAAATTGACTTCATTACTGAATGGCAGAATGCTGACACAATAACCAATAAAATTTGAATTTAATTTGACTTGATATTTACACTTTTGGAAAGCTGGCATTTCATGTCCCAACCATTTGGTGCCTGCACCTAGGTGTAGCTGGCAGTTGGTATTTGTGTATTGCTCCCAGACAGTGAGACAAAGGAGTAATAGGTGTTGGCAGATTTTGCCATTTCTGACTTGATAGAGGGGTAGAGCTGTCACCTACCACACTTGCACATCACACAGACTCTGTCCGGACACTTACAAAGGGTTTCACGCTAGTCTTTTTTGTCAAAGATAAATAGTTGACCTCGGACCCAACCCTTCAGATCACTTCTAGACCTGTGTACTCTGCTAGGAAGACGGACTGCCCAGCTGTGAAGTTTGCCCTGCTGGTCTGCTTGCTGACCAAGGACTGCTTTGCTGCCCAATGCCTGCTGTTACTACACCAGGACTCTTCTGCTGCTGCGAGCTCCCCTGCTGAATCCATCCTGACTGTGTGGATCCAGAACTCCAGTAAATCTTCAAGAGTCAGCTGGCTCCCCCTGTTCAAAGCAACCAAGATATAAAAGGCTTCTTCAATGAAGAAGCAGCTCTATGCATCTCGACGCAGAGTGATGCAGCCTCACATCGACCCTTGCACAGTGCAACGCAGTTCGTCCCGACACCAATGCATCTCAGCGGAAGCCCTCGCAAACAGCAGCAGCAGAATGTAAAGCAGGCTGTAAGTTCCTTTGTTGAGGTCATTGTTGTAGAGTTATTTATACACATGGGGAAGTTTGTACTTAGTCAACCCATGATCACGGCCCGGCTGGGCTGAAACGCATTGGGAATTAAACATCAATAAATCACGATCCTTCATAAATCACAAGCTGTGTCCGGGCGTATCTGCGGTGTGGGTGGATGTGGATACCATTTTGATATATATATATATATATATATATATACATACATATTATTTTTTACTATTAGTGTAATGAAAATGGAGTTCAATTAGCTGGAATACGACGTTCCGTGGCAGCTGAGGTAAGCATAAAAAAATGTTTTTTAAATGTATGTTGTATGTGTGTGCTTGTGGGTGAGTGTGTTTATGTGGGAGTGTGTATGTGTAAGCATGTGTGCGTTAGTGAAAGAGAAGGTCAAAGGGCATGTGATGTCACTTCCACAACCCCTGGCATTTTGGTGAATTGACATGTATGGGAGCAACCTATAACAAATGCTTATCAAGTTTCATTCAGATCATTAATTCCTTTTGATCTTATTAATCAGGTTATTAATAGGTGGTTCTGTATCATCTCTGCAGAATCCTGTATTAAAAGAGAGTGAAGAAAAAACAATTTTACGCAGCATATACAGTGCCTGAGACCTTGGTACCAGGCTTCAGAGCTCAGCAGAGTTTCAAAATCTTTGGAACTAGATGGGCAATTGGAATCTCTAACAACCACCATTCAATATCTGAAGTTAAGATGCTGAATACAAGTGATGAATATTCTCTCTAACAAGATAATTTTTCTATTATTAGTATATTTGTTTAATGAATGTGTTCAATTTTAAAAGTTAATTTTTCAGAAAATTTAACTGTGGGTGGCCGTCTACAGTGATGGTTCGCTGATATTGTTACACAGAGGAAAGGTTACTGTTATGCATCTCACACTGGCCCCCATCTACTGAGTCATCAAAGGTATGAAACGATCCAGGCTTATTAGTAGACCTGGCATCTTTTGGCATGGTTGGATTTTTGTCATTTTGGTTTTGTTTGACTCAGATAATATTGGGTATAATTCTAAAGTGGCGTGGAGTCCTTTTGTGTTGTTTTCACTGTGTTACTGTGTGTGTGAACAAATACTTTACACATTGCCTCCCTAGTTTAGCTTCTGTGCCAAGCTACCAGAGGGTGTATCTTACTTGCCCTGACTAGGATTGTGGTCCCTATTTGGACAAAGTGCAGATCTCTGCCAACTAGAGACCCGATTTTTAACATTGGTGGCAGCGTGGGATAAGACTTGTATTTGCCCATTGCATACATTGATTGGTGTACACCACTTCCATATCTCAGACCATTTTGTACCAATATATGTTATTTTTCTCTTTGTCAGCTTTTTGAGTTTTTGCAAGAACCATGTCTCAATCTGAGGAGCCAACAGCTGCACCGGCAGGAGTGGAGTTTGACCAGGAGAAAACCTACACGGTGTCCAAGCTCAAAGGTTTCTGAAAAGAGTTCAAGTGCTCTTTTAAAGGCCTTACTAAAAAGGAGGAGCTGCAAAAGCTGCTGAAGGCTTGGCTGGCAGCCAGGGAAGCAGCTCTGCATTCAGAGGAGGGCAGTGTTGTGGATGGTGAGGTGGATATGCATCTGGAGTTGTTGGACAGCCCAGATCTGCCTGTGGGGTGAGGGGCCAGTGTCAATGGAGAGAGGGTCCCTGCTAAAGCAGATAGCAGTGTTTCCTCCAAAGGTCTGTTCTCAGAAGGGCCAGTGGACCAACAGGAAGCCAGGAGGTTCAAGATGGAGTTGTCAAAGCTCAAGATGGAAAATGACCGGGCAAAAGCTATGGAGGAAAAATGGACACTGTACTAACCCTACAGGGGGAGGATAAGATGAAGTATTCCACCCGGAAGGAAGCCCTTAGCTGGAAATATAGGTTGACTCCTGAGATGTATAGGCAGAAGTTTAGGGAGAATGTGAAACTTCTTCCTGAGACCAGGGTAAATCTTGTAGACTCTTTCTGAAAGGCACTGGATAGTTGGGTGACAGTCAGTAATGTGACAGACTATCAGGGGCTGTACAATTTGATTGCACAAGAGCATATGTTTAATCTCTGATTAACAGATCTATGCCAGCACTTGATTAATAGTAAGCTCTCTGACCCCAGGGAGCTTGATAGGGAGGCAGACCGCTGGGTCAGCACCAGGGTCCACAAGAAAGTTTCTGGGAGGAATCTAGCCAAGGGTCGGCAGTGTTCCCAAAAGAAGAAAAATGGGAACAAAAGCAAGAGTGAGGAGTTCCCAGAATGGCACCAAAGTAGCTCCCAACCCCCTACCAAGAAGAAGAAGAAATGGTCCCTCTCAGGTAAATCTGCAGGGAAGGGACCCCAGAAGTTCTTTGTGTGGTCAGGAAGAGCACTTCAGAGGGGATCCCGCATATCCAAGGCAGACACAGCCCCCACTGGTGTGGCAATCACCGAGGATGGTGAGTGGAGCACTTGGGGAAGAGCTAGCCTTAGCTAGTGGTAGGGAGACAGCTGAGATTACCCTAATGTACAAGGGTTACAGTGAAATGGTACAGTGAACCCTTATGCCTCACAATACTAAGAAGTATGGGCATTGGGTTACCATTAAAGGGCATAGCGTGGAAAATGAGATACACTGGAGCCAGCATGACAGCTGTCCGGTGTCATCTGTTGTCTTCAGAGCAGGTAGTCTCTATTGTGGCCCACCAAGTTGTTGCTGTAGAGAACCGTGAGAGCCAATGTATGGTAGCCCTCTGAATGGGGGGGTTTAGATTCCTTGAGGGTAGATGATTCTACCCTTGCCCGTGGATTATCTGCTCGGCGATGACCTGGAGCATACCACCTGGAAGGAGGTGGAGCTTAGGGCACACTTGGAGGGCACACTTGGAGGTGGAGCTTAGGGCACTTGGGTTGCCTGACAGGGTTTCTTGACCACACTGTTAATGGCAGCGAGATATACATACATATTATTTTTTACTATTAGTGTAATGAAAATGGAGTTCAATTAGCTGGAATACGACGTTCCGTGGCAGCTGAGGTAAGCATAAAAAAATGTTTTTTAAATGTATGTTGTATGTGTGTGCTTGTGGGTGAGTGTGTTTATGTGGGAGTTTGTATGTGTAAGCATGTGTGCGTTAGTGAAAGAGAAGGTCAAAGGGCATGTGATGTCACTTCCACAACCCCTGGCATTTTGGTGAATTGACATGTATGGGAGCAACCTATAACAAATGCTTATCAAGTTTCATTCAGATCATTAATTCCTTTTGATCTTATTAATCAGGTTATTAATAGGTGGTTCTGTATCATCTCTGCAGAATCCTGTATTAAAAGAGAGTGAAGAAAAAACAATTTTACGCAGCATATACAGTGCCTGAGACCTTGGTACCAGGCTTCAGAGCTCAGCAGAGTTTCAAAATCTTTGGAACTAGATGGGCAATTGGAATCTCTAACAACCACCATTCAATATCTGAAGTTAATATGCTGAATACAAGTGATGAATATTCTCTCTAACAAGATAATTTTTCTATTATTAGTATATTTGTTTAATGAATGTGTTCAATTTTAAAAGTTAATTTTTCAGAAAATTTAACTGTGGGTGGCCGTCTACAGTGATGGTTCGCTGATATTGTTACACAGAGGAAAGGTTACTGTTATGCATCTCACACTGGCCCCCATCTACTGAGTCATCAAAGGTATGAAATGATCCAGGCTTATTAGTAGACCTGGCATCTTTTGGCATGGTTGGATTTTTGTCATTTTGGTTTTGTTTGACTCAGATAATATTGGGTATAATTCTAAAGTGGCGTGGAGTCCTTTTGTGTTGTTTTCACTGTGTTACTGTGTGTGTGAACAAATACTTTACACATTGCCTCTTTAGTTTAGCTTCTGTGCCAAGCTACCAGAGGGTGTATCTTACTTGCCCTGACTAGGATTGTGGTCCCTATTTGGACAAAGTGCAGATCTCTGCCAACTAGAGACCCGATTTTTAACATTGGTGGCAGCGTGGGATAAGACTTGTATTTTCCCATTGCATACATTGATTGGTGTACACTACTTCCATATCTCAGACCATTTTGTACCAATATATGTTATTTTTCTCTTTGGTTCAAGTTGGAGTTGTCAAAGCTCAAGATGGAAAATGACCGGGCAAAAGCTATGGAGGAAAAATGGACACTGTACTAACCCTACAGGGGGAGGATAAGATGAAGTATTCCACCCGGAAGGAAGCCCTTAGCTGGAAATATAGGTTGACTCCTGAGATGTATAGGCAGAAGTTTAGGGAGAATGTGAAACTTCTTCCTGAGACCAGGGTAAATCTTGTAGACTCTTTCTGAAAGGCACTGGATAGTTGGGTGACAGTCAGTAATGTGACAGACTATCAGGGGCTGTACAATTTGATTGCACAAGAGCATATGTTTAATCTCTGATTAACAGATCTATGCCAGCACTTGATTAATAGTAAGCTCTCTGACCCCAGGGAGCTTGATAGGGAGGCAGACCGCTGGGTCAGCACCAGGGTCCACAAGAAAGTTTCTGGGAGGAATCTAGCCAGAAGGACCTGGAGCCTGAAAGAGTGGCCTAGATGTCTGCCAAGAAGAGGAAGGGCAAGGGGCATGGGAAACCCGCTCCTGTAATTGCCACAGTCTGGAAGGAGGGTGACCTTGATGGGGACACCCCAGAACCTACCGTGGACAACATGGCTGAACTGGAGAACCTGCCTGACCTGACCAATTGGCAGCAGGAAGGAGGTCCCTTCAGGGAGGAGTTCTGAACAATGCAGAGGAAGTGCCCTACTCTTGTGGGCCTTCAGTGGCAGGCTGAGGCCCAGGCAGCTGGTGACATCTGGCATGCACCTTATTTATTGGAGAGAATGGTCTCTATGACAGCCAGGGGCAACACATTCGTCCTGGTTTTGGTGGACCATGCCAGGCGGTACCTGGAGGCTATCCCTTTGAGAGCAGTGTCTGCGCGGGTTTCTGAGTGGGTTTCCCCAAGGAGGTGGTTTCCGACCACGGTACCAACTTCATGTCCTTGTACATGAAGGCAGTGTGGAAGGCCTGTGGGGTAACTTAAAAGTTCTCCAAGCCTTACCAACCCCAAACCAATGGTTGGTTGAGTGGTTCATTCATACCTTGAAAGGCATGATTGTTGCACTGTGTTCTGCCCCAGCAGTACGCCCTTTTTTGATCACCCGTTTTTGCACTTTTTACTGTGGTGAGCCTCAATACTAGTGTCTCACCCACTGTAATCACAGTAAATGGACTGTGCATGTTTACTGCCAGTGCCCGCCTTTTATAGTAAGACTGCTGTGATACAGCAAGGGTAAGGGGCACTTAGCTGGGTACACATGAACAAATGTGCTCACACGGGGGCACACATGTGCAGGCTGAACATGGAGACTACTCTCGTAGGCAGCCCGGTAAAAGTGTACAGGTAGGTTGGTGCAATAGGGACTCAGCAGGTATAGGTAGTCACCTGGGAAAGGCCTTATGAGGGAAGTGTGCACTGTTAGGGAAACATCAGTGTGCTTTATTGTTTTAACTAAACTGACACTGCATTATACATCTAGGGAGGGAACTGCCTTAAGGTGTAGTTTCCCTTCTCCTTGGCCCTGAGAGATCATTGACTTTGCGAACTAAAGTATAACCTGTGAAGAAAAATTAAATTTGCCACTTCCAAAATGATAACTGTACATCTTGTGGGTCATTCAGAGTTTTCATATTCCCCTGACTCAGCTCAGGATCAGATTCCAGGCCTGTTGTCCCCCTGCTGTGTCCAGTAATTACATTCTCTCGAGCAGCAGGAACAAAGACCGCCCTGACACAAAAGGAGCAATTAGCACTATTTCTCCTTGCTGCTGAGAAGGAAAGGGGTGGACGGAATGCTCTGTATCAATGACCAAGCTGTGACATTGCATGCACCAGGCATGGGCCTGCCTAAGTCCCCTGAACAAAGGAGAGTTTCCAGACAACTAGAGCCAGACCACTGGGGGGCCGCCTTTGAAATTCTAGTGTGCAGGTCCCTGGAAGTAATGTCAGCGAGGGTTGGAACTGAGACCCCTGGATCTGATGTGACCAGTGGCTCCTTGATGACGCCATTTTGAATTTTCCCAACATGGTGTGCAAGAGGGTTGGGACAAGGGAGGAGAGGTGATATGGCACTCCACGATTGGTTAGGGGTCCCTGTGTTCTGGAACCTGCCTCTCCCCTTTATAAACTCTTGTACAAGGGGAAGACATTCTTCTTGCCTGGGAACTTTCTACCTGCTTCGCTGCTGGATCCTGGAGACTGCTATTGAGAACTGGAGGTACCCCCTGACCATCACTCAGGACCCAGGACTCTGTCCAGTTGACCCCAGGAACATTGGGTCTCCCCAAGGGCCAGTGAAGTCGGCCCCCTTAGTCCCCTTGAGGTCCAGCTGGGGGAAGCCCTGAACTTTTCTGCGCCCACCAACAAAGTCACACAGGAGAACTGGTGCAGGGAGCCATGAGGACCAGCTTTTGGAGGACTGCCCTACTTTGGAGGTAAGGAGGGTTGTTGCCCCTGGTGGATAGAGTTCACCACTAGGAGTGAAATGAGCCCATGGTCATCCAAATCAGATTAACGGGGCCCTAGTTATGGCATATATTTTGGCAACCTTTGACCTTCTCTGCCACTGAGTGGTTGGGGCTCTGCCACTGGTCTGGTAAAATTCCTCAGGGTGGACCAGGGAAGCTAAATCTATTTTGTTAGGGAGAGGGCATGCGTAGGGACCCCTTCCTGGTGTCCTTAACTCGCCTGGTGACCCCATTCCCCGGGCAGACTCCTCTTGCAGGGGTCAGGATGCCATCCCCTACCTCTGTGTAAATGAAATATGGGGAAGTGCTGTCGTGCTTCCCTGGGAGGAGGCAGTAGGGGCCCAGGACCACATCCCTGGGCTCCAGTAAGCAGTCCCAACAAAGGAAACCCTCAGCATGGCTCTCCCCAGCATAGCGGGAGAGATGCTACTATGTTTCTCATTGCACTCGGGGAGACTCGCCCCATAATGCATTGTGGGGCCTTTTATTTGCTTCACATTTCTGTCCATAACTCAGCCTGTGGTGGTTCTAGGATGGTGGGACTACCACCAAAGTGTTAAGCATGAGGTGCTCGTTCTTCCTAGATCGTCTCTTGGGTCCCCGCCCTAAGTTAGGGGGACCCCAAAATCATCACCTTTTCCACTTTTCAAGGAGTTTCTAAGCTTTCTCATGGTTGGAATTTTTCCTGTACAGCTGAGGGTAGTTTGGGTTTTGAGAGGCCTGGTGTATGTTAACATTTTAGGAGGCCTGAAAATATATTCTCTGTGCTCCCTAGGCATTGAAAACATGGTTACATTGTAATGCCTTTTAATGGGATTACATTGTAATCTCATTGCATGGGGTTATGCCCTCTAGGGGCTGAACATATACCTACACTGTAATGTTTCCCCCCACATTGCTTTCATGTGGTTATGTCCTCTAGGAGCTCTTGATATGGGTACATTACAATGCTGTCAAGTGGATGGACGAATGTAGAAACACAAAGGCCCATATTTATAGTTTTTGGTGCAAAACTGCGCTAACGGGCATCTTGTTTATTGAATGGTGCACGCCGGTGGTAAGGCCCGGCTAGCGTCCTGAAAAACGACGCTAGCCAGGTGGGGGTGGCTGTAGGGAAGGAGGGGATTGTGCATTAAAAAATTACGCTGGCCTGGTTAGAGGCAAAAAAATGCCTCTAACCAGACTAGCGCCATTTCCTGGTGCACAACCACCAAAACCATGACTTCTGTCTTAGGAAAGACAGGAGTCATGCCCACCACCCAAATGGCCAGCACAGGGGACAAGTGTCCCCTGGGCATGACCATTGCACACTGTGCCATGCAGGAGGCCCCAAGTTAGGACCGCCGATGGCAAAACAAAAAAGTAAAAAATAATTACCTGGACTTATCTGGGATGGGTTCCCCCATCCTCCGGTGTCCCTCTGTAAGGGTGAGGGTGTTCCTGGGGCTTGGGGAGGGCACCTGTGGACCCATTCCATGGTGTTTATCTCATTGATGCAAGGTAGGTTCACTCATCCAAACAATGGTGCAAACTCCTTTATTTTGACGTTAGACATGTCTAACGTCAAAATATAAATATGGAGCTAAGTTTGCGCCAAATTTGCATCCAAAAAATGACGCAAGTTTGGCGCAAAAGGAGTATAAATATGGGCCAAAGTTTATTTCTGGCAAATGTTTTTATTGAGTTTGTGTGATGATTAGAGATGTTTTATTGATCCACCATTATTGCACTTACAACAATGATACATGCCAAAGTAATATCTATATTACACCATAACTCTTTGAACACACTTGATATGGTTGTGTGACCCATCCAGGCAGTCACCAGTGGTTGTACAATGTCAACTGTGGTATGTTCCAACGGCCTATGTATATTTGTAAAGTATTGCTTAGTATTTAGTAGTGTGTGCATAATAAATGCACTTCTCCTTTTCCAAAGAACAATTTCTGACTGGACATTTACTGAGTGTTATTATTGCATGCATGTGATTGGTGATTCCTAGCCTACACCACATCCCTTGAGTAGGCCTTAGGCTGCTCTGCATCGCTACCCTGTGAGAGTGAAGCGCTCCCATGGGGTATTTGGTTCCCAGTGAGGACAACTGAGGAACTATTACTTGTGCTGGCCACACAACTAATCACCCACTTTCCTACAATGATAATGGGCCTACCCGAACCCATGAGGCATAAGTGTGACGTCCTCCCACCATGTCTGCTAATTACTTACAGGGAGGTACTGCAATAGGGTATTGGCATCAGTCGTTTTGAGCTTCCTTATGGGCACCCTGTGAGAGGACCTCTCAGTTTGGTGAAGGAAGGCTGGAAGCAACCTCCCAGGAATCCACCCCAGGATGGATTTAGCTAAATGCTGGCCTTACACAACTGGTCAGCCTGCTTTCGGAAACTAGCACAGGAGAATCTGGAGCCTAGCCAGAAGGGAATGAAAGTTGGTACAACCAGAATACCACTCTGGTTGAGTTTCAGCCTGGTCCAAAGGAGTGAGTAATGGCGTTCATGGAACCCCGTGCTCTGCAAGACCGCGGGTCTGGCACATTTGAGGTGAAGGAGTGCAAAGGTGAGGTCACCTACCTGTGGGATTGATAGGAACCCTTTGAGGGTCCTGCACGCAAATTGCCTCAGGCTGCACTTTGAGCAATCTGAGTTGACCATGCTCTTGGTCACGGATGATGGGGTGGAAGAGGAGCATGAATCTCTCCCCAACCTCCTATCTTCCAAGGAGCAGGATGGGTCATTAAAGGGTGTGAGCCTCTTCCCTACCCTGATCCCTGGACCAGCTGAGAGACTGTCAGCAGGTCATGTGACAGTTTGCATCTCTGTTCTCACTAATCTGGGGGGGGGGGTCACCCATTGGTGCACCCATGATGTAGACACTGGGAATAGCCTACCTGTCAAGCACAATATGTACAGGTTGGCTGACAGAGTCAGAGCTAGCATCAAGGAGGAGGTTGCCAAGATGCTGGAGCTGGGGGTGATTGAGCACTCCAACAGTCCTTGATCAAGTCCCGTTCTGGTCCCCAAGGCTGTTCCACCCTGCATCACACCCAAACTCCTCCTCTGTGTAGACTACTGGGGGCTCAATACAGTCACTAAGACTGACGCACACCCCATCCCTGGAGCTGATGAGCTCATTGATCAGCTTGGATCTGCCAAGTACCTCAGCACGTTTGATTTAACATCTCAGTACTGGCAGATTGCCTTGACCGAGGGGGCAAAAGAGAGATCAGCACTCTCAACACCAGAATGGCACTACCACTTCTAGGTCTTGCCTTTTGGGTTGAAGAATGTCCCTGCTGCCTTTCAGAGGTTGGTCAACCAGGTCCTGGCTGGGTCCGAAAATTTCAGTGCCGCCTATCTTGACAACATTGCTGTCTACAGCTCCAGTTGGGAGGACCAATGTACCACCTCCAGGAAGTGCTGAGGGCCATGCAGAGTGCAGGCCTCACTATCAAGGCCAGTAAATGCCAGATAGGGGAGGGCTCTGTGGTCTCCTTGGGACACAAAGCCCTTGCAACCCAAGATTGACACCATTCTGGATTGGCAACCCCCCAAGACCCGGACTGAAGTTAGAGCCTTTTTAGGCCTCACTGGCTATTACTGGAGATTTGTCAAGGGACATGGCACCATTGTCACGCCCTCGACAGAACTGACTTCCAAAAAGCATCAGCGTCAGGTGATCTGGAGAGAGGTGTGCCAGATGGTATTTGACACCCTGAAGAAGGCCGTGTGCATGGCACCCATCCTCAAGACCCTGACTTATCTCAAGAATTCATGGTGCAGACTGAGGCCTCAGAACATAGCGTGGGGGCTGTGCTTTCACAGCTAGACAAAGAGGGTGTGTATCAACCTGTAGCCTTCATTAGTATGAGATTACTTCCCAGGTAACAGAGGTGGAGCACAATAGAAAGGGAAGCTTTCGCTATGGTCTGACTGCTGAAGAAGCTAAGACCCTACTTGTTTGGGAATAACATTGGGTTCGGACAGACCACAGGCCTCTCAGATGGCTGATGCAGATGAGGGGTGAGAATCCTAAACTGTTGTATTGGTCCATCTCCCTGCATGGAATGGACTTTATGGTGGAACACCACCCTGGAGCAGAACACGCCAGCGCTAATGGTCTTTCCATGTTTTTCCACCTTAGTAAAGAAAACTCTTTGGGTAGCTCTCCCCACTTTCGGCTGGGGGGGGCATGTATTAGACCTGGCATCTCTTGGTGTGGTTTCCCCTGACTTTTTGCTTTCTGACCTGCTGTTTTGACTAAATGCCGAACTTCGTTTTTGCTGGCTTTAGTACTCTTTGCACTTTAACACTGCTATCCAGTGATAAAGTGCATGTGCTCTGTGTCTAAAACAAGGTGACATTGTCTTATCCATGATTGGCATATTTGGTTTACTAGTAAGTCCCTAAAAAAGCACACTAGTTGTGCCCAGAGCCTCTGTGTCAAATGCTACTGGTGGGCCTGCAGCACTGTTTGTGACACTCACTAGGGTAGCCTTTCAAACATGTCTCAAGCCTGCCATTGCAGAGCCTGTGTGGTCAGTTTTAACTGCCAGTTCAACCTGGCAAGTGTACTCACTTTCCAGGCCCAAACCTTCCTTTTTATTACATGTAAGACACTCCTACTCTAGGCCCTGATTAGCCCCAAGGGCAGGGTGCAGTGTATTAAAATAGTTGGACATGTACTTTTAAGTGTAACATGTCCAAGTAGTGAAAAAACCATTCGGTGCCTTGGTCTGTCTCTAATCCACTTCTAGTGTGTGTAAGGGTTAGGTGAAAGCTACCTCTGTGCATTCCATCCAGACAGCAATAAACACCAGCCACTCCACTGCCCCTGCATTCCATCTGTAAACCGGTGGGTCTTCCTGGAGCTCTCACTTACATTTCAAAGGGTAGTGGCTTGATCCCACACAAAGGACTGATAACCTCCCCACAGACCTCCTGGGAACTGGGGCATTTCAAAACCAGTCTTTGAAATCTCCCCCACTTCAATGCACTTTTGGGTATAAGTACTGGGCCTCTGACACCATACAGGGAGGAACACTTCCGGACTGAGTACATTCTACCAGGAAGAAGGACTGCTGTATTGCCAGGAGGGGATGCCACTTTGCTGTCTGCTGTGTTGGCCTGCTGCCTGCTACTTCTTGTCTGGGTGTGAGAGGACTGGACTTACTTCTCTACATCTTGCAATCTAAAGTTTCTCCAAGGGCCTGACTGAGCTTACCTCCTGATTTCTGAATTCTCAGGGACATCAAACTTCACCTACATTTTACTACCAGGAGCAGGACTCCTGTGCTGAGAGTCCTGCTTTGACAAGTGATGCCAAATCCAGTCCTGGCCCTTGGAGGTGAGTGTGGTGCTGCAATACAAGAACTGAGGCAACTACACCAGCACATCACTTGAAACCGATGCATCCAGCTGCAGAAAAGATGCTTTGCTGCTGTCTGCACCAATACTGCAGACACCACTCACCAACTGTGCGATGCAACAACCCTGACTTACAACGCAGCCCCGGCTTGGCCAACGCAACATAACCAGTAGTCATCACTTATAAACACTGACGCATCAACAACATTGCCCGATCAGGAAATGACGGCTTGCAAGTGTGACACATCCCCTCCTTGGATCAACTCATCGTCACCGAGCCTCAATGCAACCAAGGTACTTGTAAAGGTAAGAAACTACCACATTCAGGTTTATGGGCACAGTCGTAAGTTTATTCCATGTCGCCTCAGCCATCGATCCCAAAACGCCTTCAACCGTCTTCTCGCGTCCCCGTCATTCTCACTCGAATGACGGCGATCGCGTGCGGTGATCGCGTGTTCTAATACATCACACATCTCCCTTTTATACAATGAACAAATTAATACAGAAATAATGTTCCCACATAACCATGACATCAAATAAATGAGTAGCCAGAAACTATGTATACACCAAACATATAAACTAAACATCATATCAACCCCACCTATCCGCTAAATAAGTTTAATACATGTTATCACACAACCCTATAAACGTCACCTTTGTCAAATGAGAACATAGGCCCTCATTCTGACCCTGGCGGTCGGCGGAGAGACGGCGGTCGGACCGCGAACAGACCGGCGGTATTAAAAATGGCATTCTGACCGCGGCGGTCCCCGCCGCGACCGACCGCTACTTCTCCACTCCGACCGCCGCGGCGGTCATGACCGCGGGGCTGGAGTTTGCGCACTCCGGCCCGGCGGTCGTCCCAAGACCGCCAAGGGTATTATGACCCTGCCTACCGCCGCGGTTTCTTGCGGGCGGGAACCGCCGTGCGAACCATGGCGGTAAGCACTATCGGGGCCAGGGAATTCCTTCCCTGGCACTGATAGGGGTCTCCCCCACCCCCCACTACCCACCCGAGTCCTCCCCCCACACCCTCCACCCCCCTGCCACCCCCCAGAGGTGGTACGAACCCCCTCCCCACCCCCACCCCGACATGCACATACATGTACCCCGACATGCACACACCCCCAACATGCACATATACACACCCCCTACACACACATACACAACGGGGACACATACCCGCACACATACATGCCGACATGCGCACCTGCCGAACAGCACACATTACCCATAGACACAGCAGCACCCCCCGCCCGCATACACGCACTCACACACCCCCTCTACACACTCACACGCACACCCCCCATGCACGCCCACATCACACAACACCCCCCCACCCCCTCCCCTCACGGACGATCAACTTACCTTGTGCGTTGGTCCTCCGGGAGGCGACGGGAGCCATAGGGACGTGACCGCCAACAGAAGACCGCCAACAGAAGACCGCCACACAGAAATGTGGGTCGTAATTCTGTGGGCGGTGTTCTGCTGGCGTGGCGGTGGAGGTTGACCAGTCTCCACTTTCCCGCCGACCGCCAGTGTGGCTGCTGGCGGTTTTCCGGCGGAACGCTCCCAGCGGTCAGAATGCGCACAGCGGCACACCGCCGCGGTCGGCGGTCTTCACCGCGGCGGTAACTCAGCGGTCTTGCGAAAAGACCGCCAAGGTCAGAATGAGGGCCATAGTCTTTAAGATGTCCAGGACTTATTTTCCTTCTACAACTTCTCCTCATTACATTAAATTCATCAGTTCCATGTCGTCCCTTATTTTGTGTTCTTGACCCAACATTGTCTCTGAGTCCTCTGGACCTTTCAGTACACTCGTTTCCACCACCCCTTTCAGCCGAACCACTCTGTTCATGTTCCATATCTTGCCATCTGAAGTTTTTACAGCATTCTTGAAAAGTTTAATCACATGAAGAGGTCTAGTGAACTTTGACCCCTCAAGACATCCAACTGGTGCCTTCACCTTCACCACATCACCCACAACTATATTATTTTTACATACTCTCTTCCTTGTATCAAATTCTTGCTTCCTTTTCTCCATGAGCCTTTCTTCTGTATCTCTCCACTCCGTGTGGACCAAATTATATCTATTTTTTATCCACTCCATCCATCCAGGAGACAACTTGGTATTAGGTATCCTTTTCCTAAACAGTTCAAAAGGGGATCTGCCAGTAGTTGAATGTGGAGAGAACTGATAGGCTGTAATCCTTTTCAAAAGTTCTGCACGCCAATTCAGAGCATTCACCTTTGCAAGTTGAATGCTTTCCTTTATGTACTTGTTAAATCTTTCAACTGCACCGTTAGTTTCTGGATGATATACTGCTGACTTCTTATGAGATATGCCACAATTACTCATAAAATTTTCAAAAACGGTCGAACAAAATTGTGGACCATTATCTGACAATAATGACTTTGGAAATCCCTCTTTCCTAAAAATGTCTTCTAAGAAAATCACCACACTAGAAGAGGAAACTTCATGCACATTTTTGACTTCCACCCACCTGGAATACAAATCTATTAACACAATTAGATATGGCATGGAATTTTCTCCCGGTAAAGGACCAACAATATCTATTGCTACCTCATCCCAGGGTTTGCATGGTAACCTTCTACAATGCATAGGTGCATTACGAGTTTTTAAAATTTTGTCACTCCGTGCACATTGTATACACTCTCTAACCACACGCTCCACTTCTACATCCATACCTGGCCACCAAAAATGGACTCGTAAATTTTCTTTTGTCTTAACAATCCCAAGATGACCTTCATGGGCTTGATTCATTATCCTGAATCTTAATACTTTTGGTGGAATCAATCTTGTTCCTCTCAACAATATACCTTTATCCACCGCCAATTCATCTTTCACCAACCTCCAAACTTTCCCTAGAACCTCAAATTTACCAGTCTCTAAAACCTCACACACTCCACTCAACTCAACATCTACTTTCAACGCCTCTTTCCACTCTTGTTCGGTTATTATTCCACATGTAACTTCAGACACATCACAACATACTTCACACACTAATTCCTCCTGAAAATGTATATCTTTTTGTTCTTCATCCTTCCTGTTTTCTTCCACTAATCTTGAAAGACAATCCGCACTAACATTCAATGCACCTGGTAAATACTCTACTTTAAATTTAAAATCCTGTAGCCCGATAATCCATCTTCTTATTCTTGCAGAAATGCAATTCAGACCTTTACTACCAAACACTTCTACTAAAGGTTTGTGATCAGACAAAACCACAAACTCCGTGCCCCACACAAAATGTCTAAATTTATTAAATGCCCAATATATGGCCAGTGACTAAGAGTAATTCTTCTCTGTTCCGCTCAAAGATTTGGACGCGCAAGCAATCATTCTTCTGATACCTCCATCCTCTTGTATCAGAACCGCACCCAAAACTTTTGCACTAGCATCAATGACAATGGCAATTGACCTACCCGGTTTAAAAGCTTGTAAGCAGGGAGCATATTCTAGTTCTTCTTTAATTTTTTCGAACTCATCTTCACACAAGGAATCCCACTTGAACTCTCTTCCTTTCTTTAGTAAATCTCGCATGTTAACAGTTTTTTCTGACAAGTTCCTAATGTACCTCCCATAGTATTCTACCATTCCTAAAAACGAATTCACTTCTTCCTTGGTTCGAGGAGAAACTAACCGCTTAATAGTCAAAACCAAATCTGGTTTAGGTTTTACTCCATATCCTGTAATCAAATGTCCCAGGAACTCAACTTCTGTCAAAGCAAAACGACATTTCTTTCTCTTCAAAGTAAGACCAGCACGACTTAGACATCCCAAAACCAACCTCACTCGTTCCCAATGTTCTACCGCTGTGTCAGCTTAAATTAACACATCATCTTGGTAGCATTTCACCCCTTTGACCTCCTTCAAAATTTTATACATAATGCGTTGAAACACAGAGGCCGCAGACACAAGCCCAAAAGGCATTCTTTTGAATTTAAACGCACCAAAAGGTGTTATGAATGCAGTCAATTCTTGTGAATTATCTTCCAACTCTACCTGATGATATGCTGATTTAAGATCTAAGGTGGAAAAGTACTTTGCTCCGCCAACCATAGATACTATCTCTTCAATATTTGGAAGGGGAAATGTATCCACCACTACCTCTCTATTTAGAGCCCTAAGGTCCACACAAAGCCTGATATCACCATCCCCCTTCTTTGCCACAACTATGGGAGCCAACCATTCGGTTGCCTCTACTTCCTCAATTATGCCCATCAACTCTTATCTTTTAAGTTCAGTTTTCACCGGTTCTTGTAAAGCCAACGGTATTCTTCTCATTTTGCTACCATAGGAATAGCACCTTCCTTTAACCTAATTTTATGTTTATAACCTTTTAGACATCCCAAAGTGTCTGAAAATACTTCAGGAAATTCATTTACTAACTCACTGTCTACACCATCCACACTCTGAATTTGAACTTGAGGTTGTGCGTTTGGATTCAAAATGACACCTAAAAGCTTTTGGTGCGTCCAACTGGATTGGACACATAGACTTTCCCCAACAGGTGTCTACTTTTGAACTTAATATGACCTTCAAAGTACCCCAGCATTTTTATAGGCTGTCCACCATAACCCCCAGGAGATACATCCATCTTCTTTAACTTTCTAGATTTTGGAATTAACCTGTCAAAACTTGTTTTTGAAATTATCGTCAGTTGTGAACAAGAATCAAAACGCATTAGTAGATCCACACCATCCACTCTCACCACCTCACTTGGATGCTCTCCACACTTAACCTGAGCATCAACTTGGAACACTACCTCCTGAGATACTTCCTTGATCTCTTTCCTCATATTGTCATTATGGAATTTATTCTTTCTACCACGGCAACATTTGTAGAAGTGACCTCTCTTCCCGCACCCACTACATACTACATTCAATGCTGGGCAATTGCTCGCATTGGCTTTGTGGCCACTATTACCACAACGATAGCATTCTCCTTTGAATTTCACTATATCTTCCTTTTTCTTCTCACCTCCACTTCCTTTGTTCTTCACTTCACACACTATCTCCTCCACCTTCGTACATTCTCCACTCATTAATTTGTTTCCACTTAATTCCTTAACACACCTCAGCATGTGTTCTACTCTTTTTGCCACCATAATCACTTCTTCCAAAGGTGGTTCATCTTTCAACCACAGCTCTTCCCTAATTTTGTCACTACAACACTTTAATACGAACTGATCTCTAATTCTCTCATCCACCAGTGCTCCAAATTTACATGACACCGCCAACTTTCTCAAACTAGTTACAAAATCTTCCACTGACTCTTCTTTTCCTTGTTCCCTTTTCCCAAAATAATATCGTTCCATTATTGTGCTCACCCTTGGTAAGTAATGTTTGTCTAACTTCATAATACATGCTTCATATTCATTCAAATTCCTACTTTCTTCAGTGCATAAATCAGGCAAATTTTCTAAAACCTCCTGTCCCTCTCCCCCTAGACAGTGTAACAATAATGCGTGTTTTCTTTCTGCACTAAATGTCGGTCCACACACTCTAGCATAGTGAGCAAATATCTTTTTCCACTTGTTCCAAGGATATATCGGATCACCTGGACTGCTTAAAAAAAATGGAGGTGGTGTTACGTTCTGCATTATTCTGATAAACTAGACGAACATACAGATCAACATACTGAATGTCAGACCTCAACTGAACCAATATGTAACTGAATCAGTGAATCACCACTCCTTCAATGTCCTAGCATTGAAATTTTCTTTATGACAGATGAGTAATTATTGCTTCGCCGTTTTGTCTGGGTATGCCTATCACCGTATGTTCCACACGATAGGCAAACAAAATTGTTCTTTGTATAAGGTGTGCCTATCACCGTTCCAATGCAGTTCACTATTATGGTTTACCAATCGTAGCAAAGTACAACTTCCCTTTAAGACAATGAAATAACCATCCCTTTAAGGACACCGGTGTTGTTGGGCACGCCCCCAAACAGACGTTGTTCACGCAGCGTAGCTCTCTTCACCACTCGTTGTATTTGAGCTGCTTTATACACTGGTTCTGTGAAACCGCATGCTTCCACTGCGGTCCGACCCTGAAATCCTCCCAAAACGAACTGCGCAGCGGCTGCGTCCTCTCTACCAATGCGCAAATACGATCGCCAGGACAGCGCGTCAAGAGTAACATCTAAGGTCTGGAGACTCACAAATCCCTGGATGTTGAGGCGACTCCCATCCTCGTCGCCAGATGTAAAGGTAAGAAACTACCACATTCAGGTTTATGGGCACAGTCGTAAGTTTATTCCATGTCGCCTCAGCCATCGATCCCAAAACGCCTTCAACTGTCTTCTCGCGTCCCCGTCATTCTCACTCGAATGACAGCGATCGCGTGCGATGATCGCGTGTTCTAATACATCACAGTACTGTCAGCAGGTCTGCATGACTCCTGTACTTGGCCCGCACTCCATTGCAGTTGGACTGAACTTTTGGCTTTTTCCTGGTCGGACGCAACCAAATAGCCCTCGGTGGGAGCTATTGTCTTCTAAACACTGCATTTTTATTTAATCCTTCAAAATTCATAACTTGGCTTGTGTATGTTAGGTTTTGTTATTTTGGCCTTGGTTGACTCAGATAAATATTGGTTATTTTTCTAACCTGGTGTGGAGTCCTTTTCCGGTGTTTTCACTGTGTTACTGTGCTCAAATAACTTTACACATTGCCTCTTTAGCCTGACTGCTCTGTGTCAAGCTACCAGAGGGTGAGCACAGGTAAACCTTTAGTGTGTATCTTACTTGCCGTGACTAGGGCTGTGATCCCTACTTGGACAGAGTGCAAACCTCTGCCAACTAGACACCCGATTTCTATCACTTATAACGACTATTAAGTCATCAGAGTTTTGAAACAATGAAGTTTTATAAAACTATGACCCCTTCCAACTCGTCCAGCACAACTCTATACTACAATCTCCACTGATTGATTGCCTACTGAGCTTACAAAATTGCATATCATCTTATGTCTGCTGAAAGGATATCTGCTCTTCCTGTACCTTATTTCTTGCTCATTATGTTAAGCTGAATGACTCCGGAACTAGAATATTTCTACAGTACGTTAATGTTATGTCCTTAATTCAAGGTTAACCAATCAAAAAAGATATTGAAAGTGCTGCACGTTTATTTATGTAAAGTATTGTGGCTTATCAGAGCATTATATCAGCTGGCGTTGGAGTAAAGAGAGTATAACGTTACACAGTCAGACTCTTATTGAGAGTATATCCTCTAAGAATGGGGTTTCTCATCAGCTCAGAAATAAAGGAATTAGCAATGATTTAATTTTTGCATTTTGGTAATCATCCGTCACATGTGCACAGAGGTCTGAGATTTTTTTGTCATAGAGCATGGCTTCTTCCAAAAAGGTAATTATGAAATTGTTAAAGTCTACATGTAATCTCAATACAGATTTTGAGTAATGGAACTAAGCAGGCTGGCAGTGATAATAAGAAATATGCATTCAATAAAAATCACTTTCAATTCTTTTAAGTCTAAGGCCCCCATTGCAAGTTGCTGCTATGAGTGGGTTGGTGCTTCCACCCCTGAAACTACTGTGTCCAGAAGCACTAGACCTAGTTTTCCAGAAGTGCATTTGTACCTCGTAAAATCACAAATGGAGAGTACAGCAGGCCAAGGCACAGCCTGCCCCCCACCCCAGCACCAAAGGGGAGTTGACAATACTCCTCCAGAGAGGCCACAGCCTCTTTAGTCCCCTACGCACCTTCCCCCTGTTTAACATCCCAAACCACAAAGCCTCGCCCAAGGCAAGTCGTAAACATCATCTTTAAACTTCCTAAAATCAGAAAAAACCTGTGGCAAAGAACATGGTAACTCCCATTGCAGCAGGGTTTTGTTCCTTTTGATTCTAGTTAACTCAGAACTATTCCATATCATGTATTTTCTGGAAATACATATGAATGTGACCTGCTCCATACAAGACAAGCCCGTCTGTTCTTTTTTTTTTACAGTAGCTGTATAGTTGTACTGAATTGAAGGGAACTTTAAGGTGTTACTTTTTGGATAGTTCTAGAAGCAGACATAAACCATACCCAAGTAATCAGGGGTTTGGGAAGATGTTTCAGGATCAAAATGTTGACAGTGTTTTAAGATTCTTAATAGCCACGCTTCATATGATTCCTCAAGACTTATAGACTATATCATGATCTATATAGCATGGATGACAGGATTGTTTGTATATGCAGATATAATTCTGACCTGACAGCGACCGCAACCTACCTATGCCACCTTTTAGTATTTAAAATTTACAATTAGATATCCATGATAGGGTTAATAAACAAAGGCCCATATTTATACTTTTCGACGCAAAACTGCGCTAACGCAGTTTTGCGTAAAAAAAATTAGCGCCGGCTAACGCCATTCTGAAGCGCCATGCGGGCGCCGTATTTATTGAATGACGTTAGCCGGCGTTAGCCGCCGGCGCTGTCTGGTGTGCGTTAAAAAAAACAACGTACACCAGGCAGCGCCGGCGTAGGGGGAAAATGGCGTATGGGCGTCCACAAATGGTGCAAGTCAGGCTGAGGCAAAAAAATCGCCTCAACCCGATTTGCGCCATTTTTTTTCACTCCCAACCCCCATTGAAATGACTCCTGTCTTAGCAAAGACAGGAGTCATGCCCCCTTGCCCAATGGCCTCATTGGGCATAGTGGCATGTAGGGGGGCACAAATCAGGCCCCCCTATGTCACAAAAAAAATAAAAAAAATAAACTTACCTGAACTTACCTTAATGTCCCTGGGGTGGGTCCCTCCATCCTTGGGTGTCCTCCTGGGGTGGGCAAGGGTGGCAGGGGGTGTCCCTGGGGGCAGGGGAGGGCACCTCTAGGCTCATTCTGAGCCCACAGGTCCCTTAACGCCTGCCCTGACGCAGGCGTTAAAATCCGGCGCTAATGCGGGTTTTTTAGACCCGCCCACTCCCGGGCGTGATTTTTGCCCGGGAGTATAAATCCCACGCACATGCCTCGGAGTCGATTTTTTAGACGGGAACGCCTACCTTGCATATAATTAACGCAAAGTAGGTGTCCACGCAAAAAAATGACGCTAACTCCATGGACTTTGGCGCTAGACGCGTCTAACGCCAAAGTATAAATATGGAGTTAGTTTTGCGTCGAAATTGCGTCAAAAAAACCACAAAAAAAACTGTACGAGAAGACATAGGCCCTCATTACTACCCTGGTGGTCGGTGTTAAAGCGGCATTAATACCGCCAACAAGCTGGTGGTAAAAAAAATTTGATTTTATCCCGTTCAGTAACCGTCATCAAAGACCGCCACTTTAACAACACCAACTGCTAGGGTGGTAACGGCTGCTGGGCTGAAGTCTTTGGTCTCCAGGCCAGCGGTCATCACAATCCCACCCTCGGGATTACGACCCGACCTAACGCCATGGTTTTTGAGCCAAACTTACCACCACAAAAACCCTGGCAGTTGGCACTATCAGTGCCAGGGGATCCCTTCCCTGGCACTGACAGTGTATTCCCCGCCCCCTCCAAAGAGCTCGCCCCCACCCTCCCCCTCCCTCTCCTGTCCCCTGCACATATACACACGCGCACCTGCTAGCACGCCTTGTCCTTAGTAAGTAAACTTACAAGGGGACGCGTACAGGTCAATGAATTTATGGATTGCATAGAGTATCCTAGTTAAACGGTAACCAGTGAAACATCAATAAACATCATAATCAACATGTAATGCCATAAAACCTTATTTAACAAGAAAATACCATCACTCTCAAAAGGGTTAATCGTTTATTCCCTATTAGTTACAAATCTAATCAAAACCTTTATTTTGAGAATCAATGATTATTCAAACGTCATTAGCATCATGAGCAACAATTCACCAAAATGTATTGATGAGCAATAATAAAACATCAACCTAAGCCAACAAATCTTTAACATTTAATAATTCAGCAATGCAAGTCAGTCAGTCTATCGTCACCATAAGTCGCCCTTGTTAGCCTACCTATCTCAAATTAGCATCAGCATGTGGGTCTTCATGCGAAAAAATTATTTAGTCAAAAATCATTAATTTGGGAAAAAAGAAAATCTATCTAAGAGAGAAAAACATTTTAAACAGCGCAGTTGGTACCTAGAAGGAAAAAAACATATTTGTCAATCAGCATTTTATAGCTACCTATCCAAGATAGATCAGCAGCGAGTCAGTCTTCGTATCCAAGTCATCGTTCATCAGCAAGACTCGGGCTCACAGGGAGCAAGCCCAATTTTCAGCACTTCGGACAGCGTCTCCTGACGTCATCAACTTTTGCCTCACCACTCTGATTTCCCTTCTCGTGTCATGACTTTTTATTAGGGTCTCTCAGTCCGTCCCACAATTTGGTAATTGGTTAACCTTATCTGGGGTTATGATTCTAACCTATAGATTTTGTTTACCACTTGTTTGCGTCAGTTCAAGCATCAAGTTCCATTAATATGATTGGTCCTCCTGTCGATGAGAACATCATCCGGCTCTTCAGGTAACAAAATTGTTGCCCACAGTCTTTTAGTCAGTGCTCCATTGTTCGAGTCCTGGGAAAGTACATTTAGCCTACTCTACACATAATTGTATCATTTTGTTCTGATTTTCTCCTGTCCGAT
This sequence comes from Pleurodeles waltl, assembly GCF_031143425.1. Taxonomy (NCBI): domain Eukaryota; kingdom Metazoa; phylum Chordata; class Amphibia; order Caudata; family Salamandridae; genus Pleurodeles; species Pleurodeles waltl. Next base: position 822,899,875 of record NC_090436.1, read on the forward strand.
GGTACATTGCAGAGAATTCTAGCAGAGCTCATCTGAACTCTGTACAGTTCAAGGTCCTTTACTACAGTTCCAGTCCTCGGCAGCTCATCGCGTCTCCACGTTTAAGCAAGCAAGGCCCAGCGCTGACCAGGGCTCTAGTTCGGCCAAGTTAAGGATACGATGCATCATAAAACACAGATTATAACATCAGTTATGACATATTATTACATTTTTCACATTATTTTTAGTACTGTTAACATAGATGGTGACCACTCCCCGTGGGCACATTTTGCTCATTACACCTTACTTTCAATTACTAGTCTCATTTGTCATTATTTCTCATTAGTATGTATACGCAAATCATTAGAATATTCTCATATTAGCATCTCTGCTCCAACACACCCATATACACACATGCGCACAAGCATACCCACCACCACCCACACATGCACACATACATACCCACACACCGCAACACACACCAACATACCTTGTCACACACATGCATTCACAACACTCACAATCAGTCATTCACGCACGCATTCAACACAACTCACACCCGCATGCACGCATTCCAAAACATACACATACCCCCACATACACACAACACCTCTCACCCCTCTCTCCTGTCGGAGAACCCGACTTACCTGCTTGCAGGAGGTCCTCTAGCTGGAGACAGTCCACAACGCTGCTGTCAGCAGCAGCATGTGCCTGCAAAACACCGCCAGACCATATCATTGGTCATGATATGGTCGGCGTTGTTTTGCTGGTGTGGCTGTCAGCAGCGCCACCTTACCACTGTCCGCCGCCATGCCCATCAGCGGTGTTCCGCCAGCATTCTGGCGGAACACCATCGGCGGTAATGATACACGTAGGCGGCTGATAGCCACGGCCGCAGTATGTTGGTGGCCGTCACCGTGGCGGTAGGCAGTAGTTACTGCCAATGTTGTAGTGAGGGCCATAATTCTTTTTGACAACAGCAAAAAATATAATGATCCTAGGGCCTCATTTACGAGGCCCTAGCAGCACACTGCACCAATGGAGTGTCATTTCTTTTACACTCCAGTGACGAAGTGTGCCGCCCATATTTACAAGGCCATTCAAAGCCACTTTGTGTGACTTGTAAATATGGGCCCCATTCACACATAACATTGCGTGAAAGGGGCATTCCATGGGTGTTGCTGTGGCTGTTTCCACAGCAACACCCATGGAATCTGGCGCATTCCCAGATTTACAATGTTTCATAAACCTGGGAATGCGTCAGTTTCCTGTACCACCCCAGGGGTGGCGTAAGGGTGGCGCAACAGGGAGAAATAATTTCCCATACTTCTCCACATTTTTCCTCTTTCTATTTGTGCTGCAGAACACATGAAAGGAGGAAAACATCTCTTGTGGTTGTTTTTGTGCAGGAAGGACACCTTACTGCACAAAAACAATCATCACCACAAGGTGCAAGGGTGCCTGTGTTGGCACATGGCAGCAAATTGTGTGCCAGCACAGGGGACAAGGGTAGGAATGCTACATATCTTGCACATACAGCGCATTCCGTCACTTTTGTTTTGACACAGGGCAGTGCAGCAAAAAGGCTTGCAATGCTGTTATCCCAAACCCTATTACAGCACTATGGGTTGGAAACAGATGGAATCATTGTGGAATTAAGACAGAATTATTGATAGCTGTAAAAAAGTGTACCATTCAACATACCATCTGTGAGAATTTAAACAAGCCCCACTTTAAAAGAGTTCTAGAAAACTGCGCCACCTATATCCCGGGGGCTTAATGCCCATAGACATTATCAGGAATCTGGCATTGGGGCACTGTACGAAGCTCAATGGCCCTGATGCAGGTCAGCCTAAACTCCAAGAAAGCCCAAATTTGACAATGAAAAATCCTGTTAGATTCAGTAGCTTGAATATAGTTGAATGGAGTTCCTGGCCCAGGCTTTCCCCCAACACATCTTTTTAAAGCTGCACCAGCTCTTTGGGTGTGATTAATCACAAAAGTTTTTTACTCCATCTTGATGACTGGAATAACTCCTAAATCAAAACACACTGCAGCAAGTTTTCCAGTGCCTAAGAAGGGTATTCATTATAATCCTTCCACCTATTGCCCCATTTCACTGTTAAATTGAGCTTGAAATATTTATGAGCCTGTACTTCTCAATCATATCCAAGAATAGGTTGGTGCAAAAAATATAATGGCTGATAATCAAGTGGTTTTCTGACAAGGTATCAGAACAATTGACCAAGCTATGCATTTATTTTTAATCTACAAACCCTGTGTGCAATTCAGGGGTGCTCCATTGAATTTAACAATTATTGACTAAAAGACAGCATTCAATTCAGTCTCTAGAGGCTAATTATGGTTTGAATTGGAATGTACGCATTAAAGTCATTGCTTGATAAGAGCTTTTCAGTTTCTCCTTAGGGATACAATAGCTTGAGTGCACTTTAGTAAAATGGGGAGTGCATTAAGAGCTTTTCGGTACCTGCAGATGTACACCATGTGTGGACTCCCGTCCCTTTGCTTTTCTCTCTATTTTTGAATGATGTTGGCCCATACATGGAGGATTTGACTCCTTATAATACCAAATCCTGAAACATGGAGATTCCTTATTATTATTCGCAGATGTTATGGTTCTCACTTCTTTCATGGAGCTCCCTATGGATAGGTCCATTAAAGGTTTTGTTGAATATTGCCTGCAAAAAACAGCTGATAATAAATGGAGCTAAAACCAAAGTTATGATTATAAAACCATATGTTGCTTTGAAGCATTCCTTTTTTATCAACAATGAACTCTTTGAATGGGCGGCCTAGTTTAGTTATTTTGGTATGCATTTTGATATGAGGCTGATCTGGAGTCAGCCTAGAGACAAAGCAGTGGTGACCTTAGTTCAAATCACAGCCATTATTGTCAGATGCAAACAAAAAATAGGAGCTCAGTCTTTAAGTATTTGTTAGACCGGTCAGCTTTAGGGTGGTTTTTCCCCAAATGTTTTGCCTTCTCCTCACCTATTTTCATTGGCCTTAAGACTCATTCAATTTACCCCTGCTAACCAGTGCTAAAATGCTAGTGTGCACTCTCTAAAACATTGTAAAATAGTTTTACACCTGATTGGCATATTTATTGTACTTGTATGTCCCTAGTAAATTGGTATACAATATTCCTATGGTTAATAAATGAAATGTTACTTTCTGCCTGCAGCACTTATTGTGCCTTGCACTCAAGTAAACCTTAAAACATGTCCTAGGTCTGCCAATGCAGCCTGTTGGCAATTTTAAAACTCCCTATTTGCCTTGACAAAAAAGATTTTGCCAAGCCTTTAATTCCCTTTCCCTTTTTAATACAGGTATGTAGGCCCTAGACAGCCGATAGGGCAGGGTGCATTGTAATTAAAATGTAGGGCATGTACATTTAGGTTTTACATGTCCTGGTACTGAAAAACTCAAATATTCTGTGTTCAGTACTGTGAGGCCTACCTCGCCTATAGGATAACATTGGGTTACCTTATTATATTTAATAAGTGATAACCTTTGATTGGGAGTAGGTAGAAAAACCATGTTTGGTGTCTGAGATATTGTAATTTAAAACCCTCATAAAATGGAAAGTCGGATTTTAAGTCAGAATTCTGAAAATACTACTTTTAGGAAGTCAGACTTTTTATGTCTTAACCATTTGGTGCCTGCAGACTGTTCCTGGATCACATGACTGGGTGTAGTTTGCAGTTGGCCTTTGTGTATTCCTCCCAGACATTCACACAGTAGAGGGACTAGGTTTGCCTGGATGGGCCGTCTCAGGCAGGGTGGAGTATCGATAATGTGCTCAGCCCAACTTGCACTTCAAAAGACAGTGCCTGCTGTTACACAAATAATTTCACACTAGTCTATTATGCCTGCAGAAAGACTGGGACCACGGCAGACACTTCTGTGAGGAAAGTCTCCAGAAGTTACTCCCAGTTCAAAGGGGCACGTTTTATAAAAATAGGACCTTCAGACCCACTCTAGAAATAACTTCTGGACTTGTGGACTATACAGAATGACTACGCATCTGTGTGAAGTCTGCCCTGTTTACCAAAGACTGCTCTGCTGCTCCGGGCCGCTTCTGCTGCTATGGGCTACCTTTCTGAGGCCAGCCTACCTGTTTTAGATGCAGAACCACCAGAGTGTCTCCAAGAGTCAGTCGGCTGACCTCCTGTTCTGAACTACAAGGACACAACAAGATCCCCAGCATCAACGCAACTTGACGCATCTTGATGCAGGACCATGCATCACAGCTTCTGTTCAGTAGCTTTGCAAGCAGTGACCCAGCTTGATGCATCTCATTGCCGACACTGGACCAGCTTGCATGCATCTAAATGCAGGACTGCCCCTTGCAGCTTCTGTTTGTTGGCTTTGCAACCAGCGACCCAGCACAGCATATCTGAACACCAACAATCAACGCAAGTTCTCGCAGCACTAGCGGCCTCATTGACCTCGATCCAGCAATCTCTCCCATTGCAACACTTGTTTGGTGGCTCCCCAGCACAGACTAAGCAATAACAGTAAAAAACCACCTCCTAAATCGGTTGAAAAAAACTGAAAGAATATATAGCAACATTGACCATATCATAGATTAGTATGTAGTAAGGTTATACTAAATTATACACAATAAATATGATTTTATTATATGAAATTGATAACTATTATAAACACAGAAATGTATTACTTTAAAGATAACATGGAGAAATCTCACTCATCATCTCATGCATACCGAATTAAACCAAACGCATACAATGGTAACAAATAAAAAAACCATAAGAAAAGTAGTGCTCATGTCATTGAATTTTAGCACCAGGGAAAGTTTTTGGAGGTCGTCAAAGTCACTTTATGGTTGTATCACCAAACATATTTAACTAAATGTATTTCAATGACTAGAAAGTTCATCAATCTCAATCAATCCTTGATATTTTCTTTATATTCTTCCCTTTTAATGAAATCCTTCATTCTGTTGCTTGTAGACCTCTTTATATGTTAAGTTCCAGCATCTCCTAGTGCTCTGCCATGCTGAGGTACGTTTCGGTGAAATAGTGACCACCAGGTCACACACCTTCCTCAGGGCACCAATATATAATTTAGATCTTCTTAAAATATACAACGAGGGAGATCTCATCCATGTAACCAAATCCCCTATTTTCTTTCATATCTCCTATTGGGTTCTAATAAACCGGAAGCAGCCAGTATTCTTCAACCCAAGGTTAGTATTATAAGGGATGTCTCCTAATTCAAGTAATGAATCTTAGTTCGAAAATGGCATTACAGCTCCTTAGTCCAGTATAGCAGACATAGCTAGTGTGTCATTTTTAAAACTTCCCTAATTCTCCAACGCCGCTGCTCAAAATGCCATCCCCCAGCACAGACACCAGCATGACACATCTCAACACTGGAATTCACACTGCAGCTCCTGAAGCACATCGCAGGCTGACAGAGGACTTTGCATTTCAACATCCAGGACCTAAGGTACTGTTAACAGGACTAACAGGACTAAACTCAGTCTTGTATCCAGCCCTCACTCCATTATGGTCAGTCTGAAAGTGTGACTTTCACCGAGCTGGCCAAACCAGGTAGCTGTGAGTAGCGCTTTGAGCATTTAGGTGTAATACTTTCCCTAAATCTTTGAAAATGCATATCTCCATTCTACTGATTGGATTTTTGTGTTTTTTTGGTGTCAAATAATTTATAAAAATATGTTTAGTGTGGGAATATGCTTGTGCTGTGTTTTAACTGTATAACTGTTTGAGTGCTGCTTAAATACTTTACACGTTGCCTCTAAATTAAGCCTGACTGCTGTTTCACCAAGCTACCAGAAACTTGGTAAGCACAGGGTAGTTCAGTGACTTCTTGTGGTACACCCTGACAAGGATTGCAGCTGTTGCTTGAACAGGGGTTCACTCCCCTCAGACAACAAACCAATTTCTAACATTTCTTTATTTCAGGTATATAGATTGAAAGCATTAACTGTAGCCATCCATGGGGCAGGAGTTTGGGCTACATGGATACTACTGCCCTACAGAAGACCGAGAGCCATTATGTGCAGCCATTAGTGCACTTGGGCCAATGGATCTCGTGATTGCTCTTTATTTGGGATTGGGTATCAAACTCATCTAAGCTATTATTGTTCTTATCTCAATTGCAAAAGAACCATAAAGTTGATATTTATTTGAAATCTTTGATGGTGATGGTACTCTATGCTGCTGCAAATGGAACAGTGATGGGGTCGTGTATGAAACACCATAAAGTTACTTGATCTCTTGTCCTTCTATGATGATCTTTTCACTATGAATTCTGGTAAACTTTATGTTGTTTTGCCCCAAACAAACAACTGTTTGAGCTAAATGGCTTGCCCCTTGTTTTTAAGCTTATGGGGGTTTATTTACAAGCCTCTGGGCACATGGCAGTGCGCCACTGGAAAAGGGCGGAAATTGGCTCTATGTACAAGATACGGTACATATCTGTCCTCCCCCTTGCACTGACGCACAGTGGGCTGCCTAGCAATGATGTAGGTACCCTTGCATCATGGTTAAATGATGCCTGTGTCACAGACAGGATTGTTTTTTTTGCGGGAAGGTACACCTTCATGCACAAAAACAATTCATGGGGGATTTTTCCTCTTTTCATGAGTGCTGCAGAATGTAGCACATATAGAAGGAGGAACAAATTAGGAGAAATAAAGATATTTTTCCTCAATGCGCATCCCCTGAGGAGGCGTAAGATTTTGAAGCATTCCCAGGTTTACAGATTCTTGTAAATCTGGGAATACATCAAAACCCTTGGGTGTTGCGTGGGAAAACCCACCGCCCTGGAACACCACCCTGATGCAGTGTAAGGCAACGCAGCAAATTGAATGGCGTTGCCAAAATATCTACAAGGCCATGAAAAGCCACGGAAAGTAGCTTTGTAGGTATAGGCCTACACTATGCGCTGCCGGTGTGTCACACACAGTGAAGCAGCGGCGACGCACATGGCTTGTAAATAAGCCCCATAGTGAATTTGATTATCCTAATTTAGCTATTTGCTACAGGACTGATCAGTCAGAAATTTACCAAGCGGTCACTTCTTATATTTGATCTGCTAGGACAATGAATGGTAGACTCATGAACAATCATAAGCTTGACTGAACAATTATTTCTTATTAATGCCCACTTGAGAAACTTGATTTGCTCTTTACCTTATAATTGCTATTCATACTAGGCAGCTCACTAAAGAAAATGCCCAACAGATTTACAATTGTAATACTGCACAAATTCTACTTACATAAGTAATTATCTAATTTCTATCTAGATATGGTGAAAAAATGCTTTATATTGTCCACTATATTCATTTTTGGGGGATTTTTTTTTCATTGTGCTAATGAATGAATTTGAATTGAAAAATGCATTGGTAATTTTTTAATGCAATGTAATGATGCACAAACCTTACTTAATGTTTTATTTAATCTATTGTTAATGCTTATGTTTAAAACTGTTGTAAATGGAATCGTAGAAAGAAAACGTGGTCAGAAATATTGTGTTTTTAATGACATTTGGCAATCTGGAAGCCTTTTGGTGCGAAGAGGATGATGTCCCATTGTCCATCGATTAAGCTAAACATACCTCACAAGTTCACACCTTGTGATACAATCTGTGAATTTCAAAACAGAATAAAAGTGGAATGAAGCACACTAATATCAACGAAAACATGCTTTGGGGAGGTTGGAATGTCTTAGAAGATGATGGGCCTGGATTTTCTTGACAGTTAAGGTATTTAAAAGACAGACAGGTGGTTGCAGTATTTCTGAAGAATCACCACTGGCTGCCCTAAGAGACAGATTCACAATGGCCAAAAGTTGCACCTGAGTCTGTCAGACCTGGAGGTGTCGTCAGAGTCTAAATTGGTCACCCAAGAGGGACATTAGCCTCCACCACAGGATACCGCTGGGACCGCTGTGGATGAAAACCAGTAGCCCAGCAGCAGCTGGCCTTCTACTGGGTCACAGAGGACTTAGAGTGACCCCGACCTCTGTGGTCAAAGTTGCCCCATCAGACCTGTGGACTGAGGAATAACTGCAAGGAACCCCCGTCAACCACTCAGCACTCAGAGCATCTTTGAGCATCCTCCAACTTCTGCATCTGCCCTTAATTGAAGCTTATGGCAACTGGGCTATAAAGGAGAACTGGACTCGAGAATGCTTTGATGGCCAGATAACTGTCCAAATAATCCAGATGGGCCAACAGACCTTCTCCCTGTCAGATTTAGTCACCCCAGCCGGGCCGGAGTAGCTGAACACAACTCTTACAGACTTTTCAAAAGTTTACAAATTTTGCAGTTACCAATTCTGATTTGCTGTTGTGCTGAGATTTAAGTTTTCTTTAGAAATCTTTATCTCCTCAACCCTCCAGGGGATTTTGCTCATCTTGGATTCTAAAAATTTATAAAAATATAATCTATTTTTATAAATTGGTGTTGGATTTCTTTCATGTTGTTTCATTTTCTTATTTTGTTATTTGGCACTTTTAAAAGCTTTACACTAATTATTTTGTTTAAACCTGGCTGCTCACAGGCAGAGCTACCCAGGGTTGAGCTTAAGGTTTTACAAATGAGCCTCACTGGACCTAAGACAGTTTTTGCGAGTGTATACATGGTAAGGCACACAACCATACCATATAATACACCCAAATTCTCACAAAGATGTGACCCAGTAGGCAGTGGAAAGTGGAATTTCTGAATGCCTATGACTCTTGAACGGAAGTCTGCTGGTGGGTAAAGACGAAAATTGAGCTATGTCTTTCATTGTTACATTACTAAGCAGACATACTGATGGGCTCCCATGCTCGATAATCCTTATCACACTCATTTTACATGTAATTACACATATGAGGAAAAGAAACAATAGATATTAATTTTTGGCAGCTGGCAGTAAACTAATAATGCTATTTTCTGTTAAATATCTTCACACCAGATTTGATTATGAAGCCTTGGAACCTAGAGCTGCCTTTTTCATCATGAGAGATCTGGAGGCCTTGATCACAGAGAAGTCATTCCGAAGTCAGCAGTTTGCTGTTGGTAGCAATGTCTACACTGTGGAAAAGTCTGACAGCTTTGAATATGTTGATCCCGTTGATGGAACCGTGTCCAAAAAACAGGTAGGGGCATCACTAATGCCATCGTTGTAAATATGTCAGGTAGAAGAGAATGACACCTGCATTGTACAATAATAACCATGCCATCACTACTTTACGGCAAGCTCTTGTTTTTCAAGTGTCTGCAGAATGCTGAAGATGCAGAATTCTGGACAGTGTCAAGGGGTGATAGTGATTTTTTCCTTTTAACTTCCAATTCCTCTGCTTAAAGGAAGCCTTCAACAACATCACTCTGCTATCTTTCAGTCTGCTCTTTCACAATATCATCATCATGCTGGTTTCAGAGGTAGCACTGGAAATATGTGTAACTCACCAGGGATTCAAGTAACTGATCAGCCTGATCTTCCTGCTTTGTCTTTCTTTAAAATGTACTTCCTTTCCTTGTCTACGTTTTGTTCACTTGCTCTCATGTTTATATATCTCTTTCTTGAACATTTCTCCTTTTTTGAGGTGGCAATATTATGCACTAAACATTTTGCTTCCTTTTACACTATTCTCTTGTACTTTGTGTTTCCTTTATGACCGCTGGCCCATAAGCCCAACCTTTAGAATATATTTAATTCCTTTGCATATTGCCATATAATGTGTTATAATGGTATGTATGTGTCTTATGCTGTGATGCCATGATACCATGTACTTTTTACAATAGTGTGCCTTGGTTTTGTGCATACGCTACATATCTATGGTTTGTTGAGAACTAATGTTACAGTGCTGCTTTCCTTGTCATAAGGTGTATGAGACAAATACAAGAAATCACTAAGCCCTATAATTGAGTACTACAACAAATGCTAATGCTGCTGTTCTCACATATATGAGGATGACAACACCTGATTTTTCTAGTGAGCCACATCTCCATGGGCATCTGGCTTATTCTCCAGGTACTTCCCAGCACAATTGCTGGTCTGTGCAAGCCTAAGCCATACTCAGCTTTTGATCAGGTATGTAACTTCAATTCTCAAAATGGCAGATTATGTAGGGCATATATACAAACCTATACAATGGTTATTATTTTATATTTTGTGTATTTTCCATATGTTTGATAGTGTCCCTATGTCAGTGATTCTTGCAGCTGTTTTGCTACATGTATTCTTTACTAGGTTAGCACATAATAAAGTCCTGTTCCTATGATAACCTGAGATGAGCTGCGGATTTTGACCTGCTTAGTTTCTGGCAAGACTGAATGTCCATCCAAATATCTGCCCTTCTTCTGGGATAGGTTGAGAGAAGGGTCATTGGACACCTGCCTAATTTATTTGCTCCCCACAGGTTGTAAACATATCAACATGGTCTGGAGGGGACAAGAAAATGTCTAGTACTTCTGACTAGAATCTTTGTCATGCATCAGTAGCACTTCCTTATGTTGTGTTGCCAACCTTAACCATGATCTCTATTCTAATCATGCCACCTCTCTTTTTCTTCTTCTTCTAAACTCATGCAAGCAAATTCATATAACTACCCATCCCTCGTGTCTCTTGCTCTTACCTTGGCATAATCTCCTCCAGTTACACTGACTCTCCTGTCTAATTTGGTGCTTTTGCTGTAGTCCTTCATCTCCTTTTCTTCTTTTCTAATCCTTTTCCTTCGTCCCCTACTCAACCTCCTCTTCTGTCATTCATAATAATCTTCATTCAGCCAATAGTCAGTCAATATTCAAATCTTGATTTCATTCCCATTTAATGGTAACCCTCTTTAACCCCATCAGTGCTATCGCTCTATTTTACTAAGCAGCCTTTTCTGTTCATGACTCTATCCATTCACAAACCAACTTAGCCATATATTACTCCTACTTTTAAACTACTCCCAAAATTGTTTTCAATATTGTAAACAGATGGAAAGTCTAATCAGCGCATTGTGATCTTGTTCTACTCTGAAGCATCCATCCCTCTCCATCCCCTTTAACCTAGACCAAAATCTCATCACTTTCATCTCTACTTATCCACACAAACGTCTTACACTATTCAACCAGCTTCTCTCCCGTTATAAAACGTATCCACCGTCTCTCATCCCACTGTCAGCTTCTCACCATGTTACCTTTTCTAACTTCTTAAATTGTCAAACATTCATCATTGTCTTTCCAATTTCAACTCACTTCTCCGTCCCCAGACTACTTTAATTCACTTCTCGATTACTAATACCTCTATCAACCTTGTAGGGGTCCTTGCTTAGCCACCCTCATTAGCTTATTGCAACCTGTTGGCATTTTCCTGTGCACAAGAAAACACATCACCCAGAGCAGTGGGTAGAAGTCTAATTTGGATCTGATGCAAATATTGCCAGCAAACGCTCAAAATAAAGGGAAGTACCCTTTCAACAGACCATAGCTTCACTCTCAAACAGTTGGAACATGTAATGCTAAAATCCATGCATTTTAGTGTTACATTCTTTTTCTCCAAGCAAGTAAACAGAAGTGAGAACATGTAATAGAAACGAAACTTGATGACAGGCACTAATGAGCAAATGCCAGGATCTTCTTGTGGGAAGAATGTGATGAGTCTTTGGCAAACTGATAAAACTAAAAAGAGCTGCCTCTACTATTTTCTGAAAACCCTTGCATTATTGTGCCAGCTGAAGAACAAGACTATGGGCCCAAGTCTATCCATCAAGAACTATTCGTCATGGATCTATATTTTGACAGATGGGAGATTCGTCACCATTGTGACAGAGTAAGTCATCCGCTAAGATCTAAATAGGGCCCTATGCTTTGCTAGAATGGTTCAGCAGAAATGTGCAGTGCACTACAAGGAAAAACAAAGCAGCAATTAATTTAAAATGCATGTAAATATTCAGTAAGTCTAAGGCTTCTGTGGTCTACAAACAGACATTAAAAAAATCACAATTATTTGATAAAATGTACCAATTAATATTAAGGCATACAAGGTCATTTGTATTTTCATAGTAAATACATAGAGATTAAGGCACATTTGCAGGTGAATACACATTTTTACCTGGTGCCCTCAAATGTTGTACTGTTCTACCTAAAGAAACCACAATTTGTCTCATATTTGTTCACTATTTTTCTCTGTGGGTGGTCCTGTGTCCAAACAATAGGCAGGGGCCTCATTTCTTGATCTTTCTTAACATGTCTGCTAGGAATTGAAGACCATGGGACTGTACTACTATTGTATTCTTTACTTTTACCTCAGTTATCTGTTGCTTCCTCCGATGGTCTAGTAGCATTAGTAATATTCTGTTATACATTAACAAAGCAGCTGTTGTAATCGCATGCACGTGTGCAAGTAGAAAGTGCTGAAGAATGCACATTTCTGGGGAGTGGGTGAAAGAGTGTACGAGTTTTCTTCACCTTCCATTAGCATTCATTTATTTGCTTTATAGAAAACTTCAACAACAGCAATCCATTCCCTGCAAGCTATCTCTGAGTCTGCTCTCTGCCATTCTCTTTATCTTGCTGGTTTCCTTTGTGGCATTTAATTACGTATTATCCATAATGGAATCCTGGCACTTTCCATCCTGATCTTCCCACTTTCTCTTTTAAACTCCACATCCTCTCTCAGTCCAAGTTCTTTTTTGTTGTTTAGTTATATAATTACATTGCCAGACCTCTCTCCTCTTACTGGAGTGACCTGTTGCTCTACTATATCCCAGGCCGTCCTTTCTGTTGTCACCCCCAAGTCAGTTTTCACCTCATTCAATCAACTCCTCTTTAATCTTCTGTGTACTGTGCCCTTTTACCCTTCTGTCTAGCATCATTACCTATACACCAAATGCTCTACTGCTTGACCCTGCTATTTGGACCCTCAAATTGGTAGACCAGTCAGCTCTTGGCATGGTTTCCCCTGTCTTTTTGGACTCTGATCTCCTGTTTTGATCCTGCTGAATTTCGTTTTTGCTGGATTTAGGACTCTGGGCACTTTACCTCTGCTGACCAGTGCTCTGTCTAAATGGTATTGATGATTGGGTTATCCATGATTGGTATAGTTTATTAACTAGTAAATCCCTAATATAGTGCCCCATGTGCGCCCAGAACCTGTAAATAAAATACTACTAGTGGACCTGCAGCACTGATTGTGCCACTGCATGTGTAGCATGGTAAATATGTCTCAGACCTGCCACTGCGGTGTCTGGGTGTGCAGTTTTGAACTGCTAGTTCACCTGGCAAGTGCACCCACTTTCCATGCCCAAGCCATCCCTTTTACTACATGCACATCACCCCTAAGGTAGACCCAGGGCAGCCCCATGGACAGGGCACAGTGCATTTAAAGGTAGGACATGCACTGGTGTGTTTTACATTTCCTGATAGTGAAATATTGCTAAATTGGGTTTTCACTATTGCAAGGACTATCTCTCCCATAGGGTAACACGGGGAATACCTTGAAATATCCATTAAGTGTAATTTCCCACTTGGAGCAGATAGAAATATAAAGTTTGTGGTCTATGAACTCACAATTTAAAAATACATCTTTTGGTGAAGTGGGTTTTTAAATTATAAGTTTGAAAATGCCGCCTTTAGAGAGTGAGCATTTTCTTGCTTAACCATTCTCTGCCTCTGCCTGGCTGTGGAATACACGTCTGCGTCAGGATGACTGTTGGGCTGTTTGTGAATTCACTCTAGACAGTTACACAAAGGGAGCTGCTGAGGTGTGCTCTACATATCCTGATTGGTCTTCCTGGTGGGAGGAGCTGACACTTGCACCTGAATTGGGCTGTGCCTGTCCTTACACAAAGCAATCTCCAACCCTGTGGAGTATGTCTGGGGACAGGGCAGTAACGGCAGGGTCTTGTGCACTACAAAGGCCATTCTTTGAAGTTTGCCTACTGGAACGCTGACCCCACAAAGTTAGAACACTTCTGGACTGAGAGCATTCTGCCAGGAAGAAGCGCTGGATGCTGGAGGAAGGACTGCCACTCTGCCTGTTGCTTTGTTGTGCTGGCCTGCTGCTTGCTGCTTGTGTCCTGGGAGTGAAAGGACTGGATTTTGTTTTCTACATCCCGCTTTCCAAGATTCTCTCAGGGCTTTAACTGAGCTTGCCTCCTATCAAGAAGTCTCAAGGACATCAAAGACATCATCTGGCAGTGCCTGGGCTCCTCTGCTGAGAGTCCTGACTTGCCAAGCGGTGCGAAATACAGTCTCTGGGCCCTTGGAAGTGTAAACTGGTGACCTGAAGGAGAAATCTACTCATCTCTGTGCTGCAGATGAAAAATCGATGCAGCGCCTGTCCTGCAGATCGAGAATCGATGCAGTGCCTGTCTTGCAGCTGAGAACTGATGCAGCACCTGTTTGCCCATGGCTCCATCAACACAGTGCGTCTGAATTTTATACGTATCATCCCTAGGCATCAATTGCTTTCCGGCTGTTTACTGCAGTAAGGAATCAAGGCTGAGTGTCTGGAAATCAATGCATCGCCTTTCCTGCGAGGAAGGAATCAAAGCATCACCTCCCCTACCAGTAGGGAACAAACTCATCACCTCTTCTGCGAGGAGAGAATTGACGTATCACCTCCCCTGTGCATTAAGGAACCAACGCATCGCTTTCCTTTTCAGCGCCTCACCTCCCCTGTGGCCCGCACCGTCTTCGTTTTTGACACATCCCAGGTACTTTGTGCTAAAGAGATACAACCATTGAGTCCTATTGATTAAGACTCATTGAAATCTTTAAAAAGTGCTATCTTTACTTGTGTATGTTTGATTTTTGTTGTTTGGTCTTGTTCTATTTATATAAATATTGGCTATTTTTCTAAACTGGTGTGAAGTCCTTTTGTAGTGTTTTCACTGTGTTACTGAGTGTATGTGTGTGTGTGTGTGTGTGTGTATATACAAATACTTTACACATTGCCTCTGAGGTAAGACTGACTGCTCTTTCCAAGCTACCGAGAGGGCAAGTAGGGGTTATCTTAGCTGTGTAACTCCCTTACCCTGACTAGAGTGAGGGTCCTTACTTGGACAGGGTGCAAATCAGTGCCAACGAGTGACCCCATTTCTAACTCAAGCCAACTGCATGACAAATTTGAGAGAAACAGGAAGCTGAAATTAATTGAATGCAATATTTACATGTAACATGTGTTGTCAAAACTACCTAATGCAAATGAGAAGACAATCCCATGAGTAGCTGCATAGTACACTGAATTGCAGTCAAAAGACTCCTTAGTACAAATGACTATTCAACAAGTGCAGTTCATGGGTCTTAATAAAAATCTGTGATGCACTATACAGCACTTTGAAAACAACGGAGCTCTTTAGGGCCTTAATACTGAAGAATTATATGACTCTTTGATATGGGAAAAACGTCCTTTTCATATAGACTGGCGTTTAGCATCCGACCGACTATCTGTGTTAGAGCTTAGACCTCAGCACTAGTGCAGATGCAGAATAATGGGCAGGAAATATTCTACATGTGGGACAGTTTCAAGCCTGTTGATTCTAGGACAGAAAAGAAAGGAACTTAGACATTTGTGTGCCAACAGGGGCATATTCCCACCCTTGGCTGACCGCTGCCGGTCACTGGGGACATGAACTCTTGTAACCTACACAAAACAAATTAATCGGAGCAGGCTTGTCTGCATTAAGATATGTGCTTGGACCAAAATGGACAATTCTTGGAAAACAATCTAGTATTCGTTAAATACAGATATAATGATACAATGTTTAAAGTGATACCAGATTGTAAATACTTGGAATCACTGATTCCCTCATGCATAAATGCTTAGCATACTATCCCATGCTCCATGATGACTCCCTTTACATCTGTTCTAAAAATATACTTTTAGTGTCTGTTTTCCACAGTACAACTTTATTTAAGGATCTTAGAAATCGTCCTAACACATTTACCCATCCCTCCTTCCTACCGAATGTGTGGGACTCGAATATCATTGTCAGAATCGTGCCTGACATAAATATTGTGCCCTAATTATTATTTACAAAAATATCCCTCAATTGGAGTTGTCAATAGACAATCTACTCCCAGTAGGACCATATTTTTTAATGAGATTTTAACGGCATGATATTTATAGCAGACGATATCTCAACATACGGCAGCTCGACATACAATCCCAGTGGCAGCTTGCACCAATCTCTAGAGAAAGGCATGTTACATGCACTGCTTCTTCCACAAGTCCCAACTGGCATACAGTGCTTTATTGCAGTCCAGTTAGGTTCATGATATATAAATGCCAATGCAGATATACATAGAGAAAATACATGCACCTAACTGGTCTGCTACTCTGTGCTAAATCTCCTGGCTGCTATTTATGCTCACATACATTCACTTCCTTGTGTGATTTTCACATTGTGGAACATCCTTTCACCTGCCGAAAGTCTTGTCTCCCTCCTTTCATGCTAGTCCCACTCTATGACTGCCATTCTGTTTTCTTAGGCAGAACAATTATGATGTCATTGTTTTCTTATAGCTAAACTAAAAGCTATCTTGGGAACGCCCATACCAAAGCATGCCTTCAAATAAAAATAATCAGATTTTATGATCATTATAATGACCACGTGGCTACATGCAGGAGCTGTGCTTTTTAATGGTGTAAATGTTGGCCTAATACAAAATAAAAGGCCGCCCTTCAGGATTAACTGAGGACAATTATTATGATACCACGTTTCTGTGTTTTCTACCATCCATTATTCCTGCATGGAGTCAAAATCACACAGGAATGTCCATGATTCACTGCATAAGGAGCATCCTAGGATTTTCTATGTCTTTTTATTCTCAAGTATCATCACTGCATAATGAAACACAGGACATCAATACAACAGGCATCAGCTCAGTTCCACCCCAGTTAGCACTCACTGACATCGAGAACATACAATCATATAAAATCAGACTTGTGGCATTGGAGTAGTGCAAGAATGATGAACATTCGCCTTTAGCTGTCAAGATTTTCAGCAGATTTTCTCTTACTGCAATTGGAAGGGAAAAGGTAGTGCCCTGGAGTGTTTGGCTCATCTCTAGCTTTGCCACCAGTCCACAACGGTGCAATGGCCGAGCCGGACAATATGCCTGATCCAGACTCAAGCCTTGCTTGGCTTACCCACTTCTCCGGCCTGTACAAGCCACCAATACAGAATTCGGGTGACAGTGGCTACTTGAATAGATTTAACAGAAAGAAGGCTAGCAGCTGTGTTTTGAAATCTGAAAATGCTTACATTGTTGATCTTGCTGACAAAAACCTACATTACCATAATTTCCTTTACATGAAAAATGGAGGACAAAATACAAGAGTTAACACTCAAAAGGATGTTATACCACAGCCAACATCCCAAGAATTTATGCTTTTGGAGCATTTAAGAGCCCAACCATTCTTTTGATGGGACCGGTGAGCCCACAAAAAGCTAGTCCTAAATTAACATCTGAATATTGTTTCCAGAGACGATATGGATCTAAAACCAGGATCTCATGCTTGCCATTTAACCTCAGGATGGTTTCATTGCTCCAGGTCTCGAGAGTTACATATACCACTTTAATCCTGCAGACATACACTTTGTGACTAAGTGATGTGACATCTGAGTGAAAGAAGATGGCCTGAGCCAACAGTAGCTACACCTGATCCTTTGTTGACATTCATGGCAGCCCTCCAATATTGTTTTAGCTTGCCCTTTGTCCGCAGCCACCAAATTGGGATTAGTGAACTAACTATACACCCACTGGGCAGCCAGGAATCAGATAAACTTTACAGTGCTTACATGACCTTGGTAGGGGTGCAAAGTGCATGAAGTAGCTGCTTACTCAAAAATCAAGAAATTGTTTCAGGACTTGTAAGGAGTATGGAAAGAGCTAAGTACAGACCAATAGAATACAATACAATACTTTATGCAGCATCACCATCACCATAAGATGCATAGCTGATAACAGTTAACAACTTTGAGAAAGTAGCCTCTTTCTAGCCTTGTTACCCCCACTTTTGGCCTGTTTGTGAGTGTATGTCAGGGTGTTTTCACTGTCTCACTTGGATCCTGCTAGCAAGGGCCCAGTGCTCATAGTGAAAACCCTATGTTTTCAGTATGTTTGTTATGTGTCACTGGGACCCTGCTAGCCAGGACCCCAGTGCTCATAGGTTTGTGACCTATATGTATGTGTTCCCTGTGTGATGCCTAACTGTCTCACTGAGGCTCTGCTAACCAGAACCTCAGTGGTTATGCTCTCTCTGCTTTCCAAATTGTCACTAACAGGCTAGTGACCAATTTCACCAATTCACATTGGCATACTGGTACACCCATATAATTCCCTAGTATATGGTACTAAGGTACCCAGGGTATTGGGGTTCCAGGAGATCCCTATGGGCTGCAGCATTTCTTTTGCCACCCATAGGGAGATCTGACAATTCTTACACAGGCCTGCCAGTGCAGCCTGAGTGAAATATCGTCCACGTTATTTCACAGCCATTTACCACTGCACTTAAGTAACTTATAAGTCACCTATATGTCTAACCTTCACCTGGTGAAGGTTGGGTGCAAAGTTACTTAGTGTGTGGGCACCCTGGCACTAGCCAAGGTGCCCCCACATCGTTCAGGGCAAATTCCCTGGACTTTGTGAGTGAGGGGACACCATTACACGCGTGCACTACACATAGGTCACTACCTATGTATAGCGTCACAATGGTAACTCCGAACATGGCCATGTAACATGTCTAAGATCATGGAATTGTCACCCCAATGCCATCCTGGCATTGGGGAGAAAATTCCATGATCCCCCGGGTCGTTAGCACAGAACCTGGGTACTGCCAAACTGCCTTTCCGGGATTTCTACTACAGTTGCTGCTGCTGCCAACCCCTCAGACAGGTTTCTGCCCTCCTGGGGTCCTGGCAGCCCTGGCCCAGGAAGGCAGAACAAAGGATTTCCTCTGAGAGAGGGTGTAACACCCTCTCCCTTTGGAAATAGGTGTGAAGGCTGGGGAGGAGTAGCCTCCCCCAGCCTCTGGAAATGCTTTGATGGGCACAGATGGTGCCCATCTCTGCATAAGCCAGCCTACACCGGTTCAGGGATCCCCAGCCCTGCTATGGTGCGAAACTGGACAAAGGAAAGGGGAGTGACCACTCCCCTGACCTGCACCTCCCAGGGGAGGTGCCCAGAGCTCCTCTAGTGTGCCCCAGACCTCTGCCATCTTGGATTCAGAGGTGTTGCTGGCACACTGGACTCGCTCTGAGTGGCCAGTGCCAGCAGGTGACGTCAGAGACTCCTTCTGATAGGCTCTTACCTCTCTTAGTAGCCAATCCTCCTTCCTAGGTAGCCAAACCTCCTTTTCTGGCTATTTAGGGTCTCTGCTTTGGGGAATTCTTCAGATAACGAATGCAAGAGCTCATCAGAGTTCCTCTGCATCTCCCTCTTCACCTTCTGCCAAAGGATCGACTGCTGACTGCTCAGGACGCCTGCAAAACCGCAACAAAGTAGCCAGACGACTACTAGCAACCTTGTATTGCTTCATCCTGCCGGCTTTCTCGACTGTTTCCAGGTGGTGCATGCTCTGGGGGTAGCCTGCCTCCTTCTTGCACCAGGAGCTCTGAAGAAATCTCCCGTGGGTCGACGGAATCTTCCCCCTGCAACCGCAGGCAACAAAAGACTGCATCACCGGTCATCTGGGTCCCCTCTCAGCATGACGAACGTGGTCCCTGGAACTCAGCAACTCTGTCCAAGTGACTCCCACAGTCCAGTGACTCTTCAGTCCAAGTTTGGTGGAGGTAAGTCCTTGCCTCCCCACGCTAGACTGCATTGCTGGGTACCACGTGATTTGCAGCTGCTCCTGCTCCTGTGCACTCTTCCAGGATTTCCTTTGTGCACAGCCAAGCCTGGGTCCCCGACACTCTAACTTGCAGTGCACAACCTTCTGAGTTGTTCTCTGGCGTCGTGGGACTCCCTTTTGTGACTTCGCGTGGACTCCAGTTCACTCTTCTTCCAAGTGCCTGTTCAGGTACTTCTGTGGGTGCTGCCTGCTTCTGTGAGGGCTCCCTGACTTGCTGGGCACCCCCTCTGTCTCCTCATCCAAGTGGCGACATCCTGGTCCCTCCTGGGCCACAGTAGCATCCAAAAACCCAAACCGTGACCCTAGCAAGGCTTGTTTGCAGACTTTCTGCATGGGAACACCTCTGCAAGCTTCTTCACGACGTGGGACATCCATCCTCAAAAGGGGAAGTTCCTAGTCCTCTTCGTTCTTGCAGAACACCAAGCTTCTTCCAACCGGTGGCAGCTTCCTTGCACCCTCAGCTGGCATTTCTGGGCTCCTGCCCACTCTCAACACTGTTGCAACTCTTGGACTTGGTCCCCTTGTCTTACAGGTACTCAGGTCCGGAAATCCACTGTTGTTGCATTGCTGGTGTTTGTTCTCCTTGCAGAATCCCCCTATCACGACTTCTGTGCTCTCTGGGGGTTGTAGGTGCACTTTACACCTACCTTACAGGGTCTTGGGGTAGGCTATTTTTCTAACCCTCACTGTTTTCTTACAGTCCCAGCTACCCTCTACAAGCTCACATAGGTTTGGGGTCCATTTGTGGTTCGCTTTCCACTTTTGGAGTATATGTTTTGTGTTGCCCCTATACCTATGTGCTCCTATTGCAATCTACTGTAACTTTACATTGCTTGCATTACTTCCTTTTGCTCTTACTGCATAATTTTGGTATTGTGTACATATATCTTGTGTATATTTCTCATCCTCATACTGAGGGTACTCACTGAGATACTTTTGGCATATTGTCATAAAAATAAAGTACCTTTATTTTTAGTATATCTGTGTATTGTGTTTTCTTATGATATTGTGCATATGACACCAGTGGTATAGTAGGAGCTTTACATATCTCCTAGTTCAGCCTAAGCTGCTTTGCCACAGCTACCTTCTATCAGCCTAAGCTGCTAGAAACACCTCTTCTACACTAATAAGGTATAACTGGACCTGGCACAAGGTGTAAATACCTCTGGTACCCACTACAAGCCAGGCCAGCCTCCTACAACAACTAGTTGTAACCCCATTTGGATTTTAACAAATTTTTTCTACTAGACACAACTGCTGGCTTATGCATTTTTGGCCGTCTAATTAACTGTTATGGCAAACAGGCTTCTAATCTTTTTTGGTTTACTTGTTTACTTCCTTTAGTTAGTAAATTTTTCACAATTACCCTTGTATTTTCCTGTGAAATGTGAAGCTCATCGTCCAAACCTACCAATTTTACACTTTCATCCTTCCAATAACTCAGTGATGCACAGTGTTTAAAAATACTAACAACCTCCCTACTCTGGCCCAGCAAAGAATCAGTCATGGCCACCAAAAATCCCTTCTGTTCGATAATGATGAGGCCCTCATCTAAGGTGTCTCATTGGCTAAGTGTTCACGTACACAAGTAACTAAGCTCCCATCACTGTGCTGCAGACCTGCGTGGTTGACGTGACCTCTGTGGCTTGGCCCTGATTTCAACATCCATTGTTAGACATGACGTTTAAGGTCCTAATCCTGAATATTGGGATTTACTTTCCGGGAGGCTACCATTCCTCGCTAGGTGGAGCCTTATTTTATTACTTTGTGGATCAAAAAACGTAATCAACAAAATTGTGATATACTATTGACCCTAAAGAAGTTCCTTCAGAACAAACTTCTTGACTTCTTGGCTGCTTTTAAGAGATGAACTAATAAATAAATACATACTGTGGAAATATTTGAAAGACCATTGTGCCTGCATCTTTAGCGACAAACAGAGTGCTCTCCAGTTTAATAATGCCATTGCCTGCAAACACTATGCTTGAGTGGGGAAGGGTGAATCTTGAGACCATGTGCAGCCTGAGAGTAATAAGTAAGTTGGAAATGAGTGGACTTGATGGCCCCAGATTGAGATAGCGATAGTACTGTTAAAACCAGTGGTAAGGCTGGAGACCACATATGGTCTGTCAGCAAAGACTGAGCAGTAAATAGCTAGAAAGCTGCCACGTTTTGAAGATGTGCAAGTAGAGATCTCAATCCGTTTAATTTAGCTCCATGATGTGATGCCCTTTGTATCAATGACCATATTGTCATTACTTGTGATCTGACCTTGGTCACATCCTGTGATGTCATTGTCAGATTAAAGGTCATGTGATGTCACTATCTATGATGTCAACAGTATTACAACTAACATGTTTGAAACCTGAAAACCCTATCTCTTTCTGTTCATATTTGGGCAAGTAACGTGCAAACTATCTGGTCAACTGGAGGTGCTGTAAACTCTCACTCCATTCGTTAGTATTACTGTAATAAGCTAGATTTCTCTCCCTCAGCCCATTACCTCCAGTGTTTTCGGAGTAGCATGAGCGGTAAAATCCACATTAGAATTCGTGGAGATATTCATGGCAGCTATCCTCGAAGGATTTACTGCGCAAGCTGCCCTGTCACGTGTAAGATGAGAGAACAAAGTAATAGAAAGAGACTCGCACGACCTTATGCTACCCTACAATGAACCCAGTTAATTGCAGCCATATGTTGTTTTCATTACATAGTTTTACTGGTTGCTGGTGTGTAACAAAATATTTTTCAGATTGTAAATCTTAGGAAATAAGCTAAACTGTTCTTAACAGCACTGACAGCATGTTTTCAAGACCCATGTGCATTTCCAATAAGCCCATTGATTGAAAAAAAAAATAGCTATACTTGAGATGCTGTTAGTTTTCATGCACAAATTTCAAGATAAACCGGGAAACCCTTGTTCCCCCTCTCGTCTTTAGCAGTGTCACTAGAGGAAACGAAGGAGAGAAGTTATGGCTGTGGGCGTCATCATGGTATCACCTTTGCAAATGGTTTCCCTGTGGCACGCGCGCCTGTTTTTAGCCCGGGAGCCCAGAAGGCCTTTGTAGTGGCGGGCTCTGCCGCATTCTCAGCTGTGGTCCGGCGCTCCACGAATGTCAGCCTTCTAGAGATAAATCAGCTGCTGGGTCCCTCTGGTGCCGTTGCGTATGTGTGTGTGGCCAGTGGCTGGGCAGCTGTCACTAGGAGCTGGGATCTGAATCAGAAGTAAAGACCCGAAGCGGAACGTGGAGGGGGCAGCAGAGCAGCGTTGCCCTTTGATAAGTTATCTGGAGCATTAGACACAGCGGCTTTGCATGAGCAGGCGGTTCCAGCATGGCGGAGCAGGCCCCTGGTCGCGCTGTGGATGTGGTTAGGGTCTGAAGTGCGGTCGCATTCACTGACCATGATGAGTTCATGTTTCGCCCCTGGGCGGGGAAAGAATTTCAAGGCCTGGCCTCGTCTAAGAAAACAGGCATTTTGGAGCAGTTGTTCTGAGAGGAAAATACAGTGCACTGAAGGCAGACATCTCAAGATTAGTAAACGCTAGTTTCTTTTTTAAATCCATATTCATTAACACAGAACATGTTTCCCATTTGCAAACCCTGGGAAACAGCGAAAAGGTAGTGATAGCAAACTAGTATGATTTTATACCTATCCAATGTGATTGATTCCCTAGGATGCGGCCCAATCCCGACTCCAATCGGGCCCATTGGCGCTCATTAGAACTTCTCCCTCCTGTGGTTATTTGTCCCATTTTGTGATACCGACCTCCATCACCTACCCAGTCTGCAAGGTCCTGGAGGTCAGCTCCCGGATCCGGAGGGCCAGATCCTAGGGGATCAGCCACATTGTATAGGTAGAAAATCATTCCAGTTTTCTCACTAATATTGGTGATATAATCATTGGCGTCCCAATATGGATACAGAATAGGGCCCCATCTAACTTTAGATTAGGTACTTTGGTCCTGAACATCTGCCATTGATCTTTTTAGACACACAAGGCAAGGAACATGTCGACATCTTAGAGGAATTTAGAGGGTACATTATTTCCCTTTATATTCCCACCTCTTACATTTTAAACCTTTGGAAGGGACGTTATAAATAAAGAGTTTTGGAGGGATCCTAGTTAATTTTAATATTGGTCTATTTGACCAATTTACATTTATAGTCATTACAGGGTGTCCAGTGGGGACTCAAAGTACCATAGATCAAATAAAAACAAATCTTGAGCAAAGATCCACTTTTCAGGAGCCCATTAGGCATTGCAGTGCCGGATCAATGAGGACCTAGCCCAGTGATGAAGCATGCCATCCCTAGGGTTGGGTGAAGGCTCTTACTCTGATATTTTCTATATCTCACCAGGCCTTAGTCCTCCTAGGAGGCCTTGTCATACTGGATGAGATCTTCTTGATCATTATAGTCCTGGTTCTCCTCATTCTGTTCTGGTTTCCGTTCCTTGGGCCTCTGAGTTCTCTTCATGGTCTGCCGTCTCCTGGTTCCGGTCCTTCCCACTTTCTTGAGTCTTCTGCTCTGGGTTCCCCTGGATGCCCTAAACCTGGACCTACTGATTCTTGTCATCATAGCCTTGCTCCTCATTGCCCTGGTCCTCTGGTGGACATGTTATTCGAGTTCCTCCTCCTTCTTCTGGTCATCCTCTTTCTGGTCCTTCTCTTCATCCTCTTGGCCCTACTAATACTGATCTGTTTTCTGGTTTTCCCAGTGATTAGGTTCCTGGCCTATCTGTTTTCCTTACATTATAGAGATCAAGTAGTACATCATGTCATGAGTGACACATTCTGTTAATCCTCACTTCTTATCCAGCAGAATTTTGCATGTTGCAATTGTTTAGCACGTTTGTGATGATAAAAACATTGTTCAACGAAAACAAGCAAAATTGCAAAACACAGAATATAATATGGCATTCTATAAAGAGCTTGAAATGGCTGATAGTGTCACAGGTAGCATGAGTAGAGGCACATGGCAGAAAAACCTTTTGAAAGACGAATGCTGAAATTGTAGCCCCACTGCTTCCCTCTACAATGCACCAAATGCATCCCAAACAAAGTGGTAATAAAATGCCACAGCTCTGATATTCCAAAGTTCCAAGTGTGGATAACTCCACCAGTCAAAGTTTTTCTAGAGCTTGTAATCCAATGTATCACTTTAGAAAATTAGGAATACAAATCCTGAATGACAGCACTGTACACCTTCTCAGGAAAGAAGAAAGAACACTACTGAAAGGTATTCTCAAAACATCATTGCTCTACAATTCAGTATATAACACAAGTTTTCTAAAAGAAAGTTATGTGCTAACTTGGGAGCAGCCCTTAAATTAACACATTCCATGGTTAGTGTTTTACAAGCACCCACGCTCTTGAATTACTACCCTTAGGCAGCATTTGCATTTTTTCATATATAATAGTAAACAAAAAAATAAGCATATGCTCCCCAAAAGTGTTGTGGCCCCAGGCAAGTCTAACAGATTTTTTAAAGAACATTGCTGAAGGATGGAAATTCAGCAATAGGCACATTGAATGCCAACACATTTGTGGAATAAGTTTAGACATGTTTGACGCAGCTGTAAGCCTGGTGGGTGGATCGAGGTTCTGCATAGGAAGTTGAGATCACTTGTGATGGATACAAGGATTGC
The DNA here is from genome assembly GCF_031143425.1 of Pleurodeles waltl. Classification (NCBI taxonomy): domain Eukaryota; kingdom Metazoa; phylum Chordata; class Amphibia; order Caudata; family Salamandridae; genus Pleurodeles; species Pleurodeles waltl. The sequence continues at coordinate 822,925,352 of NC_090436.1, forward strand.
ACAGCCTACAATGCATTTTCCATATCAAATAGAAGAGCCCAGAAATATTTCTCCACATGATGATCCAAGCAGATTCATTACCGTACAGTCACCACTCAGCCACTTAAATAGTAAAATGAGCAACCACATTGTAACCCTAAAAAATACTTAACTCTGACATCAGCAAACATTGAGAGGGTTTGATGTGAGGGACGGACTGGGAAGTACCATGGAAAGGACACTGAATGGTGTTGGAGATCACATCTTGTTTGTTGTTTCAATTGCATTTTGACTCCTTTTGTAGACTCCTGGGACATGTAGTCTAAGTAGTGAGGAAATTATTGTTGGTTTTGAATCCGGTCTGTGGCAATGATTGAGATAAAGAATAATATGCTGGTCTCGGGCCCTAAGGTAGGGTTTTAATACTAAGGGTCTGCCTAAATAAGGAGCAGATTAATGGCGTACCCGGCCCTGTGACCTCCTTTGCAAGGAGCAAGGTAAATCTGCACCGAAATGCAAAAATATTTGCCGATAAAATGTAGTATTGTCCACAGAGAACACATAGATTTGTTTCCAGAAAAAATGCAAAAATAAAATAAAATAAAACAGAAAAGCACGGCACACACAATGATTATGATCAGTAACCGCTGTGTGGTCAATAATGAGGGGCCCTACTGAAGCAGGCTGGCATACATGTTCAGAGGTCTGCTTATCTTTATTTTTTGCAGTTTTCACCCACTTGGACCAAAAGCACTAGAGTGCTTCCACGAGCACCAACTACATCACACAATGTTTGATTTATTTATTGAGGCACGAGAGATTACGTCATTTCTCCAGAATCACCGGACGCTGAGCCAACACCAACTCGAGCATGACTTCTATGTTCCAAAGTCGGAATTTCTGGCTCTATCTTGACATTCTCTCCCTGAGTAAGAGGCTGAAGGTGGCAGCCTAGAATGAGGCAATCAAATAACAATGGAAAGACTTGATAGCCAGTAGTCTCACAGAGAGAGCAGGATTACAGCAATACCATTGGATCTACTTTGCTAGAGGTACAAAAAGAATGATTTGATGCAAGGGGCTATGTGTACACATCAGCTTAGAAGTGAATTTAGCTTTTTACAATACAGACTCAACAGCACAGCAGGTATACCACACTCTCGGCTGAGTATGGTTTTTATTAGATGGTATAGTCCCTATACGCGGCAGAACAAAGGAGACTGCATGTGAGCGCACACTTTATAGGGAACATAGGTTCCACCCTTCCTCATTCTCACCCAAAAATCACACTCATCCTTTCATTTTCCACCATTTCCACCGGTCAACCGTGCAGTTACCCATCCTCTTTGCTTTCCTCAGGACTTTTCGAACAAAACTCTTTTCCTCCCACCAAAAGCACTCCCTGCAAAACCCCCTTTGACTTATTTGCCCCACACTTCTTCACACCCTTGCCCTCTCCCGTAACACTCTCATCTAACCCAGCTTCTCATTCACATCTCATTGGCACTTGCCCTGATTGCTGTAAAAGAGCTGGATTCGTCCTTTTATGCAGGAAACACACACTTGTCTCCATGCCCTCTCCAACTACATATAAATGCTCTGCCTCCCCTATTTTCAACATTTTTTGACTGACTACCTTCCAACCCACTTACTCTTTACCTATCCACCCATTAACTTCAATATTCAACTCTCGCTAGCTAGAATGCTAGTGCAACTACTAAACGGAGATCAGTTTCATCCAGATCAATATCTTTCCCACTGCAACCCACCACAGTCACCTATCCTCCATTCTCTGTCTCCTTGATTTCTCTGTGGTTGACGAGCCACACTCAGGGACATCTCCTCTTCTGGGTATTAGGGCAGTGAAATTTTTTCCCCAGCTGTGGAGTGTTTAAGTCTGCAGCTGAGTCACAGAGGTCGGGTGCGTTTCTGCATATGAGGTCAGCTAGGTGGGGCCTACTTGACTGACAGCAGAATGCCTGGTCGAGAAGTGCCAGGTTGGACATGTGTCTTCTCGTGATCAGCCAGACATATGCACTTGATGTCTCTTCTACCTGCACAATGTTAAGAGCCAGGGGACCACAGCAGAGGCTGGGGAGAGTAAATGACTTGACCAGTATCACAGGATGTTGAGCTGACACCAAGACCTGATCCTTGTTTCAAAATTGCAAAGTGAGCACCTTTGGCCAAAACACCACATCTTGAGTAGAGGGAGGGTGGCAGGCAGGATCCACATGAAAGCTTGGCTCATTGTATTCTGGAGATTTCAACGGGGCCTTGAGCTGAGCCAGAGCCAGGCTTCAGGCTCAAGCCAGGCTTGAGCTTTAAGTGGCTCCTCCACCTCTAGTATCTGCTTCCTTAGGTAGAGAGTGGGACCTTTTAACATGGGGTAACATATTCATTCATATGTGAAAAGGTTGCTTGTGGCTGTCAGAGAGCGCAGGGTTCTTGCGGAGTTGTAGCAGGAAAAGCTTTATCGATGCATATGGAAGTTCTGTGAATCTTCATGAACAATAGTCAGTACTGGCAGAGGAAGGCCAGAGCTGGCAACTTTGGAAATGGGGAACCAGGTTTGCGTATAGTGTTTGCTCAACCTCCTGTGATTCTGGGTAAATTACTTAATCTCCCTATGCCTAAAAAACAAATGTGACCTTGTGTAACATAACTGGTGTTTTTGTAAAGCGCAGTGCTCCAGTATTTGTTTGTCAAGTTTGTGCTATATAAGTTAGTTCCTGTCTGTAACATAGAAGCATGCAGGTGGTCTTGAGAGGCCTGGCCTTACCTGCTTACATCAATCTCTACCATCAGTAAGTACCAAGGAACCACAGAACTAAAGAAACCACCTCCACAACATTTTGCTGTAATCCTAATTTCTGGTGTTATCATCCCGAACAGTGTCATATGTTGGCATTAAACTACTGAAACCCCCATGCAGGAAGAAACAAACACCAAACACGTACATATTAATGTATTTTTTGTGCCTTAGGTACTTTTTGGATTGAAGAGGGGAATTGGCAACTGAGCAAAAACTATTCATGTTCCATTTAGAGTAGGTGGGCATTTACATTCGTCACAATCACACATGTGGGAGGTAAGAGAGACTGCTTGCTGGTCTTTATGGAGTGAGTGCCAGTGAGATTTTGGTGCAGTGAGAAGTGTAGTGCCAGTGAATGGAGATTACTTGCCCACACTACCTCCCCAAAGTAGGCCTTGGACTTCTCTGCTTCTCTACTCTGAGAGAGTTAGGTGCTACAATCGGGTACTTGGTTCCCAGCAAATAATCGATTGTGGACCTATTACTTGCACAAGACTTGCATCCTGTCCAACTAATAATGACATTTCTTACATTGCAGTGCAGAGACAGCCATGTGTGCAGGAAAGATTATTACAAACCTTAATTGTCACACTGTACAATTTGCACACTACAGTGACCGTTGAACATACTTAATGCAGTAAAATAATGAGGCAGTTTTTAGTGTGTTTAAAAATATTTCAAGAGTACACATTCACAGTTGCTTTATGAAACATCTTGCTTTCTCCACTTGGCTTTACAATACACTATTTGTCACTGTTTTTTTTTTAAATTGTCTCAGGACAACAAATGTCGGTCAAGCTCGCTCACTTCATTCGCTTGCAACATAACACTCATTCCCAGCTTTTACGCGCCATCACCTTCAAATATCACCACACACCACTGCCTGCACTACTATCACTGTATCCACTGTGGAAATCACTGGCACAGCTCTAATTTAATTTACCTCAGAGTTAATTGACTCTCGCTTTTCCATTTTCTGTTGATCTTTCAACTCTTCACTATTTCTCTGTCCTTGACTGCCTCCTCTTTTCAGCTAGAAATCCCCTTAACATCATAGCTTCTATTTTGATTTTCATAGATGACACACAGATATTCTTACCTGCCCCTCCTTTATTCAACCAATCACTTTCAGGCTAAAATTGCAGATTGCTCAGAGTTATCTGTCACTGGATGTACACCTCTGCTCCCTAATGCTCTACTTTTACAAAATTGAAATAGTCTGTTTATCTACCTCAACTGTGCCTCTGTTAATCACCCTTGCCCCCTTGCCATTGTACAGAGACCACTGAATCTATTTCAACAGCTGCCTGAGTCTGTCCTCTTTAGACATCCCCAATGCCATGTCTAGTGGATCCGGCCATACCTCAATATCAATTAGTGCAACACCGTAATCAACACCCCGGCTCCGAGAAAACCTATTTACCGTAATTGTCATATTGTAAACCTAACTTCCCAAGGTATTTTGTCATTCATTGACATAGTGTTCAATTTCATCACATGCATCCTTTTTTCGACTGCAAACCACTATTATTTCCTACTGTCACAATCAGACTGGCTGCTTCACAACAAAAGCAGGACCATATCTTTCATTCTGCTATACAAATCAGTCCTTGACCTTTTATGCTTTACCTCTCCATTAATATATTCAAAAACACTCATACTTACCTCCAACACTACAGCTTATGGTGACCACAAACCATGCACTTCATCGACTTTGTGCACCTTCAGTTTCAAAGTTTCCTTGCACTGAAAGTTACTTCCACTAGAAATAAAAGCAATTGCCTCCCTTTTTTCAAGGACGCCTTCGAGGTCTGCTTTATGGAATAAGAAGATTCCCAAAAAGACCTGTTAGGAACCCACGTACCTAAAACCGTTTGAAGTAGCATTAAGGCCTCTCACACCTAATCCCTGACTTGAATGACACTTAATATATTATTACATTTATACACTGTTTTACTAGACCGCAAACTGCTCCACTGGTATTTACCACCTTTGAGAGCTAACGTACAGTATTGCAAGCAAATGTGCTAACATCAGTCAAGTCAATAAATGATAATACAATAAAAAGTAGAAGCAGAGGACAGAATAATTTTAGGGAAGAGAGGACAGAAAGGGGTTTCAGCTGTGAGGGGCACACTGAGAGTGGTTTGAAAAGAACACGAGCAGCAGGAGGGCAACTAGAGGGCACAGTGGATACCAGACGAGATTGCCACAGGAAAGGCTAACATAGAGATCAATTGACTAAGTAAAGGAATTACCTCTCCTGCACCGGTTAGTGGTGAGTGGGAGTAACTTGTTATAATTGTTGAGGATCTTTCCAGTTGTAGGCAAGTAAAAACGTAGTGTACACACATTTCCTAAGTCAGTGAGTGAAGGCGATGTTAAACCTGTCAGCCCTAGGATTGTCTTCCCCCAAACGTTTTGCCTTCCTCCTCAATTTTTGCTGATTTTGTTTTTGCTGTCATTAGGCCTCCATGCACCTTAACACTGCTATACTGATTAACCAGTGCTAAAGTGCATGTGCTCACTCCTTAAAAGATGGTAACAATGGCTTATCCCCAGTTGGCATAATTAATTTACATATAAGTCCCTAGAAAGGCAGTACTACATATACCAAGGGTCTGTAAATTAAATGTTACATATGGGCTTGCAGCATGTATTGTGCCATCCAATTAAGTACCCCTTTAAACATGTTGCAGGCCTCCCTGTAGTAAACCTTCCCTTTGAATTCATATAGGTCATACCTGGGGCAGGCCATGGACAACGCAGAGGGTGGGGTGCAGTGTATTTAAAAAGTTGGACTTGTACTTTTAAGTTTTACATGTCCTGATAGTGAAAAGCTTGTAAATACATTTTTCACTACTGCAAGGCCTACCTCTCCCACAGGATAGCATTAGAGTTACCTTATTATGTTTAATAATCTGTAATTTCCAAGTGGCAACAGGTAACTAAATCATGTTTGGTATCTTTGGATATTGGAATTGTCATGAAAAATGATCCTGTATGAAAAACTTGGTTTTTAAATTACAATTTTGAAAATGCTACTCTGTGAAAGTTGGCACTTTTCTGCCTTAGCTATTGAGTGCTGTACCCAGTTTCTGGCTCACATGACTGGGTGTATCCAAAATTTGGGCTTTGTGTATTCCTCGTAGCCATCCACACACAATAGAGAACCTTGGTGTGCCTGGATGGGCCATAACTGGCAGGATGAGAGGGTTGAGCTGGGCACAGCCCTATTTACGCTTAACTAGGCTGTGTATTGCATCCACACAATGGACTGCATACCCCCTGTAGTTAGTCTGAAGTTAAGGCAGGGAAGGCAGGAAGGATGTGGACTTTAAAGGAAAACCTCTATAAGCTTCTCCCACTTCAAAGGCAGAGCTGGGTATAAATATTGGCCCTCAGACACCAACTCTTCAGTACACTTCTGAACTTGTGGATACTCTGCCAGGAAGAAACACTGCTGTGCTGTTGAAAGGACTGCCACCCGGCTGGACTGCTGTTCTGAAGGACTTCTGCCCTGCTGTGCTATCCTGCTGCCTGCTGCCATCTTATCTAGCTGAGAAGGACTAGACCTGCATCTGTTGAACCCCGGACCCCAAAGTGATTCCAAGGGCTAGTTGGCTGGCCCCCTGAGTAGAGCTTCAGGGGCAGAAGATCCTAACAACCTTGAACCCACCACCTGGACTCTGCCATCTGTGAGTCCTACCCTGCCAAGTGGGGCCAACCCAGTCCTCGACCATTGAGAGTGGGCCTGAAAATGCTCTTCCAGCCCAACTTTGGGTCCAGCAGAACCAAAGCATCTCCTCCACTTGTGACTCATCTCCTGCAGAATCAGCACATCACCTTCATAGCCAGTGCTTTGCCTCTGCTGCGATGGTTCTCCCAGACCAAGGACTTTGCATCGACTTCGTAGCCTGCATAGGAAACAGTCACTTTGGGAAGCTTTATCGACGCAGGCCCTCATATTGCAAATCTCTCATCAACAGCAGCCTTGACAGTGATACAGGTTTTCACATCACAGCCTTGCAGCTCTTTGGATCCAACACATCGCCTTGACTGAGAAGCGCATCTTCAACACCAGACTTTGTATTACAAGCCCTTGTCAACAGGATCCTCGATTATGAAACAGGACCTCACAATGCAGCTCTGCAGAATCGATGCATTACCTCAGCTGCGTGATCCATCCTCCAAGCGGGATCTCGCAATGCTCCATGTTAAAAATGGGTTCTCTGGTTGGCAGTCAGTTTGCACTCTGTCCAAACAGGGACCCTCACTCTAGTCAGGGCAGTGGAGGTACACCCTTAAACAACCTCTGCTCACCCCATTGGTAGCTTGGCACAAGCAGTCAGGCTTATCACAAAGGCAATGTGTAAAGTATTTGTACTAACACACGCAGTAATTCAGTGAAAGCACTACAAAATGGACACCACACCAGTTTAAAAGAATAGGTAATATTTATTTAAATCAAACAAGGCCAAAACGACAAAAATCCATCATACACAAGTCAAGATATGAATTTTCAAAAGAATAAGGGCCTCATTCCGACCCTGGCGGTCATAGACCGCCAGGGTGGAGGCCGGAGGTAGCACCGCCAACAGGCTGGCGGTGCTACATGGGCAATTCTGACCGCGGCGGTAAAGCCGCGGTCAGAAAAGGGCAACCGGCGGTTTCCCGCCGGTTTACCCCTGCCCAAGGGAATGCCACCATGGGGATTCCGACCCCCTTCCCGCCATCCTGTTCCTGGCGGTAACAGGATGGCGGGAACGGGTATCGTGGGGCCCATGGGGGCCCCTGCAGTGCCCATGCCACTGACATGGGCACTGCAGGGGCCCCCTAACAGGGCCCCACATAGATTTTCAGTCTCTGCGTGGCAGACACTGAAAATCGCGACGGGTGCAACTGCACCCGTCGCACCCCTTCCACTCCGCCGGCTCCATTCGGAGCCGGCATCCTCATGGAAGGGGGTTTCCCGCTGGGCGGCGGGCGGCCTTCTGGCGGTCGCCTGCCCGCCCAGCGGGAAACTCAGAATTACCGCGGCGGTCTTTTGACCGCGCGGCGGTATTCTGACGGCGGGACTTTGGCGGGCAGCCTCCGCCGCCCGTCAAAGTCAGAATGACCCCCTAAGAGTCTTACTTCATAGAAAATAATGGAATCGTTGATTTTACACAGAGTACCTGGTATGCATCAAAAATAAAGACGCACAGGCGAGCGTGTGTCAGAAAAGTCAGCGATGTGTTGATTCCTTACTTGCAAGTGAGGTCCTGCGTCGTTTCTTCTCCGGTTGGGTAGGCGGTGCATAATTTTTCTCCCTCGCAAGAGAGCGATGCACCGATTTAGGGACAGGGCACCTTGGATCCGCGCAGGTTTATGATGACTTTGACGCCCAGTGATAATGTGTGAGAAATTCGGTCGCACGGTGTTAGAAAACCGTAGTGCGTGGGGTTTGCATCGTTATCAGCAGCCGCAAGCGGGTGTTGCATAGTTTCTCCAGCCAAGATGCGTCGATCTCCCAGCTGAGATGCAGGTGGAGCATTGATTCCAGCTGTGAAGCCGGTGGCACGTCGTTTTTCAGCCGTGTTGCAGGTAGTGCATCGAAAATTTCCCCGCACAGCGTGCGTGGATTTCAGTCCTTGTTCTGCCAACTTCACCTTTCAAGGGCCCAGGGACTGGATGGGGCACTAGTTGGCAGGGCAGGAGACTCAGCAGAGAGTCCAGGTGCTGGCAGAGGAAGTTTTTGATGGCCCTGAGGCTTCAAAATAGGAGGCAAGCTCAGTCCAAGCCCTTGGTGTGGTTCTAAAAATTCTGGACCCATGTAATTTACTTTGCCACAGCAGTACGATTTTAGTATCAAAAGACCGATAATGACTAGTACACTAAGCATGAGCATTTTCGGTCAATTCCAGCAGCGTTTTCACCTCGAAATCGCCATTTTCGTCCTGCACTCGTGGCTCCCATTTTATACACGGCAGCCATTTTTAAAAGTTGCCCTCGCATAGGCTTATAATACAGTCAGATTTGATTCCAAGGACACGTACACCTTGATTGACTTTTCTCTGACCTGGGCCAGCTGGAACCATTGTCTCAGGCCAAACCTGTTTGGTCAGTCCCTCTCCCAGTGGCCGAATCAGATAGCATTAAGGCACACCAGGCCATAAAACCCTTATTATCGCTCACACACCCTGCCTAACTTGCTCACACCTGCACCTGCTCTTTTCTTCTTCTTACTTTACGAGGGGGAGGTGCCCGTTTTTATTAGGGGTCCACACTTATCTGATGTAAAATACTAGGCCTTGCCGGGTAATTTATTATGGGTTGGATGACATGAAATATGAGGTTTCATCATGACACTGTTTTTTCCTTTGTAGTGAAAACATGTGAATGACCAACCAAAATGTCAAGAATGTTTGCCTGAAGCTTAAAAAACTGTATATAAGGAAACCTGACTTTGCATTGAAACACAGTCTCCTGAGAACATACAAATCGTGCTGTTGTACTTCTAGGACACTTGTCAATTGGTTGCAGCCAATAAATTCGATCTTTGACTTCACCTAGAAGACTCTGAGTTTCTGTAGTCTGAATCAGGAAAGTACCCGAGGTCTTTGGGTGTACCCTGGCACCGCTGGGTTACCGGATCAGTACCGGTTCTGAAAAACCCAGTACCTCATTGGAGATTCTTCTCAAGCAGGAAAGCACAACAAAGTCCAGTCTTTGTCCTCTTTCACAAGCAGAAGCAGCAACTGCAGGCTAGCCCAACAAAGCACAGTCACAGGCAGGAGCAACACTTTTCCTCAGCTCTTCTTCTTGGCAGAGGTTCCTTTTGAATCCAGAAGTGATCTAAATTCTGGGGTTTTGGGTCCACTACTTATACACCTTTCTGCCTTTGAAGTAGGCAAACTTCAAAGGAAAGTCTGTGTTGTTCACAGGATCCTGCCGTGCCCAGGCCAGGCCCCAGACACACACCAGGGGGTTGGAGACTGCATTGTGTGAGGAGAGGCACAAACCCATTCAGGTGTAAGTGACCACTCCTCCCTCTACTCTGGCCCAGATGGCTCATCAGGATATGCAGGCTACACCCCAGCTCCCTTTGTGTCACTGTCCAGAGGAGATTCACAAACAGCCCAACTGTCAGTCTGAACCAGACAGAGAATTCATAAACAGGCAGAGTCACAGAATGGTTTAAGTAGGAAAATGCCTACTTTCTAATAGGGGTATTTTCCAACTAACAATCTAAAAACCAACTTCACTAAAATAAGTATTTTTAAATTGTGAGTTGAGAGGCCCCAAACTCCAGTTCACTATCTGCTCTCAAAGGGAAACTGCACTTTAAGAATATTTAAAGGCAGCCCCCATGTTAACCTATGAAAGAGAGCCCTTGCAACAGTAAAAAAACAAATTTGGCAGTATTTCACTGTTAGGACATATAAACACATCATTACATGTCTCACCCTTAACATTCATTGCACCCTGCTCATGGGGCTACCTAGGGCCTACCTTAGGGGTGCCTTACATGTATAAATGGCAAGGTCTGGGCCTGGCAAGTGGGTACACATGCCAGTTCAAATTGGCAGTTTAAAACTGCACACACAGACACTGCAGTGGCACGTATGAGCCATGTTTACAGGGCTACTCATGCGGGTGGCACAATCAGTGCTGCAGGCCCACTAGTAGCATTTGATTTGCAGGCCCAGGCACTTCTAGTGCACTTTACTAGGTACGTACTAGTAAATCAAATATGCCAGTCATGGAAAAGCCAATTACACATACAATTTCACATAGGGAGCATTTGCCCTTTAGCACTGGTCAGCAGTGGTAAAGTGTCCAGAGTAACAAAAACAGCAAAAACTGAATCCAGCACACAGCAACAACCTGGGAAGTAGAGGCAAAAAGTTAAGGGAGACCACGCCAAGGATGCCAGGTCTAACACTCCACAAACCATGATTTAAGGGTCTCGTTCAGCAGGCCTAACTAGGTCCCTGTAGCCAGCCCTCGCTCAATCACAGTTGGCCTGAACTTGTGACTTTGTCCAATTCCGGCGCAACCAAATTTCCCCAGTTGCCGTTTTGTGCTTTTTAGCATTATTTACACTGAAATCTTTAAACCTGCATATCTCCATTTCTACTGATTGGAATTTTGTCATTTTGGTCTTGTTTTATTTATTAAAAGGTACTTCATTTGTCTGTAATGGCATGGGATCCTTTTGTGGGGTGTTTGCACAGAGTTAGTGTTTGAAGTGTTGCACAAATAATTTACAAATTGCCTCTTAGTTAAAGCTGACTGCTCTGTGCCAAGGGTTGAACACAGGTTAATTTAGGGTTACTTGTGACTTCACGATAACAAGGACTGTGTTTTCTGCTTGTGTAGGGTCTCATCCCATCAGCCAGTAACCCCATTTCTTAAAGGTGACTATCCCCTTCAGCAAAGATGAGTCTAGGAATCAGGTTCTGCACATTGCGGTTCTGAATGATTAAGAGTGACACCTCAATGTTGTAAATAGTTGTGATGCAATCTTGTTGGAAGGCCCCGTGCTTAGAGGTGGCTGATGGCTGGTGGTTTTATGGAAGGGCAGTGCACTGCCTCCTCAGTTTAATTTGCTTTGTTCATTCACCAGTGGTAGCACAATTGTAATATACACAGCCATCCATGCCTATTTTCTCAGGGATAATATGCAGCTAGGCATATCCCAATAGTGGATTTTAATATCACAGAGGATCTTTCTTAAACACAGTTAACCATGTTTTATGGTATAACCTCTAATGTCAATTTCTGGTAGTGCAGGCCCCAGGCACTTGGATATTTTTATTGTACGGTGTGGATACCCTCCACATGTGAATTAGGTCAGTGGAACTTGAGCATCTCTACTATATCCTGGAGTGTTCTTGGACAGTGGGTAGTCCTCACAGTGCAGCTTTCCTTTCGGTAAGAGGATTCTACCAGCTAAGAGCAGCTAATAATGCCAATGCCAACTCTCAGTAGATTCTGCATACCATACTGATATAGTTGGATGTTGAAGATCTACAGGCAGTGATTGAGGAACAGATTTTGCTAGTTGCATCCTCCAAATTAGTTTACTGAAGGCCTCACAAGTGATGCATTGTCTCTGGCTTTTCAGATCAGTCAGATATTGCATGGAGAAGGAATCCACAAACTTACCCTGGAGATGTCTGTTGTCTCAGGGTCTGATTATATCTTCACATAGACTAGTAGAATGGAAAATGGAAGAGGGTTTCAGTTTGTGGATGGCAGACGTAGCAACAGATGGACTTCCACACAGATATTTTTGTTTTTCCAACTAAATTCTGGATAGAGTTCATCTGCTTTTTAATGCTTTTCCCCTGGAACTAACAATCATAAATGTATTACAGTTCTGACTCATTTGGTAATCAAACTTATTTGGGACATCCTATAGGTTCTTGATTTGAATGCAAGGGAATTGAAGCAAACCATTACATTTGCAGAATCAAATTAAATTTAGCTGTGCTACTGAATGCCAATCAATCTACACTGATTGCCTATTGTGTATGAAAGGTTCTTGATTGTGGTACTTTTCATCTGGTGCAAAGATCAGGGATCACTTTGGACTGGCAGATGCTAAGGTTTATCTGCGGATTTCGCACCATTAAAAAAAAAAAAAAGATATATAAAGGTTTCTATGCCACTTCTGCTTTAATGGGACTTGGTTGGCATATTAAGTGTTGGCTTTATGTCAGTGAAATGCTAGCTCTTCTCCAGGTCATGACAATGTGTTACTTCAACGTTAGCGCCTGGCTTTGAATCCATTCTTTGAGTTGGTAGTCGGGTTGCGGTCCTTAATACCTCAATTCACTTTAAGGAAAACAGACCTCAATCTTAGCAACTATGTTCAACATAAATGCACCAAAAAACTATTTGCAACAGTTTACAATTCACATAATCAAGATTAGCAGACAGGTATGAAATGGGATTCGAGAATGCAGGAATTTTGTTGGTATGGTGGAGTGTCTGTTCTCATAATTTTCGTGTTTGATGGATTTGTAGGTCTTATGTGGGTTTATTTTCGATATTGGATCTCTAGTCGGTAGAGGTATGCACTCTGTCCAGTTAGGGGCCACAATTCTAGTCAGGGTAAGTCAGATACACACCCTAAGTTAACCTGTGCTCATCCTCTGGTAGCTTCGCACAGAGCAGTCAGGCTTACTTTAAGAGGCAATGTGTAAAGTATTTGTGCAGCAATTAAATTACAGCAACACAGTGAAAGACACCACAAAAGACTCCACACCAGTTCAGAATTATAGAGATTATTATTCTGAGTAAAGCAATACCAAAATGACAAAAATCCAATGAGCAGTAGTTGAGATATTAATTTTTAAAGATTTAGGGGGATTGGACCGCCAGGGCTGTTAAGACGGAAGCACCGCCAACAGGCTGGCGGTGCTTCCCAGGTCATTACGACCGCGGCGGAAGTGCCGCAGTCTCACCACCAGGGCAGCACAGGAAAAGGCTGGCGGTACAGGGAGTCATGGGGCCCCTGGCATGGGCAGTGCAGGGGCCCCCTGACAGGTCCCCATGCAGCTTTTCGCTGTCTGCCATGCAGACAGTGAAAAGCGCGACAGGTGCAACTGCACCCGTCACACGGCCGCAACACCGCCGGCTCCATTTGGAGCCGGCTCCTGTGTTGCGGCCGAGATCCCCGCTGGGGGCGGAAACTAGGTTTCCAGCGGGGATCTCCAAATGGCCGCGGCGGGGGTGCGGCTGCATTGGCGGCCGCCCGGCGGTCTGATCTTGGTGGGCGGTTTCAGCCGCCCGCCAAGGTCGTAATGAGGGCCTAAATGTGAAAGCAGTGTTTAGAAGTCACTAGCGGTCAAAAGGTTTCTTGAGGTCATGAGGGACCAGTGCAAATCCAAAATCCAGGGTGACCGCAATGGAGGGTAGGCTGGCTACAGAACCCATGCAGGGTCTGCTGAAACAGTACCTTTGATGGAGCAAAGCGTCAACATCGAGGGCACGATGTTGCAGTTTTTGCAGAAATCAGCTGCAAAACTCACTTCAGTGGCCAGGGACTGGAGGGGGGCACCTCATGCAGTGGTACAACTCACAGATGTGAGAGTCCAGCAGCACCAAATGAGTTTCAGGCAGTCTTTGATGTCTCCAAGACTTCAGGAGAATAGGGGGCAAGCCAACAAGCTCTTGGAGACTCTTGGATTCAAGGATGTAAAGAACAGGTCCAGTCCTTCTCACTGCAGGCTAGAAGCAGTGGGCAGCAGGCAAACACAGCAAAGCAAGTAGCAAAGTGGCAGTCCCTTCTATAGCACAGCACACGGCAAGCAGTAGACCAACACAACAATGCAGTTGTAGAGTGGCTGTCCCTCCTGGCAGTACAGCAGTTCCTTCTTCCTGGCAGAATGTCCTTGATTCCAGTAGAGTTCTGATTTGGTGGGGTTTGGCATCCAGTACTTATACCCAAATGTGCCTTCGAAGTGGGGGAGACTACAAAAGAGGCTTTTGAAGATCACAAGGTCCCTGCCCTCCCTGCCCTGGCTCCAGACTCTCTGCAGGTGTTATGCAGCCTTTTGTGTGGGGAGGGACACAGCCCTATTCAGGTGTAAGTAAGGCAGTGCTAAGCTCCACCCCCCCATCAAGCAGTTAATGACTCATTAAGGCCTATTAAGTCACACCTAAGATCCCATTGTTTGTGACTGTCTAGAGAGAATGCACAAAACCCAGCTGTCACCAACCCCAGACGTGCATTCAGAGATAGGCTAAGGCACAGAATGGCTAAAGTAAGAAAATACCTACTTTCTAAAAGTGGCATTTTCAGACTTATGATTTAAAATCCGACTTCACCATAAGTTGTGATTTTAACTCGTGAGTCCAGAGACACCAAACTCCAAGGTTCTATCTTTTCCCAATTGGAAGTTACACTTAAAGGCTGCTTCAAGGTAACCCCAATGTTAACCTATGGGAGGGATAGGTCTTGCAGTAGTGAAAAACAAATGTATTCATTTTTCACTACCAGGACATGTTAAAATTAAAAGCACATGTCCAACTTTTTAAATACACTGCACCCTGCCTTGAGGCTAATTAGAGCCTACATCAGGGGTGACTTATATGTAATAAAAGGGAAGTTTTGGGCCTGGCAAGTGTACCCACTATAAAACTGCACATAAATCCTCTGCAGTGGCAGGCCTGAGACATGTTTGAAGGCTACTGTAGTGGGTGGCACAATCAGTGCTGCAAACCCACTAGTAACATTTAATTTCCAGGCCCTGGGCACATATGTGCACTTTACTAGCGATTTAGAAGTAAATTAAAGATACCTATTGTGTAGAAGCCAATATTACCATGTTTGGAGGACAGAGCACCTGCATTTTAGCACTGGTCAACAGTGGTAATTTGCCCAGCATCCTTAAAGTCAGCAAAAACAAGGTCAGAAAATAAAGAGAGGGAAGGCAAAAAGTCTTGGGATGACCCTGCAAGAAGGGCCATTTCTAACAGTTTACTTGCAAAAGTGACCACCCACAGAATGTAAGTTTTTGTGTATTCAAACACTCTTACTGTTTTTTCCACCATGGAAATGCTTGCAAGTTTACTCCAGTCAAATGGAGCAGTAAGTATATGTACAGGACAGGAATAGCAAGAAAACACCCCAGTACCTCACATGGGCAAAAGGGAAACATTTCTGCATAGCAAAATATTTTCCTTATGCAGAAAATGTGCACTAGCTTCAGATTTATGTATGCCAACTTTTCCAACATACAGAAATTCTCCATTATACATTTTAAGCAATTGAGTACTCAAGGGAAACTGTTTTCTTTAGTACTCTTGTGAGCCTTGATATCATCATCTTCATAAGATCAGACATTTTCCCCAAAAGTTTGATATATCCTATTTTAGCAACCTTCCAAGTTTTTAAGCTAGTCCATTATGAATTGGGCCCTTGGTATTAATTATGTGTATTTTCATGTTGCCAGTTTAGATTCTAAACAGAACAGATGCGTCATATGCTTCATGTATAGTATCAAGATGTTAAGCATAAAACACAGCAGAAGTCGTCCCATAAATTCTAGTAAACTGCAGGTGCATAAAAGAAAATGCTCCAAGATACTTAGACAGCCACAGAGTTAATCCTCGAACGAGGACAACACATCAACATACGCCCAAAACAATGATGACTGTGTCTTTGGAAGGATGGAGCTTAAGACTAGGCACGGATGAAACTTAAATTACACCAGGGTATTTTTCATAATTTTGAGAATTTTGCATTACATAAAATTCCCAAAATGATATTGTGTCACGTCGCTTAGTTGCGCTGCCATTCATGGCAAAACTGTAGCATTGAAGTGTGGGAACAACACATGCCAAGAGAATGTGAGCTGTTGTTGTTTGTGGCAATTGTGTGTTTTATGATTTTTTTCAGTGCAAAATGCATCCTCGTATCAATAACTGACTTGAGGATGCATTTTGTTCTATAATTTAGAGCTTGAATTTCACCTACTAAAACTTAATGTTGCGTAATTATCCCTAAATTATATGCAACTTTTCAAGAGAAAATTAGGCAAATTTTGCACACCTTTAACAATTTTTGGGCTTATTTACAAGCTCCTTGCACCGAAGGTGCGTAATTTTTTATGACACTCTGGTAGTGCAAAGTGCAGACCTATATCTAGGAGGCCAGACAAAGCCGCTTTCCGTGGCCTAGTAGATATGGTGTAAGGCCTTAAACTGCTTCAGGGGGGAGTTCCGTGGGTGCAGCGCTAGGTTTTCCCACGCAACAAGAATGGATTTTGACGCATTCCCACATTTACAAGGATCTGTAACCCTGGGAATGCATCAAAGCTGCGTAGGTGAAATGAGCAGAAATATCTTTATTTCTCCTCATTTTTTTCCTCTTCCCATTCTGCAGCACACATAGAAAGAGGAAAAAGCTTCCATGGATGGTTATTGTGCAGGAAGGTGTGCCTTCCTGCACAAAAACAATCCTGCCAACAACACGGACACCCTTGCACCATGGTGACATGGTGCCTGCGTTGCCACTAGGCAGCAAATTGTACGCTCGTTGAAAGAACAGGAATGCACCATAACTAATAAACATGGTGCATTCCTGACCTTTCAAATAGGCACATGGCAGTGCAGCGAAAAAATACTTGCAGCACTGCCCTACGCCAATTTATTGTAAATATGACCCTTTGTGTTGAAGAACATGTGCAATTGACACAAGTGGCTGGGAGAGCAAGCATTATCAATTCCTATGCTATTCCTGCTCAGTAGATTATAACTGGGGCCACTGGAATTATGCCCAAGAACACACTAATCAGGGGATTTGTAATCTTTTTTGAGTTACTGAAACTTACATAATTAAATAAACATTACAGGCATGACATTGAGGTGTGTATTATTTTCTGTTTGTTCATGCAGTTGCCTATCATTATTAAACACTGACTCACACTAATAAAGTTGGAGCAGTTATGCTGAATAGTTCTGTGTTAGAGTAGAAAGAGAAAGAGGGCACAGTCATCTCTGTAAAAGGACAAGTAAGGCTTCTGAGATAAACATGTATAATCATTAACATGGTTATTTTTGGCCATCTGCTCTATTTTCAGGCGTTAGTTGCCAG
Organism: Pleurodeles waltl; assembly: GCF_031143425.1. Classification (NCBI taxonomy): domain Eukaryota; kingdom Metazoa; phylum Chordata; class Amphibia; order Caudata; family Salamandridae; genus Pleurodeles; species Pleurodeles waltl. The sequence goes on from NC_090436.1 coordinate 822,942,739, forward strand.
TAGATATTCGGTGTTGGAGGTCTTGAAGATAATGTCTTTGCTTGAGGTCAGATCTCTGTTTTTCTGTTGGAAAATCTCCTACCATAAATTGTCACCTCTTCAATCTTCATTTCCCGACTACTCATCAGGAATTCCATTCCCCGCCCAGGGCTATGGTTCCAAGAACTCTCTGTTTCCCATCACTGTGTTTCATTTACACATGATTTGTGTAGCTCTGAAACAATGGAGCTATTAATCTCAGGGCACTTATGTAAAAGTGGCCATCAATGGAAAATCGCCGGGGAACACACTGTCCATTGCCAGGTTCATGGGTGCAGAAAGTTCTACTCTTAGCTGGAGGGATGTTAGGATGTATACTCCAACTTTTCAATTTACTTTGACTTAAAACTTTAGCTTCCAGAAATGTATTCCCTTTCATACTATTGCCAAAATGCTGGTCTTTAGATGAAAGTAACCTTGTAGTAAATGGTCTCATAATTACGCCTCTGTTACAATACACGTCTGTCAGTCGAAAAGGAATCCTAGCCTTTTACCATCCTCAATCTCGACTGAAAGAGTGGAAGGCACTTGCTGATCATTTATGAAGATTTTATCCTCTGAGTAAAAAACAGGTTGTACGCCATGCAGGCCAAAAGCGAATCCTCAAATCGAATGAAACTGAACCTGCAGCATAGATGTGTGGCTACGTCTGTTGTGACAGCACTCAAATGGCAAAGCCAGCTGCAAACTCCAAGCTCAATAAATGGTCTAATTGAGTCATAGAATGCGAGCTGAACTTTCCATTGTCAGCGCTCAGGCTCAGGGAGGACCTGGCTTGGCAGTTCGGGCTGGACTGTTCCCATTAGAGCAGGGGCAAGTTTGATTTGCATATAGCTGGGACCAATCCTAGGTGGAATGGTGTGCACAATAGTGAAGGACTGGGATGGAGCCCAAATGATTACCAGTGGCTGAAATTCATTCAAGCATTCCATCTATCACGGTTTTGTATACTTTAATATGTTGCCCTATGTTGGATGGGTGTGCCCAGACGTGAGTCCCATCCACACTGTGTTACTGATCATCGTAAGACTCTAGACCATGGTGTTTTCTATTTACTTTCTGTGTTAAGAAAATAAAGGAGACATTGTTTTCATTGGGATCCTTACTATGATAAATGACTTGAGATGATTTCCAAAACTATTAGTTATGTGCAAGCTAAGCTTACACTTGTAAACTGTCTTTTTTAGTTACTTATCAAATTCCAATTTTGTTCACTAACCCAAATTGATATTTTTAAGATCTGTATTTATTAACTGAGTTCTTATTGTAGTTAGTTATCACACATGTACCACCTACATTTCTCTGAGCAAAACCTTGTTGCTTGAGCCACTATACCCTGTGTTCCTCACAGAACATTGTGTACTGCCATTACTATATAAATTGATAAGCCTTTTATCATGTTATCACTAGTGGTGTCTGAGGCCTGAACATGAAAGATTGCTCTAACCAGGTTTCTGGGTTTGGATGCTTTAAAATTTGATAACATTGAACCAGTAAGATTTGTCTAGCACTTCTGTCCATGCACTGTGAATGTGCGGTTTCTATACATTTAGCTTTTTCAACCCTCTCCTTCCAGTTAGATCCATTGTGCACTGTGTTCTTTATTGTGTTTTGCATTGTACTCCTTTGGTTTGCAAGTGTACGCAACACTATATTTTAATGATGGTTGACAGGAGTGTTGGAAATAATTTTAATAGTAAAAGAGAATACATATAGATGTATAACGGAAATGGTATAATATATTACAAGAGGTGGCAGAAACTTTGTAAATGTTACTGCAAATTGCACATTATAGTGTTTGTCCGTGTCTGGTGAGGTTGTGTAGAGACAATAATCCTTGCGGCACATTGCACAAAGTCATTGGAATATGTCTTAACTACTTCAGATAAGGTATGTGTAAACCTTTGTTATTTCATACTACCTGGCAACCTCTCTGAATTGTAATTTCTACTTTTATTGGTCCGTCAATTTGCATATAAGTATACTGATGGCACTTGAAGGGCTTTATTTCTAGCATGAAACATACATCTAGCCTGCTACAAGAGGCAATGTGTTCCTTGGATCTGTATGGATTACGCTGGTATTATCATCTTTCAACAGATAACCCCAACTATCTCTCTGGGATTGATTCACATGGTGCTTCAATGTGTGTTTCATGTTTTATACGTGTTGTACCATCAGCCCAGGTGGGACTCAACAGCCCCCAGGATCTTCATCGCCTGAATTGTATTCCTCACTAAGCAAGTTTGCCTTCCTAGCCCTTCCTAGCAGGAGAAAAATAAACAAAGCAAAGTCAAGGATCACTCATCTAAAGTGTCTTGACATTGCACATACATTCAATATATCCCCAGAAGAAGAATGTAAATGTTTACTCTCTTATTTCAGTTCATCCTGTCCAGTGATCTGCCCAGCTTTTGAACAGGGCAGTGAATAGTGCAGTTGGAAAATGATGCTCATTTACAGTACGATGGTTTATGAAGGGTAGACCCACTGTACTGCATTCGTTTTCATGTGTTTATTGTGTTCTTTAGACCAAAACTCTTTTTTTCTTGCAAATTTTCTTTTTTGGGATGTAATAGAGTAGCTCTTACTGAAGTGACTGAACGGCTTCGACCTTAAACAGAAAATGTATTATATCCCTCCACTGTAGCCTTTTAATCTTTATGGCCCAATCTCCTCAAGATACTTTTATTCAGCAGCAGTATTAGTTGGGTATATTGAGCCTTGTGTTAGACCACCTACCCTATTGAAACTGTTTCCCAAATCATGGCTTTTACAGCCCTTGGATCTCTCCTTCTTATTTTAATTGGTGCATTGTACTTTACAGATGTAGTTCTTGTGTAGAAGATTTCTCACAGTTTTGCTGGTTGTCCCACCGCTGCATTTTCTCGTGCTTTGAGGTAAATAGGTGTTTTGTAGCACATTGTCTAGATCTGATAAGATGATTAACTACAGTAGACTGTTACCTGCGCTTCTTGTGCCTAACATATGAAGCACCAATAACTAAACTCATCATTTAAAAACTGTGTTCTGTATCTTGCTAATATTGCTCTTCTACAGTCCATCATTCTTTATCGACCTATTTACAAACTGATAGGATCGTCTCATATTTGAAGTTGTGGTACTGGCCTTCTGGATGCCCAGCTGTTAATTTTATTTTGTCTGTAACATTGGTGCTCCCTCAATGATGAAGCGTCAACAAAGTCCATAGATTAGATATTTGCAAGGCACATAGCAGCAGATTTATGGAAAGTGGCACTGTACTAAGGCAAGCGCCACTTTCCCTGCACTCCTTAGCGCCCCCCTACCACCACCATGTGTGCGCCATTTTCAAAACACGACGCACCATGGCGCAGGGTAGGGGCAATAGCGTCATTCAATGTGACGCTATTGATGTACTCTGCAGGAGTAGCACCAAAATGTTGGCGCTACTCATGCAGAGAACATAGGGGCCCATTCTAAATAATGGAAGCCCCCTTTTAATGCCTGCTCTGAGCAGGCAATAAAAGTGCCTTAAAAAATGGCACAAGGAAATCGCATAGATTTCCCTGCGCCAATTTTTCAGCCCCCCTAATGGGGGAATGCCCCTTTGCATACATTATGCCTGGCAGAGGCATAGTGTAGCACAAAGGGTTACAGCGCAAAGGGTTACATGCATTGCACCACTCTGTAAATACAGCGCGGGGATTTCGGCCTAGTTGGGCCACATTAACATAAAAAATAATGCCACTAATGTGGCACAAGGTGGCGCTAGGGACTCATAAATATGCCCTATGGAGCGCAAAGAAAAGAAAGCACAAAAGTGCATTGGCAAGCCCGTTGGGTGTCACAGATGAGAGCTATTAGCTGTGTCAATGCTTATTTCAGAACTGACAGTGCTGAACAATTGCAAGACCCACATAAAACCCTGACCTTATTCTGTTTTTGGGTTGAAGGTTCTGTGCATCCATGCTAATAGTTACTTGTAATTTAGATATGCAATATATTTAAGAAAAGCCTGTGAGCAGTGGCTGCATGCATAGGGCAGGGTTGGAGAGGCAGGAAGCTTTATATCCTGCACAGACAGAGTACTGTTTGTATGCATCATTTTGCTGAGCAAGGTCGATTTCCATGTACGACATAAGAGTAGTAGAAAGGGAAGAAGAGAACCTGATGTTTTTGTTTATTTGTTGTATTTTGTAAGTGCTAAAATCCACCGTTACGCTTCTTCGAAACAGACCTACTTTAATCATTGAAGCTTTGCTATGGATCTGTCATGCAGAACCAGAAACACTTGCTCATTTACTTCTAAATTTACCAAGGGTTGTGTGGCATCTCACATCATGCTATGCAATTGGGGTATGTATGAATGCAAAAACCGGGACAGGCCAGACATAACAGTAAGGCTAAAATGTTAGTCCTACGTTTATGTCTGGCCTGACCTGTCCTGGTTATTGATATCCAAAACCTGGTCACACCAGGCAATTGTGCTCTGGGCTTGCAGGCTTTTAAAATGTTAAGTAAATTGGTGCACTGCTTTGCATCACTGTGCGCCACTCGAGCACCTGCATAACATTAGAAAACAGTCCCCTTAGCTGAAAAAATATAGCTCTGAGCTGCCCAAAGGACAAAAATAGGGCAGCAGTAGAATTAGCAAGCGTTGGCGATTGATATTGTTATTGTGGCCAGACTGCATGATCCTCAGCCTTGCACTCTGTGGCTCAAAGACGCACCAGCAGTGTCTAGTTTAGAATTTATACCTTGGGGACACCCTCCAAACACAAAGTCCCACGTTTAGACCACCACGCCACAGTCAGACATATAAAATGTATGCTTGTAAAGCACACATTTCACATTTGGGTGCACCAGCAGATGTACAGCTTCACCCCTTGCTTGGTTTCCCTTGGTGTTAGGATTTGGCACAAAGTCAGATCGCACTACTTTAGAAAATATGGATTTGCGCTAAAAGCTATAGGGGCATATTTACTAGAAGTGGCACCACAATTGGCAGCGCCACGCTGCAGCACTTTTAAAATGCAAGGATGCGCCGTATTTAAAAGAATACGGTGCATCCCTGTGTTTCTCACTGTGCCGGCACTGAATTAGCTGCCGATTGCCAGCACAGCCACCTTTGCGCCATGGTGCAAGGATCGCTGCATTGCAGGGGAGATTGTTTTGGTGCAGGAAGGGCCCCCCTCCCTCACAAAAACAATCTGTAATGTTGATTTGCTCTTCTACGGCACACAAAGAAAGAGCAAAAAATGAGGAGAAAGTCTGGGGTGGCGTTCGATTTTGGTGCTGTCTCAGGAATCTCATAAATCTGGGGCAGCGTCAGTCAAAATGTAATCGGTGTTACAGTGGAAAGCCCACAGCAACACCTATTGCACACCCCTGAAATACAGCGCAGTGCACAGAGCCACCGGAGCGTCACAAAAAGTGAGGCTTCGGTGGCGCTAAGGGCTTGTGAAAATGCCCCATAGTGTTATCTGCTCAGCCCCATACAAGCCCCCTTCCTATAAAGTAAAAGGGGGGTGGCAGAAAGCCACTTGGCACTGCGCGAGAGCCAATTTGTGGTGCAAAATAGCTTTTGTGATAATTAGAAGTGATGAAAAGCATGCTTGTCTGCAGACAACATTTCAAGGGCTTACCTCTTGAGAGTAACTGCCAATACAAACAGATATCAAGTAGGTGTTCCAAAGTTTCGAGTGAACTTGAGACACAGAGCTTTAAACAATCCCAACTCTGAGTTGTCTTTGATTAATTATGTTATTCAGTTTGTTCCCTGACACAAGCGATGCTATTAGGTGTTGCAGAGAAAGACTGACATCTAGTGGTCTAATCTATTGTTTCAAAGTTGTAGCATTTCAATTTAACAATTAATTTAAACTCCAAAATTCTGCTTTTAGACTCAAACCATTCTGTACATTGTTTTTAACACCGATACGTAAATGTCTGCATAGATTGTTGCAAACTTCCATGAGTATACCCTTTTCATATATTCAACTATTCATATAGAAGCCAAGAGTTCGTCACAGAGCGAAATCCACTACGTTTTCCTATTTCAGCTTCGCCAAAACTGCTTGTCATTGAGGTGCATTAGTATCTCAGAGACAGGTATTCATCCGGGACTCTAAAGCAACCTTGATGTTCTTTCGTTTTTAGTTGTTTTCAGACCCTCCATCGTAATTCTCTTCCCTCCACATCGGCAAGACATATTTTGGGGTCCCATATTAAGAACAACTTAAAATGTATTACTATTTTTCAGCGACTTCAAGAACTCTTGATGCCAAACAATATTGAATTAAACTTTCACAGAAGGAAACAAACAACAACAATGAAAAGCTCAAGCGCCCAGCGTCCTCCAGGAAAATATAACAGGATAAAAAATAATTTTGTCCTTGGATCTAGATTATTTTTTGTCTTGCAACAATCAGTGTACAACCTGCTTATCTCTCACTGTAAAAAAACACTTTGCCCTTGCATCAAGTGAAATTGGCGAATCATTAGGGATAATATTAAAGGGCTATGCAATTGAAATTGCAGATTTAATTGCCGGATACTCATTCAAAAATAAATGATTTTCATCATTCGATTGGGTGGAATCTGATAACTGTCCTGTTAATTCTCTTCCCCCATCATGATCCTCTTCTCTATGTGTTCACTTTTCCAGGTAGGCAGTGACATTTAGCCCTGCTGTACAAGACAATGGAAGGGGCCAGAAAAGAGGGAAAGAAGACAGAGATATTGAGAACAGTACAGCAAGACATTAAGGGGCATATTTATGATGCCCCTAGCACCATCTTGCGCCACATTTGCATATTTTTTTTTTTTTACACAAATTTGCCTTTAAGGTGGCATTTCCCAAGCACCATATTAACAAAGTGGTGCAATGCAAGTATTACTCCACTTTGTAAAACCTTACGCCACATTATGCCTGTGCCAGGCATAATGTATGTAGGAGGGGCGTTCCCACATAGGGAGGCCCAGAAAAATGGTGCATTGAAATTTACTAGATTTCACGGTGCCATTTTTAGCATTATTAACGCCTGCCTAAGGCAGGCATAAAGATGATACTCCCATTGAAAGTAATGGGTCTCCTTGTGCTTTTCTGCATTAGTGCCATAATTTATGGCACTAATCCAGCAAAGTGCCACATCAGTGCCATAAATTGTGACTCATGTGGACATGACCGCCATTATGCGTTGTATTGTAAATACGGCACACACATTGTGTTGTGAGGGGGATGCAATGGGGCACTAGAATAGTGGCGCATCATGAATGATGCACCACTTTTCCATAAATATGCCCCGAAATGTGGTAATGAGAGCTAAAAATATGGAGAAGCCTATGTCTAGAGAGAGAGGTGGGAGACAAATGAGGGACTGTGAGACCTGATTTAAAGAGAGAGATAAGATAGTAAGAGAATTTAGTTAGAGGTAGAAAGGTAGAGGTAGGGAGGTGAGGTTCTTGTAGAGAAAGACAAGGTAGAGAGTGCGTGGTACGGTTTAGAGAGGGGAGAAATGGGAAGAGAGATGTAGGAAGAAAGGTCAGGTAATGAAAGAAGTAAGGCAGAAAGATAGAGGTGTGTGTGAAGAGAATAAAGGCAAAGGAGGTGTAGAAAGAAAAGAGGTGAAGTAGAGAAGAAGAGGAGAGGTGAAGAAAGAATGAGTTCTTGCAGTGGCAGAGACAGGAAAGTCAGAGAGCAAGAGAGGTGGGTTAGAGAGATGCATATAGGGGAAGAAAGGTAAAGGTAGCAGATGAGCTGAAATGGAGAACAAGACAGAAAGTCATGAGAGAGATAGTAAATAGAGAGGTCAGGCAGAGGGAACAGGTAGAAAGAGAGAGGACTCTGATTAAAAGACAAGGTAGCAAAGGAATGGTGAGGTAGATTGAGAAGTTAGACATTGAGTGAGAGGCAGAGGAAGAAAGAGAAGGAGGTTGGATAGCAGGAAGGAGGAAGTGAGAAATCTATGAGGTAGAGATAAATGAGGCAGAGGTGATGTAGAGAGTGTTGAAATAAGGAGTGAGATGAAGGAATTAGAAAGCGGTGACATATGGAAAGACATAGAAAAATAAAGAAGTGAAGTAAATAGAGATGAGACTGTTACAGAGGTGAAGGACATGCAGTGCTTAATTTGTAAATAGAAAAGTGCCTGTACTCAGAGCTCTCCTCTGAAACACGCGGCTGCTGCAGTTAAATGTGTGAGCACAGAATACGGAGGCAGTGTAATCCTGAAGCTATCTCGGGACTCTTTAATCCATTTAAAGCCGCTCCCAGCGCTTCACCTCACTCTTGCAGCTTTCTGTTTTCTCCCGTTGTGACGCTTTTTCGTTTTTCCCTTTCTCCGTCTTTCACATATGTGTCTTTTGCTCGCAGCAAATGCTTGAGGCAGAAGACTAAGCCCCGGCCCCCAAAAATAAGTGCCGGTGCTCAGCACCGGAAACAACAAGCACAAATTAAGCACTGAGGACATGTCCTAGTGATACAGGGATGTAAAGTGGAAACCGATCACTGAACTGAAGAAGAAGTGTCAGCCAAAGAGTGTTGAGGTAGAGGGATGGGACAGAGTGGTAGAGATGCAGAGGTAAGTACAAAGATGAGTAGACAGAGAAGGGAGGTCGTGAGAAACAGAGAGAGGTGGGCGAGGAGAGCGGTGTGATGAAAGAGAGGTGAGAATTATTACAGTGGTAGCTGTGGAGGTATGTGGAAATATATGGCTTAAAGCGTGTCAAAAATCTTTTTAGGAATATAATAATGAGTGCTTCACCAGTTCAAACATCCTGCTACCTGGGGGTGTTACATGAATGATTAGGTAAGGTCGTCAGACAAGAAAGGAATGGAAGCACATCGGTACTGTAATATAGTACTGTTGTTGAATAAAAGTGTATAAGACACAATTGTAGAACGTTTTGTGTTGTTTTGATTTTCTCTTTATTGCAATTGGTCAGCATTGAAAATGCTTAGTCATGTTGAAAAACAGTCACTGGAGAGATTCCATCATTTAAGTAAACAGTAGTGAGAGAGAAAACAACCACAGTGCCACGTTTCATCCCAATAGGAGACTTTCTCAAGACTGTAATCATAGTAAACATCACAGATCAATATATTACTTTAAGCAAAGCAATAATAAATAAAACGCATGATACATTATCTGTCTATAACTGGGAGATGAGGGCAACACGAGTAACCAAACAAGAGGGGTGGGTAGAGAACAGAAAGTCCATGTTGTGAAGGGGTCAATATATTGTCAAGGAAAACCAAAGGGTGGTCATTGTCCCAGATTCAGAAGTGGTTCATGCAAAGAGTGAGTGATGATGAACATGAGAAGGAAAGAAGTCAGTATTCTTGTCCCCGTTTTAGAGAATTACTTTTGAAGTTTAACCAAAAGTGAAAAGCGGGGAGCATAACATAGAAGTACCTCCAAGATGAGTACAGGAGTTGGAAGTCGGATTGTTATTAGACATAACCTGCAAAATAATTAGCTCATCAGCAGCCATAAATTTCCGAATTACTGGGTAGAAAATACATGAGCAAAATCAAAAATGCTTACTGAATTGCAAAATTTTAGATTGGTCAATAATAAATATATGTGAGTGATGGTAGAACGGGCAGACTCTACAGTACCAGCCTGTAGAGATACATGTTAAAGAACGAAACATTAGAAAATAAGATGTATGGAGATATACACAAAGGACTAAGTAAAGTCAAGAAGATAAACTGTTAACTAACCTATGAGCATAAAAGAGTACTTGTCATAATGAATACTGGATGTAACAGTACCCAATCTGTTCTTTGTAAGCCGAATAGTAAGTGATTACCTCTGAGAGAGAATGGATTTGGAACAACTGTGTTTCCTTTTTGGGTTGGTACCACAGTGGGAAAAGGGAGGATAATCTAGAAGTTTACTGGTTGATAGCGATCTGCATTGGATTATGGATAAGGATTGGTTTCTTGCTAATTGGAATAATGATTTCATTTTTATTGAGGTTAGAAGTCCCTTTCTAGCTGAAAGCCAGACAAATGTGGAATAGAGATCTACTAGTCCATTATGCTCTGTAACACAAATCTCCCAGGACCTCAACAATCAAGTGCCTGATTAGAAACAATTGATAGCACTCAAGGCAATTGCCCCTTAAAACTTGTGTGTTTCGTTAACAAACAGCAGTGTACTGATAATTTCTTGAAGCCCTAGTCCTGTGCGTTCAAGCATTATTATTGGAATGCCTGTTGGAGTACCTTCTGACACATTGACATTTAAGTTGGTTGTAGGGAATTGGGAGTATTAATTGAGTGGGTTGGGGACCCACTTCAAACATTAATCCTTGTCAGAGTTAACCACTAAAGACATTAAATACATCTACGCTTAAACCTCTGGTAGCGTGGCACAAAGAAGTCAGGATTAATTTAGGAGGAATGTGTAAAATATTTATGCAGCACCCAAACAGTAATACAGTAAACACACAACAGAAGAAAAATCCCTCAACAATAATATTTTAATAAATAAAATGGCATAAAAATCACAAAAATCCAATATGTACATCCAAAGATATGATTTTTAAAAAGTTTGAATTGAAAATAGTGCCAAAAAGCACAAAGCAAAAATGCAATAATCTGAATGCGCTTGCCCGGGTCAAAGTCAATACTTAAAGTTGACCCCGGAAAATCACAGGTCGCATACTGGGAACAGGTTTGTCATGGTTGAAAGTCTACCTTCTGATTTAAAAACTTTTTGGAGAAAAAGTGGTTGTGAACAAGTCATCAGCATGGCAAGCAGAATCCAAAGCAGGGCTTGACCATATCAGGTTGCTGAAGAGGGGGGTCCCTGTGCGGTTGTCGAGGAAAGGTGGGATAGGTCCATGCGGGGAATGTCTACGCCCAGGAAGGACTCATCATTGATCAGATGCTGCTGTGCTTTGATCCTGATGAAGCTCTCTACATTTGGACTTAAAAACATTTCTGGAAGTTGGATCGTCTGCAGAAGGGGAAACCAGCAAGATGAGACTCGGAGTTCATGGCTTCGATGACGATCCCAGGGCCAGATTTGTCATACTATTGCATTGCCTTTGCATCACGCATGGGATCATAAGTGCAATACAGTATTAAAGCCAGATTTACCAAGCAACACAAGCCCACGTTGCATAGTGTTACTCTGCCCTAGGAAGGCGTTCCATGAGTGTAGAATGGGTGTTTCCATGCATCCACCCATGGATTTTGAAGCATTCCCATGTTTATCAAGATTGGTAAACCAGGGAATACTTCAAATTGCTAAGCCTTCCAAGGAAAGGAAAGCCTATTGGTTTTAAGCAGGAAAATAATAACTTCTAATCGTCGATTCGAAAATAGTAATATAAAATCCAACTTGATCATTAAGTTGATTTTTAAATTACATTAAAATGAGTCATCAAACTATTTTTCTAGCTTCTCCCAAACTGCATTTAGCACTTATTAAATGCAATAATATAAACCAGTTTAACCGATGAGAGAGCAAACCTTGCCACAGTGAAAAATTACTTTGTATATGAGTCCTACTTTTTAAATACCATGCATTCTGCCTCATGGACATTTAGGGTCTACCTTAGGGGCAAATTCTTAGTACTGAAAAGGAAGGTTTGGGCCTGCAAAATGTTTGTTTTGCCAGGCCCCAATGGCAGGCTACAAATGCAGATCTAGGATGCTGTGGCAGGCATGGAGACATACGTTATAGTGCTACTTTGGTGGGTGTCACAATGAGTGCTGCAGCCCACAAGAAGTATTTTATTTACACTTCCTGGGTTCATGTAGTACCAAAGAGTAGGGACTTATGTGCAAATTGAATGGGCCAAAAAGGTGCATTTCAATTTTAACAGGTTTGGAAGGGAAGGCACCCGCATTCTACCACTGGTTAGTAGGGGTAACTTGCACAGAGTTCTACAGCCAAGCAAAAAAAGGGTTCAGTAAAAATCTCAAGTGACTTTGCAGGAGTCATCTTGCTATCTTACGTGGTTCTCAAAGTGTTTAATAGTTTCCTTATTTGAGAAACACTTTTAAAAAGGGAAATCATTGCCTCATGAGTCAAAGGAGCAGCAGCGTGTCACTAGATAACTAATGCAGGGACCACTGCATTTTAGGTCAGCAACTAAAACTCATAAGTGTAGCACACAGGAAGAATTACGTGTTTTCCAGGTGGGGAAGTTAGATATATAATATATATACCAAATCTTCATAATAGGGCACTTTGTGTGAAGATTAAGGATTATCTCTATTAGATTTCAGATATTTTACATGACACAAGACTTAGTACAGTCCTTAAATATTTTGCACAGACCCATCAAAATATTGCAATTTTACGATTTGTAAAAACTGCTAAATCAGCAATTTTGTAAAAGTTTTTTTACAAAAGTCACCACAAAAATGAAAAATTGTCATTTAAAAAAAAAATAGGCTAATTCTCCTTTTATTGGCTTCCCTCTGTCACTGAGCCAATAAATGGATGATGAGGGCCAGGCCATCTGGTGACAGAGGTATTAGGTTCCTCTGTCACTTATGTGTTAACAGCTTGCAAATGCACAGGGCCCGCCTCCTGTGCAGGCAAGCTGTGACCCTTACTCACTCAATATCTTCCCAGGCCTCCTTCCTCTCCACTGACGTTTGTCTTGTAGCCACTGACTCTTAGTCTTCTACACCCGCATCTCCTGTTGTGCTCCTCTCTCCTGTAAATCCTGTGGTTGAAAGTCTTCTCTCCCCCTATCCCCACTTCCCACTCCTCCTCCATCCCTGGACACCCATCTATTTCTTCTCATCCCCCCATGAGTCTCCTGTGCTTTTCCCATGCTGCCCTGTTCACCTTTGGATTGGAAAGCAGAGTTTTCAAATTTAAATCTGCACTCTCTGGCACCAGACAACTGGGCACTCTTCCAGGTGACGGACTGACTGGGGAGAGTCTGCAGGAGTGACATACCAAAGACCAAGTGCTATTTTTATGACAGACACATTTTCTTCATGCTGCAAATATACTGCAGATTTGGGGGGTTTGGGACCACACATTGTGTTTTTTTTTTCTGCTAAACTTGCCATCTAGGCCCCACAATTCGAGGGGGGGACCTAATATGTAATGATGACTCTTTAGTCGAAGAATCTTCGGGATTTAATAATAAACAACAGAGAGGAACTATACCTGGTAATTAAAGAATAGAATGGGTGATATTTTGGCATGTGAAGGTAAGAACACTAAAATGAACCTAGATAATTTACAACTTGGGAATCAATTCACAATGCTGCATAATTCGCATGCACCAGGTAAGCCAACTAAGCATATCTTAGATCCAGCAAAGCATTTTGATAATGAATATATATTTCGTGCAATATTTTCCATGAAATTATTTTAATAGCTACCAAGATATTGGTAAAAGCACCTTGTTCACAGTTTGTACCAGCAGTTATCTAAAGGTCTGTTCTATTTTATTATGCTCTATTTTCCAAGCATATGTGGGAAAAGGAATAATTATTTGCAATGTGCGAAAACATATTATACTTCTAAGCATGTATACACTGTGTGCAGCTGGAATGCAGTCATTTCATTCTGATTCAAAGTTTTATAGTGTATTGCGTTCACTGATAAGTTGGCTGGGCCAGGAAGGCCCAGGAGTCATTATGTCCTGTGCAGTACACTGCAGGTTTTAGCAAGCATAACCTCGTTTTCAACCTGGCAAGGGAAGCGAGACTTTGTGAGAAGAATAGAGTCATTATTCGCGGATACCAACTCCACATCCATTCAAGTCCCTCCTCGGAGGAAAAGTTCCGGACACCTGCATCTTACATACGTTTCTGCTGAAACTAGTTAATTGTTGTCACATGGCTAGCTCGCATTGACTTGTATTGTGTGAAAATGTATATATATATACCTTATCACAATTGCATGTTTCCGCGTGGTGCTTCAACTGACAATGTTTCTAGCGTGTGTCAGTCGGTTGACATTATGATTGTCTTTGATAATTTTGCTTTGCTGTCTTCTATTTTGCATTAAAAGCTGTTTGGACTTGGGCTTCATTTTACAATTCACACTTGTTCTAAGTTAAATTCAAAGAGTGCCAGCAACTCGCCGTAACGTCTTCTAGTGCATTAAGAGGCATGACAGGAACCTATAAATGATCAATACATAGATGTGATACATTCAAGGGGCAAGATCTTTGGAAAGTTTCTTTTAAGTGGCGTTCTGCCTTGGCTGGACTAGAACAGCATATGCAGCCCAGTAAAAAACACTGCAACTAATCCCTAAAGGTTATACTCCTATAATACATTTACGTAATCATAATTCATATATTGGAAAGAATTGTACAAAATCAAGAAATATCTTGGTATATTTATGTAATAGATTAAACAAATCACATTATCCATCAGCTGGTAATTTCTTCAAAGAAGGTTATGTTACAAACTGGATTAAAGTTGGGCAACTCTTGAAGTCACTCCAAGGTCTCTCCAAGTTGAGACTGATTGAGAAGTTGTTGAAATTAGATACGTTAGAAAAACACTGAACTCCTGAAGCAAAGAAAAGAAAAAGGTTTAACATGGTTAACCATTGACAATTAATGTCAACAAAGGTAACAATAATAAAACAATATTGGTAACTTCCACAGCACTCACATGAAGTCGTAGGCGATGAGCTACCTAATAAGGGAGACCTGCAGGAGGTAACCGAGGGAGTACATATTCATCACAACCTCTCAAGATGCAATTCACCAGACAGAAGGACTGACATTCCGGATATGCAGGATAAATATATTAATGCCGTATTAATATCAGTGTTTAAGTTAAATCAATGTGTGTGTCTTTAAAGTCTGTAAAAGGTTTAAAAATTATGTAGGATATGAACAACCTCTAGAGCAATCAAGGAGGTTTTGACTTTCTGGGTCCATTTCTTTACCTTTTTAGCTTTACAAATTCAAAGATAAAGGTATTCATGAAAGGGATGTCGGAATAAAACACTCTGCAAACTTTGAATGATCAGTCTGAAGGTCAGACAGTTCCCATTTCCCCATAATTACTGTAATATGTACTGTTTATAAGACATTAGGGCCTGCAATCCCTGTATAAAACATCCCTAGTCACCTGTAATAAAGAATTCAATACAGTTGACTTCTGACGCCACAATGTCTGCTTAGAGAGTCAGCAGCCAAGAGAAAAGGAAGGTCACAGAATATAATTAAAGCTTCACCTTTTAAAACTAAAACAGAACCTGTCTTTTTTGTTTTCTCTGTTTTTGTCATTTCTTAAAACTTTGACATTTGTGGGCCCCCAATCAATTACCACTGGTAGCGGTGGACCTCTGTCTAAGCAATTGCTAACATGTAAACTTCAGAACAATACACAAAAATACAGAAACAAGTATATATTAAACAAATACACAAATCATTAAATATTTTATTAAAACACAAGCATTAATTCTCAAAAGTCAACATTTTAGCTTTAATGGGAAGTTTGGAGCTTTTCAAACTGTGGTTTTATTTATGTTAGACTCCAGCATTATTACATCATCTGTTTAGCCAGAAAGTAATGTTTTTTTGTCACCATATACCAGTGCTTCATTGAGACCAGTGGCGGCTGCCGCAAACCTCAAGGAGGGGGTGTGTTGGGGTCGTTTTAAAAAAAACATACCTGTCCTGCTGCCGGCTGCCTCGCTCCTCTTCTCTCCATCTCCTAATGTTTGTCCCAGCAGTCCCTGAGACACCAGCACAGGTTCCCCATGTAGTACTGGTGCTGCTCTCACGCTTTACCTACCATAAAAGCAGTACCAGGATTGGTCTGAGTGGCTTGGTCTGCCACTCAGACAGTGCATGGGAGTCTATGCTGTTTCTCCAACCCAGATGTGTCTCTTAGCTGGGTTGGAGAAACCTAAGTACACTCCACTCCCTCTTCCCCCCTCCCATGGCCTGGCCCTGTCCCTTCCTGCACACACTGGCTTAGCAAGCAGCTGAAAAATAAATAAATAATAAAATATTGTTTTATTTTCCAGCTGCTGGCTCTTAGTCAGTGGGACAACGCTTCTCTGCAATTGCGGAGGAGCCATCACTGATTGAGACCACCAATCATTCATAATGAGGTCTGTTTGCTGTACCCATGAATCAAGCTAAGGATGCCAGCTTAATTTATAACCTCAAATTTCAAATTCCTTCACATTTGCAAAGCATTTCAAAATTTACAATTTTACATTTTGATTTTTATTCATATATACTTTAATAATTTGCTAATAATATTTGATTATCTAAGCAGTCCTGGACCCCCTGGCATTGGGGACCCCTGGGTTCCACAGACCCTAGGATAAGAACTGTTGTTCTAGATGAACAGTGATAAACAGAAAGAAGGTATTTATGGCCACATGTTTATTTTTTCATGCATTAGGTAATTATTAGAAAGATAGACTCTATCCGTTATTAATGGGATAACGGTAGCCGGCGGTAAGGCCCGGCTAGCGTCATAAAAAAGGGTAGGGAGGCGTAGGGGGAACAGGTGGTTTAGCGTCAAAGGATGACGCTAGTACAGGCAGAGACATTTTCTAACGTTAAAACCCCATGGACATGGCTCCTGTCTAAGTTAAGGGGTCAAGACTGATTTGCATATGGCTGGGTCCAAACTGGAATGGCATGGGCAGCAAAAAAACGATTGTTTAAACCCAGATCTGTGACTGGGGGTGAGTGTTTGCATTGTCAGCACTCCGTCCATCATCATTTTGTTTTGCTAATGTCGCCCTAAGTGGGAAGGGTATGCCCAGACGTGGGTCCTGTGCTTCCCCATGCCACTGGATTCAAGCTAGCCTGGCTGATGAGGGGTGAAACCCCGAAACCGGTCCCCGGATGCTTGTTTCCAGTCCAGGGAAGACCTGGCCTGGCAGTTCGGGCTGGACTGTTCCCATAGGGAACAGGGTCAAGACTGATTTGTATATGGCTGGGTCCAAACTGGAATGGCATGGGCGGCAAAAAAACGATGGATTAAACCCAGATCTGTGACTGGGGGTGAGTGTTTGCATTGTCAGCACTCCGTCCATCATCATTTTGTTTTGCTAATATCGCCCTAAGTAGGAAGGGTATGCCCAGACGTGGGTCCCGTGCTTCCCATGCCACTGGATTCAAGCTAGCCTGGCTGATGGGGGGTGAAACCCCGAAACCGGTCCCAGGATGCTTGTTTCCAGTCCAGGGAAGACCTGGCCTGGCAGTTCGGGCTGGACTGTTCCCATAGGGAACAGGGTCAAGACTGATTTGCATATGGCTGGGTCCAAACTGGAATGGCATGGGAAGCAAAAAAACAATGGATTAAACCCAGATCTGTGACTGGGGGTGAGTGTTTGCATTGTCAGCACTCCGTCCATCATCATTTTGTTTTGCTAATGTCGCCCTAAGTGGGAAGGGTATGCCCAGACGTGGGTCCCGTGCTTCCCATGCCACTGGATTCAAGCTAGCCTGACTGATGAGGGGTGAAACCCCGAAACCGGTCCCAGGATGCTTGTTTCCAGTCCAGGGAAGACCTGGCCTGGCAGTTCGGGCTGGACTGTTCCCATAGGGAACAGGGTCAAGACTGATTTGCATATGGCTGGGTCCAAACTGGAATGGCATGGGCAGCAAAAAAACGATGGATTAAACCCAGATCTGTGACTGGGGGTGAGTGTTTGCATTGTCAGCACTCCGCCCATCATCATTTTGTTTTGCTCCTGTCTAAGTTAAGACAGGAGTCATGACCACCACCCCAATGGCCATACCCAGGGGTCATATGTCCCCTGGGCAAGACCATTAGGCCCAGTGCCATGTAGGGAGGCCCAAGTTAGGCCCCTATATGGCACTACAGAAATTAAAAAAATGTATTTACCTCTACTTACCTATACTTACCTGGTATTGGGTCCCCCATCCTCCGCTGTCCCCCTGGTGTGGGTGGGGGGGTCTCTGACCATGGAAAAAAGCCCCCAGGTCCCCTAATGCCTGCCCTGACCCAGGTGTTAAATAATGGCGCTAAGAAAGTTTAGCACCATTATTTAGGCCCGCCTCCCTCCCGTGCACCATTTTTGCACGGGAGGATAAATAAGACACCTGGGCGTTAGAGTTCTTTTTTGCCAGGGAACGCCTACCTTGCATCTAATTGACGCAAGGTAGTTTTCTGCAGGCAAAAAATGACTTTAACGCCAATATTTTGACGCTAGATGGGTCTAGCGTCAAAATATAAATATGGAGTTAAGTTTGCGCTGAAAAAGCATTAAAAAAATGACACTATTTCAGCGCAGAGTATAAATATGTCCTGAGGTGTTTTTGGTGTGTTTAATTTTGCCCAAGAGATTCTAATTTTATTCTCCATGTTTTCAAACATCCTATCTCTTTCATATGAAAAAGCACCCTACTAGGGATATAAATGGTTTAGGGGAAGGATTATAGTGTAACCCTGCCATGCACTATAAGGATATTGCAAGTCACCTCGGAGTTCTATGACCTTATAAAGGAGCTTGGGGGCACATTTACAAGAAACTGGTGTATCAGTGCTGATGCGCCAGTTTTCTTGCGCCGCCCCAGTCCCACCTAACGACACCATACTCACAATACGGTGCACCATGGTGGTTGTTAGGCCAATACAGTCAAAACTTTTGACGCTATTGTGTCGCTTAGCTGCACTAGCGTCAAAAATGTTGACGCTAGTGCAGCAAAGTGCAAGGAGGCCAAAGGTTTCTATGGGTGCATCCTTTTAACACCTGCTTTGGGCAGGCATTACAAATTATGCCAAAAATGGCACAGTGAAATCTTGTAGCTTTCACTGCACAATTTGTGTGGGCCTCCTAGCGCTGGAATGCCCCCCTTGCATATATTATACCTGACGTAGGCATACTGTAGTGCACGAGGGTGCAAAGTGGAGTAATGCGAGCATTTCGCCAGTTTGTAAATACAGAGTGGCAAAAAAGCCTTCCTAATGCCACATTAATATGAAATAAAATGACACTAATATGATGCAGAAAGGCGCTAGGACGCTACTGTGGCACTTTATTGCACTAGCGTCAAAAATGTTGACGCTAGTGCAGCAAAGTGCAAGGAAACCAAAGGTTTCTATGGGTGTGTCATTTTAACACCTGCTTTGAGCGGCATTAAAAATTATGACAAAAATGGCGCTGTGAAATCTTGTAGCTTTCGCTGCGCAATCTTTGTGGGCCACCTAGTGCTGGAACGCCCCCCTTGCATACATTATGCCTGGTGCAGGCATAATGTGGCACAAGAAAGTGCAAAGTGCCGCAATGCGAGCATTACGCCACTGTAAATACGGCTCAGCAAAAAAGCCTTCCTAACGCCACATTAGCATTAAAAGAATGATGCTAATGTGATGCAGGAAGGTGCTTGTAAATATGCCCCTTGGTGTTGTCCTCATTCCTCTCTATGGTCTTGGAACTCCTCAGTGACTTTATACTTTATAGAGGGGGTACTTTTCCCATATATAAAATATCCATTAAAATGATATACATGCAAAGGGAGGCTGTTTTATATATTTATTTTTGCAGTTTTTTTCAACGCAAATTGTCCCAAGGGCATTAGACTACTTTAGATGAGCACCAGTTACATTACACAAGGCCAGGTTCATTTTTTAAGCACAGAAAGATTAAGGGCCTGATTACGATTTTGGCAGACAGAATACCCTGTCACAAACATGACGAATATTCTGTCCACTGTATTATGATCTCCATAGGACATAATGGGTTCGTAGTACACCGGACAGGATATCCATCACATTTGTGACAGAGTACCCCTGTCCACCAAGATCGTAATCAGGCCCTAAGTGATTTTCCCCAGAATCACAGGATGTTGAGCCAGTGTCGGGACTCAAACTTGACTCACTCAAGTTCCAAAGTCAGCAACTCTGACCATAATGCCACATCCTCTCCCTATGTGAAGTTGGTAAATTTGGTTATGCTGTAAGGATCAACTTAAAGTCAATAATCACCAGAAAGAACACCTAGATGAATAGTTCCACACTGGGAGCCTGATTCACAAAGGTATCTTGCACTTTTGAGTAAGTTTACACTTTGAATTATGTTTACTACCTTTGATATTCACAAACTCTGAGTGTAAGCTTACTACAAAAGTATAAGTTGCTTATCTCCACCACCAGAGTAAAACGGTTGGCTTTTACTTGTATGGCTGGGTGACGTCGCTCCCTAAACTTCTCTCCGACCATCCCTAAACCCCTCTTTAATCCCACCCCCTTTAGAAGTAAGTCTACCCCTTTTCCTACCGTCTCCTGTTTCCTTTCTATATGTACTAATGAAACCTATGCTTACTGTGCAGAGACAACTTTATCATTGTGTTTTGTAGTATAGTCTGTTTGTGAATCAGGCCCTGGAACTCAAAGTCATACAATACTAAAGGATGTAGAATTATATACTGTAGAAAAGGAGAAATAAATAATATAATTTAACAGGGAAAAAGGGAGGACACAGGCAAGCATACATCTGCAGTAAGCCAATAAGGCACACAACGAAGTAGGAAAATAAGGCTGCAGAAAAGGGATATGAAAGATTGTGAACAGTGAATCAAATGCAAAAAGTGAATGCTCAATAAAGGGGTTCGCTTCTAAAGAGTGATTCTCAGGAAATTGAAGCACTGCCAAACAGCGCGAGACTGACAGGACTGTGTTTGCAGACTCATTTGCAAGAGTGAGCATACAGCACTTGCTTATTTAGCAAATACTGTTAGTGGTGGCTTAAGAAAAAGAGGGAGGATAATATTGTCCATATAAACATGGAATTAGACAAAAAGCAAAGGTTGATTTCTCTCTGCAGACCCTGGTTTATAAGGACTCTGTGAAACTGTTATCAAAACGATTATGTTGCATTTAGGAAAGATAACTGGAAGTCATGACAAGCTAAACATTGCCACTGGGAAAATATCAAAGGATTTAGCAGATTACGTTAAACTGAAAGAAATGACAGGTCATAACTTAATAATGGGGATCTTAATGGATAAATAATTGTATCTCAATCATGTAATTTGATTTGTAAAAGTTATGGTATTATAAAATTATTATTTAATTTTAAATGTTAATTAATACACCTTAGCCTTACTACATTATCGATAATAGAAAGGCTGTGATGTCCTTCATTACATCTGATTAGTCAATTCCTCATCACAACACTAAAACATTCCCATTCCTCCTTATATTTGGATCTACCAGGACAAAATAACTTCCAGGTTGCTTTACCTACTCTAAGAAAAATAGCAGTTGCATTGATGCTGAAGCATCTCAGTGAATAAAAGATTGTGGTGCGGAAGATCAGTACTCGATGTAGTGAAGGAACATAGCTAAGTCATTCACCCACCTCATTTCTACCCTTTATTATGCAGTCAGTTACTCGTCTTGACATAGTCACTGGGCTTAACAGTTGCAGGCTGCCTTATGCTGCTCTTATCAGACTCATGAAGAAATCCTCTGCATTACATCACTACACAAACAAGGTACATCATAAACCACAGGTAAAATCCTTTACCCCTATGGGACTTTCATTTCTAATTGCAAACTCTCATTTATATTTCTCACTTTATATTAATATGATGTGTATAATGTCCATAGCCGTGGGCTTCCATTCCATGAGCAAAGAAAGCTGAAGAGTGGGTCCATTATTCATTGGCCAATTTGTGTAATATCCACACTGACTGCACAATTTTACAGTGGCATTGAGTTGCTTGAGAGTGGCAAGGGTTGTCCTGTTTTTCTTTTTAGCTTTCGCCTGCACAGCACTTGCGCTGTACTTGCAAAATCTCTTGTAAACAACTAAAAACCTTAAAACAAACTTAGGGCCTAATTTCGAGTTTTGCGGATGGGTTACTCCGTCACAACTGTGTCGGATATCCCATCGTCCAAAACATTAATTCCTTGATATCCTATGCGATTTATATTTTGGCAGACGGGATATCCGTCACCATTCTGATGGAGTAACCCCTCCACCAAACTCTAAACCAGGGCCTTAGAGCCTTAGCATCACTTTACTACTGATTGGTTTCCACATCGTTCTTATTTCCTTCCTTCTGACTGGTCAGTGCTCCTGCTGCTTCCTGCTTCAGCCAGGCCTTCCAGTGGTGGTCCCTGCTGTGGAGCATAGACCTAGTACTCCTTCATGTCTGTGGCCAGAGTCCTTCCACTAGCACCAGTCTCTTGTATAGACCTTTTTTTTTTTACTTTCCAACATGCACTCTTTGAGATGGATGTCTATTGTCCATCTCCCAATCTCCTTCCTCCCTTCTGTTGCCAACCCAGTCCATTGTTGCTGTTTCTACCCTCCTCCCCCACACCTCTCATGTTGTTTTGATTTTTTTTTTTTTTATTCATTTTCTTTATGTAGTGCAAACTCAACCTGAAAGTATTGGAGCGCTTCGCATGAGCACCAGTTACATTATTGGGTGGCATCCCCACCCCGCCCCTCCCGTTGTTGTTTTTTCTATTCATTTTCTTTATTTAGCACAAAGTCGACCCAAAGAAATTGAAACTCTTTATATGTGCACTTATATTATGAGCTGCGTTTCCCCACCCTCCGCTTTTACCCCCTCACATTGTGCTGCTCCCAACTTCCTCCCCCATCCTCCCTCATTTTGCTCACCGCCACCCACTGTCCATTGTTGTTGCTCACTCCTATGGCTTGCCCTCATGGTGCTTGGTTGGAAAAAAAAGAGCTATGTCACGGTCAACGCTGTCCACGTCATAGTACATTCTTCATTTACTTTAAGCCATGTTGCACAGCAGCAGCTGCTGTGCAACCCGTCTAAAAAAATATTGACAAGCCATAGATCTTGCATAGGCAAAACCTACTGGCTTTGCAAGTGCTTGTTTTTAATTTAACAAAACCAAAGAAGCATCTCTGTTACTTTGTTATGTCCACAACACAATCAATGAAATGTAAGCCCTGCATGGGGATGGTGGTCATGTCTGCTGCTTGAAGGGCAAATTATCTTATTGCCCCCCACAGAGAGTTCCTTATGTGAACCTGGTATGTTGCATTTCAGGTACCATATGACTTCTCACAATGGGGCTCTCCTGTGGAGGCACGTGTATGTTGGTGCTGTATAGGATGGCATCCTTCGTGGGATTTACCCAGGAGTGAAGGAACAGTGTATCCGCCTTAGGCTGAAGCCACTGAAATTGAACGGAAACTTTGAGCCTAGTGGACTGCTCCCCCATGCCTAGTGTTTAGGGATGAGATGAGATATTTCTTAGCAGAAATTGGAAGATGTTTGCTGGGATGGCACATCCTACTCCTCATGCCAGCCAGACATTACAAGAAACCAGAACTGTTAGTGGCCAAACCCTTTGCTTAGTCACATCATGGAGCCAGAGCCACTTGCTAGGCACGTACTCTAGGCCCTGCTCTTTTTTATTAATCCTGTCACCTGCTGCTCTTTTAACACCCACACACTGATGCATGCCAGTGGCTTCTTGGGTTCTTGGGAGGCCCTCTGGGCATCGCTGACAAGTGACTTGGACACTTTAACAGATGGTTGGAAAGGGAAGGGAAGGGGTTTCTTAAACGGGCAAGGCCCCAGAGTAAATGTGAAAAGGACACTGCGTTCATTGATGACAGATTGGGTATTGCCTATCAGGAAATAGCAGAAAGGGAGACAGTTTTAGCAGGAGAACATTCACTGAAGCAGACATTATCATATACGGGGATTCTGACTGAATATTTTCCTGTCAGTGTAACTGTATGGCAATAGAAGTAAATGTGTGCATGAAAGTGGGAAGATGGGGGGTCCTGCTCATATGCATTATGCATGTTTTCATGTTTTTATTTATACTGAAGAGTACACTCATTCATCCGCCCATCCATCGACCCAGCAACCTTACATTCTTCAGTTTGCAGCACAGTATAAATTATATAGGGTTGCTAGGTTTTCCCAAGTGCATGTCACCCTTTACCAGTAACTGCTGGCTTGTCGCCCAAATCCCATACCTACGAAGAGAAGTGTTAAAATGTTTGATTCTTTGGCATTTAGGAAATTTGACGGATTTTATCTGATTTTCAAAGGATGTGCAGGCATTTGCAGAAAGCAGAGGTGTGCTTATGCAGAACACCGCACTTCCAAAAGCGTTATGGCTCGTGGAACTGTACATGAATGATCACACTCGATTAGTAAGAATGTACGGTTTTAGGTACATGCCTGTTCTTCAGGTGCTTCTGAGGGTACATGACTCACGCTTGCTTTCCAAGAACATGTTGCTAGCCTTCTCTAGTTTTTTCACGCCGAATCCATTTAACCACGACTCAAGGACAGCATTTGTTGATTTTAATCCGGAGACGTCGGATCACACAGGCTTTATTCTATTCGTTCAATGAATTTGTAAGGGCATTGGTCTCTTCAGAAGAACCCAAGATAAAAAGGTCTAGTTAGTGTCTCAAACTCTAGTAACACTTTGTACTTGTATGTTTCTTTTGCATTGGAAAGATCATTGGAACACTCACTCCCAGACAGTAAAAAACAACTTAATGTTGACCTTTTTGAAATTGGGCCTTGACCCCTGGCTCTCCCCCATCTCTTGCAACCTGAGTTCATTTTGCGTTTGTTGACTTTTTATTAGGCACTAAAGCCCATATTTATACTTTTTTAGTGCAGCATTTGCGTCATTTTTTCGACGCAAAAGCGGCGCAAACTTACAAAATACAGGGCCGTATTTATACTCCGTTTGCGCCGAATTTGCGTCGTTTTTTTCGACGCAAATTCGACGCTAAACTAACGCCAACTAACGCCATATTTATACTATGGCGTTAGAGGCGAATAGCGCCAAAGTTCCCGGAATGTGCGTCATTTTTTAGCGTGAACCCCTTCCTTGCGTTAATGATATGCAAGGGAGGCGTTCCCGTCTAAAAAATGACTCCCAGGCCTTTACGTGGTATTTATACTCCCGGGCAAAAGAGACGCCCGGGAGTGGGCGTGGCTAAAAACGGCGCATTTGCGCCGCTTTTTAACGCCTGGGTCAGGCATGGCGTTAAGGGACAAGTGGGCTCAAAATGAGCCCAGAGTGCCCTCCCCTGCCCCCAGGGACCCCCCCTGCCACCCTTGCCCACCCCAGGAGGACACCCAAGGCTGGAGGGACCCACCCCAGGGACATTCAGGTAAGTATTTTTTTTTTTTTTTTTAATAATTTTTTTTGGCATAGGGGGGCCTGATTTGTGCCCCCCTACATGCCACTATGCCCAATGACCATGCCCAGGGGACAGAAGTCCCCTGGGCATGGCCATTGGGCAAGGGGGCATGACTCCTATCTTTACAATGATAGGAGTCATGTTGATGGGGGATGGGCGTCGAAAATAAATGGCGCAAGTCGGGTTACGACGATTTTTTCGACGTAACCTGACTTGCCCCATTTTAAGACGCCCATGCGCCATTTTCCCCCTACGCCGGCGCTGCCTGGTGTACGTGGTTTTTCTCGCGCACACCAGGCAGCGCCGGTCTGCTTGCGCCGGCTAACGCCATTCAATAAATACGGCGCCCGCATGGCGCTTCAGAATGGCGTTAGCCGGCGCAAAACTTTTTGACGCTAAACTGCGTTAGCGCAGTTTAGCGTCAAAAAGTATAAATATGGGCCACAATTGTATATTGTAAGATTGCGCCGATTTTGCATCAAAAAGCGGCATAAATGCGGCGCTAAAAAAGTATAAATATGGGCCTAAGACCCATATTTATACTTTATTAGCGCCGCATTTGCGTCATTTTGGGATTCTAAAGCGGCAAAAACTTACAAAATGCAATTATATTTTGTACGTTTGCGCTGCTTTTGTGTCAAAAAATTACTCAAATGCAGCGCTAAAAAAGTATAAATATGGGCCTAGATGACAGGCATGAACTCAGTCATAAGCAACCAATTGGAAGAGGAGCCTCGAGGGTGTTTGGGTTAAAACCTTCACATTTTCAAGTCTTTCTCAAAATACAGAACAAAGAACCAGGAGCCAGATGTACTATTTACTTTTTGCAAAATACAGGTTACAATTTGTGATCAGTATCTTTGCGGCCAACTGATAATTTTCCAACCCAACCCATGTAGACAGGGGGTCAGCTCTGAAAAGTCACCTTTGGAGTCGATCGCAATCAGATCTAATTAATTAATATTCATGACAAGGTTCCCAAATTTCAGCTCATTTTAATCAAAGGCCATCAAACATCTGGTGGCCTGCTTGGGCCGTCGGAACACCATGTCTGTGATTGACTTTCAAGTAAACTATTTTTTAATTCAGCCCTTTTTCCTTAAAGGAAATGGTTTAGAAAAAAAAGTTGACTTTTGTTTGTTTGTTTCTGAGTTGGCAGTGGTTCATTGCCTACTCCCCAACAAACATTTTTAAAATTAACAAAGAGGGACCCCTCACTTTTCTGAATAGGTTACCAGTCCAACTTGGGGGTCAGTTAACTTAACGATATTTTGTGACCATAATTTGGTCACAATACATTGATAAAGATGATATCAAGTCGGTATTTGGAAGGGAAGCCTATAATGAGGAACACCACTTCAGTTGCCCAATTGGTATAAATTCTGAATTCCAGTTTAGGATTCAGAAAAACTTTTCAGATTCCTAAAATGGGATAAGTAAATTGCAAAAACCATGTTAACGGTCATAAAAACAAAAGTAGAGCATTTGTGACTGTTAAAATGTCTTACACATCTGGCCCTCAAGCATATTGTGTAGTCACAAACACTGAGGTTTGCAAAATCATAGGGGTAGGACCACAAAATTACACGGAATTTCTATTTATCACTTTCTGTGAATCAGAAAAGCATTTCTAAATTGCAAAGAGGATTTTGCAGCTTATTTTGAATTGCAATTAAAAAGCAGCATGAAAATGAAGTACCCTCAAAATTGTGAATCACAATGAGATGCACCAATGGTTTGCAAAATCATCTGCAGTCGTAGACCATTGAAATATTACCTACTCCTCAAAGATAATGGTGTCAGATTTGGATAGGGGAGGATTAAGGCTGCTTTATATTTGGGAATCATGCCTGGCAGTCTTGGGGGAGTAGGCAGTGGGCCACAGGGCCCCCAAGATCTGGAAAATATTTGTTTTTCAAATGAGGCACCAGTTCCTTTAATCAGCATGGGTTGGTTTAAAAAATCCAATTGCAGTCCATCATCCCTGTGTTAATTGTCAATCACACAGGGTTGCAAATAGTGACCTACTTAATTAATATTCATCAGGTCATTCTGCGACCACCTTCGACTGCAAATTTTGCAGCACAACCTATTAGTACACGGGTTACATCATAAAATTATAGACAGATCGCAAATAGTGAGTAATTTAGGGCCATATTTATGAACACATTTTCCCATTGACACAGAATGGGAAAAACCCTTTGCTACATCTGGCCCTTACAGCCTCTATGTGCAATTTGTCTCTTTGTACATCTGGCCCAAGGGCCCTTCTTCAGTGTAACTGT
Source organism: Pleurodeles waltl (assembly GCF_031143425.1). NCBI lineage: Eukaryota > Metazoa > Chordata > Amphibia > Caudata > Salamandridae > Pleurodeles > Pleurodeles waltl. Next base: position 822,970,166 of record NC_090436.1, read on the forward strand.
TGCAGCGTTCCACACCTGCGCACTGCCAATGTAAAAAGTGCTAACACATTTTGCCACTTCAACCTGGGAACAAGCTAAATCCTTAATTCAACAGATTGCATATAATGTGCTATGAAATATCCCAATTGCATTAAGATGTATGAAACCTGACAAGAGATTTGTCAATGCTTCTTTAAATTTAATCTCAATGTCGCAATGAGACCACTGAAGGGCAATAAAGAAACGCATGTACACTGTGCCTTGAAGCTGCATTTTGGATTCACCATATATTGGCCAGCTCTCTCATTGCTGCCCCCAAAATAAGCTATTATCATAATGGAAGCTGTGAGAAGATAGATGTAGTCACTGTTACCTGCCAGCCCTACGCAGGCCTTCAACGCTTTATCCTTTCTGGTTCCCTTCTTTCTGTCTGTCCTCTTCTTAATAGTGGTGTTGAGATACGTCCCATTCTTTGAGGCTTCTCAGCGGAGGAGAGGCTGTTCTAAAAATAACGGTCACTCATCAGAACGCACATTCTTGTGTGAAGAGTTTGATTATGTCTCACTTTTCACACTCTCCCTCGCATCTAAGACTTTCTCACCTCAGTTCTGCTCTCTCCTTGCACTGGCACACATTTGGCAGCCAAGCACCAATGCAGACCACCTTGCGCCATAGAGCAAGGGTGTCTGCCTTGTGGTGAGCATAGTTTTTGTTTGCCAGAAGGGGTCGCTTCCTGCACAAGAACTGTGCTAAAAGGCTCTTTTTCTCCTTGTATGTGTTCAGTAGAATGCAGCACACATGCAAAGAGGAAAACATGAGGAGAAATTAAAACATTTCTCCCTGTTATGTCTGTCTCAGAGAGGTGTAGGATTTTGGTATAAACCCTTGTCTACTGTTGTGTGTAGGTAGGTAGGGATTGGCTTCAAAAGCCAAGGGTGGTTGCATGGGAACCACTGCTCCTGGTGCACAGCATGCTCTGCTGAGTTACTTTGGGTTTTAATCGCATTAGATTGTAAATCATACTACTAGGCTTTGGCCAAGATTATCAGAAATGGCATTCAATGCAGCACAGCACACAAAGGTGCAGTGCTGCATTGCATGAGAGGGAGATAGAAGGAAAGTGCAATATCTACTGAGATATGGCACTATCCTCCTCTCTCATTAACGCCTGTGCAGAATTAGGCAGCCGACCACCACACACACAACTTTACACCACAAGTTCAAAGGTGCCTGTGTGAGTCTAGCGTCGGTTTTCTACTGGAAGGATCCCCTTTCATTACCAAATACTATGTTTAGACTAACTTTAAAACTTTTCCCACATTAGATGTGTGCTGTACAGGTCGGCACAGTTGCAGAGTGGGAAAAGTTAAGAAACAGAAAAGCATTCCATCTTGTTAACGTCTGCTTTCAGGTGGCATTATTCTTTGGTGAAAAACCCTCTCCACAGGTGTTAGTAGATAGGGTTATGCATCAAAAACCACGGGTGGCTGCATGGGAACAAACATGTGCCACCAATGGAACCCTCTTGACGCAGAGTAACGCAGACAGCGCTTTGTGCTGCCTTTGTTTTACTTTCAGAAAAATTTACAGTGGAAAGTAAAAAACATTTTGCATCGGTTTGCGTCACTTTTGTGATGGAAACAGTGCAAAGTGTCTCCAAATCTGCCCCTTTGAGTCGGGTCTGCATTAAAAAGGTAACCCAAACGTGAAACAAAGTCTGTGAGAATCTCAGCCCAAGTTCTTAAAGACTTAAGGAATCAGGTCATAACATGCTAAAAAAAACACTAGTTACGAATACGAATTTCAATATTTTCGAATATAGTGCGACTTTTCTATAGAAGTTGCCAATGTTATGCCAAATGTTGACAAATAACCTCAAGATGAGTTGAAAAGGCATTCCAGCCCCAGCTTACAGTATAACATAAATCCAAAATGACAAAAGTCAATTATTTTATGTGAAGCCATATAAACAGAATTGATAAAGTGTCCCTAATAAAAATTTTCAGTCATGCTGGGTCATGGTTGTGATAACCTAACACGTATTCTTCGAAAACCCAGAGAATAGCCAGCTGTCTTATGACACACCAACGCTGTTGCGAATGAGCTGACATTTGTGCATGAAAATAGATGCATTAAGGCCCATATTTCTACTTTTTTGTGCCTCATTTGCGTCATTTTTTGACGCAAAAGCAGCGCAAACTTACAAAATATGATTGTATTTTGTATGTTTGCGCCTCTTTTGCATAAAGAAATTACATAAACGTGGCGCAAAAAAAGTATAAATATGGGCCTAAGTGTAATTCAAAGCTATTAAGATGGACGTCTAACTCATTCTTCTATGTCATTCTTGCAGGGACTACGCATATTTTTCAAGGACAGCTGTAGGCTCATCTTCAGACTCAGTTCGTCTGCAAGTTTGGGCGCCACCTTTAGGATCTACGCAGAAAGTTATGAGAAGGATCCCAGCACACACGACAGGGAGCCACAGGTAAGAGCACAGGCAACAAGAGGTGCCTCTTCAAGATGTCCATGTTTTATGTTTAATACTAGCGCCACTGTCATTTTCCGGTGTCTAAAAGTGTGATTTTTCCCAAAAAACTCTGGCGATAGGAAGCAACTTTGGTCATGAACAGAAAGAAAATGGGCTTGAGCGCAGCTCCTTCAGCCATTGCTTGTTTGAAATGTCTATCACATTTTCTTTCAGCCCATAGGAGTTCTACGCAGGTTAATATTTTGCAATGGTAAAGTAGTTTGTGTCCAAGATCACAGCTTCTCTTAGCAGCTAGTCCCTCTATAAAGTCTCTGCTGCCACATTAGGGTGGGAAGCTATGCTGTTTGTTCAAAGCTGTGGTGAATGTTCCTGGGAACCGACGCTGAGACTAGCTCTTAGAGGTGGAGCTGCGAAGCAGATGCACAATGTGCGTCAGAGGTTCTCTGCTGCCACGGCAGCCACGATTGTCACCTGCAATGCAGTGTGTTGCAGAAGTAGTTCTAAAACCCAGAATGTAGCAGCATAGCCATTATATGCATATGCGTCCTCCACACCTGCTGCCCCCCAAATCCGTGTCGCTCCTGTTCAACATCTGAAAACTCTCATCTAGCCACGTGGGCCACAAACGTCTTGACATTCATGGGAATCAAAGAAGACACTCTGATACAGTTGTCCCACCAACACCCATATGCTCCCCATCTTCGGAAATAGGACATAGGCCCAATATGTGAGCCACCACACCTCGGACCCTACGTGCTTTGGGCACCACAAAGGCTGCATTGCTTCACACATCGGAAAACACAGTGCCCTCAATATATATATATATATTTATATATACACACACACACACAAAACGCACACATATATCATGTCACTACTGCTTGCAGTTAGGTAACAGAAGACAGAGTTCTAAAGTATCCTACTCTGTGAAATTGGGATGGAACACGTTTTAAGGTGGGCGTGCTGGCCACTGGTATCAGTTGACTAAACTTTCTGGAGTTTTGAAAAGAAGCTCTATTTTTTAAAAAAATGGTAGTGAGTCAAACCCCACCTTGAGGAGTGTGTGAGGGAAGACCCAAGTGAGTTTAGAAACAATGGGCCCCAATGGTGCATTTTGAAGTACACATTCCTAAATATGCAAGTAAAATATGGTATAAATGTGGTGCAATAAGGTCCAGTCTTTTATAGTAGACATATTCCCTATTAAAATAGCATCTCATGTGATTAGTAATATATCACAAGAAGCCAGCCACCCCCAGACAGCTGCTTCGTGGGTGTCCTGAGACAGAAGACATGACTTTATTGCGTCTCACAAATTAAGTTTCTTAATTTTAAGACATTTTTAAAGCTCAGCTGAAATGGCCAGTCTCTGCATGGTATTATTGCTATTTTCGAGAAAATGTTGTGCAGTCCCTTTGGTTGTAATATGCCCAGGTATACTCACTCAACTCACTCAGAGCTCTGTTGCTGGCAGTCAGGAAATCACACAGCTTTGCTCTGTAAACTCGAGCTCCTTAGTCAGTGGAGGAAGGGCAGGGCAAGAGCACCAACTCTTGCCATTTTCTAGTCCAATCGCCTGTCCTGATTGCTCTCTAGTCTGGCTTGCATATGGAATTCCTGCCATATTGCCAGCATCCCGTCATACTTTTTCAAGGCGTGACTGCTCCATCATGTGCTTACGAGTGACTGTTCCATGGTGTCTATTTTAGCAACTGCTACATGCTGCGACTGCCTGCGTTTCTACATGCTGTGACTGCTTGTGTCAGCTCCACAGTGTGCCTGTTTACTTTCTGATATGATTGTGTGACTGCTACATTATATGCATGTGTGTTACTTATCCATGAGGCTCCTTTCTGTCACATTCGCCTAGACTAGAGGTGCCCCCTGCTGTGAGTGAATCGTGGTGTGCCTGTTAGTGATTGCTCTACAATGTTATGTTTTCATATGTGTTATTGTTCCATGACAATAATAACTTGCTATTATCAGTGCTTTATACTGTAGCCTTCCTGCTTTAAATAACTGGATTTGCTATTAACCATTTTAAAGGGACTTAATGTATCAAATAAAGGGGGAGTGAGTGTTGATTTTGATTTGCTGTCATTCAATCGAAACCCTGCAGATGTGCATGGATATGCCTAATCCAAGACATGCATGTTTGGTGTGGCTCGATGTGCCCGACGCTGATGTTCCTGAGAGTGATTGGTGCATTCTGTACTGGATGCAGTTGTACCCTGAAGTGCCATAGTCTGCTTTGCATGAACATACTCGGATATGTGTTATGCATGTCCGAACCCTGGTGTACTTATTAGACCACTCCTGCATATGCTAGTGTGCCTGCTCTATGATGATCCTTTGTGAGAGTTCACCACAATGTAGTGTGTGTCACTGCTCCCTGGTATGACTGTGTAACTGACATTGGACACTTGTGTGCTTGCCTGTGAATGCTTTACCATGTATCTGTGTGTATGTTCCTTGATGTTCCTGTGTGTGCCTGTTTTTTGGTTTCCCAGTATATTTCTGGTGGAGGTGATGACTGTCACTCAGACCTGGAGCTACTTCCCCGACTTTATGGACGTTCATTGCATACCTTCCAACAGGAGACGAGAAGAGGCATGGGCATGGAAGCATTAGTTCAACAGGTTCAGTGGCCTGGTCCTTCCGTAATAAGTGGTGTAGGAGGCTGGCCTGGTTTGTAGTGGGTGCCTAAGGTACTCACACCTTATACCAGGTGCAGTTATCCCTTATTAGTGAAATGTAGGCAGTGTTCTAGAAGCTTAGACTGTCTAGAGGTAGCTGTTGCATAGCAGCTTAGGCTGAACTAGGAGAAATACAAAGCTCCTGCAATACCACTATAGCTACACAATACGTATACACAATAAAAGACAATAGTCAGTGTTACCAAAAATAAAGGTACTTTATTTTAGTGACACAAGGCCAAAAATATCTTAGAGGCAATACTCCTTCTGGAGGTAAGTATTATACACAATATATACACTAGTAACCAATATCAGGTAAGAAAGTAGTCATAGAATAGTGCAAACAGTAGAAAATACAATTGATTTCAATGGGCCTAGGGGCAACACAAACCATATACTAAAATAGTGGAATGCGAATAACAAATTCCCCCCATGGCAAGTGTAGTGTGTAGAGGGGTACTGGGAGTGTAGGAAAACACCAAAGGTGAGTAAAGTACCCCACCCAGAGCCCAGGAAAGCAGGAAAGCAGAAGTAAAGTACAGCAAGTTTCCTCAGGACACACTACAAGTCGTGATAAGAGATTTAGCAAGAACCAAGTAAGACTTCAAGCAACAAATGATGTATTCCTGGACTTGAAGACCCGTGGAGAGAGGAGACCAAGTCCAGAAGTCAAAAAAGAGTCAACTGCCAACCTAGAAGAAGGTGCAAAAGTGTATTCTCCGGTGAGAAGAAAAGTACAGAAGAGCACCAAAGAAGATGACTGTGGGTTCCTGCTTGGTGCAGGAGATGTCCCACGTCGAGTTGTTGGATACAGGCTGTTTGCGTAGCTGGATTCCGCCAACAAGCCTTGGTTCAAGCAATTATGTGGTTTGCATCAAAAAGGAGCTCTCTGGATCCAGAAGGGACCTGGGGGTCTCAACTCAGACTGAGGAGACACAGGGGGCTCTCAGCACTTCAGAGAGCCCTCAGAAGACCAGGCAGTGCCCACGGGAGTCCCAGAACATGGGGACAAAGAAGATGCAAAGTGCTGTCATCGCAACACTACACTGGAAGGTCCCACGTCGCGGTAGAACAACGCAGGGAGCTGTGCGTCACTGGATGGAGTGCTGGGGAGCTGGGACGCTGTGTCTGAAGGATTCTTGGAAGAAGTGCACAGAAACCCAAGGAGCTGCAGAAGATGCAGTGCACAGGGGTACTGTTGCAGCACAGGAAGGCAAGCTCTTACCTCCACCAAATTTGGACAGTCTGGGTCACTTTGGTCCACCACCTGTGTTCCAGGGAGCATGCTCAACATCAGGAGAGGAGTCCAAGACTATCTGTCGTCACCGCATAAGGGTGCCTGAGAAGCAGGGAAGTGACTCCATCACTCCACTGGAGATTCCTTTGGGTCTTCTGGTGCAGGGTGAAGACAGACAGTCCTCAGAGTGTGCACACCTTGGAAACTGTTGCAAAAGCTGTCTGGAGCTGAAGTTGCAGGTCACAGAAGTCGTCCTGGATACTTTTTTGCCGTTACAGTGGTTCCTGGAGCAGTCTGCGGTTGATCCGATGGTCAGAAGCTGAAGCAGAGGATGCAGAGGAGTCCTGGAGGAATCTTGCAAACTGAATTTGAGGAAACACCCACAGGAGAGACCCTAAATAGCCCTGAGAGGGGTATTGGCTACCTACCCAGGTATGCACCTATCAGGAGGTGTCTCTGATGTCACCTGCTGGCAATGGCCACTCAGGTCTCCAGAGGGTCCCCACACCTTGGAATCCAAGATGGCTAATGCCAGGGACACTCTGGAGGAGCTCTTGGCACCACCACTGGGGTGGTGATGGACAGGGGAGTTGTCACTCCCCTTTCCTTTGTCCAGTTTTGTGCCTGAACAAAGACTGGGGTTTCCTGAATCGGTGTAGACTGGATTATGCAAGGAGGGCACCGTTTGTGCCCTTCAGAGCATTTCCAGAGGCTTTGGGAGGCTACCCCTCCCAAGCCTGTTACACCGATTTCCAAAGGGAGAGGGTGTAACACCCTCCTCCCAAAGGAAATGCATTGTTCTGCCTTCCTGGGATTGAGCTGCTCAGTCCCCAGGAGTGCAGAAACCTGTCTGTGAGGTGGCAGCAGCTGGGGCTGCAGTGGAAATCTCAGAGAGCTGGTTTGGTAGTACTGGGGGTCCATGGTGGAGCCCCCAGGGTGCATGGGATTGGCCCCCCAATACCAGATTTGGATTGGGGGGACAATTCCATGATCTTAGACACCTCACATGGCCATATTGGGAGTTACCATTGTGAAGCTACATATATGTTTTGACATATATGTAGTGCACGCTTATAATGGTATCCCCGCACTCAGGAAGTCTGGGCAATTGGCCCTGGATAACGTAGGGGCACCTTTGCTAGTGCATAGGTGCCCTCACATACAGTAACTTTGCACCTAGCCTTCAGTAATTGAAGGTTAGACATATAGGTGACTTATAAGTCACCTAGTGCAGAGTAAAATGGCTGTGAAATAGTGTGTGCATTATCTCACTCAGGCTGCAGTGGCAGTCCTGATGAAAGGTTTGTATGAGCTCCTTATGGGTGGCAAAAGAAATGCTGCAGCCCATAAGTACCTCCTAGAACCCCAGTGCCCGGTGTACCTAGGTACCATATACTAGGGACTTATAAGGGGGGTCCAGTGTGCCAATCAGAATTGGAATATGGAGTCACTAAAGTGAAGTGATAAATTTGGTAAGTAGAGAGAGCATAAGCACTGGAGTTCTGGTTAGCAGAACTTTAGTGACAGTTAAGCATACTGACAACACACATAGGCCACAAGCTATGAGCACTGGGGTCCTGACTAGCAGGATCCCAGTGAGACAAGCAAAACACACTGACAAATAGGGTTTTAACTATGAGCACTGGTATCCTGGCTAGCAGGATCCCAGTGAGACTGTAAATACACACTGACAAACAGGCCAAAATGGGGGTAACCATGCTAGAAAGAAGCTACTATCTCACAAGTGGCCACAGTGAGGTGGATTCTCAGTGATTGAAGCTTTATTTCGCACAGTACTCCAATGGCCTCAGGTCTCACTGTGGTACAGCTATCAATCAATCAATCAATCAAAAATGTATTAGGCGTGCTACTCACCCGGAAGGGTCTCAAGGTGCTGTAGGGAGGGAGATGCCGTATTACTGCTCAAAAAGCCATGTTTTTAGGAGCTTTCTGAAAGTCAGGAGGTCCTGGGTCTTGCATAGGTTGGTGGGGAGGGAGTTCCAGGTCTTGGAGGTGAGGTAGGAGAAGGATCTGCCTCCGGAGGTGGTACGTTGGATGCATGGGACTGTGGCGAGGGCGAGGTCAGCAGAGCGGAGGAGACGAGTGGTTGTGTGGAAGTTCACTCGTAGGCTGGTCCAGTGTTGTGGAAGGATTTGTGAGCGTGGATGAGGACGTTGAAGACGATCCTTTTTCTGATGGGCAGCCAGTGAAGGGATCTGAGGTGAGCTGAGATGTGTTTGTGGCATGGAAGGGTGAGGATGAGACGTGCGGCTGCGTTCTGGATACGCTGGAGTTTCTGCTGAAGCTTGGCTGTGGTATCAGCGTAGAGGGCATTTCCGTAGTCTAATTTGCTGCTGATGAGTGCCTGGGTGACGGTTTTTCTGGCCTCTATGGGAATCCATTTGAAGGTCTTCCGTAGCATGCGAAGGGTGTTGAAACAGGCGGATGATATTGTGTTGATTTGCTGAGCCATGGGGAGAAATGAGTCTAGGATGATGCTGAGGTTGCGTGCGTGCATGGGTGGAGGGTTTTGGGGGTGATCCGAGGGCGGTGGGCCACCAGGAGTCTTCCCATTCCATCTTGTTGGGGCCGAAGATGATGATCTCTGTTTTGTTGGAGTTGAGTTTGAGGTGGCTTGCTGTCATCCATTTGGCGGTGTCGAGGAGTCTGGCGTGGAGGTTTGTCTTGACGGTGGAAGGGTTCCTGGTGAGGGAGATGACAAGCTGGGTGTCGTCTGCGTACGAGATGATGGTGATTCAGTGGGGGCAGAGGATGTTGGCGAGCGGGCCATGTAAATGTTCAAGAGGGTAGGGCTGAGGGAGGACCCTTGGGGGACCCCGCAGATGATCGTGGTTGCTGGGGACTGGAAGGGTGGGAGGTGGACTTTCAGCGAGGAAGGAGGTGAGCCAGTCTAGGGCCTTGTGCCGTACTTCTGCGTCGGAAAGGCGTGTGCGGAGGATTTGGTGGCAAACAGTGTCGAAGGCTGCGGAGAGGTGCAGGAGGATGAGCGCGACGGTCTCGCCCTTGTCGACTCTGGTTCTGATGTCGTCAGTGCAGGCAGTGAGGGCGGTCTCAGTACTGTGGTTCTTCCGAAATCCAGAATGGGAGGCATCGAGTGCGTTGTTTTCCTCTAGGAAGTGAGAAAGTTGGGCGTTCACTATCTTCTCAGCGTTTTTGGTGGGGAAGGGGAGAAGAGAGATTGGGCGGTAGTTGGTGAGGTCTTCAGGGTCTGCTTTGGGTTTTTTGAGGAGTGCAGTGACTTTGGTGTGCTTCCAGGTGTCTGGGAAGGTTGGGGCGTCGAAGGAGCTGTTGATTACGGTGCGGAGCTGGGGAGCGATGATTGGGCTGGCCTTGTTGAAAATGTGGTTGGGGCAGGGGTCTGCCTGAGTGGATGGAGTTCATGTTTTTTCTATTTCTTCGTCATTCATCATTGGTAGGGGTCCAGGTGAGGAGTAGGGTAGGGTGGGGGGTGTTGTGTTGTCGGTCATGTCTGTGGTGGTGATGGTGGGAGCGGATGGTGTGAAACTATGGGTGTTGTTAGAGTGTAGTTGTGAGCAGTTTGGAAAGGGGAAAAGGGAAGTGGGGTGTTTTACTGCAGTGTAGTGGCTTCTACTCCAGACCTCACACTGATACATTTCCTGGATCCATATTTCATGCATGGCCTGGAAATAGACTTTCTATACCCCAAGGCACTGATAGACTTTGTCAGTGTGCCAACCAGTGACAGAAAATCAGATATACTGCAACCACTCTAGAATACACTGAAGCAGTATATGAGTGAGATGATTTTCAGATAACAATCAGTCACAGGTTTAAAACTGGAATGTTTCCTTATGGAAAGACACACTTAAAACACTATCAAACCAGGGATTTATTTTATGGTTAATGTCTGTTTTGATTGGGGTTTTTTCACTAATAAGAAAACAATAGCAGGGGCTCATCTCTACATTACATTGCTGTCATGTGCAGGATATGTGAAAGAGAAGAGAAAAGAAACATGAAAAACTATTCCTGTGTTGTGCACAAGATACCCCTCACCCAAAACCTCCCCAACTTTCTCTCCCACTCTCGATTCAGAAAACAAAGTAAGGATCAAGCAATATGTAACTGAAGTTCCTTATACCATCCATGACCCTGTTTGACAGTAAAGTCCAAAGCAAAATTATGGCTCAAGTGATAACTGGCTTCGTCAGGCGGAGCACTGTTAAGTATTTGGGACAAGTGAGCTCTCTGTATTCCTGTGATAGAAAGGCAACGCAGGGTCCCCAAGTCTTTTTAAATTGCAGTTCCTGTTTCTCTAGAGATGATGTACGATTCTCCATTTCCAAAAGGGCCTAGAAACGTTGAAGCCAATCTACATGCTCAAGTGTTTGGACCATACTCCAATGAGCGGTAATTGCCTGTTTGGCGGCACAGAGGACCATTGTAATGGCTTACCCTCTGTGTGATTGAAGGGGAAACACTAGTTGATTTGTTAAACTCAGAAGAGTATAAGCAGGGATCCTAGGCGTATCTGTGTTGAACATGTTGTTTGTGTACTCAAATACCCCTTTCCAAAACCTGTGTAGCTTTGGGCAATTCCATAGTAAGTAAGTTAGAGTGCCTTGATGACCACAGCCCCCCAACCAACAAGTATTAGGTCTAGCATGGCACCATTTATGTATACGTTCAGGTGTATAGTACTAGTAGTGTACAACAATGCATCACCTTCAAACTCCTGACCCACGCATCCAAGGCCCTGCACAACATTGGACCTGCCTACCTCAACTACCATCTCTCCTTCTACACCTCCTGTAGGCAACTCCACTCAGCACAACTGGCTCTCGCTACCATCCCCAGGATCCGGAAGAGCACAGCTGGAGGGAGATCCTTCTCCTTCCTCCAGGCCTAGAACATGATGCAGCTTCATCTCAGGCAGTCTCCATCACTGGCTCAGTTCAGGAAGGACCTCAAGACCTGAGTCTTCGACTGACCCGCGTCCCCCAGCTAGGGCCATGAGACCATGTGGGTGATAAGCCGCGCTTTATAAATGTAGTGTGTCATTTTTCATAGTGTTTCTTTTCCTACGTTACTGGTAGCTGAGATCCATGTTCTGGTGTATATGTCCCTCCATTCCCTAACAGATATGGGTCGTCCCAGTTCTTCTTCCCATTTTTTCTGCGCGGGTGAAGTAGTGAATTCAATTTGGTTTCTCAAGAATTTGTAAATGTCAGATAAAATATGTTTGTCGTCGTGTTTTAAGATGAGCCACTTTAAGGGTCCACTAGCAGCAGATAGAGTATTCCAGTGTTGAATTTGCATATTATGCCGTCAATCGACTTCAGGGATGTCAAAGTCTTGTTTCAGTTATTCAAAGGAAGTTATGCCGTCAGGGTGTAGAAGTCATCCATTCTCTTATAGTTGGCTCTTTGAACCTGTTGCTGCGAGAGTGAAATTTGGATTGCCTTTTCATCTGGCCATTGGGTATCGTCATCAGTCCTCTTGTGATCAGAAGCTTGTCCCACACCACCATTGTCACTTTTATAACTGGAGACTTGTAGACATCCCATGGTCTATGTCGCCTGGCTAGCCAAGGAACTTTCGAAATATGCAAGCCTGTCACTCTTGGTCCACAATGCACCAGTGCTTCTTTGTGGATGGGCAATTCCATTTCACTATGTAGCAGAGCTGCACTGCCACATAATAGTGTTGCACGTATGGAATCTATTGGTCAGCATGACCTGATTTTTGCAATGTGGTTTTCCTTGCTCTCCCAGATAAAACAATCAATGAGTCGCTGCAGCTTTTTCAGTATTCCTGGTTGTGGGGTCAGAGGTATTGTTTGCATTGTATAGAGAATCTTGGAAAGCAGTGTCATCTTAATGGCTTTTATTTGGCCGAGCTGCAACAGACCGCTCATCTTCCAGCTCTGAAAGTCTGTGCGTGCGGTATTGAGTAACTCATTGTAGTTTAGTGAGTGGCTTTTATCTGTGGATGAACAGATTTTTATACCCAGATATGATGTACACTGCTGTGTCCACAGTAGTGGATAGGATTGTTGAGGCTCTTCTTTGAGAATCTGGGGGCATTGATGCTCATGATATGTGACTTATGAGTGTTCATTTTAAAGTTGGAGGCTCTGCTATAGTCGTCTAGCTCCCCCAGGAGTGATGGGATTGAGTTCTTAGGGTTGGAGAGCATTACCATCACATCGTCTGCACAGAGGGCCCGTTTATGTTGTTGACCGCTGTCACTGCTTGGACACTGGGATTTAACCACACTTTCTCTTCCAGTGGTTCCATATTAGGTGCAAATAGGAGTGGAAACAGAGGGCATCCTTGTCTCATCCCCCTAGTCACTGCAAAGACGTGGGAGAGATGTCCGACTATTCTAACCTTTGGCAGTGGGTGTAGTTCTGAATCAGGTCCTAAACCTACATTCATTAGGACTTCTGCCAAAAACTGCCAGTGGACCCAGTCTAAAGTTTTCTCAGCAAAAATAAACACCTGGAATGTTGGGTTCCCTGTGCGTTTTACTTTGTCGTTGAGATGTAATATGCATTTAATATTATCACTACGCCCCCATAAGTCCCTGCATATGGTGACTGAGCCACCGGGCAAAGATTCCATATTTAGGAGTGATATGGGACCCTGCGATGAGCACTGTCTAGGATCTTTCCCTAGTTTGAGTACAGCCATTGTGACTGCTTCTCACATAGTGGGTGTAAGTATTCCTATTTTTGCAAAATCATTATAGAGGCATGTCAGAACCGGGGTCAGAAGTGTGCAAAACATTTTGTAGTTAGCATTGTTAAAGTATCCAGTCCAGGAGCCCTACCCAGGAGAAGTTTTGCAATTGCTGAGTTAATCTCTGCTGTCCTACTGTCCGACTCTAAGTTTTGAGCAAGATGTGGGTCTAAGGAGGGTCGATCCATGTCTGTTAGGCTGATTGTGTTCTTAGCTTTTCTAACTATCTGATCATCGTTGAAGTTTATTCTATTTTTATTAAACAATTGGCAGAAAAGTTCAGTGAAACTATACTCTATGTTTAATAACAGTAATTGAGAAGTAAAAAGTATTAGCTCCCAAACATCATCAAATATGGAACACAGAGAACTGCATGCAGATAAAATAACACACACACACACACACACAAACCTATATATTCAGACAGATTTGAGTATCACATTTAAATGAATAATGGAATCAGTAAATGTGCATTATGTATTCACCATTTAGATCTGAATAACTATGTTATGTAATTCAATAAGGGGATCCCTAAAAGGAAAAAATCATGATAGTTATAACAGCACTGCCACACTTTCACAGAGACCAGTGTGGTGATGACCGTCCCACTGGTGAAGGGGGCAGAGGGGTACAAGCACTGGGGCAGTCTTCTACAGTTTATAGGTGTGGTGGGTGAGTCTAGTAACATGAAACGTTTTGTTTATATGCATATAGTGCACATAACCTTTTTAGGTATGACCTGTGATGGAACTACTGTTATTCATGGGAAACAGTTATGTAAACTACATGACTCAAATATTGCAAGATTTGATACATTTATGTGATAAATGTATCTCCTAATCTCAAAATATATGGTTTGCACTCGCAACTTTTTGTAATCTTATTACTCGGTGTAGAAGCATTTTTACTTTGACACATTACAATGCTTTAAACATGATGTCAATTGTTATACATTATGCCATTTTCATTGCTTTCTAGAGGCTTCAGCCCAGCAACAACATTTACTATTTTTTCCAATTGCAAGTAAACTCTGAAAACCTATTCACTCACTCAATTGCTTTCTCCACCCACTGCCCAATCTCCCATTCCCTTCTCTTCCCCATACTTCTCTCCTTCCTGTCCCTGCATCATCACTCCTATACATGCCCTCATAAACTGCCCAAGCCATCCCTTACACTGGCCTTATTTTTCTCATCTATTTGTACTCACCCATTCATCTTACTTTAATCTGTGCCTTTCTCTTAACCAATGACTTATCTTCCCATTACAACACTCACCCATCAACTCAACTATCAATGCAAAGCATCAATGAATAAGCTCTTTCAGTTATAAGCCAGACAGTCGTAGCTCATGGGCGGGAGAAAGGGAGGGGTGGCACGGCGCGTGGCGGGGAGGTTGAGGGGTGGACCCAAAAAAATAAAACGCACCTTTTTCCCACCCCGTGCCGCTCCATCCACTCTGCTCTGTCGTTGCAGGCACAGGCTCCCAGCCTGCCCTGCGGCCAATACTGATGCTGCTCAAAGTAGCGTTAGGATTGTCTGAGAGCTCCGAGCCAGGGCACTCCGAGGCAGACTGGGTGCCTGTGCATGCTATCTCCAGGTCAGCGACACAGTGCTGGGGCTGGAGAGACCACAGTGTGCATGTATGTTCAGCTGGCTAAACACACTTGCCCACTGAGGGGGCGTGCTGTGCACTCCCCCTTCGTCCATGTCACTCCTGTGGCTCCACCAACTTTTATAGTAAAAACCTAATAAACTGAGTTTATTAGGTTTTTACTGTAAAAGTTCTGCAGTTCCTGCTGCTGGCAGGGGTGCGACGCTCCTCCGCCCTAGCGGAGGAGCCACCCATGAAGCCAAACTTATCGTTATGCCTAATGATTGGTTAAATAAGGTTGCAGTTCTGATATAAGTCGTTCTCAAAATACTGCTGAAAAGTAACCCTCCCTTTGAACACTGCCGAACTGTTGTAGAATGTGTAATAGAGTGTTATACTAGGTTGATGGTTTAGAAAGTTATACTATTGTGGCAGTGGTGTAATGCATTCAACTTTTATTTTGTTTTTTGTTCCACATTCTCGATTCTGATCCTTAACAGTTTCCCCTTTCCCTGGTTGTTTTTGGTACAGTGGTGCCTGGGCTTTCTATGGTATTAAACTTCTTTTGTGAGCTTTCCTACCTATAGTAATTCTACTTTATATTTTGGTGACAATAACCCGTTTCATCTCATGAACACAGAAACCTCACCTTGACTTCTCTTTTGGCCTCGCCATTGGACAAGACATGCCATTGATCTGCTGTGGCCTTGGGCGTAGTGTGACACCCCCCAAATGAATACATTCTTGGCTTGGTAGTTGGAAAAATGGGCCTAGAGTCAGGACTGCTGTCTCTGTGCTGGTTTCTCTCATGGGCCAAAAATAATAGAAAAAATAGTGACCTTTATGTTACAGGAGAAAGAGACATAGATATACACCTGGGGCCGTATTATAGGAGTGCCCTGGGGGCGCAACCGGCATGTGCACCTGCTTTGCGTGCCCCCGGGGCACTTTGTATTACAGAAAGGGCCGCAGACACTTGTGCGGCCGTTTCTGTTACCAGATAGCGCTGGCGCACATATAACACCAGTGCTATCAGCAAAGGGTGTTCCCTCATTTACAGGGGGGCGTTGCCCCATGCAAATGAATGAATTCCTTTGCCTCTGCAATCAAGCCGTATTATATATGCGGGTGCAGAGGCAAAGAAGCTGTCAGGAGGCGCGCCCTCTGGAGGGGGTCCTATGAACACCCCAGACATCCCTTTGCAGGTGGGTGCAGTCACTTAGTGCACCTGCCTGCAAGGGGATCCCTAACCCACCTTAAAAGTGTCGACTTGAATGCACTGACACAAGGGCAGTGCAAGTTTTCGACTGTCCTGGGGGCAGCACATTAATCGGAATACAGTGCCTTCGCCTTGTTTTGTGTAGGGTGCACTTTTTCAAAAGTGCACCGGCGCAAACAAGGAAAATACACCATATGTGTGATACGGCCCCTAATAGCTGAATTTCAAAATGTGAAACCAGATAACCTGTAATCAATACCGGCTTCCTTGCACGTCCAAATTATGTGATCCTAGACAAATATTTTACTTCACAGAGCCTCATTTTGATTTATTATCACATATGAACGGAAGTTTAAATGTTTGTACTCAGGATGTGCTCTGTGCAAACACCTTCTACCTTATATTTATATAGAGTATCATGTGGCTCCATCAATAATAAAAGTCTAGGTTACGTTCAGAGTTCACATGACTACTGACATGCCTCTTAGTTCACTAATGACATTGTCATTGAGGCAGGCACTCCATACATTTCTGTCATATGTGACTATAAGTATGAGTTCCCAGGGTGAACTACAAGGCACAAGTGGGACAGGCAGGAGTCTAGCATCAGTTTTTGGGCGGTAAGACACCCCAAAAATGATTTCTTGCCTTGGTTTTTGAGTCAAGGGGCCTGAGTCGTGTCTGCTGTCTGATATATATATATATATATATATATATAACCTACTGGCAGCCACCAGTACGTAGTTATGGTTAGGACCATGTTTCCATAGGAAAGTCATTTTTTGACTTGCCTATATCTTTGGCACCGTTTGACGAATCTTCACGAAATATTCCAAATAGTTTAATGGTGATCCATCAAGCGGAGGCCAAGAAAAAGGGGGCTCAAAAAGCATTGCGTTTCCCATGGGATTCTTTAGACACGACTACAGGCCGCACCACTGGATGGAATTACACCATATTTGGCAGAAAGCTAGCGGTTGGTACACAGATGATGCTTTTGCTTATTTGGATTAAATCTGTTCAGTAGTTTTTGAGAAATTTAGGGAAATTCAGATTTGTATACCTTTGGCCACAAAGTATTTGCGAACAAAGATGAGCTCGTGCAGGGAAATGCACAGCTCTGACTGTCTCCCAACACCTTCCTTACCAGGAAGTGTTGGCAGCCATATTGGGACTCGGCTTGAGCAGAGTCCCAGAAATAAAGTAAAAATAAAATAAGAGGGACCAGGGTAGGGACACCCTGACCCCTTAGCACTGGTTGGGGGGTGGGCACCCTAGCAAAAAACATTGTTTTACATTATTGTTTTTGCCACGAGTTCACAAGATTCGCGAATTCACAGCAAAAAAAAGGAAAAAAACTAAACAAGAGCACGTTTTTTTAATATGCCCTTTGGTGGGTCAGGTCCCGAGGGAGTAAATAATTTAGTATAGGGGGGCTTCTGGCCCCACACAGCTCTGGAAACCACCACCTCCCCAGAGTTTTCATTTTTTAATATGCGGGGGGCGCAACCCCCGTTGCCTTGGGGACCGCCACCTCCCCAGGGCTTTATTTGTTTATGTATGCAGGGGGACCACGGCCCCGCAGGCCCCAGGGACCACCACCCCTCGGGGCTTCATTATAGATATATGCAGGAGAGCCATGCCCCCGCGCCCTGGGGGACACATCCCTCCCCGAGAAAATATAAAACAATGTAAATGGGGTCAGTTTTGGACCCTCATTAGCCCCAGGGACCACCATCCCTGGGGCTATCTTCATGTTGGAGATGGGCAGCGCGTCCTCCCTCTTGGAGACACTGATGGCCCTGGGGACCGCCATCCCTCGGGGTCGGCTTCTGCTATGTCCCGAGGGTGCTGACTCCGGGACCTAGCTGTTTGCTGCGGCTTTGCCTAAAGTAACTATACCTCGTGCCCTAAGGTAACTATAACTCACGCCCTCGCCATCCACTGCTAATTACCCCACAAATTACGGCACACATACCATCCTTGATAATATCAATGTGATTTTTGCAGTGAACATTTTTAGGAAAAAACTGTGCACGGCGGGGGTGCAAGTTATAGTTACCTTAGAGCATGTAGCTATGCTTACAGTTCTGAAAACGAACTAAGATTTTGGGAACCTAGTGGATTTGTACATTCAGGACCAAATCAATTTTTGTTCGATCAAAAAATACAAGGACAGTTACTCAGCTAGTGCAGTTCCACATTTGCAGAAACTACTGATATTGCAAAAAGAGTTGAAAGCTCTATTGTCTCTTTTAAAACATTGAAGCTTGACACTTGATCAAATGCAAATGCTGCTGAGGTATCTACTAATGTTTATGAGGAAAGAAATAAGGTAAGATTAAATTAAAGAAAAATCATAGCAAATCGATGTAGGTAATCATGTTAAGATTAAGGGCCTGTTAATGAAGCTGGCGGTCTTCAGACCGTCAGCCTCGCAGTGATGGTCAGGACCCCCACTGCTGTGGTGGTCCCAACACCACATTACAACCCTGGTGGTTAGACCACCAGGGTACCACTGCTTCTACTGGGATCAGTGATCCCAATGGGCTGATGGTGGCAGATGTCAGAATCAGCCACCTTGCTGATTACGACCTGGTTCTCTGCCAGTCATTTCATGGTGATACCACCAGGAGGCCCTGCACTGCCCATGCACTTGGCATAGGCAGTGCAGCGGTCTCCCTGCCCAGCACCCTCCCAATGCTCACTGTCTGTGTGCTGGTGCACCCTGCGGTGGCAGCATTGTCGCTAGCTCGATTACGAGCCGGCAACATTGCTGATGTCACTCTTCCACTGGACTGACTGAAGGAATCCTTGGTTTCCATCCGTCAGCCCAGCAGGAAAGTCATAATGAGCCCGGCAGGGAAGTAGCCAGCATGGCGGCAACCTCCCCGTCAGAAGTTCGGTGGACAGGTTATCATAATGAGGCCCTAAATGTTCATTTTGTGATTTAATATGTAATTTTTCATCACAAAAATCCTGTCCTGCTTTGGGAAGAGGGAGTTGTATTTATCAAATAAATGCAACACATGTAGTGTTAGAATGGTAACTGTTGTGCAATATGTTGCTTCAGAGGATATTATTGTCAATATGGTTTTGAATGCAACTGAAAAAATTCTATTTAATTTGAAAGACGTTGAAGGTGATCAGTCATGTTTTTCACAAGTTCTTTTAGATACGTCTACTGAAACAAATAGAAGTGTGCATGAATCAGAGTTGGGTCTTGAAAAACATGTCATTGTTGTGTCGTAGTATTGCATTGGTGTTAAAGTAAACGTTATTGATATTGATGAAGAACTTTAAACTGCTCCCAACTGTGCAACTGAGAATGATTGCAACTCTCTCAAGGTATTGGTAGATTCTATTTTGCCATTCACTGTTATTTCTAAAGTATAAGGCACTAGAATCAAAATGATGCTAAAGCATATGTTGATTGAAAGATAGGGATTGATATGATTGTTTTGTTACCACTAATGATTGCCATGGTAGAAAGAGACTGGCTAAAGTGTACATGGCGGAGAAGGGCCCATATGTTTTTGGTAGGTGCCACCAGTGTAATCTTGAAATGTTTTACTCAAAACACTAAAGCACCATATTTTGAAGTAATAATTATGAAACTCCAATTTTTGAATGACTGCTAGAGATATTTCTTTAGGAAAGGCTTTAGACAAAGTCAGAGGTGTTATTTCACAAGGAACTAGGAAAGTTGAGTGAGTTTCCAATAACCCAGATTAAAAGTTCTGATTATCCATAAATTGAGAACTGTTCCCTTCAGTGAAGCAAAGAAGTGTCTAAAATGTTGATGGAAATGTGTTATGAGATTGTTATTGAACCAGAAGATAGA
This sequence comes from Pleurodeles waltl, assembly GCF_031143425.1. Taxonomy (NCBI): domain Eukaryota; kingdom Metazoa; phylum Chordata; class Amphibia; order Caudata; family Salamandridae; genus Pleurodeles; species Pleurodeles waltl. The sequence goes on from NC_090436.1 coordinate 822,989,950, forward strand.
GCAGAATAGGCTCCCTTTTATAGTTTTTTTTCAAATAATCAGAAAATATGGGTTAACTTACAGGCTCTCGATCAGCAACACATAGGGGCAGATTTATGGTAAGTGGCACTGCACCGAGTGCAGCGCCAATTTCCCTGCGCCCCCTTAGCGCACCCCTTCCACCACCATGTGTGCACCGTATTTAAAATACGGCGCACCATGGTGCAAGGTAGTGGGCAATAGAATCATTTCTCATGATGCTTTTGAGGTACTCAGCAGGAGCAGTGCCAAAATATTGCCGCTATTCCTGCAGAGTCCATAGGACCCCATTCTAAAGAATGGAAGGCCCATTTTAACGCCTGCTCTACACACGAAACACACAAACACACCACTTCAAACATAGATAAAAACATAGGTACACTCATGCAAAAGCACATGGATGAAGAACTTTTTGAGCATTTATAATGAACCAACTATACCAACAATGAATAGTTGAGGGGATTAGTACAATATTGAATTGAATGATTATCAAAAATTATTGGATGATATGTGAGCAATTGCTAAGTTTTCTATCAATTGGAAAATAATCATGGTGGAATAAAAAATATTGTTCGAATGGAGAGGATATGGATAATATAACACTTAATTTAATGTAAGAACAGATATGATTGAATCTTGTATGAAGGATTGATAGTTATTATGTTTAAATAATCAGTTTCCTTGTTGAGGTGATGTTGAAATTTATTTTGTAAATGCACTTAGCAGACATTTAATGATTAATAATTGTTGTAATATGTGATAAGCAGCAATGAAAGATCTGAAATGATTTATATGTTTCTATTTATATGAGATAACATCATAAGCAATGTATGGTTTGATAATAGAGTAAGACAAGATTGGTGATAATCCTATCTTCAAAAAATGAAAAAAGATAAGAATATAAAAAGAAATACATACATATAAAAATATGCATGTAGGTATATGTATAACATTCTCATGATGAAAATTTAGCGATTGCAAAAATGGAGGCAACATATTGAAAATGTAGAAAATAACATTGGTCATAAGTCTCATTTATATAGAAGTAATTATTGTAATGTAATTTGATTTTTTATTGGACATTCTTTCAACTTTAGGATTCTAATTTGAGTGATATTTTTCATTTTATATTTTTCATTTTATCTTTTAAATTTCACTTACATATATGCTTTTGTATTATGTCAAACTACCATAACCAGAATGCAATGGGGCGGTAACAATGACATCACACTATTTAAGGGCGGTATGAAAAAAACTAATTTACCGCGAGCAAGACTCAAGTGGAGTTGAAACACGTTAGTGGTTGCTATTCTTATCAATAAATCTGCCTAAAGGAACTTTGGAGTGCTGTAAATGACTTTTTGGACACAATATATATATGCATATATATATATATATATATAATCACTTAAAAAACTAAAGGTTGCAGGGACATTTTAGTTAGGCTCACATTTTAAACATACCAAACCATAGAAATTCACCAGTTACACTTACAGTTACCTCAGGTAACTATAACTTGTGTCCTAAGGTAACTATATTTTGCCCCTTTTTTTGCCAAAAATTGTACTTCAAATATTACATTGATATTATGAAAGATGGCATGTGTATGGTTATTTCTGGGGTAATCAGCAGTGCATGGCGAGGGTGTAACTTATAGTTACCTTAGAGCACATGTTATAATTACTTGAGGTAACTCTAACTATAACTGGTGAAGTTCTATGGTTTCGTACATTTAACCACTTCGCTGCCAGGCCTTTTCCCCCTCCTGTGCCAGGCCTTTTTTTGCCTATTTGGGGCAGTTCGCGCTTAGGCCCGCATAACTTTTTGTCCACATAAGCTAACCAAGCCAAATTTGCGTCCTTTTTTTCCAACATCCTAGGGATTCTGGAGGTACCCAGACTTTGTGGGTTCCCCTGAAAGAGGCCAAGAAATTGGCCAAAATACAGGGAAAATTTTGTTTTTTTCAAAAAAATTGGAAAAAGTGGCTGCAGAAGAAGGCTTGTGGTTTTTCCCCTAAAAATGGCATCAACAAAGGGTTTGCGGTGCTAAACTCAGCAGCTTCCCAGCTTTCAGGAACAGGCAGACTTGAATCCGAAAACCCAATTTTTCAACACAATTTTGGCATTTTACTGGGGCATACCCCATTTGTGCAATTTTTTGTGCTTTCAGCCTCCTTCCAGTCAGTGACAGGAATGGTCATGAAACCAATGCTGGATCCCAGAAACCTAAACATTTCTGAAAAGTAGACAAAATTCTGAATTCAGCAAGGGGTCATTTGTGTAGATCCTACAAGGGTTTCCTACAGAAAATAACAGCTGAAAAAGAAAAATATTGAAATTGAGGTGAAAAAAACATCAATTTTTCTCTACTTTTTACTCTGTAACTTTTCCCTGCAATGTCAGATTATCGAAAGCAATATACCGTTACGTCTTCTGGACTCCTCTGGTTGCGGGGATATATAGGGTTTGTAGGTTCATCAAGAACCCGAGGAACCCAGAGCCAATAAATGAGCTGCACCCTGCAGTGCGTTTTCATTCTATACCGGGTATACAGTAATTCATTTGCTGAAATATAAGGAGTAAAAAATAGCTATCAAGAAAACCTTTGCATTTCCAAAAAGGGCACAAGATAAGGTGTTGAGGAGCAGTGGTTATTTGCACATCTCTGAATTCCGGGGTGACCATAGTAGCACGTGAATTACATGGAATTTCTCAAATAGATGTCTTTTTTACACACACCCCTATATTTGGAAGGAATAAATGTAGAGAAAGACAAGGGGCAATAACACTTGTTTTGCCATTCTATGTTCCCCCAAGTCTCCCGATAAAAATGATACCTCACTTGTTTGGGTAGGCCTAGCGCCCGCGACAGGATATGCCCCAAAACACAACGTGGACACATCACAGAAAACAGAGCTGTTTTTAGCAAAGTGACTACCTGTAGATTTTGGCCTCTAGCTCAGCCGCCACCTAGGGAAACCTACCAAACCTGTGCATTTCTGAAAACTAGAGACCTAGGGGAATCCAAGGAGGGGTGACTTGTGTGGCTCGGACCAGGTTCTGTTACCCAGAATCCTTTGCAAACCTCAAAATTTGGCTAAAAAAACACATGTTCCTCACATTTCTGTGGCAGAAAGTTCTGGAATCTGAGAGGAGCGACAAATTTCCTTCCACCCAGCATTCCCCCACGTCTCCCGATAAAAATGATACCTCACTTGTGTGGGTAGGCCTAGCGCCCGCGACAGGATATGCCCCAAAACACAACCTGGACACATCACAGAAAACAGAGCTGTTTTTAGCAAAGTGACTACCTGTAGATTTTGGCCTCTAGCTCAGCCGCCACCTAGGGAAACCTACCAAACCTGTGCATTTCTGAAAACTAGAGACCTAGGGGAATCCAAGGAGGGGTGACTTGTGTGGCTCGGACCAGGTTCGGTTACCCAGAATCCTTTGCAAACCTCAAAATTTGGCTAAAAAAACACATGTTCCTCACATTTCTGTGGCAGAAAGTTCTGGAATCTGAGAGGAGCCACAAATTTCCTTCCACCTAGCGTTCCCCCACGTCTCCCGATAAAAATGATACCTCACTTGTGTGGGTAGGCCTAGCGCCCGCGACAGGATATGCCCCAAAACACAACGTGGACATATCACAGAAAACAGAGCTGTTTTTAGCAAAGTGACTACCTGTAGATTTTGGCCTCTAGCTCAGCCGCCACCTAGGGAAACCTACCAAACCTGTGCATTTCTGAAAACTAGAGACCTAGGGGGATCCAAGGAGGGGTGACTTGCGGGGCTCGGACCAGGTTCTGTTACCCAGAATCCTTTGCAAACCTCAAAATTTGGCTAAAAAAACACATGTTCCTCACATTTCTCTGGCAGAAAGTTCTGGAATCTGAGAGGAGCCACAAATTTCCTTCCACCCAGCGTTCCCCCACGTCTCCCGATAAAAATGATACCTCACTTGTGTGGGTAGGCCTAGCGCCCGCGACAGGATATGCCCCAAAACACAACGTGGACATATCACAGAAAACAGAGCTGTTTTTAGCAAAGTGACTACCTGTAGATTTTGGCCTCTAGCTCAGCCGCCACCTAGGGAAACCTACCAAACCTATGTATTTCTGAAAACTAGAGACCTAGGGGAATCCAAGGAGGGGTGACTTGTGTGGCTCGGACCAGGTTCTGTTACCCAGAATCCTTTGCAAACCTCAAAATTTGGCTAAAAAAACACATGTTCCTCACATTTCTGTGGCAGAAAGTTCTGGAATCTGAGAGGAGCCACAAATTTCCTTCCACCCAGCGTTCCCCCACGTCTCCCGATAAAAATGATACCTCACTTGTGTGGGTAGGCCTAGCGCCCGCGACAGGATATGCCCCAAAACACAACGTGGACATATCACAGAAAACAGAGCTGTTTTTAGCAAAGTGACTACCTGTAGATTTTGGCCTCTAGCTCAGCCACCACCTAGGGAAACCTACCAAACCTGTGCATTTCTGAAAACTAGAGACCTAGGGGAATCCAAGGAGGGGTGACTTGCGGGGCTCGGACCAGGTTCTGTTAACCAGAATCCTTTGCAAACCTCAAAATTTGGCTAAAAAAACACATGTCCCTCACATTTCTGTGGCAGAAAGTTCTGGAATCTGAGAGGAGCTACAAATTTCCTTCCACCCAGCGTTCCCCCAAGTCTCCCGATAAAAATGATACCTCACTTGCGTGGGTAGGCCTAGCGCCGGCGACAGGAAACACCCCAAAGCGCAACGTGGACACATCCTAAATTTTGGAAAAAAACAGAGGTGTTTTTTGCGAAGTGCCTACCTGTAGATTTTGGCCTCTAGCTCAGCCGGCACCTAGGGAAACCTACCAAACCTGTGCATTTCTGAAAACTAGAGACCTAGGGGAATCCAAGGAGGGGTGACTTGCGGGGCTCGGACCAGGTTCTGTTACCCAGAATCCTTTGCAAACCTCAAAATGTGGCTAAAAAAACACATGTCCCTCACATTTCTGTGGCAGAAAGTTCTGGAATCTGAGAGAAGCTACAAATTTCCTTCCACCCAGCGTTCCCCCAAGTCTCCCGATAAAAATGATACCTCACTTGCGTGGGTAGGCCTAGCGCCGGCGACAGGAAACACCCCAAAGCGCAACGTGGACACATCCTAAATTTTGGAAAAAAACAGAGGTGTTTTTTGCGAAGTGCCTACCTGTAGATTTTGGCCTCTAGCTCAGCCGGCACCTAGGGAAAGCTACCAAACCTGTGCATTTCTGAAAACTAGAGACCTAGGGGAATCCAAGGAGGGGTGACTTGCGGGGCTCGGACCAGGTTCTGTTACCCAGAATACTTTGCAAACCTCAAAATTTGGCTAAAAAAACACATGTTACTCACATTTCTGTGGCAGAAAGTTCTGGAATCTGAGAGGAGCCACAAATTTCCTTCCACCTAGCGTTCCCCCACGTCTCCCGATAAAAATGATACCTCACTTGTGTGGGTAGGCCTAGCGCCCGCGACAGGATATGCCCCAAAACACAACGTGGACATATCACAGAAAACAGAGCTGGTTTTTAGCAAAGTGACTACCTGTAGATTTTGGCCTCTAGCTCAGCCGCCACCTAGGGAAACCTACCAAACCTATGCATTTCTGAAAACTAGAGACCTAGTGGAATCCAAGGAGGGGTGACTTGTGTGGCTCGGACCAGGTTCTGTTACCCAGAATCCTTTGCAAACCTCAAAATTTGGCTAAAAATACACATGTTACTCACATTTCTGTGGCAGAAAGTTCTGGAATCTGAGAGGAGCCACAAATTTCCTTCTACCCAGCGTTCCCCCAAGTCTCCCGATAAAAATGATACATCACTTGTGTGGGTAGGACTAGCGCCCACGAAAGGAAAGGGCCCAAAACACAACGTGGACACATCAAATTTTTTTATAAAAAGCAGTGCCTACCTGTGGATTTTGGCCTGTAGCTCAGCCGACACCTGAGGAAACCTAGCAAACCAGTGCATTTTTGAAAACTAGAAACCCAGGGGAATCCAAGATGGGGTGACTTGCGGGGCTCAGACCAGGTTATGTTACCCAGAATCCTTTGCAAACATCAAAATTTGGCCCAAAAAACACTTTTTCCTCTCATTTCGGTGACAGAAAGTTCTGGAATCTGAGAGGAGCCACAAATTTCCTTCCACCCAGCGTTCCCCTAAGTCTCTCGATAAAAATGGTACATCACTTCTGTGGGTAGGCCTAGCGCCCACAAAAGGAAATGGCCTAAAACACAACGTGGACACAACATATTTTTTCACAGAAAACAGAGGTGTTTTTTGCAAGGTGCCTACCTGTGGTGTTTGGCCTGTAGCTCAGCCGGCCCCAGGGGGGGGGGGCAGAAATGGCCTAAAATAAATTTGCCCCCCCAACCCCCACCCTCCCCCGCCGGGAGCGACCCTTGCCTACGGGGTCGCTCCCCCTGCGTGACATTGGCACCAAAAAACAAATCCCCGGTGCCTAGTGGTTTCTGCCCCCTTGGGGGCAGGTTGACCTAAACTCAGCCAATCTGCCCCCAAGGGGGGCAGAAATGGCCTAAATACAATTTGTCCCCCAGGGGAGCGACTTTTGCCTGATGGGTCGCTCCCCATCTCTAAAAAAAAAAAAACAAAGAAAAAAAAGAAAAATTCCCCTGGCGCCTAGAGGTTTCTGCCCCCCCCCCCCCCCCGGGGGCAGATCGGCCTAATAATAGGCCGATCTGCCCCCCGGGGGGGCAGAAATGGCCTAAAATAAATTTGCCCCCCCAACACCCACCCCCCCCCCGGGAGCGACCCTTGCCTACGGGGTCGCTCCCCCTGCGTCACATTGGCGCCAAAAAACAAATCCCCGGTGCCTAGTGGTTTCTGCCCCCTTGGGGGCAGATTGACCTAAAATTGGCCAATCTGCCCCCAGGGGGGCAGAAATGGTCTAAATACAATTTGCCCCCCCAGGGGAGCGACCCTTGCCTGATGGGTCGCTCCCCATCTCTAAAAAACGAAACAACAACAAAAAAACACACAAAAAAAAAATTGCCCTGGCGCCTAGAGTGTTCTGCCCCCCCCCCCGGGGGCAGTTCGGCCTAATAATAGGCCGATCTGTCCCCCGGGGGGGCAGAAATGGCCTAAAATAAATTTGCCCCCCCAACCCCCACCCCCCCCCCCCCCGGAGCGACCCTTGCCTACGGGGTCGCTCCCCCTGCGTGACATTGGCGCCAAAAAACAAATCCCCGGTGCCTAGTGGTTTCTGCCCCCTTGGGGGCAGATTGACCTAAAATTGGCCAATCTGCCCCCAGGGGGGCAGAAATGGTCTAAATACAATTTGCCCCCCCAGGGGAGCGACCCTTGCCTGATGGGTCACTCCCCATCTCTAAAAAAAGAAACAACAAAAAAAAAAACACACAAAAAAAAAATTGCCCTGGCGCCTAGAGTGTTCTGCCCCGCCCCCGGGGGCAGTTCGGCCTAATAATAGGCCGATCTGTCCCCCGGGGGGGCAGAAATGGCCTAAAATAAATTTGCCCCCCCAACCCCCACCCCCCCCCCGGGAGCGACCCTTGCCTACGGGGTCGCTCCCCCTGCGTGACATTGGCGCCAAAAAACAAATCCCCGGTGCCTAGTGGTTTCTGCCCCCTTGGGGGCAGATTGACCTAAAATCGGCCAATCTGCCCCCAGGGGGGCAGAAATGGTCTAAATACAATTTGCCCCCCAGGGGAGCGACCCTTGCCTGATGGGTCGCTCCCCATCTCTAAAAAAAAGAAAGAACAAAAAAAAAAAACACAAAAAAAAAAATTGCCCTGGCGCCTAGAGGTTTCTTCCCCCCCTGGGGGCAGATCGGCCTAATAATAGGCCGATCTGCCCCCAGGGGGGGCAGAAATGGCCTAAAATAAATTGCCCTCCCCCCCAGGGAGCGACCCTTGCCTAAGGGGTCGCTCCCTTTGCATGAAATTCACGCAAAGAAAAAACTCCCTGGTGTCTAGTGGTTTCTACCCCCCTTGGGGGCAGATTGGCCTCATCAAAATAGGCCAATCTGCCCCCAAGGGAGGCAGAAATGGCCAAAATATAATTTTCCCCCAAGGGGAGCGACCCTTGCCTAAGGGGTCGCTCCCCACAAAAAAAAAAAAAATGAAACAAAAAAAAAAAAAAAAAAAAAAAAATGGTCCCTGGTGCCTAGAGGTGTCTGCCCCCCCTGGGGGCAGATCGGCCTAGTAAGGCCGATCTGCCCCCAGGGGGGTCAGAAAAGGCCTTTTAAAAAAAATGCCCCCCCTGGGAGCGACCCTTGCCCAAGGGGTCGCTCCCTTTGGTCAATTTCAATGAAAAAAAAAAAAATCCCTGGTGTCTAGTGGGGTTTCAAAAGCCGGATTGCAAGCAATCCGGCTTTTGAAACCCTCGGAGGGACTTCAAAGGGAAGGAAATACTTTTCCTTCCCTTTGAAGCCCCTCCGGGCCTCCCAAGTGATTGAAAAAGAAATGCTTTTGCATTTCTTTTTCAATCGCGCTGGAAGCAGAGCTTCCAGCGCGACTAGGGAGGCCCCTGTGACAAATCAGCGCGCGCTTGCGCGCTGACGTCACAGGGGGGGGTGGGGGGGGTCGGGGGTGGAAGGGGAAGGGATTCCCCGGTCAGCCCTGACCTGGGGGGGTGGGGGGGCGTCCCTCGGGAGGAGCGCTAGCGCTTCTCCCGAGGGAAGCATTCAGGACGTAATGGTTACGTCCATGGCGCCACACGGGCGCTGCCATGGACGTAACCATTACGTCCGTGGCGGGGAAGGGGTTAAAATATGAGCCTAAGTATAATGTCCCTACAACCTTTGTTTTTTTAAGTGAACTTCTATTTTTTTTTTTAATTATATTTCCTAACTATAACATCATGTAACCTTTGTTTTTTTCAGTGAATTTCTATGTTTTTTTTTTAACATATAGTAATTTTTATTACTAGATGTTTATCCAACCACATTGCGCACGGTTGAAGGCTGTGCTTGGGGGTGGTTGGCACAGGGCCTAGCCTCTTGCCAGGCCCTAGGACCAACCCCCTATAAACACCCAACCTTGCACTGTGCATGGCCTTCACCCGTGCACAGGGGAGGTTGCCTGCAAAACCTGCCCTGCAGCAAGACCCTGCTGCCTACACCCCCTAACCACCCAAACCCATGCTGTGCACAGCCCCTAAGATGGGAGTTGGCCGCGGCCTCTCTGGGTGTGAGGATAGGTGTTAAAGGGTGTATCTGAAGGTGAGAGCGGATGTCAGATTATCTGTGTGGGTGTGAGAGTGCGTACATCAGTGTTTTAGTGGGTGCATAAGTGTGTGCGTGGGTCTGTGAGTGGGCGCTTGAGGGTGTCAGTGGGTCTGTGACTGGGTGCATGAGTGTCTGAATGGGTCTGTGAGTGGGTCCGTGAGTGTCTGAGTGGGTCTATGAGTGGGTACATAAGTGTCTGAGTGGGTGTGTGAGTGGGAGAAATTGAAAGAGAGACAGAAAGAGAGAAAGAAAGTGAGAGAGTTGTTTAGGCTATAATATTTCATATACTTAGAATTAGATATTTGTGTTTGATTAAAAAAAATGTTTTTTTTATTTTTTTTAAATATAATAGTTTTGTATATTAAAAAAAGTAAATGAGTCCAGCTGGTTTCGAACCCCCAAAGCTCAGCCTGAAGGTCTGTGACCTTCACACTGAAGTATGTTATTTTTTTTTTTTTTCATTTATGGGCTTTCTGAGACCGCAAAGGAGCCCTCAAGGGCTCCCCTCTGGTCAAATTTATTTATTTATTTATCTGTTTTTAAAAAGAAATTAAATAAAAAGCCCTTATGGGCTACCTGGCATGTGTGTAGGGAACAGAGATGAAAGCTTTGGGTTTTGACAGCAGGACCAACTTTACAAATCTCGCTGTCAAAACCCAAAGTGGTTGCTGTGGCTTGGAGTCAGCTGCAGAACTGCAGCCAAGCCACAGCAAACAGCTATGTCCAGGAGGTGGACCGCGCACCCCCTCCTCAAATGAAGACATAGACCTGGGGGTGGTGGTTTCCGGGGCAGTGTGGGGGGGGACACAGGCCCTCCTCTTATTATTATGTGAACCTCCCAGGTAGGTGGTGGTCCCCGGGGGCAGTTGTTATATTTAGGTTCGTGTTTCCATAGATTTTTTTATCAGTTTGATTCAATATATTTTTTTTAAACAAAAAATGGGGACTGGGAGATTATTGGTCCAGTGCACAGTCTCCCGGAATGAACCTGTTATATCAATATAAGTACACTGTTCCAAAAAAGAGAGAAGACAAGAGAACTAATTAAGTTCTATTCAGCAAAGGCGAATCTATGCTGGGTATTTAGGAGAACCCTCAAGCACCCACTAGGGTGACAGGTATCATCATTGGGCTTACTCCTCGCCAGACCGGTGCTGCAATGCCTGGCGGGCCACCCAGCATTCTGGGTGGCACTCAACCGTTGTCAAATTGCCAACAAAGAAAGTCGGGATAGAAACTGACTAAGAAACGGAGAGTATAGAAAAGAGACAAAACTCTTAAAATTGGTTCTGAACCAAAACCATCATTTTAATGAGTTAGAAACAAGGTACAGGCCAAGATTAAAACGGGAATGGAAAGAGTGTTGATGGAAATAATGTACCACTGCACTCTATAACTAGGGAAGGTAGTTTACCTAATCCTACATGGTCAACATGGTTCGCGTCTGCGGTCGGTCACAAAGTGATCCTATGACGCTTCTTCAGGACCCATAAAAAAAGAACTTGTTATTAAACTACTTCTCCTGTGTATCAACAATTAATCAAGTGCAAAAAAGTCACTTACAAAATGGAAGACAGAGTATGTCTAAGTCAGTTGGTCAGTACGGTCGCCCATCCCATATTAGAGATTGGGCTTCCTAGGTCTGCGCTAGCATCAACCAAGGAGATAGTATTGACTGACTCCTCGGAGAATCAGGAAAACTGCCCCGTGCCGCGCATATAACTGATTCAATATATATACATAAATATATAGAGATAATTTCTTTTTTTTTTTACCTAGTGGCAGTTGTGACTAGGTAGTTATAGTTAGGACCTAGTTTCTAAATAAACATTTACATGCCTACATCTTTGGCGCCCCTTGGCAAATTTTCACAAAACTTTGCCAGTCACCTCAGTTGCTGTCTGGAAAGTATTGGGGCAGAGAAAAAGGGGGGGGCCCAAACCACTTTCCCCATTCATTTTTCCATAGTGATTTTGAACAGCAATAGCGCCGAAAATACTGATTAAATTACACCAAATTTGATAGTAAGATAGGTCTTGGTCCAAAAAGCGAACCTTTTTGTCTTTTGCAGTGAATTTGTTTAACTTTTTTTGGTAATTAACAGGGAAAAAATAGTTTATATAGGGACGCGGATCCGGTGCGCATCCAACACGGACTGATGCAAATCCGCCAGCCACACAGAGGAATGTGATTGGCTGGGTGTAAGCTGTTCAGAAAGTTGCAGCCACCATTCTATCAACTGACAACGGTCCTGGGTAATGGATTTTCTTTGAGAAATGGGTAGAAGGGGTCAGGGTAGAGGTATTCTGACCCATGAGGATAATGTATGGGTTTGTAAGGGATGAATGATGAGTTTAAAAAGGTTAAAACCTCCTTTTTTTCTGATCCTGGATCCGTGTCTCTGTCATTGAGCTCAGTGCGGACCCCTGTGCAAACCTTATAGCCCAAGGGAGGGAGGGGTCCCTGGGGCTGTGGGGGAGGCCATCAAGCCATCACAAGATAAAAACAGTGTTTGTGACTGGGAATTGTCAATTAAAGTTGGCTGATCTTGTGTATTACCTGCCAATCACAGGGCACAAGGCCCCTTTCACACATCTATAAATATGAGGGGTTACCTACAGTAATCAAGTCCTGCCACATGTATGTAGTCACTGTGTTGATGTTGGTATATTTACAGTACAGCTGCCAGGAATCCCACCTTCCAAATATATAAATATATTATAATATATATATATATATTATCTAAGGGTCAACTTTAGAGGTTTCTGCTGATAGGTCTTGGTGTACCTTTGCCCTGCTCATCACTGAGAGCTGTACTTCCCACCTCCCACAGTGCCAGGAGTCTCACCTGCAGAGTGTTGCCTTGAGGGGGCTAGGGCCTGCTCCCACAGGTTGAAAAGTGCTTGTGTAAACTGCCTGTGCAGGGCATTTCTGCTGAAACTACTGGGGCACCTGACCACCTTGGACCTACATCGTCACTAAGAACTGTATGCCCCACCTCCCATAGCACCAGGAGGCTCACCTGCAGAGTGTTGCGTTGAGGGCCAGTGGCCTGATCAAAACGCGCTGAAAAGCGCTTGTGTAAACCAGCTATGCGGTGCATTCCTGTCCCTGGGACCTGGCCCACCCGAGGGCTTCATTTGTTAAAAACAAGCGTGGGAGACTGTCCTTGTTATTTTTTTTTTTTAATTCACAGCAAAATTCGCAATATTTGCAAATTTTGCTGTGAATTCTTAAAAAATGCTTTTTTGCCCCAGGACCAAGGCTAGGGACTTAGGGTATTGGCACCCTGCCCTCTTTCCTCTTTTTTTTTGGCTTTTTTTGCAAGGGGGGAACCCAGCTGAAGTTGAGTCCCAAAATGGCTGCCAACAACTTCTGGTTGAAGTGATGGCAGCCAATCATATTTCTGCACGTGATCTGGACTATTTGCAAAGTATTTGAGCAACTAGACATGCAAACCTGGAATTTATTTAAAATCTCGAAAACTACTGAACTGATTTACACCAAATAACCAAAAGCGTTCTTTCTAGACCAAGACCTACCTTTCTGCGAAATTTGGTGTAATTCCGTCCAGAGGTTCGGGCTGTTGTCATGTCTAAAATATCAATGGGAATTAACATGGGAAATGCACTTTTTTCACCCACCCCTTTTTCTCAGTCTCTGCTTGACTGATCACCCGGAAACTTTCCATGTCCAACAAGACCCTAGGGGATACTTTCTTAGGAAAATTTCATGAAGATTCGTCAAACAGCGCCAATGATATAGCCAAGTCAAAAAAGGCTTTTTCTTTAAAAAGCTGCAGTGCTCTGATTCCCTACCAACACTTCAAACCACACATGCAGTGCACAGAGATTAAATGCTTCAGCAAGCACAGAGCTGCTGTCAAAGCAAATCTGTGCTTGCTGAAGCAGTGGCACTGCAAGGGAAGGCTTAAGGCTACCCCCACAGTGCCTGGTAGCCCATAGGAGCTTTGTATTAAAAAAAGGGCTCCATCACTGTCCCACATAGCCCACAAAGGGCTAAAAAAAAAAAAGAAACCCCCCATAGCTCAGTGTGAAGTTTGCAGACCTTCACACTGAGCTATGGGGGTTGAAGTCCAGCTGGACTCATTTCCTTTAGTTTCTTTTTGTAAAAAAATAGACTTTAAAAAAAATATGAAATACATTTGTTTGTGAAATCCAACAAAAATATCTCATTATAAGTATATGAGACATTAAAGCCTAAAAAAAACCTCTCTCTTTCTCTCTAACTTACTCACAGACCAACTCAGACCCTCGTGCACCTACTCGCAGACCCACTCAGACCGATGTATGCACTCTCACACCCAGATAGAAAATCTGACAGCCACTCTCCCCCCCAGATACACCCTCTCACACCTATTTTCACACCCAGAGAAGCTGCAGCTAATTCCCGCCGCACACAGTGAAACGGCTGTGCACAGCATGGGTTTGGGTGGTTAGGGGGTATTGGCTGCAGGGTCTGACAGCAAGCCAGGTCTTGCGGGCAACCTCCCCTGTGCTTGGGTGAAGGTCATGCACTTTGGATGCTTATTGGGGGCTCGCCTCAGGCCTGGCCTGAGGCCAACCGCCGCCATGCGCAGCAGTGGTTGGATTAACGTATAGTAATTCAAATTACAATATGTTAAAAAAAACATGGAAATTCACCGAAAAAAACAAAGGTTACTGGGATGTTATAGATAGGAAATATAATTTTTAAAAAGCAGAGAAATTCACTTAGAAAAACAAAGGATACAGGGAGGTTATAGTTAGGCTCACATTTTAAACGTACAAAACCATATAAATTCACCAGTTATAGTTAGAGTTACTTCAAGCAACTATAACTTATGCCCTAAGGTAACTATAACTCATGCACTCACCATGCACTGCTAATTAACCCACAAATGATGACAATCATGACATCTTTGATAACATCATTGATATTATCATTGTAATATTTGCAGTAACATTTTTGATGAAAAAGCATTAGATGCCATGGCCCCACGGACAGAGTGTGCCCCAAAGAGTGACACATCAATTCCATACTCTCCAAGCAACTATTTAACCCAACGAGCCAAAGTTGTGGAAGAAACCGAGCAGAAAGGTTTCTGCAAAGAAACGAGTAACTGACCTGTGACATCTTTAGAAAACACACAAGTACAATCATCGAAAGCTTTTAGCATTGAAACACACACTGGAGAAAAGCTGGATAGCTATTAAAAAGGGACACAGTTTTGGTATATCTGGAGATAGTGAAAGACACACCCAGTGCCTTCACATCCTATACCTGTCTGCAACTTTGCCAATAACTGCTTACCAGAAAAGTCCTCACTTTCAGGCAAATCCTGAATAATTCTCAACATCACATCATCGACTCACAAAACTGAATATTTGGGTTGAGGGGAATGAACCATTCTAATACCAGGAAGAAGTTTACAAACCAGAGGATGTTCTCCCACTGGTTTACCATCCAAATACTGGTGTCCTTCAGAGACAGCTGAATGAAAATTATTAATAGTTCTGTAAGCCAAGCCTTGGCTAGCTACGTCTGACAAAAAATTTACAATTACATGAATTCCTGCCCCCACAAAATCCACACTCCATTCACTGCACCAAGGAACCCATCTTCACCATGCTGCCTTGTATTGTTTGAGTAGAGGGAGACCAAGGTTGTGACAGGAAAAACTTTGGGTTTTCCAACACTTCTGGCACTTGCCAGCTTCTCCTGAAAGTATCCATGGCATGAGGGACAAGAGGCCCTGAACAATTAACAGATGGGGAAGACCCATCGGAGCGAATGGTTGGGAAGGATTGAATCTGAACTGGATTATCGCACGATAAGGACATTGCTATCGGAAATCAAGGGTGGGCCTTCCAACATGGCGTCACCAAGCTCACCTCTTTCCTGTGCCAATGTATTTGGGAGAGGACTCTCTGGATCATAGAGAAGGGGGGAACACATAGAGGAGCCACGTCGACAAAGACTGGAGGAAGGTGTCCAAACTCGCTGCTAGATGATCTGGCCTCCAACTGAAAAAGATTGGAAAATTAGTGGACAGGTGAGAGGCGAACAGGTCTATGGGGATGGACCCCAATGCCGGAAGACCGGGGGTGAGCGTCCAATCGCTGGCATTGCGTGGGAAATGAAAATTCCAATCCAGTGTCTCATTGGAGTGACCCAGAATATACTCCACCATGACTGATATCTGGTGTCTGAGACAATATTGCCAGAAGTCTTTCACAATCTCGGCTAGAAGACATGATGTTGTTCTCCCCAGGTGATTTAAGTATCATGCTGCTGATACATTGCCCATTCTGAGGAGAATACAACAATTTGCTTCTGGGGCAAGTTGTTGCAGCTGGGACCACCCATTAATTCACGTTTGTCATATCTGACCAATGGTTGGGTAAAAAGGCTTGAGGGCCTTAATTAAAGTCCTGTTCATGCAATCTTGCATGTGGTTACCCTGTGCTTCCACCAATCCCTTTTCCGTTTGGTGTTCATAACACACCTCATTCATATCCTGATAGAAATTCTCCTCATGAGTGTAGTGCGGTATATTTGTTGCAGAGCACAAAGGGTGGAAGATGCCCTGGGAGTGGGGGAAACAGCCCCAAATGCAGGTATTGTCATTGTGGTAGATACAATTACTGTTAGACAATAATCTCTGTCTCACACAGACCATAAAATGTGGAGGGAGCCACCTACTCAATTCTGTGGGCAAAGCCATATTACGCTTATACAGCCCAGTCGGGCGTTTCTAGAGACTGTTGCAGTTGCCGATGGTCGCTCTCTCTCTCTGCACACAAAGCCGATCAGAGCTCTGGAAAAGCCCAGATCGGCTGGTGCGCATGTGTGAAGACTGCAAATGAAAGAGGCCGCTGTCCTCATTATGGGCAAGAAGCAATGTAAAGTACCGCTCAACTCTGGTAAGTGCAACAGCTTTACAATATGTTAAACCTTTGAGCGAAGCGCTCTAATGCCGCATGCGCTGCACAATAAACAAATGCCGATTAATGCACAGAAACAAATAAAGGATGACATTTGCAGCAGCAAAGAAAGAGGAAGGACTATTGTGACAAGGACATTTATACAGCAAGGAGGCTATATGATTGAATGAGACATTGGGCTTGTACTCAGGGATATGTAGTTTAAAGTTTTCTTAAATGTTATTGTCTGCTGTGTTTTTACTCAGAAAAGAAAGAAATAGAAGCATAATCCGAAGCCTCCTGTTCTGCCACAGAATTGAAATTTGCTCAAGTAGCAGAGCATTGGCAAGTTAATATGTAGCAGAGCATTGGCAGGTTAATATGGCGCACTGCATGGAGACTGACTCCAGTACCCTGATCTTGTGTCCTGACAGGGATTTCACCATTGTAACTGACATGATTGAAATGAAAGGTGCATACATTTAACCTGTTTGACAGTGTCATCAGTCTAGTGATGATTAATTTCCAGATGCACTATGCAGGGTTCCGCAAGCACACCCGTCAAATGCCTCTGGAGCTCCTTCCGACACTTAGGAGATATTCTCAAATTGTACTCGCTTTTGCATAGTTAACATTGTGCTTTTCTGACTACAGGTAGGGAACAGGTGACCCTGCCATCAACCGACCCAGGACATTCACCTTGCTCCTGTTGCAGCAGCCACCACTAGTTATCCAATGGCGGACGAGCAGCAGTTGGAGGGTGCCCCTATACAAATGTGCAATCAGAGTCATTTAAGGCATGCCCTCCTGACCCCCCACCCCAGAAAGTGACCTTTCTCTCTGTTCTATCTCTGTCTATTCTATTTCTGTATCTAAATCCCTCTGCCTCCCTGCCTACTTCTATTTCTGATTCTGTTTCTCCATCCAGTGTCCTGAGCAAGGCATATTTCAGCTGTGTTTTTTGTTACCCTGTTAAAGTTTAACACGAAATGTAGTATTGTTTAGCATCATGCAGGCATGAATGAGCAGGAATGGGTAACAAAATTCAAATTGTATTCCATACAAGGGCCCCAAAATATGTCCTACCCTGCGCCCCTAAAATCCTTACACTGGCACTGTTCGCAATGGTAATTAGTTAAACATCTGTGCACACTCTTTGGGCCACTTCATTACGGAACCTTCAGATTGAATCAAGGTGCATCACCAGAAGAAAGCGCCGAGCCACAGCCTCAGCTGCGCCTTCCTCCCTCTCGGCCAAGCCTTCATGCCACGCACGTGTCTCTAACTGCCGGAAATTATTTCAATACCAATGTCATTTTCAATGAACACTCATCCAAGTTATCTGCTCAGCGCTCCATATTAGGAGAACCAGAACTAGCCTTTTTAGCGTTATCCACGATGCCTTCAGTGACCCAAAGTTTATACCATTCACAATGGATTCCAATCCAGGGCCGTGAGCACTTTATGTGACCTCCTTCCAGTTTATTGCTGTTCCCAGGACACAACTTGCAAATATACAAAGCAGCAGGCCATTACAATCGGATTTATGTCCAATAAAAGCCCTCTGAGTGTACGCTGTGGAGCTGCAGTGTGCTGATGGTTTACAGAACAGCTGAGCATATTTAAAAATGAATAAAAAACAAAAACAAGATGTATATCTGTGTCTTAATCTTAATCGCACAGCTGCTTTGTTATCCACAGCAAAGCCTAAACCCCACTATGGACACTGGGCTGCACCATGACCTAACATGGCCCACTTCTAGCTACCAAGGCCCAAAGCATAAACACCTGGATAAACTAAACTATGTCTGTGGGAAGATATGGCATGTGATGTTCCACATGAGTCAAGAGGGAGTCGTCTAACTCCCAGTGCTGTGAGATACAGCTATTTGAACACAAATTGGCCCTATTAGTGGAGAGTCTGTAAACCTCTACACGTGTAACTTGTGTGTGTTTGTACTACGCCTAATTCTCGAAAACGCTTTGCAGTCGTAAATTACACTTAAGCCAAAACAATACTGACATTTGACCATTTTATGCGAATTCTGTATAGTGAATCAAATGTTACAGCCCTTAAGAGACAAATATGGGCTAAAAAGTTTGGGAAGTTTAGCCTTTCACCCAGCAAGTTCGAATTTTCATGTCATACATGAACCCTTTTTCTTTTCATGCAAGAAATTAGTTTGAAATGACCATGTAATCTCTAACACTAATTCATTGTGTAGTAAGCAATCAAAGCCAATAGTGCTTTTGGGGAAAATTCAAGCCAATGCTCTCGCAAACTCAACTCGGCTTAAACAAACAGCAGTTTGGGGGATTGCAGAGCTACCCCAGTATGAGAAAAGCTCTAAAACAACAGAGTACCCCACAATGGCCATGACAATGGGGTCGGTTCACTGTAGCATCTACACAAATTTGAAAACTGGCTAATTTTAACGAAATGTAAGAGCCTAAATAAATCCAACCTAGTGCAAACGCTTCTGAATGGCAGTCTCTGTGTGGCCGATTTGTTTCGCTCTGTTTTATTTTTTGCCCTTTTTGTGCTCGACAGGCTGTAATCTATCTGTGGGCTTTTAACCATGCCCACTGCACGCCCATCACTATCACTCGTTCATGGGCTTGCCTTTCAAAAATCCTTTGTTATCATTGGTAAATGCTTTACGTTTGTCCCTCCTTGGGGCCGTTTGGCTACTGCCCTGGACGTCAACCCCGTTACATAGATAATTGCATGATTGCTGATACGTTTGACTGCAAATTAACTTTTTTTTCCTTTTGTGCCTCTCCTTCGTGCTCATGCTGTTAGCATCCATGGCGCTTTAAATCTGCTCGCTTATGTCAATTGTTTTACTGTTCATTTTCAATTTAAGTGTCAAGAAAAGTCCAGTTAGGAGTTTACAACGTTAGCAGCTCTAACTCGGGCAAATGTGAAACCCATTGTATTGCAAATGCTTGTTCTGTCAAGCGGTTAGAACTGCATCCATCCGCTTCCTCCTCCTCCTGCTGGCTTCCCCTTCTTATTCTAGTTTTTGCACCCGTCTCTTATTCCTATTGTTTGTGTCCTCTCTCCTCTCTGTTTCTGTAATCCTAACCTCTTCCTTACCCTCTTAATGTTTTTGTTGCCTCCGTTATCTTCCTGTATCTTCTTTTTCACCCCTAACCTAGGGTCTACAAGAAGTAGCTCATGAGCAATGAGTAGCTCCTCGGCTCCTAATAAGTAGCTCACGTACTTGGACCCCATCACAGTATGCTTTTCAGAGGGCCTGGAGGTTCAGCAGCACTCATGTCCTTTCACAACACTAAAGACACAGCACTGCTCAGCTCTAAAGTCTAGGAGTGGCAGCCAAAGAAGCCAATGGCAGAGCCCCATATACACATACTCAGTATCACTGATACTGGAGGGCCTGCAACCCAACAGTTCCTCCTGGTTATTGGCTATGGTGCAGGCCACCATGCTATCAATCATAGAACCTGTGTGAGAACAGGGCTCAGAAAAGATAGTGCCAGCAGAGTGATTTGGATGCACTGCAGGAGTGAGGGTGAAAATGTGCAAGCCAGATTTGGAAGCACTCCAACCCAAGAAGAACATGAAAAACATAGCCTGAAGTGGGAACAGAGATAATGGGCTAACTGGCTGTGCTGGGGGCATGTACATTAGTGTTTTTATACACATATTTGTGGATGAGTATGTCAGGTGTGGGCTCCCTCCTTGGCAGGCAGAATTTCTCCCTGTTGTTCACCTTGGCATTTGAGCAGCCACATATGTGTAGGCCACCCTTGCCTATGAACCATTTCATTCACAGCTCTAATCTTTCCAGGCATATTGATGGTTTAATTCTGCATAAAGGTGTTCCTGACAAAATGGTGATCATTATGAATACACTTTGAGCATCCATCGCATCATTGTGGACTTCCCTGCTCTAGTGCTGGCACCCACTGGCATAATGGAGGCCAGTTATGCCATAATTATGCCACATCTCAACATAGTTTGGACATTTTTGGCAAAATGATATCCAGCACTGACATAATTCTCAGCATTTTTGGCATATTGTGGCCATCCTTGTACTAATTGTGTCTATCCTTGGAATCACAGTGGGCACCACTGGCATAATGGTATTGTTTTTTGGTGTAATGATGGTCATTCTTGACATATTGTAGTCAACCTAGGCATTATGGTGAAAAGTCCTAGCACAGTGGTGGTTCTGTCATAATAGTAGCCATCCATGACATATTGTGGGCAGTCTTAAAATTATGCTGGCTGTCTCTGCCATCTGAAGATAATGTATGGGCATGTGAGGACTATTGTATTCGTTTGAGGGAGTTTTAAATGTGAGCAATTAATGAAAATGTGAAGCCTTTTATTGGGGACTGTAGGATTTGGAGAGTTTGATTGGGGGGGGTGAAGACCTGTTTCATGCAACAACCACATTCTCTGCCAGGGTAAATCACAAACATGTCTTAAATAGCATGTGCTTAACCCTCTGGTAGTGTAGCACAAAAAAGCTTAACTTAGAGGCACTCTGTTAAGTATATATGCAGCACGGAAACAGAAATAAAGTGGAAACATAACACAAGAAAATCCCACACCAACTTAGAAAAATTGAGAAAACTTTAATAAATAATTTGATACCGGAAAGACAAAATCGAATCGGTTCAACTTGGGTGATGAATTGTTAAAGTTTTCAGTAAAAACTAGCGCCTAAACGATCAAAGTGCCAACCATGGGCATCCAGTCCCATGAGATTGGGACTAAGTCATAAGTTATGGGCAACTGCGATGGAGTGCGGTTTGGATACACTGATTGGATTGGGCGCAGTCTCAGTTGAGCTCAGGCGTCAAGAGTGAGGGCAGTTCTCTGAGGGCACAAGACTCTGGGAACAGCCGCGCACACCCATCCTGGCAGGATGGCTCATCCTGCCAACATCTAGTCTCCTTTCGTCTCACTGTCTAGGAGGAATACACAAAGACCAACTACCAACTATTAACAGTCATGTGACCCAAGACACTTGCTGCAGGCAGCAAACGGTTAGGACAAAAAATTGTCAACTTTCAAAAAGTGTCATTTTCAGAATTTTGACTCAAAATCCGATTTTAGAATTAAAGAGGATTTTAATTTACAGTACACCAAATAGGGCATTTCTACTTGTTCCCAATCCAAAGATAGCACTTATTAAATGTAACAAGGCAACCCAATATTATCCTATGGGAGAGGTAGGCCTAACTTGCAGGAGTGAAAATCAAATTTTAAGAGTTCTTCACTATCAGGAAGTTAAAGCTTACAAGTGCATGTACAACCTTTTAAAGAGACTGTACGTTCCCCTGCAGGCTTTTTAGGGCCTACTTTAGGGGTGACCTACATATATTAAAATAGATGGTTTAGATTTGGAAAAAGATGTATTTTTCCAAGTCAAATTGGAAGCTTAAAACTGCTTAAAGACAATGGTAGGCCCACTAGTAGAATTTAATTTACATGCACTGGGTACATGTAGTATCACTTTACTAGGAACTTATATGTAAATGAAATATGCTAATCGTGTGTAAGTCAGTTGTACCAGGTTTAAAGGAGTGCACAAGTACTTTAGCACTGGTTAGCAAGTGCACAGAGTCCAAAGTGCAAAGGCCAACAAAAGTATATTTCAGAAAACAGGATGGGAGAAGGCAAAAACGTTTGGGGAAAGACCACACCAAAGCTGTCAAGTCTCACGGGCTAAATATGTGTTTACTAAAAATCTAAACTTGTGTTTTGAGGGGAAAGCTATGGTAGCTCCCCGTTATAGGTGTGAGTCTCCGCCGTTCTTTTTGTCCTTTTTTATTACACCAGTATAGATTTATACAATATATATATCTATTTATATATATATCAATATATATATATATATATATATATATATATATACATATATATATATATATATATATATATATATATCTGTAAATATATATATATATATAAAGAGAGAGAGAGAGAGATATTAGGCAGTAATTCTAGCATAAGAGGCACCCATAGCATAAAGACTGGCATGAGCACATGTTTTGCTTTACTGCAGACTACGAAGAAATACACAAATACTGAAAGGAATTTCTGGTATGCAACCCTCTCAGTCTGAGAAATACATTTAGCAAGGCACTTTACAAGGTTTGAATAAGAAGGTCAATTGTGTACAACATGAGTGCACATTTGAAGAAGTCATCGCAGTGAAATAAAAGTGTTCTGCTTTTACTTTACACTGAGAGGATTCACGAATAAAACAAATTCCACCAATGCAGAGCTCTTAGTCTGAGTAACATATTTATTAAAGCACTGTTTCAGGTTCGGATAGAGGAATCATGTAGGTCAAATGCAGCAACACGAATACACTTCCAAAAATAATCACCAAAGTAGAATAATAATGCTCAAATAAACAAACAATGAAAATACACCACGTTAATCATGGATTATATATTTGCATATACATTGATTGCATATTCATTCACAATGCAAAGCTAGAAATAATAATAAAAAGTATTCATCATCATGGGGCTTGCTTGCTTCATCTCTTTGCCAGCAACAGGTCATGAACCCAGAGAACTACCCTCAAGGGAGTGGCAAGCAAAGGTGTCCCCCTCCTGCCATAGTTCAAAATCCACAGTCGTCTAGTTTCCTCCTCTTATTTACTTTAAGCAAGCTGGAGAAGACAATTCTAGAAATCCCCTCACCTTCTGTGAGTTGTTCAAACGCTGGCCGTATCAGTCAGTGTTGGCAGAGCACGTTGGAGATTTGGCGATATCACAAGGTGTGCTCCCAAGACCAAGCTGTTCCCTACCGTACCATAAACATTATCCTGGTACATCCCTATCTGACTCACACTCCTCCATTTATGTTCTAGCCCTTGGTAAGAAAGAGCACTAAGAGCGAAAACATGAGCGAAAAATACATTGCATAACTTGTGTGCAGAAAAATACTTGCACCTCTACCGTGACGTGGCTGAAGCTAAGTGAAGCACAAAATGGAGTCTGTAATCAAAATAGAGCTGGTGACAGTGTGCTGGTGGCCACTAATGTGACAGTGTGGGAAGCTAAGCTAAGCACAAAATGGATTCAGTGGTCAAGATGGAGAAGTGGTTAAATACAGATATCATTACAGCATACTAAGTGCAATTCTTGGTCGCAGGAGATACACAGCAAAGTGCTAGTGCAAGGCATACTCTACATAATTCTTGGCATGAGGGGAGCCTATGGCAAAATAGTGGCAGTGGCATATTTGAGGCAATTCTTGGCATAAGGGGCACCCAGGGCAAAACAATAGTGCTGTCATACAAGAGGTAATTCTTGGCACACAGGAAACTCATGGTAAAATACTGGTGCTGGAAAATTGGATTTAATTCTTGGAAAAAGGGCCACTATAGCAAAATGTTGGATTTGGAATGAAGTACATTATTCTTTACATAAAGAGCACCCATTGCAGCATGCTTGTGTTGGCACTCAAGATATCATTCTTATTATATGAGACAACACTATGCTGATACTAACATATTGGAAGTATTTCCTGCCATTAGGAAGGACAACCAAACAGGGCTCGAAAAATCTACTGACCACTCCCTTTGGCCAGTTTTATTTTATGAGGTCGAGCTATTTTTAGATTCTACTCGACCCTTCTGGGAGTGGACAAAGAGGAGGTGTTTTGTTCAGTCAGAATCTGAATTAGCAATTAAGATGCCTTTACATCTTATTCTTGTCACATTTGCTCTGTGTTCAGAGACAAAGATCAAAAGTCAGTTTGTCTTCTTGCAATGCAAATACTTTTCCTTGTGACTGCAGAGTTCCAGGATTTTCTAAGGTGAATTGACCTATGTGAAATGAAAGGCTTTTGGTATCAGGTTTTTCCTAACACATATTTATATAACTAAGTCAACTTTACAAACATTTCAAAATATATTTCAGTAGCTGTGAACAACCATTTTTTGTACTTCTGTGTGAAGAAAAAAAAATATTTTAATAGGATAGAAAAAAAAAGTTAGAACACTTTACTTGGTGATGTGAAAATGATCAATGTTTTCTGAAATCTATTTTTTACAGATTATTGTTAATACACTATATAGTCAGTAAAGCTGCAAGTTAGTGGGAAGATTTGTGGACATTTCTTGGAAATTTACTGTCTGTAAATGACAGTTTGCTAACAGATCATGCTTTAATAGTATATTTATTTAAAGTGAGTGTTTAAACATAAACTGAGAAACACTCCTGCTCTGATGGCAAAGCTGTTAGTAAACTAAGAGGCAAGTCATGCATGGATCATGTGTACCCTATATATGGGCTAGATTTATTATATATGGATCAAATGCTGAGTGTATTTAACCAAACAAAAGAGGATTTTTTTACAGCAGAAATGCTGAAATCATATATTTGAAGTTGCACTCATATGTGAGAATGAAGAAAAAGATGCCTGTAAAATACAATATTTGCCTAGGATCACACAATTGGAGACCCGTTTCCGGTTCAAGTACTTTACAGTTTGGTCGAGTAAATCATTCAAGCTACTCGACCTGCAGGCCTAGTAACATTTTTATGATTTTTCGAGGCCTGAACCATGTCATATGGATGGGGGCAGATAATAATGACAAAATACTGGCCTTGAGGCACTAGAGATAGTTTGTCTCATGCGCTTTACTCATGGTATATGGATGTAGTCAATGGCAAAATTGTTGCACTTGCATATGGTATGTAATTCTTGGAATAAGGAGCAACAATGGCATATGGGGTGGCACACTATGAAATACTTTGATGAGTGTCATTTCAGAGCCTATCTTTTTTGTGAAAATTGTGTTTTAAAATACACTCTTTGGCCCCATTTTTATGGAGACAGCTCCTATCCTCTAACGCCACTAGAAGAAGTTAGACTTGCTTACTGACAAAAAATAATTATTTTTAAAAAAATTACAAACTTTTCTTAGGCAGAAGTTTTAGATTAGATTTTTTCAAAAATGAAAAGTTTGCATTTGATCACAAAGTGTATATTTTCAGAAATGAATAATCTGACATTTGGAGACAAGATGGATGCACGTTTAAAATATATTTAAAGCTGATAATGGAATGATAACTCACGCCCTGTTGGGGTGACACATTGTTGATGTTTCTTTGGTTCTAAAGGAAAATGTTGTTTATTGCTTTAAGTTATTTACTCACATAGTGGTATTTTAGATAGTAAAGCTTTTTATGACATTATTAATGCCAACCCTGCCTAATAGTTAGGAGAGGTAATGGACATTAATCCTGCATGTGTTGGCCACTAAAGTAATCTTTCCTGATGTTGAATATTGTAACATTATAATATTTGCTAGCAGGTTGGGATTTGTTTCACTGACCTGAAGTATATTTTCTGAGACAAAAAGGTTGGCGACCCCTAAATTAAACCAGTGACTTTATTTCTACTACATCCCAGTTAGACCTAACAGCCCTAGGGTGGTCATCCCCCAATTTTCTGCCTGCCTCCCTCCACTTTTCTGACACAGCTTTTGCTGGTTTTAGGACTCTGTGAACTTGACCACTGCTAACCAGTGCTAAAGTGCATATGCTCTCTCCCTTAAACATGGTAACATTAGTTCATTCCCAATTGGCATATTTGATTTACCTGTAAGACCATAGTAAAATGCACTACATGTGCCCAGGGCCTGTAAACTGAATGCTACTAGTGGGTCTGCTCCCTTGGTTTGCCCCCAACATAAGTAGCCCCTTAACCATGTCTCAGGTCTTTTATTGCAAGGCCTTTGTGTGCAGTTTCACTGCCACTTCGACTTGGCATTTAAGAGTGCTTGCCAACCCTACAACTTCCCTTTTTCTACAAATAAGTCACCCCTATGGTAGGCCCTAAGTAACCCATAGGGCAGGGTGCTATGTACGTAAAAGGCATGATAGGTACATGTGTGTTTTATCTGTCCTGGTCGTGGAAAACTCCTAAATTCGTTTTTCACTGCTGTGAGGCCTGCTCCTTTCATAGGATAGCATTAGGGCTACCCTCATATACTGTTTGAGTGGTAGATTCTGATCAGAAAGGTGTAACCAGGTCATATTTAGTATGGCCCAAATGGTAATAGAAAATCCTGCTTATTGGTGTGGTTGGATTATATATTACTATTTTAGAAATGCCACTTTTTGAAAGTGGGCATTTCTCTGCACCTCAAATCCATCTGTGCCTTTCAGCCTGTCTCCAACCCACATCTAGGCTGGGCTGGTTGACAGCTACCTTGTGCTTTTCACCCAGACAACCAAAAACACAGGATACTCAGTCATACCTGCACTCATCTGCATACTAAATGGGTCTTCCTGGTCTGTGAGGGTGGAGAGTCTGACACTTACATTTCAAAGGCTAGTGGCCTGCCCTCACACAGTGGACTGACACACCCCCTACTGAGACCCTGGCAAACAGACCTGTACTGAAAGTGGACGTTGTACACTTCAAAACCACTCTTTGAAGTCTCCCCCACTTCAAAGGCATTTTTGGGTAAAGAAACTGGGCTCTTACCCCATCAACCTAGACACTTCTGGACCTGAACCTGCAACCTGTCAAGAGGAACTGCCTGGCTGCCAAAAGGACACATCTGTACTGCTTTGCTGAGAAGGGCTGCTGTCCTGCTGTTGCCCTGCACCCTTCTGCCCTCTGACTTTGCTGAGAAGTGCTCTCCAAGGGCTTGGATTGAGCTTGCCTCCTATTTTCTGACGTCTCAGGGCCAAAAATAGTTCATCTCTTCAAGGAATTTCTTGTGCGCCAAAAATCAATGCACAGCCTGCCAGAAACGATGCACAGCAGCGGTGCAACGGAGAAATCATTGCACAGCCAAAACGGAACAACGCAGCCCGACTTCCCGAGTGAAGAATCAATGCAGCGCTTGCCTTCCGGCTGGAAATTTGCTGCACAGTCCAGATCGACGCACAGCCGAACCAGAACAGCGCAGCCCGACTTCCTTAGTGAAGAATCGATGCAGCACCTGCCGTGCGACAGAAAGTATGATGCATCACCTACTGGATCAACGCAATGCCTGTGACTTCATCCCGCACGACCAGGATTTCCACGCATCATCCCTGGGCGTCAAAAAGATCCCTGCATCCCAGTGAGGAACCAAGACTGCGTGCCGGAAATCGACGCAAAGCCCCTTGCAGCGGGGAAAGAAACGACACATCATCTGTGCCGCACTAGAAATTCCGACACACGCCCTATTTTTCCACGCATCTCCTCCTCTGCGGTCTCCATGCATGTTATTTTTGATGCAAAACAGGTACTTTGTGAAACCAAGAGACAACTGTTGATTTCAAAGATTTAGGACTCTTTTTAATCTTTCAAAAGTGATATCTCAACTTGTGCTTATTGAATTGACCTTAATTTAACCTGAAAAATATCTTATATTTTTCTAAACCTATGTGTGTATTTTGGTGGTGTTTTCACTGTATTACAGTATGGTTTATTGCACAAATACTTTCCACATTGCTTTCTAAGTTAAGCCTGACTGCTCAGTCCCAAGCTAAGAGGATGGGCACAGGATAATTTGGATTGTGTGTGACTAGGATTGTGGTCCCTATTTGGACAAAGGTGAATACCTCTGCCAACTAGAGACCCAATTTCTAACAATTCCCGTTATGTTTTTGTGGGACATCAACGTTTCCATTTTAAAATCCCCATTCCCTGTGCCCCTTAGCTCTGTATGCTCTGCCACGATTTCTTTTTAACTCCACACACTAACATTTTTTAGTTACCTTTTCCTTTTTTGGGCATCCCATTAACTGGTACTTCTTCTCTTCATGATCTCAGTAGTCATAGAAAATAGAGCGCCTTGACAAGTGAGTCCTCTTATATTTTTACCAATGTTCCATATTGTTTGACGGCTTCTAAAATGTTAGGAGCGGTGAGAAGGTTTTGTTTTACATAGAAATATTTATTTCTTAGAATTACTGCAGCATAGAGAGTTACCATCATGGTGACATCAGGCTTGTGTTCTCCATTTTGGGATTACATTAAAGCAAGGTAATACCCTTACAGACTGTAGAAGAGGTGGACAAGCCCAGCAGGGTTCATGCCTGGACCAGTCTGAATGCCTCTCTCTGTCTCTGTCCTTCTGGCACACGGACCAGCGAGCCAAAACAGAGCCTTTACACCTATTTCTGCAGTACTCCCACCTTCCAAGCTGCACCTGCATGACTTCCAAGTCACTTCACCAACTGTCCAGCCCAGGCAGGTCCACTCATTGCCTCAGTGCTACAACAATTAGGTGAGCAGACTTTCTTCTTGATGCTCAGTATGCGCATTTGCAGTGGTCAGCATCATCTGTCGACCACTGAAGCACATGTCCTCACTTTTCATCATGCTTTTGTGTTGGGCTCAGACACAGGAAACTTTACCTGTGGGTGCCCATAGCAGTGGTCAACAGCTTGGCAACCACCACCCAGTTTTTCCACAGCACATGCAAGCTCTACGGTGAAGTCTGCTTCACACCAGAGTTATTCAAGGGGTACACTGATGTTTTCTTTCACAAGGCTGCAGCAGTCAAAGGCCCCACGGGCTCGAACCTCCCACCTGCAGCAACCATAATCAGGTTGCTTCCTGTTTCTTGCGCCCAGCACGAAGTGAGTGAAAACTAAATGAAAACAGGATTATTTAGGATAATTAGATGTGAAGGAAGCATAAGCTCATCTACAGTGAACCCGCCATTTCAAAGGCCTGTCCGAAGCTCCTCATTCAGGTCAATCTCTGCAGGATGTCAGGCAGCAGTGTTTCCTCAGCTATGGCCGAGGAGTGATCCCCCTCCACAAGCAGCAGTAGGTTCAAAACTTTAACAACAGAAGGATAATAAGCTATGTTTATTATCCTTCTGTTGTTATAGAGGCAGGACCAGGGGGGATGACGGGTATGAGGGGAGTGCACTGTGCACTCCTCACAGTGCGCATGTGTTTTTGGCTGGCTGTCTCGGGCCAGCCAAACACACATGTGCGCTGTGCTCTCTCCAGCCAGGTACTGTGTTGCAGGCTGCCTGGGAGCGCCCTTGCTGGGTACTCCACTCAATCCTAACGCTGCTCTGAGCAGCATCAGGATTGGCTGCAGGGCAGGCTGGGAGACTGTGCCTGCCTGCAGTGACCTGAAAAGAGGAGTGCCGGAGCAGGTACGTTTTTATTTTTTTATTTTATTTTTAATTTAAAGTTTTTGTTCCCCCCCTGCACCCAGCCCCGCCCCTTTAACACACAGTGACCCACAAATGATGTCAGGCCCCTTTATTATTGTTCTGATAATCTGTATAGTTGCCGAAATTAAGGTGTGGACCCTATTTACTGTTTGTAAGACCAGTTGAAAGCACAGTTATTAACATTAACATGCATTGGCAAAGACCTGTCAGCTTTGCCAATGATTTTAGCAATTCTGCACAGCATGTCTGGTGCTGTATAGCATCGTTAATAAAGAGAAAAAAAACAGCTTGGAGTTCGGCTGCATCATTATGTGTGTGTGCCATAAGTGGGCACTCATTAAAATGACATAAACTTTTTTTTTTTTGTTTACTTATCTGAGTTGAATTGGTAAACAAAAACAATTAACAGCACCGGGTAGAACAAAAAAAACATGGGTAGGTGAATGAATGGAGGTGAGGGGAAGCAACATGCAGGGAAGAATCACGGAGGGTGTGAAGCCACAGGAGAGCAGTGGGAAGCAAAGGAAGGGCAGGCAGAATCAACATGGTGTGGAAGTGAAATCAAAACTGAGGGTGTGAGGGAGGGTGTAGGGAGTGAAGCAAATCAAGATAGAGAAAGGTGGAGGGAG
Organism: Pleurodeles waltl; assembly: GCF_031143425.1. Classification (NCBI taxonomy): domain Eukaryota; kingdom Metazoa; phylum Chordata; class Amphibia; order Caudata; family Salamandridae; genus Pleurodeles; species Pleurodeles waltl. Next base: position 823,019,894 of record NC_090436.1, read on the forward strand.
CTAGAAGCGAACGAACAAGAGAAAGCAATATGTCAAGTTAAAGCTCACAGAGGAGCTACTCAAATGACGAAGCTGGTGAAAAGTGAAATCATACATAATGCGGCTCAAATGTCAAATTTGTGGAAAATTACATTTATAATGTTATGATAAGAAATGTGCTTAGAGAAGAAGGCAAACAAGCTCAGTGTTAAACACATGCATTCGTCGAATGTTTATGAAAACAATGTGGGCTGGGAGAAGTAAGAAAACAAAGAAAACTGGTGAAACGCATGTACTCTCATGGAGTGTTTTTAGAAAAAGAAAAAAATATTTCTGTAAAGGAGATACTTGTGGAAGGATAATGGAGCCAGTCAGAGAGATGTTGTACAGGCTATGGTCGATGTGAGGGACAACCCTAGATGGAACGGCTAAAACAAATAAAATCATCAAATAGCAAGCAGGAAAATACGAGTGACAAACAATCCAATGGAAAGAAACGGAGGGGGTTCCTTTCCAGGTCAGCTATCGACGTGTCCCCAATAGGTTTCCTGCCTCCCCATATTCTTAACTTTCTACTTTTTTCAAGCAAGACAGTGAATCAATGTGATACTTTTTATAACACTTTTTTGTTGTTCTTCCACTAAAGCTGCATAATAGTACAGTAATCATATATGTGCCAGCAGTCCTTCCGCCCCTACCTCAATTTCCAGAATCATTAAGCAAACTGTGTATCATGATATAGGAGCATGCCTAATGCCCCACTCCCCCCACAAATCAACCTTGAAGTTAACCCTATCTCAGTCGTCAATTGGGTCCAGGGTACCCAAATAATATGTGATACTTAATATTTATTGACAATAGTGTGTTAATGTAGTCTATTAGACAATACAAAGCATTTCCATTTAATGGTAAACAGAAGAGAGGATATATTATTCGAATGGCTATAATGCACATTGTATATACAGGGAATCTGTGTTCAATTCCTGCTTGCACTACTTGTCTTTGATCTAGCCAAATCATTCTACTTCACTGTTCTTTTTTTTTGGCTTAGTGTCATATCCAGTCGCGGCTGCTACAAAGAAGGGGTGGGGACTGTGAGGGGGGCAGCGTTTGGAGCATGGGTGCGGGGGGACAGTTAAATAAAAAAAATAAACTTACCTGCCCCTCAGTGATGCGCCGCTCTGCTTCAGCTGCCTCGTCTTCTCTCTCCAACCAATCACAAAGCTTCTTTCATGCTGTCACACAGCATGAAGGAAGCACCACGAATGGCCTGAGCGGGCTTAAATGGGGCACTGCACTTGGTCTCCATCCAGCTGTAAAACACAACTGGTTGGAGAGTTTCTAAGTGCGCATGTCAGTTAGGCCGGCCTCAGACGGCCAGCCAAACTGACATGCACCATTAGAAGTGCACATACCACACCTCCTCCACTTGATGTGGAGGAGGCTGGCCCCGCCCCACTCTACAAAGGTGGAAAAATAAAGGGATACAAAAATACTTTTATTATGCCTTTTTTCTGCTTTTTAGGGTCGAGTCTGCGTTGCATGTGCTTGCGCATGCGTATCGCAGCGAGACGCTTTAGTTATTAGAAAAGGGCTCAGAGCCCTGTCGACGTCATGTCAGTGTGTTTGATTGGTTCGTGGGCTTGCCTAGTAAAATCTGCTTGCTTCATTAGTGGAAGGCATGCACACGTCATGCCTTTTCCGGTGGTTAGCCCTCCTCGAGCGCAGCGACCAAGTACAGAAAACATGCGAGGCTCGCTGTTTTCTGTCAGATCGTGGATTACTTTTTCTCTATTTTCCTAGCGCGATTTCGCTTGGCAGAAGTCGAGCGCTTTACACATTTAATTTCACTTTTTCGGGTTACGTACATAAAAGCACTTTTGCCAATAGAGGAAAAGTCAGGCTAGGAGTTTACAACGCGATCAGCTCTAACATGAGCAAACGCGAGACCTGTTGCATTGCAAATGCTTGTTGTCATTGAGGCGACGCTCCCCCACCATAGCAGAGAGGCCAAACCTGCTGAATTGTAACCAGGCAAAGCATACAATATTCACAATATCATGCAGATTTTCATGCATTAAACACCAAATTCTATATGTTATTCCACATATATTCTTAATAGATGTTATTTAGCGCACCCGATAAATAATGCTCCCCCTGGTATTGTCGCGTAAACTCTCATTATTATAATGAGACAGCTGGATTTGAGTGGCAGAATCACCTGCGGTGTGGGGGACTGAGTCTAACCCACTACAGGTGACACCTGTCGGCCTAATCTGGATTTTTGCTCCGGCTAACTAGCAGTGCCTCATCTTCACCCAAGAGCAGGGATGTTTGGGCAGCCGAGCGCATGACACAATTGACTCCTCAGAGAAATCATGGTCACTCAGATCGCATCTCTCAGTTACATTAGTCTAACATATGCAAGGACAGTCAGAGGCTGTATATGTTTCAATAAGGTTTTAATGAAGCAACTGCACCTTAGAGAATAAAGCATGTACTGCAATTACCAGGACGATGTAGCTTGACAGAATTAAAATTGTGACAAGGAGAGTAAAGCACAAAAATAATGCTACCATGTTGTCACTAGTATCATTAAATTAATTCCTACCTATGCTATATTAGAGCACAGCATGTTAAGCTCTAGTTCTGCCCTTCAGGTTCCCCTGGGAAGACATCATCCCTCATACCTGGACAAGAGGCCTGAAGTCTGCATAAGCAGCTGTAGCGCAGCGTTCAGCAATCAGCATACAGTCTTGGTCATCTGGCTGGAATCTCCCTCTAACGTGTATGGGACAAATAAGTGTTTTTATAATAAAACAGCTGATGTTCTGAGAAAAGGTTCCTACGTAAGGATGTGTATGTTTCTATGAATATTAGAGACAAAGCGTTACCATGTTTACCGGCAACCTATTTTACTTCAGCCTTGAGAGAAGCACAGAGTGAAAGAAATGTCTTGTTTAAGAACGCAGTGCTGGCCTAGGCAAAGAACAGATAGACAGAGAAAAATAAAACAAGACCGTAAATGTGGCTGTTGTTAAAATAATAAACAAAGCTGAATAAAATATATCTAGGTTAAAGTGCACCAGCGGCAGGCCTAGTGTGCTAAAATAATGTGCATGGAGCTATAACTAAAATGGCTACACAACACCCTCCCCTTGCCTGTTCAAAGCTGGTCCAAAGCCTAATAATATATAAAACTACTAAAATTCAACCTAAGATATATATAAAAATGTCAATAATGACAAGTCAAAAAGACACTTGAGCATATATGAAAGGACAATTTAAAAATGTTAACTTCTGGCATAAAAAAAGGCCGAATTTCAAGACTCAGAGTCATTTTGGAAGTTGCCAGTCGAATCTGGGATAATTGAAGACAGGAAATCTTCCACGTCGGCAGGTGGTAAAGTGAGAAACTCATCGCCAGAAGAACCAGGGAGCATTTGTGTTCCAGAGCCCGAGCGTCAGCCAAGGCAGCAACATGCCGTAATGTGCCCAATAATAAGTTCAGAGCTGCATCTTCCATGAAGGGCAACTCATAAGCAGCTTCCCATTGCAAACGCACCTTCAATGCGCATGTCTGGTAATGAGCCCTCAGTGAGAACATCAACAGATCAGCGTCCAATGAAAGCAAGTGCTGTGTGGAAAGACAAACTTTCAGTGCATGTTCGAACGAGCACCAGAGGCACTGAAACACGGGCTGCACACAATACAAAACCAGTCTGAATGTCAGAGACCAGTCACACTCCAGTTGCTTCAAAAGTGTTACTCCGAAGTACTGCATCATGCATTCACAACACAGCTGCACTGGTGGGAGCAATTTCATTCCTACTTGTTGCAGCGGGACAGCCATTGCGCAAAAAAAGTAGCAATAGTAAAATGCCACCTATTATAGCCAAAGTTATCGGAAATCCCCTGAAAATACTGGAGAATATTGAGTGGATGGCTGATGGCATTAAACTGAATATAGAGGAGAAGGTGTGAACGAAACCAGAACCAATAGCCTTAAATAAATTTGCTATTCCAGTAGTATTGGACACATTAAATATTCGTCCCACGAGCTCACCAAAGTGTCTTGGAAAGTTAGTTCTTAAAAGGGACTGTATCTCTGCAGATGACCTTGCCACCTGAGGTGCATAGGTCTTGCGTGCAGATGTGAGCGCCACATGTTTTTGGAACAATAAAGCCTTGAGTCTGCTCAACTTGTCAAAATTCACATTAGAAGTAGCAATATGGGGCCAAATCTCAGCTACTTCTCTCTGTTTTGTAGGAGGAAAAGGTGCGTTCCCGCAGCATTTAACAATCTTAGAGACCGAAACAACATAAACTATTCCGGCTCGCATCCCACAGCAGTTTTCTCCATTGAGGAGAATGTAGCTGCCATTTGAACGCATCTGGAATGCAGTTACTCAAGGGGACTGGAACTCCCTTCAGATAACAAGCCAAGTTTGCTGCTGAAGCATTACACGCCCCATGCAAGGACAGCTGTTTAGAAACCATCGAATAGCTGACAGAAGTCTTGCATTCACTACTGCTAAGAAAGACCTCTTTCTTGCCACAGAGTCATTTGTACGAGAAGGGCAGCTCCCACACCTCATGGATGTAACTATCTCCCAGTCTTTCATATCTGCCTACTGGAATGTGTTTTAAGCAGGATGTGAATTGGAGTGTTGAAATAGACAGATTATTGAACCTGTGCATTAACCACTCAGCAGATGGTATTTCAGCCACAGTAAAAGGGAACTTTTCTAACTTTTCAATATTTAACATGACATATGTTGCTTATTTCTTAGCCATTAGTTGTTGTTGTCATGTTAAATTAAATGTGAAAAATATGTCCCTTGTGCTAATATATTGCCAGGGAATGCGACCTGCCTAGTATGTTTGAAGTGTCCAACCCAACTGCATAATGGACCTTAGTTGACTCTGTTCATGGTGTAATGAAGACATATCACTTTGCATTATGTCTATTGCAGAAGAGACGATGTTGTTGAAGGTGTATATCCAGTCGGACAGGGTATTAATCCCATTATCTACAACAGCTAATGCCGTCTGTAAGTTTTCCTGGTCTATTTACCTTAACCGGGCAGCAGCTTCTTGTTGGGAAAGCTTCCAAATTTCATTATAGACTGCGTATAAGAAGCGCTTACTGTGTTGTTTTCTGGGGCCTAACAGGAAGTCCTGTAAATCAGTGTGATTAGACAGGAGACTGAGGTGTTCTCTAACAGCATCTAGTGAGGAACTCTTCAACCATTGCTGGCATAGTTTCCCTACACTGCATGTTGTTACGCATAGAGAGGGTCCGGCCTACTAGTTCTAAAATCCCCCGTGGAGTTTATAAAACATTTATTACACCCATTAGTATCCATTGGCCACAATAACCACCCGCCACAATGTGACAGTGAAGAGTTAAACGTGGCATTCTGGACCCATTCATTGAGCTGATCTTCAGTTGTATTTAAATCTTTTGCCATTTGTAACATTTTGCAGGGGCAGGAATACTGGGCACATTCAAATCCTTAATCTGTGCTAAACCTAAACAACTAGTTTGTTGTACAGTTTCATTTAAAAATATAATTTGAACAGGTATTAGGCATGCTCTAAATAAAGCTTCCTTCCCCCTTATTTACCAATTTCTAGTTCCCCACACATTTTTTGAGTCAATCCACTTCAGCCAATATTCATAGCCTTCCATAGCCAACCGGGAAAAAAAGGAATCTGAATAAATGAATTTCGTATCTGTCAATAATATATGTACATTTTCCATTGATGGCAATTTAAAATAATATGACTCAGCATTTTTAACATCATGCCCAGAACAATTAGCAAACCTTTCCGAATAAGTTTTAGAACTCCTTTATGGTGGAGCTGGACAATGTTCCCATTGTGTGTAATTACTTTCTCTGTGAATGAAATGGTGCCCATAATAATTATAGCAAAACATATCACCATAATTCTCTTTGGATTGATAAACATCATCATTTTCAAATACAGTATAATACTGCAATTCAGTCACCATGGAATCAACTGTTTTGACATCCCAGTCCTCAGAAACAACTGCGTGTATTATTACATCGTTCATTGAAAGTTTAAACACATATGGTATTTGAATGACCTCCGTAGGGCCATATATATTGAATGTGACTTTATCCCAAACAATCCCATCAGGAATTGGTATAGCAGAAATGTTCACAAAAGACAAGTCTCTGCAGACTTTGTGAGAAGAAAAATGGGGTTTTAGGACCTCGTCCACCAGTTCAACTGTTGATCTTCCAGGAAGAAAATGACCATGTATTAATAGAAAGAATGTTATGAGCCTATCCAAGGGAGGAAAGCTAATGCAGTCAAAGAAAGCCACAGATAGTTATATGGGAAAATAAAGTAATTTGTTTTAAGTCAGCTTACGTGTTTTGGGCAGTTCAGCTGTAGAAGAGGCAAATGAGTCCAACAAAGTGTAGTTGACATCTGCAAAGTATCCAGAAGCAGTTTGTGCAAAAGCTGGAGCCATATTTGTAGGAGGAGAACTGGTAGAGGTCTCCTGTGGTGGCTCATAGTAAATGAAGCCATCCGTCTGTGCTGAAGTTGTGTCAAATCGATCAGTACTTTCAGTATTGTTTGTTGTAACAGATGTTAGTGGAACTAATGCAAGATCATTTTCCACATCCCCAGGCTCAGAGAGGTTTTAGTGTTGCTGTTCAAAACTTGAGGAGGAGCGTCTTGGCCTGTAGTGAGAGAGATTCAGAAACCACTGGCTGCTCCTCTGGGTCTGCTGTGCAGAATTGGCCACATGGTGTAACTTAACATTGTCGATATATACAAAACGCTTTTCTTTAGCACCAGCCAACGGTGGTAGAATGACAGTTCTGGTACCGTGTATTCCCAAGACTGGGACTGGTGCACGATAAGAAGGACCAAACTCTTTTTTCACAGCAATCTTTTCACATACTAGATCCCAACTTTAGGAATCCAGCTGGTAGGTGTTATTGGTACATGCTTAATTCCTGTGGAGGCAGCACTGCCAGAAGCGTTGTCATCACGGAACTGTTGTAATTCCTGCAAGACAGTGACAGGTTCATTTATCTCAAAAGGTGTTTCTGCCACCTCCGCCCCAGGAGCATCAAGATCTGGAACATACATTTGAGTTCTGAACAGGCACCCTAATAAAGTATCACCCCCCAGGGACCTTCTAGGCAGATTGTTAAGTGCTCTCTGGACTCCATACAGGTGATTAAGCCAACTACGACCGCACCTAAGACTCTGGCGGTTAAGGACTGCTTTAAGTCACGATTTCATTGCTTCATGATACTATTTCCCTCAGGATGAAATGGAGACAAGTAATGGAGTTGGACCCTTAAAAAAGCCATGGCATCCATGAATGCCCTTGAGGCGCAAGCAGGGCCCTGGTCTGAGTGGAAAGCTGCAACTGCATATGTACTGATAAAGACTTGCAAATCTTTAAAAACAATCCGAGTGTCAGCCTAGCCTTGTGCCACACCCATAGAAATTTGTAGCAAGAGTCAACAGCGACTAAAATGTATTTGTATGCACTGTCCGGTGTTAGGGGACCACACTGGTCCAAGTACACACATTGTAAAGGTTTGTTGAAAATTAGGAGGGGTGTCTATGGTGGGCGTTTGTCGGTGGAAACCCCAATTGTTTTGGCAGATGTCACAACAAAGGACATACTGCTTGGCCTGTTGTATAGACCTGGCCACCAATAACATGCTTGCAACAATGATATTGTAGCCGCCACACCAGCATGGGCAAATGCAACCCCCTCATGCACTGCTTTAATCAACTCTGATCTTATGTCTTTGTTGGGAATTACTCGAACCCCCACACCTGGTATCTTTACTTCAGCTTCAAGGCAGCCTCCCATTCAGTACGAATATTTATCTGGAAATGCTTTTAGACGGGGCGTGCTTTCAGCTGTAGGTTTCACTGCATCCCATATGTTATCCTCTGGTTTCACTGCAGAACTGGTTACTGCAGCCACAGCAGCCGCAGCTACTGCTGATTTGGCGGCTTCATCAGCCAGTGTATTTCCAGCAATTTGTATTCAAACGCAATGGTGTCCAAGTGTATGTACAACATGGACGTTTGGTAACATTTTCTTCAGATCCGCTACTTTCCCCCACAGAAGTCCGTGTTTGATGGTGTTGCATTTAGAATCTCTGAACCCATTCTGGCGGCAGTAATTCAGGTATTCATTGAAGGACTGAACACAGTAGTACGAATCACAATCAGAGTTAGCTGTGAAGGATCCTTATGTTCCAGTGCCATCACCAGAGCCTTTAGCTCTGCCAGTTGTGCTGTGCAGTCCCCTAGGATTTGCGTGAATGTATTTTGGGGACAAAATGTATTATCCTCTATATAGCCGCTTACGACTGCGCAACCAGTGGAGTAGTGATGCTTTGTGCCAATAACAGGTTGCGCTGAGCCATCGGTGTACATCACTCTTTGATATTGATCACTAGGCAGTGTATTTGCTGGAACTGGGTATTCTAGTTCATATTGCAAAAATTCTTGCGTTTGTAATTTTGGGTTGAAAATGTGGTCTACATCAGTGGCTGTCAAAGACGTTGCCAATTGAATCTAACGTGGATGTAATGCTTTAGCGTTAGGAACGCTGGCTGTGGAAACAGCCTCAAGGGCTAGGATTGGAGAGACAACAGTAATGCGTTTGCTTGGGCTAGTGGTCTTTCTTTAATGACAGCCATCTGAACAGCAGTGAGAATTTTCTCAGTGGGAGAAAAGCGTTGTTCTGCTGCTGAATACAAATGTGATTTGTATGCAATTGGGACTGTCTCACCCTCATTGAAAGTTACATAGGTGAAACCAATGGCACCAACGATAACTCTGATGACCAGATGTTTTTTGTTGTCCCTTGTGTGTAGGTGTTGTGCTGCAAGCATGTCTGTTTGCAAAGCTCTGAAAATGCGTGTGTTTGGCTGTATAAAATTTACTTGAAAAATCACGACATATTAAGTCATATAAAGGTTTTATGCGTGATGTATAATCTAGAATCTAAGTTCTGCCAAAATTTAGGAAAGCGAAGAGATTGGAGTTTTTTAATTGTATTTCGTGGTTGTAATTGGGCGCATGTTTCCAAGAATTGTGGTGCTAGGCTCTTTCCTTCACTTGATAGCTCGTAACCCAGAAACAGGACGCTAAGGAAGGCTATTTTTTTTTAATTTTTAATTGAATTTGCAGCCGAACTCGGCAAATCCCACAACAATGCTGGCTACCCATCTTAAATGTTGCAGTAATTCATAATCCGTGAGGTAGATATCATCTACATAAGACAATGCTTCAGGGTCAGTGTCGTGCAATAGTGAAGTCATTCAAGCTGCGAACAGTCCTGGACTGTTCTTGTACCCCTAGGGTAAACGACAAAAGTTTTCTGAGAGCCTAGTGCGCTGAAACTTGTTAAGTCTCTACTTTCAGGTGCTATATTTTTGCAGAAAAAACCATTGGAAATGTCCAGTGTTGTTTTGTATTTTTTGCCACTGTGTTGTTCATGAGTGCTGTGCTATGTGAGTTTTGTAGAGCGTATGTGCGTGTATGACTGTTTATATGTCTGAAGTCTAAAACTATTCTGTACAAATGGTCTGGTTTAGCTACTGAGAATAAAGGATTATTCATTTGTGAGACAGAGGGCTCAATTACGCCCTGGTACTCCAGTTGTGTGAGGATTTCCCTCACAGGTGCTTTTGCATCATGTTTTATTGGATACTGTGGTTGAGGTTGATTTTTAATAGGGATTACATGATAGGGGGAATCTTTATCCCATCCTACATGGTTGCAATATCGCCTGGGTCCCTGCGCCAATGCCTAATCGATGGCGTAGGATTCTGTGACCTCCTCAGGAACATGGGGCGAGAAAGAAGGTTTGATAACATCTTCCCCATATGGGCATTTACAGACAAATTCAGGTGGCTAATAACTTTGGGCCAGTAGAATATCATATATATTTATGACACGGTCCTGAAAGATTGCATCTATTGTGCACTTAATGTCTCCTTCTAACTGTAATGTTACTTTATACACCCTATCAGGCGTGGAAACATGCATGTCCGCAATTTCTACTTGTAGGAAGTCATCAGTTGCTTTCACCTCCAGATGCTCTAGAAGATTCTGGCGAACTATTGTGACCTCTGCCGCGCTGTCTAATAGCGCTAATGCCCACTTCTTGTTTTTCAATAGATCCCTCTTCTTGAGTGGCATGTCGAACTGCAACTGCTGCCATCTTTTTCTTTTTGAATTGGGGTTTCTGTTGGGGAAATTTCTCTTCTTTTTTAACAAAAAATTCTGTTGAGCGTTGTGATTCCTGTCTCGGTTCACGTACTCAGTTCTTCGCTGTGACCATCCACCTCTCTCACTGCATTTTTCCAGTGAGTACTGAAAGGAACGAGATTGGCGTGTATCAGTATATTGATATCTGTCAGGCGTTTTTATATTATCTCTATTTCTGAGATTATATCTATTCTGTGGGGTCTCCGCATGCGGAGATTCTCCCCTTTCTTTTTTAGGTGTCTGTTGTTTTTTGTCCCAGCGTTTCTTAGTACCCTCAGGAGCTTGCTTGGTAAAATCTTTGCTAGATTTACCCAGTAGCTGTGGTTTTGTGGGTCTGGCCCCCAGACTATCTCGCCAATGCTAGAGTAGGTCTCCGCGATAATCTTTGGCAGCTCACGTTATTGATCCTGTGGAGGAACATCCCAGAGCCACATGCGCACCGATAGTGCAACTGCTTCCCCTTTAAGGTTACTTAATATAATTGAGGATACTGTGGTAAAGTTGCCCATTAGTTGCATCACCAAGTCCAGGGCCGGGGCAGCCCCATATTCATCTTGAATTTGTTTCAACACTTCCAGTAAATTAGCAAGTGTCAGTGTACCGTGTGTGGTAGTATAGAGCATGGCAAATACCATGCCCCAAGTATTGCAATTATCTATTGTGGGAACCATCCGAAATGGCAAGCACATCGTTAACATTCTATACTTATCCTGAGGTCCCGTATCTGGAAATACTACTTCCAGTGCGTTTATTTTTTTAGCTAACCAAAACGTAATTTCTTCCCGTTTGGCGGGTACCTTACCCATGATCGAATGTATATTCGCAGGATTAATGCCTGGCGTTACTGCATGTGGTTGCGCGAAGCAGTACGTGCTGGATTTGTAGTTAATGTCTGCATTAGAAACTGTACTAATCGTCTATATATTGCTGTCAGCTAAGTTCGCTGCAGTAGGGTGAGGTGTATAAGTGGCCAATAAAGGCCAGGTAGGACCATCATTACTTAGAGGACCTAACCTAACATGTAAAATTGTATGGGGTAGGGCGCCATAAAGCCAGTTATTATGTTCTTGATAAAATAGAGGTATTTCTATATATGCATATGCTCTATATTGTGAAGGTGCATTTGGAGGTGTATAGTGATAAAATGTATGTGTATTCCCATAAGCTGCTGGAAATGTGACCCAAGAATAAAACTAAATCTGTTCTATAGGCTGGGTGAGTCGCAACAACAAATGTAATTGGACCCCCCATGGGCCGTTAGGCCATGTGCCAATAAATGTGCAGGAAGGGCTGGTCGCATATTGACTGCAATTGCTACCTGTTTTGGATTCGCCATAATGAATTGTAAGCTTTGTTCAGAGATAAGTACACCAAATGGGGACTATCCTTTTAGAGTTCAAGCTTGAACAACCTACAGCGTTAGTTAGGTACTCCCTACTTAGCTGAGGAGGAAAATCCTCAATACCACGGACGTCTCCGTATCTAGTACTGAGGTGTCTTTGTATGTAGTGAGACAGAGATACTCAGGAGCACCCAAAAATTAGAGCCTGACCAAACGATGGCAGCGCCATGTCACGTAGGCTCTCATTATTCTAATGAGACTACTGGATTTGAGCGGCAGAATCACCTGCGGTGTGGGGGACTGAGTCTAACCCACTACAGATGACAACTGTCGGCCTAATCCGGGTTTTTTGCTCCAGCTAACTAGCAGTGCCTCATCTCCACCCATGAGCAGGGATGTTTGGGCAGCTGGGTGCATGACACAATTAACTCCTCAGGGAAATCGTGATCACTCAGATCTCATCAGTTTCTCTCAGTTACATTAGTCTCAAATATGCAAGGACAATCGGAGGCAGTGTTGGAAAATGGGTTATTGGTAAGGGCAGGTAAGTACCAACACTTAGCAATAGGCCACTAACCTCGACTTAGGTCCAGTTAGGTCTCAATAAATTAAACCCAGCTCAACCCTTGGTATCTTGGCAATGAGCGACAAGGCTTAATTTAGGAGACATATGTGTAAAACATTTAAAAATCACAAAACAGTAAATAAGTAAAACACAAAACACTATAAAAATCCAACACCAATTTATACAAATGGATTATATTGTTATCTTTACAATGACACCACAGCTAATAAAATCGGATAAGGGGAACCGGAGATATGAATTTTAAAGAATTAATGTTTTCTAGTGCGTAGAAACAAAAAGCGCCAATCTGGTTATCTGGTCGCACCTCGACCGGGTCAAAGTCAAAGTTTAAGGCTGACCGCGATGGAGCCCGGCTTGGCTACAGCTCGTGGGAGACCTCGGTCAAAAGTTTACCTTAGGACTTAGTCGTTTTTCTGGAGATTTTCTTCAGCGGGACCAAGTCGCCAGTCCAATCCGAACTCCTGGAACTCTTCCTCGGATACGTGTCACAGGAGCCCTGGTGGTGATTTTTATCTTCGGACTTGTTTTTTTTTTTAGGTGAAAATCCTTTGACCGGGGCAAACCTGAATCTTGATCCGACATCATTGGAGCCCTCTTCGGATAAACTGCCTAGGAGGTCCTGGTCAACTTCCTACGTTCTGACTTAGTCACTTTGTCAGAGATTTTCTTCACCGGGACGAACCTGCAAGTCAGGCCGGGCTGAGGTTGAGGCAAGCCAGCTAGAGGTGTCGCGGTGGGTCGGTCCCTTTATGGAACTTTTTTCCAAAAGTTCTCCAAACTTCTCCAAACTTCTGGATCTTCCTCCAGATGTTTCCTTAAGGGTCTTTTGAGGTCCACAGCTCACCCAAGTTTCCAGAAGCTCTGAGATGCTCCTTGAGGATGCGGACCACAACTCCCAGAATGCATCTGGCACAAACTCCTTTTTGGCCATTGGGCAGTGTTCAGCTGGTTGGTTTCATGGGGAGTTGGTGCAAGGGACTCTGGTTAGCAAGTTTTCACCTGTAGCAAACAGGGAGTCCCTCCGTGCACCAGTTGAAGCCAGGCAAAGTCCTTCTTGTTGTGAAGCCCAAGTGTGAAGCTGGTGCAGTCCTCTAGAGTGCAGTGTTCAGTTGCAGGTCAGGGGTCCAGCAGGGCAGTCCTTCTTCTTCTGTAGTTCTTCCTTGTTGGAATCTGGTAAGGATCTGGTAGGGATCTGAGGTGTGGGTGCAGGTCTGCCAGTTTCATCATTGCTCCTGGGTGAAAATAAGATGGGTCCTGGTTCTCCAATCAGGGGTAGGGACGTTCCCCCTGTGATGACCACTTCCTGGGAAGTGTGGTAAAAATCAATCCCAGGGAGCAACATTCCTCAAAAATCCATCCTGGCTGAAAGTGATTTTTGGAGGTTACATCTGGCTGAGCCCACCCACTGGTGTGGCTAAAAATCCTAAACACACCCCTCTCCTGCCCTCTCCTAATCTAATCAAGGGAGCAACTAATTGTCCGGGTTTGCAGGATGTGAGGGTGTTGCTGGGTTGCTCCAAATGCCCTTTCCTGCCTTTGAAGACTAGTTTGGCAGCCCTCCCCCTTCCCAGCTGCTGAGGGGAGATCTCCTCCCCCAGGCACATCTCTTTGTGTTGAGCCAGGCCACTTCACACCTCATCCAGGCAGCCAGGCCAGGGTGCCAGAGGCTGGCCAATCAGAGCAAAGCATCAAAAACACTGAAGTTGGCAACTTTTCAGGTAAAGTTTAAAACTTCTTACCTGAACAAGTTATATTAAATCCCACAACTGGAAGTTGTGGGATTTATTATAACAATTAATTGGATACCACACTTGTGGTATCTGTTACTTAAGGGGACTTTTAAAAATAAAAAAAGATTTCCCCATTCTTGCCTATGAAGGCCATTTGGGAAAAACGAATTTGGCTGCTTTACCTCACTAGGGCTTATAAAACTATTTTATAAGGTCCCTGCTTAGTTACATGGCACCCATCCCTAGGAGCACATAGGGCTCACCTTAGGGGTGACTTATATGTAAAAATAAGGTAGTTTAAGACTTTGGAACTACTTTTAATTCCAAAGTCGAATTTGCATTTAACTTTAATTTAAAAGCGCCAGAAAGGCAGGCCTGCCTTAAAAATGACACTGGGCACCTCAGCAGTGCACATATGGGGTCACTACCTATGCTTGGGTCCCTAAACCTACATGCCCTACGATAAACTAGGGACTTATAAGTAGGTTGACTTAGCCACTTATAATTAGCCTAATTTGCATACTGATTTTACACAGAGCACAGGCCCTGGGACTGGTTAGCAGTACCCAGAGTACCATTAGAGTAAGGAAAACACCAGCAAAAAGTAAAAAATGGGGGCAAAAAGTCAGGGGGCCTCTGCAATCAGCCCTGTTTTCTCACAGGCAGTATATGTTTCAAAAAGGTTATAATGAAGCAACTGCATCTTAGAGAATAAAGCATGTACTGCAATAATCAGGACAATGAAGCTTGACAGAATTCGCTACCATGTTGTCACTAGTATCATTAAACTAATTCCTACCTAGGCTATATTAGAGCACAGCATGTCAAGCTCTAGTTCTGCCCTTCAGGTTCCCCTGGGAAGACATCATCCCTCATACCTGAGTAAGAGGCCTGAAGTCTGCATAAGCAGCTGTAGCGAAGCATTCAGCAATCAGCATACAGTTGCGGTCATCTGGATGGAATCTCCCCCTAACGCGTATGGGATAAAGAAGTGTTTTTATAATTAAACAGCTGATGTTCTGAGAAAATGTACATACTAAAGATGTGTATGTTTCTGTGAATACCAGAGACAAAGCGTTACCACGTTTACCGACAACCTATCTTACTGCAGCCTTGAGAGAAGCACAGAGTGAAAGAAATGTCTTGTTTGAGAACGCAGTGCTGGCCTAGGCAAAGAACAGCTAGATGGGGAAAAATAAAACAAGACTGCAAAGCTGAATAAAATATATCTAGGTTAAAGTGCACAGCAGCAGGCCTGGTGTGCTAAAATAACATGCATGAAGCTCTATAACTAAAATGGCTACACAACAGTATCATTATTTATCAGGGACAATTAATAACGCCTCAACTCATAAAAAGGGCACTGTGTATATTTCATATTCTCCTTCCTCCTTGACAAAGAGTCAGTACACCATTATGAACTCAGTAAAAAACAGTCAAGAATCGATGCAACCAATTAATCTGTCCAAAGTTTTGGTAGGACCGACTCCACGATGTTTAAGCTCTAATAACTGATTGTAAATGAATATAGTCTGCTGGTGCTTGCAAAGGAAAAGGCAAAACATCCTGTTGGTCTCATTGGAAAATGCATCACTGGGTATGGCTGCTGCATCAGAATGTCCTCTCTCGCGACATTTATTTGGACATGGGCGCCCTGTTGCTAGTATGACGCAGTTCCTTTTAACGTACAACAGCAAAATGAGAGCGCATCATGTTCCCTCGCAACAACACATAGAATCTCTGTCTGGAAATGCTTCCATTTTCTTACGATAATGGCATTACTCCTAGTCCAACTCCCTCGCCTTCCTTTTAACCAATGA
This sequence comes from Pleurodeles waltl, assembly GCF_031143425.1. Classification (NCBI taxonomy): domain Eukaryota; kingdom Metazoa; phylum Chordata; class Amphibia; order Caudata; family Salamandridae; genus Pleurodeles; species Pleurodeles waltl. Next base: position 823,035,647 of record NC_090436.1, read on the forward strand.
GGCCTCCCGCCTCCCCCCTAGACCCTCCCTTCCCCTTTCAAAACCCCCCCCCACCCTTATCCCCTCCTGTACAAAAACCAAGCCCAAGCCGCAACTCGGACAGTCCGTACCGGGAGGGTGGGAGGGAACGGAAAAGGAAGGCGAGGGAGTAGGACTAGGAGTAATGCCATTATCGTAAGAAAATGGAAGCATTACCTCCCGTCCCTCCCTCGCCTTCCTTTTAACCAATGAGACATAGCAAGAAAACACACAGGAGACGGACATCGAGTTGCAAGACCTCTACGTAACATCCTGCACCCAGATCATCCCAAAACTACCTCATAGAGGACAAGACCCGGTGACCTAACACCGACTCCAAACTGCCCAAGTCCGACAGCCTGTAATGACGCACAAACGTCGAAGGAGAAGCCCAAGAGGCGGACCAGCAAATGTCCACCACAGACGTCCCCTGAAGCTCCGCCACCTTAGCCGCCATGCCTCTGGTAGATCTCCCCTGAATCCCTTGAGGAGGAACCACCTCTTTCAAGGAATAGGCCAATAGAATTAAAGAGGTCACCCACCGACTCAAGGAAGCCTTGGAAGGTTAATCACCTCTGCGAGCCGGACCAAAAGAAACAAACAGTGAATCCCCTTTACGAAAAGGAGCCACCACCCGCAGATACTCTAACAAAACCTTGCGTACAACCAACGAACGCAAACGGCTCGTGAAAAATCTTACAAAAAGGAAAGGAACAAGCCCATGCCCCGAATTCCCCCAACCGACGAGCCGAAGTAATGGCAACCAAAAAGAACGTCTTCAAAGATAGATGGCGCAAACCACAGACCCCCAATGGTTCAAAAGGGGCCTCCGTCAACACGTCCAAAACCAAGGACAGATCCCATGAAGGAAAAGAACGTACCGGGCGAGGAAATAAATCAATAAGCACTTGAAAAAATCTAGGCATCAAGCGCCCTTCATCCTGAAGATTACGCCATGGAGCTCTGAAAGCCTGAATAGCCGCCCACTGTACCCGAAGAGAAGCCACTGACAACCCTAAATGAGCACCGTCCCGCAAGAACTGCATCACCTCACAGATAGAAGCGCATGTAGGATCCAACTCACGACTAAAGCACCATGACGAAAACACCCACCACTGTCGACCATAAGAAAGCAAAGTGGAACGGCTCCTTGAAGCCAGTAAGGTAGAACCCAAAGCCACAGGCACCCCCAGACCTGTCAATCCCCCTCGTTCAACTTCCAGGCCGTCAAGTGCAACCTCCTCAATGACCCCAATGGGAGGCAGGGAAATTCCAGGGGAGACGGACAAAGGGGCAGAGGCCACATCCCCCCAGCCGCCATCAGCCTCAACAACGGGAACCAATTTGCCCTCGGCCAAAGTGGCGCAATGAGGATAACCCTGGACCCCAGATCCCACACTCGTAACAGAAACGCCCTGAATAGTTGAAAAGGAGGGAACGCATACAAAAGGCCCTGTGGCCAAGGACACAACATCCCGTCCACTTCCCATGCTTGGGGACACCGAAACCGGGAGCAGAAGCGATCCACTTACGCATTCCCGGCGGACGCAAACACATCCAGCACTGGAAGACCCCAAAGCCGAACCAGATGCCGAAAAAGAGACTTCCGGAGAGAGAAAAGTTGAGAGGAAGGAATCACTCTGCTCAGCAGATCCGCCCGAACATTCACCACCCCCCGAATGTACATAGCCCTGAGAGAAGGAACCCACTCCTGAGCTCACACAAAAATCTCTCTGACTAAAATGAACAGAGCCCCTGACCTGGTCTCCCCTCGCCGATTGACATAAGCCGTGGCCACTAAGTTGTCTGTGCGAACCAGAACCGCAGATCTCCTCAGGGAATCCTGGAAATGGACCAAAGCCAGGAATACCGCCCTCAATCCGCGCCAATTCGACGACCGACTCGCCTCCCGAGGGGACCAAAACCCCCGAACCTGAGCCGACCCCATCCATGCCCCCCAACCGGAGAGGCTGGCATCCATCGTCACCAACACGGGTCTCAGAGGTGATAAAGACACCCCTACCCTCAGGTGGACTGCATCCAACCACCATTGCAACTCTCTGCGAATCAATCCGGACCCTGGAACCCAATCCTCCACCTTCTCACGAACCATGTCATCAAGCACAGGAGATGGAAACGTGCCCAAGGAACCAGAAACATCACCGATGCCAAATGACCCTGCAGCCGCAACCATAGAAGAGCTCGGTGAGCAGACAGCAACAATACCTATGCTACCAAAGCCTGGAGTACACCCAACCTTGTTTCTGACCCAGTCACCAACCCTGGAAGTTTCTGAAACCGAGCCCCCAGAAAAACTAGATCCCGAGACGGCACTAAGTCTGACTTCTCCCAATTGATTAAAAACCCGTGGTTTTGCAGGACCCCCCGAACTTGGTCCACCTGCCGCAGCAACAGGTCTCGTGATTGAGCATGAATCCAAATGTCGGCCAGATAAGGATGCAGAAACACCCCTTCTGAAGGAAGCAAAGCCACCAGAGGAGCCAGCACCTTTGTGAAAATTCGAGGAGAAGATTTTAGACCGAAAGGTAGAACGCAAAACTGATAGTGGTCCTGACCCACCGCAAACCACAGGAACTTTTGGGAGGATCTTGCCACAGGTACGTGTAGGTAAGCATCCTGTAGATCCAGTGACACCAGAAAGTCCCCTTGCCTGACCAATGGAAAAATAGTCTGAACGGACAGCATGCGGAAATACACTGTCCTGATCCAGGTATTCACCTCCTTTAGATTGAGCACCGGTCGAAATCCCCCGAAACTTTCTGCACAAGAAACAAGACCGAAAAAGTGCCCTGGCCCCTTCCGTCTAGCGGAACGTGGGAAATGGCTCCCTTGACCAGTAAGTCCCGCACTCCGTCCAAAAAAGTTCTTCTCCGTGACCCCTCTGAAGGCAGAGGAGTGGAACGTACCCCTGAATCTGGAGGAACTCACACAAAATCTATGACATAACCATTGTTCACAATGTCTAGAACCCAATGATTGTATACACTGTCCTCCCAATCTGAAAGAAAGTGACTCTGACTTCCCCCAACTGGCCCTCTGCCAGGCCCACAGAGATTGTCAGGACCCCTTCTTGAAACCACCCCGGGTCGCAGGAGCCGACTTCATAGGCGAAAAACGCGGCTGGAAACGCCGTTTCCTAAATGAAAAGGACTTAGCATCCCTAGTAGGAGAAGATCTGGAATGCTACTTCCACCCTTTACCCGAAGAACCCCCTTTATACGGTAAGGCATGCTTCCGCTCCTTAAATGCCTTGGAAAGCATGGATGGCAATTGTTCACCAAACAAGCTACGACCTACAAACGGCAGGCTCAACAAGGCTGCCTTTTCCCCTGGATCCGCCTTCCAGGAACGCAACCAGAGGGACCGACGAGCCCCAAACAAAGACCCAGACGCCAGAGCCGAAGTACGGACCACATCAGAAGACACATCAGCCAACTATCGGGCCTGCTGCTCCATACCAGCCAGGAGCTCCGAACATTCCGCCCCTTCCTGTACAGCCACCGCCAGTTTATCAAAGTCTTGTACCAATGACTGGGACGCATAAGCAGAATAAATCCCTGCCCTCAGCGCCAGATTCTCTGCAGCAAAAGCCCTCTTAAGACCCGAATCCACATTACGGTCTGTGGCATCCGTAGGCACACAATCCTCCGGATTGACTGCCGTTTTGCCAAACAGAGGAGCCAAAACATAATCCAGGCGTACAGAAGGAGGTAAAACCTCCTCACCCTCAAGCAAGTAAAGTTCCTGAAGGAAACGTGGAACCTGAGCCTTATCCACATCCTTCCACACACGAAACACCATATCCTTCACAGGTCCCTGAAAAGGCATGGCAAATTTCGAAGGTGACTGATATTGAGGAAATAAAAGAGAATCCGAGTTTGTAGGTTGAAACACTGGGAAACCCAAATTGTCCCGAACATGTGCCATCACATCCCACAATCCGTCTCTGGAAACATATTTCCCCCCAGATGACGTCGATGGGGCCACATCCACACTCTCCGACGAGGACTACCTTGCCGCTATCGATGAGTGCGCAAGCTTAGGCTGACCAGACCTGGCCACGCCTGCCTGCAGTGCCCAGGTAACAGCCACCTCAACCAAATCCTGCACCTCCTCTCCGGACATGAGGGGAGTACCCCTGCCTGGCAACAGTGAGGTCTCAGGGCAACTACCTTGGCCAAATCATTAAAAAAAAAAAAAAAACACGGGCAGAACGCCCGTCCTACCTGACGAGCAGCCAAAAGTGAAGTCCCTCAGTTCCCCGCGGCTCCGCGGCACGGAAACCCGGAAACCGACGCCCCAGCCACAGAGGGCCGGCAGACTCCGTCAGCCGGCCCCCAGTACACGCCTCCCGAGCAGCCCTGCTGCTCGTCAAAGACGCGACCCAGCCGGCGCACTCCTCGCAGACCTCCGCGTCCCGAGGAGTGCCTCCACCGATGACCTCCAGGCCCCGCCGTGCAGGTGAGAAAGGGAAAGAAAACCGTCTAGCGTGGGCTAGACAAAAGAACAGGAGGGGATAAGGGTGGGGGGGGGTTTTGAAAGGGGAAGGGAGGGTCTAGGGGGGAGGCGGGAGGCCTCATTGGTTAAAAGGAAGGCGAGGGAGGGACGGGAGGTAATGTCAATGACCCTGTCATAGCAGGGACATGTTGGGAAAGACAGCATAGTAACCTGTTTTTTCAATGACATTTCTTGTCAGTAAATAAATAATGTGAGTAGCATATGTGAGAACACCATCCACAGAAAGCCAATGACCTTTAGTAGGAGCACGGCGACTTATGCTGCGGTTAATAGATAAGGGAACTTGCAACCAGCAGGTTTGTCTCTGAAGATGTTGCTGGTGTCCAATTCCAGAGCGTCAGAGCCACCACTCCCCCTGCTAAATAAATGAATACTTCCTTCCTCATTGCAGTGACACTGTAACCTGTCAGTAAATCTGTGACATGCATGAACGCTCGTGCGTCAGAGGAGGCACAGCGCACACAGACACGCACGTGAAGATTGGAAACACTGGGCACGTGGCTGGTGTGTTCAGTCGTGCGTTGCCGCCGTTGGGCCCTGTAAAGTGACTTTGTATAATCCCCCCTCTCCCCAGAACCCCAAATCAGTGATTACTTTGTACCTTGTCCTGCGCCGGCACTATTTTACTTTGTGGGAGGGGGTGGGATTTATGTTTCATCATCACACTTTGACCCACACCAACAGGAAAAGCCAGAAAAGGAACAACAAGAAGGAGGGAGCGAAAGACAGTAAAACAGTGACAAAAGGAGAGAGCAGAGATGATAAAGAATGCAAAAATCAGATAAAGGGAAAGGGAAAGGAAGTGTAGGGTGGTTGATGAAAGAAGATGAGGTCAAATTAAAACTAGGTAGCGGAGTTATCCGGCTAACCCCGGTTTCCAGCACCACTGGCAGGGGCTCCTTATAAAAACTTTGGGTCCGGGCAGATATATTTTTGCACATTAAGCGCTGCCCGAAACTACAGCACATGTCCGAGGATTGTTTTGCTCTGGGATTCCCAGTGCTTAATTTGTAAATAACAAGGTGCCGGTGCTCAAAGCTCTCCTCTTAAACACGCGGCTGCTGCAATTAAATGTGGGAACACGGAATATTGAGGTAGCATAATCTTGAAGCCATCTAGGGACACTTCATTTCATTTAAAGCCGCTCCCTGCGACTTCAGCTCACTCTAGCAGCTTTCTGCTTTTTCCGATTGTGACGCTTTTTGGTTCTTGTCTTCCTCCGTCTTTCCCATATGTGCCTTTTGCCCGCAGCAAATGCTTGAGGGCAAAGAATAAGCGCCGGCCCTCAACAATAAGTGCCGGTGCTCAGCACCGGAAACAACAAGCACAAATTAAGCACTGGGGATTCCACATCACAGCTCTCCCTCGGCAGACAATCTGTCAGGTGGTGTCATGGGAGGCACTTGGCAAGACTTAAGAGCCTGTCCTTCTTTTGGCTGGCCCAGCAATTCATTGATTCGCCTCTAGCTTACCTCTTCCGCTCTATCCCCTACTGATTGCCAGGTTTGTGTTTGTGTACAGTTTTGTGTGTGCTTGGTGCTGTGCAGTGAGGCATACCACAATACTATATGAAACAGCCAAGGCTATGTTTTGTTTTTCCAGGGTCGACTAATGAAGAAGGCTGTGATGAGTGATAAGAGTGCCTGAGTGACCAATCTCAATACTATATGACTGATAGTGGTGGCGTGTTAGGGGCAAATTGTCTTATTTTCTAGAACGCGAACATTAATGTTTGCAGGTATTAGAGGTCTTGGGGTGCAGAATGTCATGGTTGGATTAGCGATCCGAGAATGCGTATGTGGGCAATCAGATGTTAAATATGTATAGGAAGGCCTCTCACTAAATTGATTACTCACTTCACTCTGTAATTATTTGGCTGGCTTGAATACACACTTTTCCTCTTGACGTAAAACAAGAACTTTCAGGGTGCAATATGCACTGTGCATGAAGTGTCCATTTGTCACATATGCACAAATAATTAAATATTAAAAAAACACCTTCTACTCATGATTTGTGAGGCCTTTTTTCTTGGCAGTGGTGCGATTATTGCTTACTTGGCATTATGTATAGTATGCACTGTTATTTACCACTGGTGCGCAGAGGCCCCAGATTGTATTGCACTCCTGCAGCTGGCTAACAGAGCTACCCCCTTTGCTCAGTGAGTTCTCTCAGGGTTTCTAAGTTGAACAGTCAAGACTTACTTCCGGAGGTAGTAGTAGTAATTCTGAACCAAGCATACAGCATGACATAGTATTCACCAAGAATACATTCTAAGGGGCATATTTATGAAACTATGGCCCAACGCAGCAAGTCATCCTGCTAGGCTGTGTCATACAGAAAGGGCAGAAATGCGCCGTAAGACAATACAGCGTATACCTGCGTTTTCTGCCGTGCTGGCGCACTTTAGGTAGCCTAGCTTCAATGCAGGCACCCTTGCACCCTGCTGTAAGAGTGCCTGTGTTGCATGCAGGAATGTTTTTGTGCAGGAAGGGCCGGCATATTCCTCTATCTATGTGTGCTGCAGAATGCAGCACAGATAGAAAGAGGAAGAAATGAGGAGGAATTAAGTAATTTCTCCTTGTTACACCTTCCTTGGGAAGGCATAAGATTTTGGCACATTCCCAGCTTTACAAGTCCTTGTAAATCTGGGAATTTCCTCAAAATCCATGGAAGTTGCATGGGAACACCCACTGCAACACCCATGGAACACCTACTCAGAGCAGAGTAGCGCATCATAGCGATTTCCGTTGAACTGCATTGCGCTACTCCAGATTTATAAAACCAATCAGAGCCATGCAAAGTGGCTTTGCATGGCTTCATAAATCTGTGGTAGAGATTTGCGTTGTGCATGTACTACATTGCGTGGTGCAAACGTGATGCAAACCTATGTGATGCAAAACTCTTCGAAATATGCCCCTAAATTTGGAGTCAAAGTTATATATTTTGAAAATAAGAGACCCTCAACTACAGAGATGAATTGTAATGCATTGCAAAATGGAATAATAAAGCAAATTAGAAAATTAATGTTGTACCACCTTGAGGGGCTTATATAGAATGTACATTTTATGAGATCATGTAATTCATATAAGTTATGCCTCTATGAATGGTGTTATCCTATGAAGATAGGTTGTGAGTTGGTAATAGTCACTGGAAACCTCTGACAATCAATAAATATTTTATATTTTGATTACATTTCCCTGTTCATTCGAACATTGTGCCCAACAAAATGCTACAACGTATAAATTACACTGTGACATGTCTTTCCTTTGTTCAAGTTTCTAATCGGTCCCTTGTACAAGAGGAAAGCAATTCAGTGGGCTTGAGCACAGGAAGGCGTTAATCTTCCAAAAGTTGTTCAAGGTACTTAAGTTTTTAAAACCCCCCACAGCCACTACCAAAAGTGAACTAAGATTTCCATAGACAGAAAAAGATGGTTTTATAGTGGCAAAGATTGGGTTAAAAATCGTACTTCCATTGTTAACAGTCTTCAGATGGTCAGTGACAATGGAGACAATGGACACAACTCAACTCAATTAGTGATCTAATGGTGCTGTACCCATGCTCACATTAACAATAGGTAGCCTTGCGGGCTCTTAATTTAGGAGCCTGCATCCTATGAATGCTTGGTCACATTCAAACCTTTCAAGTGGTGGGGACATACACTGTAAATGGGCATCCCATTAGGCGAAAAGGTTTCCAGCTGGAACAAGAAAGCCGGAAAGTCAACCCAAATACCAGGATAGAACAGTTGTCCATAAACCGCTCATTTACAGCTCACCATTGACATTTAACCTTCCATTGAGGCACTATCCAAAAACTTCCTCTGGCCTCGAGATCTAGGTGTAGTTCTCAGCTTTGAGAAATGGACACAACACTCCAGATGAGAGGCCATGAGTATCAGATGCAATAGAGAAAGGTGACCTTCACATTGGGCCACAGTATAGCAGAATCAATTTCTTATGGTAGGATCAATTCACCTGAACAGGGAATCAAGCGAGACACCATAATTCAGGCTGCAAATCCTTGACATGGTGTCGAAAATGAGACCTCCAGGACTGGATGACACTCTTGATTAGGCATCCAATTTGAGACAAAATATGCCGAAGGTAACCGCTGAACATAATAGCAATGCTCTAGGTGAGAACTCAAGATCTGGTTGCAATGTTCCAGATGAAATGTTCAGAGCTATATATGGCTGACCAAATGAGGCATTGCTGGCTATGTTTGTACTGTACAGATGCAACACAGCTTTCCTTTCCTGTTGATTTTGTTTTGACTCTTTGTGTACCTTAACACTTAAGATTCCTTTTGATTTTCTAACGATCCTGTCATACTGTCTATCTCTTGTGATATTATCCAACACATATGGGAACAGAAAAGTGCTAAGGACAATTGACGCTTGCACTGCAGCTGCTCTCCTGTAACCCTTATGAGTGCAAGCTTAAAGGAAGCTTCCTATTCTGCTGCTCTCCTGTAACCCTTATGAGTGCAAGCTTAAAGGAAGCTTCCTATTCTGCTGCTCTTCTGTAACCCTTATTTGTGACAGCAGAAGAGACGATTGCACTGCTAATGCACTTCTGTAACCCTTAACTGTGAGAGTGTAAGGGAAGCTTGCACTGCTGCTGCTCTCCTATAACCCTTTTGCATGCGAGCATAAGGTAAGCTTGCACTGCTGATGCTCTCCTGTAACCCTTATTTGTGAGAGTGTAAGGTAACCTTGCACTGTTGCCTCTCTCCTGTAACTCTTATATATGCAAGCTTAAAGAAAGCTTGAACTGCTGCTGCTCTTCTGTAACCGTTATGTGTGAGAGCGTAAGGGAAGCTTGCACTGCTGATGCTCTCTTGTAACCCTTATTTGTTAGAGTGCAAGGGAAGCTTGCACAGCTGATGCTCTCCTGTAACCCTTATTTGTGAGAGTGTAAGGGAAGCTTGCACTGCTTCCTCTCTCCTGCAACTCTTATGTGTGTGAGTTTAAAGGAAGCTTGAATGTCTGCTGCATTTCTGTAACCCTTAGTTGTAAGAATGTAAGGGAAGCTTGCACTGTTGCTATTGCTGGCACAGTGGTGTTTTAAATATGCAAAGGAGATTTTCACTTATGTTATGCATATGTTCGCTTTCCTGACTGTGTAGGTTACATTTGCATTGCTCTCACCTGTGCTGGACCCTGCGCTTGTATCAGGGTGTTTATTTGGACATGGAATGTTAATAAGCTTTAAACTCTTGGAAAAATAAGTACAAGGTTCCGGAATATTTAAGTGGGGTTTACCCTTATATCATGTGTGTGCCAGGGATGCAATTGTGAATGAGCCAAAGGAAATCTATGACAAAAAAGGCTGATGCAGCAGTAAGAAGGGGGTTTGATATTTATTAGCAGATGAGCAGGGTGTAGGGTTGTGCAGTCACAGATTGACACTAATGGCAGATTGCAGCAATCGCAGTGGTTACGATTTTCTATAGGTCACTTACTAACAAACTTGTTCCATTACCGCGCACTACCGGAATATATATATATATATATATATAATAAAGTAAGGAGATTCCAAAGTTGCCCTTTTCACAGGCTTGGTCGTCATATCACATATAGAAAGCAAAGCCAAAATAACACAAAGGTTTGGCAATGTCTGTATTAGTGAGTTTAGCATGTGTGTGGGTGTGTGTGTATGTGTGTTGCACTTCTGTGGTTACAGGCAGAATTTATAAAAATGTGTGTGTGTTTTAGATGGTGTTAAAGGAGTGTTTGATTTTGTTTTTTAATTATGGTAAATGGAGTTTTTTAAAGTTGAAAACAGATTTCCTCTCTGACTGTCTAGTTCTTCAGATCTGCCTCTGCTAGCCTAATAACCATTTCCTCTTTGCTCAGTCAGAATTAGATAGAAAAGAAAATGGTGGGAGAGAGAGCCTGGCTTCTGCCAGATTTAATTTTCCTTCATTTTGGTCTGACATTAAACTCCTGTGGATGTGGAGCCAAATGTACGTCACTTTAGATATGCTAATTTCTAATAGTGAATTTTTGCAAATCGCTATTAGGAAATCACAAACTACTATGTATTACATTGTGTTTAGCACTATTTGCGATTCTCAGATGGGTCGCAAGGAACCTGCCTCATTAATATTCATGAAGCAGGTTGCAATTTGCAACCCATGGGGAATGGCGGGCACTCACAAGGATTGTCACAACAATGGTCACCATGTCTGTGACTGTTTAAATGCAGCCCATTTCCCTTAAAGAAACACAGAATGCATTTATGAAAAAAAATGAAAAGATTTATTTTCTGAAAAAATGTTGGATGGAAAAAAGGAGAATGGCCTAACACCAACTTGAAGTTGGTGGTAATCTGCGAATGTTTTGTGACTGCATTCTCGGTCGCAAAAAACACTCCTACATACTAGTGCAACTAGCTATTAGGAAGGGACGTGCTTAACAGGCCTCTTCCTAATAGCGACTTGCAAACCCTATTATGTGAGTCAGTATAGGTTACCAACTCACAAAATAGGGTTGGTACATGTCAAAAAGTATTTTACCAGTCACAAATAGCCCATCGTAAAAGGATTCTGAAAGGCTTTATACATCTGGCCCCAGATGCCTTATTTGCTAAAAACCATTTTGTGTTATTATTTTCACCGGAAAGGGCAGTTCATTTAATACTGCTGGCGTGGATGATGTTATTTTCAGAAATAATTCTTGACTCAGAGTTGTGTATAAAACCTCCTTGTGCTTCTTGCCTGGCTGCATATTAAAAGGAAGAGTGTCTGCTGAGAGGGCACTGATGCTTGCCGAGTTCAAGTTACCGGGCGCGGAATCACTATTTCACGTGAGTTAAAATGAGTCTTGCAAGGGAGGTTTGCTTTGTAATTGTGACCCAAGTTATTTTTAGCTTGCACCATGGACTTCTTTTCCAAAACATTAATTTTTCCTCTAAGTGTCTTGTAAACTATTATGGTGAATGAGTGGAAAATGACGCACTTGCTGAATAAATTTTTGGGCGGAGTCTACTAATAACTGTTCACACTTGACTGAGTCGTCAACTATGAACAGTTTGCCAGGGCCCTGCTTCCAAATACTGTCCCTCAACCTGAAACCACAGCTGTACCAGCAAACACCCTGTAGTCCTAATATATTTAATGTAAAATATGATCAGAGATTAGATGTCCTTTTAGTCACCCTTTTGTTTGCATGACGAATGTGTGTTTTTCAAGCTATGCTCTTGCCTGTGCCTCCTGAATGTATATCAGTTCTACAAAGTTAAGGCTCGATAACTCATTGGGAAGCTAAAAACCACTGAGTTACTCTGCAGACCTTCTAAGCGATTGTTGGAGAATTGGGTTAATTTAATACGACACATGCATGGTATACCTTTTCCAAATCTTTTAATACAAAATATATTAGGTATTCTTTTTGCTCTCCACTTCAAAACATGTATACCATACTACAGTGGGGGCAGGGAGGAGTGTTTCTGTGCATGTCATGTCTTGCCATCTCTCCCAGAATTGGAAAATTAATCATGGCGGAATTGAATGTACGAGATAAAGGGGTGGATCTATAAATTTTGACGAAAGCATTATCAGATCCAGGAGCAAATGTGGATTTTCCAGAGATATTTTAGCTTGATTCACTCCTTCCAGTTTGACAGCAGAGGCAGCATTGCCTCTCAAGTTGTTGTCTCCTCTTACAATATTGACATGTCGATTGGGACATCCCTCAAAATATTGTCTATTCCAGAGCTCCTTTTGCTCTACATTCCAAGATTTATGATGCACATGCAATGTACAATCTTTATTGAAAGGCCTGCAAATGCTGTTGTTGTGTTTGGAAAAAGCACTGATTGTGGATGTTAATTTGTTTGATCAATAAACTGTGTCTTATGCCGTCTCAAGCAGAGAAAGAAGAAACATTATGTTGCAGATCCGAACTTACCAGGGCCCTGTTCTTTTTCAACAAAATGTGTTTATACATTTTTTATTGAAATCAAGCCTGCAATATTTTTTTAATAATCAGTCAGCTTGTGTTCATACAAAATGTAATGGTTCCAGTAGCCATGTTGTCTCTTCCCCCAGAGTATTCTTTTGTTGTTAAGTAGTGACAGGTGTCTATGCAGCACTTGCTGAAAAACAGAAGAAACAGCCACACTGCCACATGTTCCTTTGATAAGCCTAGTTTGTGTCAGATGATTCTTTCGAGGTCATCAATGCACTGAGGTCTAGGCATCAGGGTTACATTCTATGTCTGCGGTGGCTGCAAAGACACAGATATATACTTGGCATGATGACACTCCGTAAGTAGGTTAGTTGGTGAAACAAGTTGCTGAAGATGCTAACTAAATGTTTCCTTTCACCAAGTCTCCAGTACAGCATTCATTTTAGGACATCCTCATTCCTCACTCCTCATCCCTACTTCTCATCCCTACTTCTCATCTATCACACATCATCCCTGCTTCTGTTCTATAATCCCCCCACTTCTCATACATTATCCCTACTACTCATCCATCATCCCTATTTCTCATCCATCATCCCTACTTCTTATCCATCAAACATCATCCCTATGTCTCATCCATCATCCCTACTTCTCTTCCATCAACCCTACTTCTCATCCCTGCGCTTCATCCCTGCTTCTAATCCATTATACATCATTCCTAATCCTCATACATCATCCCTGCTTCTCATCCATCATACATCATCCCTACTTCTCATCCATCATCCCTTCTTCTCATCCATCATCCCTGCTTCTCTTCCATCATCCCTACTTCTCATTCATCATACATCATCACTACTTCTCATCCATCATCCCTGCTTCTCTTCCATCATCCCTACTTCTTATCTCTCATCCCTGCTTCTCATCCCTACTTCTCTCCCATCATCCCTGCTTCTCATCCCTACTTCTCTTCCATCATCCCTACTTCTCTTCCATCATTCCTACTTCTCATCCCTGCTTCTCATCCATACTTCTCATCCATCTTCCATCATTCCTACTTCTCATACCTCATCCATCATCCCTACTCCTCATCCATCATTCCCTACTCCTCATTCCTCATCCCTCAGTCATACCAGCATATGTTCAGTTTTGTGAAACACACCTTCACACTAAGTGGTTGGAAACTGCCAATCGGAGTTATGATCCAGACCTGCATTCTATTTCACTAAAAACAGCCTTCTCATTGCATGTGGGGGATGAAGACAGAGGAGAGGAAATGCAACTGTGTATTTGTTTCCAGTGAATTCAAGGCTGTACAACATTTCCTTTAATTTAACTAAGTGTGTGTCTGTTAGCACAGGCCTCTGGAGAAAAGGCTGCTGGTTTGGGAAATACAAGGGGCCCACAGTTTGGGCCATAAATCAGCTCTTGGAGAAAGGGGCAAACAGGTCATCTACAGTTCAATGAAAACCTTTCTGGTTTCAGAAAAGAAAAAAACATCTCTAGAAATAAAAGCAGCCTCAGATCTAAACATTTTGTTACAAACAAAAACTAAACCAGAAAAGGTTTGGATAAATTGGATTGCACTGTCACCAGAATTGATTTCAAACATTTTCTTCCTACATATGAAACTGCAACCAAAAAGATTTTCTGTTTAACTGTAGATGAACTGTATAATCATTTCTCCAAGAGCTGATTTATGGCCCAAGATGTGGGCTCCTTGTAATTCCCAAACCAGCAGAGTTTTCTGCAGAGGCCTGTGTACACAGAAAAATACTTAGTTAAATAAAATGAAGCATTGTACTGGCTTGAATTCACTGGAAACAAAAAACACACTTGCATTTCCTCTCCTCCTTCTTCACCCAGCACTTGCAACGAGAAGGCTGTTTTTCAGTGAAATAGAATGCAGCTCTATCTCTCTCTCATTACTTTAATTGTCTGATGCCAACCAATCAGTGTGAAGGTGTGTTTCACAAAACTGAAAATGTGTGTGTATGACTGAGGGATGAGGAATGAGGAGTAGGGATGATGGATGAGGAATAGGGATAATGGATGACGTATGAGAAGTAGGAATTATGTTAGATGGAGGAAAAGTATGGATGAGAAGCAGAGATGAGAAGTAGGAATGATGGAAGAGAAGTAGGGATGAGGGCTAATAAGTATGGATGAGAAGCAGGGATGAGAAGTAGGGATGATGGAAGAGAAGTAAGGATGATGGATGAGAAGTAGGGCTGATGTATGATGAATGAGAAGCAGTGATGATGGATGAGAAGTAGGGAGGATGTATGATGGATGAAAAGTAGGAATGATGGAAGAGAAGTCGGAATGATGGATTAATAGTAGGGATGAGAAGCAGGGATGAGGGATGAGAAGTATGGTTGAAGAATGAGAAGTAGGGATTATCAATGAGAAGTAGGGATGATGTATGATGGATGAGAAGTAGAGATGATGGATGAGAAGTAGGGATAATGTATGATGGATGAGAAGTAGGGATGATATATGATGGATGAGAAGTAGGGCTGATGGATGAGAAGTAAGGATGATGTGTGATGGATGAGAAGTAGGAATGTTGGATGAGAAGCAGGGATGAAAAGTAGGGATGAGGAATGAGGATGTTCTAAAATGGATGCTGTACTCCAGGTGCTTGTTGGGATCTTTGTGATAAACCCTAAACCCCATGTCAGTTTTCCAGACACAGATTGTTTCCTAGAGAAATCAGCAAAAAAATGAGGCCCCAAAAATCCTCTCTGGGGAAAAAGTAAACCCAGTCATAATTTCCTTACACCTGTGTAATCTCACGTCATTTCTGGCATTTCATGTTATAATTGTTACATGTCATGTCCGTGATTATGCCATTATGCGATGTGACATAAATGTGATTTCATTAAAGTAAAACTCCTATCACTGGAGCACAGAAGCAACACAAATTAACACAATTTCATGCTTATTTCTTTTTCACAAGATCATGTCCAGTTCTGATGCAGGTGCTGAACCAGCATTTCACATAATGCTGCCTAATTGTGCATTATTTTTTTAAAAATTGCATAGTTTTTCACATTTTGCATAATTTACTTAAAAGTAAATCACATAAGTTTCACCTGTGCTTAGAAAAAAGATCCTGTAAAATGTGTCCGCTCTCAGGCATAATTGTAACAGACAGCCTCTTTTTTAGAACAGCAAGGTGTTCGAAACAGCTTGGAAAGAGTGATGGGTTGTCTCTAGACCTTTGCTTCTGTCTGGGAGGATCAAGTTTCAGATGTTTAGGTTCAGCATATACTACAGGATGGTGATACCAAAGTGCTAAGGCAATGCTACAGAATTTTGTACTTCTGCTACACTCAGGTCTTAGGATGGAAGTGTGGTCTTTACTTTAAAAGGGGTTATTGCCCTGTATCCAAAAGATGCTGCCAAATCTTCATTCTGCTTCTAGTTACAAAGTTCTCTGGCTCCTCCAGGCCCATCATACATCTCATGAGGATCCACCAATACGTCTAGAAGTTGTCTTCCTGAATAGCCACTTTAGTACACATAATTCTAATGACACCCTAAGAGTGTTCCTGCCAGCTGTAGATGTGGACATCTCATGGCCATACATCTCAATATGCCAGTATTACAGGGGCTCACGCACTGTCACTTGCATCTAGGCCCAACAGTCAGCCAGTACCCACCCCATGTGGCCTCTGCCTGCCTGTCCTTCAGCCTGACAAATACCCATGCCACAAAACTCCACAAACCCTGAATTCAGTCTTGAGATCCACCTCTGGCACCAGAGGGAGACCTTAATGGCATTGTCACTCACTAGCACCATGACTATCATTCATTCAGGTATGGAGTTTAGAATTATGAAAGCTTGCTGTACATGTCTTGTATCTTTTCAAGAATAGGGTTTTGTTTGTTTAGCATTCTAGTATTCGTTCGTTCTAAGTTATAATGACCATTAAGGAGAAAACTAAGCAAAACCTTCTTCAAACATCATTTGAGGTATCCTTCACTTTTGTGACATTGTTAAACCTAGGTGAAGCACAGAGCCTTAGGGGAAAATATACATTTAAAAGTTACGAAAACCATTCATTTGCTGTTTCCTCGATCCCATGTTTGTAAAACCTGTCTATTCACTGTGTTATTCACTTTTAAGTTAACACCGATCTTCACTTTCAGGGTGATTTTGTATAATATTTATTTTACGTCCAGTTAAGATTTGTTTCTAATGAACGTCCTTTACACTTGTGCTGGAAAGTGCACCATTCAGACGCTTTTTATTGAAAATTATTTTAAGTTTTCATGAAATGTATTCTGCACAATTTGTAGTTTTCAGTCCAGACTCACTCGCTCTTATGTTCCACTCACGTTAAAGCTTTCCTCCCCAGAACTTTTAAAATCCACTAGGTACTTCCTATTTGATACGCAGTTGGCGCATCTCATCACATCCGACTAGACAGTCAAACCAGATGTGCTTGTGTGGTGTCTTTAAGAAAAGGAATCATCACTAGTCAATGTAATTGACTACACAAAGTTCATGGTAACCGACTTTGTTTCTCGGTGCCTGATCTTTATTCCAAGAATTGAATAGGACTTTGCAGCTTTAGACAGCAAGGAGGGTTCTGAAGTCCTTTTTGTTGCGCTTCTTTCCTTTTTAGTGTGGATTGCTAAGTCTGGAAATGTCTTTTTTGCAGTTTTGCTCAGTAAAAACCTAATGCATCTGTTATAAGTGTGTAATTAGGTTAATTGATATGTACATTGCCTCATGCTTCTTTTTGGTGAACTATTACAAATTTTTGATTATTTGGTGAATAATTCAAGCTATGAATATCTGTGTGTTTAGATTCAACATTCGCAGTAAAACCTTTCCTGCACTTAGGCAAAGTACCAATGCCATCTTCTAGAATAGCGTGATGCTCGAGTGGGCCCACTTCTAAACACCGTTGATTCTGACAACAGAGGTGACCAGGCTATCAATGTGGCCATTAGAGAGAAAGAGAATTGGGAAAGGAACAGGAGAGGAGACCTGCAAAGGCAGAAAGGAGACAATGAGCTTGGTGCTCTTTGATCACTTGCCCATTAGCGGAGAAAGGATGCCATGGGTCCTGTTGCAAGCAAGGGCAATGCCCCCTTGATTGTTTCTGGGGTAGTAAAGTACATCCATTATCAGGGTTCAGTGGGTCCTTTAGGGCTCTCTTTGCCCCCACCCAGTCATAAAGAGCAAACCGGGGATAAACACTGGCATACCTAAAAAAAAAAACAGGCGATGCAGCCTCTGCTCTGGACCTCATGGAGTAGTGAACAGGATCATGCAGTTTCCTAGACGTGCATTGGTTCTCACCACTCTGCAGTGCTGCATGTACAGTGGTGAATAACACCCTGCGATCCAAACTGTTGCACAAATTTTATACTTATGTTGTGACACACACACAGTAATATGCGCAACAATATCTCACAAAAAGAAAAGCAACAAAGTATCAAACTTAGTGAGTCCTTGAGTTTATATGTGAGACAAAATAATAAGAGCACAGTGTCTTGCACGTAAAAAGACTTTGGGGGTGATTCTTACCTTGGCGGGCGGCGGAGGCCGCCCGCCAAAGTACCCCCGCCAGAACACCGCACCGCGGTCGTCAGACCGCTGCGGTGATTCTGGGTTTTCCACTGGGCTAGCGGGCGACCGCCAAAAGCCTGCCCGCCAGCCCAGTGGAAAACAACCTTCCCACGAGGACGCCGGCTCTGAATGGAGCCGGCGGAGTGGGAAGGTGCGACGGGTGCAGTTGCACCCGTCGCGAATTTCACTGTCTGCAATGCAGACAGTGAAATTCATAGTGGGGCCCTCTTACGGGGGCCCCTGCAGTGCCCATGCCATTGGGATGGGCACTGCAGGGGCCCCCAGGGGCCCTACGACACCCCATACCGCCATCCTGTTCCTGGCGGCTCTGTGGGGTGTCAGAATCCCCATGGCGGCGCAGCGAGCTGCGCCGCCATGGAGGATTCTTTTGGGCAGCGGAAAACCGGCGGGAGACCGTCGGTTTTCCACTTCTGACCGCGGCCAAACCGCCGCGGTCAGAATGCCCTGCGGGGCACCGCCAGCCTGTTGGCGGTGCTCTCGCCAACCAGACCGCCGGGGTCAGAATGACCCCCTATGTGTGACACGCTCAAGGAAAGCAATATTATCTTTCACTAAGGAGTCAAAGTTTTAAGATCACAATAGTTTTCCAAAGATAAAATGGCCACAAAAAAGTATCACATAGAGGTGAATAATTTACGGTGTACGCACATAGAACAGCGTTCCTACCCTACTGCAACCAGACTAGTCCTCGGTCTCTGGGAGAGAAACAGGAAGTTGATCCGGAGTCCTACACTTCCTTTGCCAGTCTGCAAGTACAATGCATTATGACTCAAAGGTACAATTTATGTCTTGCCTTTTCCACTTAAATACATCTACCACTGCTATTTTCAATACAATAGACATTTAATATACCTACAGTGTCTTGTATCTATAGATACTGACTAAAAGCGGACAATTTCTAGAGGTCACATCTTATGTCTTGATACCACTGTAAATAGATGAAGGCTGTGGACAGTGAGCCTTGAAGCATGTGGTGTGGGCCCATGGTGTTGAATGAGGACAAGTCTTGTGTCTAGAGCATGCTGTATAATCCAAAGGCTCTGCAAAGTGAGTTCTGTGGACATTCGGGGCTGAGTACTTAGAATGTCCCTCAACCCCGTGGATGCACAGAACCTATTGTGCTTGCCCAATGGTTGTGCATAGTAGGTTTTATGAGCAAGGGGATTGGGCATGGGTATCATATCATTAGTGAGGTAATCATGAAAATAACAAGAATAACTAAAGTGATTAATTTGTGGTGCTTGAAATACATCCACTCTTAGATAAGGTGGTGAAATAGGTGGCACTGAATAGCCCCATCTTTCAGAATGGTGTGTTTTTATGGTGGGGCAAAATCCTGCTCAGTCTTGGGTAAGTTCGGAAGGACATAACACCCATCTACTCCCTTAGGCAAGGTCTCTAGTGGAAAAATTAAGGGTCGATCCCATACTCTTGGGCTAGGTGGGGTGTGTCCTTTTGTGGCACCAAATTACCCCCAGACCTTTTGTCAAGAATTGAATACAGCAAACTCCCTCCTATCCATTGTACCAAATCAGAGGGATTTAAAGAGAAAGGGAAATTAGTCAATAAGTCACCACTTATGGGCACAGCTTATCCTAAATCCCAAGGCTTTAACCCAAGCTCACTGTCCTGCCTACACCGGGGTGGGGGGAGTGTTAGTAATATGCCCCCGTCTCACCCAGATGGTGGGTTGCTCCTTAACAGAATTCTAACAATCATTAACAAGGGATCAGGAATAATTGTGTTGCTGCAGCCAGTGGCGGCCGGTAATTTTAGGAGGGAGGGAGGCGGGCAGCACACTCACACTCATTCATTCACACACGCACGCACATCCATTCACAACACTCATCAACATTCAAACATACACGCAGGCACTAAACATTCATTTAAAAAACACACACTTACCTTCAGCTCGGAGGTACTAGGAGGGTTGGGACTGCTGCCTTCCAAGGTCAGCCAGTGAGGGAAGGCAGCAGTCCCAACTTCGTCACAGAGTGGGATGGGGTCAGTGAGACTGCTGACCCCTCCCCACTCTGTGATGAGGTGTCACTGATTGACACTCACCCTGGGCGCTATAGGGCTTAAATCTGAAGCGCCCAGGTCGATGTCAATGGGTGACGCTTCCCCTCGTCACTGAGAGGAAGGGCCTCAAGGCACCTTTGCTGAGGAGGTCACGCCCATAGGAGCTGTGACCTCTTCAGCCCAGCAAAGTTCAGCTCAGACAGCAGGAGGCTTCGCAAATCGCGCATGCTCAGCCTGACAGGCACTCTTCATGAGGGGCAAAAGGTGGGGGGGTCCCTCTGCCCTAAAGGATGGGCCGCGGCTGGCTGCAGCCCCACTGTTTGTATTTAAAACTGCTTCAGTGTGAGGAAGCGTTGTCATGTTGCCCATCTTTGACCTCATCCAAGTCTGGAAGGGTTTATGTCAAAATCCTACCTCTTCAAAATTCAATCAGAACTCTTCTTCTCAAGGGGCCACAGAGGAGTTTGGTGCCTGCCCCCACTGTGCCCAAGGACAAGGAATGGTTGCACAATTCTCACCTCTCCCCCACCCTAAAGAATTCAACCCATCAGCCTTGCCCAAGGGCCACAAGGGTCTATGATTCCTTTCCAACCTCTGACCTTACACAAAGGTAGGAAATAGTTGTGCTGCTCCCAAAATCTCATTCCCACAGGATTATGGCCAATAGATAGGCAGGGTAGAGTCTGCTCTCACCGCCCCCATTAACAAGCCAGTTAGTCTTTCCCAAGGCAAATTAGTTTACTTTATGCTTTTCCACCTTTGCTAACTGGAGGGAGGGACACCATTTCACAGTGTTTGGGGCACCAGCGTAGCTGACAGTGAGCTACAAAGGGATGGGGTGAGTAAGAACTGTGACAGCAGGCGTGATGTCCTGATTGTAATTGTAATTATGAAGCTAACAACACAACTATCTGCTGCTATGTGGTAAGTGTTCCAGTAGTGTTTTCCAGCCCTTACCCTCTAGCAGGAGACTACAGTTGGGGATAGCAAGAAACAATTAACAGCTGGCGGGTGCCCTGTTCACAATTACAATCTAGACACTGGAACATCTGTCATCTTCCCTTATCCTCGTTCTCCCACATCTTTCTGAAGGAGGAGAAGTATTAGGGCTGCCAATTTGCTACAACACCTTGCAAGTGTATGACACTATAGCATGTTCATGAACTTTCCTACCAGTTTTATACCTTGAACCTTGCTAAATACAGAGAGATATCTGCAGGAGCTGCCTTTATCCAATATGCTCTCTTAAAAAACATTAACCATTAAACCATTTAAGTAAGTCTGAATTACACTTTTGCTTCTTGTCAACTTCATTGGGGGTAGAGTGCCATGTTATGATAATGCATACACACTGGCAGATTACATGCTGCTTGTCATTAATATCATAATGCGTCTTCTAACGGCTCCTCCTCTCATGGTCCCACTCCCTCACAATCACAATTGTGGATAATTTCTAACCATTCTTAACTCTGACAATAAGATCACTGAAATGGATGAAATGTGTAGTGAAACATTACATCTTGTGCCTAGTGCCCAGTATGCACTACGTACCTACGTAAAACTAAGGGCTCATAGTGTGTCTGAAAAATTTACCCATAGTCTTGGACTCACTGTGCATTTTATAACACTAAGTACAGATGCCTCTGCCCAGGGAGCAAAGGGTAGTAAAATACTGTAAACTGCACTCTACTTTTGCTGTGGACTGGGGAACAGAAACATAGAGCATCCATGCATCCATTGCCCACTGTGCACAGCTGTAAACCTTATGCAAAGACCTCTGAGGTACAAAACCTGAGGTAGGATGAGGCATAAATCCTCACACTGTGCTCAGTTCTCACTGCTACCTGTTGAATGTTATGTGCAATTTGTTTTTGGAGCACCAGGACAAGATATATCATTTATGAAACCTTTTCAGTTTACTGAAAAACCTTAGTTAAGGATCAATTAAAATTGCTTTAGAAGCACTTGTACACAGTCATCAAGGTAGGTGCATTTCAGTGTCTACAACACAAAACCTAAAATATCATTGAAATTCCTCACATAAGAGGGCAATGAAACTTTAACTCCCACTTATCCTTGCACTGCTCATAACCTCGCAAACAAAATCAATAACATATCACATCAGCATCTCATAGTCACATGGCACATTATCAGCGTCAAAGTAATTGATGAGATCACTGAAGCCACAATTGTAGCTGTGTGCACATCTGTTGTTTGGAAGTGCAAATGTGGCCTTTCGCTATCCATCTTTTATAAGGGTATCAAGATGTTGAAAAGCAACAATCAAAGACTTTGCTGGCAGGGCTGTTTCTAGCAGACATCCTATCTTGAGCTTGCTAGACATTTTACAGAGCAGTTATCTTTATTATGGGAACGTGAACTAAACTCCTGGTGAACTGTTTCACTTTGAGCTTTCTTTACGTCAGATATTTTAACATAACTTATATACCTTTACCAAAAGGGAACCCAATATTGTGGATGTTCATAGATTTCACAAGAAGCTTCTAAAATGGCGACCACTGAGATTTATAAAAACAAAAGTTCAGTTTCTGTTGTCTTTTTTGTTTGAACCTGACTTCAACTCAGTCATCAGTAAGTCAACATAGCTTACTTTGGGTATTATACACACATATGGGTAGCACAGTACAAACCATAAAGATTCACATACAAAAATGCTTAAAAGCATTCATTCCATTTAATAAAAAACTGTAAAACAACATTTCCCAAATCATGGGCCGCAACCCACTGGGGGTCATCAGTCAAGTTCTGGTTGGTCCTGAAAGAGCAATGAGTAAAGATACCTTTACATCTTGTATTTATCTTGTCGCATTTTCTGCGCTTCCAACATATAGGTCAAATGTCAGGTTGCATAGTATGGCAAATTGACGCTTCTTTTAAATGTGGGGATTGGTGTTTACTTTTCTTTCTCTGACTGCAAAGTGAGAAGAATCTTTAAAGTGAGCTATGTGACCGTCTTTCTGGGGTACAGGAAGGGTGAAAGGAGAGGCTGTAGAGTGCCATTTTTTGTACCTCTCAACAAAATTAGATACCTTAAAACGAACTGTACGGTTATTTCAGAATACATCAGCAGCTCGGAATGCAAACATTAAGGACTTTGGCCCTCATTCTGACCTTGGCGGGCGGCGGAGGCCGCCCGCCAAAGTCCCGCCGTCAGGTTACCGTTCCGCGGTCGAAAGACCGCGGCGGTAATTCTGACTTTCCCGCTGGGCTGGCGGGCGGTCGCCTTCAGACCGCCAGCCAGCCCAGCGGGAAAGAGGCTTCCACGATGAAGCCGGCTCGGAATCGAGCCGGCGGAGTGGAAGCTGTGCGACGGGTGCAGTTGCACCCGTCGCGTATTTCACTGTCTGCGCAGCAGACAGTGAAATACATGTAGGGGCCCTCTTACGGGGGCCCCTGCAATGCCCATGCCAGTGGCATGGGCACAGCAGGGGCCCCCAGGGGCCCCGCGACCCCCCCTACCGCCATCCGGATCTCGGCGGTCCGACCGCCGGGATCTGGATGGCGGTAGGGGGGGTCGGAATCCCCGCGGCGGTGCAGCAAGCTGCGCCGCCGCGGAGGATTCAATGGGGCCGCGGTACACTGGCGGGACCCCGCCAGTGGTGCCGGTCCGACCGCGGCTTTACCGCCGCGGTCGGAATCCCCATTGGAGCACCGCCGGCCTGTCGGCGGTGCTCCCGCGGTCCTCCGCCCTGGCGGTCAAAGACCGCCAGGGTCAGAATGACCACCTTTGTTTGCTATTCTGAAGTGTGATGGAAAGAAAGATTTTAATAGGATACAAAAAATTCAAGACACTTTTACGTGGTGATGCACAAATGATAAATGTTCACTGAAACACTGTTTCCACATGGGACGTGGTTAAGGTGGCGGCCGCAGCGGTCGCTTGAAACAAAGCTCCGCTACGGGCCCGCTGTAAAATCCTGCCCGGCACTCCAGAGATGCCGGCCACAGAATAAACTCATCAGCGGAGGTGCCATGGAAGCGACCGGAGTGATCAGAAGCGTCGCAGAGCGGGCGATGCAGTCGCGCGAGCTTCCGACATACGACGGGCCTTATTCGACACTGTGACATGGCGCTCGCGTACACAGGAGGCGTGTCTGGGCGACGAGCTGGACCGCAATGAAATTGGACTTTGTGCACTGATGGGAGTCGTAGGTGACCGGGGGGTATTGGCGAGTTGGGCTGGAGATTGTATGGAAGCCCTTCACCCCCGCGCATCACACTGCTCCATGAGCCTGGAATATCGCATTTCGCATAGACAAGAGATGAAAAGCGCTTTGTTGCCAGTAAAGAAGATTGTCTGCCTTAATCGCTTGAAGGAAGTCCCCTCCCCCCCTTACCAATGTAAACCTATGCTGCCGGATGGAATAAGGATGATACATACATGATATTCAGTTTAATGGGGGAGTGCAGAGTTACACAATCCAGACAATCAGTGGCAAAAATAACAAATATGGAAATGGTTGTAGTGCAGAGGCAGTTAGCAGCGTTGTACACTGAGGTGATCCATGCAGCATAACAACATTGTGACCGGCTTTTCTTGCCCAATACTTTTGCCGGTCCTGCAACTAATTGCTGTTAATCTGTAGGGTGGTGGATCCTGTTGGTTGTGTTGGCCCTCAGAGGTGGCTGCAACTGTTTCCAATCAATTTCTTCAATACTGACTGGTTCCTGTGACACTCGTTGATAGCGGTCTGCATTGTTCTTCCTGTCGTAGCACGGAATGTAATGCACATTTTGGATAAGCAATTTAACACATAGGGGCGCGGATCCGAATGGACAGTATGACAGGGAAATCAAAGGTGTCCAGGGCCCAAGAGCGCCCTGCTCCTGTGACTCTTCCTGCGGTGCCCCTGGCGGCGCTGAGCCTGCAGTCGCTAGAAACTACGCTACAGTCCCACTCAGGCCAATTTGAAAGAATTCTACAGGCGATTATGGACACTAAATCACCACTTGAAAACAGAATAGACACTGTGTCTCAGGATCTTAATTTGCTCAGAGTGGATCATCGTAACTTGGTAGAGAGAGTCGGAATGGTAGAGATTGCGCTAGGTGTCATGGACCCCCTGATCTCAGAAAGCCAGAGGCAAATCCAACGTTTGGATACCAGAGTTGAAGCCCTCTGGAGACGCGGGGAGGACGCAGAGGGCAGATTGCGCCGTAACAATGTCTGCTTTCTGGGATTTCCTAAGAGAACGGAGGGGCAAAACTTGGAACTGTTCTTGGAGTAATGGCTGATTAAGGAAGTGCTGAATGGTGTCCCATCAAAGTTATTTTCGGTGGAAAGAGCACATAGAGTTCCGGGTAGACAATCGGCCCTGGGATTGCCGCCTAGACTGCTGATTGCCCGCTTCCTCAACTATAGAGATCGCAATGCGATACTTCAATAATTTCGGAGTAAAGGCCCAATTTGTTACAAGTGGACTTCTATAACTGCCTACCCAGACTTTACACAAGAAGTGCAGCGTCAATGTTATTCCAACATGAAAATTAAACAACATCTCCGCAAACATAACATTAAATATGCCTTGATGTTTCCTGCTAAACTCAGGGTGATTGCGGATGATGGCACTCATGTTTTCACCACGCCGGCTGATGCCTGGACATGGATGCACGCTAAAGGCATCGCACAAACACAAGAAGAAGAAGGAGATGGTGGTGAGTGGTTGACTTCGCCGGCACACAAGAGAATCAGGAAGCGGTCAAAGGCGCAACCCACGAAAACACAGCCGGCTGCTGAGAGGGCAAAAGCACTGAATGACGCATCGTTGCACACACATAACTCTTTCGGAGTGTTGCAGGCTACTCTGAGTGAGCATACGAATTTGGAGTCCGGAGGATCCGACTCAACTGTTATGGAAGCGCTACAAGGGCTGGTGATAACACCTAGAACTGCGGATGTGATATCTGCGAGTCTCCCTTCTTAGACTTGGTCTGTACTCAAGGGTTATTTGATCGAACAATTTTGGAATTGAACTGCCTTTGACTACTGGCAATAGACTGATATCCTTTTTGAAATGTGTTGATTAGGGGTCTTTGTGATAATGTGGCTGAAGCTCTTGGGAGCACGGATATGAGTATTTTTATTTATTTTTGTTTAAATGTTGGGGGCCCCTTATAAGGGCTCCCATCAATAGTTACCATGGTCCCCCAGTTGGTATCCATATGGATACAACTCTTTGATATAAGAAGTGTGCTGTGTTTTTTGTTAATATGGATAGTAGTTAGAGAATTGCAATTATGCCACTGTTTTTGGGGGTTCATAGGGGTGTTGGGAGGGAGGGTGGGGTGATGGTTATTATGTCAAACTGCATCGCAATGTATATCTTCACAACTGCTGGTTGGTTGCCATCTTCAGAAATGTAGCTACATAACTTCAAGAAAAGTTGAGACCCGAAATATGGCAGACGTAATAGTAC
Source organism: Pleurodeles waltl (assembly GCF_031143425.1). Taxonomy (NCBI): domain Eukaryota; kingdom Metazoa; phylum Chordata; class Amphibia; order Caudata; family Salamandridae; genus Pleurodeles; species Pleurodeles waltl. Next base: position 823,062,183 of record NC_090436.1, read on the forward strand.
TGCGTATTATGTTATGGTTCACTGAGTCCTTTACACTATGCAGGAGTATAACATGATTACATGGAATGTGCGGGGATGGCTGCACAGGGTAAGAGACACTGAATACATCTCAATCGCCAGAGAATACACTTTGCTATTTTACAGGAAACACATTTGTTGGAGGCTGATTTACAGGCACTAAGGAAGCGATGGCAGAGTTAGATTTTTGGTTCATCATTCTCGGCTTATGCGAGGGGAGTACTGGTATGGATAGCACCGGGGGTGCCGTATGTCCCACGCGCACTCAAGACAGAATTAGGGAGGCAGATATGTAGTGTTAGAGGGGCAGCTTGACAGAAGACAATTTACTATAATAGGGATTTATGCCCCCAATAGCGCGTTATCTGAATTCCTTCGAAAAATGACACCGCCGCTGCTGATTGACCCCGATGCATCTGCCGTTTGGGATGGGGACTTTAATTGTGTCTCAGATGTATCGTTGGATCGTTCGGCACTTCCCCCGCCGTGAGCGGCGAGTAGGCATGGCTCCAGTCTGTTGGCGGCCTGGGCGAGAGACATAGGGTTGCATGATATATGGCGTGTGGGTCATCTGGCACACAGGGAGTACTCGTTCTATTCAGCACCTCACAAAATACACACTAGAATAGATATTCTGTGGGGGATCCCAGCCATATTCTCTCTAGTTAAAGACTCTGGATACTTGGCCAAGACACTCTCTGATCACTCCCCGTTACTGGTGACGTTGTGGTGGGGAAGAGGCCCCCCCCCCACGATCCCTGTTTGGTGTCTAATGGGGGAGGCACTACTAGATCAATTCTTTAGAGAAGAATTTAATACTTCTATAAAGCACTACTGGGAACTAAACAAGGGCTCCACGGGATCAAGAGCGACGGAGTGGGATGCACACAAGGTTCTGGTGAGGGGACACTGCCTTTCGGTCTCTTGGGGAGTGCGCCGTACACTTCACGCTGAAGTTGTTAAATTGGAAAAAGAATTGAGAACCTTGGAGGTGGCAGTAGCTCATAATAAGGTACCATTTGAAACACTTCGGGCTCAGCGGATGATTTATGAGGAGGCGGACCAACGTCTCTGTCGAAATGATTATAATTACCACCTTATGCGTTTACAGATGGAGGGTGATAGGTCCGGGAAGCTGCATGCATGGCTTTTGAGGGAGGACCGCCGGCAGACTCCTATCGGAGCTACGGAACCTTAGTTACTACGAAGGAAGCGATTAATAAAGTGTTTAAAGACTATTATACAGGGTTGTACTGTGGGCATACGACATGTGACACTCAACAGTTTAAGACCTTCCTTAGTGGGGCTTCTTTGGCACGGTTGTCAACATCAGATAGGATAGCGCTGGAGGCACTTCTTACAATGGAGGAATTGGAGGCGGCCATGGTTCAACTATCCCGCAATAAGACACCGGGGATGGATGGCTTGCCAATAGAGTACTTTATTACTTATGCACAACACTTGAAAAGCCACTTGCTGGCAGTGTTTGAAGAGGCATGAACCCGTAGGTTGCTTCCACCGTCGCAGAGGTAGGCGCTGATAGTGGTCCTTCCAAAGCAGGGTCGGGATCCAACAGATGTGAGGTCATATAGGCCGCTCTCATTGCTTAATCTAGACTGCAAAATCTTGGGTAAAGTGTTGGCAAATAGACTAGCCCCCATAATACATACACTAATTCACGAAGACCAGAATGGCTTTATACCAAAATATAACACGTTCCTGAATATACGCAAATTGCTTAGTATTATTGGAGACACTCCGTCTGAGGCACACAACAATGTGGCGGAGTCACTAGACATCGAGAAGACATTTGATACGCTGGGATGGGATTTTTTGTTTATCACCATGCATGACATGGGGTTTGGTCCAGGCTTTATACGCTGGGTACAGACCTTATATGCAGAACCCACGGCTAGAGTGAAAACGTGAGGCGTCATATCGGACAGCTTTCCCATTGGCAGGGGAACTAGACAGGGTTGTCCCCTGTCACCTTTGTTGTTTGCTATCGCGAGAGGCAATGGGGGATATGCAGAATGGGAACATAACATATTATTTCGCTTTATGCAGATGATGCATTGGTCTATTTGGACAGGGGTGGTGAGGTGATGTTTTTGGTGATGTCCCTGCTAGATACTTATGGCCGAAAACCGGATTGAGGGTCAATTGGGACAAATCGTGCTTGTTTCCCCTGGCTGTTCTGCCCACGAGAGTGAGGGAGAATATTTCTGCAGGACGTCTGAAGTGGTGCTTTGATACATTTAAATACCTGGGTGTCCATATATATCACAAATCCGAGGACCTGAGGGATGGTAACCTGGGGCGAACATTGGGCTCTATAAAGGGGTCTCTGCGTTTTTGGTGCTCACTTCCCTTGTCGCCATTAGGAAGGGTGGCGGTGGCAAATATGCTAGTACTCCCACGACTCCTCTATTATTTTGCAGCATTGCCCATTGTGGTGCCCAAGAGTTTTTTTTGCTAATTAAACAGATTACTTTTGGGACCTATATGGGGGAATGGTAGAGCGCGAGTGGCGCATACCACCCTCCAACGTCCATTAAGCGAGGGAGGGCTGGGTGCCCCTAATTTTGAGCATTATTTAGCTGCGGCACAATTGCAATGGGTACTGAATTGGATACATAGGCCTGAATTGACTGAAGCTTTTCCAAGGAGTATCGGTATATACATGGTTGTCGAACAGCATGGTGAAGTGTGACAACGGCAATCCCTTAGTGATAGCTGCTCATGCCTGTTGGAGATGATATATACAAAAAGGGTGTGTGGGTTCCCCATACTCACCCCTCATCCCATAGGGGCAGATACCGGCGAGTGCAGGTTTGATTAGAGCATGTTCCGCTGCCACATGGGCAGAGGCAGGAATATTAACAATGGGTTATTGCTTTGAAGATGGCATTTTGATGTCATTTGAGGCCATAAGGGACCTCACGTCAGTGGGATCGGGCCAATTTATGTCATATTATTCTATATGTCACTCAATAAGGAAAGCATGGGCGAAAGGTGACCAAGAACCGGATGTCTCCCCGGCGTTACACAACATGTTACTAGATAATGGCCACATAAAAGTGATTACAAACCTTTATAAAGCTTTGAACAAAATTCCCGGCAATGGGCTGGAGAACGCGAACGTGCGGTGGAATGCAGTTCTCCCGATCCCATTGTCTCCTGAGGAATGGTCCCTTGCCCTTATCCAGGCCCTTTGAGTGTCGTGGAATCACAGGTTTCGTTACACTCAATTTAATTTCATACATCAGACATACCTTTCGCCGTCCCGCTTAAGGCGCATGTTTCCTGCATCTAATTCTCTGTGTTCCTGCTGTGGTTCGCTGATGGCTCACTTTTATAACATGGTATAGGAGTGTGGACCCCTGGGGGAAGCCTGGCGGGAGGTGGTAGCAGATATATCTGATATTACAGAACATTTGTTCTTGCCAGACCCAAGATCTTGCCTATTGGGTATTAGAACTAGAAACAAACAACATATATATATCCACAAATTTGCAGACTTGGCCCTCATAATGTACAAAAGACTGATTGCTATGAATTGGAATGCTCCCAGGGTACCAGAGACCAAGACGTGGCGAGCCGTGACGCTGCGCTGGACATGGATAGAGGCTCGGGTGTTGCGCACATTGCGGGATAAAGGGCAGACCCACACGGGGTGTGACTCTTAGGAGGCATTTGTCGCAAGATTAGAAATTAAGAATGACGAGCGCCCGCCGTGAATTTGCATGACCAAGGCACATATGTGGTAATGAGGTCACATTCGCTGTGCTTCTTGTTTCTACTTTCTGTAGTTTTCTTTTCCTTCTTTAAACAGCGCATTGGATCAAGGGGTACTTGGAAGGAGATGGTCCCTCACTGTTACTAGAAAGTAATAGGATAACAACACAAAACTTTCCTGGAATATCTACAGAGGATGGTTGTTGGGTAGGTGGCTATAGTCAGGAACTGAACAGCAGCAATGCGATAAAGACATGTGTAGCCACATATCACTATTGGGTTGTGAAACTAGAATAATTGGTGTGATAGACAGCAAGAAAAAAAAAACTCGCACAGGACATGTAAACAAATATATGGGACACATTATGGCCCTCATTCTGACCTTGGCGGGCGGCGGAGGCCGCCCGCCAAAGTCCCGCCGTCAGGTTACCGTTCCGCGGTCGAAAGACCGCGGCGGTAATTCTGACTTTCCCGCTGGGCTGGCGGGCGGTCTCCTTCAGACCGCCAGCCAGCCCAGCGGGAAAGAGGCTTCCACGATGAAGCCGGCTCGGAATCGAGCCGGCGGAGTGGAAGCTGTGCGACGGGTGCAGTTGCACCCGTCGCGTATTTCACTGTCTGCGCAGCGGACAGTGAAATACATTTAGGGGCCCTCTTACGGGGGCCCCTGCAATGCCCATGCCAGTGGCATGGGCACTGCAGGGGCCCCCAGGGGCCCCGCGACCCCCCCTACCGCCATCCGGATCTCGGCGGTCCGACCGCCGGGATCTGGATGGCGGTAGGGGGGGTCAGAATCCCCGCGGCGGTGCAGCAAGCTGCGCCGCCGCGGAGGATTCAATGGGGCCGCGGTACACTGGCGGGACCCCGCCAGTGGTGCCGGTCCGACCGCGGCTTTACCGCCGCGGTCGGAATCCCCATTGAAGCACCGCCGGCTTGTCGGCGGTGCTCCCGCGGTCCTCCGCCCTGGCGGTCAAAGACCGCCAGGGTCAGAATGAGGGCCTATATATGTTATTGTACTACAGTTTATTAATATATGGATGTTGGAGAAAAGGGCCTACGACTCCCCTCCATGGCAAAGATTGTAAATGCACCAGCAGTTAATTGAGCAGTTGATTATTGTAGGACAGAAGTCCTAACATTTGGAAAAAGATTTAGGGCCTGATTCTAACTTTGGAGGACGGTGTTAAACCGTCCCAAAAGTGGCGGATATACCACCTACCGTATTACGAGTTCCATAGGATATAATGGACTCGTAATACGGTAGGTGGTATATCCGCCACTTTTGGGACGGTTTAACACCGTCCTCCAAAGTTAGAATCAGGCCCTTAGTTTGTTATTTTGATGTTCGGATATTATGTAAAGGTTGTCATCCTGTTGCTTTGATGCTTGTGCTCACTGAATGCATGGGTTGAAAACAATAAAACAGATATTTGAGAAAAAACACAGTCATTTGTGTACTCTATAGATTATCAGTAAAACTGTATGTCTGTACAAATTTAGTGCCCATTTCCATGGAAAATATGCTGTCTGTAAATGACAGTGTGCTACCTCAGGATGCTTTAGCAATATATCTATGACAGTGCGCTCCAAAAAGCACCACCAGCCAGTTACTACATCCATACCAATCCCCTGCTAAATAATTTGCTGCACTTTGTGTGAAGCTAGGATTTTCCACAATCCCTATGACTTCAGTGATGTAACATTGATGTCAGCACCCCCACTCTGAAAATTGTTCCGCTGGTGCATAGGTGCTGGAATATGTCCAGAAATCCAGATTTAAAACAAACTGTTGCAAGCATTCCCAAGTAGGACTCCAAATGAACCCTCCAGTAGTTTAGTTCCGCTGTTTTCTTTTAACCCACATAGCCATTTCAGCAGAGAATTTACTCACTCTGTGTCATCATACACAAACATCCCACTTGTTTATGACTTTCACACATAAAATGAGAATGATGTATGTGGCTAAAAAGCCAGAGCTGCCAACTTTGGATCTGGGAAACCAGGTTCAAGTCTTGGTGTTGGCTCTGGGCAAATCTCTTAAGGCCTGAGTTAGAGTTTGGCGGACCGGTTACACTGTCACAAATAGGACAGATATCCTGTGTGCTGTATTATAAATGTCATAGGATATAATGGACTTGCAATTCGGAGGTAAAGATCCATTTGTGATGGAGAACTCATCCGCAAAACTCTAAATCAGGCCCTTAACCTCCTGTACTTAAATTAAAATGAATCCGGCCTTGTGTAATGCAATCTGGTGCTCATGGAAAGCACTCCAATGCCCTTGTCAGTGTACGTGCTATGTAAAATTGCATTATTCATATATATAGTGTCCAAATGCACCACTGGGCCTCTAACACAAAATTGGACAATGCTTTACCTTATACTGCAGAAGAGTTTTTTATTTTTTTATTTGCTAATATCACTGGTATCAACGCCAAGATTTTTCAGAAGCCCTGTGATTTTAGTGAACAGATGCCACCAGTCAACACACCACTCTGGAAAGTGTTCCAGCTCCAGTGCAGTTCACTATCTGCCACTTTTATGGGGAAAACAATATCTTTGCCTCAGGCAGCAGAAAACATGTCATAGGGCGTGATCAAGCCTGTGACATTTACAGACAACTGCTGTTGGAGAGGAATGCGAACAAATGTAAAGAATATGCTATTTTGGTAATTCACAACATTTTTATAGTATTTCTGCTAAATGGCCTCATGCCTGTTAACGGTCCATTGGTTGCAAATGTTTGTTGTTTTAAAAATTGGATCGTGGTGCAAAAAATGTTTGGATGCACTGACCCAGGTGTAAGTATAATTTTCATTCAAACACCAAGGTGCCACATTATTCTGTACTATTCCCATCCTGATGAGACCTTGATATTTGCAAGGAGGACGATACGCCATCAGCAAACAGCGCATGAACTTATTAATAATGACTAAATCCACTTGCGAGCTAACTTAAGCTTGTTGAACTGTACGAGACAAAATAGTGTGATTCTAACACAAACATATACTCTGGTTTCTTCCTCTTCACTGTGTTGCACAGAGCACTTTCTTCCAGAGGATCTTAAAACCCCTTTGTTTCTATTACCAATTGCATATCATGCATTAAATTAATTTACATTGAATACCTTCTATGACTGTATTCTACACATAAGCATTAAACGCACACAGGGGCATATTTAGGGGCATATTTATACTCCGTTTGCGCCGAATTTGCGTCGTTTTTTTAGACGCAAATTCGGCGCAAAACCAACGCCATATTTATACTTTGGCATTAGACGCGTCTAGCGCCAAAGTATGAGGAATGAGCGTCATTTTTTTGCGTGAATGCCTTCCTTGCGTTAATGAGATGCAAGGTAGGCGTTCCCGTCTAAAAAAATGATTGCGACGCAAATGCGTCGTATTTATACTCCCGGGCAAAAATCACGCCCGGGAGTGGGCGGGGCAAAAAACCCCGTATTTGCGCCTCTTTTTAACACCTGGGTCAGGGCAGGCGTTAAGGGACCTGTGGGCTCAAAATGAGCCCACAGCTGCCCTCCCATGCCCCCAGGTACCCCCCCCTGCCACCCTTGCCCACCCCAGGAGGACACCCAAGGATGGAGGGACCCATCCCAGGGACATTCAGGTAAGTATAATATTTTTTTTTTTTTTTTTTTTAAATTGGCATAGGGGGGCCTGATTTGTGCCCCCTACATGCCACAATGCCCAATGACCATGCCCAGGGGACATAAGTCCCCTGGGCATGGCCATTGGGCAAGGGGGCATGACTCCTGTCTATACTAAGACAGGAGCCATGTAAATGGCGTCTGGGCGTCGTTAAAAATGGCGCAAATCGGGTGGAGGCGATTTTTTTGCCTCTACCTGACTTGCCCCATTTTAAGACGCCCTAACGCCATTTTCCCCAACGCCGGCGCTGCCTGGTGTACGTGGTTTTTTTCCACGCACACCAGGCAGCGCTGGTCTGCTAGCGCCGGCTAACGCCATTCAATTAATACGGCGCCCGCATGGCGCTTCAGAATGGCGTTAGCCGGCGCTAATTTTTTTGACGCAAAACTGCGATAGCGCAGTTTTGCGTCAAAAAGTATAAATATGGCCCTTATACTCCGTTTGCGCCGAATTTGCGTCGTTTTTTTTGACGCAAATTCGGCGCAAAACCAACGCCATATTTATACTTTGGCGTTAGACGCGTCTAGCGCCAAAGTATGAGGAATGAGCGTCATTTTTTTGCGTGAACGCCTTCCTTGCGTTAATGAGATGCAAGGTAGGCGTTCCCGTCTAAAAAAATGACTGCGACGCAAATGCGTCGTATTTATACTCCTGGGCAAAAATCACGCCCGGGAGTGGGCGGGGCAAAAAACCCCACATTTGCGCCTCTTTTTAACGCCTGGGTCAGGGCAGGCGTTAAGGGACCTGTGGGCTCAAAATGAGCCCACAGCTGCCCTCCCATGCCCCCAGGGACCCCCCCTGCCACCCTTGCCCACCCCAGGAGGACACCCAAGGATGGAGGGACCCATCCCAGGGACATTGAGGTAAGTTCAGGTAAGTATAATTTTTTTTTTTTTTTTTTTTTTAAATTGGCATAGGGGGCCTGATTTGTGCCCCCCTACATGCCACAATGCCCAATGACCATGCCCAGGGGACTTAAGTCCCCTGGGCATGGCCATTGGGCAAGGGGGCATGACTCCTGTCTTTACTAAGACAGGAGTCATGTAAATGGCGTCTGGGCGTCGTTAAAAATGGTGCAAATCGGGTGGAGGCGTTTTTTTTGCCTCTACCTGACTTGCCCCATTTTAAGACGCCCTAACGCCATTTTCCCCAATGCCGGCGCTGCCTGGTGTACATGGTTTTTTTCCACGCACACCAGGCAGCGCCGGTCTGCTGTCGCCGGCTAACGCCATTCAATAAATACAGCGCCCGCATGGCGCTTCAGAATGGCGTTAGCCGGCGCTAATTTTTTTGACGCAAAACTGCGATAGCGCAGTTTTGCATCAAAAAGTATAAATATGGCCCACAGTGCTTTCACTGCACACATTGTATAATTGGTGTAAAATGAGCTCCAGATGAAACACTGCTTTTTAATATAAATTTAGACTCAGGTTCGTACTGGCATATGAGTTGCCTTTGTTGTATTGGTAAACCAGATAAAGTCATAGGTTTTCAATGATCTCTCTTAAAGCAGACTCACACTTTCATAGTGCCCTTAAATAATCTTGAAAAAAGATAGGAAAATTGTACATTTTACGGCACGTTTTCCCAGGTTATGATTGAAAAAGCCAAATGTAATACAAATAGTTAAGCATGGAGTATGTCATTTCATAGCGCCTATACTTTCTTCAAAATGTGTGCAGCATCTTTCTTCACTACATTCCAGAGTATTTCATTTTAACTGCTCTTCCCCTACCAAACTGGTTGTCATTCGTAGTTTAAAACTCCAAAAGGGAGGATGGAAACACTGACGTTGCATAGATCTAACACTCTGAAACAATAGCAATCAGAGCTGAACCTATCTCCCAGAGTCTTACATGGCCTTACAGCTGTGCTGCAAGCCAGGCTACAAACACCTTGCAGGTTCAAACAAAAGAAACTCTAAACTAATCTGAGAGACATAGGGCTCAGACACCAGCAATAATAATGCCAGTAAAGCAGTAATCAGTCAAAAGTATGAAATGCTACACAAGTGAAGAACATAAAACCACAGCACCAAGTGCCATTTGAAACCAAGGAAACAGCATTGGACATAAGCCTCCAAAACCTCAACTCAAATGTCAACGTTAAATATATTTTGGGAATGCATGCATTTTATCCCCAAACGTCGCCTTTTTAGTATTCTTTAAATACACATCTTTTGTTAACAGATGCAAGTCTTTTATTTTTGTATTTCCAAAAAATAAACTGTGCTTCTAACCAAACATTTGGCTTTGCTTGTCATTCACATGCAAAAACACTCATTGTGGTCCTAAAGTATCAGCTTTTTTAACTACTGGTGTGATCTCCAGAAGCTGTGCATTGTTTTCTTACATTGCATTCACATCTGACACAAGAGTAGGAAGCAAAATATCTGCCACTAGGTGTGCTAACACCTGCACTATTTGAAATTATAGCAGGAACTCTTGCTGTTCAGACAAATGCTTTAAAAGAATACATTTGAATGGTCTGAATTGACAGTGTCTTGTTGCTCTTGGATGGTCTTCTATAGAATTTGAAGCACTACATACGTCGATTGATGGTGTTCAACTGCCCCACATGAACAGAGTCTGCTTCGTCAAGGCATCTTCATCACATACCAGGGATGATCATCATATAATACATATTTTGCCATTATGTCAGGGATATCAATAGCTGTGTCTTAAAAACCTGCGGCATTTTAAGGAGGGGCAACTACATATAAGTGCATCAATCATCTTAAGGAATAGACTCTGGAAGTAGGGGTGCAGGAGTGCTGTAGCACACCCAAAATACCCATGCTGGATTCTAAAGGGAAAGAGCATTAAACATAAGCTTTGAGTTTGTTTTTATCTCATCAACTGGAAGTTCAATGACAGAGTGTGTTCAAAGACAGAGGTCAAATGTCAGTCTAGTCTTCTGACAACTTGGTACTTATTCTTTTAACACGGAGACTGGTGTTTACTTCTCTTTCTCTTACTGCAAAGTGTGAGTATTTTGTAAAGTGAACTCTGTGACAATCTTGCTGGTATGAAAGGAAAAGGCTGTTATGTATTCTAACACATAACAAAGTTTACATATTTATAAATGAAAAGCACAACTATTTTACAATAAATAAACATACAAGCACAAATGAAGCACTTTTTTCAATTATGAAGAACACCAAGGATTACTACCTACAAGCAACATCATGCATCATGGTTGGGGCACTGTCATGCTAAAGATGCTTAAGGTGCCACAACATTTAAAAAATGAACCACATTCTGTGAGGCCCGTCTTGCAAACGGTACTTACATACAATATTATGCGATGAGTGAACTATCCAAAGTGAGCTCTCATAGGCTTAAAGAAAGCAGCAGATGCATTGAGAGGCTTGAGAAATTTGGGATTAGGCAGCTTCAAAGGACACAGGAAATACAAGTGTACTCATATTCTCCCATACAAACCCCATGCAGTCAGACAGACTGACAGACACACACATTTATATATATAGTATTAGAACATTCGAACGTTGGCAGCTCCATTGAAAACAATGGAGTGCTCGGGGCTTTTACTGCCCGGTAAAAGCCCGCAGCACCAACATTCCAATGTTCGCTTTGTTCACAGCAACAGCTGTGAACAAAGCCTCACGGAGCCCGAGGGGATTTCAATCCCCTCGGGCTCCGTGAGCAATTTGTTTTTTTTAATAGAACATTCTGCCCTGAGTGGCAGAATGTTCTAATAGCCTTAGAACCCGCCGTAGCGGGCTCTACCGGCTATTAAAGGCCCTTTCCCTTGTTAAATGCCCTCGCCTTCGCTCGGGCATTTAACGCGGGAGCGGGCCTTTAATAGCCGGTAGAGCCCACTACAGCGGGTTCTAAGGCTATAATAGAGTTCCGTTATCCTGCCTAGTGGTGCATAGAACATAAGGTGAATGACTCAAACTAGACCATTCCCTTCATGTTGTCAGCGTACAGAAACTTTAACCCTCAATTAGGGTTAACAAATGTATTAAGAGTTTGGCTCTGCTCCTAGGGTGGAACATTTGCCAAGAGTGATAAGGGAACCTTTGCTCTCAAGCGCTGTTCCTCATTTTGCTTCATTAAGGGTCAATGGTCCACTCATTTATGGGAGTCCATTATTTAAACTTTAATAGGTGATAAGCGAATCTCACCCAGTGGGAACTTAATTAATCCACTTTATATCATGTAGCTGAGTTATTGGGCACAAGGAAGACGTATCTGATATTGACGGACAATTACACAATTTAAGTAATCTGCTTCCTTGATTGATTATTAATGTCATAAATGTGGCCTAATCGATTTTTTGTTGTAAGGAGGGCAGACTTCTGGAAGTCAAACTTTGCCAGTGTAGGCAGTTTTTTCAAACGTCCTAATGCCAAAGTTTCAAAGTGCATGTTATTTAAGTGCATGCTTTGAAAACCATGCACTCTCATATCTAAAGACAACAGCCTAGCCGCTGGCAACTTTTCTTCTCTTCTGAAGTGTGTCCTTTCTAACCTTCAGAAGCAAAGCCTATTTAAGGGCAGGACAACAAGATCTGAACTCTTACATTTAAATGATGGTAAACTGTGGACTAAGGCCCTGATTATGAGTTTGGTGGTATGGCTGCCGTGCGGTGGTCTCAGAAAGCCCTCTGTGGTGGCGGTCCCACACCTGCTGTATTATGATGATCCCACAGCCCCAGTGGCAGTGTTGATGATGACAGTAGCCATGTGGAGGACGCTGTCAGGTAAACAATGTATATTTTTCCATAGATGTTGATGCAGGTGTGCACATTTTGTGTAAAAAATGCACATATGCATGACACATGGAAAAATAGTCTAAACATGCTCCAATGCCATTGCTGAAGAATGGACCATACAGGTCTATTGTAGTCAAAGGCAGGAAATGTGACAGGCATGTACACGGTTTTACCTGTCTGTTTGTGGGGTGAAGTTCCTAATGTGATGGGGGGCTCTGGATGAAGGGGTCCATGTTGGGGACTGACCTGACAAGAAGGGATTGAGGGTGCAAACACCCCATTTCCCTGTATTCCGCCAGCTCAGGGCTGGCATGCCTGCCACCACAGTCAGAAACTTCGTAATCTGAATGGTGGTCCCCTTGCCTGCACCGCTCTATGGTAGCTGAAGTTCCCCGACCAACAACATGGCAGTCTGCTACAGGCTGGTGGTGCCGGCAGTACTGCAGCGGTCTTGTGGCTTTGCAGCTGTCTGTATCATAATACGGCGGTCAGATCGTCAATGGTGAAGTGGTCAGACCACTGCCGTGGCGGTCACCAGACAGACAAACTCACAATCAGGCCCTAACTCTTTACGATCCCCCTATCCCCTATGTACTAGAAGATTGTGGTGCAAATTGTTCAGTTGGAGGGGAGTCACATAACGATCTGCCTAATTATTAACAATTAGACAGGCCACTATTTGTGACCACCTTCAATTGGCTATGAGCAAAAGATGGCAACCTACAAGGTTAACGATCCTTGTTCGCATTCCCAAAGAGGAAAAAATTTTTTAAAGCTGCATGTATTCTTTAAAATGATCAGGTGCTGCTTTAACTAAAAATGTTTCCTACTTGAGGTGACGTGAAGTAGAGCAAACAGTGGTCCCTGGGACCAGGGCATACATCCTAAGGCCAGCTGACATAATTCCGTAAGTGGAAGTCTCCCATTTGTGAACAAGTTAACACCTCCTTTAAAGTGTTTAACACTATACAATTGTTTGCAACCACAATTGTAGTCACAGACCATTGTTACATTTCATTGCAAATCGTAGATTGAACGAAAAGCCCCTGTTGTATGGCCTCCTAATTGGGATTCAGAAAGAGTCACACAACACATTATGCAATTCAGAAATGCTTTCCCAAATCACAGTAGACTACATTTAAAAAATAAATAAAAATTGTTGCATATCTTGTGATTTTGCAAACTACAGTGTTTGTGAACATAAAATTGTTTTGTAATTCTGGCCCAGTAGCAGCAATCAAATCAAATCAAATCAAATCATTAGCATTTATAAACCGCGCTACTCACCCGTGCGGGTCTCAAGGCGCTAGGGACAAAGGGGGTGGTTATCGCTGCTCGAACAGCCAGGTCTTTAGGAGTCTCCGGAAAGCGGAGTGGTCCTGGGTGGTCCTGAGGCTGGTGGGGAGGGAGTTCCAGGTCTTGGCCGTCAGGAAGGAGAAAATGAGCAATGACTTTATCCTTGTACACTGCGGCTCTTCTCCTTAACAAAGATGTTCGGACATGTGTGCACAAAGCAAACCACAAGAATGACATTTAGGCTTGGTGATAAATCTGCAAGGTTTATTTTTATTTAGTTTACCAAATGTCGTCATTTGTGTTTGCTGAGTATTATTTAGGAGACCCTTCAAGAGGAAGTGCCACTTTCTTGTCCCTAGTAAATTCTCCACTCAGTGTCCTCACCCTGAGACAGTCATCTGAAACAGATTCCTCTTTAATTGGGGGCTTGTCCATTTATACACCATGGTTTTGTCTGGCTGCCCCAAAGACGGTTTCCCTACTAAATATTGTGGAGGCTTTGTATTTGCCAAAGAACCTGGTCACCCATTTTAAGAGGATCTAAAATATTCATGTTCCAGAACCTCTAAAAATGGGTGAGTAATGTTAGGTGCATCTGTTTAGGGAAGTGTGAATGGGGATTCTAGGGGTCTGTGTTTGTAACAGCAGAAGACCTTATTCTAAGTCCTTAGTTTCAGGGCTTTCTAAAGTTTAAATCAGACAGAGATGACAATGCAGGTATATCAGCGGCCTCTTGAGTCTCAGCTTGCAGGTAGGATTGTCTGTTTTGAACATCATGGGCTGGAACAATTTTATCGCGTTGGGAGCAAAGCTTTTAGAAAGGTAACGGGACATCAGGAATGTCATTAAGCATTGCATCGCTGTCATCAGTTTGGAGCGGTATTGTGGCGCTCGCTGTAGTGGAGGAGATGGCGGGTGTGGTAAGGCTTGATTCTGCAAAGGCAGCTCATGATTCCACCAAATCCATTTATGTCTAGAACTTGTTTCCTCGAGTACAGTGTCTGGTGTGCCGAATGTTCACATTGTACAGGTAATTTGGACATGTCTCTTTCCAACAACTGCAGATCAGTATTGTATAAAAGTCTATAACATATTTATTATGCCTATGCCTGGTTTAAAAATTGAAGACTCTGGTTATCAAACAGAGTAGCTCTTTGAAACTCTCAGCTTATATCCTAAAAAAAACTACTGAGTTGAAAACACAGTAGTGTAGACATGAATTATTATTCTAAGGGCCATGGGGCATTTTAAATTGGGCATGGACTGTTCTCCTGAGTCTAGTGGGATCTGCAACAATTGTAGTGCACAACATTTTGCAAAGTCTCAAATTACACTACCAGTCACTGAATGACACAGTCTAAAAGATTCTGATGGTATTTAGAAGGATGCTGCTCCAAATAACTAATAATGTTTTCACAACCACCATGGGTCCAATTCACAAACTGCATTTTGTAGTAAATAAAGTAGCACTACAGTAGTACTACTAATGTACTACAAAATGCAATTCTCAAACTTACATTTGGACACTACCTGTCCTATCCTTCTGTGAAGAGATCTCCATCTTTGCACATGTAGGTGCATGTTTTAGTAGTAAAAGTGGAAGGGGCCAGAGGCAGTAGTGGTAAAATACATACAGTACAATGGGTCAAGAGATACCTCTTGAAGCGCTCTGCACATCCCAGCATTATAGTACAGCTTCAAACTCAGAATCAGTGTGGCACACTCCAGATTAGCAATAATGATCTACAGGGTTCAGTACTTTTCTGCACCCTCAGCAACTCTGTTCAGCACATACATGACCTTATATCCCAGCTCATCGTGGTACATCACCTACATTTCCTGATGTAAGCATGCAATACTTAGATTATCAGATCCTGTTTGGGAGGGCCACAGGTCAGACAGGGGCTACTAGGTCCCAACTGTGGTTGTTGAGGCCATTTGCTACTGGTACTTTTTAGCCCATCCTCCTATGGTTCTGCAACCTTTGCTAAGTGGAACCCTTTCCACACTTGACTTTCAAGCAGTGGCAAGCAGTCACAGACTTCTCAGGGAGGTAGTGTGAGAGGCAAGAATTTAAAACTTAAGAGTCAACTATCAAACACAGTATTGTTCAAACCAGTGCTCGCCCTTCAAGTAAAGAAAGTACTAGAATAAGACAGCATTATATATAAATACGCATTCCAAAGGTAGTGCAATTATGGGGTTAACCCTCCGAAAAGAACTTGTGAAATGCAGATATTATGGTGCCTGCCTCCTCCTTCCCTGTCCTCATATAACTTGGAGAAACATATGGGTACATGCATAGGCTAAGCTTGACGTGATTACCCCAAAGAATGTCCGTAGGTCAGTTCAATAGCCTTATGACCCAGCAAGTCCATGCTGGCAAAGGTTAGCGATACCAGCAAACATTTTCTTTTCAATCTCTGCTAATGTTCAGGCACAGTTTCTCAGTTTGTGCAGACACAGTACCTCATTAGCTACTAAGTAACACCACTGAATGCTGGCGGTACGACCCCATCAGCGTCTTCACACTCTTGAGCTTCGGTGCCATTGCAGGAGACCACAGACTATGGATTATGAGCACTGAGCAGCACCTTTCGTGGACTTGCAGGCAGTTATGGCTTTCTGACAAACACAGATGGACATTCATCTTCAGAAGTTGTGGCCCTTGTGACTGGAGCAGGTGGGTTCTCATCTTTGGCATTTGCAGCTTTGAAGACCGATGCAGGTAGACACTTGTCTATGGCAGTTGTAGACTAGAAGTCAATGCAGACAAGTGCTCATTTTGGAAGTCACAGCCCTGGAGTCTGGTGCAAGTGTGTGCTCCTTTGCACCAATTGTGGCCCTGAATGCAACGCAGGTGGACAGTTGTCTTCAGTTGTTGCAGTTTTAGAGGCTAATGTAGCAGCTCTTCTTTGGTGGGCACTTTGGGTGGCAGCAGCAGCACGAGGGCTCAGACATTATGAAGGGAACTCTGGGCCACTCAGTGACAGCTTGGTGAAAAGGACCAGACTGTGGCGTTAAAAACACCCCTGACAAAAATGCTTGAACAAGCCCCACGCCCTTTCTATCCTATCTGTATTTCTCTGTTTTGATAAATCCATTCTCCCTCTTCTCGCTATCTAACCTCTTTCTTTTAAATAACCTTTTTCTTTTTGCCACCTCCCTTCCCTCTCTCTCCCTTTCTCCCTCTTTGAAGCCCTCCTACGTCTGAAACCTTGGGGAGCTGAGGAAAGTGACATTAGCACCAGCAGCAACGCTGGGCTTGAAAAAACAGATTCCAAAGAACCCAGTCCGGCGGTGTTGGTGAATACTTCCTCACATAGCTGAAGGTGGGACCCGCAAAGGGAAGCAAGGGGATCTTGCATATTTTATGTCAGGATTGGCTTCAATCCGTCTGTGGTCAGCTACTTCTGAGTGCCTCACACTCCAGGAATATGCTGGGAATCTCCTCCAGGTCTGCCTCTCTCTTTCTCACTCTGAGCAGGCAGGCATGGTTTTAGGCACTTAGGCAGCCCCTCAGCTTCTCCAGCAAGTTGCAGGTTTCAGGTGATGCCCCTTCTACTCTGGGAGACTAGTGGTCATGCAGACACTGGCCCTCATCACACAGTGGTCCTCTGAGTACTCTGAGGAGCATTTGCTTTTCCTTGTGTTGAAGGACTGGGAACTGGAATAATTTTGGGTGGTTTGGATCCCAGCACGTTTTATAAACAGGGGATTTAGATCCACTGTCTCAGCATGTCTCAGCATTCAGAACTGGTATGAGTTGGTTCTCTTTCAAGTGTCATTTCCAGTCAGTTCTGCAATGCAAAGTAATTGTTTTCACAGCAGGTAGCTAAAGGGCTTACTCCACGTCCACATATGGCCAAAATGATGTATGAATTCTCTTCACCTGGCTGCCATCACTTTGTTGATGCAGCAATCAGATAAGAACCTCAGAACCTCCTATAACTGTCCTCACCTTCAACAACAGAAACTGCAGTCCCTCACCTCTCCCTTACTATCTACCTAGTAGAAGGGTTTATGAAGAATTAATGATCATTTTTTGCTCACAAGCCTCTCATGCAATTTCCAAAGGGTAGCCTCAGGTTAGCCAGTCTCCATAGTGTCTGGGTCCATCCATAGGAATGCAGGCAATACAATTCGACTGTGGGGGAAGCTATTCTCACCTTCCAACTGGTGTCATGCTAAATCAGGAGCATCCAAATTCGATTACACTGGCCCCAGTACTTAGACTCCCACAACACACTGAGTCCTATTTCCATGCATGTCCTACAAACACACTGCACATACACACACAATCGTCATACCCATGGCATTTAAGTGAATATTTTTAAGTTTGTCATCACAGCAAAAGATTACCAGAAAGGGGTCAGTACACTGTACTTTAGCTAACACAAGAGAAAATGGTCTTATCACACTATACATTCACAAGACAAAGTATAACGGCATCACTACTTTGTGTGATGTTCCCAGGGCAAGGACGGTAGTCCATGGCTTAATATTAAAGCACCTTTGGTTCACCCCTCTAGGAGACAGAACAGGTGCTGGATTCCACATTGTCAAGGGGCAGGTGTAGTCCTCTGTGTCCACACTAGGTTAGCATGACGCTAGTGCCTAAATAAAAGTCAGTATACCAGTTTCTGGTGCGGTTAGGCACTTAGGGCAGGGGTGCATGCCCATTTACGATGCAGGGGACATTTCCATCCAAACACAGATCCTCATCCAGTTTCCAAAATATGTGGGACTTAGGACAACATTTCAAAATTCTTCAACTATATACATTACTGAATGAGGGAATGCTCCCTCTTTATCAACAGTGCTGAAATCAAGATCTTGATAATGGGAAAGGTCAGGAAATCAACCTCTAATTTATTTCGCTTGGACATCAAGCTCTGCCATGTAAATAAGGCCAGGAATCTTGTATACATTCTTAGATGATCCTACCTATTTCCCTTCTTCTAAATTAAGCATTATTACTCTATACCTGTGGATAGTGACAATGAAAATGTGACCTCAGATCATTATAAGCAAGGTGAAATTGTTGGCCGCATGAGCATAACAATTGCTGTCCTCGTGCAAACAAGTAACAGAAACATGCTCTGATAATGATATCCGAAGACCATGCTTAAAGAGAAAAATGGGTACAGTAAGTTGTATTGTATCATATAGTTTATTGATATTTCGAAACATTTAGTTTCATAATCATATATACATTCATCAAAACAGTTAAAACAAGAGAATAAAACAGATAAAACAACCATAAAAATAATTTAAAAACTATGTGCAAAAATTCCTCAAACAATTGTAATCACAAAAGGGTCGCCCAGTGCCTATCTTTATGTAGCCTTTAGTGCTTTGCTTCTAATTATCCGTGCTGAGTACGGGAATTTGGAGACAGCCACAACCACAATCTAGGTAGTGTCACTTATTCTATATGCCTCTCCCAATAGACGTAGGGATCTGCAAATAGGGACAATCCACTTAGACCTTGGTTTCGCTTAATGGGGACCAAAAAATAACGCATGCTCATCATTTTCACAGGTAGTAATGCTGTGCAGGCAGCAGTCAGATTCCTGGTTCATTTTCCTCCAATTCACAGTAAAGGCTGCTACAGGTAAACACCCATATCTGAATTGTAAGTATAGGACCCAGGCCCCTGCTGGGCGAATGAACTTCAGTAACTCCTCAGCCTTGCAAACAACCTTGTGGAGGAGAAGCACATTTGTTAGACTCCCTTAAAAGGAAGTTCGGTGGCTGAGACTGCTGGCTTTATTTTCCACCTGCTTTTTCACTGCAGCGGCAGATCCTCTCCGAATGGTCTGTGGCTCACTCCAAAATGCCCTTAAGCCCAAATTAAGCCAACTCTTTATGAAGGCCTTCAACTATCCAACCACCCCACCCCCCAATTGGCCACAATGATGTCCTTCAACCCTCCTTGAGAAGGCACAATTCGTCGGGGCTCCAAACTCGAATCCAGTACAGCAAGGGTTTTAGCTCTAGCACTTGCGCTATCTTGTGAATTCCTTCATTTAAATGGAGGGGGGCCGATGGCATGCCCTTTCCTAGCCCCAAGAGTCCACTGAAAAAGTTATTTTCTGATGTGGCTTAGGGGCTAATGTTGCAGTGGCCCCAAAGTTCTAGCTCATAGAGTAATGTCTCCCTTGCTCAGTGTTTCACAATTAGGGTACATTTTCAAATCTGCATGATCCTGACTCGTCTACCCTTATAGCAAAGTAGCCAAACTCATGTCCCCTTTCCAATACCTCAGAGCCCACCTTTATGACCCCTTCCATCCAACTTTTCTTGGAGTAAACCATATATTTGGTCTTGGAGATGTTGTTTTTAAGGGGAAAATCTCTGCAAAATTGATTGAAACTATCAACCAAATTTTGGAGACCCCTCCTAGTTTTAGACAGCAACAATGTGTTGTCTGCAAAGAGGAGTGTTGGGCATTTTACCCCCGGCAGGGGAAGGGAGTCATTCACACAACTGAGTAGGTAGGCAATGCAGTTGTTGATCTATAAAAGGAAAACGGTTGGGGCAAGAACATAACACTGAAGTACACCTTGGGTAACTGGAAAGGCGTCAGTTAACTCCCCTTTTACCCCACACCTTACGTTCACAAAGTGCCCCTAGTGGTGCAATCTAAGCAAGTGAAGGAGGTCAGGTGAGGTCCCCATCCCCAGGAGGACTTCCCAAAGCTTCCCTCTAGGATGCAGGTGAAAAGTGTCATGCAGATCAATAAACGCCACATAAACATCACCCTTGGTCAGATCCACCACCTTCCATTTGACCAAAAGAAACCGAAAGACCTGATAAACAGCAGCAACTTTTTGCCTAAAACCTGCCTGGAGGCCTGAAAGGATCTGGTTCTTCAACACCTGTTTGCAGACTATTTCTGAAGGTTATCTAACAGACTAGTAGGGTGATAATTTGAAGGCATGCTAGGGTCTCCTTTTTTTAAGATTGGTACAATCGCCAACCCTTTCCAGGAGGGGGGAGTTACTCCCTCCGTAGCAATGACGTTGGAGACCACATTAATATAAGGGACTCATACCCTGGGATCAGAAATAAAAACATCATCTGGAATTTTATCGAGGCACAGGGGCTTTCCAGGGCTTTCCCAGGCCTGTACAAGACAACTGCACGTTCCATTTCTTCAAGACAGAAGATTTCTGAATGCTGCGTCTGACTCATTCTGCTGGGGGCACTCCCACACTCAAGTTGGCTCTCATCTACAGCAGTGTGGTAACATAATCCCCCAAAATGTGCAACCCGTTCACTGGGTAGAACAGAAGTTTCTGCAGGGTTACCTCAGTTACCTTCACTCCTGCTAACTAAGAACCAAAACATTTTCTGGACTTTGACCCCTGCAGCATCCAGTACATCTGCCCACATATCCTCCTCCTATTCTGCTTTTTTTTGCTTTCAGGATTGTCCGGTAGTTCGCTCTACACACCTTAATAGCATGGGTGTCTCCTCTTTTTATAACTTGCAAGTGGTCTACGTTGGCCTTTTTACACTAGTCATTAAACCAACCCCAGTAAGTCATTATGGGGCATATTTATACTCCGTTTGCGCCGAATGTGCGTCGTTTTTTTCGACGCAAATTCGGCGCAAAACTAACGCCATATTTATACTTTGGCGTTAGACGCGTCTAGCGCCAAAGTATGGGCAAATAGCGTCATTTTTTTGCGTGAACGCCTTCCTTGCGTTAATGAGATGCAAGGAAGGCGTTCCCGTCTTAAAAAATGACGGCGACACAAATGCGTCGTATTTATACTCCCGGGCAAAAATCACGCCCGGGAGTGGTCGGGTAAAAAAAACCCACATTTGCGCCACTTTTTAACGCCTGGGTCAGGGTAGGCGTTAAGGGGCCTGTGGGCTCAGAATGAGCCCAGAGGTGCCCTCCCCTGCCCCCAGGGACCCCCCCTGCCACCCTTGCCCACCCCAGGAGGACACCCAAGGATGGAGGGACCCATCCCAGGGACATTCAGGTAAGTTCAGGTAAGTATAAATTTTTTTTTTTTTTTTTATGGGTGGCATAGGGGGGCCTTATTTGTGCCCCCCTACATGCCACTATGCCCAATGACCATGCCCAGGGGACAGAAGTCCCCTGGGCATGGCCATTGGGCAAGGGGGCATGACTCCTGTCTTTACTAAGACAGGAGTCATTTAAATGGCGTCTGGGCGTCGTAAAAAATGGCGCAAATCGGGTTGAGGCGATTTTTTTGCCTCAACCTGACTTGCCCCATTTTAAGACGCCCTAATGCCATTTTCCCCAACGCCGGCGCTGCCTGGTCTACGTGGTTTTTTTCCACGCACACCAGGCAGCGCCGGTCTGCTTGCGCCGGCTAACGCCATTCCATAAATACGGCGCCCGCATGGCGCTTCAGAATGGCGTTAGACGGCGCTAAATTTTTTGACGCTAAACTGCGTTAGCGCAGTTTAGCGTCAAAAAGTATAAATATGGGCCTATATTTTTTAATCACTGTATGACATATGCAACAAACAATCTATTAATTTAAGAAGGGCTTTTGACCTACAAATGTGAGTTTTCAGTTGCTGCTTTGAGACATACAAATGCTCCTAGATGAAAAGCTGTGAACTGGGGAGGATGTGTGAAGCCATAAGTAATAATTATGAGTGCATGGAAGGACTGTTACCGACAACTAACACATTAATTCTCAGTGAAATTGTGGGGGAAATAACACCAAAAACAAAACCCATGCAAATGGGAATTATATTCCTGCTGCTTGTTTGTTATAATTAATTTTATAATGAGACGTTTCTGTATTTTTTTATTTATTTATATACCATTTATTTATTCAGCAACAATAACATCTCAATGAGAAACTTTTTACAAGAGCAACACTGACAATACCTAGAGCATTGAGGGTCAGATGGTTAGCATAACGCTGGCAGAGCAACAGCAGGGCTTTGGTTAACAATGCCTGTTATGAGGTTATCACAACATGAATGACGAGAATTGTGTATGATCAGGAACAGAGTAAGTATAGGTAGGTAATCGCCAATTTGACATGTAAATGTTACTGTACAAATGCCACTAAGATCTCAACTGGCCGCACTGACAGTGTACCTGGAAAATTAGGTCCTAATGGTACGGCAGGAATGGATATATAAGAACCTGATTGAGGGATGGCTGGTAATGCAAAATCCTCCTTCTGAGGAGAAACAGCTGAATGCAGAAGAGATTCCATGGAAGGGATTTTCTCCACAGACAAAATAATATGATGGGGGAAATTCTGCTGGAGGATTAACTAGGTATAGCAATTTATCCCCAAATTATAGGATTTTCTCATCCCACCTAACTCTAAAGTAGGATCCCAGTATTACATCAGTTAGATAATCTCCCTTAAAAAAGCAAGAAATGTGTATCACCTAGTAAACCTTCTGCAAATGTTACCAAATTAAATATAATTGATCCCTCTAGTCCTCTATGTAGAAAATTGTCAATTACTTTGATGTCCTGTATCGTTTTGATCATGTTAAATCTAGTGATAAATATGTACTGTATATCACTAAACAACCTGTTTTTGTGCACAGTTCGTTAGAGAAGCCTTAAATTTTGTATCAAGTTTCTTAAGGTTTATCTCTTGATATTCTCTTTTCCCCTACAGGCGGTGCTGGGTCCCCTGATAGCTATTGCACTGAAACTATCTCAGATCCATGAGAGGGCTGGGCGTAAAGGGCCTACTGTCATCACCTGAAGCCACGCTGGAGCGCGCAACTAGGGCCAAAAGTGAAAGCGGGATGAATTTTCTTTGACCTTGCCATTGCTTCCATGTTATCTGTTTATGACTAGTGCCATATGTTAAGTTTACGATGGTGTCTATTTTTAAAGTAGATGGCCACATGTACTATTGGCCATACTGAGTGGTGGATGGCTGCTGAAACCCTATCATGGCCAATAGAGCATGTTACGGCTGATCTCTGATATTGACTAAATTGCCATCTGAAAGCAACAGTATGTATTTTCTGTTTTATTTTGTCTGTTTTTGATTACAAATAGGAGTCACAAACAGTAGGACACAAAAACTATAAAAATGGAACACCTTTCATACTGCTAACCGGAATAGTGTGATGGAATATGAAGACTTGAGCCATGGTTTGTTTGCTTAGTGCTATCTGGATGTGTAAAGGGTATCCAGTTTAAGGTACAGCCTCCAAAGGGTTATAAGCTGCAGTACAGCTATAAGAAGGAAAATGTATTTTGTGCCCAGGGCAAGCATTAATGCATACTGGGCTGTAACAATTAGAGGTAGAATTTGACCCAATGATGGAAAATAGTCATCAAGTTATCAATAGTTATCCAGGATAAAGTGAAACTTAGGACATCCTTAAGAGTTTGGCAGAGGACCCATTCCACCAAATTCACGATACCCTGGCTTCATTTAGAGTTGAGGGACTGCTAGGTTTCAGACAACTGAGCTTCAACTTGCTCAGCCATCTGAAACCTTTGACCAGCACCAATCCACCACTGTACGTCAGAAGACCTGCCCTAGGTAAAGCAGACCTTCCTCCATACATTTTTTCTGTTCACAGCCTAACCATACTCAATAGAAGCAAACCAAAACAAACAGTGATGCATATACACTGGGAGAGAACTCCCAGCATGTAAATGTCATTAATATTTGATTGTGGTTTTGGAATATTGATTTTAGAATATCAATTGATCAAATTAACCAAAACGGAAATATCGAGGAATTATGTGAACATATGTATGTATAAATGTACTATTCTCCACATCTGCCTTCACTAAAGATATATACATATTTAAGGTACATATAGGTGGAATTATGTATAGAAAATCTGTACATACTTTCCTGACGATATTTTGGTCCTCAAGATTTTGATCACAGCATTTGTCATACTTCGCCACTTTCTATTCTAGTCTATGCAATGCTGGATCCAAGGCTAATATTTGATTTTTAGAAACAGACCCCTACTTTAGGGCCTTGCTTCTGAACATCAAGATAACTGCAGATTGAGTTTCAAAAACATGACAGACAACCCACCCTCCAGGCTTGCTGAAAGTGTTTATGATGCTCCAGGGGAAGAACTTTCAGCAGAACAATCCCTGTTGATGCTGCGTGGATCTCAAAATTGTGCAGGTAGTGCTTTGCTGCCAGGTGGATGGAAGAGAGAGAAGAGAGGCATTTAATCTTAATAAAATTATGTTAGTCTTTCTCTTTGTCTCTCTCTCTCTCTCTCTCTCTCTCTCTCTCTCTCTCTCCGTAGTGCGGTCGTTCATGAAGAATCTCATGGAATGCTTTGTTGATATATATATACATATATATATATATATATCAATCCAAGAATGCTCCAAAAGCGGACCCGTTCCCTGAGGAGGGTGGAGCATTGACCGGCAGAGCAAAAATAGAGTCAAAATAATGCTCACTCAGGAACAATGTGCAAGGCTTTATTCAAACAGATGGATTTCAGCCGTCACCGCTGCCTTGATCAAGGCCTTAGTGATGGAAGAAACGTGTCTGTTTGAATAAACACACATATATATAAATATATTTATATATATATATATATATATATATATATATATATATATATATATATGTGCACAACTATAGCCAATTGCAACATGGATATGATGATCTCTCTTGTCATTTAAAATTCATACCCACTCAACAAATATCCATTCTTGTTTTCCATTTAGCTAACATCATTTTGCATGCAGCACCCAAATAACCTTTTCAACATGCAAAAAAAATCTAATTTCACACAATATGATACTTGCTTGGACTGAAGAACGAGAGAAAATTGCTACCTTAGTAATACTTTACTTCACCATACTAATATTTAGAGCATGGTCAAGATGTGAACACTGAAAAAGAAAGTTTGTATCTATTCAACTCAGATTGTGTATGTCACTAGGAATGATTGATAGGAAACAGGTCTGCAACCAGTAGTTTTATTAAGGATCCCATGGGCAGTTATGGAAAGTGGGGGGATTTGGTCCTGGTGTTAATTTCGGACACCATGATACAACTCAGCAACATCCACACGTTTCTGCATTTTATTTGATGCAAAAACCTGCATGCAGTGAGGGGACTATCCTATTTTCACTTCCAGCTGGGCTTAAATCATTTTAAAGGGCCAACAGCAACTCTTTTGTTCAAACATCATCCTGGCTCGGAGCTATCTGGAACATAGCCATACATGCCAACATTTTAATAGAGGAAAGTGGAATAATTAAAAAATATAATTGGGAAAATGTACTTCTTTCATTGTCTTTTATTGAAGGGGATTCATTTTCAGGCGGAAGACACCCAAATTAAAGCCATTTTTAGCTTAAAAAATCAGGAGTCTCCCACCTGAATTGGGTATATTGGCATGTATGCTTAACACCCAGATGTCATTACAATAGAAGTTAAAAAGAAACATAGCTTATCACTTCCCAAATACTTTAGAGAAACTATGACTTGGTTGAAGAAATTTGACTTTAGTCAACCCACCTGAGTAAAAGATGTGCATGCACTTCAAGAATGCAAGAAATGTCTACGTGTATGATAATTACACAAATCATGATTAAAAAACACCTACTAATTAATGTTTTATTTACTTCTTTTATAGCACTACTCATCACAGTTTAGGGTGTCAGAGCGCTTTACATCCCACACAGAGACACAAAATCATTCAAGTGTGTACATCAATGTACTGGAAAAGTTACTTAAGACAATGAGGGGGTACAAGGTGTAGGAATTACACATGATCCATACTTCTACAAATTATATGTTAATAGTGGACGGTCAGAAGGAACACAAAGCCAGGACATATAGCAGTGATTGGATGGTCAGAGCAGCACTTCTTTGCTGTCACATTTGTGCCAATGTCTTTGCAGCAGATGTTTCATAAATAAATGTATAGGTTTACTGTCGGACTCTGTTTTTCAAGCTTCTCCCTTTGTTATTTCCTCACATCTATCTTCTGCCACACCTTGGCCCCCAACTTATAGGTTCCCAGAGTAATTATTTTTCAATTTCAACACTGCCCGTTGGTGATTGTTAGTAATGGCCAGTGCATATATACAGTCTTTTTATGCCTTGGTCCTGAAATAAAGCATTCTGAGTTTTTACTGGCTGATTGTTTAAGGTTTGACTAATAGTCCTCTCTTGAAAATTATGTTCATGAAGTCCTACTTGTTTCTTATACTGGCTGTGACAGACTAATATACAGCTTGTCCGCGTCTGCAGGACATTAGGGTTGTCAATTTTGTACTTCAGTACTGAACTTTTTAAAGGTGATGCTGGTGAAAACGATCCCACATTTAAGTTTGAGTTGCTGACCGGTAAGCCGTCATCAGCAACAGCTATTTGATGCATTGAAAATGCTAACATAGACGTCTTACAAAGACACCCTCATGAGTGCAACCTTCATTCAGTTTCTACCTCTAGGGCTGATGACCACAAACATGAATGTACTAAACCCATTAAGATTTCTTTTGATAATTCTAAAATTATAAAACTCCACAAGCATGCTCAATATCCATGCAACTGCTTAATGCAAAACCAAGCATAAATGATAACATGAAATCGTAAGGAACAAGAACAAATGAAAAACAGGGTGTAAGGGAGCAGGGTGATGAACATAGTAAGCATTTTTAATATCAAACAACCTTGATAGATATTTTCATATTGTATTTCTAAATTGGGCAAAATAAAGGCCAGACTTAGGTCTTGGTGGAGGGAATATTCTGTCACAAATGTGACGAATATCCCATCCACCATATTATGACCCCCATAGGATAGAATGGAATCGTAATACAGCAGATGGGATAACTGTCACATTTGGAATGGAGTAGTCCCCTCCGCCAAGACCTAAATTGGGCCCTAAGTCTTTGTTAAGGCATTGCCTTGTCTATCAGTACTAGAACACTGTACTACTTGGGTCAACATTCAGTGTTGAGTGTATAGACTGAGTTACGTATTTAAAGTACTACTCTCTTGGCTACAGTCAAAAATGTCCTGAAAACAAAGGGGGTCAAGCGGGAACCGCCAGAATACCGCTGCGCGGTCAAAAGACCGCCGCGGTTATTCTGAGTTTCCCGCTGGGCTGGCGGGCGACCGCCAGAAGGCCGCCCGCCAGCCCAGCGGGAAACCCCCTTCCATGAGGATGCCGGCTCCGAATGGAGCCGGCGGAGTGGAAGGGGTGCGACGGGTGCAGTTGCACCCGTCGCGATTTTCAGTGTCTGCGTGGCAGACACTGAAAATCTTGGTGGGGCCCTGTTAGGGGGCCCCTGCAGTGCCCATGCCAGTGGCATGGGCACTGCAGGGGCCCCGCGACACCCGTTACCGCCAGCCAGGTTCTGGCGGTCAAAACCGCCAGAGCCAGGCTGGCGGTAAGGGGGTCGGAATCCCCATGGCAGCGCTGCTTGCAGCGCCGCCATGGAGGATTCCCTTGGGCAGCGGGAAACCGGCGGGACACCGCCGGTTTCCCGTATCTGACCAATGCCCATGGGAGCACCGCCAGCCTGTTGGCGGTGCTCCCGCGGTCGTTGGCCCTGGCGGTCCATGACCGCCAGGGTCAGAATGACCCCCAAAGTCCATTAGACCCTTAAGCATTGTAAGAGAAGACTCATCCAGGTGTAGAAAGATTAAATTAAAAGTTGCCTCAAACTGGAAGTCTTTAATTAGTTGAAAATTAGACTCCTTTCAATATGATAAGATCTACCCTCAATACTAGAAAACGTTTCTTAGTGTTCCCTTGTAAATGGCACAGCATGAACAGCTACTAATACCAGATACCACTGCATTACACTAACACTTGCAGTGCTTTTGAAGAATCGCTTTCTGATCAGCTAGCCCTTAGAAATTATTGACAAAATTACACAATTAGGAATTTGTGAATTACACGCTCTTCAGGCCAAATTAATAACTCTGATTCCTACTCAAACTGGGTATCTATAAATCCTGGAAACTGAGCACACATTGTTGGGTATTCTGCAAAAACATTTTTCTGTTTCCCCGGCCTTTTAAAACAGAAGAAATGTAAAAATGTGCACAGCAATTCATGTCAAAGTTGACTCAATCAATCATAGTTGATAACTGGTGTTAAATAATGGAAAAGGGAACAAAAGCAAACTAAACGTGTTGCATTGTTTCTAGATGCCTAAAATGCCAGTATTTTCAAAATATTGTTTTACAAATAATCTGACTTCTGAGATTTTGCACAAAAATAATTTTGGAAAAAATGTATTTCTGCATCCTAAACCCACTGCTGCTTTTTTCCAATTTAGAGAAAGGTGAATTGCTTGGTATAGATGAATTGTTTTAAGATCTATCTTTGGTGAATTATCATGAACCTTCTCCTTTTCATAGAAAAAATAGGCATTTTCATATAGCAGCATTCAGGATGTGGTGTTTGGGCCAAAAGTGGAGAAATGTTGTGCAGGTAAAATAATTTCATACATGTCTAAGTTAGTGAAGCTGAAACACCACTTTGGATTAAGCTTCACTTCCAAGAGAACCTAGAACCTTTACCAGCACTGCTAGATCTCACTAAAACTATAGACACTGCCATAGAATCTTCATTTGGCATGCATAGTAGGAACATATGTAAATATATAGAGTGACCTACGCACAGCAAACTTGTAAGTCCATTGTCCTTCTCACCAAAGGAATAGTAAGCACTAACCCTCCTTACATGGTCATCATGAATTAATTTGAAAGATAATTTCAGCAAAACTAATGCATGTGATTTCCCCATATTTTAAGCACTTTTATATATCTATATTTCACCTAAATTCATTCCCAATGTGTCACATCGTTCTTTAAATATACCCAAGAATTATTTATAATTTTAACATATATCCTGAGAATTCGCCATTGTTTTCTATCAACTGTAGTACATAGCATGTTGACATTTCTGAATTGGAAATGAGTAAAGTGACGTTATCGATACATTAAATGATCTTTAAATCATGACCATTTGTTACACCATAAGTATTGTAATCCTTTAAGAGGTGGAAACCACTTTCAAAGCAAAATTAAACTAGATGGATGAGAGCGAAAAACCATAGAGATTTTAGTGATGCATTTTTTATTCCACAGTAATCATTCCGTTCACTAAACCTTTGAACACGAGTGAAATTTAGGGAAAGATGCATGGAATGCATACTTTGTTTTATTACTTCCTTTCTAAAGAAAACCCAGGTGACCTTGCTAAGAGGCTTTCTCAAGCCTATTAAAGGGACATCACTGTTACTAGCTTAGATTTATAAAGTTCTTTACAGCCACGAAAAGCTTCATGTTAGTGTGGCCTTTATGGCCATGTAACTATACTGACGAGTGTAACTTATAATCTTGGAGATAAATCTATCAAGTTCGGATGCAGATATATATGCAAACTTCAAGTCCATGTTTAGGAGAGGGAGCAAATGAAAAAAAGTGAGTACTTGCTTAAATACTTGCCTATGAAAGTAATTGTCCTATTTCTTAAAGTTACTCATTAGTACCCCCTAGTCCAGCTGCTTCTTATCACAGTTTTTCCTTATGTAGTTGTTCCACCTACAAAACAGAATATATCAAACAAAATGTTTAGGAAGGCACACCATCACAGGAGACGATCCCACAAAAGGGCACCATGAGAAGAAATCCACCCCAGAGGAGAAGAAGCTCAGGAAGGAGACCATACTACCAGACCATGAAGGCAGCACCCTGCACAGTAGAGGCTCAAGGAAACCCACACAAGGTATTAACTGGAGGCTTGTCCCAGAAGAAAACTGTTAGATTTGACCAATGGCATTTTCCCTCAAACATAGAGACCATGGGGGAGGCCATCCAAACATAGGGCAACGGACAGAGAGAAGAGAGGCATGCCTCATGCCCTCTAAAGGGAAGTGAGACTATCAATATCTTCATGTCCCATCACTTCTATATCACAGACAAAGCAGGCAAAAACAGAACCCAGCCAAGAAAGCACAAGAGCACTCTGGGTCATTGGCAGGCCGAACTCCACACACTGTTTGAACAGAAAATGTGGATGCACACAGGAGGGCACAGCACAAGGAGGTGAGAAGAGGCAAAATAAAGACACCTGATAAATACAAGCTCCCAAAATGCAGTGAACAGAAACTGCTTTGAGATTGAACACAAGATTGCTACCGGCAACATCTTGTCCTTGTCCTCTCCTACCTCTTTTGAGGCTGGAAAACACTTTGTAGACAATGTTTTGTTCATCTTTATTTTCTTTTGTACCTTTTGGTGTCTTCTTTAGTCATCATGCTCTTGCTTGCTTCTTTTGGTCACATTTCATTGGGTACCTTAAGCCCATGCGAATTTAGTGTTAAGAGGAACAAGTCTATATGATTTCTTCTTTACTCTGGCTGAGTCCCACGTATGCTGTTTGTGATACTGATGACACACCATGGGCACTGGTGGGTACACCATGCCTAACGTATAACTATGCCTTGTATCAACTTCAATTTGTGTGATGAAATATACTGTATAGTTGACTGTGATACAATTATTTTGGATGCCTAAAATATCATAAAAAATATGAAACAAGAAAAAACGGGTAAAACTGAAAGTGCACGCAGGAGCTGACCTTGTTGACACCAAGGAATGATGCTGAAGCTGTACATGAGTGAAGGAGAACCACTGCCACTTCAAAGAACCCATCAGCTTTAAAAAAAAAGTCTGAAATGATATCCCTGGAAAAGGTACCAAAACTCCCTGGTTGATCATGCCAGAAGCATATGCTCATCTTGAAAATTAAGCCATGCACATGGAAGTACACATGGTTGGCACATAGAATCTGCAAATGGCTCATTCAATCAGTTATGGTTTCTATGATTGCTCTGCTACTCTTTACTGAAGGACCTCAAGACTGTGCCTGAAGCCTAAACTTGATACCATTTAATCAAACTGACTTACAAGCCATGGCAAGTACCACTAGCAATCTGGCTGCACTATCTATAATGATTCAGCAGACAGTTCAAAAGAAGATCCTTCTGCACTATTGCTCGATAGTTTTCGGCGTGGCTTTGATCATGTAAACAAACAGAAGTCTGCTCTGAAAAAAGCTGGCCAGCTGGCACATACCATCAAATCTACTTTGAGCAATTCTGTTTATATATTCAGACATTTGTGTGCAGGGCAAGCCCGGCACGAATCATATAATCTCAATGGACTTCACTTCATTGAGGCCTCACCCAAGGCTTTTTCCTTGTTCCATTACTTTTTAATTTACCTATTGCTGATTTAAGCACCCAACTTGGTGCAGTTCACTCCAATCCTCCCAGAATTGGCTTTTGGCACACTACTTCACCACAATATGCAGCTGTTGTAGTTCAGTTTTACAGGGGTCAGCCTCCAGAAGAAAATGGTCAGCTAGTACTCTCTGGAAAATCAAATGAAAGTGAATTAAACAAAAACTAAAATAGTCATTTTTGGAACGAAGGTCAATAAGAATGGTCCTGGGTATCTTGTCGAAAGCTGACTTGAAACAAAATGTCCAAATACTGATACCTGGGTTATGGTTCGAAGAATGTGAGGGGCACCAACATCATCTGAACTCTCTCAAACTGCAGGTATTCTCACTCTCCTCCTCCTTCCATGCTCTGATGTGCAAAAACAGAACTTATCACTAACTCCTAATCTTAAAGTGACAAAGGCTAAACTTAGACCTACATTGACAGAGGCACTTCCTGACTAATTTGGTCCCTTTTTAAACATGCCTCAATTCAAAATATACAGACTGCTGTTCAAACTATTGCAAAATTAATCACAAGCCAATGCTAGAACTAGGCCTGATGGACGAACACATGGCTCTGAAAACATAATTTTTAAAATACACATATTAACTGATATATGACCAGAATTATATTTTAAAACATTATGGGGGTCATTCCGACCCCGGCGGGCCGCGGGCGCCGCCCGCCGGGCGGAGACCGCCAGAAGACCGCGCCGCGGTCAAATGACCGCGGCGGTCATTCTGACTTTCCCGCTGGGCCGGCGGGCGACCGCCAAAAGGCCGCCCGCCGGCCCAGCGGGAAAGACCCAGCAACGATGAAGCCGGCTCCGAATGGAGCCGGCGGAGTTGCTGGGGTGCGACGGGTGCAGTGGCACCCGTCGTGATTTTCAGTGTCTGCCAAGCAGACACTGAAAATCTTGCTGGGGCCCTGTTAGGGGGCCCCTGCACTGCCCATGCCATGGGCAGTGCAGGGGCCCCCAGGGGCCCCACGACACCCGTTCCCGCCAGCCTCTTCCTGGCGGTGTAAACCGCCAGGAAGAGGCTGGCGGGAAGGGGGTCGGAATCCCCATGGTGGTGCTGCTTGCAGCGCCGCCATGGAGGATTCCTTTGGCCAGGGGAAAACCGGCAGGAAACCGCCGGTTTCCCTTTTCTGACCGTGGCTTTACCGCCGCGGTCAGAATTGGCCAGGAAGCACCGCCAGCCTGTTGGCGGTGCTTCCGTGGTCGTTGGCCCTGGCAGTCAATGACCGCCAGGGTCAGAATGACCCCCTATATCTGTGAAGAAGTCAGGCCCTGCCGATACAAAGAACCCCGGGGCGACTTATCTGAACACAGCTTTAATTTGATTCTGGCTGAAGGCCTATCAGAATCTGATCTCCCATATGCTTAATTTAAGATTATTTTAAATAATCTGGCAATTTTACTGCAGATGAGTAGAACTTTAGAAAAAGAAGCCATGCACAGTCAGTAATCAACTCTTAAAAAACTTCCTGCCCACAACCTCCCAAATGTATTAGAAAATAAAACTCTGACTCTGTATACTATCTAATATACAGACTGTTTTCAGTGTTTTATTTCACTGACAAATGAATAAAAATGCAATATGCAAGAGATAAGAGCAATCATCATAGCCATCAACTAGTGAATAAAGATAATCCAAAAACAAAGTCCCAAAAAGTAACCAAGAGGTCTATCATGCTACCTGTATGGAGAATCCCATCCAATATTGCCCTAGAACACATGCCGTGCCACTCTCCCAACCCACCCTGAGCCAGACAGCAAGTAGGACTGCAAGGAGGCAGAGATAGAAACCAACGTCCAGCAATGGCTTAACCTAAGGGTCATGACCCATCAGGAGACAGGAAACACAGGTGGATTCTGGAACTTCTGGCCCTACATTTGGCACCTGGTCCTAGGTACCAGGGCCATCATTGTCAGCAGTTTGACTGCAGTTTCTGTCTGGGAAGTGGAACCACCTCATATATAAGAACTGTGATAGGAAGTGAACCATAAAAGTAAAGACAATTTTTAGAATTACTTTTCAACAATTATTTTAAGGAAATGTGCCAAATTCGCTAAAATGACGAATTTTTAAAAATGTACCTTCATGAAGTTGGTGAATGACTCCTTAACCACTTCGCACATCTGTGTTGTTAAACTTGTATATGCACTTGTTTCACTTAGAATCACTGTTAGTGGAGTTGATCTGCCTAAAGAAGATTCAAGAGTGACATTAGAGTCACAGGCAAATGTACTGTTAACAAAGATTAGATTGGTTATTTAAGATCACACCAGGCTGAAAAAGGCATCCTGGTTCCTCTTGGTCACATGGATATTGCAATCTAGATACATGCAGCTTTCTTTCTCTGCCTTTAGAATCAAGAACTGGGCCCTCATATTCTTTTACCTCTTCCCTCACTATATTTCTGAAGCACTTACTAAATAAAATAGACATCATTCGCTTATTGACCCATACCTGCAAGAATACCACTTATCATGCTTTCTTGTTACAAAAATAGTTAAACATGATTTTGAGCCTTACTCTCCAAATGAGTGTCCTTCAGAAGAATCCTAAATCCTAAAAAATATTTGAGCATATTAGATAGGGAGCTTTGCTTTGTCCTTTAACCTTCCAAGACAACATTCCCATATTCATAGAAGATCAGCACAGAAGATGAACGCCCAACTGCTAAAATAGTCAAAATTGTATATTGCAGGACACAAGATCATGGTGGCCTTTTTGCAAAATGTACACCTGAGGCAGGCGGGCCAGACAGTTGTATATCCCAAGCACCATTGTCAGTCTCCACAATGGGCAGATGCTTCTTGTAATGATTTTGGCTTAAAGTTTACCACCTCGCCTTTGACTGGGCATCAACAAATGTGCCTGTGGTAATCTGTAGGTCGCAGGCACACATGGCAGACAAGTACACAAGTAAATACTGGCCCAAAGGAACAGGCTTTGTACACATAAGTCACGTGACCAGGTACCAGGCTTGAGAGCATATCCCAACTTTATTGCTACCTGCACAACCCACCTGCATCCCTAGAATGTAAGATGCCCAGACATTAAGCAATTCTTAAGTATAAAATGGAAATCCTTACTGTGTGTATTGGAAAAAGAATAGCCACAAGTGGCTTAAAATGGTTTGTATCACAGCAACTAATACTATTGTTTGGACTGATGCACCAATGCAGGTGAAACCAGAAAATAGTGCAAACCCCACCAGAATACCACATTTTGCACAAAGTAATTAAGAAGAAGTCAAACCAACCACAAATCATGCAAAATAAAATATATAGTGAGTAAAATACTTAATCCACTGCTTAAAGGCCAACACAAGGTAGTGAGAATGAGGCATCTATTAAAGTCCAGGTACATTTGGCAGTCATGAAATTCAGATGGTAATTACTCCATTGAGTTAGTGTGTAAGAAATTGATCAATGATGTTGCTGCAAAAAGCTATATCACAGCTCACCAATTTTTAATTTGAAGGTGGCACCGTAAGACAAAGGGTATAGTATATCCTTTTCGTTCTGAAAAGACTGGCTAGCGTAAGCATTTGCAAAATGCTTTATATCCTTCCCTCAGCCCCATAAGAAGGCACCTGTCTAGGACTGTCACTGTTCAACATCTAATAAATGTACCTCAAATTCTGCTTTTGGACCCTCTAGGGCTGGCATGTTTCAGTTAAGTGGTTAGGAAGCTTCAAGAACCCACCACCCCTGCATCTCCCCTCTCTGGAAGGATCTGATTATTAGCAAAGTATATTTTTGGGAATTCTCATAGGCTGACTGCAAATCAGTCAGGCATCTAGGTCAAGCCCTAATCTCATGGCCATAAAGTAAGTAAAGAAATACCAAGTCTGGCTGAAGTAGGAAGATGGTTAATTCAGTCCAGATGTCATCTCCCACACTCCTCAAAAATCAAAAATAATTTAAGTGATAGTTTGTGTTACAAACTTGCACTATGTTGTACCACTAGTTGTTAATGTGCTTTCATTTGCCGGTTTCAATTTTTTTGGGCAGTCAAACAATAAAGTTTCAAAATGGTGACACGTTTCTGCGGGTTGTTGTCTAGTGAAGTAGCAACCATTCCAAGAATCTGTGTGCCGTTTCTTGAAAGATACTCCAGCTCTGCTTACCTCTTGCTGTGCTAAACTAGTGCCCTTCACAATTCTACATCTTTTAATTCCTTTTTGCTTTATTGGAGGACAGAGTGCCACCCACTTTCATATCAAGTGTCAAGATGGATTTGTGCGCAATTGGGCTGTTTGTGAGTGTGTTAATGTGTATTACAATTGTCAAGTTTTCAGTGCAAATTAGATAGTAAATGTTGCCGGAAGGAGGCCAATTGGTTTTCTTTTTCACTTTCTGTTGAAAATAGCTACAATATTGTATCTAATAAAGTGGAATGCTATACTTGGTTGTCTTTATTTGAGTGTTTTGTCGAATTCAAGAGACACTAAGGGCCTGATTCCGACCTTACCGGATGGGATACTCCCTTACAAAGGTGATGGATATCCAGCCCGCCTTTTTACAAGTTCCATAGGATATAATGTTACCTTTGTGATGGAGTATCCCATCCGCTAAGGTCATAATAAGGCCCTAAGCTTTTTTAAAGCATAATAATTACTGTACAGTTCAGTAGCATGATGTCAAAATGGCTGCATACTTTGCCATCAATGACCTTAATTTTAATGTCATTTTCTTTTTTTGTTGCAAACAACAATTAGAATTAATATTTGTTAAAATAAGTCTATCTCATCAATGGATCCGTTTTTAAGGGTATGTTAGGAGGGCTAACATACATCTAGGAGGGTCTGATACATTTAAAGATTTTAAGGATAGCCACTGACATTTAGATTTACTGAATAGAAGTTTGACTTATCTGCTTATACAGACATTTTGGCAAGGACCAGCCCCTCATTGACCTATATTGGACATCCCTGCTATATGTAATATGGTTGTGCTGCCTCAGATTGAGATTCTAGTCTAAAGTGTGCTTAAATCCTTCGTCCATACGAGTAGTCATCAATTTACATCCTCTATCCCATTCACTTTCCTTTTCCTATACTGCTACTTTCAATGCCCCTGAGCGCTCTGTCCTTGCTCCCCAAGCTGTCATTGCCCTCCCACACTGCCCTACCCCATCACATATTTCCTTTGTCTCCCATATATTGCATTGCCCTCTTCTTCCATTCCTGCACTCATCCATTCAATCACTGGCTCATCTACCCATTCACCCAACCATTGAGTAACTCTCTGTTTAAGCCATCCACCACAAAAACTTAAGCATTCAATGTAGAAGGACAAAGCCAGACCTATTCCTTTGCCAAAGCTTCAGAGCTTGTTTTAAATAGCCTCCTTTTCAAACTAATACTAGCAACCAGATGGAATGTATATGTAAAGTACAGCAGAGGCCCCACAATGAACAAATAATCAACATGAACAAAAGGATAGAAAATAATTAGAAGAGAGGCAGTGGCAGTTAATAGATGAAAGCAAAAATAATGAATCCAAAATGTAATGGTCTGGCATCTGCCTTCAGCAAAACGAAATTTCAGGCTGACCAAACATCCTCCTCTCTAACATATTTATGTCTTTGTGATTGAAAAAAGTAAGTCTACCCCCAAGCTACTGAAGTTAAAAGGAAAGAAATCATTTAAAAATATAAAATTGGGGGCGTGGCTAAGTTGGCACCCGTGTAGGAGTAACCTATAAGAGTTTTGCTGCCCATGAACAGACTTGGAGTGGACCCACTTGTGGCGGACACTGCCCTGGACTGAAAATCAATGGGTGTTACGAAGAGCCGTCCGAGGCACGAATGGTGGTACTCTGTATCATCCAGCAGGGCCGCAACGGGAGTACCCGGGGGCACTCAAAAGAAGCGCAGCTTTCCCCAGAAGAACCCCTTGGATGCCGACGACCTGGAAGGTAGAGGAGAACGCAGAGAAGCTGAGGGAGGACATTGAGCGGTTGGAGGTGGACGCAGGTATAAAGGAGACAGCGCAGCAGCAGGAAGAAAAAGAAGACATGGAGTGAGAGAAGGAGATACCGCCAAACCTACAGAGAGGAGATGAAAAGGTGGAGACGGTGGGGACAACGGATTCCAAGGACTCCGCAAGGAAGGGCCTCGGAGCCCCAAACCACCACAAATTCTCAAGCCTTGTCTTAGGAGGGACATGGTTTGACAAGGTATGTGGCCAGGGCTGGCACTGGTGGGGCAAGAGAACGAGAAAAGAGGGAGGGGAGAGGCAAGGACAGTGCACATAGAGGAGAGGCTAACTAAGTGTGATATCCCACAACCACACAAGTATACTCATGGGGTATTGGAAGGATTGGTCACTACCCTATCCCCCTTTCCTCACGTGCACAGGACCTTCTTCCCCCTCCCTGAATAATTAATCTAAAAAAATATATATATATCAATTCACTTACCTGACCAAGAATCCTCTTTATCTTCTTTCCTTTGAGGGAGGCCTGGATCACCACCACCTTCTGGAACTCTAAAAGAGGAAAGACCCAGAACAATATAAGAAGGACATTACCCTCACAGCCCCTACATTTACCTAAAAAAGAAAAGAAACTGAGACTGAAATAAACTTTGATCATAAAGACGTACTCTAAGTCTAATCTTCATTTGTCCGGCACATTATCGCCTAGGGCGTAGCCCACTACACCCGTAGCCCACTTCCTAATAAGGGTATTAGGAATTCGTGCCATTTTCACTTGGCGAACAACCCAACAACCTTGCCCGCTACAATGGGGTAATGTCCAGCTGCTTGTTCTCACCTCAGAGAGCCCCTTAAGGAGTGGCTGGAGTGGGCGCAAAGCTGAGGCCCAATGAGAGACAGACGTGCCTCTCCCAAGAAGGAGGGTGCGATGGGCCTGGGGGCAGAGAGCCTGTAGCTGCTGAGCGGAGGTCACTGGGCGGCCGTGCAGACATCAGGAGGTGGGAGCGGTAACTGAGAACACCGGCAACAGTTTGCAGAGTGATGGATGCAGTGGTCTGAAAACAGGGCTGCCCTGTGAGGAAGGAGCAAAGGAGAACACTGGAGCTGTTGCCAGAGACAACTGGGGAAGCACCGAGAAAGACCCGGAGGCGAAGGACCCAGGGTGGTTCGGCGAGGCGCTGCTGACCAGCACACGAAATGCAGCAAGAGCTCGGGCCCACACTGATGTTGCCTGCGGAGAATCAGCGGACCCACGGCCTACCCAGTAAAGAGTGATGGTGAGCATGGTAAGTGAACGCGTAGCATGCAGAGGGGGGGAGACATCTGCTCTGCGAGCCCTGGCAGGGGAGAGCCGGTTGGAGCCCAAATGCATGGCAATGTGAGAGAGTGACAGCTGCCTTGGGGATGGAATATTACCTGGAGGAACAGGAGAGCACTTTCGCCTGGTGAGGACCTGCTGGTGCTGGACCGGACTCTATCGACCACCGAGGTGGAGTGCTAGAACTAACCACTTCTTTGGACCAGAGCTGCCTGCTTGAGAAGCTGCATTAGATGACTGGCAGAGGCGGAGGGGCCCCCAGCTAACATACAGTGGAAATAGAGGCAATTTGGTAGAGTCCCCCAACTCCTGGACTGAAGTAAGCTGTGCTGGTAATTGCAGCGGGAACGGTTTCATTGTCTACCGGCCACTGACACAAAGAATGCTAGACAGAGGGACCACAGACTGTGGGTTGTTGAGGTGGCAACCACCCCAGCACAGAACACATTACCTTCCTTCAATCTTTCCTGCTGACACAAGGGACTTCCTGGACTCTGTGATGGCGTCCCATTGTGGTGTGAAAAAAGATGGCTCTCTTAATGACTTATTTGCTAAAACTCCGGTGAAGAGAGCAAATCCACACAAAGACAACCCCACTACCATTTGTACTTTACACTTAGATTTTTTACCTTTTGTCTTTTTAATTGTGATTCTTGGTTAACTATGAGATTCTATGTTTCGCTATGCCAATAAAATCAACCAAACAAACCCCACTACCATGGGAGACACAGATGAAGCGACAAGACCAGGGAAAGAGGCCGCACCTGTTACTCAAGCCTTCTTGGAGCAACTGTTTGGAGTCCTCAGAGAGGACTTTGCAATGCTTAAACAAGAAATAGCAACAGCGGTGAAGTACCTAAGGAGGGACATTGATGATTTAGCCCAAAGAGTGGAATTGTTGGAACCAACTCACGAATCTTGTGAGGAGGAGGAATTGGAAGCACACCTTTGAGAGCTACTTGAGCTGCAGGACATGAACTTAGCAATGCAATATCAACTGGAAGAGTTGGAAAATAGATCTTGGTGCTCTAAAATCTTAATTAAAGGGGTGCCTTTGCAGGTGATACCTGGGAGCTTGGAGGAGTTTGTGATCCATCTTTTCCACCAGGTAGCCCCAAAACTTAAAGACCTAACCATAAAGCTAGAACGCATCTGCAGGGCAGGGCAGCCTGCTCGCTCCCCGGCCCAACCACAGGATATTCTAACTTGCCCTCGCTATTACAAACAAAAACAAAATAATCCTGGCTGCTGGTAAAGATAAGTCCACCATAGACTTTGAGAGCTTCAAGATAGGGCTCTACCAGGACCTC
This sequence comes from Pleurodeles waltl, assembly GCF_031143425.1. Classification (NCBI taxonomy): domain Eukaryota; kingdom Metazoa; phylum Chordata; class Amphibia; order Caudata; family Salamandridae; genus Pleurodeles; species Pleurodeles waltl. Next base: position 823,102,455 of record NC_090436.1, read on the forward strand.
TCCTCAATGAGGTTGCAGCGCTGCTGGGCCCTCAGGCCATTGACAGACATTCTCCTTGAGAAAGGGATCCAATATAGATGTCCTTCTACATCCAATTTGTGTGGAACAAGGAAATGCAGAGTGTCCGGACCCTGGCAGAAACTCAAACCCTGATGGACATGCCGTCTTTCTCTGAAGGCCCCTCTTCCCAACCTTCAGAGCAAGTGTTGGACCCCACTGGGACAAGGAGACAATACCTGCCGTGCCCGAGAAAGGGGAAACTACGCAAGCCTATGGAGACCGAAAGCTGCAAAGAAAGGGTGGTGCTGCTGCAGCATCTTCAACACCATGAAAGTGTATCGGACGTGGACAGTGACCACTGAGCCATTGGAGTTTCTATGCTATTACATTGAGTATTACTAGTACAATGCCCACCTTGAAGAGGAGATGCTGCCTCCTCCACTAGTGATGATACAGGCTCTGCTATAGATGGCACTGTTGGCGGCCGAGCTCCCACCCCCTGAGGCTTGGAGGTGAAGACAGAAAACTCCAATCCACGAGTTAGACCCCTCAAATTTGCCTATTGGTGTTCCCAGGTGTGGAACAGTTTTGTTCTTGTGTTGTTGTTTAAACCTTTTTCTCCCCCCTTTGACGACTATACAGCACTTGCATGCCTTATGGACGACTTTCCTGAGGCCCTTTGGTTACACGTAAGTTTAGTGGAATGCCTTAACTCATTCCTATTATGAAGTCAATGGTTCATATACTCAGTATTCATGTCAGGGGCCTTAACTCCCGTTTGAAAAGGTTGGCTCTTCTCTCCCTTGCTAGGGAGGCCAAATGTGAAATTTGTCTTATACAGAAACACACTTAGTAAGGGTTGACTGGAAATGACTGCATTTACGCTGGTTTGACTGCCAATATCTTTCATCAGGACTGAGGAAAAAAGCGGGAGTAGCAATATTGTTAGCAACACACTTTCCGTTTATGGTGGCACATATACATAAGGAAATACAAGGGAGACTTCTGGCCCTGCATATTGATTTGAAAGGTTATAGAATTACAGTGGGTAATGTCTGCGGTCCAAACAATCATCATAATTATTCCTACATGATGCACTGGGCCCCAGACTCAGATGTTCTCACTGGGGGGGGGGGTTAATATTATCCATGACACACAGGTGGACAGATCCATGCAAAGATCTGGGCAAACTGGGGTGCTAGCCCCATCTTTTAAGAGCTGGCTTTTAAAGGACGTGGGTTTAACGGACATCTAGCGACAGACAAATCATGTACAGGGGGACTATACCTTATTTTCTGCTGTACACTAGACGTATTACTTCTTAACATCACCTATGATAGCATACTCATGGAAATTAAAACGACCATAGAGTCATTCCTAGCCATAAATGACACACCCAATATGTCTCCTACATTACTTTGTGATAATTTGAGGGTGTTTGTGAGGGGTCAATTCAAAGCTATCGCAGCACCCCTCAATATAGATAGGGGTACTAAACACACAATAGGAAACTACAGTCAGGGACTTAGAGACTACACATAAAACCACGGGCTCCCTGGCAATGTGGCGGCAATTGAACGTGGCTCACAAGTAGTTGAGAGCTCTTAACATGGGAAGGGCGGAATACTATTTGCTACGGGCAAAGCAAAAATAATATGCGGGGGACACGGCAGGGCACCTGCAGGCTCAGCGTCTCTGCTCACAGGCGTTACAGCAAGGAGTAGCTGAGCTAAAGTCATCTGAGGGGGCTATGCTTCAACAAGATGAGCAGATTGCTGTGGAATTTGCTGACTTTTACACTGCCCTCTACTCAGCAGAAGAGATTAATGATGATAGCATAGATGCCTTCTTAAATGCAGTCCACCTATCTAGTATTCAACCTGAGAGTGCCACCTGCCTAGATAGAGACATAACCCCCGCTGAGGTACTTATGGCCATACAATGTCTTACACTTGCTAAGACCCCTGGTCACAATGGCTTTGGTGCAGAGTTTTATTGTGCCTTCGGGACACTCCTGGCCCACGTATTGGCATAGTTATATAATGAATTTAGTGCCACTGGTTCTCTCACCCCTACTTTGGAGTTAGAAACGATCATGGTTTTCCATAAAGAGGTAAAGGACCCCAAACATTGCTCCTCCTACCGCCCCTTATCTCTCTTAACGGTAGACATAAAAATAGTCACAGGTATCTTGGTTAATAGACTGGTTCCCTTCATGCAAGGCTTCGTGGGCACTGACCAGACTGGATTTATTCCCAAAAGGAGCTGTAATGATAATACCAAATGCCTGTGCCATCTATTGGACAAGACACAGCGATTTTGCCTACCTACGCTCCTCCTGTCCATTGACGCAGAGAAGACGTTTGATCGGGTCCACTAACCTTTCCTTAAAGCAGTACTGGCGGGTTATGAACTGGGGCCACGCTTATACCTATTGATTCAATGTAGCTATGTGTCTCCCACAGGGATGGTGCAAGCGAATGGTCTCCTGTCCCGTCCCTTTTCCATAGCTAGTGGCACAAGGCAGGCATGTCCTCTCTCACCCTTATTATTCACTTCATATGTGGAGCCAATGGCTGAACGCATTCGCAGGCATCCGCATATCTCTGGTATCCTAATGGCAGCAGATCACATAAGATTGCTCTCTATGCAGATGATGTCCTGCTTTATTTGACATCACCGTGGGTGTCCTTGTCGGCAGTGCTGGAGGAGCTTACAGAATTGGGGGCAGTCTCTGGATTCAAAATTAACCTACAAAAAACATCTATTTTTAATTTAACTGTACCCAAGGCAGACGTGGCGTCCTTAAAGCTTGCCTCTCCTTTAACCTGGGCAGCACAAGACGTGAGGTACTCAGGATTGCAGATCTTTTCCACTCCAGCATTAATGGCGGCCCACAATTATGCGGGGACTGCAGCAACAGTGTGGTTGAATCTGTCTAGATGGAAGGGGTACAGCCTCTCCTGGCTAGGCTGCTTAGCAGCAGTCAATATGACAGTACTGGCAAAAGTACGATACGTTATCCAGACACTGCCCCCACCCCCATGAATCTTAAATAAAATGCAGACCCTGATAAAGAATTCCTGTGGAATGGAAAGAAAATGAGAATGGTGAAGGCACAGACATATTTACCCCGGGCGGAGGGTGGATTGGGGGTACCCCACCTTGTAAGCTACTGTCACATAGCACAACTGCGCTATTTGGTGGAGTGGTTCCACCAGACCTGAGAGAAGCATTGGTGCTTTATTGATCAAGCAGTAGCCGGGGTTCATGTATGAAAAATACCATGGCTGCCAAAGGGGCACCGTCCACATGGAGTACACTTTTCCCCAGTACTGCGGGCTACAATGGGGCTGTGGGACAAGGTACAAATGCAGAAAGGTCTATCCACCCCTATCTCACCCCAAACACCAATTATAGGAAATCCAGATTTCCCCCCCTCCCCTTCTTCCCGCCACTGCCTATGATGCATGGCGGGAAGCTAATTGTAAACGGATCGGTGACCTCTACAATGCAGATGGCCTGATGGAATTCTCTCAGCTCCAGGCAGCCTACGATCTGCTATTCACTGTCCATTGGCAATACCTAGCCAACTGGGTAATTCTCCCCTCAGTAGACCCCTTACTCTGTCTGAGAAGTGGCTCCTCACATGCACCTCAGACAATCTTCTTCTGTCAAACATATATGCTTTCTTAACCATACCACCAACATTACCTAGAACACCCGCATGATGTAGATGGGAGGCTGAGTGCGAGCGCACATTTACGGACAGGGAATGGTGTGATGCCTTACACCGCGCCCATGTATCAGCACGTAACACAACCAGTAAGGAGATATCTCTTATGATAGCTCACTATTGGTATGACACACTGGCAAGGGTTGCTCATTGGAAGCCAGGAACTAACAGCACATGCTGGAGACAATGTGGGCAGATAGGTACACTTACACTCAGTCTGTGGCAATGTCCTAAAATAGACGCCTTCTGGAGGGAGATATTGGCTGCAATAAACAACATACATGATACAGATATTCTTCGCCTTCCTAGCTGTGTCCTATTGGGATTCCCAAACCCATTAACATACCCACTGAAGTCTGTCCAAGGCCGGACCATTACATTGGCACTGGGGGTGGCTAAACAGCTCTTAGTTTCCCACTTGGCCACGGACTCAATCCCGACCTTTACAGATTGGCTCCACATAATATGGGACCTGTTGGGCATGGAGAAACTGGTGGCCACTGCAACATCCTCCTTGCCACTTTTTGACAAAACATGGGGCCCATGCATTCTCTATCTGGCGGATGAATTCCGTGAACTGACCTGCCCTGTATACATGACCATCCTTCAACTGACCTGTGTGGAGGGGGGCCAGACAGCATAGAACAATAACAGAATACTGGTAAATGGGCAGCCACTCACCTGACAGGCCTTTCTTCTCTTGCTTTGGGCATTCTCTTCTGCCCTAACCATCTTCAAAGTTGTCCTTAAGCCTAACCCTATTACTCCCCCCCACCCTTTGTTTTATAAGTTTCTTCCTTTCTATGTATTGCAATTTGATGATCTTTCAACACCAGCCTTTGAATGTAGATGGGAAGATCCTGTATGAGTTGATTGTTCATAAACATAACAATAAAAATAGATCTTAAACCTAAAATATGACATTGATAATAAAAGACCAAACAAAACTATTTTACACGCACAAAAGGATAGAAGAAAAATCAAAGGATCACAAGCATTGGCAAAGCCAATAGGTCTCTCCTATGAGAGATGTACTGGCTGTTTTAGAGTGGGGGGGAGATGAGTACAGTCGTATGGAATGGCATTGAGTGGAGCAGAGTGACATTGTGTGGTGTAGAGTGGCATTGTGTGGCATGGAGTGGAGTATCATTGTGTGGCATGGAGAAGAGTGGAATGGCATTGTGTGGAGTGGAGCAGCATTGTGTGGCACTGAGTGGAGGAGTGGGGAGGCATTTTTGTGTAGTGCTGAGTGGAAAGAACTAGAGTAGCATTGTGTGGACTGGAGTGGATTGGTATTGTGTGGAGTGGGTTGGAGTGAAATGGCACTGTGCAGAGGAAAGTAAAGTGGCACTGTTGGGCGTGGAGTGGCATTGTGTGGTGTGGAGTGGATAGTGTTGAGAGTTGTGGAATGGCAATGAGTGGTGTAAAGAGTAGTGGAGTGGCATTGTGTTGTGTGGAGACGATTGGAGTGAATTGGCATTATGTGGCATGGAGTGGCGTGGAGTGGAGGAGCATTGTGTGGTGTAGAATGGAGTGGTATTGTGTTGATTTGGGTGGCATTGTGTGGAATGAAGTGGATTGAAGTGTAATGGGAGGGGACTAGAGTGAAGTGAAGTGGAGTTAAGAGGAGTGGAGTGGAGAAGCATTGCTGGCGTAGAGTGCAGTGGCATTGTGTGTAGTGGAGTAGCATTGTGGAGAGGAGTGCAGTGGCACTGAGTAGAGTGGCATTGTGTGGTGTGAAGTGCAGTGGAGTGGCATTGTGTGGTGTGGAGTGGTATTGTGATATGTGAAGTGGAGCAGCATTGTGTGGTGTGCTGTTGCATTTTGTGGCATGGAACAGAGTGACATTGTGTAGAGTGGAGTGGAGTGGCAAGGTGTGGAGTGGAGAGGTGTGAAGTGGCAGTGTGTAGTGTAGAGTGGCACTGTGTGAAGGCAGAGTGACATTGTGTGGAATGGAGAGGCAGTGTGTGGCATGGAGTTGACTGGTATTATGTGGAGTGGAATGGCACTGTGTGGAGTGCAGAAGCATTGGGAAGCGTGATGTGGCATTGTGTGGCGTGGATTGGAGTAGCATTGTGTAGCATGAATTGGCATTGTGTGACTGTGTGATGTGGAGTGGCATTGATTGAAGTACAGTAATATCTGAATCCATTGGCCAGATACAGAAGCTTGATACTATGTACAGGGCTTCTGCATGAACTGGTGTGTGACTAGTACATTAGTTTTAGACTGGGAGGGGCTAGTGAAGAAGGTAGCAACATATAACATTCTAGTTGGAGATAAAGGATATGGAGCCAGGTGTCGGAAGTTTGTGGAGCTATCATTTTCCAACAGGAGTAGCAGGCATTCTCAGCATTCAATCATGATAGAGAATGATATAGAGTAAAAATCATCTCATAAGAAGAGGTGAACAGAATCAACTGTAGGAGGCTTAAACCAAAGATATTCCAGAGTTGGAAATTGGGTACGCTATGACAACTCTCTCAGACGTTGGGGTGGGTGGTGTCATTGGAAGAAGCTACACTGAAAAGCAGTGGTGGGGGGGTAGAATCACCACGGACAAGAGGGCAAAAAGAAATAGTACCACAATCAGAGAGAGCAGAGCAGACAGATACCAATCAAGATTAATTAATCTCTGCTTGGTCCATGCTCAACAGAAAGAAAAGAAAGTTATGTCCAGCATGCGCTGACCTTTTAGGAGGCAGCATAGAAAAGTGACAATGATGCCAACAAATGGTAAGCAATAGACAGGCTCCAAGCTCTTGATAGGAAACAATACCCCTTGCATCGTATGCGCTGCCCGCAGGCAAGAATAAAAAATGGAAACATATGGGAGAGCGTAGTTTAAATATCTTATATTATAGACGTGAATCGCTTACATTGGACTAAACACTATTAATAAATAAAATGTATTAATAAACGCAAAGATTTACTCATTCATGAACACTAATGCTGAATTAATAATGATTATTCAGTTATATGTATTATTACGATCAAAACTGTATTCATTAAAACTCGTATGTCTTAAGTTAGCATGAGTCGTGAGCTAGCTGTGTAACTCTCATTTAAAAGCGTATTTTTCTGCTTCTTCTGTGTGCGGACTTGCAAACGACCATGACCCAGCTATTGTTCTCTTCTGCATCTGTTGGAAACATCGTGGAATGTTCCCATTCGTATGCTAGTAGCTTTTTAGCTTAAAATTATGTGAATAGAAACAAACATGGACACTTACAAGGACAACGAGACGAGGGAAAGAGAACTTTTAACCTGAGACGTGTGCCAAGATGGTGAAGTAACCCCGGACATACCTCCTACGAAAATGCTGATTATGAAGACCAATTGGAAGACAATTCAATATCAAGAAATGACAAATGCATTACTTAATGTATAATTTGATTGGTTACCAATTGTGGGGTATGGTTACTAACCAATAGAATTTTGGGGGAATGTATCACGGAAAAGGGGATAAAAACTCATGACACGAGAAACGAGGGACATTAGGGGGGGAATGATATCGATTGCATCCAGAAACTCTGTCACTCTTTTTGGTGATCTGAGACTTAGACAAAATTATCCTAGCCCATAGACTGCCCTTTACACTTTCCTCATTAAGAGGAGAGTGTCCCTTGCTTCTAATTTAGATAGATTGACGGTGAACTAACTGATGTCCTGAAGACGATGACTGATCCTGTATGCTGACCTATCTCGATGGGGGTAATTATTAATGCTAACGGAATCTATTTGCCTTTCTTTCTAGGTACCAACTGCTGTGTATGTTTAATTAGGAATCTTAGTTAAATGTTTTCCAAATTGATGTTCTAAATTGTTTGCATGAAGCCCAACATGCTAATGCTAATTTGAGGTTAGATGAGGTATTCATTTGACGGACGGAACTGACGTGACTGACATGTAGCTATGCTGAACTGATATTCTACGAGTATTATGCACTATGATCTATTCTTTGTTAACGTATCTATCCTATGATTCTGATCATCGCATTGTTGAAAGTTCATCGTAATTGCCACGTTGTGATTATGCTTTCATGCTTCTTGGTATTGAGGTTAATACGTTTACTATTAGATTGTAATCAATATGGAATAAAATCACAAAATCTTCCTTCAAGGTGTGGTTATTTGAGTCTGAGAACTAATGAATGCGCCGAAGGTTAATTGATGCTTTGTGAAATATATATTTGATGCTTGGAAATCTCGTCTTACGGAGACTCACCACTGGGTCCAAAGGTTCATCGACCTAAAACGAGTCCTGATGTGTATAAATTGACAAAGACGGACGCGTTACCAGTTCTGGTAGCAGAGCGACGGTTAGGCCCTTGGGGGCCCTAGGACGGAGTTTTTATTTTTAATTTTGTTTTCTGTGATAATGAAATTTGACAAAACGATGAGTGGCTAGGTTCGCCATGGGCTTTCCCGGGATCTCGGAGCCTGTCTAGATGAGTTGGGAATGTTCTCGGCGCCATAGTATGTGTGATTAGGGTCTTTGCGCTTGCTTAAAAGCTTATGCATCTTGCAGGAGATTGTGAAGATTGTGTGTATTTAGGCCAAAATTAAGTGTTGTTTAGTAGGAGTGGGCGTACTCCACAGTATGAGAGTAGGGAAGTCGGCGTACTTCATGTGAATGCAGCACTTATTGTTCAAAATTATCCACGTGGTTGGTTAAGGTATACGGATCTATTGAGGTCTAAGACTCCGGAGTATGATGTTAAATTGGTATATGTTGTAATCTGTGCGGTTTAATAGGTCAATCGGGCGTGGTTGACAAATCAAGTTTGAGTCACAACGTATGTATGAAACCTTCGATGGAGATTTGACAAGCTCTAAAGTGCACTAGAGAGAGTCATTGACAAGTCGAGAGTAGGATTTGCGGGTCGAATTCTGCTTGCGCATGTGGGAACTGAGAAGGAGAGAGTAGCGGCCGAGGCTTCAAGTGAAATCTCTGTAAAGTTCTGAAGCGAATGCGTTACCCTTCCTGTAGTAAACCGGCAGATTTGTTTTGTCATTTTTAAAGTCTGCAGTAAATCGCACTAGTTTGTATGAGTTGTAAGAATTTAGCGAGGTTTGGACAAGCCGCAAGACTTTGTCAGCTGCAGAGTGTATGGGTGTGACGTCAGTGGTGCCGCGCTGGGTCAGATGTTGAGAGGGGTCGCGCACGGATTGGCTGCCGTCCGTGAGAGGCAATAGGGTGAGCAAAGGGCAGGTGAAGAGTGTCCTGGGAACTAAGCCGTTTCCTGATTAAATATAAAATAAAATGAATTTTGTTAAGGCATTCAAAAGCGCTTTAAGGGGAGATGTGTACATTGTCGCAACTGACGGGGAACCCACACCACCCGAGGGTACTCCAGCCTATACAGTTATGGAGGAAAAGGGTGTTGCACCTTGTTTATGGATAAAACAATGGCGCAAGTTGACAGAAAAAGAAGGGTGTCTAGCGTTTCCGGAACATGGGACATTCAATCAAAAGGTATTAGAAAACTTGAGGTGGATGTTAAGTACGCAGAAACCACCTCCGAGACCGGCACAATATGAGGCTCTAGCGATCTGGGACCTGATGGCTCTTAAACATAGGCAGGAAAGATTTCACAGGAGGTTGACAAGGGCAGAAAAATCTTATGCAGAAGCGAGATGGGACAACGAGAATAAGATGTGGAGACGGGGAATAGTAGATGGGTTAAAGCTGTTTCCAGCGATAACACAGGGAGAAGAGACACAGGGAAAGAAAGCTTCTTGCAAAACTGACAAAGACTCAGGCAAAGTTAAAGAACAAAAAAGGTCCTGGGAAGAAGAGGATGATTCAGAGGATGAGGAGTTGAGGGATAGATTGCTGCATGATCGACCACCCCCTTATGCGGTGAGCGACGATGTTCCGAGCACTAGCTTGGATCCTGGGAACCAGACGCAGGAAAAGGGAGCTACTGATACGGTACAGACTAGCGATACAGCTTTGATACAGAATGGTGACAGTGTACCTACTGCACCAGACGTACCGATACAGTTACAACCTCCACCACAGGTAAAGAGAATTTACCCTGATGTTCCAGTGCTTGAGACTACTACGAACTTGGTGGTGCCACCAGACCCGACATATACAAAGCTAAGGCTGATACAGATCGAGTCAACCCCACAGTTAGTGTCACGACCGCCACAACTGATACCGGGGTATAACCCAGTAGCGGGTCCTTTAAAAGAGCCTGCACCAGGATTATTGGAGCAGACCTATGATGTTGCGGCTCCTAGAAGCCTGGGATCAGGTCAGACACCTGCCGCTATATCACTACCTATCACTGTTGGTCCCCCAGTACCATTATATGCACAAGAGAAAACCGGGACATGTGAACAGGGAGTTATGACTAATGAAGTGATAAGAGGAGGGCCTATTAGAACTCCACAAATAATGGCTCAGGCAGGACAGGTCTGCGAATAATCAAGACCCTTAATGGACCTCAGTCACCTCTTGAGGCAATGCGACAAGCAGGGTTGGGAGTCATAACTCCCCAAACTATGAGTACTAATACCTCATACACTCCAATGATACATGCAGGGAACATTTCACTGCAAGGTTTTACAGTACAACAGTTAAATGAGTGGTTAGAGAAAACTTGCACATCACAAAAGACTACAGCGACTACAGTAACCAAAGTCAATCCTGAAAAGGAAATACAAGATGAATACCTGAATCTTGTAAGACTAGGAGCAGAAGCTGCTGAGTTAGTGGAAGGAACAATGGGGGTGAACAGGTTGGAATCCTACACTGAGGCAGAACTGAGATACTTATGCCCTAAGATTACCAAAGAAGTAGGGAAAATACACCAGAAATTAGCGAATTTGGCAGATAAATACAATATCGACATTGGAAACACAAAACATTTGAAACGGAGTTACAGATTAGATTTTGACACGAAAGATTTTGAACACATGAGATCCGCAGGCATGAAGACACACCTGAAAGAATTGCTGCAGAGTGCGCAAATCTGGGGAGCATTAGAAAAATGGGAAAACCGATGGGCAAAGAAAAGAGGGATAGCCCAGGGTCTATTGAAACGGCGACCACACCCAATGTGGATTCAGTAAAAATCCTGCCCATGAGAGAAACAGCTGGTGGTGTTTTAGTTCATGTGCCTTGGTCCAGGGGAGATATTTTGTCCTTTACGAATGATTACCCAAGGTTGAGAGAAAAACCGATCGAGTGGTATCAACAGACAGATAGATTTGTGAAGCTTGCAAAATGTCTTTGGGAAGACTTAAATACTTTGTTTGAGATTATTGTTCCACCGGATTTGTGGCTTGAATGCAAAAGAGGGGTAGATTGGCCCACAAAGGAATCGGCAAGGGATAAGGTGACTGGAGCACCTTCTGAAGAGGTGATGAAATATTATCATAAAGTCATTGAATTTTTAAAACAAAAAGTATCACCAAAGGTGACCGATTGGCAGAAAATCGACCGGACTTCGCAAGCGTTTAAGGAATCAATACATGCCTATTATGAGAGATTGTTAAAAGCATTCAAACATTACAGTGGTACTGAGACGATCGAGCCGAAAGACATGAATCATCTTGTGTTCAGATTTGTTGAACAGTTGAGACCAGAGGTTGGCCAGATGATTAAGAATCATTTGATTTGTTGGCAAGCTAAACCGATTGATGAGGTATTGCAGTATGCGAAATACTGTAGTGATGAAATTGAGTTAAAACAGAAAAAGCTGAAAGAGAAAGTGATGGTGATGCAGATAAGAGCTGCACAAGCCGGAATTCAGGGAAATGGTGTTCAGCAGATGATGCATCAGCAGCCGCAAATGAACGGCGGGTTTCAGGTACAGCCGAGAGGTAGAGGTCGAGGTTTTGTGAATCGTGGTTTGGACATGAATAATGTTGTCGTTCAAAATGACGGACAAGCAGTGAAGAGGATGTCACCATGTCATGCATGCGGGGGCATGGGACATTGGAAGCGGGATTGTCCAAATATGGTGCATGATGGTACAGTTCAGCAGGGCTTGAGTGTCGGTGCACAGCAGAATCCGCGAGGTCCAAGACTGAGAAAACAAAATCAGAACTATCAGAATAATTTGGTGCAAATATCAGGAATGCAACCCACGCAACAAATGCAAATGCCACGTTTCCAAACTGTGTCATGACAACCAATGCAACAGCAGCTTCCTATGGTGCCTAGACAGCAAATGCAGTTACCCCTAGCCCCGATGGGTCAGCAACAGGTGACGCTTCCTCAACAGGTCACAGGTCAGGTAACGAGTCAAAACAATACTGTGCAACAATTCCCATTGCGAGGTGAAAATGAAATAAATGAAGAATGGTCAGATGACAGTTCAGACAGTGAAGAGTGTAGGCTTGCAGCCTCATTAGAAGTAGATCAGAGAGGCCCATATGTAGAGGGAAAAGTAATGGGCTATAAAGTTTCATTTTTGGTTGACACTGGAGCTACACGCTCTACAGTCCGTAGTGTGGAAGTACCGAGATTACCCTTATCGGGACGCACTATACGAGTGGTTGGTGTGGCAAATCAGTATTTGACAAATCCAATTACTGACCCAGTACAGGTTGAAATTGGAAATTTCCAAGGCCTGCATAGGTTTGTCGTATGTGACTCAAGTCCTGTATCCCTACTGGGAAGGGACTTACTATGTAAAGCTAAATGTTCAATTACCTGTTCCAACAATGGAATAGAAGTTCAGACAAACAGTGATGATGAAGGAGATGAGGGCCAGCTCATAGAAGGAGGGGAGACGAGCGAAGATTACCCTCTAATTACTTTGTTCCCAGTGTTCACTCTAATTGACTTACCTGCTGACCTACAAGGGTCCGTAACGGAGAGAGTGTGGGACTTGACAGGAAAAGAGGTCGGATTAATTAAAGGAGTTAAGCCAGTCAAGGTGCAGATAAGACCAAATGCAGTGTTCCCACAAGTACCACAATATCACATGACTCAGGACATACTCATTGAAGTGACACAGATAATTGCAGATTTTCTCAGGCAAGGAGTTTTGAAAGAAGTTTTGAGCAGTCCGTGTAACTCACCTATTATGGGTTTGAGAAAGCCCTGTGGGAAGGTTCGGATTGTGCAGGATTTGAGAAAAATAAATGAAATCGTGATAAAATGCTGCCCTGTGGTTCCTAACCCAGCGGTAATAATGTTCCAAGTTCCTTGCGATGCTGAGTGGTTTACCGTAGTAGACCTATCACAAGCATTTTTCTCAATACCGCTGCATGAGGAGAGCCAATTTTTGTTCAGTTTCAAATTCCTGGATAAGGTGTACAGTTGGTGCAGGATCCCTCAAGGGTTTTCTGAGTCACCATCCATCTTTAATCAAATACTAAAGAAGGATTTGTAACCTCTTGTGCTGCCTTTTAATTCAACTCTTGTGCAGTATATTGATGACTTGTTGATTGCATCCAAAACCAGAGACAGTTGTAAATATGATACTATTGCATTGTTGAATCATTTGGGAAAGAACGGGCATAAGGTGTCACCTAAGAAACTGCAATACTGCCAGAAAGAAGTAAAATATTTGGGGCATCTAATTGAAAAGGGATCCCGAAGGATATCAAAGGAGAGAATAACAGCTGTCATACAAATGAATCCCCCAACAACAAAAAGAGATGTCAGGATGTTTTTGGGTATGGTGGGTTATTGCCGTCAATGGATACCCAACTTCTCAATCATCGCAAAGCCCCTAATAAAATTGACAGGGAAAGATGTCAAAGACGAACCATATACAATCACTTTGACAAAAGAAGAACTTGAGTCATTCTTAGAGCTAAAGGAATGCATGTGCAGGGCCCCAGCATTAGGGATGCCTGATTACGAGAAACCTTTTCTGTTGTTTTGTCATGAACGTGATGCTTGTTCTTTGTCTGTTTTAACACAGGTCCACGGAGATGCAAATCGCCCTGTAGCATATTTTTCAGCTACCTTGGACCCTGTCGCAGCAGCCCTACCGGGTTGTTTGCGAGCAGTTGCAGCAGTTGGTCAAAGCCTTTCCCAATGTGAGGGCATAGTCATGGGATACCCTTTGACAGTTTTGGTTCCACATTCTGTTGAAATCCTCTTGACAAGAACGAAAACACAACACATGACAAATGCACGACTTACCAAATATGAGACGATTATTTTGGGGTCACCAAATGTTACACTGAAAAGATGCACAGTACTGAACCCGACAACTCTACTTCCCAATGAGAATACAGAAATCAAAGAGGGGGAAGAATTTGAGCATGATTGTCTTGAGGTGACTGACCTCTGTACCAAACCTCGTCCAGACATACAGGACACCCAATTGAAAGAAAATGATTGCATTATGTTTGTGGATGGGTCCTGTTTAAGAGATTCAACAGGGACATTGAGAGCCGGCTATGCAGTATGTACAATATCTGGCATAGTTGAGGCCTCTTGGCTTGAAAAGGTATTCTCTGCACAAGTGGCAGAATTAATAGCTCTTACAAAGGCCTGCCATGCTGCTGTGAACTTTGAAAGTTACAATCTATACTGACAGCAGGTACGGATTTGGAATTGTACATGATTTTGGTCAGATCTGGTCACAAAGAGGTTTTATGACTTCCTCCGGATCACCAGTGAAAAATGGAGAACAAATAAGAGATTTGTTACATGCAATTCAGTTACCTCTTGAAATTGCCGTGGTAAAGTGCAGTGCTCACACCAGATCACAAGACTTTGTGTCAATGGGGAATGGTTATGCAGATCAGGTTGCAAGATTTTGTGCATTGAATTGTATATCATTCAAAGAACAGTGGGAATTGTTACCTCAACCTGAAAATGACACAACTTTGAATCTAGCATTACAAGTGGTTGACACCTTAGATGAGTTAAAGACACTACAAAACCGTGCTAACAAAGAAGAAAAACGTTCCTGGCAGAAAATGCAATGTGTACAAAGGGCAGATGATATATGGGTCTCAGATGATGGAAAGTTGGTCTTACCTAATAGTCTTTTGTCACAATTTGCCCGATTATATCATGGGCAAGCACACTTAGGAAGAGACGCCATGATCAGATCCTTTAAAATTGATTGGTTTAATCCAAAGTTCAGACATGCCGCAGAAATCACTTGCCACAGGTGCATCATCTGTCAACAGATGAATGCTGGAAAAGGAACAGTGGTAAATTTGAGCCACATTGGAAGAGCTGGAGGTCCATTTAATAGAATACAAATGGATTTCATTGAAATGCTTGTTTGTGGAGGATTGAAGTACGTGTTGGTGATTGTGTGTGTTTTCAGTCATTGGATTGAGGCATACCCTACACGTAGAAATGACAGTCTCACAGTTGCAAAATTATTACTGAGGGAATTAATACCACGATTCGGGTTCCCGGTTTCTATAGAATCAGATAGGGGAAGACACTTCGACAATGAGGTGATCAAGCTTCTATGTGCAGCACTCAACATCGAGCAGAAGTTACACTGTAGCTATCGCCCCGAAGCATCAGGAATAGTTGAACAGATGAATGGTACCTTAAAATCAAGAATAGCGAAAATGTGTGCAGCAACAAACATGAAGTGGCCAGATGCATTACCGCTAGTATTGATGTCCATGAGAAACACACCAGATAAGAAAACAGGACTGTCCACCCATGAAATCCTCATGGGTAGAGCAATGAGGTTACCAGCGGTACCTGCAAATGCCCTAGTGAATATTACAGATGATATGGTGTTGGATTACTGCAAAAGTTTAGCTGACGTGATACGCTCTTTCTCTCACCAGGTGGAAGCTAACACGTTACCACCAATCGGCGAACCAGGACACTCCCTGCAAGCTGGAGATTGGGTGGTTGTCAAGAAACACGTAAGAAAATCGTGTCTTGAACCGCGTTGGAAAGGGCCATATCAAGTGATATTGACGACCACTACTGCTGTGAAGTGTGCCGGGGTTCCCAACTGGATACATGCCTGTAGGAGGCTGGACTGGCTTGTAGTGAGTACCAAGGGGTACTTGCACCTTGCACCAGGCCCAGTTATCCCTTATTAGTGTATAGGGTGTCTAGCAGCTTAGGCTGATAGATAATGGTAGCTTAGCAGAGCAGCTTAGGCTGAACTAGGAGACGTGTGAAGCTACTACAGTACCACTTAGTGTCATATGCACAATATCATAAGAAAACACAATACACAGTTATACTAAAAATAAAGGTACTTTATTTTTATGACAATATGCCAAAGTATCTTAGAGTGTACCCTCAGTGAGAGGATAGGAAATATACACAAGATATATATACACAATACCAAAAATATGCAGTATAGTCTTAGAAAACAGTGCAAACAATGTATAGTTACAATAGGATGCAATGGGGAAACATAGGGATAGGGGCAACACAAACCATATACTCCAAAAGTGGAATGCGAACCACGAATGGACCCCAAACCTATGTGACCTTGTAGAGGGTCGCTGGGACTATTAGAAAATAGTGAGAGTTAGAAAAATAACCCTCCCCAAGACCCTGAAAAGTGAGTGCAAAGTGCACTAAAGTTCCCCTAAGGACAAAATAGTCGTGTTAGAGGAATAATGCAGGAAAGACACAAACCAGCAATGCAACAACTGTGGATTTCCAATCTAGGGTACCTGTGGAACAAGGGGACCGAGTCCAAAAGTCACAAGCAAGTCGGAGATGGGCAGATGCCCAGGAAATGCCAGCTGCGGGTGCAAAGAAGCTTCAACTGGACAGAAGAAGCTGAGGTTTCTGCAGGAACGAAAAGGGCTAGAGACTTCCCCTTTGGTGGACGGATCCCGCTCGCCTTGGAGAGTCGTGCAGAAGTGTTTCCCCGCCGGAAGAACGCCAACAAGCCTTGCTACACGCAAATCGTGCGTTTGGCGTTTTTGGACGCTGCTGGGGCCCAGGAGGGACCAGGAGGTCGCAAATTGGACCTGCAGAGAGAGGGGACGTCGAGCAAGACAAAGAGCCCTCACTGAAGCAGGTAGCACCCGGAGAAGTGCCAGAAACAGGCACTACAAGGATGCGTGAAACGGTGCTCGCCGAAGTTGCACAAAGGAGTCCCACGTCGCCGGAGACCAACTTAGAAAGTCGTGCAATGCAGGTTAGAGTGCCGTGGACCCAGGCTTGGCTGTGCACGAAGGATTTCCGCCGGAAGTGCACAGGGGCCGGAGTAGCTTGCAAAGTCGCGGTTCCCAGCAATGCAGCCCAGCGAGGTGAGGCAAGGACTTACCTCCACCAAACTTGGGCTGAAGAGTCACTGGACTGTGGGGGTCACTTGGACAGCGTCGCTGGATTCGAGGGACCTCGCTCGTCGTGCTGAGAGGAGACCCAAGGGACCGGTAATGCAGCTTTTTGGTGCCTGCGGTTGCAGGGGGAAGATTCCGTCGACCCACGGGAGATTTCTTCGGAGCTTCTGGTGCAGAGAGGAGGCGGACTACCCCCACAGCATGCACAAGCAGGAAAACAGTCGAGAAGGCGGCAGGATCAGCGTTACAGAGTTGCAGTAGTCGTCTTTGCTACTATGTTGCAGGTTTGCAGGCTTCCAGCGCGGTCAGTGGTCGATTCCTTATCAGAAGGTGAAGAGGGAGATGCAGAGGAACTCGGCTGAGCTCATGCATTCGTTATCTAAAGTTTCCCCAGAGACAGAGACCCTAAATAGCCAGAAAAGAGGGTTTGGCTACCTAGGAGAGAGGAAAGGCTACTAACACCTGAAGGAGCCTATCAGCAGGAGTCTCTGACGTCACCTGGTGGCACTGGCCACTCAGAGCAGTCCAGTGTGCCAGCAGCACCTCTGTTTCCAAGATGGCAGAGGTCTGGAGCACACTGGAGGAGCTCTGGACACCTCCCAGGGGAGGTGCAGGTCAGGGGAGTGGTCACTCCCCTTTCCTTTGTCCAGTTTTGCGCCAGAGCAGGGGCTAAGGGGTCCCTGAACCGGTGTAGACTGGCTTATGCAGAATTGGGCACATCTGTGCCCAACAAAGCATTTCCAGAGGCTGGGGGAGGCTACTCCTCCCCTGCCTTCACACCATTTTCCAAAGGGAGAGGGTGTCACACCCTCTCTCAGAGGAAGTTCTTTGTTCTGCCATCCTGGGCCAGGCCTGGCTGGACCCCAGGAGGGCAGCTGCCTGTCTGAGGGGTTGGCAGCAGCAGCAGCTGCAGAGAAACCCCAGGAAGGGCAGTCTGGCAGTACCAGGGTCTGTGCTACAGACCACTGGGATCATGGAATTGTACCAACAATGCCAGGATGGCATAGAGGGGGCAATTCCATGATCATAGACATGTTACATGGCCATATTCGGAGTTACCATGGTGAAGCTACATATAGGTAGTGACCTATATGTAGTGCACGCGTGTAATGGTGTCCCCGCACTCACAAAGTTCAGTGAATTGGCTCTGAACAATGTGGGGGCACCTTGGCTAGTGCCAGGGTGCCCTCACACTAAGTAACTTTGCACCTAACCTTTACCAGGTAAAGGTTAGACATATAGGTGACTTATAAGTTACTTAAGTGCAGTGTAAAATGGCTGTGAAATAACGTGGACGTTATTTCACTCAGGCTGCAGTGGCAGGCCTGTGTAAGATTTGTCAGAGCTCCCTATGGGTGGCAAAAGAAATGCTGCAGCCCATAGGGATCTCCTGGAACCCCAATACCCTGGGTACCTCAGTACCATATACTAGGGAATTATAAGGGTGTTCCAGTAAGCCAATGTAAATTGGTAAAAATGGTCACTAGCCTGTCAGTGACAATTTGGAAAGAAATGAGAGAGCATAACCACTGAGGTTCTGATTAGCAGAGCCTCAGTGAGACAGTTAGTCACTACACAGGTAACACATTCAGGCACACTTATGAGCACTGGGGCCCTGGGTTACCAGGGTCCCAGTGACACATACAACTAAAACAACATATATACAGTGAAAAATGGGGGTAACATGCCAGGCAAGATGGTACTTTCCTACACAACCCCCCCCCCAAACGAAGGACAATAAGACTAGCCATTACCTGATGAGTCTTCATTGTCTAAGTGGAAATATCTGGAGAGTCCATCTGCATTGGAGTGGCTACTCCCAGGTCAATGTTCCACTGTATAGTCCATTCCCTGTAGGGATATGGACCACCTCAACAATTTTGGATTTTCACCTTTCATTTGTTTTAGCCAAAGTAGAGGTTTGTGGTCTGTCTGAACAATGAAGTGAGTGCCAAACAGGTATGGCCTCAACTTCTTCAGAGCCCAGACCACAGCAAAGGCCTCCCTCTCAATGGCAGACCAACGCTTTTCTCTAGGGGTCAACCTTCTACTAATAAAAGCAACAGGTTGATCCTGGCCCTCAGAATTAAGTTGTGATAGGACTGCCCCTACTCCTAATTCAGATGCATCAGTTTGGACATAGAATTTTTTCAGAGTAACAAGGGCTTTTCAGGACAGGTGCAGAGCACATGGCCTGCTTCAGCTCCTCAAAAGCTTTCTGACAGCTTGCTGTCCATAATACCTTTTTAGGCATTTTCTTGGATGTGAGGTCATTAAGAGGGGCTGCAATGGAGCCATAGTTCTTAATGAACCTCCTGTAATACCCAGTGAGGCCTAGGAAGGCTCTCACCTGAGTCTGAGTGGTAGGGGGAACCCAATCAATAATAGTTTGGATTTTCCCCTGAAGTGGTGCAATCTGTTCCCCACCAACAAGGTGTCCCAGATAAACCACCTTACCCTGCCCTATCTGGCACTTTGAAGCCTTGATAGTGAGGCCTGCCTTTTGCAGAGCCTCCAAAACTTTCCATAGGTGGACCAGGTGATCATCCCAGCTGGAGCTAAAGACAGCTATATCGTCCAAATATGCTGCACTGAAAGCTTCCAGCCCTTGCAGGACTGTGTTCACCAACCTCTGAAAAGTGGCAGGTGCATTTTTCAAACCAAAAGGCATTACAGTAAACTGGTAATGTCCTCCAATGGTAGAAAATGCAGTCTTAGGTTTAGCATCTTCTGACAATTTGATCTGCCAATACCCTGCAGTCAAATCAAAAGTGCTTAGATACTTGGCAGATGCCAGTGTATCTATAAGCTCATCTGCCCTGGGTATAGGGTGAGCATCAGTTTTGGTTACCAAGTTGAGACCTCTATAGTCTACACAAAACCTCATTTCCTTCTTTCCATCTTTAGAATTGGGTTTTGGTACCAGTACCACAGGAGAAGCCCATGGACTGTCAGAGTGCTCAACCACTCCTAGTTCCAACATTTTCTGAACTTCTTGCTTTATGCAGTCCCTGACATGGTCAGGCTGCCTATAGATCTTACTTTTGACAGGTAAACTGTCTCCAGTATCTATAGTGTGCTCACACCAAGAAGTGGTGCCTGGCACAGTAGAGAAGAGTTCTGAAAATTGTCCTAGGAGATTTATGCAATTGTCTTTCTGCTCAGCAGTAAGACAATCAGCCAAAACTACACCTTCCACAAGAGCATCTTGATCTGTGGAAGAGAAGAGATCAGGTAGAGGATCACTGTCTTCTTCCTGTCCCTCATCTGTTGCCATGAGCAGGGTGAGATCAGCCCTGTCATAGTAGGGTTTCAGGCGGTTGACATGGAGCACCCTAAGGGGACTCCTGGCAGTGCC
This sequence comes from Pleurodeles waltl, assembly GCF_031143425.1. Classification (NCBI taxonomy): domain Eukaryota; kingdom Metazoa; phylum Chordata; class Amphibia; order Caudata; family Salamandridae; genus Pleurodeles; species Pleurodeles waltl. The sequence continues at coordinate 823,122,766 of NC_090436.1, forward strand.
TAAGTCAACCAAGTAGGTGACTTCACCCTTCTTTTCAACAATTGTGTGGGGTCCACTCCATTTATCTTGGAGTGCTCTTGGGGCCACAGGCTCAAAGACCCACACTTTCTGCCCTGGTTGGTACTGAACCAAAACAGCCTTCTGATCATGCCATTGCTTCTGGAGCTCTTGGCTGGCCTGAAGGTTTTTACTGGCCTTTTTCATGTACTCAGCCATCCTTGATCTGAGGCCAAGTACATAATCCACAATATCCTGCTTAGGAGCTTTTAAAGGTTGTTCCCAACCCTCCTTTACAAGTGTGAGTGGACCCCTAACAGGGTGTCCAAAAAGAAGTTCAAAGGGGCTGAAGCCCACTCCTTTCTGGGGTACCTCCCTGTAGGCAAAAAGGAGGCATGGTAGAAGGATATCCCATCTCCTGCGGAGTTTTTCAGGGAGTCCCATAATCATGCCTTTGAGAGTTTTATTAAATCTCTCCACCAGTCCATTTGTTTGTGGATGATAGGGTGTTGTGAACTTGTAAGTTACACCACACTCCTTCCACATGGCCTTTAAGTATGCAGACATGAAATTGCTTCCTCTGTCTGATACTACTTCCTTTGGGAAGCCCACCCTGGAAAATATTCCCAGGAGGGCCTTTGCCACTGCAGGAGCTGTAGTGGTTCTTAAAGGAATAGCTTCAGGATATCTTGTGGCATGGTCCACTACCACTAAGATAAACCTATTGCCTGAAGCAGTAGGAGGGTCAAGGGGGCCAACTATGTCAACCCCTACCCTTTCAAAGGGAACCCCAACCACAGGCAGTGGGGTAAGGGGTGCCTTTGGAGGGCCACCTGTCTTGCCACTGGCTTGACAGGTTTCACAGGACTTACAAAATTCCTTTGTGTCCTCAGACATCCTAGGCCAATGAAACAATGGTACCAATCTGTCCCAAGTTTTCATTTGACCCAGGTGCCCAGCTAAGGGAATGTCATGTGCCAGTGTTAGGAGGAACTTTCTGTACTCCTGAGGAATCACTAATCTCCTGGCAGCTCCAGGTTTAGGATCCCTATGCTCAGTGTACAAGAGGTTGTCCTCCCAGTAAACTCTGTGAGAGTCACTGACATCCCCATTAGTCTGTTTGACAGCTTGCTGTCTGAGACCCTCTAATGTGGGACAGGTTTGCTGTGCCACACTCAGCTCCTCCCAGGCAGGCCCCCCTTCACCCAAAAGCTCAGCAGTGTCTGCTTCCAGCTCCTCTGGTGTAGGTTCTGCACAGGGAGGGAATTCTTCTTCCTCAGAAGTAGAATCCACTGTAGAGGGAGGGATAGTAGGAAGTGGTTTGCTTCTACTAGCCCTAGCTTTAGGGAGCACTTGGTCCATTGTTCCAGGATCCAAGCTTCCCTGTCCTTTTTGCTTTTTGGCCTGAGCCCTTGTCAAAGCAAAAATATGCCCTGGGATGCCCAGCATTGCTGCATGGGCCTCCAACTCCACATCTGACCAAGCTGATGTCTCCAAATCATTCCCTAATAGACAGTCTACAGGTAAATCTGAAGCTACCACAACTTTCTTTGGACCAGATACCCCCCCCCCAGTTGAGATTTACAACAGCCATGGGGTGGCTTTGTGTTATGTTGTGAGCATCGGTTACTTGATACTGGTGTCCAAGTATGTGTTGTTCAGGGTGCACCAGTTTCTCAATCACCATTGTGACACTGGCACCTGTGTCCCTGTAGGCCTGGACCTCAACACCATTTATTAGGGTTAGTTGCTTGTACTTCTCCAAGTTATGGGGGCAAGCAACCAAAGTGGCTAAATCAATAGCCCCTTCAGAGACTAAAGTAGCCTCTGTGGTCTCCCTAATCAGACCAACCCCAACTAAATTACCAAAAGTGAGCCCAGCTACTCCCTTGGATTGGCTATTAGTAGGTTTGCTCCCACCACCACTGCTATTAGTAGGGACACTAGGTGTAGCAGTAGGGGTTGTAGTGGTAGGAGCTGTGGTGCCTTTCTTTGGACAACTGGGATCTGTTGTCCAATGGCCTTTTATTTTACATAAATAGCACCATGGTTTCTTTTCCTTGTTCTGATTAAAGGAGGATTTGGACCCACCACCCCCACCAGAGTGTTTTTGTGGGCCTGATGAAGACTCATTTTTAGATTTGTCCCCACCCTTGTCAGAAGACTTACCATCCTTCTTTTTGTTGCCATCTTTGTCACCCCCTGTATGAACTTTTCTGTTCACTCTTGTTCTGACCCATTTGTCTGCCTTCTTTCCCAAATCTTGGGGAGAGGTCAGATCAGAGTCCACCAAGTACTGGTGCAACAAATCAGACACACAATTATTAAGAATATGCTCTCTCAGGATTAAGTTATATAGGCTGTCATAATCAGTAACTTTACTGCCATGTAACCACCCCTCCAAGGCCTTCACTGCCTGGTCAATGAAATCAACCCAGTCTTGTGAAGACTCCTTTTTGGTCTCTCTGAACTTTATCCTGTACTGTTCAGTGGTTAAGCCATAACCATCCAGGAGTGCATTCTTAAGAACTTGGAAATTATTAGCATCATTTTCTTTTACAGTAAGGAGCCTATCCCTACCTTTTCCAGTAAATGATAGCCATAGGATAGCAGCCCACTGCTTTTGAGGGACATCCTGTACAGCACAGGCCCTCTCAAGTGCAGCAAACCACTTGTTAATGTCATCCCCCTCCTTATAAGGGGGAACTATCTTGTGCAGATTCCTGGAATCATGCTCTTTTGCAGGATGACTATGGGGAATACTGCTGCTGCCACCATGGGTTTCTAAACCCAACTTCTGTCTTTCCCTCTCTACTTCTAAGGACTGTCTTTCCAAATCCAGCTGTTGCTTCTTGAGCTTCAGTCTGGTTTGTTCCACTCTCAATCTATTGAGCTCCCTTTCTAACAATCTGTCATCAGGGTGGGTGGGAGGGAGGGACATTTCTAGATACAGAGGTATGATGGGAATGAACAGAAGGAGACCTGTCCCTTACAGAGGGCACCCTAACAGCTTGGCTACCAGTATAATGTGAGAGCACACCATTAGTATGGTGTGATTCAACCTCTGTACCAACTATGCTAGACTGTCTAGTAATGGGCAGGCTGAGAAGTTTCTTTCCTGAACCTTTTCCTGGGGGAGTCCCTGGATCAGATTGAGAACCATTAGCTACTTTTTCTACAGATTGGGCACTTATGGCCTTATCCTGTACTCTAAGCATATTAATTAACAGTTCTAAAGAAGGATTCTTCCCTACACTCAAACCTCTCTCTATGCAGAGACTCCTTGCTCCTTTCCAGCTAAGGTGATCATATGCAAGTTTGGACAGTTCATCATTTTTTCCTGTGCCAGACATTTTTTTAGAGAGAGTTAAAGTGATAGAAAAAGAGAAAAAAGTTTTCAGAACTTTTTGGAAAGACAGAAAAAACTTTTTAAACTTTTAAGAACTTTTTGAAAGTTTAGAAGTACTTTTCAGCACTTAGAAAAGAGTGAAAAGAGGAAATGCAACACTTTTTGGCTATGTGTATATACACTGACCTTGTTTTGTATATTTTTCTCTTATGAAAAGTACAATGACAAGAGTGGTAAGTAGTCTCAAGCACTTATCCCACCACTGCACAACCAATGTAGGAGGCTGGACTGGCTTGTAGTGAGTACCAAGGGGTACTTGCACCTTGCACCAGGCCCAGTTATCCCTTATTAGTGTATAGGGTGTCTAGCAGCTTAGGCTGATAGATAATGGTAGCTTAGCAGAGCAGCTTAGGCTGAACTAGGAGACGTGTGAAGCTACTACAGTACCACTTAGTGTCATATGCACAATATCATAAGAAAACACAATACACAGTTATACTAAAAATAAAGGTACTTTATTTTTATGACAATATGCCAAAGTATCTTAGAGTGTACCCTCAGTGAGAGGATAGGAAATATACACAAGATATATATACACAATACCAAAAATATGCAGTATAGTCTTAGAAAACAGTGCAAACAATGTATAGTTACAATAGGATGCAATGGGGAAACATAGGGATAGGGGCAACACAAACCATATACTCCAAAAGTGGAATGCGAACGACGAATGGACCCCAAACCTATGTGACCTTGTAGAGGGTCGCTGGGACTATTAGAAAATAGTGAGAGTTAGAAAAATAACCCTCCCCAAGACCCTGAAAAGTGAGTGCAAAGTGCACTAAAGTTCCCCTAAGGACAAAATAGTCGTGTTAGAGGAATAATGCAGGAAAGACACAAACCAGCAATGCAACAACTGTGGATTTCCAATCTAGGGTACCTGTGGAACAAGGGGACCGAGTCCAAAAGTCACAAGCAAGTCGGAGATGGGCAGATGCCCAGGAAATGCCAGCTGCGGGTGCAAAGAAGCTTCGACTGGACAGAAGAAGCTGAGGTTTCTGCAGGAACGAAAAGGGCTAGAGACTTCCCCTTTGGTGGACGGATCCCTCTCGCCTTGGAGAGTTGTGCAGAAGTGTTTTCCCGCCGGAAGAACGCCAACAAGCCTTGCTACATGCAAATCGTGCGTTTGGCGTTTTTGGACGCTGCTGGGGCCCAGGAGGGACCAGGAGGTCGCAAATTGAACCTGCAGAGAGAGGGGACGTCGAGCAAGACAAAGAGCCCTCACTGAAGCAGGTAGCACCCGGAGAAGTGCCAGAAACAGGCACTACAAGGATGCGTGAAACGGTGCTCGCCGAAGTTGCACAAAGGAGTCCCACGTCGCCGGAGACCAACTTAGAAAGTCGTGCAATGCAGGTTAGAGTGCCGTGGACCCAGGCTTGGCTGTGCACGAAGGATTTCTGCCGGAAGTGCACAGGGGCCGGAGTAGCTTGCAAAGTCGCGGTTCCCAGCAATGCAGCCCAGCGAGGTGAGGCAAGGACTTACCTCCACCAAACTTGGGCTGAAGAGTCACTGGACTGTGGGGGTCACTTGGCCAGCGTCGCTGGATTCGCGGGACCTCGCTCGTCGTGCTGAGAGGAGACCCAAGGGACTGGTAATGCAGCTTTTTGGTGCCTGCGGTTGCAGGGGGAAGATTCCGTCGACCCACGGGAGATTTCTTCGGAGCTTCTGGTGCAGAGAGGAGGCGGACTACCCCCACAGCATGCACAAGCAGGAAAACAGTCGAGAAGGTGGCAGGATCAGCGTTACAGAGTTGCAGTAGTCGTCTTTGCTACTATGTTGCAGGTTTGCAGGCTTCCAGCGCGGTCAGCGGTCGATTCCTTATCAGAAGGTGAAGAGGGAGATGCAGAGGAACTCGGCTGAGCTCATGCATTCGTTATCTAAAGTTTCCCCAGAGACAGAGACCCTAAATAGCCAGAAAAGAGGGTTTGGCTACCTAGGAGAGAGGAAAGGCTACTAACACCTGAAGGAGCCTATCAGCAGGAGTCTCTGACGTCACCTGGTGGCACTGGCCACTCAGAGCAGTCCAGTGTGCCAGCAGCACCTCTGTTTCCAAGATGGCAGAGGTCTGGAGCACACTGGAGGAGCTCTGGACACCTCCCAGGGGAGGTGCAGGTCAGGGGAGTGGTCACTCCCCTTTCCTTTGTCCAGTTTCGCGCCAGAGCAGGGGCTAAGGGGTCCCTGAACCGGTGTAGACTGGCTTATGCAGAATTGGGCACATCTGTGCCCAACAAAGCATTTCCAGAGGCTGGGGGAGGCTACTCCTCCCCTGCCTTCACACCATTTTCCAAAGGGAGAGGGTGTCACACCCTCTCTCAGAGGAAGTTCTTTGTTCTGCCATCCTGGGCCAGGCCTGGCTGGACCCCAGGAGGGCAGCTGCCTGTCTGAGGGGTTGGCAGCAGCAGCAGCTGCAGAGAAACCCCAGGAAGGGCAGTCTGGCAGTACCAGGGTCTGTGCTACAGACCACTGGGATCATGGAATTGTACCAACAATGCCAGGATGGCATAGAGGGGGCAATTCCATGATCATAGGCATGTTACATGGCCATATTCAGAGTTACCATGGTGAAGCTACATATAGGTAGTGACCTATATGTAGTGCACGCGTGTAATGGTGTCCCCGCACTCACAAAGTTCAGTGAATTGGCTCTGAACAATGTGGGGGCACCTTGGCTAGTGCCAGGGTGCCCTCACACTAAGTAACTTTGCACCTAACCTTTACCAGGTAAAGGTTAGACATATAGGTGACTTATAAGTTACTTAAGTGCAGTGTAAAATGGCTGTGAAATAACGTGGACGTTATTTCACTCAGGCTGCAGTGGCAGGCCTGTGTAAGATTTGTCAGAGCTCCCTATGGGTGGCAAAAGAAATGCTGCAGCCCATAGGGATCTCCTGGAACCCCAATACCCTGGGTACCTCAGTACCATATACTAGGGAATTATAAGGGTGTTCCAGTAAGCCAATGTAAATTGGTAAAAATGGTCACTAGCCTGTCAGTGACAATTTGGAAAGAAATGAGAGAGCATAACCACTGAGGTTCTGATTAGCAGAGCCTCAGTGAGACAGTTAGTCACTACACAGGTAACACATTCAGGCACACTTATGAGCACTGGGGCCCTGGGTTACCAGGGTCCCAGTGACACATACAACTAAAACAACATATATACAGTGAAAAATGGGGGTAACATGCCAGGCAAGATGGTACTTTCCTATACAACCCCCCCCCAAACGAAGGACAATAAGACTAGCCATTACCTGATGAGTCTTCATTGTCTGAGTGGAAATATCTGGAGAGTCCATCTGCATTGGAGTGGCTACTCCCAGGTCTATGTTCCACTGTATAGTCCATTCCCTGTAGGGATATGGACCACCTCAACAATTTTGGATTTTCACCTTTCATTTGTTTTAGCCAAAGTAGAGGTTTGTGGTCTGTCTGAACAATGAAGTGAGTGCCAAACAGGTATGGCCTCAACTTCTTCAGAGCCCAGACCACAGCAAAGGCCTCCCTCTCAATGGCAGACCAACGCTTTTCTCTAGGGGTCAACCTTCTACTAATAAAAGCAACAGGTTGATCCTGGCCCTCAGAATTAAGTTGTGATAGGACTGCCCCTACTCCTAATTCAGATGCATCAGTTTGGACATAGAATTTTTTCAGAGTAACAAGGGCTTTTCAGGACAGGTGCAGAGCACATGGCCTGCTTCAGCTCCTCAAAAGCTTTCTGACAGCTTGCTGTCCATAATACCTTTCTAGGCATTTTCTTGGATGTGAGGTCATTAAGAGGGGCTGCAATGGAGCCATAGTTCTTAATGAACCTCCTGTAATACCCAGTGAGGCCTAGGAAGGCTCTCACCTGAGTCTGAGTGGTAGGGGGAACCCAATCAATAATAGTTTGGATTTTCCCCTGAAGTGGTGCAATCTGTTCCCCACCAACAAGGTGTCCCAGATAAACCACCTTACCCTGCCCTATCTGGCACTTTGAAGCCTTGATAGTGAGGCCTGCCTTTTGCAGAGCCTCCAAAACTTTCCATAGGTGGACCAGGTGATCATCCCAGCTGGAGCTAAAGACAGCTATATCGTCCAAATATGCTGCACTGAAAGCTTCCAGCCCTTGCAGGACTGTGTTCACCAACCTCTGAAAAGTGGCAGGTGCATTTTTCAAACCAAAAGGCATTACAGTAAACTGGTAATGTCCTCCAATGGTAGAAAATGCAGTCTTAGGTTTAGCATCTTCTGACAATTTGATCTGCCAATACCCTGCAGTCAAATCAAAAGTGCTTAGATACTTGGCAGATGCCAGTGTATCTATAAGCTCATCTGCCCTGGGTATAGGGTGAGCATCAGTTTTGGTTACCAAGTTGAGACCTCTATAGTCTACACAAAACCTCATTTCCTTCTTTCCATCTTTAGAATTGGGTTTTGGTACCAGTACCACAGGAGAAGCCCATGGACTGTCAGAGTGCTCAACCACTCCTAGTTCCAACATTTTCTGAACTTCTTGCTTTATGCAGTCCCTGACATGGTCAGGCTGCCTATAGATCTTACTTTCGACAGGTAAACTGTCTCCAGTATCTATAGTGTGCTCACACCAAGAAGTGGTGCCTGGCACAGTAGAGAAGAGTTCTGAAAATTGTCCTAGGAGATTTATGCAATTGTCTTTCTGCTCAGCAGTAAGACAATCAGCCAAAACTACACCTTCCACAAGAGCATCTTGATCTGTGGAAGAGAAGAGATCAGGTAGAGGATCACTGTCTTCTTCCTGTCCCTCATCTGTTGCCATGAACAGGGTGAGATCAGCCCTGTCATAGTAGGGTTTCAGGCGGTTGACATGGAGCACCCTAAGGGGACTCCTGGCAGTGCCTAAGTCAACCAAGTAGGTGACTTCACCCTTCTTTTCAACAATTGTGTGGGGTCCACTCCATTTATCTTGGAGTGCTCTTGGGGCCACAGGCTCCAAGACCCACACTTTCTGCCCTGGTTGGTACTGAACCAAAACAGCCTTCTGATCATGCCATTGCTTCTGGAGCTCTTGGCTGGCCTGAAGGTTTTTACTGGCCTTTTTCATGTACTCAGCCATCCTTGATCTGAGGCCAAGTACATAATCCACAATATCCTGCTTAGGAGCTTTTAAAGGTTGTTCCCAACCCTCCTTTACAAGTGTGAGTGGACCCCTAACAGGGTGTCCAAAAAGAAGTTCAAAGGGGCTGAAGCCCACTCCTTTCTGGGGTACCTCCCTGTAGGCAAAAAGGAGGCATGGTAGAAGGATATCCCATCTCCTGCGGAGTTTTTCAGGGAGTCCCATAATCATGCCTTTGAGAGTTTTATTAAATCTCTCCACCAGTCCATTTGTTTGTGGATGATAGGGTGTTGTGAACTTGTAAGTTACACCACACTCCTTCCACATGGCCTTTAAGTATGCAGACATGAAATTGCTTCCTCTGTCTGATACTACTTCCTTTGGGAAGCCCACCCTGGAAAATATTCCCAGGAGGGCCTTTGCCACTGCAGGAGCTGTAGTGGTTCCTAAAGGAATAGCTTCAGGATATCTTGTGGCATGGTCCACTACCACTAAGATAAACCTATTGCCTGAAGCAGTAGGAGGGTCAAGGGGGCCAACTATGTCAACCCCTACCCTTTCAAAGGGAACCCCAACCACAGGCAGTGGGATAAGGGGTGCCTTTGGAGTGCCACCTGTCTTGCCACTGGCTTGACAGGTTTCACAGGACTTACAAAATTCCTTTGTGTCCTCAGACATCCTAGGCCAATGAAACAATGGTACCAATCTGTCCCAAGTTTTCATTTGACCCAGGTGCCCAGCTAAGGGAATGTCATGTGCCAGTGTTAGGAGGAACTTTCTGTACTCCTGAGGAATCACTAATCTCCTGGCAGCTCCAGGTTTAGGATCCCTATGCTCAGTGTACAAGAGGTTGTCCTCCCAGTAAACTCTGTGAGAGTCACTGACATCCCCATTAGCCTGTTTGACAGCTTGCTGTCTGAGACCCTCTAATGTGGGACAGGTTTGCTGTGCCACACTCAGCTCCTCCCTGGCAGGCCCCCCTTCACCCAAAAGCTCAGCAGTGTCTGCTTCCAGCTCCTCTGGTGTAGGTTCTGCACAGGGAGGGAATTCTTCTTCCTCAGAAGTAGAATCCACTGTAGAGGGAGGGATAGTAGGAAGTGGTTTGCTTCTACTAGCCCTAGCTTTAGGGAGCACTTGGTCCATTGTTCCAGGATCCAAGCTTCCCTGTCCTTTTTGCTTTTTGGCCTGAGCCCTTGTCAAAGCAAAAATATGCCCTGGGATGCCCAGCATTGCTGCATAGGCCTCCAACTCCACATCTGACCAAGCTGATGTCTCCAAATCATTCCCTAATAGACAGTCTACAGGTAAATCTGAAGCTACCACAACTTTCTTTGGACCAGATACCCCCCCCCAGATGAGATTTACAACACCCATGGGGTGGCTTTGTGTTATGTTGTGAGCATCGGTTACTTGGTACTGGTGTCCAAGTATGTGTTGTTCAGGGTGCACCAGTTTCTCAATCACCATTGTGACACTGGCACCTGTGTCCCTGTAGGCCTGGACCTCAACACCATTTATTAGGGTTAGTTGCTTGTACTTCTCCAAGTTATGGGGGCAAGCAACCAAAGTGGCTAAATCAATAGCCCCTTCAGAGACTAAAGTAGCCTCTGTGGTCTCCCTAATCAGACCAACCCCAACTAAATTACCAAAAGTGAGCCCAGCTACTCCCTTGGATTGGCTATTAGTAGGTTTGCTCCCACTACCACTGCTATTAGTAGGGACACTAGGTGTAGCAGTAGGGGTTGTAGTGGTAGGAGCTGTGGTGCCTTTCTTTGGACAACTGGGATCTGTTGTCCAATGGCCTTTTATTTTACATAAATAGCACCATGGTTTCTTTTCCTTGTTCTGATTAAAGGAGGATTTGGACCCACCACCCCCACCAGAGTGTTTTTGTGGGCCTGATGAAGACTCATTTTTAGATTTGTCCCCACCCTTGTCAGAAGACTTACCATCCTTCTTTTTGTTGCCATCTTTGTCACCCCCTGTATGAACTTTTCTGTTCACTCTTGTTCTGACCCATTTGTCTGCCTTCTTTCCCAATTCTTGGGGAGAGGTCAGATCAGAGTCCACCAAGTACTGGTGCAACAAATCAGACACACAATTATTAAGAATATGCTCTCTCAGGATTAAGTTATATAGGCTGTCATAATCAGTAACTTTACTGCCATGTAACCACCCCTCCAAGGCCTTCACTGCCTGGTCAATGAAATCAACCCAGTCTTGTGAAGACTCCTTTTTGGTCTCTCTGAACTTTATCCTGTACTGTTCAGTGGTTAAGCCATAACCATACAGGAGTGCATTCTTAAGAACTTGGAAATTATTAGCATCATTTTCTTTTACAGTAAGGAGCCTATCCCTACCTTTTCCAGTAAATGATAGCCATAGGATAGCAGCCCACTGCTTTTGAGGGACATCCTGTACAGCACAGGCCCTCTCAAGTGCAGCAAACCACTTGTTAATGTCATCCCCCTCCTTATAAGGGGGAACTATATTGTGCAGATTCCTGGAATCATGCTCTTTTGCAGGATGACTATGGGGAATACTGCTGCTGCCACCATGGGTTTCTAAACCCAACTTCTGTCTTTCCCTCTCTACTTCTAAGGACTGTCTTTCCAAATCCAGCTGTTGCTTCTTGAGCTTCAGTCTGGTTTGTTCCACTCTCAATCTATTGAGCTCCCTTTCTAACAATCTGTCATCAGGGTGGGTGGGAGGGAGGGACATTTCTAGATACAGAGGTATGATGGGAATGAACAGAAGGAGACCTGTCCCTTACAGAGGGCACCCTAACAGCTTGGCTACCAGTATAATGTGAGAGCACACCATTAGTATGGTGTGATTCAACCTCTGTACCAACTATGCTAGACTGTCTAGTAATGGGCAGGCTGAGAAGTTTCTTTCCTGAACCTTTTCCTGGGGGAGTCCCTGGATCAGATTGAGAACCATTAGCTACTTTTTCTACAGATTGGGCACTTATGGCCTTATCCTGTACTCTAAGCATATTAATTAACAGTTCTAAAGAAGGATTCTTCCCTACACTCAAACCTCTCTCTATGCAGAGACTCCTTGCTCCTTTCCAGCTAAGGTGATCATATGCAAGTTTGGACAGTTCATCATTTTTTCCTGTGCCAGACATTTTTTTAGAGAGAGTTAAAGTGATAGAAAAAGAGAAAAAAGTTTTCAGAACTTTTTGGAAAGACAGAAAAAACTTTTTAAACTTTTAAGAACTTTTTGAAAGTTTAGAAGTACTTTTCAGCACTTAGAAAAGAGTGAAAAGAGGAAATGCAACACTTTTTGGCTATGTGTATATACACTGACCTTGTTTTGTATATTTTTCTCTTATGAAAAGTACAATGACAAGAGTGGTAAGTAGTCTCAAGCACTTATCCCACCACTGCACAACCAATGTAGGAGGCTGGACTGGCTTGTAGTGAGTACCAAGGGGTACTTGCACCTTGCACCAGGCCCAGTTATCCCTTATTAGTGTATAGGGTGTCTAGCAGCTTAGGCTGATAGATAATGGTAGCTTAGCAGAGCAGCTTAGGCTGAACTAGGAGACGTGTGAAGCTACTACAGTACCACTTAGTGTCATATGCACAATATCATAAGAAAACACAATACACAGTTATACTAAAAATAAAGGTACTTTATTTTTATGACAATATGCCAAAGTATCTTAGAGTGTACCCTCAGTGAGAGGATAGGAAATATACACAAGATATATATACACAATACCAAAAATATGCAGTATAGTCTTAGAAAACAGTGCAAACAATGTATAGTTACAATAGGATGCAATGGGGAAACATAGGGATAGGGGCAACACAAACCATATACTCCAAAAGTGGAATGCGAACCACGAATGGACCCCAAACCTATGTGACCTTGTAGAGGGTCGCTGGGACTATTAGAAAATAGTGAGAGTTAGAAAAATAACCCTCCCCAAGACCCTGAAAAGTGAGTGCAAAGTGCACTAAAGTTCCCCTAAGGACAAAATAGTCGTGTTAGAGGAATAATGCAGGAAAGACACAAACCAGCAATGCAACAACTGTGGATTTCCAATCTAGGGTACCTGTGGAACAAGGGGACCGAGTCCAAAAGTCACAAGCAAGTCGGAGATGGGCAGATGCCCAGGAAATGCCAGCTGCGGGTGCAAAGAAGCTTCGACTGGACAGAAGAAGCTGAGGTTTCTGCAGGAACGAAAAGGGCTAGGGACTTCCCCTTTGGTGGACGGATCCCTCTCGCCTTGGAGAGTCGTGCAGAAGTGTTTTCCCGCCGGAAGGACGCCAACAAGCCTTGCTACACGCAAATCGTGCGTTTGGCGTTCTTGGACGCTGCTGGGGCTCAGGAGGGACCAGGAGGTTGCAAATTGGACCTGCAGAGAGAGGGGACGTCGAGCAAGACAAAGAGCCCTCACTGAAGCAGATAGCACCCGGAGAAGTGCCAGAAACAGGCACTACGAGGATGCATGAAACAGTGCTCGCCGAAGTTGCACAAAGGAGTCCCACGTCGCCGGAGACCAACTTAGAAAGTCGTGCAATGCAGGTTAGAGTGCCGTGGACCCAGGCTTGGCTGTGCACGAAGGATTTCTGCCGGAAGTGCACAGGGGCCGGAGTAGCTTGCAAAGTCGCGGTTCCCAGCAATGCAGCCCAGCGAGGTGAGGCAAGGACTTACCTCCACCAAACTTGGGCTGAAGAGTCACTGGACTGTGGGGGTCACTTGGACAGCGTCGCTGGATTCGAGGGACCTCGCTCGTCGTGCTGAGAGGAGACCCAAGGGACTGGTAATGCAGCTTTTTGGTGCCTGCGGTTGCAGGGGGAAGATTCCGTCGACCCACGGGAGATTTCTTCGGAGCTTCTGGTGCAGAGAGGAGGCGGACTACCCCCACAGCATGCACAAGCAGGAAAACAGTCGAGAAGGCGGCAGGATCAGCGTTACAGAGTTGCAGTAGTCGTCTTTGCTACTATGTTGCAGGTTTGCAGGCTTCCAGCGCGGTCAGCGGTCGATTCCTTATCAGAAGGTGAAGAGGGAGATGCAGAGGAACTCGGCTGAGCTCATGCATTCGTTATCTAAAGTTTCCCCAGAGACAGAGACCCTAAATAGCCAGAAAAGAGGGTTTGGCTACCTAGGAGAGAGGAAAGGCTACTAACACCTGAAGGAGCCTATCAGCAGGAGACTCTGACGTCACCTGGTGGCACTGGCCACTCAGAGCAGTCCAGTGTGCCAGCAGCACCTCTGTTTCCAAGATGGCAGAGGTCTGGAGCACACTGGAGGAGCTCTGGACACCTCCCAGGGGAGGTGCAGGTCAGGGGAGTGGTCACTCCCCTTTCCTTTGTCCAGTTTCGCGCCAGAGCAGGGGCTAAGGGGTCCCTGAACCGGTGTAGACTGGCTTATGCAGAATTGGGCACATCTGTGCCCAACAAAGCATTTCCAGAGGCTGGGGGAGGCTACTCCTCCCCTGCCTTCACACCATTTTCCAAAGGGAGAGGGTGTCACACCCTCTCTCAGAGGAAGTTCTTTGTTCTGCCATCCTGGGCCAGGCCTGGCTGGACCCCAGGAGGGCAGCTGCCTGTCTGAGGGGTTGGCAGCAGCAGCAGCTGCAGAGAAACCCCAGGAAGGGCAGTCTGGCAGTACCAGGGTCTGTGCTACAGACCACTGGGATCATGGAATTGTACCAACAATGCCAGGATGGCATAGAGGGGGCAATTCCATGATCATAGACATGTTACATGGCCATATTCGGAGTTACCATGGTGAAGCTACATATAGGTAGTGACCTATATGTAGTGCACGCGTGTAATGGTGTCCCCGCACTCACAAAGTTCAGTGAATTGGCTCTGAACAATGTGGGGGCACCTTGGCTAGTGCCAGGGTGCCCTCACACTAAGTAACTTTGCACCTAACCTTTACCAGGTAAAGGTTAGACATATAGGTGACTTATAAGTTACTTAAGTGCAGTGTAAAATGGCTGTGAAATAACGTGGACGTTATTTCACTCAGGCTGCAGTGGCAGGCCTGTGTAAGATTTGTCAGAGCTCCCTATGGGTGGCAAAAGAAATGCTGCAGCCCATAGGGATCTCCTGGAACCCCAATACCCTGGGTACCTCAGTACCATATACTAGGGAATTATAAGGGTGTTCCAGTAAGCCAATGTAAATTGGTAAAAATGGTCACTAGCCTGTCAGTGACAATTTGGAAAGAAATGAGAGAGCATAACCACTGAGGTTCTGATTAGCAGAGCCTCAGTGAGACAGTTAGTCACTACACAGGTAACACATTCAGGCACACTTATGAGCACTGGGGCCCTGGGTTACCAGGGTCCCAGTGACACATACAACTAAAACAACATATATACAGTGAAAAATGGGGGTAACATGCCAGGCAAGATGGTACTTTCCTACACAACCCCCCCCCAAACGAAGGACAATAAGACTAGCCATTACCTGATGAGTCTTCATTGTCTGAGTGGAAATATCTGGAGAGTCCATCTGCATTGGAGTGGCTACTCCCAGGTCTATGTTCCACTGTATAGTCCATTCCCTGTAGGGATATGGACCACCTCAACAATTTTGGATTTTCACCTTTCATTTGTTTTAGCCAAAGTAGAGGTTTGTGGTCTGTCTGAACAATGAAGTGAGTGCCAAACAGGTATGGCCTCAACTTCTTCAGAGCCCAGACCACAGCAAAGGCCTCCCTCTCAATGGCAGACCAACGCTTTTCTCTAGGGGTCAACCTTCTACTAATAAAAGCAACAGGTTGATCCTGGCCCTCAGAATTAAGTTGTGATAGGACTGCCCCTACTCCTAATTCAGATGCATCAGTTTGGACATAGAATTTTTTCAGAGTAACAAGGGCTTTTCAGGACAGGTGCAGAGCACATGGCCTGCTTCAGCTCCTCAAAAGCTTTCTGACAGCTTGCTGTCCATAATACCTTTTTAGGCATTTTCTTGGATGTGAGGTCATTAAGAGGGGCTGCAATGGAGCCATAGTTCTTAATGAACCTCCTGTAATACCCAGTGAGGCCTAGGAAGGCTCTCACCTGAGTCTGAGTGGTAGGGGGAACCCAATCAATAATAGTTTGGATTTTCCCCTGAAGTGGTGCAATCTGTTCCCCACCAACAAGGTGTCCCAGATAAACCACCTTACCCTGCCCTATCTGGCACTTTGAAGCCTTGATAGTGAGGCCTGCCTTTTGCAGAGCCTCCAAAACTTTCCATAGGTGGACCAGGTGATCATCCCAGCTGGAGCTAAAGACAGCTATATCGTCCAAATATGCTGCACTGAAAGCTTCCAGCCCTTGCAGGACTGTGTTCACCAACCTCTGAAAAGTGGCAGGTGCATTTTTCAAACCAAAAGGCATTACAGTAAACTGGTAATGTCCTCCAATGGTAGAAAATGCAGTCTTAGGTTTAGCATCTTCTGACAATTTGATCTGCCAATACCCTGCAGTCAAATCAAAAGTGCTTAGATACTTGGCAGATGCCAGTGTATCTATAAGCTCATCTGCCCTGGGTATAGGGTGAGCATCAGTTTTGGTTACCAAGTTGAGACCTCTATAGTCTACACAAAACCTCATTTCCTTCTTTCCATCTTTAGAATTGGGTTTTGGTACCAGTACCACAGGAGAAGCCCATGGACTGTCAGAGTGCTCAACCACTCCTAGTTCCAACATTTTCTGAACTTCTTGCTTTATGCAGTCCCTGACATGGTCAGGCTGCCTATAGATCTTACTTTCGACAGGTAAACTGTCTCCAGTATCTATAGTGTGGTCACACCAAGAAGTGGTGCCTGGCACAGTAGAGAAGAGTTCTGAAAATTGTCCTAGGAGATTTATGCAATTGTCTTTCTGCTCAGCAGTAAGACAATCAGGCAAAACTACACCTTCCACAAGAGCATCTTGATCTGTGGAAGAGAAGAGATCAGGTAGAGGATCACTGTCTTCTTCCTGTCCCTCATCTGTTGCCATGAGCAGGGTGAGATCAGCCCTGTCATAGTAGGGTTTCAGGCGGTTGACATGCAGCACCCTAAGGGGACTCCTGGCAGTGCCTAAGTCAACCAAGTAGGTGACTTCACCCTTCTTTTCAACAATTGTGTGGGGTCCACTCCATTTATCTTGGAGTGCTCTTGGGGCCACAGGCTCCAAGACCCACACTTTCTGCCCTGGTTGGTACTGAACCAAAACAGCCTTCTGATCATGCCATTGCTTCTGGAGCTCTTGGCTGGCCTGAAGGTTTTTACTGGCCTTTTTCATGTACTCAGCCATCCTTGATCTGAGGCCAAGTACATAATCCACAATATCCTGCTTAGGAGCTTTTAAAGGTTGTTCCCAACCCTCCTTTACAAGTGTGAGTGGACCCCTAACAGGGTGTCCAAAAAGAAGTTCAAAGGGGCTGAAGCCCACTCCTTTCTGGGGTACCTCCCTGTAGGCAAAAAGGAGGCATGGTAGAAGGATATCCCATCTCCTGCGGAGTTTTTCAGGGAGTCCCATAATCATGCCTTTGAGAGTTTTATTAAATCTCTCCACCAGTCCATTTGTTTGTGGATGATAGGGTGTTGTGAACTTGTAAGTTACACCACACTCCTTCCACATGGCCTTTAAGTATGCAGACATGAAATTGCTTCCTCTGTCTGATACTACTTCCTTTGGGAAGCCCACCCTGGAAAATATTCCCAGGAGGGCCTTTGCCACTGCAGGAGCTGTAGTGGTTCCTAAAGGAATAGCTTCAGGATATCTTGTGGCATGGTCCACTACCACTAAGATAAACCTATTGCCTGAAGCAGTAGGAGGGTCAAGGGGGCCAACTATGTCAACCCCTACCCTTTCAAAGGGAACCCCAACCACAGGCAGTGGGATAAGGGGTGCCTTTGGAGTGCCACCTGTCTTGCCACTGGCTTGACAGGTTTCACAGGACTTACAAAATTCCTTTGTGTCCTCAGACATCCTAGGCCAATGAAACAATGGTACCAATCTGTCCCAAGTTTTCATTTGACCCAGGTGCCCAGCTAAGGGAATGTCATGTGCCAGTGTTAGGAGGAACTTTCTGTACTCCTGAGGAATCACTAATCTCCTGGCAGCTCCAGGTTTAGGATCCCTATGCTCAGTGTACAAGAGGTTGTCCTCCCAGTAAACTCTGTGAGAGTCACTGACATCCCCATTAGCCTGTTTGACAGCTTGCTGTCTGAGACCCTCTAATGTGGGACAGGTTTGCTGTGCCACACTCAGCTCCTCCCTGGCAGGCCCCCCTTCACCCAAAAGCTCAGCAGTGTCTGCTTCCAGCTCCTCTGGTGTAGGTTCTGCACAGGGAGGGAATTCTTCTTCCTCAGAAGTAGAATCCACTGTAGAGGGAGGGATAGTAGGAAGTGGTTTGCTTCTACTAGCCCTAGCTTTAGGGAGCACTTGGTCCATTGTTCCAGGATCCAAGCTTCCCTGTCCTTTTTGCTTTTTGGCCTGAGCCCTTGTCAAAGCAAAAATCTGCCCTGGGATGCCCAGCATTGCTGCATGGGCCTCCAACTCCACATCTGACCAAGCTGATGTCTCCAAATCATTCCCTAATAGACAGTCTACAGGTAAATCTGAAGCTACCACAACTTTCTTTGGACCAGATACCCCCCCCCAGTTGAGATTTACAACACCCATGGGGTGGCTTTGTGTTATGTTGTGAGCATCGGTTACTTGGTACTGGTGTCCAAGTATGTGTTGTTCAGGGTGCACCAGTTTCTCAATCACCATTGTGACACTGGCACCTGTGTCCCTGTAGGCCTCGACCTCAACACCATTTATTAGGGTTAGTTGCTTGTACTTCTCCAAGTTATGGGGGCAAGCAACCAAAGAGGCTAAATCAATAGCCCCTTCAGAGACTAAAGTAGCCTCTGTGGTCTCCCTAATCAGACCAACCCCAACTAAATTACCAAAAGTGAGCCCAGCTACTCCCTTGGATTGGCTATTAGTAGGTTTGCTCCCACCACCACTGCTATTAGTAGGGACACTAGGTGTAGCAGTAGGGGTTGTAGTGGTAGGAGCTGTGGTGCCTTTCTTTGGACAACTGGGATCTGTTGTCCAATGGCCTTTTATTTTACATAAATAGCACCATGGTTTCTTTTCCTTGTTCTGATTAAAGGAGGATTTGGACCCACCACCCCCACCAGAGTGTTTTTGTGGGCCTGATGAAGACTCATTTTTAGATTTGTCCCCACCCTTGTCAGAAGACTTACCATCCTTCTTTTTGTTGCCATCTTTGTCACCCCCTGTATGAACTTTTCTGTTCACTCTTGTTCTGACCCATTTGTCTGCCTTCTTTCCCAATTCTTGGGGAGAGGTCAGATCAGAGTCCACCAAGTACTGGTGCAACAAATCAGACACACAATTATTAAGAATATGCTCTCTCAGGATTAAGTTATATAGGCTGTCATAATCAGTAACTTTACTGCCATGTAACCACCCCTCCAAGGCCTTCACTGCCTGGTCAATGAAATCAACCCAGTCTTGTGAAGACTCCTTTTTGGTCTCTCTGAACTTTATCCTGTACTGTTCAGTGGTTAAGCCATAACCATCCAGGAGTGCATTCTTAAGAACTTGGAAATTATTAGCATCATTTTCTTTTACAGTAAGGAGCCTATCCCTACCTTTTCCAGTAAATGATAGCCATAGGATAGCAGCCCACTGCTTTTGAGGGACATCCTGTACAGCACAGGCCCTCTCAAGTGCAGCAAACCACTTGTTAATGTCATCCCCCTCCTTATAAGGGGGAACTATCTTGTGCAGATTCCTGGAATCATGCTCTTTTGCAGGATGACTATGGGGAATACTGCTGCTGCCACCATGGGTTTCTAAACCCAACTTCTGTCTTTCCCTCTCTACTTCTAAGGACTGTCTATCCAAATCCAGCTGTTGCTTCTTGAGCTTCAGTCTGGTTTGTTCCACTCTCAATCTATTGAGCTCCCTTTCTAACAATCTGTCATCAGGGTGGGTGGGAGGGAGGGACATTTCTAGATACAGAGGTATGATGGGAATGAACAGAAGGAGACCTGTCCCTTACAGAGGGCACCCTAACAGCTTGGCTACCAGTATAATGTGAGAGCACACCATTAGTATGGTGTGATTCAACCTCTGTACCAACTATGCTAGACTGTCTAGTAATGGGCAGGCTGAGAAGTTTCTTTCCTGAACCTTTTCCTGGGGGAGTCCCTGGATCAGATTGAGAACCATTAGCTACTTTTTCTACAGATTGGGCACTTATGGCCTTATCCTGTACTCTAAGCATATTAATTAACAGTTCTAAAGAAGGATTCTTCCCTACACTCAAACCTCTCTCTATGCAGAGACTCCTTGCTCCTTTCCAGCTAAGGTGATCATATGCAAGTTTGGACAGTTCATCATTTTTTCCTGTGCCAGACATTTTTTTAGAGAGAGTTAAAGTGATAGAAAAAGAGAAAAAAGTTTTCAGAACTTTTTGGAAAGACAGAAAAAACTTTTTAAACTTTTAAGAACTTTTTGAAAGTTTAGAAGTACTTTTCAGCACTTAGAAAAGAGTGAAAAGAGGAAATGCAACACTTTTTGGCTATGTGTATATACACTGACCTTGTTTTGTATATTTTTCTCTTATGAAAAGTACAATGACAAGAGTGGTAAGTAGTCTCAAGCACTTATCCCACCACTGCACAACCAATGTAGGAGGCTGGACTGGCTTGTAGTGAGTACCAAGGGGTACTTGCACCTTGCACCAGGCCCAGTTATCCCTTATTAGTGTATAGGGTGTCTAGCAGCTTAGGCTGATAGATAATGGTAGCTTAGCAGAGCAGCTTAGGCTGAACTAGGAGACGTGTGAAGCTACTACAGTACCACTTAGTGTCATATGCACAATATCATAAGAAAACACAATACACAGTTATACTAAAAATAAAGGTACTTTATTTTTATGACAATATGCCAAAGTATCTTAGAGTGTACCCTCAGTGAGAGGATAGGAAATATACACAAGATATATATACACAATACCAAAAATATGCAGTATAGTCTTAGAAAACAGTGCAAACAATGTATAGTTACAATAGGATGCAATGGGGAAACATAGGGATAGGGGCAACACAAACCATATACTCCAAAAGTGGAATGCGAACCACGAATGGACCCCAAACCTATGTGACCTTGTAGAGGGTCGCTGGGACTATTAGAAAATAGTGAGAGTTAGAAAAATAACCCTCCCCAAGACCCTGAAAAGTGAGTGCAAAGTGCACTAAAGTTCCCCTAAGGACAAAATAGTCGTGTTAGAGGAATAATGCAGGAAAGACACAAACCAGCAATGCAACAACTGTGGATTTCCAATCTAGGGTACCTGTGGAACAAGGGGACCGAGTCCAAAAGTCACAAGCAAGTCGGAGATGGGCAGATGCCCAGGAAATGCCAGCTGCGGGTGCAAAGAAGCTTCGACTGGACAGAAGAAGCTGAGGTTTCTGCAGGAACGAAAAGGGCTAGCGACTTCCCCTTTGGTGGACGAATTTCTCTCGCCTTGGAGAGTCGTGCAGAAGTGTTTTCCCGCCGGAAGGACGCCAACAAGCCTTGCTACATGCAAATCGTGCGTTTGGCGTTTTTGGACGCTGCTGGGGCCCAGGAGGGACCAGGAGGTCGCAAATTGGACCTGCAGAGAGAGGGGACGTCGAGCAAGACAAAGAGCCCTCACTGAAGCAGGTAGCACCCGGAGAAGTGCCAGAAACAGGCACTACGAGGATGCGTGAAACAGTGCTCGCTGAAGTTGCACAAAGGAGTCCCACGTCGCCGGAGACCAACTTAGAAAGTCGTGCAATGCAGGTTAGAGTGCCGTGGACCCAGGCTTGGCTGTGCACGAAGGATTTCTGCCGGAAGTGCACAGGGGCCGGAGTAGCTTGCAAAGTCGCGGTTCCCAGCAATGCAGCCCAGCGAGGTGAGGCAAGGACTTACCTCCACCAAACTTGGGCTGAAGAGTCACTGGACTGTGGGGGTCACTTGGACAGCGTCGCTGGATTCGAGGGACCTCGCTCGTCGTGCTGAGAGGAGACCCAAGGGACCGGTAATGCAGCTTTTTGGTGCCTGCGGTTGCAGGGGGAAGATTCCGTCGACCCACGGGAGATTTCTTCGGAGCTTCTGGTGCAGAGAGGAGGCGGACTACCCCCACAGCATGCACAAGCAGGAAAACAGTCGAGAAGGCGGCAGGATCAGCGTTACAGAGTTGCAGTAGTCGTCTTTGCTACTATGTTGCAGGTTTGCAGGCTTCCAGCGCGGTCAGCGGTCGATTCCTTATCAGAAGGTGAAGAGGGAGATGCAGAGGAACTCGGCTGAGCTCATGCATTCGTTATCTAAAGTTTCCCCAGAGACAGAGACCCTAAATAGCCAGAAAAGAGGGTTTGGCTACCTAGGAGAGAGGAAAGGCTACTAACACCTGAAGGAGCCTATCAGCAGGAGTCTCTGACGTCACCTGGTGGCACTGGCCACTCAGAGCAGTCCAGTGTGCCAGCAGCACCTCTGTTTCCAAGATGGCAGAGGTCTGGAGCACACTGGAGGAGCTCTGGACACCTCCCAGGGGAGGTGCAGGTCAGGGGAGTGGTCACTCCCCTTTCCTTTGTCCAGTTTTGCGCCAGAGCAGGGGCTAAGGGGTCCCTGAACCGGTGTAGACTGGCTTATGCAGAATTGGGCACATCTGTGCCCAACAAAGCATTTCCAGAGGCTGGGGGAGGCTACTCCTCCCCTGCCTTCACACCATTTTCCAAAGGGAGAGGGTGTCACACCCTCTCTCAGAGGAAGTTCTTTGTTCTGCCATCCTGGGCCAGGCCTGGCTGGACCCCAGGAGGGCAGCTGCCTGTCTGAGGGGTTGGCAGCAGCAGCAGCTGCAGAGAAACCCCAGGAAGGGCAGTCTGGCAGTACCAGGGTCTGTGCTACAGACCACTGGGATCATGGAATTGTACCAACAATGCCAGGATGGCATAGAGGGGGCAATTCCATGATCATAGACATGTTACATGGCCATATTCGGAGTTACCATGGTGAAGCTACATATAGGTAGTGACCTATATGTAGTGCACGCGTGTAATGGTGTCCCCGCACTCACAAAGTTCAGTGAATTGGCTCTGAACAATGTGGGGGCACCTTGGCTAGTGCCAGGGTGCCCTCACACTAAGTAACTTTGCACCTAACCTTTACCAGGTAAAGGTTAGACATATAGGTGACTTATAAGTTACTTAAGTGCAGTGTAAAATGGCTGTGAAATAACGTGGACGTTATTTCACTCAGGCTGCAGTGGCAGGCCTGTGTAAGATTTGTCAGAGCTCCCTATGGGTGGCAAAAGAAATGCTGCAGCCCATAGGGATCTCCTGGAACCCCAATACCCTGGGTACCTCAGTACCATATACTAGGGAATTATAAGGGTGTTCCAGTAAGCCAATGTAAATTGGTAAAAATGGTCACTAGCCTGTCAGTGACAATTTGGAAAGAAATGAGAGAGCATAACCACTGAGGTTCTGATTAGCAGAGCCTCAGTGAGACAGTTAGTCACTACACAGGTAACACATTCAGGCACACTTATGAGCACTGGGGCCCTGGGTTACCAGGGTCCCAGTGACACATACAACTAAAACAACATATATACAGTGAAAAATGGGGGTAACATGCCAGGCAAGATGGTACTTTCCTACACAACCCCCCCCCAAACGAAGGACAATAAGACTAGCCATTACCTGATGAGTCTTCATTGTCTGAGTGGAAATATCTGGAGAGTCCATCTGCATTGGAGTGGCTACTCCCAGGTCTATGTTCCACTGTATAGTCCATTCCCTGTAGGGATATGGACCACCTCAACAATTTTGGATTTTCACCTTTCATTTGTTTTAGCCAAAGTAGAGGTTTGTGGTCTGTCTGAACAATGAAGTGAGTGCCAAACAGGTATGGCCTCAACTTCTTCAGAGCCCAGACCACAGCAAAGGCCTCCCTCTCAATGGCAGACCAACGCTTTTCTCTAGGGGTCAACCTTCTACTAATAAAAGCAACAGGTTGATCCTGGCCCTCAGAATTAAGTTGTGATAGGACTGCCCCTACTCCTAATTCAGATGCATCAGTTTGGACATAGAATTTTTTCAGAGTAACAAGGGCTTTTCAGGACAGGTGCAGAGCACATGGCCTGCTTCAGCTCCTCAAAAGCTTTCTGACAGCTTGCTGTCCATAATACCTTTTTAGGCATTTTCTTGGATGAGGTCATTAAGAGGGGCTGCAATGGAGCCATAGTTCTTAATGAACCTCCTGTAATACCCAGTGAGGCCTAGGAAGGCTCTCACCTGAGTCTGAGTGGTAGGGGGAACCCAATCAATAATAGTTTGGATTTTCCCCTGAAGTGGTGCAATCTGTTCCCCACCAACAAGGTGTCCCAGATAAACCACCTTACCCTGCCCTATCTGGCACTTTGAAGCCTTGATAGTGAGGCCTGCCTTTTGCAGAGCCTCCAAAACTTTCCATAGGTGGACCAGGTGATCATCCCAGCTGGAGCTAAAGACAGCTATATCGTCCAAATATGCTGCACTGAAAGCTTCCAGCCCTTGCAGGACTGTGTTCACCAACCTCTGAAAAGTGGCAGGTGCATTTTTCAAACCAAAAGGCATTACAGTAAACTGGTAATGTCCTCCAATGGTAGAAAATGCAGTCTTAGGTTTAGCATCTTCTGACAATTTGATCTGCCAATACCCTGCAGTCAAATCAAAAGTGCTTAGATACTTGGCAGATGCCAGTGTATCTATAAGCTCATCTGCCCTGGGTATAGGGTGAGCATCAGTTTTGGTTACCAAGTTGAGACCTCTATAGTCTACACAAAACCTCATTTCCTTCTTTCCATCTTTAGAATTGGGTTTTGGTACCAGTACCACAGGAGAAGCCCATGGACTGTCAGAGTGCTCAACCACTCCTAGTTCCAACATTTTCTGAACTTCTTGCTTTATGCAGTCCCTGACATGGTCAGGCTGCCTATAGATCTTACTTTCGACAGGTAAACTGTCTCCAGTATCTATAGTGTGGTCACACCAAGAAGTGGTGCCTGGCACAGTAGAGAAGAGTTCTGAAAATTGTCCTAGGAGATTTATGCAATTGTCTTTCTGCTCAGCAGTAAGACAATCAGGCAAAACTACACCTTCCACAAGAGCATCTTGATCTGTGGAAGAGAAGAGATCAGGTAGAGGATCACTGTCTTCTTCCTGTCCCTCATCTGTTGCCATGAGCAGGGTGAGATCAGCCCTGTCATAGTAGGGTTTCAGGCGGTTGACATGCAGCACCCTAAGGGGACTCCTGGCAGTGCCTAAGTCAACCAAGTAGGTGACTTCACCCTTCTTTTCAACAATTGTGTGGGGTCCACTCCATTTATCTTGGAGTGCTCTTGGGGCCACAGGCTCCAAGACCCACACTTTCTGCCCTGGTTGGTACTGAACCAAAACAGCCTTCTGATCATGCCATTGCTTCTGGAGCTCTTGGCTGGCCTGAAGGTTTTTACTGGCCTTTTTCATGTACTCAGCCATCCTTGATCTGAGGCCAAGTACATAATCCACAATATCCTGCTTAGGAGCTTTTAAAGGTTGTTCCCAACCCTCCTTTACAAGTGTGAGTGGACCCCTAACAGGGTGTCCAAAAAGAAGTTCAAAGGGGCTGAAGCCCACTCCTTTCTGGGGTACCTCCCTGTAGGCAAAAAGGAGGCATGGTAGAAGGATATCCCATCTCCTGCGGAGTTTTTCAGGGAGTCCCATAATCATGCCTTTGAGAGTTTTATTAAATCTCTCCACCAGTCCATTTGTTTGTGGATGATAGGGTGTTGTGAACTTGTAAGTTACACCACACTCCTTCCACATGGCCTTTAAGTATGCAGACATGAAATTGCTTCCTCTGTCTGATACTACTTCCTTTGGGAAGCCCACCCTGGAAAATATTCCCAGGAGGGCCTTTGCCACTGCAGGAGCTGTAGTGGTTCCTAAAGGAATAGCTTCAGGATATCTTGTGGCATGGTCCACTACCACTAAGATAAACCTATTGCCTGAAGCAGTAGGAGGGTCAAGGGGGCCAACTATGTCAACCCCTACCCTTTCAAAGGGAACCCCAACCACAGGCAGTGGGATAAGGGGTGCCTTTGGAGTGCCACCTGTCTTGCCACTGGCTTGACAGGTTTCACAGGACTTACAAAATTCCTTTGTGTCCTCAGACATCCTAGGCCAATGAAACAATGGTACCAATCTGTCCCAAGTTTTCATTTGACCCAGGTGCCCAGCTAAGGGAATGTCATGTGCCAGTGTTAGGAGGAACTTTCTGTACTCCTGAGGAATCACTAATCTCCTGGCAGCTCCAGGTTTAGGATCCCTATGCTCAGTGTACAAGAGGTTGTCCTCCCAGTAAACTCTGTGAGAGTCACTGACATCCCCATTAGCCTGTTTGACAGCTTGCTGTCTGAGACCCTCTAATGTGGGACAGGTTTGCTGTGCCACACTCAGCTCCTCCCTGGCAGGCCCCCCTTCACCCAAAAGCTCAGCAGTGTCTGCTTCCAGCTCCTCTGGTGTAGGTTCTGCACAGGGAGGGAATTCTTCTTCCTCAGAAGTAGAATCCACTGTAGAGGGAGGGATAGTAGGAAGTGGTTTGCTTCTACTAGCCCTAGCTTTAGGGAGCACTTGGTCCATTGTTCCAGGATCCAAGCTTCCCTGTCCTTTTTGCTTTTTGGCCTGAGCCCTTGTCAAAGCAAAAATATGCCCTGGGATGCCCAGCATTGCTGCATGGGCCTCCAACTCCACATCTGACCAAGCTGATGTCTCCAAATCATTCCCTAATAGACAGTCTACAGGTAAATCTGAAGCTACCACAACTTTCTTTGGACCAGATACCCCCCCCCAGTTGAGATTTACAACACCCATGGGGTGGCTTTGTGTTATGTTGTGAGCATCGGTTACTTGGTACTGGTGTCCAAGTATGTGTTGTTCAGGGTGCACCAGTTTCTCAATCACCATTGTGACACTGGCACCTGTGTCCCTGTAGGCCTCGACCTCAACACCATTTATTAGGGTTAGTTGCTTGTACTTCTCCAAGTTATGGGGGCAAGCAACCAAAGAGGCTAAATCAATAGCCCCTTCAGAGACTAAAGTAGCCTCTGTGGTCTCCCTAATCAGACCAACCCCAACTAAATTACCAAAAGTGAGCCCAGCTACTCCCTTGGATTGGCTATTAGTAGGTTTGCTCCCACCACCACTGCTATTAGTAGGGACACTAGGTGTAGCAGTAGGGGTTGTAGTGGTAGGAGCTGTGGTGCCTTTCTTTGGACAACTGGGATCTGTTGTCCAATGGCCTTTTATTTTACATAAATAGCACCATGGTTTCTTTTCCTTGTTCTGATTAAAGGAGGATTTGGACCCACCACCCCCACCAGAGTGTTTTTGTGGGCCTGATGAAGACTCATTTTTAGATTTGTCCCCACCCTTGTCAGAAGACTTACCATCCTTCTTTTTGTTGCCATCTTTGTCACCCCCTGTATGAACTTTTCTGTTCACTCTTGTTCTGACCCATTTGTCTGCCTTCTTTCCCAATTCTTGGGGAGAGGTCAGATCAGAGTCCACCAAGTACTGGTGCAACAAATCAGACACACAATTATTAAGAATATGCTCTCTCAGGATTAAGTTATATAGGCTGTCATAATCAGTAACTTTACTGCCATGTAACCACCCCTCCAAGGCCTTCACTGCCTGGTCAATGAAATCAACCCAGTCTTGTGAAGACTCCTTTTTGGTCTCTCTGAACTTTATCCTGTACTGTTCAGTGGTTAAGCCATAACCATCCAGGAGTGCATTCTTAAGAACTTGGAAATTATTAGCATCATTTTCTTTTACAGTAAGGAGCCTATCCCTACCTTTTCCAGTAAATGATAGCCATAGGATAGCAGCCCACTGCTTTTGAGGGACATCCTGTACAGCACAGGCCCTCTCAAGTGCAGCAAACCACTTGTTAATGTCATCCCCCTCCTTATAAGGGGGAACTATCTTGTGCAGATTCCTGGAATCATGCTCTTTTGCAGGATGACTATGGGGAATACTGCTGCTGCCACCATGGGTTTCTAAACCCAACTTCTGTCTTTCCCTCTCTACTTCTAAGGACTGTCTATCCAAATCCAGCTGTTGCTTCTTGAGCTTCAGTCTGGTTTGTTCCACTCTCAATCTATTGAGCTCCCTTTCTAACAATCTGTCATCAGGGTGGGTGGGAGGGAGGGACATTTCTAGATACAGAGGTATGATGGGAATGAACAGAAGGAGACCTGTCCCTTACAGAGGGCACCCTAACAGCTTGGCTACCAGTATAATGTGAGAGCACACCATTAGTATGGTGTGATTCAACCTCTGTACCAACTATGCTAGACTGTCTAGTAATGGGCAGGCTGAGAAGTTTCTTTCCTGAACCTTTTCCTGGGGGAGTCCCTGGATCAGATTGAGAACCATTAGCTACTTTTTCTACAGATTGGGCACTTATGGCCTTATCCTGTACTCTAAGCATATTAATTAACAGTTCTAAAGAAGGATTCTTCCCTACACTCAAACCTCTCTCTATGCAGAGACTCCTTGCTCCTTTCCAGCTAAGGTGATCATATGCAAGTTTGGACAGTTCATCATTTTTTCCTGTGCCAGACATTTTTTTAGAGAGAGTTAAAGTGATAGAAAAAGAGAAAAAAGTTTTCAGAACTTTTTGGAAAGACAGAAAAAACTTTTTAAACTTTTAAGAACTTTTTGAAAGTTTAGAAGTACTTTTCAGCACTTAGAAAAGAGTGAAAAGAGGAAATGCAACACTTTTTGGCTATGTGTATATACACTGACCTTGTTTTGTATATTTTTCTCTTATGAAAAGTACAATGACAAGAGTGGTAAGTAGTCTCAAGCACTTATCCCACCACTGCACAACCAATGTAGGAGGCTGGACTGGCTTGTAGTGAGTACCAAGGGGTACTTGCACCTTGCACCAGGCCCAGTTATCCCTTATTAGTGTATAGGGTGTCTAGCAGCTTAGGCTGATAGATAATGGTAGCTTAGCAGAGCAGCTTAGGCTGAACTAGGAGACGTGTGAAGCTACTACAGTACCACTTAGTGTCATATGCACAATATCATAAGAAAACACAATACACAGTTATACTAAAAATAAAGGTACTTTATTTTTATGACAATATGCCAAAGTATCTTAGAGTGTACCCTCAGTGAGAGGATAGGAAATATACACAAGATATATATACACAATACCAAAAATATGCAGTATAGTCTTAGAAAACAGTGCAAACAATGTATAGTTACAATAGGATGCAATGGGGAAACATAGGGATAGGGGCAACACAAACCATATACTCCAAAAGTGGAATGCGAACCACGAATGGACCCCAAACCTATGTGACCTTGTAGAGGGTCGCTGGGACTATTAGAAAATAGTGAGAGTTAGAAAAATAACCCTCCCCAAGACCCTGAAAAGTGAGTGCAAAGTGCACTAAAGTTCCCCTAAGGACAAAATAGTCGTGTTAGAGGAATAATGCAGGAAAGACACAAACCAGCAATGCAACAACTGTGGATTTCCAATCTAGGGTACCTGTGGAACAAGGGGACCGAGTCCAAAAGTCACAAGCAAGTCGGAGATGGGCAGATGCCCAGGAAATGCCAGCTGCAGGTGCAAAGAAGCTTCGACTGGACAGAAGAAGCTGAGGTTTCTGCAGGAACGAAAAGGGCTAGCGACTTCCCCTTTGGTGGACGAATTTCTCTCGCCTTGGAGAGTCGTGCAGAAGTGTTTTCCCGCCGGAAGGACGCCAACAAGCCTTGCTACATGCAAATCGTGCGTTTGGCGTTTTTGGACGCTGCTGGGGCCCAGGAGGGACCAGGAGGTCGCAAATTGGACCTGCAGAGAGAGGGGACGTCGAGCAAGACAAAGAGCCCTCACTGAAGCAGGTAGCACCCGGAGAAGTGCCAGAAACAGGCACTACGAGGATGCGTGAAACAGTGCTCGCTGAAGTTGCACAAAGGAGTCCCACGTCGCCGGAGACCAACTTAGAAAGTCGTGCAATGCAGGTTAGAGTGCCGTGGACCCAGGCTTGGCTGTGCACGAAGGATTTCTGCCGGAAGTGCACAGGGGCCGGAGTAGCTTGCAAAGTCGCGGTTCCCAGCAATGCAGCCCAGCGAGGTGAGGCAAGGACTTACCTCCACCAAACTTGGGCTGAAGAGTCACTGGACTGTGGGGGTCACTTGGACAGCGTCGCTGGATTCGAGGGACCTCGCTCGTCGTGCTGAGAGGAGACCCAAGGGACCGGTAATGCAGCTTTTTGGTGCCTGCGGTTGCAGGGGGAAGATTCCGTCGACCCACGGGAGATTTCTTCGGAGCTTCTGGTGCAGAGAGGAGGCGGACTACCCCCACAGCATGCACAAGCAGGAAAACAGTCGAGAAGGCGGCAGGATCAGCGTTACAGAGTTGCAGTAGTCGTCTTTGCTACTATGTTGCAGGTTTGCAGGCTTCCAGCGCGGTCAGCGGTCGATTCCTTATCAGAAGGTGAAGAGGGAGATGCAGAGGAACTCGGCTGAGCTCATGCATTCGTTATCTAAAGTTTCCCCAGAGACAGAGACCCTAAATAGCCAGAAAAGAGGGTTTGGCTACCTAGGAGAGAGGAAAGGCTACTAACACCTGAAGGAGCCTATCAGCAGGAGTCTCTGACGTCACCTGGTGGCACTGGCCACTCAGAGCAGTCCAGTGTGCCAGCAGCACCTCTGTTTCCAAGATGGCAGAGGTCTGGAGCACACTGGAGGAGCTCTGGACACCTCCCAGGGGAGGTGCAGGTCAGGGGAGTGGTCACTCCCCTTTCCTTTGTCCAGTTTTGCGCCAGAGCAGGGGCTAAGGGGTCCCTGAACCGGTGTAGACTGGCTTATGCAGAATTGGGCACATCTGTGCCCAACAAAGCATTTCCAGAGGCTGGGGGAGGCTACTCCTCCCCTGCCTTCACACCATTTTCCAAAGGGAGAGGGTGTCACACCCTCTCTCAGAGGAAGTTCTTTGTTCTGCCATCCTGGGCCAGGCCTGGCTGGACCCCAGGAGGGCAGCTGCCTGTCTGAGGGGTTGGCAGCAGCAGCAGCTGCAGAGAAACCCCAGGAAGGGCAGTCTGGCAGTACCAGGGTCTGTGCTACAGACCACTGGGATCATGGAATTGTACCAACAATGCCAGGATGGCATAGAGGGGGCAATTCCATGATCATAGACATGTTACATGGCCATATTCGGAGTTACCATGGTGAAGCTACATATAGGTAGTGACCTATATGTAGTGCACGCGTGTAATGGTGTCCCCGCACTCACAAAGTTCAGTGAATTGGCTCTGAACAATGTGGGGGCACCTTGGCTAGTGCCAGGGTGCCCTCACACTAAGTAACTTTGCACCTAACCTTTACCAGGTAAAGGTTAGACATATAGGTGACTTATAAGTTACTTAAGTGCAGTGTAAAATGGCTGTGAAATAACGTGGACGTTATTTCACTCAGGCTGCAGTGGCAGGCCTGTGTAAGATTTGTCAGAGCTCCCTATGGGTGGCAAAAGAAATGCTGCAGCCCATAGGGATCTCCTGGAACCCCAATACCCTGGGTACCTCAGTACCATATACTAGGGAATTATAAGGGTGTTCCAGTAAGCCAATGTAAATTGGTAAAAATGGTCACTAGCCTGTCAGTGACAATTTGGAAAGAAATGAGAGAGCATAACCACTGAGGTTCTGATTAGCAGAGCCTCAGTGAGACAGTTAGTCACTACACAGGTAACACATTCAGGCACACTTATGAGCACTGGGGCCCTGGGTTACCAGGGTCCCAGTGACACATACAACTAAAACAACATATATACAGTGAAAAATGGGGGTAACATGCCAGGCAAGATGGTACTTTCCTACACAACCCCCCCCCAAACGAAGGACAATAAGACTAGCCATTACCTGATGAGTCTTCATTGTCTGAGTGGAAATATCTGGAGAGTCCATCTGCATTGGAGTGGCTACTCCCAGGTCTATGTTCCACTGTATAGTCCATTCCCTGTAGGGATATGGACCACCTCAACAATTTTGGATTTTCACCTTTCATTTGTTTTAGCCAAAGTAGAGGTTTGTGGTCTGTCTGAACAATGAAGTGAGTGCCAAACAGGTATGGCCTCAACTTCTTCAGAGCCCAGACCACAGCAAAGGCCTCCCTCTCAATGGCAGACCAACGCTTTTCTCTAGGGGTCAACCTTCTACTAATAAAAGCAACAGGTTGATCCTGGCCCTCAGAATTAAGTTGTGATAGGACTGCCCCTACTCCTAATTCAGATGCATCAGTTTGGACATAGAATTTTTTCAGAGTAACAAGGGCTTTTCAGGACAGGTGCAGAGCACATGGCCTGCTTCAGCTCCTCAAAAGCTTTCTGACAGCTTGCTGTCCATAATACCTTTTTAGGCATTTTCTTGGATGTGAGGTCATTAAGAGGGGCTGCAATGGAGCCATAGTTCTTAATGAACCTCCTGTAATACCCAGTGAGGCCTAGGAAGGCTCTCACCTGAGTCTGAGTGGTAGGGGGAACCCAATCAATAATAGTTTGGATTTTCCCCTGAAGTGGTGCAATCTGTTCCCCACCAACAAGGTGTCCCAGATAAACCACCTTACCCTGCCCTATCTGGCACTTTGAAGCCTTGATAGTGAGGCCTGCCTTTTGCAGAGCCTCCAAAACTTTCCATAGGTGGACCAGGTGATCATCCCAGCTGGAGCTAAAGACAGCTATATCGTCCAAATATGCTGCACTGAAAGCTTCCAGCCCTTGCAGGACTGTGTTCACCAACCTCTGAAAAGTGGCAGGTGCATTTTTCAAACCAAAAGGCATTACAGTAAACTGGTAATGTCCTCCAATGGTAGAAAATGCAGTCTTAGGTTTAGCATCTTCTGACAATTTGATCTGCCAATACCCTGCAGTCAAATCAAAAGTGCTTAGATACTTGGCAGATGCCAGTGTATCTATAAGCTCATCTGCCCTGGGTATAGGGTGAGCATCAGTTTTGGTTACCAAGTTGAGACCTCTATAGTCTACACAAAACCTCATTTCCTTCTTTCCATCTTTAGAATTGGGTTTTGGTACCAGTACCACAGGAGAAGCCCATGGACTGTCAGAGTGCTCAACCACTCCTAGTTGCAACATTTTCTGAACTTCTTGCTTTATGCAGTCCCTGACATGGTCAGGCTGCCTATAGATCTTACTTTCGACAGGTAAACTGTCTCCAGTATCTATAGTGTGGTCACACCAAGAAGTGGTGCCTGGCACAGTAGAGAAGAGTTCTGAAAATTGTCCTAGGAGATTTATGCAATTGTCTTTCTGCTCAGCAGTAAGACAATCAGGCAAAACTACACCTTCCACAAGAGCATCTTGATCTGTGGAAGAGAAGAGATCAGGTAGAGGATCACTGTCTTCTTCCTGTCCCTCATCTGTTGCCATGAGCAGGGTGAGATCAGCCCTGTCATAGTAGGGTTTCAGGCGGTTGACATGCAGCACCCTAAGGGGACTCCTGGCAGTGCCTAAGTCAACCAAGTAGGTGACTTCACCCTTCTTTTCAACAATTGTGTGGGGTCCACTCCATTTATCTTGGAGTGCTCTTGGGGCCACAGGCTCCAAGACCCACACTTTCTGCCCTGGTTGGTACTGAACCAAAACAGCCTTCTGATCATGCCATTGCTTCTGGAGCTCTTGGCTGGCCTGAAGGTTTTTACTGGCCTTTTTCATGTACTCAGCCATCCTTGATCTGAGGCCAAGTACATAATCCACAATATCCTGCTTAGGAGCTTTTAAAGGTTGTTCCCAACCCTCCTTTACAAGTGTGAGTGGACCCCTAACAGGGTGTCCAAAAAGAAGTTCAAAGGGGCTGAAGCCCACTCCTTTCTGGGGTACCTCCCTGTAGGCAAAAAGGAGGCATGGTAGAAGGATATCCCATCTCCTGCGGAGTTTTTCAGGGAGTCCCATAATCATGCCTTTGAGAGTTTTATTAAATCTCTCCACCAGTCCATTTGTTTGTGGATGATAGGGTGTTGTGAACTTGTAAGTTACACCACACTCCTTCCACATGGCCTTTAAGTATGCAGACATGAAATTGCTTCCTCTGTCTGATACTACTTCCTTTGGGAAGCCCACCCTGGAAAATATTCCCAGGAGGGCCTTTGCCACTGCAGGAGCTGTAGTGGTTCCTAAAGGAATAGCTTCAGGATATCTTGTGGCATGGTCCACTACCACTAAGATAAACCTATTGCCTGAAGCAGTAGGAGGGTCAAGGGGGCCAACTATGTCAACCCCTACCCTTTCAAAGGGAACCCCAACCACAGGCAGTGGGATAAGGGGTGCCTTTGGAGTGCCACCTGTCTTGCCACTGGCTTGACAGGTTTCACAGGACTTACAAAATTCCTTTGTGTCCTCAGACATCCTAGGCCAATGAAACAATGGTACCAATCTGTCCCAAGTTTTCATTTGACCCAGGTGCCCAGCTAAGGGAATGTCATGTGCCAGTGTTAGGAGGAACTTTCTGTACTCCTGAGGAATCACTAATCTCCTGGCAGCTCCAGGTTTAGGATCCCTATGCTCAGTGTACAAGAGGTTGTCCTCCCAGTAAACTCTGTGAGAGTCACTGACATCCCCATTAGCCTGTTTGACAGCTTGCTGTCTGAGACCCTCTAATGTGGGACAGGTTTGCTGTGCCACACTCAGCTCCTCCCTGGCAGGCCCCCCTTCACCCAAAAGCTCAGCAGTGTCTGCTTCCAGCTCCTCTGGTGTAGGTTCTGCACAGGGAGGGAATTCTTCTTCCTCAGAAGTAGAATCCACTGTAGAGGGAGGGATAGTAGGAAGTGGTTTGCTTCTACTAGCCCTAGCTTTAGGGAGCACTTGGTCCATTGTTCCAGGATCCAAGCTTCCCTGTCCTTTTTGCTTTTTGGCCTGAGCCCTTGTCAAAGCAAAAATATGCCCTGGGATGCCCAGCATTGCTGCATGGGCCTCCAACTCCACATCTGACCAAGCTGATGTCTCCAAATCATTCCCTAATAGACAGTCTACAGGTAAATCTGAAGCTACCACAACTTTCTTTGGACCAGATACCCCCCCCCAGTTGAGATTTACAACACCCATGGGGTGGCTTTGTGTTATGTTGTGAGCATCGGTTACTTGGTACTGGTGTCCAAGTATGTGTTGTTCAGGGTGCACCAGTTTCTCAATCACCATTGTGACACTGGCACCTGTGTCCCTGTAGGCCTCGACCTCAACACCATTTATTAGGGTTAGTTGCTTGTACTTCTCCAAGTTATGGGGGCAAGCAACCAAAGTGGCTAAATCAATAGCCCCTTCAGAGACTAAAGTAGCCTCTGTGGTCTCCCTAATCAGACCAACCCCAACTAAATTACCAAAAGTGAGCCCAGCTACTCCCTTGGATTGGCTATTAGTAGGTTTGCTCCCACCACCACTGCTATTAGTAGGGACACTAGGTGTAGCAGTAGGGGTTGTAGTGGTAGGAGCTGTGGTGCCTTTCTTTGGACAACTGGGATCTGTTGTCCAATGGCCTTTTATTTTACATAAATAGCACCATGGTTTCTTTTCCTTGTTCTGATTAAAGGAGGATTTGGACCCACCACCCCCACCAGAGTGTTTTTGTGGGCCTGATGAAGACTCATTTTTAGATTTGTCCCCACCCTTGTCAGAAGACTTACCATCCTTCTTTTTGTTGCCATCTTTGTCACCCCCTGTATGAACTTTTCTGTTCACTCTTGTTCTGACCCATTTGTCTGCCTTCTTTCCCAATTCTTGGGGAGAGGTCAGATCAGAGTCCACCAAGTACTGGTGCAACAAATCAGACACACAATTATTAAGAATATGCTCTCTCAGGATTAAGTTATATAGGCTGTCATAATCAGTAACTTTACTGCCATGTAACCACCCCTCCAAGGCCTTCACTGCCTGGTCAATGAAATCAACCCAGTCTTGTGAAGACTCCTTTTTGGTCTCTCTGAACTTTATCCTGTACTGTTCAGTGGTTAAGCCATAACCATCCAGGAGTGCATTCTTAAGAACTTGGAAATTATTAGCATCATTTTCTTTTACAGTAAGGAGCCTATCCCTACCTTTTCCAGTAAATGATAGCCATAGGATAGCAGCCCACTGCTTTTGAGGGACATCCTGTACAGCACAGGCCCTCTCAAGTGCAGCAAACCACTTGTTAATGTCATCCCCCTCCTTATAAGGGGGAACTATCTTGTGCAGATTCCTGGAATCATGCTCTTTTGCAGGATGACTATGGGGAATACTGCTGCTGCCACCATGGGTTTCTAAACCCAACTTCTGTCTTTCCCTCTCTACTTCTAAGGACTGTCTATCCAAATCCAGCTGTTGCTTCTTGAGCTTCAGTCTGGTTTGTTCCACTCTCAATCTATTGAGCTCCCTTTCTAACAATCTGTCATCAGGGTGGGTGGGAGGGAGGGACATTTCTAGATACAGAGGTATGATGGGAATGAACAGAAGGAGACCTGTCCCTTACAGAGGGCACCCTAACAGCTTGGCTACCAGTATAATGTGAGAGCACACCATTAGTATGGTGTGATTCAACCTCTGTACCAACTATGCTAGACTGTCTAGTAATGGGCAGGCTGAGAAGTTTCTTTCCTGAACCTTTTCCTGGGGGAGTCCCTGGATCAGATTGAGAACCATTAGCTACTTTTTCTACAGATTGGGCACTTATGGCCTTATCCTGTACTCTAAGCATATTAATTAACAGTTCTAAAGAAGGATTCTTCCCTACACTCAAACCTCTCTCTATGCAGAGACTCCTTGCTCCTTTCCAGCTAAGGTGATCATATGCAAGTTTGGACAGTTCATCATTTTTTCCTGTGCCAGACATTTTTTTAGAGAGAGTTAAAGTGATAGAAAAAGAGAAAAAAGTTTTCAGAACTTTTTGGAAAGACAGAAAAAACTTTTTAAACTTTTAAGAACTTTTTGAAAGTTTAGAAGTACTTTTCAGCACTTAGAAAAGAGTGAAAAGAGGAAATGCAACACTTTTTGGCTATGTGTATATACACTGACCTTGTTTTGTATATTTTTCTCTTATGAAAAGTACAATGACAAGAGTGGTAAGTAGTCTCAAGCACTTATCCCACCACTGCACAACCAATGTAGGAGGCTGGACTGGCTTGTAGTGAGTACCAAGGGGTACTTGCACCTTGCACCAGGCCCAGTTATCCCTTATTAGTGTATAGGGTGTCTAGCAGCTTAGGCTGATAGATAATGGTAGCTTAGCAGAGCAGCTTAGGCTGAACTAGGAGACGTGTGAAGCTACTACAGTACCACTTAGTGTCATATGCACAATATCATAAGAAAACACAATACACAGTTATACTAAAAATAAAGGTACTTTATTTTTATGACAATATGCCAAAGTATCTTAGAGTGTACCCTCAGTGAGAGGATAGGAAATATACACAAGATATATATACACAATACCAAAAATATGCAGTATAGTCTTAGAAAACAGTGCAAACAATGTATAGTTACAATAGGATGCAATGGGGAAACATAG
The DNA here is from genome assembly GCF_031143425.1 of Pleurodeles waltl. Classification (NCBI taxonomy): domain Eukaryota; kingdom Metazoa; phylum Chordata; class Amphibia; order Caudata; family Salamandridae; genus Pleurodeles; species Pleurodeles waltl. The sequence continues at coordinate 823,159,829 of NC_090436.1, forward strand.
GGATAGGGGCAACACAAACCATATACTCCAAAAGTGGAATGCGAACCACGAATGGACCCCAAACCTATGTGACCTTGTAGAGGGTCGCTGGGACTATTAGAAAATAGTGAGAGTTAGAAAAATAACCCTCCCCAAGACCCTGAAAAGTGAGTGCAAAGTGCACTAAAGTTCCCCTAAGGACAAAATAGTCGTGTTAGAGGAATAATGCAGGAAAGACACAAACCAGCAATGCAACAACTGTGGATTTCCAATCTAGGGTACCTGTGGAACAAGGGGACCGAGTCCAAAAGTCACAAGCAAGTCGGAGATGGGCAGATGCCCAGGAAATGCCAGCTGCGGGTGCAAAGAAGCTTCGACTGGACAGAAGAAGCTGAGGTTTCTGCAGGAACGAAAAGGGCTAGGGACTTCCCCTTTGGTGGACGAATTTCTCTCGCCTTGGAGAGTCGTGCAGAAGTGTTTTCCCGCCGGAAGGACGCCAACAAGCCTTGCTACATGCAAATCGTGCGTTTGGCGTTTTTGGACGCTGCTGGGGCCCAGGAGGGACCAGGAGGTCGCAAATTGGACCTGCAGAGAGAGGGGACGTCGAGCAAGACAAAGAGCCCTCACTGAAGCAGGTAGCATCCGGAGAAGTGCCAGAAACAGGCACTACGAGGATGCGTGAAACAGTGCTCGCTGAAGTTGCACAAAGGAGTCCCACGTCGCCGGAGACCAACTTAGAAAGTCGTGCAATGCAGGTTAGAGTGCCGTGGACCCAGGCTTGGCTGTGCACGAAGGATTTCTGCTGGAAGTGCACAGGGGCCGGAGTAGCTTGCAAAGTCGCGGTTCCCAGCAATGCAGCCCAGCGAGGTGAGGCAAGGACTTACCTCCACCAAACTTGGGCTGAAGAGTCACTGGACTGTGGGGGTCACTTGGACAGCGTCGCTGGATTCGAGGGACCTCGCTCGTCGTGCTGAGAGGAGACCCAAGGGACCGGTAATGCAGCTTTTTGGTGCCTGCGGTTGCAGGGGGAAGATTCCGTCGACCCACGGGAGATTTCTTCGGAGCTTCTGGTGCAGAGAGGAGGCGGACTACCCCCACAGCATGCACAAGCAGGAAAACAGTCGAGAAGGCGGCAGGATCAGCGTTACAGAGTTGCAGTAGTCGTCTTTGCTACTATGTTGCAGGTTTGCAGGCTTCCAGCGCGGTCAGCGGTCGATTCCTTATCAGAAGGTGAAGAGGGAGATGCAGAGGAACTCGGCTGAGCTCATGCATTCGTTATCTAAAGTTTCCCCAGAGACAGAGACCCTAAATAGCCAGAAAAGAGGGTTTGGCTACCTAGGAGAGAGGAAAGGCTACTAACACCTGAAGGAGCCTATCAGCAGGAGTCTCTGACGTCACCTGGTGGCACTGGCCACTCAGAGCAGTCCAGTGTGCCAGCAGCACCTCTGTTTCCAAGATGGCAGAGGTCTGGAGCACACTGGAGGAGCTCTGGACACCTCCCAGGGGAGGTGCAGGTCAGGGGAGTGGTCACTCCCCTTTCCTTTGTCCAGTTTTGCGCCAGAGCAGGGGCTAAGGGGTCCCTGAACCGGTGTAGACTGGCTTATGCAGAATTGGGCACATCTGTGCCCAACAAAGCATTTCCAGAGGCTGGGGGAGGCTACTCCTCCCCTGCCTTCACACCATTTTCCAAAGGGAGAGGGTGTCACACCCTCTCTCAGAGGAAGTTCTTTGTTCTGCCATCCTGGGCCAGGCCTGGCTGGACCCCAGGAGGGCAGCTGCCTGTCTGAGGGGTTGGCAGCAGCAGCAGCTGCAGAGAAACCCCAGGAAGGGCAGTCTGGCAGTACCAGGGTCTGTGCTACAGACCACTGGGATCATGGAATTGTACCAACAATGCCAGGATGGCATAGAGGGGGCAATTCCATGATCATAGACATGTTACATGGCCATATTCGGAGTTACCATGGTGAAGCTACATATAGGTAGTGACCTATATGTAGTGCACGCGTGTAATGGTGTCCCCGCACTCACAAAGTTCAGTGAATTGGCTCTGAACAATGTGGGGGCACCTTGGCTAGTGCCAGGGTGCCCTCACACTAAGTAACTTTGCACCTAACCTTTACCAGGTAAAGGTTAGACATATAGGTGACTTATAAGTTACTTAAGTGCAGTGTAAAATGGCTGTGAAATAACGTGGACGTTATTTCACTCAGGCTGCAGTGGCAGGCCTGTGTAAGATTTGTCAGAGCTCCCTATGGGTGGCAAAAGAAATGCTGCAGCCCATAGGGATCTCCTGGAACCCCAATACCCTGGGTACCTCAGTACCATATACTAGGGAATTATAAGGGTGTTCCAGTAAGCCAATGTAAATTGGTAAAAATGGTCACTAGCCTGTCAGTGACAATTTGGAAAGAAATGAGAGAGCATAACCACTGAGGTTCTGATTAGCAGAGCCTCAGTGAGACAGTTAGTCACTACACAGGTAACACATTCAGGCACACTTATGAGCACTGGGGCCCTGGGTTACCAGGGTCCCAGTGACACATACAACTAAAACAACATATATACAGTGAAAAATGGGGGTAACATGCCAGGCAAGATGGTACTTTCCTACACAACCCCCCCCCCAAACGAAGGACAATAAGACTAGCCATTACCTGATGAGTCTTCATTGTCTGAGTGGAAATATCTGGAGAGTCCATCTGCATTGGAGTGGCTACTCCCAGGTCTATGTTCCACTGTATAGTCCATTCCCTGTAGGGATATGGACCACCTCAACAATTTTGGATTTTCACCTTTCATTTGTTTTAGCCAAAGTAGAGGTTTGTGGTCTGTCTGAACAATGAAGTGAGTGCCAAACAGGTATGGCCTCAACTTCTTCAGAGCCCAGACCACAGCAAAGGCCTCCCTCTCAATGGCAGACCAACGCTTTTCTCTAGGGGTCAACCTTCTACTAATAAAAGCAACAGGTTGATCCTGGCCCTCAGAATTAAGTTGTGATAGGACTGCCCCTACTCCTAATTCAGATGCATCAGTTTGGACATAGAATTTTTTCAGAGTAACAAGGGCTTTTCAGGACAGGTGCAGAGCACATGGCCTGCTTCAGCTCCTCAAAAGCTTTCTGACAGCTTGCTGTCCATAATACCTTTTTAGGCATTTTCTTGGATGTGAGGTCATTAAGAGGGGCTGCAATGGAGCCAATGTTCTTAATGAACCTCCTGTAATACCCAGTGAGGCCTAGGAAGGCTCTCACCTGAGTCTGAGTGGTAGGGGGAACCCAATCAATAATAGTTTGGATTTTCCCCTGAAGTGGTGCAATCTGTTCCCCACCAACAAGGTGTCCCAGATAAACCACCTTACCCTGCCCTATCTGGCACTTTGAAGCCTTGATAGTGAGGCCTGCCTTTTGCAGAGCCTCCAAAACTTTCCATAGGTGGACCAGGTGATCATCCCAGCTGGAGCTAAAGACAGCTATATCGTCCAAATATGCTGCACTGAAAGCTTCCAGCCCTTGCAGGACTGTGTTCACCAACCTCTGAAAAGTGGCAGGTGCATTTTTCAAACCAAAAGGCATTACAGTAAACTGGTAATGTCCTCCAATGGTAGAAAATGCAGTCTTAGGTTTAGCATCTTCTGACAATTTGATCTGCCAATACCCTGCAGTCAAATCAAAAGTGCTTAGATACTTGGCAGATGCCAGTGTATCTATAAGCTCATCTGCCCTGGGTATAGGGTGAGCATCAGTTTTGGTTACCAAGTTGAGACCTCTATAGTCTACACAAAACCTCATTTCCTTCTTTCCATCTTTAGAATTGGGTTTTGGTACCAGTACCACAGGAGAAGCCCATGGACTGTCAGAGTGCTCAACCACTCCTAGTTCCAACATTTTCTGAACTTCTTGCTTTATGCAGTCCCTGACATGGTCAGGCTGCCTATAGATCTTACTTTCGACAGGTAAACTGTCTCCAGTATCTATAGTGTGCTCACACCAAGAAGTGGTGCCTGGCACAGTAGAGAAGAGTTCTGAAAATTGTCCTAGGAGATTTATGCAATTGTCTTTCTGCTCAGCAGTAAGACAATCAGCCAAAACTACACCTTCCACAAGAGCATCTTGATCTGTGGAAGAGAAGAGATCAGGTAGAGGATCACTGTCTTCTTCCTGTCCCTCATCTGTTGCCATGAGCAGGGTGAGATCAGCCCTGTCATAGTAGGGTTTCAGGCGGTTGACATGGAGCACCCTAAGGGGACTCCTGGCAGTGCCTAAGTCAACCAAGTAGGTGACTTCACCCTTCTTTTCAACAATTGTGTGGGGTCCACTCCATTTATCTTGGAGTGCTCTTGGGGCCACAGGCTCCAAGACCCACACTTTCTGCCCTGGTTGGTACTGAACCAAAACAGCCTTCTGATCATGCCATTGCTTCTGGAGCTCTTGGCTGGCCTGAAGGTTTTTACTGGCCTTTTTCATGTACTCAGCCATCCTTGATCTGAGGCCAAGTACATAATCCACAATATCCTGCTTAGGAGCTTTTAAAGGTTGTTCCCAACCCTCCTTTACAAGTGTGAGTGGACCCCTAACAGGGTGTCCAAAAAGAAGTTCAAAGGGGCTGAAGCCCACTCCTTTCTGGGGTACCTCCCTGTAGGCAAAAAGGAGGCATGGTAGAAGGATATCCCATCTCCTGCGGAGTTTTTCAGGGAGTCCCATAATCATGCCTTTGAGAGTTTTATTAAATCTCTCCACCAGTCCATTTGTTTGTGGATGATAGGGTGTTGTGAACTTGTAAGTTACACCACACTCCTTCCACATGGCCTTTAAGTATGCAGACATGAAATTGCTTCCTCTGTCTGATACTACTTCCTTTGGGAAGCCCACCCTGGAAAATATTCCCAGGAGGGCCTTTGCCACTGCAGGAGCTGTAGTGGTTCCTAAAGGAATAGCTTCAGGATATCTTGTGGCATGGTCCACTACCACTAAGATAAACCTATTGCCTGAAGCAGTAGGAGGGTCAAGGGGGCCAACTATGTCAACCCCTACCCTTTCAAAGGGAACCCCAACCACAGGCAGTGGGATAAGGGGTGCCTTTGGAGTGCCACCTGTCTTGCCACTGGCTTGACAGGTTTCACAGGACTTACAAAATTCCTTTGTGTCCTCAGACATCCTAGGCCAATGAAACAATGTTACCAATCTGTCCCAAGTTTTCATTTGACCCAGGTGCCCAGCTAAGGGAATGTCATGTGCCAGTGTTAGGAGGAACTTTCTGTACTCCTGAGGAATCACTAATCTCCTGGCAGCTCCAGGTTTAGGATCCCTATGCTCAGTGTACAAGAGGTTGTCCTCCCAGTAAACTCTGTGAGAGTCACTGACATCCCCATTAGCCTGTTTGACAGCTTGCTGTCTGAGACCCTCTAATGTGGGACAGGTTTGCTGTGCCACACTCAGCTCCTCCCTGGCAGGCCCCCCTTCACCCAAAAGCTCAGCAGTGTCTGCTTCCAGCTCCTCTGGTGTAGGTTCTGCACAGGGAGGGAATTCTTCTTCCTCAGAAGTAGAATCCACTGTAGAGGGAGGGATAGTAGGAAGTGGTTTGCTTCTACTAGCCCTAGCTTTAGGGAGCACTTGGTCCATTGTTCCAGGATCCAAGCTTCCCTGTCCTTTTTGCTTTTTGGCCTGAGCCCTTGTCAAAGCAAAAATATGCCCTGGGATGCCCAGCATTGCTGCATGGGCCTCCAACTCCACATCTGACCAAGCTGATGTCTCCAAATCATTCCCTAATAGACAGTCTACAGGTAAATCTGAAGCTACCACAACTTTCTTTGGACCAGATACCCCCCCAGTTGAGATTTACAACAGCCATGGGGTGGCTTTGTGTTATGTTGTGAGCATCGGTTACTTGGTACTGGTGTCCAAGTATGTGTTGTTCAGGGTGCACCAGTTTCTCAATCACCATTGTGACACTGGCACCTGTGTCCCTGTAGGCCTGGACCTCAACACCATTTATTAGGGTTAGTTGCTTGTACTTCTCCAAGTTATGGGGGCAAGCAACCAAAGTGGCTAAATCAATAGCCCCTTCAGAGACTAAAGTAGCCTCTGTGGTCTCCCTAATCAGACCAACCCCAACTAAATTACCAAAAGTGAGCCCAGCTACTCCCTTGGATTGGCTATTAGTAGGTTTGCTCCCACCACCACTGCTATTAGTAGGGACACTAGGTGTAGCAGTAGGGGTTGTAGTGGTAGGAGCTGTGGTGCCTTTCTTTGGACAACTGGGATCTGTTGTCCAATGGCCTTTTATTTTACATAAATAGCACCATGGTTTCTTTTCCTTGTTCTGATTAAAGGAGGATTTGGACCCACCACCCCCACCAGAGTGTTTTTGTGGGCCTGATGAAGACTCATTTTTAGATTTGTCCCCACCCTTGTCAGAAGACTTACCATCCTTCTTTTTGTTGCCATCTTTGTCACCCCCTGTATGAACTTTTCTGTTCACTCTTGTTCTGACCCATTTGTCTGCCTTCTTTCCCAATTCTTGGGGAGAGGTCAGATCAGAGTCCACCAAGTACTGGTGCAACAAATCAGACACACAATTATTAAGAATATGCTCTCTCAGGATTAAGTTATATAGGCTGTCATAATCAGTAACTTTACTGCCATGTAACCACCCCTCCAAGGCCTTCACTGCCTGGTCAATGAAATCAACCCAGTCTTGTGAAGACTCCTTTTTGGTCTCTCTGAACTTTATCCTGTACTGTTCAGTGGTTAAGCCATAACCATCCAGGAGTGCATTCTTAAGAACTTGGAAATTATTAGCATCATTTTCTTTTACAGTAAGGAGCCTATCCCTACCTTTTCCAGTAAATGATAGCCATAGGATAGCAGCCCACTGCTTTTGAGGGACATCCTGTACAGCACAGGCCCTCTCAAGTGCAGCAAACCACTTGTTAATGTCATCCCCCTCCTTATAAGGGGGAACTATCTTGTGCAGATTCCTGGAATCATGCTCTTTTGCAGGATGACTATGGGGAATACTGCTGCTGCCACCATGGGTTTCTAAACCCAACTTCTGTCTTTCCCTCTCTACTTCTAAGGACTGTCTATCCAAATCCAGCTGTTGCTTCTTGAGCTTCAGTCTGGTTTGTTCCACTCTCAATCTATTGAGCTCCCTTTCTAACAATCTGTCATCAGGGTGGGTGGGAGGGAGGGACATTTCTAGATACAGAGGTATGATGGGAATGAACAGAAGGAGACCTGTCCCTTACAGAGGGCACCCTAACAGCTTGGCTACCAGTATAATGTGAGAGCACACCATTAGTATGGTGTGATTCAACCTCTGTACCAACTATGCTAGACTGTCTAGTAATGGGCAGGCTGAGAAGTTTCTTTCCTGAACCTTTTCCTGGGGGAGTCCCTGGATCAGATTGAGAACCATTAGCTACTTTTTCTACAGATTGGGCACTTATGGCCTTATCCTGTACTCTAAGCATATTAATTAACAGTTCTAAAGAAGGATTCTTCCCTACACTCAAACCTCTCTCTATGCAGAGACTCCTTGCTCCTTTCCAGCTAAGGTGATCATATGCAAGTTTGGACAGTTCATCATTTTTTCCTGTGCCAGACATTTTTTTAGAGAGAGTTAAAGTGATAGAAAAAGAGAAAAAAGTTTTCAGAACTTTTTGGAAAGACAGAAAAAACTTTTTAAACTTTTAAGAACTTTTTGAAAGTTTAGAAGTACTTTTCAGCACTTAGAAAAGAGTGAAAAGAGGAAATGCAACACTTTTTGGCTATGTGTATATACACTGACCTTGTTTTGTATATTTTTCTCTTATGAAAAGTACAATGACAAGAGTGGTAAGTAGTCTCAAGCACTTATCCCACCACTGCACAACCAATGTAGGAGGCTGGACTGGCTTGTAGTGAGTACCAAGGGGTACTTGCACCTTGCACCAGGCCCAGTTATCCCTTATTAGTGTATAGGGTGTCTAGCAGCTTAGGCTGATAGATAATGGTAGCTTAGCAGAGCAGCTTAGGCTGAACTAGGAGACGTGTGAAGCTACTACAGTACCACTTAGTGTCATATGCACAATATCATAAGAAAACACAATACACAGTTATACTAAAAATAAAGGTACTTTATTTTTATGACAATATGCCAAAGTATCTTAGAGTGTACCCTCAGTGAGAGGATAGGAAATATACACAAGATATATATACACAATACCAAAAATATGCAGTATAGTCTTAGAAAACAGTGCAAACAATGTATAGTTACAATAGGATGCAATGGGGAAACATAGGGATAGGGGCAACACAAACCATATACTCCAAAAGTGGAATGCGAACCACGAATGGACCCCAAACCTATGTGACCTTGTAGAGGGTCGCTGGGACTATTAGAAAATAGTGAGAGTTAGAAAAATAACCCTCCCCAAGACCCTGAAAAGTGAGTGCAAAGTGCACTAAAGTTCCCCTAAGGACAAAATAGTCGTGTTAGAGGAATAATGCAGGAAAGACACAAACCAGCAATGCAACAACTGTGGATTTCCAATCTAGGGTACCTGTGGAACAAGGGGACCGAGTCCAAAAGTCACAAGCAAGTCGGAGATGGGCAGATGCCCAGGAAATGCCAGCTGCGGGTGCAAAGAAGCTTCGACTGGACAGAAGAAGCTGAGGTTTCTGCAGGAACGAAAAGGGCTAGCGACTTCCCCTTTGGTGGACGAATTTCTCTCGCCTTGGAGAGTCGTGCAGAAGTGTTTTCCCGCCGGAAGGACGCCAACAAGCCTTGCTACATGCAAATCGTGCGTTTGGCGTTTTTGGACGCTGCTGGGGCCCAGGAGGGACCAGAAGGTCGCAAATTGGACCTGCAGAGAGAGGGGACGTCGAGCAAGACAAAGAGCCCTCACTGAAGCAGGTAGCACCCGGAGAAGTGCCAGAAACAGGCACTACGAGGATGCGTGAAACAGTGCTCGCTGAAGTTGCACAAAGGAGTCCCACGTCGCCGGAGACCAACTTAGAAAGTCGTGCAATGCAGGTTAGAGTGCCATGGACCCAGGCTTGGCTGTGCACGAAGGATTTCTGCCGGAAGTGCACAGGGGCCGGAGTAGCTTGCAAAGTCGCGGTTCCCAGCAATGCAGCCCAGCGAGGTGAGGCAAGGACTTACCTCCACCAAACTTGGGCTGAAGAGTCACTGGACTGTGGGGGTCACTTGGACAGCGTCGCTGGATTCGAGGGACCTCGCTCGTCGTGCTGAGAGGAGACCCAAGGGACCGGTAATGCAGCTTTTTGGTGCCTGCGGTTGCAGGGGGAAGATTCCGTCGACCCACGGGAGATTTCTTCGGAGCTTCTGGTGCAGAGAGGAGGCGGACTACCCCCACAGCATGCACAAGCAGGAAAACAGTCGAGAAGGCGGCAGGATCAGCGTTACAGAGTTGCAGTAGTCGTCTTTGCTACTATGTTGCAGGTTTGCAGGCTTCCAGCGCGGTCAGCGGTCGATTCCTTATCAGAAGGTGAAGAGGGAGATGCAGAGGAACTCGGCTGAGCTCATGCATTCGTTATCTAAAGTTTCCCCAGAGACAGAGACCCTAAATAGCCAGAAAAGAGGGTTTGGCTACCTAGGAGAGAGGAAAGGCTACTAACACCTGAAGGAGCCTATCAGCAGGAGTCTCTGACGTCACCTGGTGGCACTGGCCACTCAGAGCAGTCCAGTGTGCCAGCAGCACCTCTGTTTCCAAGATGGCAGAGGTCTGGAGCACACTGGAGGAGCTCTGGACACCTCCCAGGGGAGGTGCAGGTCAGGGGAGTGGTCACTCCCCTTTCCTTTGTCCAGTTTTGCGCCAGAGCAGGGGCTAAGGGGTCCCTGAACCGGTGTAGACTGGCTTATGCAGAATTGGGCACATCTGTGCCCAACAAAGCATTTCCAGAGGCTGGGGGAGGCTACTCCTCCCCTGCCTTCACACCATTTTCCAAAGGGAGAGGGTGTCACACCCTCTCTCAGAGGAAGTTCTTTGTTCTGCCATCCTGGGCCAGGCCTGGCTGGACCCCAGGAGGGCAGCTGCCTGTCTGAGGGGTTGGCAGCAGCAGCAGCTGCAGAGAAACCCCAGGAAGGGCAGTCTGGCAGTACCAGGGTCTGTGCTACAGACCACTGGGATCATGGAATTGTACCAACAATGCCAGGATGGCATAGAGGGGGCAATTCCATGATCATAGACATGTTACATGGCCATATTCGGAGTTACCATGGTGAAGCTACATATAGGTAGTGACCTATATGTAGTGCACGCGTGTAATGGTGTCCCCGCACTCACAAAGTTCAGTGAATTGGCTCTGAACAATGTGGGGGCACCTTGGCTAGTGCCAGGGTGCCCTCACACTAAGTAACTTTGCACCTAACCTTTACCAGGTAAAGGTTAGACATATAGGTGACTTATAAGTTACTTAAGTGCAGTGTAAAATGGCTGTGAAATAACGTGGACGTTATTTCACTCAGGCTGCAGTGGCAGGCCTGTGTAAGATTTGTCAGAGCTCCCTATGGGTGGCAAAAGAAATGCTGCAGCCCATAGGGATCTCCTGGAACCCCAATACCCTGGGTACCTCAGTACCATATACTAGGGAATTATAAGGGTGTTCCAGTAAGCCAATGTAAATTGGTAAAAATGGTCACTAGCCTGTCAGTGACAATTTGGAAAGAAATGAGAGAGCATAACCACTGAGGTTCTGATTAGCAGAGCCTCAGTGAGACAGTTAGTCACTACACAGGTAACACATTCAGGCACACTTATGAGCACTGGGGCCCTGGGTTACCAGGGTCCCAGTGACACATACAACTAAAACAACATATATACAGTGAAAAATGGGGGTAACATGCCAGGCAAGATGGTACTTTCCTACACAACCCCCCCCCAAACGAAGGACAATAAGACTAGCCATTACCTGATGAGTCTTCATTGTCTGAGTGGAAATATCTGGAGAGTCCATCTGCATTGGAGTGGCTACTCCCAGGTCTATGTTCCACTGTATAGTCCATTCCCTGTAGGGATATGGACCACCTCAACAATTTTGGATTTTCACCTTTCATTTGTTTTAGCCAAAGTAGAGGTTTGTGGTCTGTCTGAACAATGAAGTGAGTGCCAAACAGGTATGGCATCAACTTCTTCAGAGCCCAGACCACAGCAAAGGCCTCCCTCTCAATGGCAGACCAACGCTTTTCTCTAGGGGTCAACCTTCTACTAATAAAAGCAACAGGTTGATCCTGGCCCTCAGAATTAAGTTGTGATAGGACTGCCCCTACTCCTAATTCAGATGCATCAGTTTGGACATAGAATTTTTTCAGAGTAACAAGGGCTTTTCAGGACAGGTGCAGAGCACATGGCCTGCTTCAGCTCCTCAAAAGCTTTCTGACAGCTTGCTGTCCATAATACCTTTTTAGGCATTTTCTTGGATGTGAGGTCATTAAGAGGGGCTGCAATGGAGCCATAGTTCTTAATGAACCTCCTGTAATACCCAGTGAGGCCTAGGAAGGCTCTCACCTGAGTCTGAGTGGTAGGGGGAACCCAATCAATAATAGTTTGGATTTTCCCCTGAAGTGGTGCAATCTGTTCCCCACCAACAAGGTGTCCCAGATAAACCACCTTACCCTGCCCTATCTGGCACTTTGAAGCCTTGATAGTGAGGCCTGCCTTTTGCAGAGCCTCCAAAACTTTCCATAGGTGGACCAGGTGATCATCCCAGCTGGAGCTAAAGACAGCTATATCGTCCAAATATGCTGCACTGAAAGCTTCCAGCCCTTGCAGGACTGTGTTCACCAACCTCTGAAAAGTGGCAGGTGCATTTTTCAAACCAAAAGGCATTACAGTAAACTGGTAATGTCCTCCAATGGTAGAAAATGCAGTCTTAGGTTTAGCATCTTCTGACAATTTGATCTGCCAATACCCTGCAGTCAAATCAAAAGTGCTTAGATACTTGGCAGATGCCAGTGTATCTATAAGCTCATCTGCCCTGGGTATAGGGTGAGCATCAGTTTTGGTTACCAAGTTGAGACCTCTATAGTCTACACAAAACCTCATTTCCTTCTTTCCATCTTTAGAATTGGGTTTTGGTACCAGTACCACAGGAGAAGCCCATGGACTGTCAGAGTGCTCAACCACTCCTAGTTCCAACATTTTCTGAACTTCTTGCTTTATGCAGTCCCTGACATGGTCAGGCTGCCTATAGATCTTACTTTCGACAGGTAAACTGTCTCCAGTATCTATAGTGTGCTCACACCAAGAAGTGGTGCCTGGCACAGTAGAGAAGAGTTCTGAAAATTGTCCTAGGAGATTTATGCAATTGTCTTTCTGCTCAGCAGTAAGACAATCAGGCAAAACTACACCTTCCACAAGAGCATCTTGATCTGTGGAAGAGAAGAGATCAGGTAGAGGATCACTGTCTTCTTCCTGTCCCTCATCTGTTGCCATGAGCAGGGTGAGATCAGCCCTGTCATAGTAGGGTTTCAGGCGGTTGACATGGAGCACCCTAAGGGGACTCCTGGCAGTGCCTAAGTCAACCAAGTAGGTGACTTCACCCTTCTTTTCAACAATTGTGTGGGGTCCACTCCATTTATCTTGGAGTGCTCTTGGGGCCACAGGCTCCAAGACCCACACTTTCTGCCCTGGTTGGTACTGAACCAAAACAGCCTTCTGATCATGCCATTGCTTCTGGAGCTCTTGGCTGGCCTGAAGGTTTTTACTGGCCTTTTTCATGTACTCAGCCATCCTTGATCTGAGGCCAAGTACATAATCCACAATATCCTGCTTAGGAGCTTTTAAAGGTTGTTCCCAACCCTCCTTTACAAGTGTGAGTGGACCCCTAACAGGGTGTCCAAAAAGAAGTTCAAAGGGGCTGAAGCCCACTCCTTTCTGGGGTACCTCCCTGTAGGCAAAAAGGAGGCATGGTAGAAGGATATCCCATCTCCTGCGGAGTTTTTCAGGGAGTCCCATAATCATGCCTTTGAGCGTTTTATTAAATCTCTCCACCAGTCCATTTGTTTGTGGATGATAGGGTGTTGTGAACTTGTAAGTTACACCACACTCCTTCCACATGGCCTTTAAGTATGCAGACATGAAATTGCTTCCTCTGTCTGATACTACTTCCTTTGGGAAGCCCACCCTGGAAAATATTCCCAGGAGGGCCTTTGCCACTGCAGGAGCTGTAGTGGTTCCTAAAGGAATAGCTTCAGGATATCTTGTGGCATGGTCCACTACCACTAAGATAAACCTATTGCCTGAAGCAGTAGGAGGGTCAAGGGGGCCAACTATGTCAACCCCTACCCTTTCAAAGGGAACCCCAACCACAGGCAGTGGGATAAGGGGTGCCTTTGGAGTGCCACCTGTCTTGCCACTGGCTTGACAGGTTTCACAGGACTTACAAAATTCCTTTGTGTCCTCAGACATCCTAGGCCAATGAAACAATGGTACCAATCTGTCCCAAGTTTTCATTTGACCCAGGTGCCCAGCTAAGGGAATGTCATGTGCCAGTGTTAGGAGGAACTTTCTGTACTCCTGAGGAATCACTAATCTCCTGGCAGCTCCAGGTTTAGGATCCCTATGCTCAGTGTACAAGAGGTTGTCCTCCCAGTAAACTCTGTGAGAGTCACTGACATCCCCATTAGCCTGTTTGACAGCTTGCTGTCTGAGACCCTCTAATGTGGGACAGGTTTGCTGTGCCACACTCAGCTCCTCCCTGGCAGGCCCCCCTTCACCCAAAAGCTCAGCAGTGTCTGCTTCCAGCTCCTCTGGTGTAGGTTCTGCACAGGGAGGGAATTCTTCTTCCTCAGAAGTAGAATCCACTGTAGAGGGAGGGATAGTAGGAAGTGGTTTGCTTCTACTAGCCCTAGCTTTAGGGAGCACTTGGTCCATTGTTCCAGGATCCAAGCTTCCCTGTCCTTTTTGCTTTTTGGCCTGAGCCCTTGTCAAAGCAAAAATATGCCCTGGGATGCCCAGCATTGCTGCATGGGCCTCCAACTCCACATCTGACCAAGCTGATGTCTCCAAATCATTCCCTAATAGACAGTCTACAGGTAAATCTGAAGCTACCACAACTTTCTTTGGACCAGATACCCCCCCCCAGTTGAGATTTACAACACCCATGGGGTGGCTTTGTGTTATGTTGTGAGCATCGGTTACTTGGTACTGGTGTCCAAGTATGTGTTGTTCAGGGTGCACCAGTTTCTCAATCACCATTGTGACACTGGCACCTGTGTCCCTGTAGGCCTGGACCTCAACACCATTTATTAGGGTTAGTTGCTTGTACTTCTCCAAGTTATGGGGGCAAGCAACCAAAGTGGCTAAATCAATAGCCCCTTCAGAGACTAAAGTAGCCTCTGTGGTCTCCCTAATCAGACCAACCCCAACTAAATTACCAAAAGTGAGCCCAGCTACTCCCTTGGATTGGCTATTAGTAGGTTTGCTCCCACCACCACTGCTATTAGTAGGGACACTAGGTGTAGCAGTAGGGGTTGTAGTGGTAGGAGCTGTGGTGCCTTTCTTTGGACAACTGGGATCTGTTGTCCAATGGCCTTTTATTTTACATAAATAGCACCATGGTTTCTTTTCCTTGTTCTGATTAAAGGAGGATTTGGACCCACCACCCCCACCAGAGTGTTTTTGTGGGCCTGATGAAGACTCATTTTTAGATTTGTCCCCACCCTTGTCAGAAGACTTACCATCCTTCTTTTTGTTGCCATCTTTGTCACCCCCTGTATGAACTTTTCTGTTCACTCTTGTTCTGACCCATTTGTCTGCCTTCTTTCCCAATTCTTGGGGAGAGGTCAGATCAGAGTCCACCAAGTACTGGTGCAACAAATCAGACACACAATTATTAAGAATATGCTCTCTCAGGATTAAGTTATATAGGCTGTCATAATCAGTAACTTTGCTGCCATGTAACCACCCCTCCAAGGCCTTCACTGCCTGGTCAATGAAATCAACCCAGTCTTGTGAAGACTCCTTTTTGGTCTCTCTGAACTTTATCCTGTACTGTTCAGTGGTTAAGCCATAACCATCCAGGAGTGCATTCTTAAGAACTTGGAAATTATTAGCATCATTTTCTTTTACAGTAAGGAGCCTATCCCTACCTTTTCCAGTAAATGATAGCCATAGGATAGCAGCCCACTGCTTTTGAGGGACATCCTGTACAGCACAGGCCCTCTCAAGTGCAGCAAACCACTTGTTAATGTCATCCCCCTCCTTATAAGGGGGAACTATCTTGTGCAGATTCCTGGAATCATGCTCTTTTGCAGGATGACTATGGGGAATACTGCTGCTGCCACCATGGGTTTCTAAACCCAACTTCTGTCTTTCCCTCTCTACTTCTAAGGACTGTCTATCCAAATCCAGCTGTTGCTTCTTGAGCTTCAGTCTGGTTTGTTCCACTCTCAATCTATTGAGCTCCCTTTCTAACAATCTGTCATCAGGGTGGGTGGGAGGGAGGGACATTTCTAGATACAGAGGTATGATGGGAATGAACAGAAGGAGACCTGTCCCTTACAGAGGGCACCCTAACAGCTTGGCTACCAGTATAATGTGAGAGCACACCATTAGTATGGTGTGATTCAACCTCCGTACCAACTATGCTAGACTGTCTAGTAATGGGCAGGCTGAGAAGTTTCTTTCCTGAACCTTTTCCTGGGGGAGTCCCTGGATCAGATTGAGAACCATTAGCTACTTTTTCTACAGATTGGGCACTTATGGCCTTATCCTGTACTCTAAGCATATTAATTAACAGTTCTAAAGAAGGATTCTTCCCTACACTCAAACCTCTCTCTATGCAGAGACTCCTTGCTCCTTTCCAGCTAAGGTGATCATATGCAAGTTTGGACAGTTCATCATTTTTTCCTGTGCCAGACATTTTTTTAGAGAGAGTTAAAGTGATAGAAAAAGAGAAAAAAGTTTTCAGAACTTTTTGGAAAGACAGAAAAAACTTTTTAAACTTTTAAGAACTTTTTGAAAGTTTAGAAGTACTTTTCAGCACTTAGAAAAGAGTGAAAAGAGGAAATGCAACACTTTTTGGCTATGTGTATATACACTGACCTTGTTTTGTATATTTTTCTCTTATGAAAAGTACAATGACAAGAGTGGTAAGTAGTCTCAAGCACTTATCCCACCACTGCACAACCAATGTAGGAGGCTGGACTGGCTTGTAGTGAGTACCAAGGGGTACTTGCACCTTGCACCAGGCCCAGTTATCCCTTATTAGTGTATAGGGTGTCTAGCAGCTTAGGCTGATAGATAATGGTAGCTTAGCAGAGCAGCTTAGGCTGAACTAGGAGACGTGTGAAGCTACTACAGTACCACTTAGTGTCATATGCACAATATCATAAGAAAACACAATACACAGTTATACTAAAAA
This sequence comes from Pleurodeles waltl, assembly GCF_031143425.1. Classification (NCBI taxonomy): domain Eukaryota; kingdom Metazoa; phylum Chordata; class Amphibia; order Caudata; family Salamandridae; genus Pleurodeles; species Pleurodeles waltl. The sequence goes on from NC_090436.1 coordinate 823,176,174, forward strand.
TAAAGGTACTTTATTTTTATGACAATATGCCAAAGTATCTTAGAGTGTACCCTCAGTGAGAGGATAGGAAATATACACAAGATATATATACACAATACCAAAAATATGCAGTATAGTCTTAGAAAACAGTGCAAACAATGTATAGTTACAATAGGATGCAATGGGGAAACATAGGGATAGGGGCAACACAAACCATATACTCCAAAAGTGGAATGCGAACCACGAATGGACCCCAAACCTATGTGACCTTGTAGAGGGTCGCTGGGACTATTAGAAAATAGTGAGAGTTAGAAAAATAACCCTCCCCAAGACCCTGAAAAGTGAGTGCAAAGTGCACTAAAGTTCCCCTAAGGACAAAATAGTCGTGTTAGAGGAATAATGCAGGAAAGACACAAACCAGCAATGCAACAACTGTGGATTTCCAATCTAGGGTACCTGTGGAACAAGGGGACCGAGTCCAAAAGTCACAAGCAAGTCGGAGATGGGCAGATGCCCAGGAAATGCCAGCTGCGGGTGCAAAGAAGCTTCGACTGGACAGAAGAAGCTGAGGTTTCTGCAGGAACGAAAAGGGCTAGGGACTTCCCCTTTGGTGGACGGATCCCGCTCGCCTTGGAGAGTCGTGTAGAAGTGTTTTCCCGCCGGAAGGACGCCAACAAGCCTTGCTACACGCAAATCGTGCGTTTGGCGTTTTTGGATGCTGCTGGGGCCCAGGAGGGACCAGGAGGTCGCAAATTGGACCTGCAGAGAGAGGGGACGTCGAGCAAGACAAAGAGCCCTCACTGAAGCAGGTAGCTCCCAGAGAAGTGCCAGAAACAGGCACTACAAGGATGCGTGAAATGGTGCTCGCTGAAGTTGCACAAAGGAGTCCCACGTCGCCGGAGACCAACTTAGAAAGTCGTGCAATGCAGGTTAGAGTGCCGTGGACCCAGGCTTGGCTGTGCACGAAGGATTTCTGCCGGAAGTGCACAGGGGCCGGAGTAGCTTGCAAAGTCGCGGTTCCCAGCAATGCAGCCCAGCGAGGTGAGGCAAGGACTTACCTCCACCAAACTTGGGCTGAAGAGTCACTGGACTGTGGGGGTCACTTGGACAGTGTCGCTGGATTCGAGGGACCTCGCTCGTCGTGCTGAGAGGAGACCCAAGGGAACGGTAATGCAGCTTTTTGGTGCCTGCGGTTGCAGGGGGAAGATTCCGTCGACCCACGGGAGATTTCTTCGGAGCTTCTGGTGCAGAGAGGAGGCGGACTACCCCCACAGCATGCACAAGCAGGAAAACAGTCGAGAAGGCGGCAGGATCAGCGTTACAGAGTTGCAGTAGTCGTCTTTGCTACTATGTTGCAGGTTTGCAGGCTTCCAGCGCGGTCAGCGGTCGATTCCTTATCAGAAGGTGAAGAGGGAGATGCAGAGGAACTCGGCTGAGCTCATGCATTCGTTATCTAAAGTTTCCCCAGAGACAGAGACCCTAAATAGCCAGAAAAGAGGGTTTGGCTACCTAGGAGAGAGGAAAGGCTACTAACACCTGAAGGAGCCTATCAGCAGGAGTCTCTGACGTCACCTGGTGGCACTGGCCACTCAGAGCAGTCCAGTGTGCCAGCAGCACCTCTGTTTCCAAGATGGCAGAGGTCTGGAGCACACTGGAGGAGCTCTGGACACCTCCCAGGGGAGGTGCAGGTCAGGGGAGTGGTCACTCCCCTTTCCTTTGTCCAGTTTCGCGCCAGAGCAGGGGCTAAGGGGTCCCTGAACCGGTGTAGACTGGCTTATGCAGAATTGGGCACATCTGTGCCCAACAAAGCATTTCCAGAGGCTGGGGGAGGCTACTCCTCCCCTGCCTTCACACCATTTTCCAAAGGGAGAGGGTGTCACACCCTCTCTCAGAGGAAGTTCTTTGTTCTGCCATCCTGGGCCAGGCCTGGCTGGACCCCAGGAGGGCAGCTGCCTGTCTGAGGGGTTGGCAGCAGCAGCAGCTGCAGAGAAACCCCAGGAAGGGCAGTCTGGCAGTACCAGGGTCTGTGCTACAGACCACTGGGATCATGGAATTGTACCAACAATGCCAGGATGGCATAGAGGGGGCAATTCCATGATCATAGACATGTTACATGGCCATATTCGGAGTTACCATGGTGAAGCTACATATAGGTAGTGACCTATATGTAGTGCACGCGTGTAATGGTGTCCCCGCACTCACAAAGTTCAGTGAATTGGCTCTGAACAATGTGGGGGCACCTTGGCTAGTGCCAGGGTGCCCTCACACTAAGTAACTTTGCACCTAACCTTTACCAGGTAAAGGTTAGACATATAGGTGACTTATAAGTTACTTAAGTGCAGTGTAAAATGGCTGTGAAATAACGTGGACGTTATTTCACTCAGGCTGCAGTGGCAGGCCTGTGTAAGATTTGTCAGAGCTCCCTATGGGTGGCAAAAGAAATGCTGCAGCCCATAGGGATCTCCTGGAACCCCAATACCCTGGGTACCTCAGTACCATATACTAGGGAATTATAAGGGTGTTCCAGTAAGCCAATGTAAATTGGTAAAAATGGTCACTAGCCTGTCAGTGACAATTTGGAAAGAAATGAGAGAGCATAACCACTGAGGTTCTGATTAGCAGAGCCTCAGTGAGACAGTTAGTCACTACACAGGTAACACATTCAGGCACACTTATGAGCACTGGGGCCCTGGGTTACCAGGGTCCCAGTGACACATACAACTAAAACAACATATATACAGTGAAAAATGGGGGTAACATGCCAGGCAAGATGGTACTTTCCTACACAACCCCCCCCCCAAACGAAGGACAATAAGACTAGCCATTACCTGATGAGTCTTCATTGTCTGAGTGGAAATATCTGGAGAGTCCATCTGCATTGGAGTGGCTACTCCCAGGTCTATGTTCCACTGTATAGTCCATTCCCTGTAGGGATATGGACCACCTCAACAATTTTGGATTTTCACCTTTCATTTGTTTTAGCCAAAGTAGAGGTTTGTGGTCTGTCTGAACAATGAAGTGAGTGTCAAACAGGTATGGCCTCAACTTCTTCAGAGCCCAGACCACAGCAAAGGCCTCCCTCTCAATGGCAGACCAACGCTTTTCTCTAGGGGTCAACCTTCTACTAATAAAAGCAACAGGTTGATCCTGGCCCTCAGAATTAAGTTGTGATAGGACTGCCCCTACTCCTAATTCAGATGCATCAGTTTGGACATAGAATTTTTTCTGAGTAACAAGGGCTTTTCAGGACAGGTGCAGAGCACATGGCCTGCTTCAGCTCCTCAAAAGCTTTCTGACAGCTTGCTGTCCATAATACCTTTTTAGGCATTTTCTTGGATGTGAGGTCATTAAGAGGGGCTGCAATGGAGCCATAGTTCTTAATGAACCTCCTGTAATACCCAGTGAGGCCTAGGAAGGCTCTCACCTGAGTCTGAGTGGTAGGGGGAACCCAATCAATAATAGTTTGGATTTTCCCCTGAAGTGGTGCAATCTGTTCCCCACCAACAAGGTGTCCCAGATAAACCACCTTACCCTGCCCTATCTGGCACTTTGAAGCCTTGATAGTGAGGCCTGCCTTTTGCAGAGCCTCCAAAACTTTCCATAGGTGGACCAGGTGATCATCCCAGCTGGAGCTAAAGACAGCTATATCGTCCAAATATGCTGCACTGAAAGCTTCCAGCCCTTGCAGGACTGTGTTCACCAACCTCTGAAAAGTGGCAGGTGCATTTTTCAAACCAAAAGGCATTACAGTAAACTGGTAATGTCCTCCAATGGTAGAAAATGCAGTCTTAGGTTTAGCATCTTCTGACAATTTGATCTGCCAATACCCTGCAGTCAAATCAAAAGTGCTTAGATACTTGGCAGATGCCAGTGTATCTATAAGCTCATCTGCCCTGGGTATAGGGTGAGCATCAGTTTTGGTTACCAAGTTGAGACCTCTATAGTCTACACAAAACCTCATTTCCTTCTTTCCATCTTTAGAATTGGGTTTTGGTACCAGTACCACAGGAGAAGCCCATGGACTGTCAGAGTGCTCAACCACTCCTAGTTCCAACATTTTCTGAACTTCTTGCTTTATGCAGTCCCTGACATGGTCAGGCTGCCTATAGATCTTACTTTTGACAGGTAAACTGTCTCCAGTATCTATAGTGTGCTCACACCAAGAAGTGGTGCCTGGCACAGTAGAGAAGAGTTCTGAAAATTGTCCTAGGAGATTTATGCAATTGTCTTTCTGCTCAGCAGTAAGACAATCAGCCAAAACTACACCTTCCACAAGAGCATCTTGATCTGTGGAAGAGAAGAGATCAGGTAGAGGATCACTGTCTTCTTCCTGTCCCTCATCTGTTGCCATGAGCAGGGTGAGATCAGCCCTGTCATAGTAGGGTTTCAGGCGGATGACATGGAGCACCCTAAGGGGACTCCTGGCAGTGCCTAAGTCAACCAAGTAGGTGACTTCACCCTTCTTTTCAACAATTGTGTGGGGTCCACTCCATTTATCTTGGAGTGCTCTTGGGGCCACAGGCTCAAAGACCCACACTTTCTGCCCTGGTTGGTACTGAACCAAAACAGCCTTCTGATCATGCCATTGCTTCTGGAGCTCTTGGCTGGCCTGAAGGTTTTTACTGGCCTTTTTCATGTACTCAGCCATCCTTGATCTGAGGCCAAGTACATAATCCACAATATCCTGCTTAGGAGCTTTTAAAGGTTGTTCCCAACCCTCCTTTACAAGTGTGAGTGGACCCCTAACAGGGTGTCCAAAAAGAAGTTCAAAGGGGCTGAAGCCCACTCCTTTCTGGGGTACCTCCCTGTAGGCAAAAAGGAGGCATGGTAGAAGGATATCCCATCTCCTGCGGAGTTTTTCAGGGAGTCCCATAATCATGCCTTTGAGCGTTTTATTAAATCTCTCCACCAGTCCATTTGTTTGTGGATGATAGGGTGTTGTGAACTTGTAAGTTACACCACACTCCTTCCACATGGCCTTTAAGTATGCAGACATGAAATTGCTTCCTCTGTCTGATACTACTTCCTTTGGGAAGCCCACCCTGGAAAATATTCCCAGGAGGGCCTTTGCCACTGCAGGAGCTGTAGTGGTTCCTAAAGGAATAGCTTCAGGATATCTTGTGGCATGGTCCACTACCACTAAGATAAACCTATTGCCTGAAGCAGTAGGAGGGTCAAGGGGGCCAACTATGTCAACCCCTACCCTTTCAAAGGGAACCCCAACCACAGGCAGTGGGATAAGGGGTGCCTTTGGAGTGCCACCTGTCTTGCCACTGGCTTGACAGGTTTCACAGGACTTACAAAATTCCTTTGTGTCCTCAGACATCCTAGGCCAATGAAACAATGGTACCAATCTGTCCCAAGTTTTCATTTGACCCAGGTGCCCAGCTAAGGGAATGTCATGTGCCAGTGTTAGGAGGAACTTTCTGTACTCCTGAGGAATCACTAATCTCCTGGCAGCTCCAGGTTTAGGATCCCTATGCTCAGTGTACAAGAGGTTGTCCTCCCAGTAAACTCTGTGAGAGTCACTGACATCCCCATTAGCCTGTTTGACAGCTTGCTGTCTGAGACCCTCTAATGTGGGACAGGTTTGCTGTGCCACACTCAGCTCCTCCCTGGCAGGCCCCCCTTCACCCAAAAGCTCAGCAGTGTCTGCTTCCAGCTCCTCTGGTGTAGGTTCTGCACAGGGAGGGAATTCTTCTTCCTCAGAAGTAGAATCCACTGTAGAGGGAGGGATAGTAGGAAGTGGTTTGCTTCTACTAGCCCTAGCTTTAGGGAGCACTTGGTCCATTGTTCCAGGATCCAAGCTTCCCTGTCCTTTTTGCTTTTTGGCCTGAGCCCTTGTCAAAGCAAAAATATGCCCTGGGATGCCCAGCATTGCTGCATGGGCCTCCAACTCCACATCTGACCAAGCTGATGTCTCCAAATCATTCCCTAATAGACAGTCTACAGGTAAATCTGAAGCTACCACAACTTTCTTTGGACCAGATACCCCCCCCCAGTTGAGATTTACAACACCCATGGGGTGGCTTTGTGTTATGTTGTGAGCATCGGTTACTTGGTACTGGTGTCCAAGTATGTGTTGTTCAGGGTGCACCAGTTTCTCAATCACCATTGTGACACTGGCACCTGTGTCCCTGTAGGCCTGGACCTCAACACCATTTATTAGGGTTAGTTGCTTGTACTTCTCCAAGTTATGGGGGCAAGCAACCAAAGTGGCTAAATCAATAGCCCCTTCAGAGACTAAAGTAGCCTCTGTGGTCTCCCTAATCAGACCAACCCCAACTAAATTACCAAAAGTGAGCCCAGCTACTCCCTTGGATTGGCTATTAGTAGGTTTGCTCCCACCACCACTGCTATTAGTAGGGACACTAGGTGTAGCAGTAGGGGTTGTAGTGGTAGGAGCTGTGGTGCCTTTCTTTGGACAACTGGGATCTGTTGTCCAATGGCCTTTTATTTTACATAAATAGCACCATGGTTTCTTTTCCTTGTTCTGATTAAAGGAGGATTTGGACCCACCACCCCCACCAGAGTGTTTTTGTGGGCCTGATGAAGACTCATTTTTAGATTTGTCCCCACCCTTGTCAGAAGACTTACCATCCTTCTTTTTGTTGCCATCTTTGTCACCCCCTGTATGAACTTTTCTGTTCACTCTTGTTCTGACCCATTTGTCTGCCTTCTTTCCCAATTCTTGGGGAGAGGTCAGATCAGAGTCCACCAAGTACTGGTGCAACAAATCAGACACACAATTATTAAGAATATGCTCTCTCAGGATTAAGTTATACAGGCTGTCATAATCAGTAACTTTACTGCCATGTAACCACCCCTCCAAGGCCTTCACTGCCTGGTCAATGAAATCAACCCAGTCTTGTGAAGACTCCTTTTTGGTCTCTCTGAACTTTATCCTGTACTGTTCAGTGGTTAAGCCATAACCATCCAGGAGTGCATTCTTAAGAACTTGGAAATTATTAGCATCATTTTCTTTTACAGTAAGGAGCCTATCCCTACCTTTTCCAGTAAATGATAGCCATAGGATAGCAGCCCACTGCTTTTGAGGGACATCCTGTACAGCACAGGCCCTCTCAAGTGCAGCAAACCACTTGTTAATGTCATCCCCCTCCTTATAAGGGGGAACTATCTTGTGCAGATTCCTGGAATCATGCTCTTTTGCAGGATGACTATGGGGAATACTGCTGCTGCCACCATGGGTTTCTAAACCCAACTTCTGTCTTTCCCTCTCTACTTCTAAGGACTGTCTATCCAAATCCAGCTGTTGCTTCTTGAGCTTCAGTCTGGTTTGTTCCACTCTCAATCTATTGAGCTCCCTTTCTAACAATCTGTCATCAGGGTGGGTGGGAGGGACATTTCTAGATACAGAGGTATGATGGGAATGAACAGAAGGAGACCTGTCCCTTACAGAGGGCACCCTAACAGCTTGGCTACCAGTATAATGTGAGAGCACACCATTAGTATGGTGTGATTCAACCTCTGTACCAACTATGCTAGACTGTCTAGTAATGGGCAGGCTGAGAAGTTTCTTTCCTGAACCTTTTCCTGGGGGAGTCCCTGGATCAGATTGAGAACCATTAGCTACTTTTTCTACAGATTGGGCACTTATGGCCTTATCCTGTACTCTAAGCATATTAATTAACAGTTCTAAAGAAGGATTCTTCCCTACACTCAAACCTCTCTCTATGCAGAGACTCCTTGCTCCTTTCCAGCTAAGGTGATCATATGCAAGTTTGGACAGTTCATCATTTTTTCCTGTGCCAGACATTTTTTTAGAGAGAGTTAAAGTGATAGAAAAAGAGAAAAAAGTTTTCAGAACTTTTTGGAAAGACAGAAAAAACTTTTTAAGCTTTTAAGAACTTTTTGAAAGTTTAGAAGTACTTTTCAGCACTTAGAAAAGAGTGAAAAGAGGAAATGCAACACTTTTTGGCTATGTGTATATACACTGACCTTGTTTTGTATATTTTTCTCTTATGAAAAGTACAATGACAAGAGTGGTAAGTAGTCTCAAGCACTTATCCCACCACTGCACAACCAATGTAGGAGGCTGGACTGGCTTGTAGTGAGTACCAAGGGGTACTTGCACCTTGCACCAGGCCCAGTTATCCCTTATTAGTGTATAGGGTGTCTAGCAGCTTAGGCTGATAGATAATGGTAGCTTAGCAGAGCAGCTTAGGCTGAACTAGGAGACGTGTGAAGCTACTACAGTACCACTTAGTGTCATATGCACAATATCATAAGAAAACACAATACACAGTTATACTAAAAATAAAGGTACTTTATTTTTATGACAATATGCCAAAGTATCTTAGAGTGTACCCTCAGTGAGAGGATAGGAAATATACACAAGATATATATACACAATACCAAAAATATGCAGTATAGTCTTAGAAAACAGTGCAAACAATGTATAGTTACAATAGGATGCAATGGGGAAACATAGGGATAGGGGCAACACAAACCATATACTCCAAAAGTGGAATGCGAACCATGAATGGACCCCAAACCTATGTGACCTTGTAGAGGGTCGCTGGGACTATTAGAAAATAGTGAGAGTTAGAAAAATAACCCTCCCCAAGACCCTGAAAAGTGAGTGCAAAGTGCACTAAAGTTCCCCTAAGGACAAAATAGTCGTGTTAGAGGAATAATGCAGGAAAGACACAAACCAGCAATGCAACAACTGTGGATTTCCAATCTAGGGTACCTGTGGAACAAGGGGACCGAGTCCAAAAGTCACAAGCAAGTCGGAGATGGGCAGATGCCCAGGAAATGCCAGCTGCGGGTGCAAAGAAGCTTCGACTGGACAGAAGAAGCTGAGGTTTCTGCAGGAACGAAAAGGGCTAGAGACTTCCCCTTTGGTGGACGGATCCCTCTCGCCTTGGAAAGTCGTGCAGAAGTATTTCCTCGCCGGAAGGACGCCAACAAGCCTTGCTACACGCAAATCGTGCATTTGGCATTTTTGGACGCTGCTGGGGCCCAAGAGGGACCAGGAGGTCGCAATTTGGACCTGCAGAGAGAGGGGACGTCGAGCAAGACAAAGAACCCTCACTGAAGCAGGTAGCACCCGGAGAAGTGCCAGAAACAGGCACTACGAGGATGCGTGAAACGGTGCTCGCCGAAGTTGCACAAAGGAGTCCCACGTCGCCGGAGACCAACTTAGAAAGTCGTGCAATGCAGGTTAGAGTGCCGTGGACCCAGGCTTGGCTGTGCACGAAGGATTTCCGCCGGAAGTGCACAGGGGCCGGAGTAGCTTGCAAAGTCGCGGTTCCCAGCAATGCAGCCCAGCGAGGTGAGGCAAGGACTTACCTCCACCAAACTTGGGCTGAAGAGTCACTGGACTGTGGGGGTCACTTGGACAGCGTCGCTGGATTCGAGGGACCTCGCTCGTCGTGCTGAGAGGAGACCCAAGGGACCGGTAATGCAGCTTTTTGGTGCCTGCGGTTGCAGGGGGAAGATTCCGTCGACCCACGGGAGATTTCTTCGGAGCTTCTGGTGCAGAGAGGAGGCGGACTACCCCCACAGCATGCACAAGCAGGAAAACAGTCGAGAAGGCGGCAGGATCAGCGTTACAGAGTTGCAGTAGTCGTCTTTGCTACTATGTTGCAGGTTTGCAGGCTTCCAGCGCGGTCAGCGGTCGATTCCTTATCAGAAGGTGAAGAGGGAGATGCAGAGGAACTCGGCTGAGCTCATGCATTCGTTATCTAAAGTTTCCCCAGAGACAGAGACCCTAAATAGCCAGAAAAGAGGGTTTGGCTACCTAGGAGAGAGGAAAGGCTACTAACACCTGAAGGAGCCTATCAGCAGGAGTCTCTGACGTCACCTGGTGGCACTGGCCACTCAGAGCAGTCCAGTGTGCCAGCAGCACCTCTGTTTCCAAGATGGCAGAGGTCTGGAGCACACTGGAGGAGCTCTGGACACCTCCCAGGGGAGGGGCAGGTCAGGGGAGTGGTCACTCCCCTTTCCTTTGTCCAGTTTCGCGCCAGAGCAGGGGCTAAGGGGTCCCTGAACCGGTGTAGACTGGCTTATGCAGAATTGGGCACATCTGTGCCCAACAAAGCATTTCCAGAGGCTGGGGGAGGCTACTCCTCCCCTGCCTTCACACCATTTTCCAAAGGGAGAGGGTGTCACACCCTCTCTCAGAGGAAGTTCTTTGTTCTGCCATCCTGGGCCAGGCCTGGCTGGACCCCAGGAGGGCAGCTGCCTGTCTGAGGGGTTGGCAGCAGCAGCAGCTGCAGAGAAACCCCAGGAAGGGCAGTCTGGCAGTACCAGGGTCTGTGCTACAGACCACTGGGATCATGGAATTGTACCAACAATGCCAGGATGGCATAGAGGGGGCAATTCCATGATCATAGACATGTTACATGGCCATATTCGGAGTTACCATGGTGAAGCTACATATAGGTAGTGACCTATATGTAGTGCACGCGTGTAATGGTGTCCCGCACTCACAAAGTTCAGTGAATTGGCTCTGAACAATGTGGGGGCACCTTGGCTAGTGCCAGGGTGCCCTCACACTAAGTAACTTTGCACCTAACCTTTACCAGGTAAAGGTTAGACATATAGGTGACTTATAAGTTACTTAAGTGCAGTGTAAAATGGCTGTGAAATAACGTGGACGTTATTTCACTCAGGCTGCAGTGACAGGCCTGTGTAAGATTTGTCAGAGCTCCCTATGGGTGGCAAAAGAAATGCTGCAGCCCATAGGGATCTCCTGGAACCCCAATACCCTGGGTACCTCAGTACCATATACTAGGGAATTATAAGGGTGTTCCAGTAAGCCAATGTAAATTGGTAAAAATGGTCACTAGCCTGTCAGTGACAATTTGGAAAGAAATGAGAGAGCATAACCACTGAGGTTCTGATTAGCAGAGCCTCAGTGAGACAGTTAGTCACTACACAGGTAACACATTCAGGCACACTTATGAGCACTGGGGCCCTGGGTTACCAGGGTCCCAGTGACACATACAACTAAAACAACATATATACAGTGAAAAATGGGGGTAACATGCCAGGCAAGATGGTACTTTCCTACAATGCCAGCCATACAAAAAAGGTAACGTGTCCTGTTGAAGAGGAACTTGAAAATTCCGGTACAGCAACTTCGAGAGGAGAAGTTTCAGAGTCAGAGATCAGTCAAGAAAGATCTGAGACTACAGGAGAGCCCGCTGAGGACAGCCGCGTCCCTCACACTATCAGAGAGTTCGAGAGAGGTGACGGAGTGCCAATCTCAGTGGAGGCAGCAGGAGAACAAAGGCAAGGAGAGGTTCTCCCAGAAGCAGACGAATACAATTCGGAGCCTGAATACAGTATCGAACAGGAAGAAGAGAGAGACGGAGAAGTGGTAAATCTAGATCAGAACGAATCAGAATCTTCTGATCAAGTTCCAAGCTTATCAGGAGAAAACACCATATCACAAGAGGAGGGTGCTGTCCAGCGTCCTGAAAGAAAATGCCGAAATAAGACACATAGAGGTGATACATGGCCGGAAAAGTCACCTTTTAGAATAAGAGAATTAACAAACGAGACAATAATAGAAGAAAGCAATACCTCACAGAGGGAGGATCTGAGTGAAGGGGAACAGCAGGGTGAACAAAGGTTAAAAAGAAAGAGAATAGCAAACCGAAGGTACACAGGTCCTGAATGGGCATATGCTACAACCTCTGAATGGCAACAAGAATTCTTGACATTTTGATTTGATCGAGAAGTGCCAGGCCAATACTACGGTACCTGAAGGAAACCAACAACAGAAAATCTTGGAAATATATTAAAAGGAAAGAGACTTTATAACCTTCCGGAAAGAAACAATTAAACCTGGATTTGACATCAAGAAACAGAATTGTGACAAGCCGCTAACCTGAACTGACAAAAAGGGTCCTGGAGTGAGAGAAGACGCTGTAAATACGCAGAAAGAGTTTGCCATCTTAAGTTGATTGTCGATCTACTATTCTGATTCTATACAAACATGGCTTATAGTAACAAAGGAAGTAAGGTGTGTGGTTGGTTAGGATTTATGATAGGTGTTATATGTGCAATAATGATTGTAGGAGTGATTGTAGGAATGCCGTGGAGAGAGAGAGAAACCATTAACGCAACTTCAAAATTAGAAGCAACCACTATTATTAATAAATTATCACCGTGGGAGAAATTTGAACAGGATGCTAGTCATCTACATGAGGGAACTAATACAAAAGGGGAACTTTCTACTAATGTCTTCTATCGCTTATTAAATGAGTATGTGGAAACTATGGATACGAAAGATTGTTATGTGTGTACTAAAATTCCTTCATCTGTGCAGGAGGGGGTTACTTATCATAGCCTTCCTCTTACTTACGGGATTAGCTGCAGCTTGCTACTAACACGATTTTACAATCAAGAGCATGTACAATATTTTTATTCAAATCTGGATGTTGTGTTTTCTTTTGTGCCTGTGATTGAATTTTTGAATAAGCTAGCTAAAGTTCATGATATTAAACTAGTTAGAGGATTTTTTGAGCCGACACTTACATTTGGAACTGCTTACGCACATCGAAATAATTTGACTTGCTTATTGTCTTCAGTAGAGAAAAGCTTTCTAGATCATACAGATGATAGATGCAAAGCATTAAAGGAGAAATTAGAAAAAGGTTTAGAAAAACACACTTATGCAAATGATTACGCTTATACTGCAATTAAAACACAAGGCAAATTAGCTATAGATGCATTACGCGTAGGTAGGCTATGTATATACAGACCAAAATCCGATCAAGACAATTTGTTTGTGGGTACGAGTGAATGTAGACATGTGTTTTTGTTTCAGAGTAAATGGACCTTCATGTTAAATGGATAAGACCCAGCGATTCATGGAATCTATTACATCTGTGGGTTAAATGCATATTACCGTCTCCCAAAGGGATGGTATGGGACATGTTATTTGGGAATAGTTTTCCCAAAGATATACCAGATTGATGACTTAAAACAAATACCTAAATCTTCTGAAATACAACATTCTAGACAGAAACGAGAATCAGTGGCTGCTGTCATTGGTGACATATTTGGAGCAATAATCCCATCAGTTGGGGTTATTTTAAATTCTATGAAAATTCAAAAGTTGTCTACTATTGTGGATAACATGCTGACAAATTTTACAGGAGCAATATTATTGATGGATACTGAACTTGCTGCGGAAAGAGCTATGACTCTTCAAAATCGGCTTGCTTTAGACATTCTTTTAGAAAAGAATGGAGGTGTGTGCAAAATGCTTAATGAACGTCACTGCTGTTCTTATATTCCTGATAACAGTAAGAAAATTAGAAGCATGCTAACTAACCTGACTAGAGATAGTACAGATTTAAAGGATCTAAAAAAACAAGGCGTTTGGGAGAAATTTGGAAAAGGAATTGCCCGGGTAGGAAAATGGTTTACCAACATTTGGAATGGAGTTCTTGCAAAAATTATGCTAGGCCTACTAATTGTTTTGATTAGCCTATTAGGATTATGGGGAGCATGCAAAATTAATGACAAAATCAAAAGAAACCTGTCCAAAAGAGCCAGACGGAATGAAGAAAATGAAAGAGAGAAAATGTTCAATGAAATATGGGAAAGTTCGCATAAAGGGCAAGGTGTTGAAATGCGCATTATGCGCAAGGTTAAAAATTGAAGATCAAGAATTGTGTGATGACGTTCGTCATCAGAGGAGGGACTGAGAGAGCGTAGTTTAAATATCTTATATTATAGACGTGAAGCGCTTACATTGGACTAAACACTATTAATAAATTAAATGTATTAATAAACGCAAAGATTTACTCATTCATGAACACTAATGCTGAATTAATAATGATTATTCAGTTATATGTATTATTACGATCAAAACTGTATTCATTAAAACTCGTATGTCTTAAGTTAGCATGAGTCGTGAGCTAGCTGTGTAACTCTCATTTAAAAGCGTATTTTTCTGCTTCTTCTGTGTGCGGACTTGCAAACGACCATGACCCAGCTATTGTTCTCTTCTGCATCTGTTGGAAACATCGTGGAATGTTCCCATTCGTATGCTAGTAGCTTTTTAGCTTAAAATTATGTGAATAGAAACAAACATGGACACTTACAAGGACAACGAGACGAGGGAAAGAGAACTTTTAACCTGAGACGTGTGCCAAGATGGTGAAGTAACCCCGGACATACCACCTACGAAAATGCTGATAATGAAGACCAATTGGAAGACAATTCAATATCAAGAAATGACAAATGCATTACTTAATGTATAATTTGATTGGTTACCAATTGTGGGGTATAGTTACTAACCAATAGAATTTTGGGGGAATGTATCACGGAAAAGGGGATAAAAACTCATGACACGAGAAACGAGGGAAATTAGGGAGGGAATGATATCGATTGCATCCAGAAACTCTGTCACTCTTTTTGGTGATCTGAGACTTAGACAAAATTATCCTAGCCCATAGACTGCCCTTTACACTTTCCTCATTAAGAGGAGAGTGTCCCCTGCTTCTAATTTAGATAGATTGACGGTGAACTAACTGATGTCCTGAAGACGATGACTGATCCTGTATGCTGACCTATCTCGAGGAGGGTAATTATTAATGCTAACGGAATCTATTTGCCTTTCTTTCTAGGTACCAACTGCTGTGTATGTTTAATTAGGAATCTTAGTTAAATGCTTTCCAAATTGATGTTCTAAATTGTTTGCATGAAGCCCAACATGCTAATGCTAATTTGATGTTAGATGAGGTATTCATTTGACGGACGGAACTGACGTGACTGACATGTAGCTATGCTGAACTGATATTCTACGGGTATTATGCACTATGATCTATTCTTTGTTAACGTATCTATCCTATGATTCTGATCATCGCATTGTTGAAAGTTCATCGTAATTGCCACGTTGTGATTATGCTTTCATGCTTCTTGGTATTGAGGTTAATACGTTTACTATTAGATTGTAATCAATAGGGAATAAAATCACAAAATCTTCCTTCAAGGTGTGGTTATTTGAGTCTGAGAACTAATGAATGCGCCGAAGGTTTGTGAAATATATATTTGATGCTTGGTAATCTCGTCTTACGGAGACTCACCACTGGGTCCAAAGGTTCATCGACCTAAAACGAGTCCTGATGTGTATAAATTGACATAGACGGACGCGTTAGCACATACACAACATAAAATGCACATGTGTTTAATATTCAGCACTATACAGATTTAATCATACATAATTATACTCTGATATGTCTGAGCTGACCTTGAATTCCCAAAGGACTAGCCCGACAGATCAGTTATGGGCCAATTTGTGGCCGCTTGTGGCCTTTTTTATGGTCTGATGGGATATTTGTTACTGGGGATTTCCCTGATATAATCGTAAGCATGCCCACAGTAAGCACAAATGCATGCAGTCTCCCATATATTGCAAACCACTCATAAAGCTTGTTCTTATAAGTTCAAAAGTGCCCTGATTTGCAAGTGTGGAGCACTTTATTAACTATATGATTTGTTAGTGGGGGCTTTTATAGTTGTGCCCGGGATGATTTTCTGAGGCAGCCCCAGCCCTGAGTTGGTGACGTTTTGGAGGGATGAAGCAACCAGAAATATGGAAGTGGTGGTGTTCATTGCTAATGGATCATCTCAAAAGAAATCCATGGAGACTCAATATTTGGTATTTGTTGTGGTCAATAATTCACAAAAATGTGGAAATAGTTGGTTCTTCCTACAAGCGCTCTATGGGTTGCTGAATTTCAAATAATGATTTACGAGGCTCATTTAGAATGTCCAGGTAGTGTTTTTGAGAGAAAAAGAGAGAGAGAGAGACATTCTTTAATTTCCTGATCATAACTGTTTTGCTCCAAGGAGCATTACAAACATTTCTGGAAGTTACTGGGAACTCTGATGGTTCCTCTGCATGCCTACCTTACATGTCTCAAAAATCTCTTTGGAGTTCCTAAGCAGCTCTAGACTATTGCAAGCCACCAATGAGATACATTATCATGAGGAAGACAAGCATTGGCAAAGCCAATACATCTCATCTATAAAAGAGCTATTGGATTTGGCAATGTGTTTTGCCATGTTGTACACTAGTGTGGCTGTTGTTCAGCATGGCTAAAAGGTAGTGGCATGGAGTGTCAGTGGAGTGGGGGAGTAGAGTGTCATAGAGTGGATTTGCAGGAATTTTGTACAATGGAGTGGGAGGAGTAGAGTGTAGTAGAGCTCTGTTGAGGGGAGTAGTGTCAGAGTCACCAGATCTTCGGGGTCTGTGCACGTTCCCAACACTTCCACCACAAGACAGCTCCAGTACTCTGATTAGATTTGTCACAGAGTCTAAGAGAGTCCAAGTGTGGAAAAGGGGATTAGGAAGGGAACACCTGGGAAGAAGACCCGTAGGAAGCAAAAGTTAAACACACAACATCAAAATTACATCTCATGAAATCAGTACTAGGCTATGACTCTAAGCATCGTCATTCTGAAAACATATACAATCTAAGCAAAGACTTAAAATGACTAGGCTTCAAGATGACTGGATACCTGTGAGGGAATCAAGAAAGGTTAAATGAAAACTTTCAAATTCAAGTACTTTCCTTTGCATGAGAATCAGGAAACAATCTGACTAATTTCTAAACCATCATATGAATCTTCTCTGTGAGAAAACATATTATGAACACACAACATTACATCTAAAACTCTGGTCTTTTTTGTTCTCTCAAATTGTCGGAACATGAATTGCGCACATTGCATATTTTCACATAGCTAGTAAACACCATAGAAGGATTGTGCACCATGAATAACACAACGTAGATTCAAGGAATAAATCACGTGACTTATCAACTCGAAAACTACCAAGTAAATGCCTTAGAATGGTAGCGCGTAATGAATAACATGAATTAAGCGCGATGAAAGAATCGTGCGTCTTGCCGATTCGAATGCCACCATGTAACTGCCAATGAATGGTAGCGCACAATGAATAACATGAATTAAGCACGAGGAAAGAATTGCCCATCTTGCTGATTCGAATACCACCATGTAACTGCCAAGGAATGGTAGCGCACAATGAATATCAAGGGTTAAATCACAAGAACATGAATTGCGCGTCTTGCCGATTCGAATGCCCCCATGTAACTGTGAAGGAATGGTAGCGCACAATGAATATCAAGGGTTAAATCACAAGAACATGAATCGCGCGTCTTGCCGATTCGAATGCCACCATGTAACTGTCAGGTAATGGTAGCGCACAATGAATATCAAGGGTTAAATCACAAGAACATGAATCGCACGTCTTGCCGATTCGAATGCCACCATGTAACTTTCAAGGAATGGTAGCGCACAATGAATATCAATGGTTAAGTCACAAGAACATGAATCGCGCGTCTTGCCGATTTGAATGTCAGCATGCAAATGCCACGAAACGCCCAAGCACACATTCACACACGCAAGAGTAAAATTGTTTAACATGCAAGAATTAGGCCCAAGAACTCGAGCTTCATCGATAACGGGGTCGGGGGCCCAGCCCAACCTCCGTCTTACCGCCCTGATTAAGGATCACCAATGTAAATGAAGGGCAGAGGCCTGGAAGATCAAAGTAGGCCACCGGAACAGGAGCTCAGGAAGTTGCTGCTGCTCTGCACCGGGACCTCTGAATAGTGAGCACGTGGAGCTGGGCTGGCTCCCTTATATAAAGTCTTGGCCCAGCCCACAAACCTCACCCAGGCATGCTGCAGGGAGAGCTTCTAGAAGGCCCTGGAAGGGGACCACACCCTGACACAGTCTGGAAACCTGCAGCAGTACATAGCATGTGAACAGTATTTATATGCATGCTGAACATAAGTCTTTAAGATTAAACTCTGCAATGCAAAAGGTTAAACAACATCATATCATCACAATGCATAAATTATGTTGGCTTGAAACTGTTGGGTTTTTGCATTCTTGGCGCCCGTAGAGCGCGCACTGCCCTGATGTTGACAAGTAGAGCATAATGGCACAGACTGTCATAGAGTGGAATGGGTTGGAGTGGATTGAGGTAGTGGGGTGGATTGGAGTAGAGTGGGGTGGATTGAAATGGGGTGAGGTGGATTGTATTGGGATGGATTAGATTGGACTGGGGAGAGTCGTTTTGAAAGGACTGCATTTGGGTGGAGTGGATTGGATTGAAGTGGGGTGGATTAGATTGGACTGCAGTGGGGTGGACTGGATTAGACTAGAATGGGGGGGGTTGGGTGGATTGGATTGAAGTGGGGTGGATTGGAGTGCAGTGAAGTGAATGGATTGGAGTTGGGTGGATTGAACTGGGATGGGGTGGATTGGATTGGAGTGGTTGAAGTAGGGTGGATTGTAGTGGAGCGGAGTGGGGTAGGCTGGATGGATTGGATTACAGTGCTGTGGGGTAAACTGGGGTGGGGTGGGATGGATTGGGATTGGGTGAAGTGAGTGGATTGGGGTGGAGTGAGGTGAGGTGGATTGGAGTGGGGTGCATTGGAGTTGGTTGAAGTGGATTGAAATGGGGTGGGGTGGATTGGGGTGAGGTGGACTGGAGAGGTAGATTGGATTGGGGTGGGGTGGACTGGGGTGGCTTGGAGTGGGGTGGATTGAATTGAGGTGGGGTGGATTGGAGTGTGGTGGGTGGATGGACTGGAGTGGGGCAGACTGAGCTGGAATAAGGTGGATTGGGGTGGGGTGGATTGTAGTTGGATGGATTGGACTGGAGTGGGGTGGATTGGAGTGGGGTAGGCTGGATAGATTGATTGGAGAGTGGTGGACAGAACTGGGGTGGGGTGGATTGAGGTGGGGTAGATTGGGGTGGGTAAAGTGGTTTTAAATGGGGTGGGATGGATTGGGGTGGAATGGACTGGTGGGTGGATTGGACTGGGTTGGGGTGGATTGGATTGGGGTGGGCTGGGTTGGATTGGGGGATTAGACTGGGGTAGATTGCACTGAGGTGAGGTTTAGTGGTGTGGATTAGAGTGGATTGGAGTTGGGTGTATTGAAATGTGGTGGGGTAGAATGGATTGGGGTGTGGTGAGCTGCAGTGGGATGAATTGGCTTGGAGTGAGGTGTGGTGCAATGGATTGCGGTGGATTGGAGTGGGGTGGATTGCATTGAGGTGGGGTGGATTGGAGTGCAGTGCAGTGGGGTGGATGGATTGGAGTGGGGTGGACTGAACTAGGATGGTGTGGATTGGGTTAGAGTGGGGTGGGAGCTATGGATTGTAGTGGGGTGGATTGTAATGGAGTGGATTGGACTGGAGGGGGTGAATTGGAGTGGACTGAAATGGGATGGGGTGGGGTGGACAGGGGTTTGAGTGGGCAGGATTGGAGTAGGGTGGAGGGGATTGAAATGGAGGGGGTGAATTTGATTAGGGCAGTTGGGTTGGATTGGGGTGGGGTGGGTTGGGTTGGGTTGGAGTAGATTGCACTGAGGTGAGGTGGATTGGATTAGCATGGGCTGAATTGGACTAGAGTAGGGTGGACTGGACTGTGCTGGATTGAATTTGGGAGTATCGGATTGGGGTGGGGTGGGGTGAAGTTGAGTGGATTGGAGTGAGGTGGATTGAGTGCAGTGGATTGGACTGAGTGGGGTGAATTGGATAGGGGTGAGATGGATTGGATTGGGGTGGGGTAGATTCGAGTGGAGTGGATTATTGTGGACTGGAGTGGGATGGATTGGATTGGAGTGGATTGGACTGGATTGTGTGAGGTGGATTGATTGAAGAGTCATTATTGGATTGAGGTGGAGTAAGTGAAGGTAGTTTAGAGTGGGGTGGTTTGGACTGGAGTAAGGTGGAATAACGTGGACTGGAGTGGGGTGGATTGAAGTGGATTGTATTGGAGTGCTAGGTGGATTGGGTAGCGGTGGACTTGACTGGAGTGGGGTACACTGGATTGGATTGAAGTGAGGTGAGGTGGATCAGACTGGAGTCAGGGTTTATCACACTGGAGTGGGGTGGATTGGACTGGAGTGGTTTGGGACGGGGTGCAGTGGATTGGATTGGGATGAGGTGTATTGGATTGGAGTAGATTGGATTGGGCTGGATTGGAGTGTATTGGATTGGAATGTTGTTGGGTGGATTGGATTGGTGTGGGGTGGACTTGATTATAGTGGGGTGGATTGGTGAGGGGTGAATTAGGATAGAGTGGACGGATTGCATTGGAGTGAGGTGAGGTGGATATGATTAGGACAGATTGTTTGGGATTGGAGTGGGGTAGGTTGTTTTGGGTTAAAGTGGGGCAGACTGACATGGATTGGAGTGGGGCAGGTTGTTTTTGATTGAAGTGGGGCAGAGTGTTCTTGATTGGAGTGGGGCAGATTGGAGTAGGTCAGAATGTTTTGGATAGGAGTGGGGCAGATTATTTTGTATTAGAGTGGGGCTGATTGGAGTGGGGAAGATTGTTTTGGATTAAAATGCGGGCGGATTGTAGTGGGTCAGATTGTTTTGGATTGGAGTGGGCAGATTCTTTCAGATTGGAGTGAAGCAGATTGTATTAGGGTGGATGGGAGTGGGGTCTATTGGGTTGGTGTGGTGTGGGGTGGATTGGATGGGAGTGGAGTGGAGTGGATTGGATGGGAGTGGGTTGGGTTGGAGTGGTTGAATTGGGGTGAAGTGGGGTGGATTGGGGTGAGGTCGATTGGATTAGAGTGGGGTGTATTGTTTTTGATTGGAGTGGTGCAGATTGTATTGGATTGGAGTCTGGCAGATTGTTTTGAATTGGAGTGGGCCAGATTGGACTGGGGTTTGATGGGATTGGGGGATATTAATTTGGATTGGGGTGGGGCAGATTGTTTTGGACTGGAGTGGGGCAGATTGCTTTGGGGTGGTGCAGGTTGTTTTTTATTAGAGTGGGGCAGATTAGATTGGGATAGGTTGGGAGGTTTGGTGTGAGGTCGGTTGGACTGGATTGGATTGGGGTGAGTTGTTTGGATTGGAGTGGGGGATTTGGTGTGGGGTAAAGTGGTGTGGATTGGGGCGGATAGTAGTGGGGCGGACTGGAGTGGGTTGATTGGGGTACACTGCATAATTATGTGTTAAAGCATCAATTCAGAAATTGCGCATAATAAAGGGACAATGTTTCTTTACAATATTTTGAACAAGTTGTCATCTTTTGAGAAGAGCACCCATGAGCAAAAACAAAAGAAAACATGAGTGGAAAGTGAGAAAAGATGATGGCAAAATAAACAAAAGTTAGCTTTAAAAAATAAAACTTTGCAATTTTGTTTGTCCTACTTGGCATGTTCTTGCCAGTCATAAGCCCTCTGTTTGAAGGCTACTAGAAGTTAAAAAGAAAAAAATAGTACCTCAATCATGTCTGGAGCAATGGACAGTCACTAATTTAGTTGAATCAATCAGTGCATGGTCACTATTCCACACACAGGTACGGAAATGATTCCAGGCCTGCCTTGATGAATTACAAGGCTGTAAAGAAGAGTGCCTCTCAATCCATCAAATGGTGAGCAACAAACAGGCTCCAAGGCCTCTACTGTACACAACAGAGTCTCGCAAGCAAGACGTATGCGCTAGCACATGCACTCGCAGGCTCAACCCTGAAAAAGGATGCAGACTGACTACCATTACAAGGACAAGGAAGTCCGAATTCAAATCAATATCCTTTATCATCTACAGCTGAGTGTGTGTTATCTTGCATAATAAGTCAGCCTCCAAGC
Organism: Pleurodeles waltl; assembly: GCF_031143425.1. Lineage (NCBI taxonomy): Eukaryota > Metazoa > Chordata > Amphibia > Caudata > Salamandridae > Pleurodeles > Pleurodeles waltl. Next base: position 823,197,789 of record NC_090436.1, read on the forward strand.
TACTAAATATGTGTTTGTTTCCAGGCTTATTCAGCAGAGCAGCACCCTTTGATTCATTCCTTCCATGTGAGTCCTGCCATGATGAGCAGGCAAAGAGCTTGTGACAGCAACATGAGGTAAAAAGGCATTGCAGCTGATGGTGGACATGGCTTGTTTTATCTGGTTAACAGCTTTTGGGGTGGCAGGCAGAGTAAGGAAACACTTATTTATCGGTAATCTTCAATAGCCCGATTCAAAGTCATCCTTTTCCCAGTCCTTATTAAATGAGGCGACCACCTCAGACAGAGCTATCACCGTGCACTGGAATCTATGATCCCAGATTTTAAGGGGCATATTTATACTCTGTTTGTGCCGGAATTGCGTCGTTTTTTTTGACGAAATTCCGACGCAAAACTAACTCCATATTTATACTTTGGCGTTAGACGCGTCTAGCGCCAAAGTCCATGGAGTTTGCGTCATTTTTTAGCGTGGACACCTACTTTGCGTTAATGATATGCAAGGTAGGCGTTCCCGTCTAAAAAATTGACTCCGAGGCATGTGCGCCGTATTTACACTCCCGGGCAAAATTCACGCCCGGGAGTGGGCGGGTCAAAAAAAATGACGTACGCCCGCTTTTGCGCCGTTTTTTAGCGCCTGGACAAGGCAGGCGTTAAGGGACCTGTGGGCTCGGAAGGAGCCCAGAGGTGCCCTCCCATGCCCCCAGGGACACCCCCTGTCACCCTTGCCCACCCCAGGAGGACACCCAAGGCTGGAGGGACCCATCCCAGGGACATTAAGGTAAGTTCCGGTAAGTATTTTTTTTTTTTTTTTTGTGGCATAGGGGGGCCTGATTTGTGCCCCCCTACATGCCACTATGCCCAATGACCATGCCCAGGGGACAGAAGTCCCCTGGGCATGGCCATTGGGCAAGGGGGCATGACTCCTGTCTTTGCTAAGACAGGAGTCATCTCTATGGGGGTTGGGAGTCGGAAAAAATGGCGCAAATCGGGTTGAGGCGAAAAATTTGCCTCAGCCTGACTTGCCCCATTTTTTGGCGCCCAAGCTCCATATCCCCCTACGCCGGCGCTGCCTGGTGTACGTCGTTTTTTTTCACGCACACCAGGCAGCGCCGGCGGCTAACGCCGGCTAACGTCATTGATTAAATACGGCGCTAATTTTTTTTACACAAAACTGCGTTAGCGCAGTTTTGCGTCAAAAAGTATAAATATGGCCCTAAGTATTTCTTCGATTTCTTTCAAATGGTTTAGAAGCACCTTCCTCTCCGCCCCCACTTCCTGTATTGTACACACTCCAAGATTAGAGATGCAACCACAGGAGGGAGCGCTGCGTATGGAATGGGATGAGGAGGGTGTTGATTCAGAGTGACGAAAATTAGCTGTTAGTAATTGTTTAATTCCCTCCTCATCTCATCCTCTTTGTCCCAGTCCTTACAAAATGAGGAATTACCAGACTTCAAGAACTTGCACTGACAATCCACTAATGCAGCAATGTACTTTATTTAATCAGACATTACATCATCGCCGATTTCAAGACAGTTAAAGCAAAATTGCATTTGTCACTATCGCGCAGTTTCAATCTATAGAGCTTCATAAATGTCTGATGAGACAAGCATGCCGCGGCCCTACATATCTCTTTTACCAATGCCCCCCAGTTCTGACAAAGAGGCTGATACCGATCTAGTTGACCTTCCTTTCAATTGTAGATGGAGGGGACTCCCCTAGAGATTTATGTGACTGTGAGATTGCTTGACAGACCCACCTACTGATACTTTGTCAGGTTTCCTTTTTTGCCTTTATTCGCTGTACATTGCAAAATGGCCGATGTGTTAGATAGCCTTAAATCCTGTATACACTCTAGATGATAGATAGACAAGGTACGCATGGCATCCAAAGAAGAAGGAATCTGAGAGGTGTCATCAAATTGCAAAACTGCAAAATGATTTACTGAGTTAAATGAAAAACAGAATTCACTTTGGGAATGGAATTAGCATCCAGCTTAAGAAGTACCCTATTAGGGAAAAACCTTAAATAAGGATAAGGAATAACTGACGCTCCCAATTCGTCTAACCTTCTTGCTGAGTTGATGGCAATTTAGAACGCTGTTTCTGCAGACAGCCGGGTCAGGTTTGCTCTTCCTAGTGGTTCATATTGCGGCTGCACCAATCCTTTTTGGATTATGGAGAGATCCCAAGATAGAGCTTAATTCAATACTGCTAGTCTCTTTAACCTAAAACTCTTCAAGAGATTAACTACTAGAGGGGAAATGGTCACCCAGTCTGGTTTTATTCTTTGGGCCTTGATTGCTGGCCATTGCGAAGATAGAATGTAGGGTGTTAAGCCTTAAAGAAAGCCCTCTTTAGGGAATTCAGCTATCTAAAAGGGATTCAGTGTTAGAGGATCTGACACCTTAGACTTACTCCACACGAATAAAACATATTTGATGTGGGCGTGCAAATGTCCTTCCCTCATTTACAGGCCATATCATTTAAAATCTGATCATTATTGTGAAATCTCTGTCATTTAGCAAGTTGCCTTTAAGCGTGTTCAAACAGCTTGCAGGCACTGAGCAAATCCATAAAGTACACATCTCTCAGAAGGAATCTGATTTGTATTTTAATGCATATTTATATGTCAAAATAATCCTTCACTTAACAGTGTTATTTTTAGGCAGTATCTACTGGTTTTTAAAGCCTCCATAGGGCATTAGAAGGAGGCAGACCTTGTAGTCATACACTAGGAATCAAAAAAAAAAAATAAAGAGATACGAGATGTATTTATATGCTTGGAAATTCTGAAGGTAAAATGTATGGAGAGAACGCATAAAGGTAAATTGCTATGTCACAGAGATTTTATGATAACGATTAGATTTTATTGATATGGGCTGGAAATGAGGGAAGGACATTTGCATGCTCATTTGTGTGGCCACACCAAATATGTTTTATTTCTGTGAAGTAGTCACTAAATGAGGTCTCTATTGGAAACGCAATTAAGTTGGCAGCCTAGTTTGACCTACAGATACGTGACTGAAGAAATTCATTCGAGTGGTATGCTGTAATGAATGCAAGTGAGCGGGCTCAATGATCACGAAATATAAAGCATTGCAGGATTATAACTACTCTAAAAATAGGAGAACGTTTAGGGATCTCTCAAATCATATGGTCCCGAGGAACGCCACCTGACCATAAAGGCAAAATCGTATATCTAAAAGATGTACACCAAGTAATGGCGAGGACATTGCATACTCTATGACAAAACCTAATAGATGAAAGTCATTTAAAAAAAACAAAATTATGTATTCCACCGATAGGGAGTGAGTTACAATAAAGGGCTACGGTGAGTTATGTCTCTTTTTGGATAGTTCAAAAGTGGGGAAGCAGAGTATACCCACAATTAAACTTCTTAATCAGTTTCTTTGATATATGTCCCTTAGAATTACACCAAATATGAAAAGATTTCTAATGTTTCTTATAGGAACCCAAGGCTGAAGAGGGGAAGACCTCTGCTGTAGGTGGAGAGAATCCCTTCAGGACAGAGACAATAGGAAAGAAACCATGGGCACTGAGGCCAGAATGGTGGCACCAGAATCACTGATGCTCACTATTTCCGAATCTTCTGATGCACCCTCAAGAGGAGATGAATCAAGGGAAAGTTATATAGAAGCCTCTTGGGCCAGGGGACTGATGGGTCATCCACAATCCAGACCTGTGGACACCAGGTTTCAATATAAAACACTAGGACCATTGCATTTTGTTGCATCACAAACAGGTCTTTCCATGGTGTCCCAAAGTGCTCACAGATCATTTTGAACTCCCAGTCACACAGATGGTACATTACAGAGGAAGGAAGATTCTGGCTGAGGCTCTCTAGCTGGAAGTTCAACCATCCTTGGATGTAAACTGCTCTTAGGGCTGGAAGGTGTTCCTGGGCCTAAGCAAAAATTTGTGCTGCTAACAAATTTAGCCCTTTGTTCTTTGTAATGCCCTGCCAATTCAGACACGATTTGGTAACATGATTTTCTGTCCTGACAACTACATTGGGGCCCTCATACTGGAGAGTGAATGCTGGCAACACCATCCAAACCACTGTTATTTCTCCCAGATTGGAGGAGCGTAATCTCCCTTCTGTAAGCCAGTGACACCTCTTCTTCTGCTCCCTCAATGTTGCTGGCCAGCCCTGATTCGGCGGTTGATTTGGAATGCCGCCTGTCCTAGGGGATATAAGGCTATTCACAGACCCCGGTTGAATAAAAGGGGAAGACGGGTCGTCAGTCTTTACCAGGAAAAGTGGAATTTTATCCCTATGAGCTTGGATGGGTGGACAGTATTGAGAAGTTAGGCTTTAAATTAAAGACCATCAAGGGTTGCACCTTTGCTGTGGCAGTATGCTATAGACCCCTGTTAGAAATGGGGTCTTTGGTTGACAGTCAGGTTACCCCCTGTTCAAGCAAGGACCCTCACTCTAGTCAGGGTAAAAGAGAATCACCCTCAGCTAACCCCTGCTTACCCCCTTGGAAGCTTGGCAGAGCAGTAGGCTTAACTTCAGAGTGCTAGGTGTAAAGTATTTGTACCAACACACACATTAACTTAATGAAAACACTACAAAATGACACAACACAGGTTTAGAAAAATAGGAAATATTTATCTAAACAAAACAATACCAAAATGAAAAAAAATCCACAATACACAAGTCAAGTTATCAATTAAAAATAAAAAATAGTCTTTAAGTAGTTTTAAATACACACTAACACTGTTAGAATGAAAATGTACCTTGGGTGCGTCAAAAATAACCCTACACAGGCAAATGTGCATCAAAAAGGGCTTGCGAGGCATCGATTCCACTCACTAGCGGGACCTTGTGTCACTTCTCCCTTCGTCGAGTCGAGGTGCATCGTTCCTTCTCTCCGCAGGAGAGCAATGCGGCGATCCGGTCAGCACTTTCGGGTCCGGGCAGGCCTTGCGTTGTTTCTACACGCCCAGCGGTTCTTGCGTCGGAAATCCAGCCGCACGATGATCCGAAACCCACGCAGCACGGGTTGTGATCTCCCAGCCTCTGTCAGCGATGCTGCACGTCATTTCTCCTGCTCCGTGCGTCGATTCTTTGCTCGCGTTTCCGGTGAGCATCGATTTTCAGCCGCGAAGCCGGCGGCGCGTCGATTTTTCAGCCGTAGATCAGAGTTGCGTGGATCTTTTTCCTGCACAGCATTCTGTGCGTGGATTTCTCACTCTTAGGCTGCCAGCTTCTCCTTACAGGGTCCCAGGAACTGGATGGGCACCACAGGGCAGAGTAGGAGTCTCTCCAGAGACTCCAGGTGCTGGCAGAGAGAAGTCTTTGCTGTCCCTGAGACTTCAAACAACAGGAGGCAAGCTCTAAATAGAGTTCTTCCCAAGATGGAAGGCACACAAAGTCCAGTGTTTGCCCTCTTACTCTGGCAGAAGCAGCAACTGCAGGATAGCTCCACAAAGCACAGTCACAGGCAGGGTAGCTCTTCTTCCTCAGCTCTTCAGCTCTTCTCCAGGCAGAGGTTCCTCTTGTTTCCAGAAGTGTTCTAAAGTCTGTGGTTTTAAGTGCCCTTCTTATACCCAATTTCTCCTTTGAAGTAGGCCTACTTCAAAGTAAAGTCTTTTTTTAATGTGAAATCCTGCCTTCCCCAGGCCAGGCCCCAGACACCCACCAGGGGGTTGGGGACTGCATTGTGTGAGGGCAGGCACAGCCCTTTCAGGTGTGAGTGACCACTCCTTCCCTCCCTGCTAGCACAGATGGCTCATCAGGATATGCAGGCTACACCCCAGCTCCCTTTGTGTCACTGTCTAGTGTGAGGTTCAACCAGCTCAACTGTCAAACTGACCCAGACAGGGAATCCACAAACAGTCAGAGTCACAGAAGTGGTATAAGCAAGAAAATGCTCACTTTCTAAAAGTGGCATTTTCAAACACACAATCTCAAAATCAACTTTACTAAAAGATGTATTTTTAAATTGTGATCTCAGAGACCCCAAACTCCACAAGTCCATACGCTCCCAAAAGGAATCTACACTTTAATCAGATTTAAAGGTAGCCCCCATGTTAACCTATGAGAGGGACAGGCCTTGCAACAGTGAAAAACAAATTTAGCAATATTTCACTGTCAGTACATATAAAACACATTACTCTATGTCCTACCTTAACCATACTCTGCACCCTGCCCTTGGGGCTACCTATGACCTACCTTAGGGGTGACTTACATGCACGAAAAGGAAAGGTTTAGGCCTGACAAGTGGATACACTTGCCAAGTCGAATTTACAGTGCACAAACAGACAATGCAGGGGCAGGTCTGAGACATGATTACAGGGCTACTTATGTGGGTGGCACAACCAGTGCTGCAGGCCCACTAGTAGCATTTGATTTACAGGCCCTGGCACCTCTAGTGCACTTTACTAGGGACTTACTAGTAAATTAAATATGCCAATCATGTATAAGCCAATTACATACATATTTTGTAAAGGAGCACTTGCACTTTAGCACTGGTTAGCAGTGGTAAAGTGCCCAGAGTAATAAAAACAGCAAAATCAGAGTCCAGCACTCATCAACAACTTGGGGAACAGAGGCAAAAAGTTAAGGGATACCACGCCAAGGGTGGAAAGTCTAACAAACCCCCAGCTCCTCAATATCACACTTTCACCCTTTTATGGAGATGCTCTCCAATTTGGCTCTGTCTCAGACGAATTTCTTTATCCTAGGGGATTTTATCTTCTGGGTGGACAGTGAATTAGAATTGGATTCTGCAGGTAGGGGACTTTGGAGTGCTCATGGGATCGCAAGACTCCAACAACAGGTTCTGGGTTCCACCCATCAAAGGGGCCATATTCTTGATCCCATTTTTTCTACAGAAGGGCTTGTTTTGGTGAATGAGGTGCTCCCTTTATGCAGGTAATATCATGCCCTAGTTTCATTTAGTTTATTTATGAAGAAGTCTTCTTTTCCGAAAAAGGACAGGAACCTGGGTCGACTGACCAGAGCTTGGTATAAGCTTAGTAAGCCCCCACAGGAGTTGGGCCTTGCTCTCACAATGTCATTTGACCGTGAGAGGTCTATTGAGGGTAATTATGATATTCTCGAGGAAGAATTTACTAAGAGGCTTGACAAATTGATCCCATTCACGCATCAGAGACCTAGGTCTCACCCCTGTGCTCCCTGTTATAATGATGTTTTGAGAGCTTCCAAGTTATCCTGTAGGTAGTTAGAAAGAAAATGGTGATGGTCCTACACAGAGGGGTACAAATAAGAACTGAAGATGGTTCTGAATAATTATAAAAAGGAGATTAGAAGAGCTAGAGCTGAAATTTACACCAGCTCCATTCTAGCAGCCTCACGCAGTGCAAAAAAAGCCCTTGAGATTTTTCATGATCTATCTAACCCTCACTGCTTGAAGCCAGAAACTTCTCAGTCACAGAAATAATGTGACGAATTGGCAGTATTTTTTAAAAACAAGAATAAAAAATTAACAATGACATTAATAGTTCTACACAAAGGGTTTGCCTTTTTGTAGTGAAGGTACCCTTGAGGTAGACTTCCTCCATGATGGTATGATCACAATAGAGACAGAACTCGACTTAAAAAGGAAAACCAACTGTAGGATTGTTGGCTTTGAGCCGAAATCAGAAGAATCTTTCCTCAACATTGCATTGTCCTCCATGCCTGGCTCACCACTAAATCCCCCTTCAAGTGTCTCTTGCCTCCTCTAAGGCTTCTTCATAATCAATCCTTGAGTCTGTGACAGGTACCATGCAAGTGGAAGAAGGCCATAGTTACGCCTCGTTTAAAGAAATCCTCAACTGACCCAGCAGTGTTAGGTAACTATAGGCCCATTTCCCTTCTTCCTTTTCCTGTGAAGATAGTGAAATGTTATGTTAATAGGACCATCTCCCAATATCTGGAACAACATTCACTACTTAAGGAAGAACAATTTGGGTTCAGGCCTGGCCATTGCATGGAGACAGCCCTTCTGAGTGTGATGGACGAGCTGCTCCGTCTGGTTGATATTGACTGGTCCGTGGTATAATTCTCCTGGATCTATCAGCACCTTTTGACACAGTAAACCACAACATCCTTCCTGTTAGATTAAGGTCATTAGGTGTGGGTGGTACTATGTTAAACTGGATAGGATCATACTTGCAGGACCGTTGCCAGGCAGTGGCTTTGCCACCTTCTCATTACAACTTCAGACCCACCTAACATGGAGTACCTCAAGGCTCTGCGCTTGGTCCTGCTTTATTTAATATTTATATGCAGCCTCTGATTTCCTTGGCAAAGCACGCAATATCTCAGTTATTAACTAAGTGAACAAAACACAGCTGATTTTATCCTATAGCGAAAATCAGCAGGACACAATATCTTCCTTCCAGGTATGCATTACTGATATTGTAAATTGGTACTGATATTGTAAATTGGATGAATGTGAACTCTCTTAAATTAAATAGAGACAAAATGGGGTTTCTTTATTGCTCAGTCAATAAGATTCAGCTGCCACTCCCTCCAAAGCTTTAGCCCCTTCCAGTTGAAGTGGAGATGTACCCCTTAGAAGAGGTACAGAATCTGGGGATCACTTTTGATACCTACCTTTCTCGTAAGAACATGTAAATAAAGTGGCAGGTTACTTTGCCTTACTCTGCAGCATCAGGAAACTTTTTCCAGTACTGCCACTACACACCAATTCTTTAATTACACGGGGCTGGGTACACAGCCGGCTCGACTGCTGGAATGGCATCCTTCTTGGAGTTCCCAATTTTTTAATGAAGAGACTTCAAAGAGTGCAGACAGCTGCTGCTAAACTAACGCTGAATCTGCGTAGAAGATCCTCTGCCTCTCATGCTCTTTGGGAACTTCACTGGCTTCCGGTGGAACAGAGGATTCAGATCAAGTCCCTGTGCATTGTGTTTGAAGCTTTATAAGGGACGGGCCACTTGTTGTGGCAGCGCAGACTAAAACAGTATGTTCTTAAGAGACATCTGCGTTCTACCATGGACAATTTTGTTTAAGTACCCAGGATCTACAAGACTTGACAAGGAGGTTGAGCCTTCTCTATTGCCGACCCTTGATTATGGAACCAGCTTCCAGCTACCTTGAGGCTGCACACAAATTTGCTTAAATTTCGAAAATCCTTGAAAACATGTTTTTTTTCCAATATACTGAAATTGGGTGCTTTATTGATATGCTTCCCATACTGAAATGGCTTTGCCCTAGTGCCAGGATACCAGAATTGGTCACAGTGCGTTCTACAAATGCTATATAATAATAATAATAATAATAGCACTTCTGGCATCCATGGTCAACAGTCTTGAGGGAGGAAGATGGAGTTGTACCTCTTTCTTCAAATTGTGTTCCGGTGAAGCGATCAAGCCAATGTGTGTTGAATTTGAGAGGACACTGGGATGAGGTGATTGAATGCCTGAGAGCTTGATGATCAATGTTGAAGGGTCAAACCAATGTACCAGTGTTTTATATATAAGCATGCCCAAGAGACTATCACTGTAGTTGCTGCCATTAGCTCCTGCATCTCCAACCAACACCTGCCCATCATCCATGTTACCCGAGCAAAAGGGATAGACTGTTCTGGGTTGCAAATAATCTGCTCTGGGGTAGAAAGTCACAATCCAAGTTGGTTTTGAACAAGGCCCCTGTAACAATTTTGATTTGAGCAGGTTGCAGATGAAACTTCTCAAAGTTGATGATGAAATCTAAATGTTGAAGTACTCCAGTCACATCTCGACATTCTTCTGAGACCTAGGGAGAGAAGAAGCAGATAACAACCAGTCATCAAGATATGGGAATACTGTAACTCTATTCATCTGTAGGAATGTTCAACAGTTACTAACACCTTTGTGAAGACTGTAGGTGATGGTGCCAATCCGAAAGGGAGAGCTTGAAATTGTAAGTGCCGGTACCATGCTGCAAGCCATTGAAACCTTTGACACAATGTGGATAGGCACATGGAACTAGGCATCCTGCAAGGCCAGAGTTACTGGGAAATTGCCCTTCTTCACTAAAGGAACAATTGCCTGCTGTGATCCCATCCGAATTGTCTCCACCAAGGCATATTTGTCTAGGACTTTGAGGTCTACTACTGGGCGGTATCTTCCATCTGCTTTCAGAACCTGAAACAAAGTAGATTAAAATCTGCATCCTTATCGATCCTCTGACACTGGAATCACTGCCCTTTTTAGGTTCTGGTGAAAAATGCTCTATCCGTGGTGTAATCTCTCTGTGGGCTTTTAACCACACCCATGTCACACCCATCAATTTGATTGGTTAGTGGTCTTACCTTTTAAAACTCGCTTGATTTAACTAGTGAAAGGCATGCCTACCTCATGCCTTTTCTGGTGTTTAGCCTGCTTCGAGTGCACCGGTCAACTATTGAAAACATACGAGACTCCATGTTTTCGGTATGGTTTCTGGACTACTTTTTCTCTTTATTTCGTAGGCAGCATGATCTCGCTGGGCACTAGTCAAGCACTTTGCATGACATCGACCCTGTTACATGGATATGTGCACCTTTGCCAGTTACATGGATAATTGCACTTTTGCAGGTTACATGTATAATTGCACTTTTGCCGATACGTTTCATTGCAAGCAAACTTCTGTCTCCTTTTGTGGGTCTTCTTTTTGTTCATGGCGGCCGTTGGCTCTCTTATGTTTTACCTTTCATTTTCACTTTATTTGGCGAGAAAAGTCTGGTTAGTTATTTAAAACTGTTTTACTTTTCATTTTCAGTTTATGTGGCAAGAAAAGTCCAGTTAGGAGTTTACAACGCATTTAGCTTTAAATCAAGCAAACGTGAGACCCATTGCATTGCAAATGCTCGTTTCCAGTTGATGCTACCCCCAGTGGCATCAATTGTTTTTTAACTCATCTTCTCTAATGCAGCAGATAGGAACGGTTCGTTGGAGGAGTTTGAAAAAAGGAAATTTGATAATCTTCCCTGACAATGCTGAGGACCAAAGCATCTGAGACATACTTTACCCATTGAACGACAAATATTCTCAGCTTGTGTTGTCCTATTATGAAGCAAAACTATTTTAAATATGGGAAGGTCTGCATCATGTTTTCTGCAAAGTATCTAGCGTTAAGCAAAGCTGTTCAAAATTGTCGCAGTTAAGGAGAAATTTGTGTTTGCTTCAAAATACATTTAACTTTTTAGAACGTGCCAAATTCTGTGACGATATTAAAAAAATATTAATTATATTTTATATATGCAGCTAAGCAAATTTGTAGTGATAATATATGTGCAATATATGTGTGCTAAACCACAAAAATAGTATTCATTCTTCTGAATTTGGCTTGAGGAGTTAATTTATTAACAATATTAACTTGGATTGCTTGTTCTAGATCTTTGAGTTAAAACGTGTTGGTATTTAATTATTACCTTAATCCTTAAGTGGAGGTACTGAACACATAGTATTCGGGACTGAACTGATAATAATGCCTACTAATATTTTATGGGCCCATAAATAGATATTAAATCACAAAAGAAAGATATGCATTTCTTTTTCATACCTTACTTGACTTCAATTTAATGTCTCTCTTGTATCTGCCTAATCTATTTCTTTCCAGTCCTGATCAAAATTCTATACTTTTCTTTCATCTGTTGGGGCTTCATGAACAAAGTCATTTTGCAGTTGCAAAGTCTGTGATTTGCAAAATTATAGGCTTTTTATCATGTACTGAACTAAACTGTTTTTTGCTAATAGAAAGTTCGTACATCAGGCCCTTGGTCTCCTTCTCCATTTTTTACACTTCCTTCTATTATTCTTGGTTAACCTTTTGGCAGTGGGCTCCTTCGTAGTTGGCTATAAGACAGTTTTACTCCCAGAAATGAATACCTTGAAGATTGCATACCAATATTTTTAAAACAGAGGCAATGCCTTCTAAATATTGCATTAGCAGTTTTTCTTTTTTTCATCCATTGTTTTCATTTGCTTTATTTCGCATTATCTATTATGTTGGCTATTTCTTTTTTCCTGGCTTTGAGGGCAGGCCCAGTAGTCTGCTTCGCCTACGAAAGCACCACCCAACCGGGTTCCACACCTCTTCAAAATGGCACCAGCAGCGTGGATGAACTAGGACTGCTCGACTGCCTGACCCTGCTTGGTCCTGTGTCACGCTGTTGCCCATTTTAATTGCTGTTTACAGCTCAGCTCTCTAGCTACGGGTTGGAAGGACTTTTCGCACTCCGTTGTTTATTTAATTCTATTTTATTTCTGTACTGTTTCATTTCCTTTCAATGAGTCCACGCGAGATTGCCACTTCAAGATTGCCACTTCTCGCTTTTCTTTTACATCATTATTTGTTATATTTGCTTTACTTGGCAGTATCTTTTGTCTGATTTCTGCCTGACTCTTTGTTTGAGTTAGACCATTGGTGGATAAATTCCCCCCCCCCCCCCCCCCCCCCCCCCCCCCCCGAAGCGACAACTGGCCTGCTTAAAGGTCTCTTCAAAATGGAACTGGCTGCTCAGGGGTGCTAGAAGTGTTCAGTTCAACCGCCAGGACCTGCTTCCTCCTCTGTCACTGTGCTGCCCATTTTCATTTCCTTACACACCTCAGCCCGCCGGGCTAGGGGTTGACTGGCCCCTTCAGATCCTGTTGCCTTTTTTTAATTCTATTTTATTTCTGTACCTTTTAATTTCCTTGTGTTGCCTCCACCCGAGGGTGCCTTGCATTACTTTCTTCTATTTTGTTCATTATTTTAATTTACTTTATTTGGCAGTACATTTTTTGGCCGCTTCTTTTGCCTGATCTCTTCCTGGCTCTAAGGGTGGGACCGTTAGTCAGTGCCTCCTCCAGAAGCCCCACCTTTACTACTTCCAGGTCTCTACAAAGTGGCACCTGCAGTGTGGCCGCGCCACTGGCTTATCAAAGGCATACTAAAGGCAAGCCTGTCTGCACTCATCGCACCAGCCAGCTCCTGACACCAGAACACACTGTATTTAGGGGTTCCCATCAGGAGGTAAGGCGCTCATATCCTGCTGATATTCTTCATAGCTAAATACTGCTGGCTAAGTCCCACCCCTGCTGTGACGCCTTTTCACAGACAGCAGAGGGTCGTGTCATCTGCCTGTACTGTCACTTCACTTACCACCTTTCACCCACCTTCTCCGAGATAATTCTCGCCCCTAAGGGTTTCCTTTTTCCACATGGCTCCTTCACAGACAGCTATCAATACTATCCTTCAGGTTACAAATAGCATAACTAACTCACATTTGGAATGGCTGTACAATGATACCCAATCATTCGCCTCGCATCAGAATGAATTTTAGGATTTAATTGGTTCCCCTGATGTGCTTTTTTTTATCTGAAACCTGGCTTAACCTAATCTGTCACCCAGACTTCACAGCGGTGGCCCCACTTAGGTGCAAGACAAGAATACAAGACAAACAGCACAAAATTGGTGATGAGATCACCATGTTCCTTGACTCTTACATCTTCTTCATATAACCTGCTGACTCTTGTTATTGGTTTGAATTTTTGATTTTAAAATTAAACACTGATAATTAACAGGCTCTTGGTGGTGCCCAGGTATGTCTCCTCCTGGACTCCAGGACTGATTGTCCCTTATGTTCTGACATTACAAATGTTGTTTTGATTCTATGTGATTTTCATTTTCCCCTAAAAAACATTAGCAACACTGATTCATGTAACCTTCTGGACGACCTAAAAAGTATGGGTCTAATCCAGCTTGTTATTGGACCAACACATCTAGGAGGACATATGTTCGACCTCATTCTTTTTAACTCTTGTAACTTCAGAATAGCCACCCCGCCCATGTCTGGGACACAGCACAACCTCATAACATTTGATATTCGCAAACTACACCACCACAGACACCCACTACACCTCATTCTCTTGATAAAATTAGGCCTTGGAAACAGACCACCACGGAAATCTTGGGAAAGGGGCTGGTCAGCCCCCCACTTCCTGAATACAACCAGTGATGTCTCACTGCCAGCTAAAACTACAATGGCTGGTACACAAATGCACTGAAGGTTATTATCCCCAATCAAATCTTGCTCCTCTGTTCGTAGAATCCCCGCTGCAGATTGGTAGATGGATGACCTAAGAGAGATAAAGCACCACTGCAAACACCTAGTGCAGGTCTGGAGACGTTCCCTTACAGAGTAAGACAGGAGCTCTTACAAAGCACTCTATAAAACTATCACAGAAACATTCCCCAATCTACAAGTGACTTCCTCATCTCTGTGTTCAATAAATCTCTAACTCATAGCAAGATATCTGTGCTATTACCAGGGTTTTTTTACAATTGATGGCAAATGCCCTATCAATTCGCCCTTCTGATCTGTGCTCTGCTTTATAAGATTTCTTATAAAAAAAAAAACATCCTATATCCTCATTTTGATCCTCAGGCCTCCATGAAATCCCTCTCCTTCATCAACCACTCTTACTCGGCAGCAAATGAGGCCTCGATCTCTAACCAAGTAAAGTTGTCTTCAAAGCTGTGTACTCCATTTAGTCAAGATTGATAGATGATTTCTGTCCCCACTATGTTTTCTCGATGTGTCCTTGTGAGACTGGCCTAGTTCTTATCAGTCTCTACATTATGCAGTGCTTAATTTGTAAAAGAAATAGTGTGGGTGCCTGCAATCTCCCTTTGATGCAGTTTTTCTGTCTTTCTTCCTGTTTTCCAGATTAGTGTATTTCCCCCTCTCTGGCACTGAGGAATTATCTGATGCTGGAAAATAAATTCTGGTCCCCAAAAACTAAGTACCACTGCCTCCTACCTGCAACTACTGGCTCAAATTAAGCACTGACAATATGTCCCTTGCCTCTGCAACTATTTCAATAGATTGAAGACATGTCAAAGTAGTGCCCCATACTCAAGAAAGTTTAGACTGATTTCATTGTGGCCTTTCCCAGCCAAAGCTCTGGAAAAAGCTTTTGAGTGGGCAGATCTCCACCTTTTTGGAAACCAGTCACCTGCTAGATTTCTCTAAGTCACCTTTTAGGGCTACTCATAGCACTTGAAATAGCACATTTATCAGCCACTGATGACAAATGACACATTGTAGATCAGGGAACTTCTGCATCCTTGATCCTTCTCGCCCTGTTGGCACCATTTCATATGATCTTGCATTCCACCTTGCTCAAGTGCCTTCACGATCTTGGTATTTGTATTGATACTTTCAGGAGAATCGAATCATTCCTCGAAAAATGACTGCAATCCCATTTGCTGTCAACTTTCCAATCAGACACTTCCTAGATAGTTTGAGGGCAGCCTCAGGTCCTCTCTTAGCCTCAGTCTATTCTATGGATACATGGTCCCTTTTACGAAAATCACCAGATCCTTAGGATTTGGGCCCATATTTATACTTTTTTAGCGCAGCATTTGCGTAATTTTCTGACGCAAAAGCGGCACAAACTTACAAAATACAAATTGTATTTTGTACATTTGTGACGCTTTTGCGTCAAAAAGTGTCGCAAATGCGGCGCTAAAAAAGTATAAATATGGGCCTTGGTATTTTATTGTACATGGATGACACCTAACTCATTATTTCAATTATTAGATAACATCCTTACAATTCAGTCCAACTTTAACGCTTGCATGTTGCAGATTAGTAACTGGATGAAAAAGAACTGTCTTAAGCTAATTGGCAACAAAAAAATAAGTAATTTTGTTTTGCAAATTTACCACATATTGGTCATAAGTCTGGTGACACAAAACGCTGTGTCCTACCCCCCATCTACAAACACCTTACTATATCACACCAAGTCACTGTAGTGTCTGCATCATGTTCTGTTATTCTCAAAATGTTCTGTAAGATATTTCCTTGGCTGCCCATCCAGAAATGATTATCAATAATTCAAGCCATTGTTTCCAGCTGACTGGACTGCAGTAATGCATTCTATGTGGGTATCCCAGAATACCTAATGAAAAGACTGCATGTGGTGTAAAAAGTTGAGGCTCCCTTATACTGAACCACTGTTCTGCTTTGCTTCAAACTAAGAGGAAAACAATGCCAAGGAATGCAGCAATCCTAGTTTGAGTAATTAATTTATTAAGGCACTTCCCAGATATCAAAATAAAGCACATGAAAATATGAACATGAGCATTTAATATGAATGTAGTAAAACATGTGTAAATGCTAAAATACTCACAGCAGTTAAACAATGTCCGGCATAAAAAGTACAATGCATCAACAATCATTATGTATGAAGTGATGCAGTGAATATATGTATATATTATATATATATATATATATATATATATATAGGCACAGTGAAGCTAGATAATTAAGAATAAAAATTCATCACCATGGGGATCGAATCCAAAAACATAATTCTGGTGCCAACGTCAAGCTATGGAACCCTGGACAGCTGAGACTGGAAAAACCTTTCCCAATGGGATTTTGTTCTGGGCAGTGCATCCACCCCCAAAATGAGTTCCTTCTGCCTCAGTGCCAAGCTTCCCCACCTTATATACCTTACCCAAACCCAAGAGGAAGGTTCTGGCAACCTCTCCCTCCCTTCGTGTAAGTCATGAAATTCAAGCGCTGGCTGTACTCAGTCTGCGTCGAAAACATGCAAAGGAGCAGTCCCTGCCCTGATGCACATTCCAGAGGCAGAGGAGCAGTACTTTTCCTTGATGAAAACATTGAAACCATTCCCAGGCTGAGACTCTCTTATCATGTCTACTGTCCACATCTCCCATGTTATGCTCCTGCACGGTGCAACCTGGTGCTGGTGAGAAGAAGCAACAACACGTTCAGTGTAGAAAAAAAGCTTTGTGGAAAAATACCTGCACCACTGATGTGACGGCATCTGAAGCTAAGTTAAGCACAAAATGGAGTTAGTAGTCAAGATGGAGTCAGTGGTTAAATACAGATAGCATTACACTCCACCGTTTGACCAGTGACTCTCATAACATACTGGTCTAAAAGTAACCCTTTTCGGTCTACACAGTTCAAGCAGGTTAGGTATACATTGTTGTTGGAAATGGCCTTTCTGCAGGGTCATCCCCAAACTTTTTGCTTTCCTTCTTCTCTTTTTCTGACCTAATTTGTGCTGGCTTCAGGACTCTGCACAGTTTACTACTGCTAATCAGTGCTAACGTGCATATGCCCTCTCCCTAAAACATGGTTACATTGGCTCATATGCAATTGGCATATTTAACTTACTCGTAAGTCCCTAGCAAAGTGCACTGCATGTGCCCAGGGCCTGTAAATTAAATACTAATAGTGGGCCTGCAGCACTGGTTGTGCCACCCACATAAGTAGCCCCTAACCATGTCTCAAGCCTGCCACTGCAAGGCCTGTGTGTGCAGTTTGACTGCCACTTCGACTTGCCATTTAAAAGTAATTGCCAAGCCTCAAACTCCCCTTTTTCTACATATAAGCTACCCTTAAGGTAGGCCCTAGGTAGTCCATAAGGCAGGGTGCTATGTAGGTAAAAGGCAGGACATGAACAGGTGTGTTCTATATGTCCTGGTAGTGTAAAACTCCTAAATTCATTTTACACTGCTGTGAGGCCTGCTCCTTTCACAGGATAGCATTAGGGCTACCCTCATATACTGTTTGAGTGCTAGATTCTGATCTGAAAGGAGTAGCCAGGTCATATTTAGTATGGCCAGAATGGCATTAGAACATCCTGCTTAATGGTGAAGTTGAATTTAATATTACTATTCTAGAAATTCCACTTTTAGAAAGTGAGCATTTCTCTACACTTAAATCCTTCTGTGCCTTCCAATCCATGTCTGGCTGGATTAGCTGACAGCTCCCTTGTGCATTTCACTCAGACAACCCCAAACACAGGATGCTCAGTCACACCCGCACACATCTGCATACTGAATGGGTCTTCCTGGGCTATGAGGGTGGAGAGCCTGACACTTACATGTCAAAGGGCAGTGGCCTGCCCACACAATGGACTGCCAAACCCCCTACTGGGACCCTGGCAGACAGTATGGAACTGAAAGGGGACCTTGTGCACTTCTAAGCCACTCTTTGAAGTCTCCCCCCCTTCAAAGGAACATTTGGGTATTTAAACAGGGCCTCTGACCCTACCAACTCAGACACTTCTTCAGACACTTCTGCAGACTCTTCAAGATACTCCTTGGGACAGACACTCTGCCCCAGAACCTGCACCTGCCAAGTGGAACTGCCTGGCTGCCCAACGGACTCACCTGGATTGCTTTTCTGACAAGGACTGCTGCCTTGTTGTTGCCCTGCTGCCTTGCTGCCCTCTGGCTCTGCTGAGAAGTGCTCTCCAAGGGCTTGGATTGAGCTTGCCTCCTGTTTCCTGAAGTTTCAGGACCAAAAAGACTTCATCTCTGCAAAGACCTCCTTGTGTGGCAAAAAATCGATGCTCAGCCTGCCGGAATCGACACACAGCCTGCACCGCGGTGAGAAAACCACAGCACGCCGAACCGCAACGACGCAGACTGGCTCCCGAGTGGAAATCGATGCAGTGCCAGAGTTGTGACCGGAACTTGGACACACGGTCCACTGAATCGAAGCATTGCCGAGCCGGAACGACGCAGCCTGACTTCCTGCTAGGAGGAATCGACGCAGCGTCTGCTGAGCAACAGCAATTTCCCCTCATCACCCACCGGATTGACGCAGCACCTGTGACTTCGTTCTACAGGCCCAAGATTTCTCCGCATCATCCCCGGGGCGTCCAAATACCCCGCAACCAGAAGAGGATCCAAGTCTGTGTGCCGGAAATCGACGCAAGGCCCTTTCTGCGTGGAAAATATCGACGCATCATCTGTGTGTGCCCGAGAAACCGACGCACACCTTCCAGTTTTCCATGCATCTCCTCCCCTTTGGTCCCTTGCGGGTAATTTAGACGCACACCAGGTACTTTGTGCTTGCAAGAGACACTTATTGATTTTAAGAACTTAAGACTCTTTTTATCATTTTGGAAAGTGATGTTTCAATGTGTACCTGCATTTAATCAGATAAATATTCTATATTTTTCTAAACCTGTGTGGTGTATTTTTGTGGTGTTTATACTGTGTTATTGCATGATTTATTGCACAAATACTTTACACATTGCCTTCTAATTTAAGCCTGACTGGCTCAGTGCCAAGCTACAAGAGGGTGGACCCAGGATAATTTGGATTGTTTGTGACTTACCCTGACTTAAGTGAGGGTCCTTGCTTGGACAGGGGGTAACCTGACTTCCAACCAAAGACCCCGTTTCTAACAATTGTATACAGCAACATAGCATTATTATAATACAAAATACTATGGGCCTCATTACAACCCTGGCGGTCTTTGACCGCCAGGGCTGTTCTGGAGGTTGCACCGCCAACAGGCTGGCGGTGCAAACTCGCACATTATGACCGCGGCGGAAGCGCCATTGTGTCACCACCGGGGCCAGCGGTTTTCCGCCACGTTGGTCCCGGCGGATTCAATCCTCCAGGGCAGCACTGCTTGCAGTGCTGCCGAGGGGATACGAGTCCCCCTCCCGCCAGCCTTTTCATGGTGGTAGGAACCGCCATGAATAGGCTCACGGAAAGGGGAGTCACGGGGCCCCGTGGCACAGCCCCATGAAGCATTTCACTGTCTGCAACTGCACCCGTCGCACCGCCGCAACACCGCCGGCTCCATTTGGAGCCGGCTCCCATGTTGCGGCCGTCATCCCCACTGGGCCGGTGGGCGGAAACCCGGTTTCCGCCTGCCAGCCCAGCGGGGATTTCGAAATGGCCACTGCGGGAGTGCGGCCACATTGGCAGCCACGCAGCGGTTACAACTTGGTGGGCGGCGGTTGCCGCCCGCCAAAGTTGTAATGAGGGCCTATGAGTAGTCCACCTAGAATAGTGGGTGATTGCCCAAAATCAGGCAACCAGCTAAATAATCAGTCCCACCACCCTTTCTCTACATCTTGTTTTACTCCCTTCACCAATTCTTTTAAAGCATTAATGTGGGACTAAATAGAGGTGAAGTGGTCTGAAAAATTAAAACAACATATGTCCTCAAATTCGGAGCAGCCATGATCATGCTTCAAGAGCAAGTAGTCAATGGCTGCCGTGTTTTGCAATGCAGCTTTTCTAGTTCCTTATATAGCTAACAATAATTCAGACAAAGCAGTGGAAGTATAATTGATTCTCTTGACCATTAAACATGCTAACTTGTTAATAACTCAAGAATTATAAACAGCTAATCCTGGAACTCCTACTAAAGAAATACTAAAGCTTACATACTCTGATTCAGATAATAACTGAATTTCAGAGTTACAGTCTTCAGTTAATTGAATTGCTTCTCTTGTGAGTCACTGATGTGACACAGAGTGAAATGGAAACCTAACCACGTAAAAGCGCACGGTCCTCCGGTTACATTGGCAGGAATGTACGTATAGGTGGTATTTCCACAGGAGAACAACCACTCCACTGGTAGTTTAACGTGCTTGATGTGACTAGCAGCAGTCACAATATGTTGGCAAGACATGCTGTTGTTCACATTTTTACACATTTTATCATTTCTTTGCTGACACAATACCCGTTGTTCCCACGTGATCTCTTGAGGAGACCCTGTTGTTGCTTCAAGACGCATTTGAGCAAATTTTCTGATTTTGTAAGTGTCACAAGTTAAGTTGTAGCAAACATCACTTGTTGTAAGTAATCACATGGGTTATGTTATCCCAATTTTCATCTGTTACCTCTTGGCAAAACCTACAATACTCATAGGGAGTAAAGTGAGTTAATACATCACTTTCTTCCACTGTTTCATCTTTGTTGGAGGCATTAAAGATTTGCAGCAAAACGCTGGCAGGAGTCGGTGTGATGACCAAACAGGTTGAAATAACACCAACAGTACTTTTCATATTCGTCATGCAGAAATCTGATCTGTTAAGCACGTTTCGTGCCAGATGGCTCCAGAAGTTCCCATTTAAATGCACCACGTATAACAGCTAGCAGAAAGACACATCGTAGTATGAATTGTAAAAGGGACAAGTATGATCATTCTCGCAAATAACATTTATCAGCTGGGACATGTTCCCACTTTTCTTGTCCTGATTTCATGACTAGTAATATATTATCCTTGCCCTTTGCTATAACTTCTGCTGGTTCAGGAGGATGATTTAGGGATTCTACTCACACCTTAGCACCAGGATTTTTGTCAGTTGAGCCAAAACCCTCCTCCCCACACACTGTAAGAAATGCTGGGGTAGTCCCCTTTTTAACTATTCCTCCATACACTGGAATAATGATTATCTGAGCAATTCTGTCTCCTGTTTGTATTATCAAATCAGCATCTTCACTGTTTAATAATAGGATAACCTTAAGTTCTCTTTGGTAGTCTGCATCGATCACTCCCCCCAGGACCTGAATACCTTTAAGTGCCAACCCAGATCTAGGAGCAATCCACCCGAAGTGTTCTGGGGTAATCTGTATTCCAACACCTGTTTCAAGAAGTGCCATGCCTCTTGGTTTCAATCTGCACATATTCAAAGCAGGTAAATCAAGACCTGCAGATTCTGGTGTGGCTTAGTAAGGAGCTAAGGCTCCTGGTTTTATTTCCCAATACATGATGTATTTTTTGCCACATGGGGTTGTATCTGTAACACTGAGGTCAACATTCGCATTAAGGGGATCTCTGCATTTGTCAAAGGTCTGTTATTCAAAATTTGGAGGGCTTCATTTAAATGTTCTCTCCAGTTTCTCAAAGTTCTATCAGTTAATTCTCGTAATTGAGCTTTCAGTAAGCTGTTCATTCTCTCAATCAGTCCTGCAGCTTTTTCGTAATGTGAAATATGATAAATCCACTCAATATTGTGTTGTGAACAATAATCTTGCACCAATTTACTTTTAAAATGTGACAAGTTGTCCACTACTGTGTAGGCGTATTGACACCCGTGATTATTTGGTAGTGGCCCAATGTAATCAATCTGCCATATCTGCCCCGACAAATTCCCTATTTCCAACTGACCTCTGACAGTCTGCGGGGAAGATCTCTGTTGTGAGTGTTGACAAATAGGACATTGAAGAATTACAGTTTTGATCAAATCTAGGGGAATGTGTATCCCTCTAATCTCTGCCCACCTGTTAGTGGTCTTCTCTCCCAGGTGTCCACATTTTTGGTGCATCCACTTAGCCATCCCCACCAAGTCAGAATCCTGTGTCGCCACTTCTGCCTCTGAGATTTTTACTTTATCGTCTGCAAGGGAATTAAACCAGTGTTCTAGTGAATCGGTGGGACAGTGGGCATCTACATGATACACGGTAATGGTTCTTTGCTCTAGCATTTCCCACATTTCTTGCCACAATTCTTAGCCCCCCCCCACTCCTTGGCATGTATTTGCCAGTTATGTGCATGCCATTTGGGAAGCCAGGCGGCTAACCCATTGATGGTAGACCAAGAGTCAGTATAAATGTGACAGGTCCTAGGCAATTTTTGTTTCAGTGCCTGGTATACAGCATATAATTCTGCTTATTGACTATTCTTCTCTTCTCCTCTAGTGGAAAGCAACTTCACGGTGACTGGGTTATATGACACTGCCTTCCAATGTCTTTTTGACCCCACATACATGGCTGAACCATCGGTTAACCATACATGATGCCTAGTCTCAGGGGACAAGGGTTCAAATGGCTCACCCCCCTAATTGGTCATTCTTTTATCTCTGGTACCTCCTGCACCCTCTCATCATCCTGCACGGGGGCTCAGACCACCTATTCATGCAGGGCTGATGCCTCTGCTGGTCCCACTCAGGACCTGTCTTGTATGTACCACTTGCAGCTGATTATACTGGCTTCTTGTGCTTGTCCTATCTGGTAAGGTTTAGGTGAACTCATCACCCACTGCAGTATTGGAATCTCAGGTCTCAGAATCACATTATGACCTAGGGTAGGCGATTTTCGCAGTTTGCACCATGCAAAATGCTTTCTACATCTGGCCCCAAGTCCCTGATTTTACTAGCTTGCTGGAAATTTTGCATTTTGAGAGGGTCCTTGTGTCTTATCTTGTGTCTTATCTGGATTTATCATCCACCCTTTGCACCGCAAGAGTTCCACAATCTTGTCCAACTGAGTCTGCACCTGTTCTTGTGTCTTTTCCTGAATCATCACATCATCAATATAATGATACAATTGCACCCCACGAATGACAGATATTTAATCCAGGTGTTCTGCCACCAGCCAGTGACAGATGGTTGGGCTATGTACATACCCTTTGGAGGGCCGTAACATCTTCATTTGTCTGCTTCTGTTGGGGAAGCCCAATTGCTCCTGACTCTCTGGGGTCAATGGTATGGAAAACAAACATTAGCAATATCAATAGTTGCATACCAGCTCCCTTTATGTTTTTGTATCCTTTCAATCAAAGTGATGGTGTTGGGGACTGCAGCAGTCAACGGGGATGTACGTTTGTTCAATTTGCGGTAATCGATCGTCATTTTATAGCGTACATCTGCTCGACGCACAGGCCACAAAGGATTGTTCCATTCAGTGGTGACTGGAGCCAACACACCTGCCTCTATCAACTCCTGTATAGTCTCACTTATCTCCTCATGCCCTCCTGGATTTCGGTATTGTTTCAAATGAACCATCTTGGTTGCTTGGGGCACCTTCACTGGGGGTATCTTTAGACAACCCACCCTCATAGCTGCCACTGAAGTGTATTGCTTTGTTTCAAATTGATAACAACCATCATCCAAGTATAGAGTCATCCCCTTCAAAATGTCAATTTCCAGTATATACTCTAGGAGGGGCACTATCAAAACAGTGTATTATCTTGTAGGCATTCTCCCTATTTTCATTTAAACAGTAGTCTGCACTGTGTGGTTTGCTTTCCACCCAACCCTATGATAGTGTAGTGCTGACCTGTAAACTGTTTCAGATTTCCATAAATTAAAGAGGCCTCTGCTCCAGTGTCCACCAAGGCCCACACCTTTTAAACATTTCTGTTTCCAATGAATTTCTAAATCAACATGAGGTCTGTTATCTTTACTAGCCCATCCCTGTACCGGAGATTGGCCTGTTTCCTAAACTGATTTAAAACTGTCAACTTTTGCCCATGTCAGGTCTTGAGGTATATATTCTCATATCTACGAGGAGATTCCTCTCCATCCCTGTTTTCAGCAGTTAACCAATCAGGGCCTAATCTTCCTCCTCCTCCTTCCCCCTTGAGGAAATATGTTTATCACTCTCATTTCCTTCCTCCGGCACCTGTAATTTGCCCTGATTCACTTGTTGTTGTCCTGCTTATGCACTTTTTTGCTGCCCTTCTTTCTGTACAGTCCTCGCTTACTATGCACCTCCCACAGACTCTTTCCCATCTATCTGCTCTTTGTTGACACCATCCTTTAACAACGCCATAAACATATATCCCCTAGAAACTCTGTTATTGTCTTTGTGACCTTCAGACCTTGAGGCTCTCTCAGGTTTCGTCCAGTCTCCAAGCTCCCCTAATTCACAGACTGCCTCCAGCACATCTTTTAATGCCTGCCCTGTCTGATTAATTAGGAGAGTCATTATATCCTGCTTGTAAGCTGGGAGAGCTAACTGAATGATTTTGTTTCATACTGAAACTGTCAGTGGAGCATCTAACAAATTGTGAGCCTCATCCAAGAGAATAGCAATTTTCATACTTTCTTCTTTAAATCTTTTCATAGCTTCTCTCAACATGTACCAGGGCTTATCATTTTGCAGCCAGTCTGATTCAGTACGATATTTCTGACTACACCCCACAACTGCCAATTGCAACATGTTAATCGCTCCTTGATTCCCATAGCCTCTAAAATTATTTTGTATTGTGGGGTCAGTGCTAAGAGTACAAAACTTCCTTGCATCTCCCTCATCCAGTGCCACCCCAGAAGCTCTTGTGTCAAACAACTGCACCATCAACATAAGCAATGCTTCTCCAGGTTTTTGGTAAAACCTATCCATAATCTTGTTTATCTCCTGCTGAGAATAATCTTCTAAGGAGTGCATCTCAACCCCCCCCCCCCAACTGGGTTTTGTGGAGTACCCTGGATTTTCCATCTAAATATAGTCTGTGCACGAACCACTTTCTATTCATCTGGCTCATTCTGGCCCCCACCTTTTTTAACTGACTCATCACTGGAATCAGAAAAATCGGTGGAATCCTAAATATTGACATTCCAAACATCAGGGTCCCAATCTAGCCCTGCTTTAGCAATGGCTAAATGAACTTTCTTTTGATTGACTCTACCCCTATGTTTACGGTATCTACATTGTGCAACGTAAATGGCTGCTTTCTCTGCGACAGACTGATAAGTATCAACTTTATCCTGACAAGACAGCACAGTTACATTATTTTTGGCTTCAACTAGCTGCGTCTCCAATTGCTGATTTTCTTGTTCCAGCTGAGCACATTTCTCAGGCATTTTTCTAAAAGCAGATAACAGGATACAACCCCTCCTGCCTAAAATAGATAAATCACGTCCCTGTTCTACTGCCACTTTTTACAAGCAAAGTAATACTGTTTTTAGTTCAGCATCGACAAGACATCCACTCCAATTCTCACATATCCGTGCTCCACAAGACTATCAATTCGCAAGAACATCAAAGGGTGCTTTTTCCCACCCTGGTATGTCACTTGGCACCTGGGAAACTGCCTTTGACTTTTTGCCAAACATTTTCACTTTTAAATCTTTTATTTCAAATCCTGCAAACGAATACGCCATATGTTTCTGCTTTGCTTCAAACTAAGAGGAAAACGATGCCAAAGAATGCAGCACTCCTAGTTTGAGTAATGAATTTATTAAGGCACTTCCCAGATGTCAAAATAAAGCACACAAAAATTTGAACGTAAGCATTTAACTTGAATGCAGTAAGGCATGTGCAAATGTTAAACCACTCACAGCAGTTAAACAATGTCAGGCATTAAAAGTACAATGCATCAACAATGAATATATATATGTATATATATATGCACAGCGATGCTAATTAAGAATAAAAATGCATCACCATGGAGATTGAATCTAACAACATCATCCTGGTGTCAACGTCAAGCTGTGGAACCCTAGACAGCTGAGACAGGAGAAACCTTCCCCGATGGGATTTTGTTCTGAGCAGCGCATCCACACCTGAAATGAGTTCCTTCTGCCTCAGTGCCAAGCTTCCTCACCTTATATACCTTAATCAAACTGAAGTGGAAGGTTGTGGCAACCTACCCCTCCCTTCGCGTAAGTTATGAAATTCAAGTGCTGATTGTACTCGGTCTGTGTCGAAAACAAGCAAAGGAATGGGCCCTGCCCCGATGTGCATTCCAGGGGCAGACGAGCAGTACTTTTCCATAATGAAAACAATGAAACCATTCCCAGGCTGAGACTTTCTTATCATGTCTACCGTCCACATCCCCCAGGTTATGTTCCTGCAGGGTGCAACCCAGTGCTGGTGAGAAGAAGTGAAAACACATTCAGTGTAGAAAACAAGCTTTGTGGAAAAGTACCTGCGCCACCGATGTGACAGCATCTGAAGCTAAGCTAACCACAAAATGGAGTGAGTAGTCAAGATGGAGTCAGTGGTTAAATACAGATAGCATTACAACCACCCAGCCTGCTTGTTAGTTTCTGCTCATCCCAGGGCTCTCCACTGGCTACCTGTGCAAAAATGGGCCTGTGCTGTCTTAGGTGATGTAGTAGAATGTTGAGGGTGGCTAGAACCACTGATTAAGAGGATACCAGGGATTGATAGTTACAAAGGGAAGCTGGTGGATGAGGTCTGTTTGAATAAAGATCTTACCTTTACTAATGAACACTTGTGTACATGGTGCAATTTCATAAGGGTGTTTTAAGCTTCTATAACAACCATACTCAAAAGACCTTGCATTACCCTGGTCATCACGCTGGAATCAAGGTCCCCTTCTTTATGGACAGTATGCAACTTCTTAATCTTTAAAAATAAATTAAAAACCTAGCACTTCAAATCTGTTAGTTCAAGCTATTCCCGCTAGTTTAGTAGTTCTCTAGCACCAAGATACCCTTTCAGGGTGATATGAGCTCTTTAAAAATCTACTTACATAACTTAAGAGAGAAATACCTATACTGCAAGTGCATGAAGTCTATGTGTATATTCAGTGATTGACTCATGTTCCTGACCTCTGCTAATGGTTTCCACAAGGTATGATTCTTCATTATGTGACTTGGAATCAGTCAACTCATTTCTGAAGAGCAAGCGCCCATTTGGAATTTCTGTTGTAATGTAATGTTATTAATTTATTTATAAAGCGCTTCTAAACTGATGGTTCTTGGTGCTAAGAGAGTAACATAACAAGTACGCTGAAGGCTCTTGGTGCTAAGAAAGGAACATAACAACTTTATAGAGTGAGGACATCATGAAAAACATAGGAAATAGATACGAAAACCAATAGTGTCAACAAAGAGGCCAGAAAATGCTGAGAGAAAAATGTTGCTCCAAAAGTGACGAAGTTTTAAGGAATTTTCGAAAACTAAGAAAGTGTGCTTCTGTGCACCAAGCATAACAGCAGAAACGTAACGATTTTGCCAAGGAAAAAAGCTTGGATACTTGCTTCACTGCTTGTGAGTGCAGTGGAGACTTCATACTTGGATGTACCCATGGAATTTCAGAGACATTTGCTAATTGGCTAGAGGTGTGATTACAATTACCTTACCAAGCACTCTCGAGGTAATGGCAGCTAATTCAGTGATTAAAGGATTGGGGTGACCTGCTCATGAAGAGACAGTGCTACAATTATATGTGCCACAAAATGTTGTACCGAGATAGGGGGTAAAGCAGTGGTATAGAAATTATTCATTTCCGATGCAATTATAAGTAATGTTTTTGCAATGATTCAACACTCACTAATTTCCTAGCCATTTTATTAAGAATGTTGCAGGAACATGCAGGAAGGTCTGCTTCATGATCCTGGCTGGACAAAGTTCGCCAAGTTGGCAATTTAAAATAGAAACAAAATTCTCCATCAGAACAATTAACCCACTGGAGGTAATCTGGGAGCTAGGATATCTTAACTTTCAATGTATCCACACATTGTTGAGTTAGTTTTTTTCCCCAGAAAAGTCAGATATGCCCTCGCGTGACTGGATACTTGGAGAGAATGTAGACTGAATATCTACACAGGTGTATAATTCTAATGTAACCATGTATAACTTTTTGGAAAGACTGGATGTGTTTCTAATCCAACCAGAATAGCAGATATTTTTAGCTGCTCTACTTTGGTTTGTATGACAAGTTTATAAATGGCCATAGGCATTTTACAGTTGTTTAGAGAACGGTTTCAATTTGCCCTCAATTTGCACACTTCTAGCTGATTTCGCTGGCTTGTGTAAAGACCAGCCATTTTGTTTGGGCCATGTCCCATTAATTTCTATTGTTTTTGAGCTGGTTAAAACTCTATTTAATGTGTTAGAAATTCCTGCAATAAACAGTTTGAGATTGTACTTGGGTTGGGGTATGTATTAGGGCCAATAATTCCATCAATGACAGGAACAAATGTGGAATACTCACCTCTGTCTTAAAGTGCCTCAATTATTTATATATCGGGCCCCTAGTCAGATAAAATGGAAGTCAAAAGCCTCCCGCGGGGCAAAGCAGCAGGCTGTAGTCAAAGAAAGCTCCATGAAGTCAGATAGGCAATGAATATGGTGCCAGGGACGTCTCTGGTTTTTGGCTGGAAAGCTCCAAGCGGGAAAAATTCTGATTTCAGACCTAGAGAAGGTGGTCCCTCACCAGCCAGATACTTTTGGCACCTTCACCTGGTTAAGATTACTACGTTCTATCTCAGACAATTTATTCAGAGTTCTGAATCCTTCAGCAGGGCAAGGCTGCAGTCTGTAGCCAAAAAGGGCTCTGTAAGACCATATACCTTCTCCTTGAGGTCTCATGGAATCAGACTTGCTGCTGTGGAGAAGCTCTGAGATGGATAAAGCTGGATCTTTAGGCCAGCAGCTCTGCACTGCAGTATGATCAGCCTAATGGGTTTGTCCTGATCCTCCAGACGTCTTGAAGCTGAAAATGTTTCCAAGTCCCAGGTTTTCAAGAGTGAAAAGAGAAGTCCAGCCAGACACGTACTAAGGTTCCAGGACCATAGGAACAGCACTTGGGAGCAGAATTCACTCCAGCAGGGGTCAAGGGTCCAGAGTAGGCCTACTCGGAACTGGCCAGTTGGGCTGTTACATGAAAGCGCTCTAGTAGCTTGTTGTATCCCTGTAGCTTGAAAAGGGGTTTAGCCTTATGACCCTTGGAGCCCACTTCTTTGTCTTGGGTAAAAGAGGAAGCAGGTCTAGTACTTCAAAACGCCTCTCAGGTCACTGACAGCAGGTCCAGTCTTCTGTTCTTCCCTAGGTCCTCAAGAAGGTGCAAGTGGATGTCATATTTATGCCTGTAAGGCTTAGAGGTAGGGATGAATCCTGACCCGTCTCTAACCAATAGGGTAAAGTTACCAAGCGTAGCCTTACCCACATTTGCAGTTCCTGTCTGTCCTAATACAAACAATCCCACAGTACTCCTCCCTCCTAAAATCCAAAATGGGGAAACCCTCCTCCCTTTGTGCAGAGCCTGCATGACCACCCAGAGGTATAGCCAGGGTAATGGATCACCCCCCTCTGTGGCCATGCCAAACCAGTTCAGGGGGCAGGTCCCCTTCCAATAGGATTGGTGCCTACCTAACTGTGGGGGGCAAAGGAATGGGCCTGTCGAGGCATCATCTGACATCTACCTGTGAAAGGGGAGGTCCCTTTGGAGTAAATTAAGTTCCTGAGCACAGCCCAAATGGTTATCCTGCCAGATTAACAAAAACACCTCACCACACCCATGCCTTTGCCTGGCCTTTGTCTCTGTTTTAGGGGAAGTTTAAACACCTTGTACAGGGTTATTCACCAGTGGGGGCATAATCGGAAAGTTTGTGCAACTTCCCATATAAGAATTTCGGGCAGGGAAAAGGTAACTTTTAAAACTTACTTTTCCTTAATATTTATAAAAAAACCAACCTCAACGTTAAATTGGGCTTTTGACAAATATTACAAAGAGTTGTTGAATCCTATTTCTAGATGGTCCCTACACTCAGATAGCAGAATGAATATAAAACATTGCCTTCCACTATTTTTCTATGGGTCATTCAGTCTTACTACAGTAAAAAATTGCTTTTGGGTGCTAGTAACTCTAAGGATATTTTAACATTAAATTTCTACATCTTCTACTTTTAAATACCATACACCCTGCCTTGAAGGCTACAAGGCCTTATTTAAGAGTGACTCATTAACATTTAAAATAAGGATTATGCCTTTCACAAAAGGGTTCATTTTAACAGGTCGAACTGCAGTTTTTACACATTTACGGTGAGGTCTGAAATCATTTTTGCACTGCCATGTTAGAAGATGGCACAATAGGTGCTTCCGTCCACTAGTGGCATTTAACTTACAGGCCCTGTGTACACTTTGCACTATATACTAGGGACTTATAGGTAAGTTAAACATGCTAATTGGGGATATGCTAATTTGCCCATGTGTAAAAGGGAAGCACATTCATAGGTTCTGGTTAGCAGGGGTAAAATGCTCAAAATTGCAGTCAACATAATCAGATAGGGCACAAACCTGGGAGTACACTAGGAAAAGTGTGGTTATTCCTTAAAAAGGAATAGTAAAAGTTTTTACTGCTACATCTGTTACGAATGTTGTATAATTTTGGGAAAGTAAAAGTTTTTACTGCTACATCTGTTACAAATGTTGTATAATTTTGGGATGTTTTAAAAAACAAATACAGTTTACTGTTTTCAAATAAATGTATTTTTCAAAGTATTTTAAAGCTTTTTTAATCACACATTGAAGTATTTTTTCTGTAGGAAAAAGTTATATTTTTTAAGATACTTTTTTTATTTTGTCTTTATATAATAAAAATAATTTTCTTTTATATTTTTTTAACTATATTTTTGCAGATGATATCTTGATTATATTTAATGTTTTTTTAGGTATAATATTTATGCTGTCTATATTTCAGTTGTTGACATTTTCATACTTACTATATTTCTAAGATATTTTTGTATTCACTATTTTGGTACTTAACAATGTTATTGTCTATGGTTTATTTTATTGTTGTTGATATTTTGACAAAAATAAGTTTAACCACAATATTTTTGTGATCATTACGGTGACATGAACCCATCCAAGTCCAGGGGAGGCAGGCTACGGTCCAGTACCCACTTGGACCATTTGTGCACCTTATCCGTGATGTAAACTAATTCCTGTCACAGCACCATGTTTAATGAAAATGTAAAACCTTGTGGAGGATTTTTCTGCAGAGTTGGCAGGTTTTTATTTACAGATTTGTATTTACTGGCATGTAAGCCTGTCCATGTGAATCATGCACAAGTATTTGTTTATTTGGTTGACTGACTCATAAACAGAGTACCAAACAGAGGAAGAGCAGGCGATTTGTAAGAAAATATGCACCAGACAGCACACATTAGGTCCCATTCGTCCAGAAAATATTAATTTTCCCCTACAGATCTATTACCTTGCATGGGTGCAGATGTACAGCTTTTACAGATTCAGAAAACCTTCTAGGGTACATCTAGAAAGCTGCGGCAGTTATAGATTTTGAGCCACATCTTCCAACCAGGGAGGTGGCTTCGGGGGGTGGTGGTGTTTGGGGTGTTACACCCCCTAATAATTGCATTCTGTAGCAAATAGTTAGGTTCAGGTGCTTTAAGTCAGGTATGGTGAGGCGTTTGTCAGATTTAACTTGGACAAACACACACACACCCACACACACTGTTATTTCACAAAATATTGAGCTTTAAGTATCTCTCACAATCTGCACTGCTCTTCCTTCCTACCAATCCTTAATACTCCCCTCCTGCCCTGCTTCTCAGATAATGTCATAGCATGATTGTTGAGAAGTATGACGCTCACCCCACCCTCTTCAATCTTCCTGAATGTAGTGTCCCGCTGGACACATTCTAGCATGTGTCACACAGCCATTCCTTGAGGGCTGTACCTTACACCCACTCCACACCCATCCACCAGAGGTGTCTCTGGTCAGGTGACCCTGCCAATAAAAGAGCCAGAGAGCACATGCTCGGGCCAGTTCAGTAATGATACACACCGTGTCTGCATTATCCAGCACGTGGGATTAGGGCCCATGACACAACAATGGCAATGAGAAGGTCTGACCCCACGTGTTTGCTGGCAGCGACTCTGCTGTGTGTCATGAAGAAGGCCACCCAGTGTATACACCGGCACCCACCAGTAAGGCCCCTGCAGCCGCTCGCATGCTGATGCCCCTGCAGCCGTAATACTAACCTGCACTGCAGTCTGAGGTCAGTGAAAATGGGAAAAAGCGTCACAGCTAGCACCGTGCTCGAGCCGCCTCCACCCTGCCAACCCTCCTGGAAGTGGCGAGAAGCCTCCCCTACCCCTGCTGTGTCCGAATGGGCAGAGAGAAACTATGCCGACAATGTTGCGGACAAAGGGGGTCATTCTGACCCTGGCGGTCCATGACCGCCATGGCGGAGGGCGGCGGAAGCACCGCCAACAGGCTGGCGGTGCTTCCTGGGCGATTCTGACCGCGGCGGTAAAGCCGCGGTCAGAAAAGGGGAGCCGGCGGTTTCCCACCGGTTTCCCGCTGGCCCAGGGTATCCGCCATGGCGGCGCTGCTTGCAGCACCGCCATGGTGATTCCGACCGCCTTCCCGCCAGCCTGTTTCTGGCGGTGTCCACCGCCAGAACCAGGATGGCGGGAACGGGTGCCGTGGGGCCCCTGGGGGCCCCTGCACTGCCCATGCCACTGGCATGGGCAGTGCAGGGGCCCCCTAACAGGGCCCCACAAAGATTTTCACTGTTTGCTTTGCAGACAGGGAAAATCGCGACGGGTGCCACTGCACCCGTCTCACCCCTGCAACTCCGCCGGCTCCATTCCGAGCCGGCGTCATTGTTGTAGGGGCTTTCCCGCTGGGCCGGCCGGTGGTCTTCTGGCGGGCGCCCGCCGGCCCCGCGGGAAAGCCAGAATGGCCGCCGCGGTCTTTAGGTGGGAACCGCTTGGCGGGCGGCGACCGCCGACCGCCGCGGTCAGAATGACCCCCAAAGTGCCTGCAGGGAAGAAAAGAGTGGATTGGTCCATGACCACATCCTGCATGAGTGTGAAATTCCCCCTGCAGCGATGAGGACAGAGCTCATAAAGAAAGCCACAACCCGCAGCACTAGGAAGGCTGCTGTGGTCTACATGTGAATTGGCAGCACCACGTACTGGAGGACTAGAAGGCGACAGCCCCGACTGGGACAGTGCTGTGAGGAGATGAATCCCCCTGCAATGTGGGCCTGATTATCCATCTGCAGCTCCAGCCCCCCATGCGGCCTGTGATTGCAGGGAGACTGCTGCCAAGGAAATAAAAAGAGTCACCCGAAGCAGCAAGGCTGATCGAGAGCCGTGGTCCATCCTCAAAGTAGAAGGGCAATCACAGCACCACCTAGCGGTTGCTTTGCTTGCACTGCAGCTCGGCAGCAGTGACTTGCATGAAGTGGCCCCTACTAAAGTTTTAGCAATCATGCCGCCCAGCACAGATGAACCTACAGTAGCCTCACACATGAAAGGAAAACACACTGACAGCCACTATGCAAGTGTGGCACTCTGCCAACAGCAGGACTGGGCCCTTGCTTTCTCTGAACCTCCTGAGACTGCACAAGAGCTGAATGCCCCCAGCACCTGTGAAGCAAGCAGCAGAAAGAAGACCACTTAGCGAGACTTAAACATCTACCTGCAAAGTCTGGCAAAATACCAGCAAAGTGCAGGGAGGCTGCACCTGCCATGATCAGCCCCCGCACCTGCATCTCCACCCCAGCGTGACTCACAGCTTCAGCAAAGCTGCACACACATGAAATGTAGCCGCAACACCCCTAGCGGTGACTCGATGCACCACATCCTGTCCGAAGGAAGAGATTGCGAGGCAAGCACCAAGCGAGAGAATAGCTGGCCAGGATATTGGTGCTGTAGCACGTAACACAAATATATATATATATATTAGAAGCCTGCTTGTGGACTTGCACTAGGCAGCAAACTCAGGGAAAGCACCAGGGAGAAACCGGGACAGGTGTGAAGCGCATAGAGAACACCCTGGTGGCCACTTAGTCATCGACGGCCATAAGAGGCTGTCTGCTGCGGGTTGTAGCCCCTCAAAACAAGAGCAAGCAGCCCGAGTTGCCACCATGTCATCCTCTCTTTCCCCAGGGACTGTACTGCTCTCCGTGAAGTGGATGGAGAGAAACATGCACCCCCTAATGGCAAAAGGCCACTACAGCAAGAAAGCTAAACTGAGTTGGCCCAGGAGGAGAAAGTAAAGATTTGTCATGAGAGCGCCACGCACCCCTGTTATTTTGGAGGGGAGAGGCTGCTAAACCCCACAAAGAGCCCCCCGAAACCTGAAGTAGCCCCACCTAAGAAAAATACAGCCAAGACAGTGTAGTCAAGGGCAACTAAACCCACCACAACTGAGCCTAAGAAAAGGCAGCGCCCCAAGAAGAACAAAAGAAGTACAGCAACAAAGGAGGGTGCTGACCCCCGCTAGGTCCTGCTCATCATTCAGTAAGTACTGCCGGAGTTCTGTTTCCTCTGAGAAGGGTGATTGTGCATTGGCCAGAGACAAGAGGCCACACGTGGAGAAGGAAAGTGCCCAATAAGAGAGGCAAGCGCTACGCTCCCCCGAGCGGCCGTCCGCCGTCACTGCAAGCTGAGACACAGGCATACATGGAGCCAGCCAAGGGCACCCTCAAAGAGACGATGACAGCTGCAGAACAAGCCTGGTTGCCTGCCATGTTTCTGCAAAAGAGATGCTACTGCAGATGCCATAAGGAGGAAACTGGCACTGCTCCACACAAGACAAGGAGCTGCTTGCCATCTACCACACACTCACCGCCTCCAGCACTTCCCAGAGACAAGAGA
Organism: Pleurodeles waltl; assembly: GCF_031143425.1. Classification (NCBI taxonomy): domain Eukaryota; kingdom Metazoa; phylum Chordata; class Amphibia; order Caudata; family Salamandridae; genus Pleurodeles; species Pleurodeles waltl. Next base: position 823,232,644 of record NC_090436.1, read on the forward strand.
GGAGTAAAGGCATAGCATGGCCTGAATGCAGGAAGGACAGCATTTATACCCTAACTGCACTAGCACTGCCAGGCAGGGGGGCAGAAACTATTCAAGGAGTACCCCCACACTGCCAACAGTCTGACAACCACTTCAGGCAGGAGGAGAGTTGCACATTCCCGAGTGGCAAGCTGCCACCCCCGCAAATGAAACGAGACCCTTGTCTCCAATGCTGATCCTGAGTTGCACCCTGGATACCTTGTCCAGAAGAAAAAAGGTATAGAACAGGCTGTAGACCAGATCCATCAAAGTGAACCTACCTCCACCACCATTGCACACACCATTCCACAGAACAGCTGCTGTTCATGTAGGAAGACGTCCAGTCCTACAGAAAGGACAGGACTTGCGAGTAGTCCAAGACAGGAGAAAATGGGCAGTCCTAAGGACAGGATGGAGCTGACAGGGGGTCCCAGTGAGCAGAACTGACGACATGTGGCCTGATGCCACCCCACACAAGATGAAGCGAACACATATGACACATGACAGGATACCACATCACAAGCAAGAACCAAGGAAGAAAGAGAAGAGAGTGTGACAAGACCTGTCACACTGAAAGACCTGGTGACCACAATTATGCAAGAGCGAAAGATCACAGGGTGAAGAGTTGGAGGACTCATGCCATTACCCGAGTGCACCTATCAACACAAGCCATCCACTGGGGTGCAGTGACATCACCAGGGAGAGCCCAGCGGGGGTACCGAATGTGTGCCACTTGCATGAGCAAACTGCATACATGTCTCACACTTCATAGTGTGACTGTTCAGCTACCTATCACCGGCTGCTTTAAGCAGATGGCATCCCTGCTAGCAACCACACAGGCCAAAGAAAAAAGACTGCAGTACTATGCGATAAGTCACATGGCTGCAAAGTCCCTCTTGTCACTGTCACTCCAGCAAGACATCACCATCTGTCCTGCAGGTCATCTAATGGCAAACACCATCAATGCCATGTGCATCACCAGATCCAAAGAAGGAGCATCTCATCACCAGAGTGGAGCCTTACCCTGCAAAACATCAAGAGACCAATGAGGCACTCCTGGCAACGTGCCAGATCAGTTGTCCAGAGACTATCTGGGAGCCCACCCGTACCTAGTTCCTGTTTGGCAAGAGCACACCGAGCATGAGACACACAAAATTTGTGGTTGCAAGAGTGACTTGGCCGTGGCCCAGTTAGCAGTTCCGCAGTGACCCTTTTGCGTAGCCATTAAGAGGCCTGCACAGTCCACGGGGCCCCATAGCAACCAAGTGAAAAAGGGTCTCAAAGAAATTTTGGTGTGAGGGAATCCTGCCACAAGAGATGGTCCGGAAGCTGCTCCACCGACATTGTCCCAGGAAGCACTGGGGCCTCAGAGGAAGACGTCCAAACATTGCACTGTCGTCCCAGTCTCTGTGGATTTACCATACACCCCCGGACCCTGCTGCCATCCTCCACCCCGGACACATTAATAAGAGCGAGACGCTACTGGTTTTGGCCACACCCCCAACGTCAACATTCAGTGCAAAACAATTTTGTGCTTTGAAGTTCATCCTATGATGCTATTGGTGGCACTTTGAAACATCTTGTGTTAATTAGCATTGCTCCTGCGTAAACCTCAGCATTCTTTGTGAATTTTTCTAATTTCGCTCTGAATTTCGCCCATGCTTTACACGTGCCCTTGCATCAAACAAACTCTTCCACGTTCCTCGTCACGTGCACTGGAAATATAGGTTGATTGCATATAACTGGTTAGCCAGCTTCCCAAGCAGAAACTATACCAGTTTGTAATGAACCCACCATAAATGAAAGTACTGCTCAAATTGCATTCCAGGTCAAAAGCAGGCATTGACTAGGAAGTCAAACAGAAGTACATTTGGAAAACCTGCGTTAAGTTAGGCAACTCAGTTTAAGGCCAGCTAAAGAGGTGCATTTAATTTTATTCTGTAGCTCAAAAATATGCAAAAATGTAAATAATATATTAAAACAAATGTGACTTACAAGAACACTATAGACACTTGCCTCGTGCTTTTTTTAAGTTAGCTCCCTTAATGTTAATGATACATACTTTTTCAAAATGTATTCCTGATTAATCTGCCAAAGTCTGCATCCTGCAAATCTAATTATAAAATAAATAAGAATGCTTCATTGAGGTTCAGATCATAGAGCACAGCTGTGACCTGACCACATGCCCTTAGAGTGACATTTCGCCAATCCAACCTTTTTTCATCAAGTTTATCACACAAAGATTTGCTATTCACAGCACCGGCCTCCAGGTTATGTGCAAAACCTTTGGCCCCGCACGTACTGTTTTAAAAAATGAAGCACTGGGCCCATCCTTATAATGATAAAGGTAATCTGACAGATCAGAGGATGCATATTTCTTAAAGGCCAGATGTACTATTTACTGCTTGTGAAATACTGGTCCCAATTCGCAACCAATGTTTTTGGGACCAATAGATATTTCTCCAAACCAACCGATGCAAAAATAGATCACTTTGGAAACGTAATATTCACAGTGGGTCACAGTCTGACCAACCAAATTAATGTTCATGAGGTAGGTCACAAAATGTGATTTACTCCAATTAGAGGCCATCAGAGGGATTGATTAAATGGACGCCAAAAGAGCTTCAATATGATGTTGGTTTAGACGTTCAATGACTCAATCAGTCAACTTGCAGAGCGAGACTTGTCATCCATGAGGGTATCCAGGGACTGGCAGGGTCTCAGTTGAATAGCCAGGTTTTCACCATCCAATGGAACTCCTATAGAGTGCTGGAGGACCTGGACCTGAGGTGCATGGTGAGGCTGGTCCAGGCTTTTGCTGCAAGGTAGGAGAAGGATCGTCCTCCTGCTCTACAGCGTTGTATGCGAGGGAAGGGCCAGCGCGAGGGAGGCCGAAGCAGGAAGAGGAAAAAGAAGGCAACAAGGAGAGAGGGCCTGGAAGAACACTGATCATGGAGCTGGTCGGGGGCCTAAAGAGATAGGTGGGGAGCTGGGCCTGGGCACTTGCCCCGCTGAGCACAGCGTCTGGGATAAATGATCTCATTATAGGATCAGTGCACATAGTTTTGATACCCTCTGCAAGTGATATTTCCTGTTATTCACTACTCCCTCACCAGAACAAACTATTATTAAAAAGTGTCTAGGTGTATTTCTGCCAGGGCACAAGTACTAAAAAAAGAAGTGAGGGGACTAAGCAAGTTCTGCAGTATGCCAGTACAACATGCTTATGGCATCACTGTGCGTGACATTACATGTGGTATCACAGGAAGTGACACCAGAGGAAGTGGCATCACAAACCATGACTTTACAGGAAATGACATCACCAGAAGTGACATCAGGAAGCAAGGAGGGAAAGCAAGCGTGCCTGCCTCAAAAAGACTGTGTATATTATTTGTACAAAAAAAACATGGGTGGATATAAGGTAATGACCATGCACCACCCAATTAATGACTACCCAACACTCGGTAATGCAAGGTGCCAAAATGCGCTGCCTTCAAATAGTTATTTTGTGCAAAACCACACAAAAACTATCCTCTGAGGCTATTTCTTGTTTGTATGTGTGCTGCAGAATGCAGCATACCCTGTGCTGCAGAATGCAGCATACACTGTGCTTTAAATGGGCAGGTACCCTCCGGTATTGAGTACCTGCACTTTTTCTAATTTGAAAGAGAGACTTCCTGCACTTTTCACCCCTGCTGCAATATATTTAATAGGAGAGTACTGGTACTTCTAAAGAGCAAACAGGTACTCTAGAGGGCGAATACCTAAACTTCTTTAGTTCCATTTAAAGCACTGGGAATACATGCAAAGAGGAAATAACAAGGAGAAATAAAGGTATTTCTCCTTGTAGTGCCAGCCTTGGATAAACTCACCAGTTTGATGCAAACTTATGTTTGCGAGTCTTTATAAATAAGGGTTTGTGCCAAAAGACATGGGTAGATGTACAACACACAAGAACCACCCATATAACGCCTCCCTGGAGTGAGGTAACTCAAGGCAAAGCAATGTGTTGCCTTATGTTTGTTTTTTTTATTACGAAAGCCACACAAGGAAGATTTGTGGAACACTGTAGATCCTAAAATATGCTTGGCGTCAGGGTTGTGCCAGAAAAGTGACACAGTTCCAACACAAAATCTGGGCCTCAATTTATACATTTATGTTTATAAAACTCTGCCTCAAGGATATTAGCAACAAAGAGAAGCATGACAGTGCATCTGTTTGGCTTAATTGGTTGCAAAGTCTGAATTTGAAAATACCGCATGAGGTTAAGGCACCTGCTGAAGAGATTTTTTTTTGCCTAGTAAATCTGAGAAAATAATATTAATGGTGAGATAATGCTGATGGTTAAAGCATTCACTGGAAAGATCTTTGTTTTGTATAGTCCTAGTTTTGACTCAGAGTAGCAGCCGGGGCTAATACGTCTCCTGCAAAGCACATCATATAAATGCAGATGACAGATTTTATTTTATGTAGCTAGGTAAGTGGGTTACTGCTTTTAACACAGAGATCCGTTTACTTGCAGTTGAATGTTAATCCTTCTTATATGGCACAGTGAGCCATGAAGGATGATGTGTGACTCTTATATTTCGTAACCCTCACTTTATTATGTAACACATCCTGTACATTGATTCACAAATGTGTATGATTTATTGTCAATATAAACTGTATGTGTTGTGAAAAATGCTTTGATAACCTGCACTGGGATGAATGGTGCTATAAAAGAAATAAAATATTGTGGTATTTAAATTGTTATTTTGTGTACATACTGGGGGCTGAGCAACATATCTGACATACTTACAGTGCATGCTTAGCTCTTATATACAGGGTCAGAGCATAGTCAAAATCTTGCCTCTTTTAAGCACCTGTGAACTACTAACAAGCTGTGAATTTTTGTTTCTCTTCCACTGCTTTTACATCAGGTGTTAAGCTCCAGCCCACTACCAGCCAGGTTACTCAAACAAAAGCAGGCTAGTGGCCCCTTAAATGTGGCCTTTGTTATGGGCCCAGCTGCAGCCTAAAATAAGAAAGGCACCCCGCGGCCTGCGCGTTGCTGCTCAGATAAAGTTGAACAAGATACTGATATGGCACAAAGCTAGGTCGAACAATGAAAACATCTTTATTGGAAAAAAGACAACAGGAGCAACACTGACCAGGCACATAAAGCAATCCACACCCACGAGAACACTTCTCAAGTCCTGAGGTGATACACTTGTGTCACCTGATGAACAACGCCTGCATTGGATCACACCCCCAGAGAACAGAGCCTATCAGCAAATCCCGTGTAGGCTTCACAGTCAAAGGGGCGGGGCCTCTGAGTAGCAAAGCCAACATGAAGGCCATTGCTGCTACGATCACGACCCAGCAATGACAACCAGCTACGTTTAATTTTGCTGACTCGGTGATTGCTGATGTTTTACCGTTGACTAAATGCAAAAAGAGGGATGAAGGTTGTTGTGGTGTGGGCTTTTTCACACAATAAAGTGCGCTCTGCCTGGACTATACAGTAGAGGGAGTGTACATGGTCAATGGCCAATGGCTGTGCCCTCACCCTTTCTCCTCCCCCTGCGGTTTTACAAAGAAACAAACAGAAGACCTGCCTTTGCGTTTCTTCTGTATGGGGGAAATAATTTATTTTAATGGATGGAACAAACTACCTAGAACATAACCTTTCTATCTGCAAATGTAAGTGAATCAATTTACGCAGTTCAAGCTCTGCTTTAGTAAAAAAACACTACAAAAATGCACTATAGGTTAAACAAACTTAATAATGCATTACATAATGACCAAGCAATTACATCCCAACATAAGTGGTTTGAAATCAGTTGACTCGTTGCTCATTTCAGTATATACATATATATTTCAACCGCTTTTGTTCCGTTCCACATGCAGCTACTTAAGGGAGCCCCTCTTCAAAATGTTCACATATTCCAGTTTAGGGGTGGCATCCAGAAGGTCTACCGTTGTCAAGCCTGGAAATTACAGCTTATGTAAACACTGAAGAACAATAAAATATTAACTTATGTAAACGGCTTGCTCCACCATTAACCATTTTAAAGCAAGCTTCCACAACAATAATACTTTAGGTATTTTTAAGACAATAGTTATATGTTTATGTACAGGAAACCACAAAAGTTCATATTTTAGACCGAAAGCTCTCACACACAAGGGCACTGCCCCTGTTAAAATATAAAATAGTATATACGCCGCCTTCTGCAGCTCCTTTTTAAGTGCTGTGTGATTCTGGGCGTTTTAGGAGACCCGCTCCACACTGCGTCTACCTCCGCGGTACTTTATGCCGGTACCTTCTCACTTGGACTTATTTGCACCTGTCAGTACAGGTCCGGCTCTGAAGTCTGTTGGGAGCGCTTGCATTCTCATCTGCTCTCTGAAATGGCGGCAATGTCAGACCGGTTCCCAGAGCAGCCGGTGCCTGAGGCTGGGCTCACCCCTGCCTGCTGCTGCAGCGATGCTTCATAGGACGGTGGTAGTTCTACGCGCCCGTCTGTTTCCTGTACGACCTCCAGGCTGCTCTCAGTGTATAATGGCGGAGGAATATTGTAAGTCTGGTCCTCCAGTGTGACGTGGTCGGTGCCTGTTCTACGATGCTGGCTCTCCAGGTCCTGGCTCTCCTCATAGGTTGGAGGGTAGAAGTCCGGCCTGAAGGAATAAAGAAAACAGGGTTGGTCACTCATTATGAACACAGACTCACAACTTCTATGTTAGAAAGGCCGCAGCACCACCAGTTGACTTCATGTTTAATCCGGTTGACTAGTTGGAACTGTTTGAACAAGATTTATTTGCAGCAGTGTTCCCTCTAAATATTGAAAGCACAATATTGACTGTACAAAATATCGAGGACAGAGTATCTGTGTTCTGTCCCTAAATATCCTTTCCTCAATATTCTAGAACCACAGTATAGTTGGTGTTGATATTCAACAGAACAAGCCTTTTGCAGCATGTATAACTTTTAATATTACACCGTGATTAACGACTAACAGAATTAAAGGACATTTTTCTGATTAAACATGCATACTAACTGAATCCGATAGATATTATTACGCACCAGTAGAACCCGGTTCAATGCTTTAAATGGGCAGGTAATGTCCGGTACTGAGTTCCTGCACGTCCTTAATTTGAAAGGAACAGTACCTGCACTTCTCAGCACTTGTACAATACCTTTAATGAAAGAGTACCGGCACTTCTCAGAAGCAAGCAGGTGCTCTGGAGAGGGAGCCTTCACTTTTGTATTTCAATTTAAAGCACTGGTAGAACCCAATGCATTAGAAACGCGTCCCAGGAGGCATCTGCACTCAACTGGGCTCTTCTCTAGCTGCATGACCGTATGCACTGTCGTGTGACTGCTATTTGTATTTACCTCACCGCTAAGTGTAATACTGTGCCAACAATAAGCACTTCCATAGCCTGATGACAGATGACACTGCGACGTAACGTAGAAAGACGTCTAGGCCAATTCTGACTTTTACTCATCCATTTAGATGACCATATAAATCAGTCTGGCATATAACCCCAAATAAATGTTTTCTTCCTTAAATTTCCCCTTGCTTGGAGACTGCATGGCCTGCTCCTCATCAATAATTATTCATACATCCCATGCACGTTTACACCTTTCTCTGGTCACTATCCGGGTGGGTATGACATAAGCGTCATTTTTTCAGATCAAATGGCCAAGGAACTCTTTCTATTGGGTTGGTTAGAAAAAACAAACTTAAAGGCGCGTGTAGAAAAATGGCATATAAATCTTCGTGGCTGCAAAAAAAAATCTCAAAAGCAATGTCATTTTAGAAGTTATGTTTGATGACTTTTTCACTATGTCTATTAAAATTATCACCAGAGTAGAACTGTTGCCCAAAAATGACAAGGGAGTCACTTTTTATAACCGCATTTAATAATATCTGCCTTCCTTTCCATCGCGTTACTGCCCTTGTTTTATAATGTTTGGTTGATAATTTGTACCAGCGTGAGACAGAAAAGCTGGGCAATTTCGATGTTTATTTCCAGTTCTATTTTGCGGACTTGTTCTAAGGTAATGCACTACTAGGCGCCACCAGCAGGGGTCTCCAGAGTGTACACAGAAATAGTTAATAGGGCCACATTGCCAGGCGAGGCGGCAGTCACTTCACTACACAATGTTACGCAGGTGTAACAAGGTATTTTGCAGCGGCGACATACCTGTCCACTGTTTCTATGTGCACCTGCCGTGGGCGCGGGAACTGCCTGACCACGGAGTGGAAGAAGCTCTTGTGGTTCGCCTCGTGGTACGTGGTCCAGAAGATGCCGACCAGCAGCAGGACGAAGCCCAGGGGGAGCAGCGCGTAGGACAGCGCCATCTCGCTGCCACAGTTGCAGGCGTAGCTGGAGGACACGTAGAAGGCTCCCAGGCACACCAAGGAGAAGCCAATGACCAGGAGGGAGAAGCGAAAGACAGCCAGGACGCTTTTGCGGAACTCCATCGCCAGAGCAGGGCTGTAACACGTCTCGGGAATCTTTTTCGTGAGCACCGCTGCAGGGCTTTATATGCTCCAAGGAGCGTGGCCTTTGGACAAAGAGAAAGCGGTGCGGTCTATTACGGGCCATTCATTAACTGTTAAGTGGCATCTCTTTCATCTAATATCCTCCGATATTAACTTCAAGTCATAAAAGTACTGAACGCGCAAAACAAAAACTTCCTGTCAAGTTCATTCGCCGGGAAGCGGCCTGTCAAGCATGATAATGATGTTGGCACGGGATGACAGAAGGGCATGTACTTGAAGTTACAATTGTGCGCTTCAAGCGACACGTCCTGCTCTCAAGGCACATCTGCCAGGGCTGCTGCACAATTCTGAGCAGAGGACTGCTGATGTTGTTCAGCAGCTCACAACTGTTGACACTTTTTTTTTTATCCATCCCGTCCTTTCAGGGATAGGGTGTAATAATCGAATTTCACAATAGGAAATTGGTGCAATGTTAGTTTTAATTTCTGTGACCCATTATCTTCTGAGAAGCGGTGTGATGGCACTAATCCGTGAAATTTAACACAGCGAGCCACATCTGCAAATATTGAGCACACTTACTCAGTATGCGAACTGAGCAGATTTCTTGTTGCATATGTGCAAATATGAATCCAGACGCCGTCAGTGTCAAATTGCTGTATTGACAAAATAAAATCTAAAATCATTCCGACCTCTACATATGTAAATCTGTGAGTTTCCATACACATTTTGCATATGTTAAAATCAGCATATGTGGAAATCAGCACGCAGGGGCAAACTGTACAGGTCACTGGGCAACAATCTATTTCTTCTCCTTTTGATCTCTGTGTTTGATTGTGAAACCCATACTGTCATAGCTAGCAGAGAGCATGGAGCACACCCTCGGTAGCCGGGCACTAGGTAGGTTCTCTGCAGATAGCGTCCTCCAAATGATTGGTCACTAAGCCACCAGGAGCCTTCTTTGGACAACAGCGGCACCTAGGGGTGTAAAAATAAGGTGCAGTATTGCTGCCCCTTTGTCCATTGCACAACACCAAGAAGTGGAGCAAAAAAGGGAGAAAATCACAAGTCTCCAACTCGAGCTGCAGGATCCTGATGGGATACCAATAAAGTGATTAAAAGCATCACACTACATTATTTGGACCTCAGAATCTTTGAGAGATCTGCTTGCAAGAGAAAACAAAATAATATTTCACTGATCGCCTAACACAAGGTAAATAGTTGAACAAGTAAAGGGGGGCCCACAAGAGTGTCATTGATAACTGGTGCAAAGTCACTTGGCTCCTGTCTGTCATCTGGCACAATAATGGAGCCCGGAGACTTTATTCCAAGACCTTTCTTGCATCAGCGCTTTTCATTGAATTACTTCAGAGAAATGTGTTTGTAGTCTTGAACAAGTAGGTTTCAGTGCTAACAACAAACACTCCCCTGGGACTGCGTCGTGAGCTATACCTTCTTGCAGACTCCCGCTCTGTGGACTATGCACCTATTAACCAGCACTAGTGTAGATGTGCAGAATATGCTTTTCGCCAGATACTGCGTATTATATGAAGTTAGTCTCGTCAGAGAGTACAGAAAATAAGCAAAACGTGTTTTTGTCATATTCTCATTTAGAGACCACTTCATAAAATGTGCTTTTCTGCTGAAAAATGTAATATGAGCATCTCCGCTGATCACAACAGAGGACATGTGCACAAACTAATGACAAATTACAGAAACCACAGAATCACGGCTGCACGCACGGAACGGATGTACGCCGAACAATTTTTGCACGGGTGCACTCCAATCACATGTCCCCAGGTGGTCCCGCTGTGCCAGTGATTACTTAATGGTAGCAGCTGGGTGCTCCACAGCGCGTCCCAGAAGCACGAGAGGTGCGTGTGGCTTAGCAGTGCCTTCACAAGATTGACGTAGCACCGCCTTCTCAAAATCAAGCGACCACAGTGCACGATAGGACAGACGCCCAACAGAAAGAAGAAGCTACGGCCGTGTTTGTGGAAAGTGCGGCAGGCTGCGGTTTCATCATATTTTGAGTTCCTTAAAGGCAATTAGTTTATAGTTAGTGCCAGCATTAATCTGATGATCGCACTGACAATTTTAAATCAATTCCGGGAGAATTTGCTACATTTCTCGGCATCATTCATTGAAATACTTCCGGATGAAAGGTTTCATTTCAAGCCACATTTATTCACTTCTTCGTTTCACACATTGCTTCTAGATATTTTCATTTGAGTCATTTACTTCCAGTTCAATTCCACAGCTAATCCGTAGCTTCCACTTTCTTCCTTGCGTCCTTTCAGTAATCCTTCTGTAATGACATCAGTGTAGTCAGGGGGGTGCAGAAATTTTATTGTAGGAATGCTCTTAAAGAACAGCAGTACAAGTAGCGCGCGCAATTTAGTTCATGGATGTGTGGATGGATTCAAGAGGCAATAAAGGGTTAATTACTGGGAAGGAGGTGTAAAGAGGCTGCCAAGTAGCACCACTGCCCAATCTTTTCGCATAGCGGAAGTGACATAGGGCCTGATTTAGAACTCGACATATGGGCCACTCCTTCACAATGACGATGGATATCTCGTCTGCCGAAATCTAAATCCCATGTCATATAATTGGATTTAGATTTCGGTAGACGGGATATCCGTCACCGTTGTAACAGAGTAATGAGTCCACCGATTTCTAAACCAGACCCATAGTTTCTTGTTTATCCTGGTGCAAGAGCATAACCTTAGAAAAGGGACAATGGATTGTGGGCCAAAACTAAAATGGCTGACCCTGAGGTTTCCACTATGGTACACTACTAAACTGGCTGGTTCTCAAAGCTCCCTCTGCCCACAGTAGTGGTACTTCGTCCTAGACCCCAAAAGAATCAAGTATTCATTTCATTTCAAACATGCTTGAGGTAGCACATGGCTACCCTCCAGTGGCCTCCCAGGGCTGTAGTTCACCAGAGCACTTATTAAGTATAAGTCACCAAACAGCCAAGTTTTTAATATTTTCCTGAAGAAACAGTTATCCTCCACATCCTAGTGGGAAGCCATATTCCACGATTTTGCCACTAAGAATGACGGAAACCTGCCTCCACGCCTTACTTTATGTACTGTTGGAATTTCAACTAACTTTAGGGCGGATGATGTCAACGATCTCCTGGGCACGTAGGGACAAATCATGGGACACAGTATTTAAGGGTCTTTTTGATTATAATGGAATTTTCTGACTTCTATAGATTGCTCAAGATTACACTGCAGTACAGGTCAAAGACATTGGGCAAGATTTACTACAAAGTGGCACAGCACGGTGCTGCACCAAAATTTGCATTGTGCTATGCATTCGTTTTTGGCGCTGCCACAGATTTGCAACTTCTTGTAAATCTGGGGCAGCATCAAAAGCAATGGTGTTGCGGTGGAACGCCCACAGCAACACCCATTGTACTCCCCTCTGGCGGAGAGAAGTGCTTCGATTGGGCCCAAATTTAAAAGGTGGCTTTAAGCCACAAAAAGTGGTTTAGCACCACCTTGTAAATGTGTCGCACTGAACAGCGCCACTGGACTGTCACAAAAAGTGACATTCCGGTGGCACAAGGGCCTTGTAAATCTGGCCCACATTGTTAAGTGTGTGGAAATCGTGTAGTCACGTTTTATAGCGGTTCATGGGAAATGGCTGCTCAGCTTTTGGAAGACTTGCCAAAACTCAAAAGAGTTAATAGAATTCTTACAGGGAATGCCATCATTATCAGGAACAGATGTTGATTCATGGATGGAAATATAGTCCGTAGAATACCGCAGGAGCAATTCAGCACTTTGTAACACTAAGTGGAGCATGCACATGTTGTTATAGTGAACTTGAAGGATTTGTACAGACTTCATTCGGTAGGTTTACTGAACCTACAGACACAATCTCATGAAAAATACAATATTTAATGATTACTCAACTCTTGTCGTATTCATTGTGTGACTCTGATATAAGTTTGAGAGTAGACAGCAGCATGAACAGTAGAAGGTGCAGTAGTCCTTACATAGATGCAATGGAGTTATACTGCAAGACAATGCTTCTTGGTTTAGTGCAGCCTTATGTACAATGTTACCTGGCACAGACTTGAATGAGTTTCCCATTTCCAGTTTCTGGGCTTGGCTCTCTCCTACAAACAGGCCACTTGGCACACTCTTTTAAAAGGGCTTTCTCCTCAGTGGGGAAACAACCTTTACAGCACTGCCTTTGCCACACAATGCCTTTTCCCACAAATCTTTTAGTCTTTACCATGCGTGCCTTTACCACTGAATAAGTATATCTGAAGTAAGCATGTGTGTGTGTAAAATGTAGGGTTTAGGGTGGGTAAGGGCATAGGGCAGAAAGGGTATTTTTAGGGTTTATGGGCCAGTAGGGGTATAGGATGGGAAGGGCATTTTTAGGGGTTAGGGGTGAGTAAGGGAATAGGGTGGTAAGGGTATTTTAGGGTTTAGGGGTGGGTAGAGGTATAGAGTGGTAAGGGTATTTTTAAGGTTTAGGGATGGGTAGGGGTATATGGTAGTAAGATTATTTTTAGAGTTTAGTAATGGGTCGGAGTATAGAATGGTAAGGGTATTTTCAGTGTTTAGGGGTGGGTAGGGGTGTATGATGGTAAGGGTATTTTTAGGGGTTAGAGATGGGTAGAGGAATAGGGTGGCAAGGGTAATTTTAAAAGTGCATGTAACGGAAAAATGTATTTTTTAAGTGTTTTATTTTTAAAAGGGTGAGGGAGTTAGGGGTTCTTCCCTTCAAAAAGTAATCTTGAAGATGAAGGATGAAGAATCACCAGAAAACAATAACCACTGTGTGGCAAATGTATGCTTTTTAAAGTCATACAACAGTGTCAACAGACTTATATAGGTGAATGTAAACAATGCAATTGCCACCCCTGTCTGCAGTTCATTTTGCATCTCAATTTCTTTCTCTAAACACACTCCATGTTTCCTTGGGGGTCTGAGTTCTTGGTTGGTGGATTATGGTATCATATAGTTACTGTTCACATGAGCAGTGGCTCACAGTTCCCTCTAGAGGCTTCTGACTCGATAAGAGGCTGTTTACTCTCTGTGGGCCAGTTTGGAACTGGCTCTCCTCTGGCTTCCTCCTGGGCTTTAGGTTCTATGTGGTGCCAGCCTGTGAAAGTAAAGTGGAGTTGTCTTGTTGCTCAGGCTCTTCCCTTTTGTTTTGTTTTCCTCCATTCCTCATAGATGTTCTTCATTCTCTCACAGAGCTCTTCTACCCGTAGATTTTCCAGAGCTTGCAGGAAGTCACAGAGCCTATGAAACCTATGAACTGACATGGGAAAGGTGAGTGTGTGCATTGATACACTGCCACGTCGACCTAGCAAAATAACCCTTTTGCCAGACCCAAACTTTCCCTTTTCATACATGTAAGACACCCGTAGGGAAGGCCTTAGACAGCCCAGAAGGCAGGGTGAAATATCTGTAGAAGGTGACAAAGGACTCATCTTCATTTATTTGCATGAAAGGTTGGAGGGAAGCTGACACACTTCAATAGGGAAGTGCCTGTCCCCATACAAAGGGCTGATTACCCCCTACTGGCTGTCTGGAGCCAAGGCTAGGAAGAAAGGATCTCTGTACACTTCACAAACCCTTCTTTGAAGTCAAACAGACTTCAAAAGGCACATTTGGGTATAAGTACTGGGACTCTGCACCTACCAAATCAGTACACTACTGGACCTGGGAAAAACTCTGCTGGAGTTAAGACTGCTGTTCTGTAAGGAGTGCCACTCTGCCTGGGCTGACTTGACTGTTCTAAGAAACTGCTTCTTGCTTGAACCCAGAGTGACTCCAAGGGCTTGTTGGCTTGCCCCCTGTTTTTCTGCAGCCTCGGGGACATCAAAGACGGCCTGTAACTCTCCTGGTGCTGCTGGACTCTGACATCTGTGAGTCCTACCATTGCCTGAAGTACCACTCCAGTCCTGGGCCTCAGAAGTGGGTTTTACAGCTGCTTTCAGTTAAAATCTGACACATCATCACAACTGCACCTGTCAGAACTGACCCATCGCCCCTTCTGCGCTGATGCAGAAGCTGTTCGAGGACAGCAGATTCAGAGCCTGCGCAACCCGACGACGATGCTCTGCATGGCTCGACATCAATGCATTACATCCATCTCTACAAAATTTGATGCCACCCGAATGCATGGAAAATATAGCAACATCGCCTTTTCATTTGCTCCTTGACGTCGACACTTGCTCTATAAAAAGGTACTTCTTCAGCGGGCCCTGTGTGGGTTCTGTACCTGCCCCACCCTCCATCCCAGTCGGCGTGAAGGTTGGATTTGCACTGGTCCCTTGCAACCTCAAGTAACCTTTTGACTGCTAGTGACTTCTAAGTACTATTTTTAGTTTAACATTTAAACATTCAAATCTCAACTTCTACTGATTGGATTTTTGTCGTTTTGGCTTATTTTACTCAGATAAATATTCTCTATTTTTTCTAAACCTATGTGGAGTCTTTTTGTGGTGTTTTCATTGTGTTACTGTGTTTGTGTGTGTCAGTTGCACACATACCCTACACATTGTCTCTTAAGTTAAGCCTGCCTGCTCTGTGCCAAGCTTATGGGGGTGAGCACATGTACATTTAAAGTCTGTATCTGACTTACCCTGACTAGATGTGGTGGTTCATGTTTGTACAGGATGCATACTCGACAACCAGTCTAACAGAGGCCTTTATGAAAAATGCAAAGATTTGATGCTGCCAAGAAACCTGGTCTCCAGAAGAAATGGCAATGGATGGGTGTTTCTCCTAATGTCTCCCAGCTTCAACTAAGGGAAGACCAAATAGAGGCCTGATCATATAAATCTCAGTTTCACTCACTTTCAAGGCTGAATCTTACATGGTTCTCAGTAATGACATATAGCAACTTACTTTGAGACGTAACCCCATGGTCATAGACTTTTCAAATATATATCTGCCTCCTAATAAAAACAACAGAAAACCCCAGATGCTAAAAACCTTAGAATCTGCCATTTACATTCAATCATCTAAAAAAAAGCCTGACTAGATAGAACCAAAGTAATGTTAGTGTGCAGTGACTTCAGTATCAAACCACAACAATCATTATTGGACAGAGGCATCATAGATGAGGAACTTGCTTGAGAAATCCAATCTTTGTTGCCGAAAAGTTTTGGAGCCTCTAAGGAAGGCCTCCTTCTTAACTCAATCCTGGAATCCTGTGCGCTAAATGGAAATAACATGTTCAGCACTTCAAAGAGTGAAACCTACAGAGTGAATAGCTGTGCAAGTCTCAGTGACTATATCCTAATCAGTATTGCAGCATTGGACCTGGTAGCAAATATGAAAATGTATACTCAACTGGAAAGCGATCATGATCCACTAATTGCAACTCTTATTGTGCATGATTTTAAATATAACTATCATAAACTGAGCACCAGCTGTTGATCTACAATTGACATTTAAACTTCGAACATGCAGAACCTAATAGCAACCAACCTTTCCATCTAATAATAATGCCAACCTAAATAAAGCTCTTAATTAAAGGATAAAGTTGATCGCCAAGCCGCACAAAAGCCCAGGGACAATCTCAGAGATTCTCCTCAACTTCCAGTTCCTAATGCAATCACAGTTGAGACAAAATGACATCAGTGCAAATAAAGTGGCCATCTTGGCACGGTTCGATGACTAGTGCCTATAGAAAAAACAAGTATAAAAAGAGTAGTTGAGAGCAAAGCACTATCAGAAGAAGACAAAACGTAGGTAACTGAGAAGAGGCAGCAAACATTGGATAATTCACAGAAAGTAAACTGTCACAAAACGTCTGTGAACTGGTTGAATAGGCTTTAAAAATGGAAACAATATATATACACCAGGATATTTTGTAATTAGATAAATAGGGGCTGTGAGGGATCAGCATCAAATTTGGACTCAGGAGTTGGTCCTGATAAGCGGTTGAACCATAGTCCCCAATCTATTCAATTCCCAGAATAGACAATGTAAAACAAAAAAAATTTGAAACCGCTTCCCCCCATCGATCTGGATATTTAATTTACAGATGGTTATGTAACAGAGGCAATTCTCATCTAAAAAAACACAAAGCACCAGAATCAGATAGAAACCCCACTGACACCCTTAGATCAAATTCCAAGCTTTGGGCTCCACTCCAAATGTCTATAATGCCGTCCTGAAATCAGGGAAGATCCCCAGCTCCTGGAAATCAGCAATAGGCATTTCCATATTCAAAAAAAGATTTACAAGCTGGCCCTGTGTACTAACTCTCAATCTCACTACAAGACAGCGCTGGGAAAATGTATAAAAATCCTATTTTTGAACCACGTGTGCGACTAAGTCGATAGCAACTCGATCATATCTAACCTCCGGGTCTGTTTCAGACAAGCAATCAGCACTGTAGACCAGGCAATGAGACTTTATCTTACTTGTATCAAATATACAAAATAGAAAAAGCACCCTATTGCTGGTATTTGTGGACATGGAAATGGCATTTGTCTCTGTGAATAGAAATCTGCTATGAAGTACACTGAATGATCAAGAAGTATAGAATAATTTGGAATGTACCCTGCAATGTCTACATCAAGATACTACAGACAGAGTGAAATATGGACCAAAGGGGGAATGTGCAGCAGATTTCCCAGTACAAGTCTGCCAAGACTGCTTTTTAGCACCAACTTTATTCAACCTACATATAAATGATGTGAGAAAGTTCCTTGAAGACTTATATTTAGATATCCCGACGACTGGAGGTGAAAAATTTCCTATCCTCCTTTTGACAGTGCAGTACAGATGAAATGCTATGTATGCTGCACGACTGCACCAGCACAAAGTTTCTGGTTCTCATTCCAAAAACCTTGCTAAAGACAGCATTCCATAACAAGGGGTAAACATTTTAGGATATATTTATGCCATTGACCACCTATGCTTTTGCTTTGATGACAAACTGTCAGGGGTAGAGCAATTGGAGAAAAAAGTCACAGAAATGTGTCAAAAACCTGGAGTGGTATTGCACTGCAAGATCTGATTTGGAGGTAAACGACTAAGGGGGTCATTCTAACCCTGGCGGTCCGAGACCGCCAGGGCTAAAATGACGGAAGCACCGCCAACAGGCTGGCGGTGCTTCCCTGCCCATTCCGACCGCGGCGGTAGCACCGCGGTCGCACCGCCGGGGCCGGCGGTTTCCCGCCGTTTAAGCCCCGGCGGTGATAATCCACCAGGGCAGCGCTGCAAGCAGCGCTGCCCTGGGGATTATGACCCCCCCTACCGCCAGCCTGTTTCTGGCGGTTTGCACCGCCAGGAAGAGGCTGGCGGTAAGGGGTGTCCTGGGGCCCCTGGGGGCCCCTGCACTGCCCATGCCATTGGCATGGGCAGTGCATGGGCCCCCTAACAGGGCCCAGGCCAGCTTTTCACTGTCTGCATAGCAGACAGTGAAAAGCGCGACAGGTGCAACTGCACCCGTTGCACGGCCGCAACACCACCGGCTCCATTAGGAGCCGGTTCCCATGTTACGGCCTCATTCCCGCTGGGCCGGCGGGAATGTCAGAATGGGGGCCGCGTGAGTGCGGCCGCATTGGCGGCCGCATGGCGGTTACCGCCTGGCGGTTACCGCCTGGCGGGTGGCGGTAGCCGCCCGCCAAGGTCGGAATGACCCCCTAAATTCCTTACTCGGAGTGTACAACATGAAAGTGGCAACCACTACCCCGTAAAGAGCCAAATTGTGGGGCTATAGGCGACTACCAGACAGGGTCAAAACTGAGAATCATTTTCTGCAACAGATAAGCATGTGCTCAGAGACCCTGATGGATGCATTAAGGTTTAAACTTTATACAATTAGCATCAAGCCTTAGCTGATCCTAAACATGTTCTCTACTGGGCAACAGTATGGACCAACCCTGCTGCCCAAATCTATGTAAATGTGCTCATAGATATTTTGAATTGCAAGAACCTAGTGAAAATTGATTGGCTGGATCACACAAAAATTCTAGAAATGATAGGCGTGCCAGCCATCTGGAATATCCAAGACTTGGGCCCTCATTATGAGTCTCGGTGTCCTAGGATGGCCAAACCCACAGTGGCGGCCAGGCTGCCACCAATGTGGCAGTCCAGACTCCACATTATGACCGTGGCAAACGTGCCATGGTTCGACCGCCGGCTCGGCCACTTTTTTGCCAGCCTACATCCTGGCAGTGTCAGTGGTATTAATCTGCCAGGGCACTGCTGCAAGCAGCGCTGCCCTGGGGATTACGAGTCCCCTCTCTGCCACCGCCATTTAAAAGCTGGTAGAGACAGGGTGCTGGGTGTCCCAGGGGGGTCCCTGCACTGCCCATGTACTTGGCATGGACAGTGCAGGGGCCCCCATGGACAGCCCCATCGGGCTTTTCACTGTCTGCTTAGTAGACAGTGAAAAGCACAACGGGTGCTGCTGCACCCAACACACCGCAACATTGCTGTCTGCTCGATTACGAGCTGGCATCAATGTTGTGGGCTGTTTCCCTCTGGGGCAGCGGACGGAAACTCTGTATCCACCAACTGACCCAGTGTGAAATCCGTAAAAGGGCCGCGGAAGGACACCGCACTGGTGGTCTCCTGAACACGGGAGTTTGGCGGACGGCATTTGCCACCTGCCAAACTCATAATGAAAGCCTTAATGTCTAAACCTAGTATGACCTTAGTTAAAAACAGGTACAGAGAAGTCGTGCACCAGAAACAACATATCTCAATCAGCAAAGAAAGGATGATGCTGACACATCTGAATTTAAAAGCTTCCAGTAAATTTGAAACTTACTTAGAAATTCTTACACCTGAATAGAAGAGAAGCCTAAATATAAAATTCATATTAAGGATTTTACAAAAAAAGCTGTACTCTGTTGAGAACACTTCAGACCTTGTGCTTAAGGAGTGACTTCTAAAATATATCACCAGTTGCTTCTTGCATCCTTATCGGCATGGAAGCTAACAAGTTAGACTACAATGACTCCACTGAATAAAATGCAAATGGACTGTTTAATTGAAGCCACTCTTCTATATAAGTGAGTTTTTACTTTTTTGTATGGCTATTAGCTGAAACAAAATAAGCACATTCAAACATTTAATTTACCATAATGTAGATGCAAGAATGTGAGGGCTTGAATGGCTGCGCGTGAAGTTTCCTTCTGCAACAAAGATTTCACTTTAGTAGAGAGAACTGATATCAGACCACCTAGTTATTCCTGGTTAGTGATGTTGGTAAGATCAGTGTCCAGGTTGAATCGAAATGACTAGGCAGTGGATGAAAGTAGTTTTTCTTATGACTTCAGGTCCATGTCTTTGAGCCACTTCTGGACTAGTTTCTTCTACTTGTTCTTAGCCAATAGAAATAATTCACTTTTGGCAGTATTGAGTTTCAGGTAAGTGCTGGACAGGTAGACCTGGATGAGGTGCAGGAACAACTATCTGAGGCTTTGACTGTATGAGGTGGTGGAGTTTGACATATAGAGCTGTATGTTGTCAGCATGTTGATGAACGATAGGTTGAAGATGACAGAGACAAAATGGAACCTTGAGGGACTCCACAAGTTAAAGAGATCTGCTGGATGGACCTAGGTGAATAAACCAATGTCAGTTTAATAGGTAGGATGATAACCAGTGAAGGACATTTCAAGTGAAACCCCTTTTATACTTCATTGGGTGTGAGGGTTTAAGGTTCAACAGTGTCAAAGACAAATGAGAAATCCGGAAAAATCCAGCAATATTTTAGCTGTGGTCAGAAAGGCATTGTCCATGATTTACAATGTAGCTCCATCAGTGCAGCAGAGTGGTCTGAAGGCAGATTGGTAGTCATGTAGAAGATGGTTTGCAAAGATGTGATCATCGAATTGTGCGTAGACTGCTTTTTCAAAGATGTAATGAAGGGTAGGAGAGTGATGAGCCATGGTTGGTGAGGTATGATGAGTCTAGCGTGGGTTTTCTCAGGAGTGGGAGTAGTTGACCTCTATTGAGAGCTTCTGAAAAAATGCCCTGTATGAGCGAAGCATTGGCAATGGTGACTAGGGGTGAGACACATTCTCCAGAGAGAAATGTGATGCATGTAAAACATCATATCCATAGGCAATGGCTTTGAGGGAGTTAATGATGTTGGCATTGCTGACAATAATTTGAAGGAAGATTGCTGTCAGATGCATCACGAGGAAGTGGATGACATCGGGCAAGCAGGCTTGGTGTTGTTGATGTGGTTTTTGTTTTCTAACTGCATAACTGTAGGTACCTCTTTACCTTACTCTACTGTATAGCCATAGGTCTTGGGTATTTTCCCTCATTTTATAGCACAGCCCAATACAAAAGTGTAGCAATTTCTATTTTTGCTCCGTCCCTAGTGTTGGCGAAATACTTCAGCTACTTGTAGCATACACAGAAATGTCTCAAGGGATACTATAGCAGATCAGTCAAAGTGTGTTCTCTCATTTGCAGTGGGGTATATCTTGTATCAAATAAGGGAATCCCCTTTGTCCAGGGACATGATTGTATTATGAATACATGTGCACAAGCAAAGACCTCCCACATGATGCACTGATTGTTTCCCATTTGAGGAGTTCTTCAGGTATAGCAAGGCTCTTCAAAGGGCCCCTTTGGTGGGGCAGGTAGGATTTCAAGGACCGTACTGTGAGCCTGTGGAGGGAATAATTAGAAAGAATGCATCCCATCCGGAGAGGTAACTGGACTCTTTCAAAAGGTAGATGCAGAACACTTACGCATACAATATCAATAATGCAGGGTCTGTGGTAACAGGATATGTGCAAACACCACACCTGACTTTGATGTTGACCCTGAGGTTTACCACAGTGATGTGAGTATTCTAATAAATTCTATCCTTTCTGCAAACCACCACGTCTCCTAGTGTGTTTTCTGAGGGCCCAGGTGCAAACCCAAAGAGCTGTGAATTAATCTATTTTTCACCTGTTACATGAACCCATTGTTCAAATGCCTGCCACATGGTGAGTATGTGTATGTACTCAGTGGAGCTGTAACCACCTTCTTTAATGAGGGCTCATGCAAAAAAAAACAGAGTCAGCAAGAGGTGAGGTTGAGACTCAATTATTAGAGACCAAGCCTAAAAGGATTTTACACCTTAATGTGTCCTACAGGAATTTCTTGGCACGCATTTGCACTTGTGTGTGTTAGCTACGTGTCCGCAATCACTTCTGCACATTACTCTGTTTTCCAGTGTCAGGACTTTGTTACTGTTGGCAGTGCCACAATTTACAGCACAGCCACATCCAAGGGAGTGGAGATTGCTATTGTTGCTTCATTCACCTTGCAGCTGATAAAGTGGGGTCACTTTATTTACAGCACTCTCGGCTTACGTCACATGTGCAACCATAGCAGGTCTTTTGACTTGTAAATTCTTATTATGATCATAATACTGGTGGTGCTTATTAAGCAGTCCCGACCTCTGACAAAGTAAGCAAATGTGTTTTTGTGCATTGCCACCTTTTTTTAGAAACTTTGAAACTATGTGGAAATCATAGCCAATAAGTAACTAAATAAAGATATTGCCCTATCAATAAATGTTTATTGGAAAATCAATTTTGCTTGCTTTTCATTTAATTAACATTTTGGTATTGAGCCAATCGCATATCTTGCATAATTCCCTTTAGCTACCAAACAGAATGCCACCACATGTCTAACCTACAGCGGTATGTAGATTCATTCTGAATATGCTCAATGCTTACATAAACATGCTACATTTCGTAAACATCCATGAAGACAATAACTTGGGCATGGCAAACTTATTTTTTTCATAAAGCTTATAGCGTTTGAAAAATGAAAATGCTGACACATTTAGATTCTGTATGGGAAAATAATTTATGAAAATGCTGAAACATGTAGATTCCCTATGGGAAAACAATTAATCTATGAAGTTATAAACCAAAGAATCATTTTTATCAAAGGAACTACAATGGATGAAATGTACCATTAAGTACTTTTGAGGAAATTGTGCTGAATTGAAAAGTATCTTTTGCAATTTATTATACCTATTACCACCTCCATGTCATGAACAAGAAATGTGAACCTAAAAATCTTGAAAGTCGTGATGTGGACAAATTGGTGGCAGTCTGCAATTGCAAGACTTGCTTAAGAGAATGAGATATGCAAAGGAGCAGAAAGAAAGAGCTAAAGGGTAAACAAAGGAGATTGTAAAAAGGGAAAAAAAGAATAGAAAGAACATAGGGCCTGGAACTCAACAGAAACACAAATGATGTCACGGGAAGAAAATTACAGACAGCAAGATCCACAATAAGACAACAAGATCCACAATAATGTACTTAAACATCACCATATTGAGAAATACTTAAAGGAAATTTAACAGCATCACATCGAAAAACACTTTCTATTATACATAGCAATTATATATCACAGTCTTAATAAATTCATAGCTAAAGCATACCTCTTAAGTTACATGTCAAATGCTATGCTATTGATGACAACAACTGAAGCTAGGAGGATGAAACAGTTGGAGCACAACATGAACCACCAAAAATAAAAATGCATGAGATGCACTTATTTGAATGACACTATTATGATTCAGCCAAAACAGAAATTCTGTAACACACAACATTTAAAACAGCCAAAGATAAATGGCATGACGTATTCTATCAATTATTTATTATAACAGGAAGTAAATTGAATGTAAGGACATTCAGTAAAGGCAGATACCTTGTGGTGGTTGAATTGCAGGAAATGATTGATCACTGTCAGAGTTGATGGGGGCATTACTGGTGGTCAATCAGTGGTTCCCCATATTTAAATGGGGGCAGGATGCGTGAATGGGACTATGCAAAGGGATATGTGTTTAGCCTTTTCCTGAACTGGAGGTTTAGGATAATAATAAATAGAGTTAGTACCACAGAAACGCAGAATGAAGTTGCCACACTAAAGCAAGAATATACTATAGTTTTCTGCCATAGCAATGTTGCTACTTTTAAACATAAGATTGAATGTGATAATGTCAATGTTGCCCAAAAACCTTCTGTTTTCCAGGAGAGTCACCCTCTCTGCAATCAGCCAATAAATAAGTTGGCGTAAGAGGGAGCAAACCTCATCCTCATCACCAGACCTTGTAGTTGTATGCACACCTCTCATCAAACTTAAATATAATATGTCTGCTAATTAAATTTCTCAAGTCTAAGATTTTAATCATTATAAATACAAGATTTCGGATCTTGAATTAAGGTATGTTTTTATGGAGGTAAATACTTTTCTGATGTCCCTAGTAACCAGAATGTTGTTTGAGCTCCACCAAATCCGATCTAATCTATTTAGAACATCCATAAACTCTATGGTGTAAGAAAGTAATGCAGAGATCATTGAAGTAAGAGTCAAGTCAGTATATTCTGAGATTAAACACAACAGCACTTTAATTCAGAAAGTCATTTTGAAAATGTATATTAAGTTGTTATCTGCTGATATTTTCTTACTCTATGACGTTATCAGTTTATTAAGACAAAGTACAGTAACCTGGTAATATAACCACATTCGGGACCCTTTATTAGCACTTCAAAGTATCATCATTATCAGGTATAGAAATCTAATCATAAAATCTATTTGGCTTCATGTTTGTCTGAGTATACAATGATCCATTCAGTATTTGTGCAAATACTATAATTAGCCATTTAGTACTTGTTAAAGTACAATTGTGGGCATGTGACCTCCTAATATTAGGCTAAGGTTACACATAATAGGGCAGTGACATCTACTACCCTCAGATGTCGACTCAAATCTTTTGACTCAGATAGGAGTAATAAGATAATCAAATCAATCAA
This sequence comes from Pleurodeles waltl, assembly GCF_031143425.1. Classification (NCBI taxonomy): domain Eukaryota; kingdom Metazoa; phylum Chordata; class Amphibia; order Caudata; family Salamandridae; genus Pleurodeles; species Pleurodeles waltl. The sequence continues at coordinate 823,256,940 of NC_090436.1, forward strand.
TGAGAACTAATAGCCATAAACAATCAAAATATACAATGAGTAAGTATTAATACACACCATGATCTATGTGGTCATGAATCACCACACCAATTTAGTAAAGTGTAAATATGTATTGCCCTTATATTAACAATGCTAATGTCATGTAAATGATGTGCAAAACCAAATGATAGCAATACAGAAACAACTTAGGCTACCCAAATCGTCCAAAATATCTCAGTCTTATAAGAGAAATCACCATTAAACACTCCAAAAGAATTATACAGAATAACAACAGAATTATTTGAAAAATAGCCACAGATTTCATAAATTGTGCAGTTAAATCAATCATAATCAATTAATAAACATTTAATATAATTATTGGGTCAGATATCCTAGCTACCAAATTCATGTTTCAGAAAGTGTGTAGGGCTGTGCTTTGTCACATGCAAAAATTAAAAATAAAACAAAAATGATTTTGGAAAAACATCTAACTATAGCACTAACAAAAATGTGGTTGGATTTCTAAAAAAAATCTGCACAGGAAAACAAAATGCACATTGGTTATACCTCTCCTAAATGAAACAGCAGTCAGCATAGTCTTCATCAGCAGAGCACTGGAACAGAAGGTCTTCAGCAGCCAGCATCAGGAACATGGAAAGGGACAAGAGTTCAGTAATGATGGGCCTAATGTATCTGCACTGTTATAATAATAAGTAGCTGAGCACAAACTGAATTGCAGAACTGAACTGAACAGAAACTGATTGGAATCTGACTTACATCACCTTAAACTTTGCTAAATTAAATCCCTAAATATCACTAGCTCGGCTTCTGTTGGACAAGATGATGAGGTGTGATAGTGAGCAACCAATTGAATTTCGTCTGAGCTTCAGTTGTATCTTTCTTTATTCCTTCTCCAAGATGGGCTCATGTTGACTCTCTTCTCCAGTTTCTGCTGAATATTAACTTTGTAAAAACAGCACAGACCATGACATTGAGCTAGCATTATTTCTTACTGGAAACCAAGGCCCATTGTTAAAACTTGCAATTATTATCAAAAGGAAGTACAGAACGAACAGCTAATAAACAATGTTTGTGAAAGCATTTCAATAAAGCCAGCATAACATTTCAACACTGTGCTTCTGGAAAAATACTAAAACGTAGGCCTTTTTTTACTAATGCTAATACATGAAGAAATAAAAGAATTTCATAATAATTTCAAACCATTAGTTTTGTACTACAATAATATTAATCATCTTTTGTCAGTACATGTAATTATAATACATCAAAATACATTTCACCGTCATTTATTATTTCACATTGAAATCTAAGTGCTGGACACCATGTCACCCACATTTTAAACATGCCAATTTTATTTTTCGAATACACGTTTCTTTATTTAGGCCTTTTAATACACCTTAATCATTTTGTTTTGGTTACTCACATTTTATTAATAAAGTTTGCTCTCTAACACTCTCAACTAGTAAAACATCTACCTGATTCACTATTTGTTACTGGAGAAACACTCATTTTATAAACATGACTGCTTGAGACTGAATTAGCCTTTGTATGTCATCAATATTTTAAACAGGCCCAACAAAAGATGTACTTGCACTAATAGAACCAATTTTGCTTCTTCTTATAACATTGTCCTTCAGGCACATTTTGCCAAACACATTAATATATGCAATAAAACATGAAGATTAACAATCTCTCTTAAGGTGTATCCCACAAACATCTTTATTTTCCAGACATCCAGATAATCTTTCTTTGTCTAATGGACTTTTATCACGTTAAAACTCCTTTTTCGTGGTTTGTACTTTAGTGAACACATATTTTGTTTGATCTCACCCACACTGCTCACATATCTCATATTTAGGCCTTCATTACGAGTTTGGCGGTACCTGGGCTGCCATGCTGGCAGTGGCGGTCGTACTGCCGACGGCCCGGTGGTGAAAACCGCAAATTATGACCATGGCAGTCTTCCCAACAGTTTAAAGCCAATACACTGCCAGTACCGTCAGTGGGGTCAGGCCACCGCGGACGGCGGTAGGCACCTTCAGATCGGCAGGGACCATGTTTCAGCCGGACATATTATGAGGCTGCACACCGCCAGGGTTTCTGCTGTGGTCGCACCGCCACCAAAACTCTGGCAGAAATCAACTCTATAAAAGGAAACACCCACCTTCTGGAAGACAGAGCTTTCCGGAGCTGCCATGGAACCTGAACTCGCAGTCCTCCCATTATTCCTGCTCATATGACGACTCCGGAACAAGCAACGGCGACGAAGACAACAACCATAAGTACACCCACCTAGCACACACTGGAGTGAAAGGCATTAGTACACACCCACACACAACACACACAGCGAGACACCTTACGACTGACATACACACACGTAACCACACACCCATATGAACACATACACCTACATACAGACACGGACACACATACTACACACATACTACACACATGCACACACAAACTATTCCATGACTCCCTTACATCGGCCCTGGCACTTATCAGTTGTCCTGTGTCTGGTGTAGAGGATGCCTCCCTCTGCAGTACATTTTACTATCTGTTGGATTGTGGATCATACCACATTGCAAATTTAGTAAACATATAATTGTTTCTGTACAAATAAAGACACATATGCAGTAGCTGTGATCTATAGTGTTTATTGTGAATAGAATGGCAAACAGGTGATGAGTGAGGTCATGGTAGATTAAATCCTCTGAGTAGGTAGCACATCTGTAGGTAGCAGAGGTTCAGTGTCCATGGACCATAGGAAACCAGAGTAATGTCATTGAACAGTCAACATGGTGTCTCATTGGCACACAAGGGAGAGTGATCAGGAGAGTGTCACTTCCTGGCAATGGGTTTTGTCTTGGAATCTGCTCCAGCCGGATATCTGGGTGGATGTCCACCTTTGCAGGGGTTCACATAGGACTACAGAGGGAGGGGTGCCTGAGGCATGTGCTTTCTCTGGCAAGGCCTCCATTCCACTAGCAGCCACAGATGTGGAAAGCTCAGGTGTTATGTGGCTAGTGGAAGGGGCATCCTGGTGGGTGGAAGAGACACTCATGATGGAGGTGAGGTCCCTGAGCACCCCTGCAATGGAGGCCATGGTTGCATTGTGGGCCTGCCACTGCTGCATGACCTCCTGGTGGTATTCCCTCTACAGCCTCTGGTTTTCCCCCAACATGGATATGATCTGGTCCATCCTGTCCTGGGATAGTTGATATGCACCCAGTACTTGGGAGATGGCTTTCTGGTCAGATGCCTCCCTTGTCTGCCCCGTCCTCTGGCACACAGGTTTCTTTCCATGTCCCCTGCCCCCATGTGCCTGTGCCCCTGGCACAGTGTGCCCACTCCCAATTTCACCAGGACCTTCATTGCCTTGGGTGTGAGGGGTGGACTCTGGTCCCTGTATTATGGGGCACACAACTGATTGAACAGTCCTTAAGGAACAGGTTTGGGGACAAAGGGTTGGCTGAGATGTTGTTTCCACAGGGTGGGGGGGTTGATGTAGGCAGGGTGAGGAAGGGAGTGGTAGACTGACCAGGGGTCCCAGATGGTCCAGGTAGGTCGTCACTGTCAAGACATCCAGTGGTGTTGTCCTCACTGGGGCCTTCATCCTGAGGAAGTCTGGCAGTCTCTGGTAACCTCTCCATGGTGGATGTGGCAGGGGAACCTATGGATGGAGTGCGAGAGAGTTAAATGTTGGAGGTCTGTATGATTATCTGTTAGTATGATGCATACAGTGGCTTGATGATTTCCAGGAGTGGCATTGACAGGTGCAGCACAGTTCACACTGTTTGTGGATAGTGGATAGTGACATGTGTACTATGCTCCTAGGGGTTGTTGTGAATCAGGCTTGGTCACTTTTGCTGGGAGGGTGTGTTCTGTCCCTGTGTGATCGTTCACATGACAGGTTTGCCCTGTTAGCTTGTGGCCATTGTGGCTCGGTATATGTGAGTGGGAATGGCTGTACGTTGCAGCATTGTGTCCAAATGGGAGAGGGGTATGTGTGTATGCAAGGTTGTTTGTGCCTGTTGTGCATGGAGTATACCTTCTTAGTTTCAAGGCCAGGGGAAGTCCATTTCAGGGTAGTAGGCCTGGATTTGTTCCCCTTAGGATTGGTGACTGTGCTGTGTCTGTGTTTGGGCTACTTTGGCATTGTGTAGTGCCATTGCATTCCTGTCATTGCCATGTAGTGGTCTTCAGTTGAAGCATCCATTTGTTGTAGCTTGTGCAATAGTCACACATGCAAGAGGTGTGATGTGACGTGCACAATGCAGGTTTTGGATGAGGATGGGCTAGTGCATTGTGGGAGTTGTAGTGATTGTACTTTGCAGGGCTATCCGTGCACTTGGCAGGGAGTGTGTGGGCATTGGGGCTGGGTGGTGGTGTGCCATTCAGGGGAGGGGCATTAGGTGACTGGGTGGGAGGTGTCGTGGGAGAGGGAGTGAATTTGTGACTGTTTGGGTGGTGAGGAAGCGTGCTGGATGGGACAACATAGTGCCAGGGGAGTATTAGTTACTCACCAGAGTCCAGGCCTCCAGGTATTCCAGTCAGGCCCCCAGGATGCAAGATGTCCAAGACCTTCTCCTCCTACGATTGAACTCTGGGGTGCAGGTGGGGGCCCACGGCCAGTCTTCAGTACGCCAGCTGGTGCCTGGACCCCATGGAACGCACCTTCCCCCGTAGGTCGTTCCACCTCTTCCTGATGTCCTCCCTTGTGCTTGGATGGGTGCCCACTGAGTGGACCCTGCCAACTATTTTCTGCTGTAACTCAATTTTCCTGGCTATGGAGGTTTGCTGTACCTGTGCTCCTAAGAGATGTGGCTCTACCCTGATGATTTCATTGACCATGACCCTCAACTCATCGTCACTGAAGCGTGGGTGCTTTTGACGTGGCATGGTGGTTGTGTTGTGGGTAGGGGTGGGGGCGGGTGTTGTGTGTGTAGGGTGCAGTGTAGGGTGCTTGGTGGGGTGGGGGTGTTTGGTTGTGAGTGCTGGTAGGTTGTGGTGTTTGTGTGTGGCTGTGATTTGTGTATAGTGTTGGTGGTGCAGTTGTGTGGTGAGTGTGAAGTGTACATGTGCCTCAAGTGTGTAGGTGCTAGATTTGTGATTTTGGCTGCTCTCGTCTCTCGATCTGTGGTTTTAGTCACAAAGGCTTGTGGGTTGTGTGGGGGTGTGTTATATGGTGCTGTGAGCGGGTGTGTCTGGTGTCTGTATGTGTGTCAGGTGTGAGGTCTTCAAACTGTCCAACGTGGTGTTGTGTTCTGACAGGAGTGTGTTCTGTCTGCGGCGGTTCGAACCACCAGTGGTTTTCTGCCATGGAAAGACCACTGTGCTGATTTGTGGATCATAATATGGTGGGCGGAAATATTTTGGTGTGGTGGTGCTGGTGGTGGAACTGTCTCATTCCCGCCTGCCAGTTTCCTGACGGTGTTGAATTTGTGGCTGTTTCTTGGTAGTCTTTATTGTGGACTCTTTATACGGCGGGCAGGATACCGCCAAAACTGGTGGTCCTTTGGCCACTGCGGCAGTCTTGCCAAAAGACCGCCAAACTCGTAATGAGGGCCTTAGTGTTTGCTTTCACTTTCAATTCTGTTATTTTCCATCTTCAGATTTTATTCATCTTACTTAAAAACGTATCATTCTTTCAAGAATGCATTTATATATAATACCGTATCTGTCAGAAGATTACCCATTAAATCAAACTTCCACAGGAGCAGATGCCTTATACCCAACTCCCTCCAACAGATGCGTGCTCAGACTTTAACTGATTGTCTGAACCCAGCATCCACTAGGGGGAAAGGGGAATGGGAATAGAAAAAGAGAGACCGCCTCCAGATCCAGTTCACACCTGTGTTTCCCACTTGAAGATAGGATATTCAGTGCATGTCTCTGAGAACCTGCACCTTTCTTCTTATTGGGATCCCTTTAAAGGAAGGACCTGCAGTCGGGTGATAAGAGCATAGGTAAGTACATTCCTACTGCACATTCAACTGTTCAGCCATTCACATTCACCTAATTCTATTGTTTTCCTAACCTGGATCTTTCGAGAGACTAGCCTCTCTCTAAGAGAACAATGTTAACTTAATATCTTCTTTTCTCCACGAGTCAGAGGTTTCCAAGGTTCTCTGGAGAACAATTCAAAAGTTCACAAATATACAAACTACTAATGTCATTTACAGGAAACGTAAACACCTTCTCAAGGTTCTGTTTTCTCAATCACAGTCTCTGGGAATTAGTCTGAGCACTGAGGTTTGCCTCTAAGACTGACAAGCTGATAGCCAGTTGTTGGAAGAAGGAAAAAATTCAGCTTCTTCAAAAGGGAAAAAGTATCTTGTGTGCGCACCGTAACAAGAAAAGGAATGAATTACTCAAAACTGGAAGAATTCTCTATGAAACAAAGGGCCTCAGGAACACTGCTCATTCTCCTCAGGATGACAATTGAAGTGCAGGGCTCCCAGAGAGAAACAGCTGGAGGGAAGTTTCAGCACGAGACTAATGTCAAAACACTAGAGCGCTGACCTCACAAGGATTTGTGGCCACCATCTTGAGTGGCAGTTAAACCTGAAGAACCTAGTTTTAAGAACAGCCTCTGCAAGAACCACCAGGAGTGAGGACGCCACTGCAACCAACGTGGGTACAGAGAAAAGGGGAATCGCTTTTGCTGAGGGAAGAACCTTGTAACGCTGGCAATAGTTTTCCTGACAGCATCTTACTTTGTCATCCCTGTGGTGCACTGTACCCCTTCACTTGTATGGTTTCACTTTAACAATCTTGTCTCTGCTGGAACCTTGACCCTCTTCTACCTCCCCTGCCCCATTTTATTTGGCGTGAAGCCACAAATTATTTTTCAGTGTGTTTGACTGACTTACATCTGGAAGTAGTGGATAGCAACACATGGATAATTTACACCTGATTCTCAAACAAATTCTTGCAATACGTACCTAGGTTTACTGTTTGCTCATGCGTTGTCTAAATTTAGAATTCAACTCAGGGGTTTGTTAGCAGAGTCTTCTTGAAATCGCACCAAATTTAGCCATTCGTAAGCTGAATACTGCTTACCTGTTTTCCTTGAATGACGTACTGAACACACTATATTTCCACAACTCTCAAATGACTCTGCTGTTTGGCCATCTTCACTCAAACAATTAGCATTTTTCTGCAGTCGCCCTCCTAATTATTCTATGTATCCAATGAATTTTAATGAAGGGTTTGAACTGAACAGGTAGTTTAGGTGTTTGCTCCTGCATAGAGTTATCTTAGCCAATTTACACTGACCACTGACATTCTGAGGTATTTTTGAGTTCGGGAAGCAGCACAAAAGGAGGCATTTTAAGTTCAATAATTAGTACTAAAGAAGTGCTATTTTACATATTCTTACATACCTTTGTGAAGTGGCCCTGAAACGTTCAACTCCCTGTTGGGGAAACTACCAAAAAGGGTTTGTACTTTCTGTCTGCACCTAATTTGTTGGAGTATTCCCCTAATATTTCCATTTTAGAAACATTTTAGATGCTTTTGGCCCAATTTACAAAGGCATGTAATAGAACGTGAGAGTTCTTTAGGAGTACTACTTTATGTGCTCCAATATATTTTATATATACTCAAAATATTTGAGTAAATAGGCGACACTGTATATTGCTGGGGCTCTACCGTCCTGAACAACCTCGCAAGTGTAAGCTGTCTGTAGCCCACAATGCATGAGCTCCACTGGACCGCAAGTCTGCAGAGTCTGTACATGGGCCCACAGTGTACACTTCACTTGTACAACAAGTTGGGACTTGCTGAGGTTGTTCTCTCACAACCAAATTGTTAAACTCGGGGCAAAATTATATCACTCTGCATCATGGCTTATTTGATGAAGTCCCGGTGCCTGGGTGCCGCAATCCCTTCTTAGACACGAAGCACACATGCCAGCAATTTAGAAGAGGAAAATGGGAGATTTGTTTTACAAAAATCATCAAGAGGGTGTATTTCCCTCATTTACTTCTGTTGAAGCAGAGGCAATTGCAGTCGGGAGAGAGACAATATAAAGTATTTTTAGCTCCAAAAATCGTGAGTCTCCAGTCTGAATGGGGTCTATTTACATGTAGGATGAAGCTATTTCAAAGAGTGGTCGTCACAAACAACATGAATGTCCGCAGGACGTCACCACCCCCAGATGGCTCTACAGATCTCTACATCTCGACCGACACCAACCTAGATATGGTTGCCCTGAAATCTAAATGTTTCTACCACTGAAAACGTTCCCTAGATGCGCAGACGAGCAGTAGTCACCAGCTTTTTAAAAGCGTGTTTGTACTCTGAGATGTTGCCACATACAACACTTTCCAGCATTAAAAACCCTAGGATCTTTCCTACACCTGGTAAACAACGACCTGCCGTGCGGTATTAAAGTACTTCATAATCTGTTCGAAATCTATTTTTATATACTAATTATTTTAATAAATTATGTCTTCTATCACTAAATGTCCCCTACACTCTTTGATCAAATTTTAATTAGAAATTCGACATGAAAGAAACAAAAAAAGTCCAAATTGCACTACATATTACATTATATTATCAATATTGAAGACGCAAACAAGTAAAATGCTTAGCAGACTTGTACAGTACAATATGTAAAAAGACAGACTTCTCATGGAAACAGATTTAGTATTATTTGACTTCGGTGATTATGTTCTATTTTAAATGTTTTGACTGACTGTACAACAGATAGAGCGGGGAAGAAACATTGACACAAAGTGGTGGCGAATACAGGCGCGCGACTCCCCTAGTTGACACATAGCCAGAAGCCTAATTGTATGAAGACGCCATACACTTTGCTGCTATAATGTCAACGATAGAGAAAGCTGAGTAGAATGAGTTGATTCAGTGCAGTGAGAGAATCTCGGTGCACAGAGATGGCTGCAGCGTCATAAAAAGCGAGGATCCGGCGGTGGAGGCCTCTTGTAAATGAGGCCCTTAGATTTTACTTCATCCACAAAGTGTGCATACACAAATTCATGCAGGCAGAGGCATGCGATGTTTAACCAACAGCGTTAAGACATAAATTATGGGTAGGCATCGTAAGCCTACTCTGGTTCTCGCGAGGTTAAGAATGAAAGCTTTTAGCAATAAAGTCTACATACCTGTAGCACTGCAAACTGAAAACATGACATTATGCCCGAAGTAAGTAAAAGTAATATTGAGCATTGCAAATGTACGTACGTCACAACCTCGAACCAAGAGGTAAGTAAATGAGACGCCATTCATACTCAAAAGCAATCGCAGTCCAAATGCATAAATAACCGAAAATAAGTAAGCCTCACCCTCTCTTACTTAAGCAGCACTTTGTTATAAAGCCAGGTACAAAAGAGAAAGTTTATACATTTGAAGATAAACTGATTGTGGAGGAAGCAAGCATTGTGTTTTACTATGTGATGTATGCAGTGGTAGGAGAGAGATGCTTTGTGGAACAGGTCAAGAAAAAAATGCAGGATGGGAAGAGGTGTGTGAAAAAGAAGTACATTAGGCACAAATGTGCTACCCGAGCAACTATATACACCAATGCTACACCTTACACCAGCCTACCTCTGGACATACACAAAAAGTGTGACGGATTGTCCTCATACACCTCCAGGTGTCATTCTTCGTCATAGGTCTCCCCACGCTCTTCAAAAGCCTGTTTGATGAAGAGCAGGCCTACACCTGGAAATCAAAGAGGCACTTCTAATTAAGTATGGACCCATGACATAATGACATAATATAGTTAAAAACCAATGTGATATGCCAAACTGACCTTTATATGAAATGGAATAAAACTTGGTATTAAAAACCAACGTGGAGATAAAAGGAACTAGTACCCCATTGCCACTCAAACCTTCAACATGTTTCTGCCTGTTGACTCATACGAGTCTGTGGCATTCTTCAGGACGGAAACACTGGATCTCTGCGTAGCACGCACCATAGTGTGTGCAACTATCCATACATGGCTGACCTTTGCCATCCCTCTCAATCCTAAAGTCCCTAGGTACCTCCACTCTGATTTTCTGCTCCACACTGAGGAAGGGTTCAGGAACTCAGGTATTCACACATTCGTCAAGGTGCGTCCCTCTCTGTAAACCTACTTGTATTGGCTCCTTCCACCCGATGGATATGGCTTTATTGTGCTTAATGGTTGTGGTTGCAGGCCAACTGACCCTTGAGGTCCCACAGTCTCTAGTTTCCTACCACAGATGGTGTACATGGTATTATGTGTATTGGCGGTGAAAGAGAAGTACAAATCTGTTCAGGTTGCAGCTGCAGTGATTGGTGCAGGAGCTTGATGTTGTCTCCAAATCTCAACCATGAAGCAGTATGTGCTATCATATCATAGATATTATCTACCCCCACATGTTGCATGGTGTCTGTTACAGGGGCCACATTCAGAAGCTCAGGACTTCACCTATACAAACTACAGTTACACAGCCTGGTGTGCTCTCTCCACGCTGTCAAAAGATCACCACAGGATCTATAAACCACCTTATTGGCCAAATTGAACTCTAAGCGCATGACTAAATCATGTTTACACTGCTTTGAACACACAAATATAGACACACAATTAAAATAAGTCACAAAAAGCATTATATACTTTCTAGGCTCTTTAGGACCATAACCACCCTCCTATGCAACAGCAAAAAGGACCGGTGTAAGAAATCAGATTATTTTTTGGCTTGGGTGACTTCCCGGCTCAAGGAATAATCAAAGCTTTTGTCAGGGTGAACACTCGAAGTCACTCAATGAACATGATCAACACCCTGGTAGCTGTGGCACACATAGATTATACAAGCTTAACATAGGGCTATGTGAAAAGCATTTATGCAGTACCAAAACACGAATAAAGTAAAAACTCCAAACAATAAAACAAACCCAAACCGATGTAGACAGAGTTACATTTAGTAAACAAAATGACAACAAAATGGCAAAATCCAGTGAGGGGAACCAGAGTAATGCCTTTTTAAAGGTTTAAGGTAAAATACCACCAAAAAGCACAAATCGTCAATTATAGTCTCTGATCACATTGGACCAGACCTAGGTGCAATTTCAGGCTGACCACAATGGAGTGCGGGTCAGATACATCAACCAGGATCTTCCTGGTCAAAGATTTTACCTTCTGGGTTAGTCTTTTAAGTCCTAATCACCCACAGGTGTACACTTGTGAAGAAACCCAGGACCACAGGCTTACATGGTGTCAGGCAGAGGCCAACAGCAGAGTCCAGTCCAGGTTCAGTTATAACTGGTCAGATGCTTACTGCAGGGAAAAGGCCTCTTTCACTTTGTTGTCTCCCTGTAGCCCCACAAGAGGTCAGCCAAACAGCCCTTTTAATCCACTTCTTTGTCCTGGGTACAAGAGAGAAGAGGGCCAGTCCTTCATGGCTGCTCTCAGGTTACAGATAGCAGGTCCAGTAAACATCTGACTTGCACAGGTCAGTGCGGTGAAATCAGTGCCTGGAGGTGCCATAGTTATGCCTGGCACTAGCAAGTGCATGGGTGCTTGAATTTTTTTTTCCAGGGGCCAAAAAGATTATTCTGTGGTGTGACCAATTCCAGCAGGGTGGTAGTTGTGAGAGGGGGGCCCATGGAGGGGGGGATGGGGGGTTTCAGTAAATGAAGCATGTATATCTAGTGGCTGAATTGCACAATGTGAAAGAACAATACCTGGGATCAATCTCGGCTTCCCCACCTAACCAAATTGTTTAATCCTAGGCAATTATTTTATTTAACTTTTCCTCCTTTTTCGTCATTAGCAGATATAAGAGGACCTCTAAATACATTACTTCAGGGTGTCTGCTGTACAAAACCTTCTCCTGTGTTTAATTTAAGGAATTCACACGTTATGGACACGTAAATACTATATGCATCCATTTTTTATTCAGTATAACATTAGGAAGTGCATTGAAAGCTGAAACTCTCTGCAGGGGAACAGATGATAAAATCATAGTCTCAGTTGTTTCGTCTTATGTTCACGCAGTTTGGAAATGCAGAGCCTGAGTCCAGGAACAACTGCATTCACTGAAAGTCATCTTATGAGCACATAGGATTAAACATGCTTGCCATCCGAACAATGTTCAATTAATCTACTGATACAGAATTAGCATCTCCTACTGCTTTCATAAATTCCAAATCATGAACGCCTTCCAAACTTATTATACTGCCTTTTGACTAACACAGCATTACTTAACTGGTAACTATAGTCCCCTAAGTTAAGGCACTGGCAAATGCGCTGCTCTTTATGTTTCCAACCAGTGCAACAATGTTGTGTGTGCAGAAAGGATATTATGAGGGTATGAGCCCTGCACTTGAACTCGTAGGCCCTGATTTAGAACTCAGTGGATGGGTTACTCCGGCACAACGGTGACTGATATCCCGTCCACAGAAATGTAAATCCCATACTGGGATTTAGATTTCAGCGGACGGGATACCCGTCACTGTGTGACAGGGTAATCAGTCCGTCAAGTTCTAAATCAGGCCCTCAGTTATGCAAAACCCTTATAAATAACATAACCAAGTTGCTATTCTCAGATTTATTTAACTTTCTCTCAGACCTATAACTGCATGTGTGTTGTTAATCCTCCTACCTGCTGCTAATATGAACTTTACTGTAAGGTTCTAAACGTTAGCATTCTACATGTCACACTTTTAAATATCACTGGCCCTACTTTGTGGGCTACACGATGTGCATTGGGGTGACTTACAACATTTCAAAAGGGAGGTTCTTAGCAGTTAAAACGGATTTATTTTGACAGGTCATATTTCATGTGCACTGTGACAGGCTACAGTGGTAGGCCCTAGCCATGTTTGCAGTGCCATTATAGTGGATGGTACAGTAGGTGCTGCAGTCCATTAGTGGCATTTAACTCCCAGACCCTTTGGTACATTTTTTACAATATACAAGGAACTTCTAGGAAAGCTAAATATACAAATTAGGAGTATGGCAAACCGTTTAGTAATATGGCTATTCAACCATATTAAAAGAGAGCACAGGCACTGTACTACTGATTGCCAGGGGTAAAGTGCACAAAGTACTAAAGCCTGAAAAATATAGGGTCCAGCAAAAGGCAAATAAACTAGGGTGACCGCAAAGAACTGGTGGATTTCTTACAAGGAGTGTCTCACTCTCATAAAACAGACAGGCCAGGGTGTGCTATGTCTGCTAGCTGAAAGGTGTGAAACCTTGATCTATCTCCACCAAAGTCACCCATGTAAATGAGAAAACAACACAATATCACTTGTCACATTTCCATGGTGCACCCACTGCTGATGTCTTCCCTTTCTCCATAGTAAATAATGAACCATGTGTTCACAACTTCATACAATGTCAAATCAACATACGCCCAGCTTTGTTTGGCTCCTGCCTTACAACATTTTATGCTACCTACCACCATCATCACCAGCGTGTTTGCCATAATGGTGACAGTGGGGTAGTTTATACAGCCAACTTACAAGGCAGAGCACAGTAGGTGTTTACCACCATGTCTCCATCTGCTCTATCCCAGCTTCAACTTCTCTTGCCTCCATCACCCTCAATGTCACTTTCCTGTTTCAGTAATTGTCCATCAAACCTCTGTATTTAAAATCTGACACCCTTTAAGATGCAGTATAAGTCAACAGAGTAGGTACCCATATGCATCTTGTTTCTTTAGATCAAGGCTTGCATTAGCTGCAGATTCTTGCCAACACCACCACCACTGGGGGAGTTGTGAAGGTGCCTTCCAGCCACCACCTACAGTGTACCACTGCTTCAGAACTAGACAGCTGTCTCCCTGTCTAACAACATATCTCTATCCACACTTTCTTCCCTAAAACCACCCCTTAACTCACTTTCAAGTTATTTAGTAGCCCAGATGCATGTTTAAGAGTTCCTGCTGAAAAAGATGCCCTTCGATGCAACCATAACTTTCAGAAACATTCACATTCTGCAAAACACACATTCAAACCAGTATCCCAATCATCAACGTCTGAGAGTTGGTGATGTGAGTTGACTCCAGTTAGAGTGTCGGACTTCAATAAGTAAACTTTCAAGGAGACGCGAATAGATCGATGAACCTTTTGACTCGCTTCGAGGTTTTCCAAACATAGATCCCCTACATTCAGATCAATAATCAACAACAATCCATAACATTAGTAATCAATAGGAGTCAGTAATCGTCACACACCATGACCTTGCAGTCATGAATAACCACACCTTTAAGTAAAAATTAGAATGTTTATTTCCCTATATTGACAATGCTAATGTCACATAACTCATTCTCAAAATCAAATGAAAAACATACAGAAATAATACTGGCTGACAAAAGTGGCGAAAGAATTGCAGTCTAATCAAAGCTTGGGCTATTACGCATTCTAAAGCTACAGTGCAAATGAATAACAAGAAAAACTTAGCAAACAATAGTACATAATTTAGATTCAGCAAAGAAAAGACGTCAGCTGTTAATTCAAGTAGCAAACTTTATCAGTTCGAAACCTAACTAACACTAGATTAGCATAGCATTCATGCAAAACAATTTAGGCCCTTATTATGAACACGGAGGTCGAAACCGCCGTGTTCATGCTGGCGGTCATACTACTGCCGCCAGCGCCCTCGGATCCCTGCCGGCCGTATTAAGAACATTCCTGTGGGCCGGCGGGCGGAAACATTGTTTCTGCCCGCCGGCCCACAAGAATGCCTGGCCGGGACATTGACGGCGGCTCCATGTGCCTCTGTGCGGCGGGTGCAGCTGCACCCGTCGCGCTGATCACTGCACGAAAAACAGGCAGTGACCTGCGCAATGGGGCAACAGCACAGGGGCCCCTGCACTGCCCACGCCCCCAGGGGTGCCCCAGTGCACCCCTTCCACCAGCCTTTCCCTGGTGGGGAAATCCGCCAGGGAATGGCTGGAGGCTTAGGGATCATTATCCGAGGGGCAGCACCGCTGCCCTGTTGGATAATGATTCTGACCGCTGCCAGGCTGCCTGACGGAGGCAGCCTGGCGGTGAGTGACAGCCGCCTATGGCGGCCCTCATTGGGTTCATTATGTGGTGGTGTGGGCCGCCATACCGGCTGGCGGGATTTCCCGCCACCGCCGGCATGGCGGGCCACACCGCCAGGATCATAATGACCACCTTAGTCAACACAAATTAGGAAAACATATGTCACTCTCAAAATTAGCGGTTGGTACCTAGAAACAAAAGCGAATAGACATAGCGATCAATATCAGTGACAAGACACCTATCTTCAATTGGACTGGCAAGCTAAGATAGTCTTTGTCATCAGGACATCAGTCTGGTCAGCAAGGCATCAGCGTTCAGCATCAAAGTTCAGATAAGGCAAAATCTTTTAAGCAATAAAGTTAAGCACGTCTCTTCCAAGACGGCCAAGAAAGTAATGGACTTACGGCAAGATAGAAAATGGCAAATGGTCTGTCTTCTCCCAGAGCAGTCTGGCTAAGTTAGATTTCCTAAAACTACTTCCCAAGTCACTATTGGTCAGGGGATCGATTGTTCACACTTTGGCCCATATATATACTTTTTTAGCACCGCATTTGCGTCATTTTTTGACACAAAAGCAGCGCAAACGTACAAAATACAACTGTATTTTGTAAGTTTGCGCTTCATTTGCGTGAAAAAATTATGCAAATGCGGCGCTAAAAAAGTATAAATATGGGCCTTAGTCCAATAAAACTAAAACTTCTAATCTACATTTCTACTTGTTCATGGTACACATGTCGGTGATTGGCTCCTTTCGTACTGTTTTAATCATCCATCTCGTCAGGTAACAATATTGTTGCAGCTTGTACTCCAGTCAGTATGGTCTTTGTCTTATCCTGGGAAAGATAGTCTCACACACATTACATGAAACATTGTTGTTCTAGCAAGTACATCATCTCCTAGCAAGCAGTTCTCATGAGAAAGAGTTTTTAGCTACGAGCATTAGGTCAGCACAGAGGAAAATCACAATTTAATTCTCTAGACAGCCATTTTATTAAACGCCTAAAATAATGCAGCTTGACATGAGGCCGTGCAACCAGGCCAAGACCTCACTAAGTTAAGGCCTACAATTAATAAAGCTAATACATAATGCATAACCCTCAATATGACATATTACTACATTAATCAAACATAAGCTCAACATTTCATATTAATAAGACATTAATAAGTACACTTCATGAACATTGACCGCCAGTCAGGTTGTCGCACCTTCAAATGCGTGCATTATTTTTCCCTTTGTTACTACATTTTCCACGTAAATTCAACACTCATAATACATGAATATTCACTAATAATTTCATCCCACCTCTGATGTCTAAATCCCCCTCTGATGTCTAAATCCCCCCTCTGATGTCTAAATGCCTTTCCACACAAAGTTTTGCATCAGCTAAAATTTTGTCATTTCAATCCCTTCATAATTTCATTCCCTTTTCAAATTTTCCCCAAACAAATTTTCCCTTTTCTTTTCTTCCCTCCTCTGATTATTCTTCGCCTTCTTTAATGTAATCCTTTTACACAATTTACATATTCCTATGCTCCAATTAGGCAAATCACAATAATCAACATCCCTTGTATTATTTTAAATATTATCCCTTTCCCAATGTTGCTGAGCCAATTTCCCACTGAAGTAAATCATTTGCCAACTTTCTCCCAAACACCTGGTTCTTTCAATTCTTTTAAATCAGCACCTTCATTAGTCAGATTAGTAAATAAGCTTCTAATTTATTTACTATTATCAGGAATAAATTAGCAGCAATGTCTAGAATTCAGCATTTTGCAAACTCCACCATCCTTTGCTAAAAGAATGTCTAACGCAAGGCGGTTCTGAAGAGTCATTGCTCTTTCAGCTGCTAATTCAGCTTCTATCAGGGGCATGGCTCCTGAAAAATTTGTCAGCATGTTATCCACAATAGTAGATAACTTTCAAATCTTTATTGAATTCAGAACAACTCCTACTGAAGGTATCATTGTTTGAAGTATATCTCCCACTATACCACAAGGAGGCTCTCTCCTTTGTCTAATGTGATGTCATTCTGTCACTTTCAGAAATTTCTTTAAGTCGTCTTGTTGAAATATCTTTGGGAAAACTATCCCCAAATAACATGTGCATACCATCCTCTTGGAAGACGGTAATAAGCATTAGCCCACAGATGTAATATATGCCGGGAATCGCTGGATCCTGTCCATTCAACATAAATGTCCACTTACTCTGAAACAAAAACACGTCTACATTCACTCGTTCCCACAAATAAAGTGTCACTGTGAGATTCAGGCCTATATACACAAAGCTTCCCTACGTGTTGCGCATCTAAAGCTAATTCTCCTTCTGTTTTTATTGCACTAAAAGCATAATCATTCTTGTAAGTCCTTTTCTCTAAACCCTTTTCTAACTTCCCCTGTAATGCCTTTCTCCTGTCATCCGTGTGATCTAAGAAGCTCTTGTCAAGTTATTACGGCGTGCATAAGCTGTGCCAAAAGTTAATGTAGGTTCAAAGAAACCTCTCACTAAAACTATGTCATTATCCTTAGCTATCCTACTCAAGTACCTAACTATGGGGACAAACGAAAACACTACCTCGTGGTTGGAGTAAAAGTACTGAACGTACTCCTGGTTATAGAATCTTGTTAGTAATCGACTACAACTCATCCCATAAGTAAGAGGAAGACTATGATAGGTAACTCCTTCTTCGACTGATGAAGGAATCTGTGTGCACACAAAACAATTCTTCGCATCCATCGTCTCAACATACTCACTTAATAAGCGATAGAAAAAAATAGAAGAAAGTTCCTCTTGTGCATTACTTACGTGCAAATACTTCTCATCTAACCTAACTTCTCTATTGCTGTTAATGCAGTAGTTGTTTCTAACTCTGAAGCATGGTTGGCTTTACTCTTGTCAAGAACTGCCATACTTACAATCAATATCACAAACAGTATCACACACATAATTGCCAAACCAATACTCATGTATTTACAGCACCTGTTCTTCCTACCCTGCTGGCTAATATTACTCATGATCTTTATAGAATTAACAAGTAGAAGAGTAAATTTAGACATTATGCAGCAAAAATCAAAAACAACATTTTTCTTTCAGCAGTTATTTATAGCTTTCAGTCTCACTTCCAGGACCCTTTTTCTAAAAAAATTGGTAAGTTTGTCAAAATCAGTTTAGCAGCTTGTCAAAATCAGGTTTTTCAAAAGGTCAAATCACCTTGTCAATGTCTTTTCCGGGTACTTTTCAGCAGTCTCTTTTCTCTTGGTACTTTTCTCAGATTGTTTCAACAGTTCAGTTCATTAGCTTCCTTCAAGCGCCAAAATATTGATCTGGAATGCCTCGATCAAAACAAAAAGACAAAAACTCTTTCTGCTATTCACTTGTAGTTGCATATGCCCATTCAGGACCTGCGTATCTTCGACTTGCTAGTCTCTTTCTTTTCAACTTTCAATCTCCCTGCAACTCTCCTTCGCTCAGTTCTTCTTTCCTTGTCGTATCTACTTCTTCTTCGATTGTTGTCACAACAACTCCTCCTCTCTTTGCTTGTGACTCCGGCCACTTATCTCCTTTCAGTGGACCCTTGGTCAATGCTCTTTTCAGTGTTGAACTTGAAACGTCTTCTTGCTCTGCAGGATTTTCTCTTGACGGACCTGTAACTGGTTCAAGAGGAGTCAGACCACATTGGCTTTAATCCGCCTCAACTTCTTCCCTCCCGGATTCTGGCAATTGCTCTATTTGTCTCTCAAAATCATCTATTTCTGGGAGAATACTCCTCTGACTTGACTCTCATGTTGCCTCAATTGAGATTGGCTCAGTGTCAACCTCCTGGAGGTCATCTCCTTCATCTCTCACAGAAGTGACTGAACCGTCCTCAACTTGCTCAGTTCCAGCCTCAGTTCCTCTTTCTTCTCTTACCAGCTCTGAGGCTTGTTTGGTGGTTGTTGGTACTCTCAACAACTCTTCTTCACCGTCCAAAGGACATGCCACTTTCTTTGTGTGGCTGGCGTGGATCCAGTTTGAAACTCCAGCGCACTGCACAGCTTTGGTAGTAACAGAACTACATGGAACTACATGGAACGGGTCTTTCCAGCAAGGCTCCAAACACGTCTTCCGCATGTGTTTGCAGACCACAGCCCAGTCACCGGCTCTCAGCTTGTGTCCTGGGTGGCATTGTGGTGGCTCCCATCTGCTGAGAGAAAGAGTGAACCACATCAGCCAGACCTTTGCAGTAGTCCAACACCATATCATCTGTAAAGCTCATAAGAGCATTTGCAGGCACCGCTGGCAACCTCATTGCTCGGCCCATGAGGAATTTGTGCGGTGACATCTTGCCATTTCTGATGTGCACTGCATTTCACCACTGCAATCTTTTCAGGCATTTGGATAGCATGCAACAATTCTTTAACTCTCTCACCATTTCTCACTGGTGAACCAAAAGAGGTCATGAAACCTCTCTGTGACCACAACTGGCCAAAGTCATGGCCTATTCTAAATCTATACTGGCTTTCCGTATAAATGGTAACTTTAAGCTGAGCAGAAACATGGCAAGGTCTAGTAAGGGCCACCAGTTGGCCTACGTGCAGAATATACTTCTCGAAACCAAGATGCTTCCAGGATACCAGAAATTGTGCACACAATCCTGCTCTTAGTGTTCCCTTATTATCTCTTAGGCAGGAACATTAGACAAAAAAAAATTGGTCATTTACTTCCAATTGAGTGTCTCTAATGTCAGGTCTCGGTTTTGTGCACAGATCAGTTACTTCAAGACAATCATGCTCAATATCTTCCAACTTTTCAATTTCAACATTTTCATTTGGAAGCAAGGTTGCCGGGTTCAGCCCTGTACATCTTTTCAATGACACATTTGGTGACCCTAAAATACTCATCTCATATCTGGTCAATCTTACACCTGTTAGGTATTGGGTTTTCATTTTTGTTAAGTAGGATTTCAATGGAGTAAGGGACCATGATAGTTGAGGGGTGTCCCATCACAATGCCTTCACACTGCGTGAGGCTCTGTCCAACAGCTGCAACTGTACGCAGACAGTCTGGTAAAGCTGCTTTGACTGGGTCCAAAGTAGCTGAAAAATATGCTACTGGGTGGTTTACACCTTCTTGGACCTGCATCAAGACAAACTTAGAACATGCATCACGCTCATGACAAAACAATGTGAAAGACTTCATGTAATCAGGCATACCCAAAGCCGGAGCCTTGCACAGACTCTCTCTAAATTCAGAAAATGCTTTCATGCAAGCTTGGTCTAACACTATGGGATCAGTGACCTCTTTGTGGGTCAACTTCTGCAAGGGCTTGGAAATGACTGAAAAATTGGGAATCCATTGGTGACAGTAGCCTACCATCCCTAGAAACATCCTGACACCTCTCTGTGTATTTGGGGGACTCATCTGCATTATTGTCATGACCCTTTCTCTGGATATTTTTCTTGATTCTTTCTCAAACTGGTGACCCAAGTATTTCACTTCTTTCTGACAGTATTTTAATTTAAGTGGAGACACTTTATGACCATTCTTTCCCAAAGGTTCAGCAATGCAACCGTGTCATACTTGCATTCGTCCCTTCTTTTGAACACAATTAGTAAGTCATCAATGTACTGTACCAAGGTCGATTGGAAAGGCAATTCCAAAGACTCAAGATTCTTTTTCAAGATCTGATTGATTATGGAAGGTGACTCTGAAAACCCTTGAGGAATTCGACATCAACAGTAAACTTGGTCTAAAAAATTTAAACAAAAGAGAAATTGGCTCTCCTCATGAAGAGGCACAGAAAATAAGAAATGCGAGAAATCAATGACAGTGAACCACTCAGTGTCATATGGAATCTGAAATGTTATCACAGCTGGATTTGGCACTACGGGCAACATTTGATCACAATGTCATTTATTTTTCTCAAATCCTGGACAATGTGAGCTTTCCCACAGGGCTTCTTCAATCCCATTATCAGTGAATTACATGGGTTGTTCAACACTTCTTTCAAAACCCCTTGATTTACAAATTCTGCAATTATTTGGGCAACCTTTATAAGGATATCATGTGGCATGTAATACTGGGGAATCTGAGGAAAAATTACATCAGGTTTACAGGAACTTTAACTGGCTCAACTCCCTTTATCAGACCTATTTCTTTCCCTGTCAGATCCCACACTTCCTCTTGAACCGCTCCCTGTAAATCAGGACGAAGCTCTTTAACTGTGAACACTAGAAAGCAAGCAATCAGTGGGTATTCCTCATTTGTTGTCTCACATTCGGTCTCTGGAGCTGGGTCATCCTCATTATCACTATTCCTCTGTATCTCGATTCCATCACTTAAGCAAGTAATTGAGCACCTGGTTTTACACAGCAAGTCTTTTCCCAGTAGGGAAACTGGACTTGAATCAAAGACTACGAATTTGTGCAATCCCTGAAAGATGCCAATTTTGAGCTGAACTGGTTCTGTAATCGGGTTGGTCAAATACTGATTCGCTATTCCTACAATCTGGACTGTTTTTCCTGAAAGGAGCAAATTTGGAAGGTCTGCAGATCTTACTGTAGAGCGTGTAGCTCCTGTGTCAACCAAGAATGAAACTCTGTGACCCATGTCTTTTCCCTTCACATAGGGACCTTTCTGATCTACTTCTAAGGAAGCTACGAGCACACATTCCTCATAATCTGAACTCTCCCTCACACAATCATTGTTTATTCCAGTCTCACTGTGTAAAGGGAATTGGTGTACTGTGTTATTACTTTGGTTAAGACTCGGACCTGTGACCTGTTGAGGAAGCACCACCTGCTGCTGTTCCATTGGGGCTTGAGGTATTTGAATTTGCTGTCTATGTACCTTTGGAACATGCTGTTGCATTGACTGCAACTGCGTCATTTGTGCACGTGGCATTTGCACCTGCTGCATAGGTTGAAAACATTGCATTTGATTCACATTATTCTGAAAATTCAGGTTATGACCTCTCATTCTTGGTCCTCTCATGTTTTGAAACGAGTTGATGTCACTTGGTTGCTGAAGGGCACCATCCTGTACCAACATCGGACACTCCCGCTTCCACTGTCTGACCGCTCCGTAAGTGTGACAAGGCAACACTCTCTTTATTCCCTGCACATCATTCTGAACCACTACAGTATTCAAATCAAGACTACTATTTCCATTACCTCTACAACCTCTACCTCTCATTTGATTCTGGAATACCACATTTCCCTGCTGCTGTTGTGGAAAATTTCCCAGCATCCCTGTTTGTGCAGCTTTAATCAGCATCACCATCACCTTTTCCTTCAACTTTCTCTGCTTCAATTCAATCTCATCACTACAGTACTTTGCCTACTGCAACACCTCATCAATCGGCCTCGCTTGGCAGCAAATCGAATGACTCTTAATCATCTGTCTAATTTCAGGTCTCAATCCTTTAACAAATCTGAACACAAAATGAATCATGTCTTTTGGCTCGATTGTTTCTGTCCCACTGTAATGCTTAAACGCCTGCGACAATCTCTCATAATTTGCATGTATAAACTCTTTGGCTTCCTGAGCTGTCCTGTCAATGCTCTGCCAGTCAATGTTTTGGGACGAAATTCTTGTTTAAAAAAATTAAATCACTTTATAGTAATATTTCATTACTTCAGGAGACATTGCATCTGTAACCTGATCTTTCTCTGGTTCTTTTGTCGGCCAATATATGCTCCTCTTACACTTCCTTCACAGATCAGCTGGAACTATTATCTCTAATAGAGTGTTCAAGTCCTCCCAAAGGCACTTTGCAAGTTTCACAAACCTGTTTGTCTGCTGGTACCATTCTACTGGCTTCTCTCTCAATCTGGGATAGTCATTTGTAAAAGACAGCATGTCACTTCGGCTCCAAGGGGCATGGGTAAAATGTCCTCCTGGAATCTCTCTCATTGGTAAGATCTTCACCGCTGAACACTTAGCAATGCTGTCTGAACACTTTTCCAATGTAACAATACTAGTGTGATAACAAAGTGAAACACTTAGGGGCATATTTAAGAAAAGTGGTGCTGCAAACAGTGCAACCCCACTTTTCTTGCGCCCCTTAGTTCCCCCCAAAACCACCATGTGTGCGCTGTATTTAAAATATGGCACGCCATGGCGGTAGTTAGGGGAGTAGCTTCAACATTTTTGACATTAGTCCAGAGCTTTGCAGGATTTGCGTTAAAAAGTGTGACTCTCATCCTGCAAAGCTCAATGAGGCCCATTGCAATCAATGGTGTGCCTCCTTTTAACGCCTGCTCTGAGCAGGCATTAAAAGTACTAGTAAAAATGACGCAAAGAAATCTCTTAGATTTCCTTGCACCATTTTTTCAGCCCCCCTTCTGGGAGGACGCCCCTTTTGCACACATTATGCCTGGTGCAGGCATAATGTAGCGCAAAGGGTTACTAAGTGGCGCAATGCATGCATTGCGCCACTTTGTAAATATGGCGTGACAGGCGTTTTTTAGGCTTCTAACGCCACAATAGCAACAAAAATATGACGCTACTGTATCATTAGAATGATGCTAGGGGCTCTTAAATATGCCCCACAGCTTCATTTGAATAATGCCTCCAAATCTTTATTTGTGATTTCTGATTTAGAGAGTCGCAATTTGCAACTCTCTAAACAGGGTCGCAATTTTAAGGAATCGCTATTTTTGCGATTCCTTAAAATTGCATTCAGAATGTCTTTCATACATTCTGAACTGGCTTTTTGCATTCGCAAACGGGCATTCGCACCGTTTGCGAATGCAAAAAACCTTGATACATCTGGCCCATAAACTGCAATTATCAAACAACTGGTCAATTTACTTGGAAACTTGTTTACCGGACAAATGCATTCCCAATAAGATGTATATGGCAGATGTTACTACACATCACCAACCAAACTGTTCCTGACAGTTAGTTGAAACCATGGCACATTTCATTTCTTAATAGAAGCACATATGATAATACAAACTCCATGAACACAAATAACCCCACTGATTAATTTTATGAACATCATATTTTAACTTCGTAGTTGTACAAATGCAAAGCAGGTGATGTTTTGATTTAACATGACTTGAGGAAACATTATATCCCCAAACAACACAGTTGCATTTCTATATTTAGAGATAGTCCCACTTCTCCTTGTAAATTAACAAGGCCAGTCTTTCTTAATCGTTTCCAGATCTGTCCTGCTCAATCATCAGATTACTACCCTCCTTCATGATGTAAAGGTTTACATAGCCAGTGTCTCTATTCTGACACCCTGATCCAAGACAGTTGTGAAAATTGCGCTGATATGCCCCCAAATACCACACCCTCTTCTTCAAGCCCTGACTGAGTCACGCTGCCAGCAATAGCTTCCTACTTCCATCAGAGCTGAGTAGCATTTTCACACAAATCCTTAACAACTTATCAGCAGAAGCCAAGTTCTTTATTTTATATAAGGGCTCTTAGTTTTCCGCAAAAAGAGGGCAGGCCCAGTGAGGGCTCCATCCTCCCTTCAACTGTCCAGTCCTGTTCCAGACACCACCTCAGACATACAGGGCATGGGAGCACACAGTATTCTACAGCAACATAAATGGGTTTAATTATGTATTGAAACTAAAAAGAACGTGACAGTGTTCTGCAAAGCAGGTGCCTGATTGGTGCTTGTCAGAGACCACAAGAAGTTGCAGGCACGTGCAGGAACTGACTACAAAGGAACCCAAAAGTGAGAGCATTCAAAGCTCTCAAAATGAACTTTGACCTTGTCAACAGTAACATAATTTGGAATGCTGCAGGGTAGGTCTTGATCCATTGAAAATGTGAACATATTCATCAACTCTTCTAACCCAAGTTATGGAGGTACAAAACTAAACAATGAAGTGAATATCCACAAAATGATGACGAAAAACAACTATTTTGGGCCTATTACTTTATCAAAAGCTATTTTGCCCTCTAAGATCAAGAAAGGTTTAACAGTAATACATTGATTTCTGCTTTTCATATGCATGTGGAAGATAACACGAGCTACATGTCTCTGCTTCACATATGATGCAAAAACAGTATCTTGCACACTACTCCTTCCATAATACTTTTTCAAGTGGGCTGCAGATGCATTCACGATACAGGAGCATGTTTGTGAGGTGGAGAAAATCTTCATAGTGTGGAAAATGTTTTGTGTGTACTGTATCTTTTGTCTGCTCCCTATCTGCCTAAGGGTGCTGCAAGCCCTTTCTCCTTTCCAATACTCTGAACCTTTTGAGCCTTCGAAGAGAATAAACGTGTGACTTTGAATGGTAACTAAAAAAAAGAAAATTAAAAAATACATGGTGAGGACAGTTTTCAGACCAGGTAATAACACCAGTCTACTGGAGGTATTTCACCAATCTGTAAGGGAAATATGAGTCGTAGGGTTGTTTGAAACCCTCCAAATTAGAGTACGTTTAGAGGTATGGTGTTGTATGTGGGCCTGCTAAAAACCTACAGTAGCATCTTTGATGCCTGGAGAGATGTCATCATAAGCCCTGTGAAGACGTGGACTGACCATTACCATTACAAGACTAATGTTCAGTCAGCCAACTCAGTTAAAGTTTTTCGGGTCAACTCTCTGTCATATTAGGACTGCATCACTGCCAGTGATCATATTGATCCTTCAAACGAGGGTTGGTTAGACCTTGGAAAAGGCTCTGGAAATTAGAGGACCCTGCAATACAGCTGAAGGTGCTAAGTGTTCATCAGAACGATCAAATCTGAAAATCATTGGAGTTAGAGTGTATGAATTGTATAGGATGCATGCAAATAGGTGGTGAAGGGGCACTCTATGGGGGCAGGATGAGAGATGCATTGAGGTTGTTTTCTGTGTTGGATTCAATGTGAGGCATCTAGGGTGGTTGAAGTCTTCAAAAACAAGTAGTGGTGCTCTAGTAAGTTTCCTTATGAGGTCATTCTCATTATTGAACCTCATTCTTCTGGTGAACAGTTTTTAAGGATATCCCCTTTAACGTTTTAGTACAGCTATATGTAGAAATGTATTTGTTGGTATACTTTTTCAAATGAGCACATTGGAAGCTGATTATAAGATTGTTTACCGTGATCATGGAGGACACCCTGATCTTGCAGGAAAATATGTTGTTGCATAGGGAACATACATTCCAGATAAAATTGAGCATCATCACACATCAGAGATATTCTGTCTAGTTGTTTTGGCCATAAAACAAAGCCCACCTTTGAATGTGAAACATGTTGTGCCTGTAATAGTACTGTTTGCTGAGATGTTAATTAGTACTGTGGTCTATGATGTTGAGTGTACACAACTCTTAAATGAGAAAAAGAAGAAAGAAGACTAACCAATTTTGTAGTATAGCACCTCACAATGCACTTCTTCTAGGTAGATAGATAAGCTGACCCTACTGCTCATTTCGATGGCTCTTAATTTACTGAGGACAGTGTGTTCCACCAAAAGGTAAGGTCATTGGAATTATGATGCACAGGAGGGCTAAATTATTCAGCAGATTTGATTAAAGTATGCAGCAAGAAAACAAATTATGTGGCTTAATGCTGTGCATTTTCTGAGAGTATTACATTATTTTGTAATTTTATATGTGGACATACTATTGGGGTAAATATTGTATTTCATTAGTACTAGTTTAACAACCAAATGTAACAATAAACAACTGAAAGATGACAAGCCAAAGCCACGTGCCACATTTGTAGTAACTATTCATCCATTTAAGCCAGAAACATTATTTTAAATCTACAGTTCATGCAACAGATGATGGCGTATGTGGCAAAGGTGTCAAATCCACAATTCTAATGAAACTGCAGCAGGCACAGAATTGCATAATTCCAGTGGCTCTACCTACAGGTAACAACTGTGACCATGGTTCTTTAAACTAACATGTGCAGGCTTTTCAGATGTTCAGGGTACATCAGCTCACGTGTTCTAAGCAGAAGGAAAATAGGTAGACTGCTCCAAGGGTGTCTTGCAATCCGAAGAGAAAGCGGGCACAAAAAAAGGAATTGATGTATCACAGGACTTTGACAATTCTGCGTCAGTGTGGAAATTTGTTAATACCTAACGGCCAAAGTCCGATACGATGAGCCAATCCCTGTGAGTCCTTGAAGAAATGACTGTTAGACATTTCCTGTATGGGTGTAAGAAATTATGCAAATGATTGCATCCAAACTCAGCTTACAACGTATTGCTTAACATAACCATTTCACATAGATGTCTGCTTACAATGAAAGTCTCATCTAAAATAAATATGTATGTTTCCTGTGGTCTACCAGCATTGTCCTCCAATCTGTTTAACAGCCCATCCTAAGCCCAGGCAGTCAGAGACCATAAACAAACTCTACCAGGCAGACTCTCCTACCTGTTTACTGCGTGCAAGGATGGAGAGGAGGTCTGGGAAGGTATTTCTCAAAGTACTTGCTCTATGGGAAGTGCTGTGCCTCAGTTCATCAAAACCTTTTTATAGGGCTTCATCTAAGACATCTATTGTTTGTTAGATTGTAAGCAATGTTTTTCTGTTATAACAGGGAGCTGGGAATGTGACTGTGTTTTTATTGTATCAAGTCTGGTGTAAGTGAAGACCTTTTGATTTTAGTAAAATTAGATATATGTAATTTAGGGGGGGCATGGCTTGGCCACCACTGAAGATGGTCACCTAAAGACCGAGCTCCTGACATTGAAAGCAGGAGTTACCTTTGGGATTGTGGAAGGATGAGAAAGTGCAGCAGCATCCTTGTGATGGTGTGCGGACATAAGCGGTCATCGCTCTTCCTCCTCACAGCAGCTTTGTTTGAGGGAATGCGTTGAGTGGCCGTCAGTAACCTCGTCATAGTATCCGGGCACAGCAGGCATTTTCTCACAGCAGTGGCGCTGTTAAGATTGATGACAATGCATCCTTTCGCCTCACAAGCTTTACTGCCAACTTACTGCTATTTTCTGTAAATGCAGCTGCCCTGTGTAATATGTAAAAATAATTGATTTTACCAAAACTGTCAGTCGTTATAGCAGTGAACCTTCTTTCCTCTCATACTTGGAGCATGTGATTTTTTTCAGTAACCCTCTTAATAGTTTCTTCAGTAGCCTTTGAATTTGGCCTCATTTATCAACTATTACTTCTTCAGCTTTGTGGATTTGCTCATACTCCCACTTTTTCACAATAACGTTGCATGAGCAGAATTTAAAAAATCTAATCTAAATTGGCTCTGAAGCCAAAAGCACCTTTGACCTCTGCACCTCGTCCGCACGAAATGGCAACTAGTCTATCATCTGGTGAGTTTCTTCCTTCTGCCATTTCAAAGCTTGTGGCATTATCTGCTTCCTCAAAATCACACAATGCTTCTTCTGCTACTAAGAGAATTAAGCATGACCCTCCTTCACCTGACAAACCATCTTCACCTGTTTCTTTGGCGGTCTTACTGTGTGGGATTAGAGCATTGTGCCCTTTTGTTGAGGAGACCAATGAGCGCATGCAGAGTTTGGATGACAAATGGTTGCTTACTTTCTAAGTGGAACAGAGGGTCAGTGACAATTACGATGATGTACAGTACAAAATAAATGTATATTCAAAAAGGAAGTATCTCTTTTAAAGAGACAGTCAGAAGATTTGTAAAATAGCAATAGACAAAATAACCCATGTATTTATGGTCTTCTAGAAGAAATTGAAGGTACACATTACTTTTTGCCTCTTCTTTCCCTCAACTTGTTAAATTACCACCTTCCCCTGTGTTACATATTCAATGAGCACACCATTTATGTCAACATATGAAATTAATTCTACTACTCCTTCTTTTAAACCCAGCAGTGTTATTCTCTTATTCCTGGAATTAACAGACCTCTTCAAAGTACTTAATTCTGCAAATGCCAAGAAACAATTAATTTTGTCCAGAAGGAAAATTTACTTACTCAGGATGTTGCCAGGATCACAGCTGATCACCGTAAAGAATTTCATGATCTTCGCTCTTCACTTCGTGCTCTGGGTGCCTGTTATGGGCTGTTCCATCCATGTATCTTCAAAGTAATCTATAAGAACAAGACTACAATCTTTGAGGACTCCCCTGAGCTTTGAAAGTTTATTACCATTGATACAAATAGGATTATGGAGACTTTGAAACCCTCTCAACAGTTTTATCTTTTTGAGCTCTTCTGATGTTCAGATGTTCAATTTGTATTCCTTGTTACCTTTAGGTGCTTCATGATCCTTTGTATTGTAGACATGATTGTCCAATTGATGTTTTTAAGTTTTCTCCTTTTGTTTCTGTCCCAGATGTGTTCCATACGGTGAAGCCCTAATTTATCGTCAATTACTGTATTATACATATTGACATTGGCATGCGTTGCTCGTTGGTAGTGTTATCTCCAGTCAGTTTTGCCTTACTCCAGTCAGGTAAGTTCTTTCAGTTGTCAGATGTTTAACATGTACAGTCTTATTTGCTCTTATCTTATTTCCATTTTCTCATCTACGTCCTCCTCTTTTTTGTTTTTCTCTTCCTTTATTTTTGTTTACTTCTGTTTGTTTAATTTCCCTGCTGTCTAATGTACTATTTTTGTTGGTTGCTAGTGAAGACCAAATGAGTTACTGATTCTTTCCAATTCATAACTTTCAGAGTTATTTCATGAAATATAAAAGGTTTTATTAATCTTATAAAGAGGAAGAGAATGCTGTGTCATTTAGGTAAATTTAATCCAGATCTAGTTTTTCTCCAGGAATCTCGTCTCTCTGAAACTGAGGCTCATAAACCTAAATAGCATTGGGTGGGGAAAGTTCTTGTTCTCCCTGCACTCAGAAAAGTAATGTTATTATTCTTTGCAACAAAAGATTAGATGTTACTGTTGTAGTCCAATAACTGACAATGAGGGTATGTGGATTACAGTTAAATATTTAATTAACAAAATTCCCATGATGATATTTAATGTTTATTCTCCTATGCGGATTGATTATCATATCTGGAATGATGTGGAAAGGAAGCATATTCAACATTTGGATGATTTATTTTTTACTGGGATGTGACTGTAATTAGGTAGTGGACCATTTTCTAGATTGTCAATCACCCATTAGATTCCTGCTGAGCAAAATTCATGAGCAGTATTGCTCAGCCATATCCCAGGGAGCTTTGATTGATTTGTGGAGACCTTGTAACGCCACTTTCTGAGATTATACCTTCTACTCCAGAATCCATTGTTCTTTATCCAGATGAGATCATATATTTTTGATCATAAGTTTATCTCAAAATATTGTCTGTAATGTAATTAGATTCTTTCTAATTTCAGATCATGCCCCAGTTGTTGCAGACATTGACATGGTTCCTGTTAGCAAACCAAGTGACAGATGGTATTTCAATAACTCTTTATTGAAAGACTATTTTCTTCAGATTTCATGCACTCATGAGTGCGCTACGCATTCCATTGTTGTGGAACACTTTTACAGTGACTGCTCCTGGATTCATAATTGACTATGTAGTCTGAAAACATGAAGATTTACTAGCACCCATTAAGGAATTAGAACACCAATTTTATTCATCTAAATCTACTGGAATCTTGCAAGATTTGGTAAGAGCCAACTTACGATTTAATGAAATCACTGCACATACTGCTGCCATGTGTTACTTAATATTAGTGCTTGATACTGCAGGGTTGCAATAAAGTTAGAACACTTTTGCATAATTATTTGAAGGTTAAAAAACAACGACCAAAGATAGATCTTGTGCACAGCTCCTAGCAGACTTCTATTTTTAAAGATGGTGAAATTCTTGCTGAATTGGAACATTTTTATTGTTTCCTATGTACACCAGAATCTGTGCTTCAACAAGTTGATATTGTTATTTATTTGAGGGTTCTTGCCATCCTAGAAATAGAAACATAGACTTCTTTCATCTAGAAGCAGATGTCTCCTTACAAGAAGTTACCCATGCTATATTTTCAGTTAAGGAAGGAAAATCACCTGGACTGGATGGATATTCGATTTAATTTTTCCATTGTTTATGTAATCTATAATAATAAAATCATTACAGGGATTCCAGTTCTTTGCCTCCTCTGAGTGTGCCACAGGCAGGCATCTATATGTCTACATGCATACATGGTAACGATTCTAGCCATTGTTAAAATTAGCGCCCCATCCCTCTTGTTAATGTTGATTATAAAAGTGTTGCAAAAATATTGGCCTTGAGAGTAGAACACTTTCTACCTATACTAATTGGTAAAGAGCAATCAGGACTCATCAAGGATATGCTTTCCTTAGATAATATATGCTTATTTATTGATGTCCTTGGTAAAGCTCATCATTTGTCTTACTTGTAAGTAGCAATCACAATTAATTCTGAGAAAGCCTTTGATAGATTAGGGCGGAAGTTTATGCTTTTTGCATGGCTGTGGCACTCAGCTTTTCTCTCTTAAATTCTTATTATGTAAATCTCCTAGACCTCCTGTAATAGTGAATGGTAGAGTGTCTCCCTATTTCCTGCTCCAAAGAGGAATCCATCAAGGCTGCCCTCTTCTCCTCTTTTATTTCTTCTTCATGTGGAACCTCTTCTTTCCAAAATCCAAAATATTTTGCTAGTTTTGAGCTTTCAGTATGGTAACCATCAGTTAAAATTAGAAGTTTATGATGATGACGTTCTGCTTTTGATGTCTAATCCTGATATTTCATCACAAGCTCTATTGACTGAATTTTCCTCCTTTCCAATCTGTTGCTGGATATAAAATTAATTGTAATAAAAACTGAAGTCCTTCTTTTACATGAACCTTGCACTAGGCAATGTTTTGAATTTTCTAGCTTAATTTGGTCTTCTTCTAAAATCATATATTTGGGCCTTTGGATTACTAATTCCATCACAAAGACAGTCCACATTAATCTAAACGTAGCTGTATCTTAATCAAAAAGTTTACTTTCTATTTGAAATCCCTTATTTTTATCCAGGTGGGGTTGTTAAGGTAATGATTTCATCCACTATCCTCTACATAATTTCCAAGTTACCAGTAACATTCCCCCGGCTTTATTTCAAGAAGCATGACTCACTTCTTACTGCAGTTTTATGGAAGAGGAAAATATCCTGTATTTGTTTGATCAGGCTTAAAAAAATCTAAACGTGAGGAAGGGGTTCCTTTTCCTGATTTTCGTCAATATCATAAAGCCCTCTGTCTTTGCCAAGGTTCTTTGTGGTTACAACAGAGCACTTTTGCTTTTGCCCCATTATGGCTTCACACTGAGAAATCATTACTCGCACCCTTCTCTTTTTCTGAATCTGTTTCTTTTTCCTAGAAACCCTCAATAGTTAATCACTCAGTATTTTAACATCCCTGCTCATCATACTCTCCTTCCAACTTTTTGTCTTATGTGGTTTTTCTCTAGATGCCCCTGTGGTACAACAAATTTATTATCTTTCATAACAGACCAATTTACTGGAAAGCTTGGAGGGATTGATGTATTATATGGGTTTGGCATCTCTTTCAGGATGGGGATCCGCTTTCTGTTCCTCAGTTTAGACACATTTCATTGCCTAGCCTCATTTCAATCTAGGTTTTCACTTCTTGTAAACCAGGGATGTGGAATTTAATAGAATCTAATTGTCCATGAGACAGTTTGCTTCTTAAATCTACTTGTCCAGTAAAAACATCTACTTGTCCCTTTGGTGCCATGCATTGTGGCAACACATTATGGCAGCAATCTCATCATACAAGAGCTCTGATAATAGCCTCTTTGAATATGCCAGGGCTACTAGTATAGTAGGGCTTGAATATTCGCAATTTCAATCCCTACTATAGCACTTTCCCTATTCTGCCACCTTTCCGTAGATCTACGTACTGGGGTTGGAGGAAGCAGTAAGCAATAGTTCCAAGGCTGGAATGCCTTTGAGTCTGCAAACCTACTAACTTGCATGTTTTAAGGATTTTCACGAGCTCGTCGCTAATATTTTCACATAGTGAGAAAGGTTAGAAATTTACTGCAGACAATGGCAGAAGTAGAAGTTCTTCCGGGGTTGGGAAAAAAGTGCGTGGAGGGAAAGTAAACTTGTAAACGCTCAATAGATTTTCACATGAGCAAATCTACACATGCACATTTGCTCGTGCTAAGATAAAGTTCACAAATGTTTTCTAGGTGTGCAATTTCCTGGTCCCCAATTAGGGCTGATGTTAAGAAAGAAATTTTGTTTATTAACCTTCTATTTCTCTCTCTCTATCGGCTGGCTTTACTGTGAGTAATCGCATTCTGCTCTTCCACAAGGAGCATATTGGCACACAAAGTAGTTTTGTTCAGTGCCAGTGTGGCAATCAGTGGCATAACGAAACTGGAGGGGGCCCCTTGCAAAGAACATGGACCCCCCACCCACTCACTCGGGGTGGATACTGTAATGAGGGGCCCCCAGGAGGGGTGCTGCAGGGCTTTTGTTACACCACTGGTGGCAATGTGTGCTTTTAGAGACCAAAACATTTTTTATTTTTGCCAGTGTTTCTTACAGTGCTGAGGGCCTGGCAGCTCCCTCAACAATAAAGGGGCATATTTGAGAGCCCCTAGCACCATCTACTGACACATTAGCATAACTTATTTGATGCTAATGTTTCCTTAGATGGCCAAAATCCCCGCGTCATATTTATAAAGTGGTGCAATGCATGTGTTGCGCCATGTTGTTAACACTTGCGCCACATTATGCCTATGTGAGGCATAATGTATGCAAGAAGGCCGAAAAAATCACATAAGGAAATCTAAGAGATTTCCTTCCACCATTTTTTTGGGCACTTTTATGGGGGCATAGCATTATTTATAATAGGCCCGATTTACTCTGCAGGTGTAGCGCCAACATTTTAGCGATACTCCTGCAAAGTACATCAATAGCTTCCTAAAAAATGACGCTATTGCCCCCTACCCTGCACCGTGGTGCGCCGTATATTGGCGGTATGGGGGCAGTAAACGGTGCAAGAAAGGTGGCGCTGCACTGTATGCCAAAATCGAAATCCTATTATGTCCTATGGGATTTAGATTTCTGCGGATGATGCATGTGTCACTGTTATAACGGAGTAACTCTTCTGCCAATATCTAAATCAGGCCTGTAGTCTTATTTCAAAGTCACTTTCATATTTCTAGGCAGCCTAGCTAAATGCAATGATATGACCCTATTAAATAATAAATTGTTCAACCTTTTATTTTCCATCGCTTTTCAACAAATAACAATTAATTGGAAATGTGTCTCAAATAGTTTTTTTTTAAAGCATGGTGGTATGCAGTATGTTATCATCATAGATTGGACTGAGAGTTTGTGGGATCCTCCATTATTGCTGTCAATAGGGAAACATTTTGGCTTCTAATAACTATATAATTGAACACTGTCTCTACAAAGGTACTACGGCCCATATTTATACTTTTTTAGTGCCCCATTTGCGTCGCTTTTTGACGTAAAAGCGGTGCAAGCTTTGAAAATACAATTGTATTTGGCAAGTTTGTGCCGCTTTTGCGTCAAAAAATGATGCAAATGTGGTGCTAAAAAAGTATAAATATGGGCCTGCGTGTATCTGTGTTACTGCTGAGAATTTTCAACCACCTTGAACTTCTCTGGCCTTAATACTGTAATATTATTTACAGTGATTCACCCCTATTTCCTTATGCTTTACTTCTATTGCTTCATACGTCTATCTACTTTTGATTCCTAGTCTTCACACTTTTACTCTTGTACTCGTATTCTCTTCTATTTATTTTTTCTTGTTTTTAGCACTTTTTCTTTTTTTTTGTCATGAAACTCATAATAGTTTTAGTCCCATATGGTCAATTTTCAAGTTAGTCATTTTATATAGTATGTTTTATTGATGGTCTTTATTTTTTATATGGATTTTATTATTGCCTCTGTATCTTGCCTCATTGTTTAAATAAAGCTTTTTCAACTTCAGGTATATGTAATTTAGTTACTCATAGGGCTTTCTACCAGCCTTCATCATCCATAGGCCTCTTGCTGCGTCATTCACATTTTACTTCCATCCACTACAGCATGCAGCTTGGGGCAATGGGTCAGCCCTCATCAGCCACCGACTAACTTCCCTGTGAGTAATGGTATTTTTCTCTTTCACAAGAACACATTCATACAAAGTAGTCCCCTTCAGTTGTCCCCTTCAGTGTGAAGGACTACCATTGCAATGGGTTTTTGAGATCAAAATATTTTTGCTTTTAGCCAATTTTATTTTTATATTATTCATGCCACAGCATTTGCTTTGAAAATAACATTTCACAAAAATGACAAAACAAAAAAGCATCAGCAAAAGGCTAGCAGTCAGTGCCAGACCAATAGGCTTTGCCAATGCTTGTCTTAATAGTGATGCACTGCAGAAAATAGCTCCAGACTTAGAAAATCATTTATTTACCCAGTATCGCACCTTTTTCAAGTTATGGGAGCCGGCCAGTCTTTATTACCACTGTAACAACTACATCCCGTGAGTGCCAAGGCAAGTGTCCTCTTGTTGTCTGTCCCAGTTGTACACATGACCTGAGAGTACAGTAGATCAGTGGCATAAGGTGAAATCACTAATACCATGAAATGCACTGCAACGTTGTTTGTTAGTTGCCTACCACCGTGATAGCAATGTTGCATCAAGGTGACAATAAACGAAAGTGCACACCTTTAGAAGGATTAGCCAACTTCACTGATGGATTAGCGTTCAGTAAGGCATTATTACTTTAATAGCCATGTTAGATCAATTTGCTCGCACACAAATTCCTTGGATACATTTGTTTTTGTTAATTAATTCAGTGTGCCTTGTTAGGGACCTGAAACCTGGAGCTTAAGTTAGGATATCAGCCTCTATTCCTCATGACACCAAACACGTTAGAAGTTAAAGCATAAAACGCATTTGGGTAGCGCTTTGTATGCACTCCTGATGCGTTGAATCACAAGTAAATAACAGTTTTCTCCATTACAGATTGCACAGTTAATGATACGTAATTCACCCACCTCAGAAGCGTGATGGCTTATCTGTATTGCTGGATATCAAAACCCTGCTCTACAGAAACTGAATGCCATCAAGTAGCATTTAACCTTCGTAGAGTTCTCAAGTTGCTGCATGTGAGCAGGGCTCCAAATTTCTACCCTCTCCTTTTACAAATAATTTTATCAAGTGACTGACGACTGCATGCAGTAAGCCCCAGTCACAAATGGAGGAGGGGACACAGGGAAATTAGTAGGGCAGGTGGAGCCAGAACTGAGCCAATCATCTGGCTTGGCTCCAAAAATCCATGCACAAGCCAAGCCATAAAAACATTTGTCATGTATATCCTGCAACACATGTAATGTAAACATATGATACAATCTCTTCAAAATTTAATAAGGTGTATTTCTTTAACATGCAGAAGTGTTTCACGTTGGCACCTCAGAATATATCAGTGACTAAACAGACATTTCTTAAAAGTGATAGTTTTTAGAAACATTCATGGCCCACTCCCAACAACAATGCCATTAGTGTACTAAAAGGCAAGTAAGTGGTCATGTAACCCCTCAAAGTGCCCTAGATTTTTTTTTATATATGGAGCAACATGATAGTCAATTAACTCAAATGTGGTGCTTGCACAGCGCACATGCTGAACTCAAGCATTTAAAAGTGCACTCATATGTGATGATAAGCATAAAGAAGGATCTGTGGAATAAACTGCATGGATAGGACCATAATGTTTGGACAAACAGGGAAGCCAGAATGGATTCCAAGTTATCTGATTTCACATTTTGAAATTCAGCCACCAATTGGGTATCTCTGTCTTTCTCTCTATCTTCCCTTTGCATAAAAAGTCACTGTGCATCTTTCAGTCTTGACTAAGGATGAGAAAAACCAACACAGAGAGAGCATACCAAACACAGAGCCGCCAGAGACCACTACCAAGCCAAGAATGCTTTTATTTTTTATTTTGGGAGTGTCACACCCCCAAACACCCCCAGAAGCTACACCACTGTTTGAGCCGTTATTTGAAGCAAACAGGAATTGGATCTTGATTGGTGATTTAAATCCACCTATGAAGCAGATAATCAATTTATTAGATAACTAAGCTTAGGATCATACATAGACTGAAACTAATCAAGGGCATGGCTTACAGTTGAAGGTACAGTCCTTTGTGGTTGCATCAATTTCCCTCAATGTTCTGACTGTATCAATTTCTCTGAGACTGTTTTGCAGCTTTCAGGATATAACACCAGATTTCCTTTCATGGCTGGCTCATCTGACACAATTTGGCATCAGTTAGTGTGCTGGATGATTCCTCTAGAAGTAACTTTCCCTCAGCATTAGGCCAGATGGCCGGATGAACGTCTGGCCTCAATGTTCACCAATGATAAATTTATAATAAATGCCCTCTTTATTAGCTAATATTCAAGTGTAATGAAGCGTTCTCACATCTCTAAAGAATGTGCTCATTTTCCTTCATTGCTCTTACTTGAGGTCTGAAATTTAACAAGAAGATTTATGCATGTAACGTCGCTTGGTGATTATTTAGGAGTTGTGTTTCCAGATTGCAAATCAATGCATTTAGGAAGTTAATCAACTGAACTCTTGGTGGAGGAAATTAGTCCCCTAGTGAACATTTATAACCAATATTGTGGTCTATGGCCTTAGAAAGGACTACACATTTGCTGTCCAAATGCAGTATGGAAGAATTACCAAGCTCAATGCTTATAACTAGGACCATTATGAGTTTTAGAATATGTCTCGAATAAACAAAGCCCTCCCACTCCTTCCTCGACACTGTAAACAAAATAAAAAGACACCCCTAAGCAGAACTTCAATAGTAGAATCTTGCATCTGAATTACTTTAGTATCAGATTCAGCAATTTTGAATGGGTAGTAACAAATGTACTTACAATTGTTCTATACAAAGAACTTGGCATATAGGCACTTCCTATATAACAGATTGTTATTATTACCCTATCAGTCGGTCGGTTGGTGGATCCCATGTGCAGAACTATCACCCACCCCAGCCTGCCCTATAATCAAGCTTTGCTTATAGTACCTTCAATCACCCTCCCTGCTCCCTTTGCTGTTCACATTTCTCTCTGAGTTCTTGGAGACCCTCAACATTTCTAGTCTTGACACAATACAATTTTACCTCCTCAGCTGTCCATCGCCTTTTCGTGCCATAAGTGGTACTGCCATTAAATTTATTTTGCCTTTTCTCTTGTTCCACACTGATTTCCAGGGCCACAGGGTGGCAGGGGCCCACCTGCATCTGGTCCTTTGCTTAGATATCCTGGATACTGTAGAGTTGTATCCCCTCTTGAAAGAAGAATATGGTCTGTGATATTCTGCTCTACTGAAGATAATGCCAAATGGAAATTTCTAGATTTATTTGATACATTTCTCTGATTTAGTAGATCAATGGTCTCATAGAGCACTTCCTCAACAAGGTGACCTTGCAGTAGCTCTTGGAATAGTTTTACTTCAGAGTTCCAGAATGCTATACATTATGCCCCTCTAGTGGCCTGAAAGATGTTTCTTCATTCCTGGGTAGAACTTCCATTCAGCTCCACATCTTGGCCAGTGTGACCCAGTTATTCATTTGGCATCAAAATGTTTTGGGTGAAGTTGTGGATGATATGCTCTGTGTTCATTACAGTCACATGAGATGTGTTGTAGCCCATCAGCAAGGATAATGGTAGCTTTCAGTAGTTTAAGTGTATAGCCCCTTTGAACACAGCGGCTTGGGAAAGTAAAGAAATATATGGTATGGTTCTATACATTATTCTCTGACAATAACCTCATCTATTGCTGATTGAAGATGCCCATTACACTAACATGATGAAGTGATTCATTTGGAAGCCTTTTTCACCATATGTTGAGTTGCATGTGCTTATTTGAAATACGTGTTATGTCATCATTATTATGTAATGTGTAGTAGGACCACTGTAAATATGCAGCACGGGAGGGCCACATTATGTGGTAAGGATGACTACGTTTTGCTGCAAAAAAAGACAAATTATGTGGAAACAAAAGACAATTTACACAACATGTAGTTGGCACATTTTGCAATAGTGATTTATACACATGGCAATACTGTCTAGGCAAATATTTTACCTCATTAGTATCAGTTTAACATCAACATACAAGAAAACAATACTGAAAGACAACCAACAATCTTTGTGAAGGGCCTTCCACAGTGCTGGAACATGTGTCACCATGTTTTTAGTAAATTTTGATCTGACTGAGCAAGAAACAATTTTTTTTGTTCAAATATGCAGCTTATGCAGCAGATGATGGATTGTGTGGCAAATGCCACAAATTCATAATTATGCGGAAAACACCACAGACACAGACTTGTACAGTTCCAGTGGCTCTGCTGCATAGTGTGCCTTGCTCTACAAAGGCTTCAAGGCAAAGAAGGGATTCTGTTCCCACAATATTAGAGCAGATGTTTCTTTAGTAGATTTCGAAAAGGACACAAATTACGATTGAGGTAAAGATGATGTGTCAGTTTGCTCCACAGGGATTTTGCTTTATGAGGGAAATACACCCACTTGTTTTAGGCCTATTAAATTGCTTCCAAACAAGCATCCTTGATCTAAGGGCTGGAGTTCTTTCACAGACTGGTAGACATTCAGTGGATATTTCATATAGCCAAGGGTAGATTTATATAATACTTTGTGTAGTACCAGTTAAGTACCAGTGTGAGAAACTTGTACTGGTTTCTCTAATTAATTGGGAGTGATACAGATTCTTGAAGCAACATCTTTTGCAGTCCTCGTTTCAGTATTCGACAGAACATGGAGATTATGAATATTTGATGGGAGGTCCAGACATAAAGGCAATCTAGTAATATATTTTGAGCCCACTGTAGCCCTACTTATATTTGCTATGTGTTTCTCTTCTAGCAATAGTTCCAGACACATTAGCAGTTTGATGATTAATGGAAGATAAAATGACAACGTTAACTTGAGTGTCCAGAGACATTTTGTGCTCAAAGATCATGTCTGGGGTTTGGATCAAGTTCTTACATAATAGCATGATATTACCCTTAAAAGCAGTGCATTGCTTTTGATAGTAATCAGTCACTGATGAGTCAGACTTACCTTCACTGAAACTCAGACAATTGGAGTTCATTTACTTTTGGATAAGACTGAAGTCCCATACCTTCCTCAGTGATGTCACCCTTGTGGTTAGATAGATTAAACATCACCTGGGTGCCATAGGCAAAGTTGTGAAATTTATCATTGAGGAAGCATTAAAGGTCATTTAGGGGTTTAACATAAACATCAAACAAGAGCAGCGACAAGCAAAACCCCTTTCGTATCCTGAAATGTTTATTCATAAAGAGGCATGGTGACCTGCCCACCAGAAGAGTATGAAACGTTTTCACAGTTGCCTCTGAAACCTTCATCAGCTCTCATAGTCTGTCAATATTAGGTCCGGAGACAGTGTCTTCTGATTACACAATAGCAAAAAGTATGGTTTGCACATTTACAAGTTCAGTATCATTCACCCCTCCCAGTCCGAAACACAAAGTCCAGGGTCCTAAATATTTCCTTGATTTAATATAAGCTCAAAATTGAATCATCATAGCCTTTTTAAGGAATGTTAAAGAAAGGATACAATGATAGATTGTTAATAAGCTGCTGGGGCATTCTCCATTCAATATGGGCATTAGTAGAAAAGATACTGAAGCTTCCTTAGTTCTTCAATGAATCAAGGCACCTTACTCCCTATCTCCTGGGACTGAATCAGCACTCAATCTAGGAAGGGAGCTAGCTTTTGGATTTCACTAGATTTGAGGGACAGGGATTATTTGGGCAGGTGGGTGTGCTATGATGATTAACAAGTTCAATTACATCATCATGAGTAGCCTTTTGAAAAACAAATGGTGTACTGATTCCAAAAGAGATGAACAAATGTCCCATCCTGTTGGAGGTATGTTCTGCTTACTTTCAATGGTACTTCTAATGTTCTAGATACTGCTGAAAAATTACTTTGCTTAAACCAAAGTTTTGGATGGGTCTCTGTGTCCTAAGTAGCTCTTTGGGACTATTCTTTACTTATTCTATATTCATAGTGAGATCTTTCTTCTTGGTCCTTAATATTGCTTTCTTATAACTACTAAATAATTAATGATTATAGATTCTCAATAGGTTTATTATTTTGCCCTTTTCACAAGGGTTCCTCAACTGAGATCTCAGTTCTTGTAAGTCCGAGGTGAATTAACTATACTGCCTTAAACATTTTAACTTAGGGGGTTATTACAACTTTGGAGGAGGTGTTAATCCGTCCCAAAAGTGACGGTAAAGTGACGGATATACCACCAGCTGTATTACGAGTCCATTATATCCTATGGAACTCATAATACGGCTGGTGGTATATCCGTCACATTTGGGATGGATTAACACCTCCTCCAAAGTTGTAATAACCCCCTTAGTCTTTTTCATAGGGGCAACTTTATTGCATTTTTGTTTATTCTATTGGGTTGCTTGAGCTCCTAGAGAGTTTAATTTGAGGTAGTGCCTCAATCTATTTTTGCCTCAATCTATTTTGGTTTTAGAAATGTGAGTGTTATGTTTTCATTTTAATGAAGCAGTTAGGGTTTTGGAAGGTGATGAGAGGCAAAAAAAACAGGGCCCTGTGATTAATCCACTCCGTAGTGATGGTGTCCACACATTGTAGCTAGTGAGTTATTAATTAGTGTCCAGTCAAGGATAAGTCCTTTAGTATAAATTGGTTACCTAACAATGTAGTCAAAAGCTAGGGCCAGATGTACAAAGTCATTTTGTAGTTGTAAACCCTGTGATTCACAAAATTAGAGGGTTGTGAGCACAAAGTGGCTTTTTAGTATTCACTACACTATTTTGTGATTCAATTAATGCTTACCAAATTGAAAAATGGGTTTAGAAATGGATTGTGGAATCACAATTTGGAAGGCGTGTGTTTAGGGCATCCATTCCAAATTTTGATTTGGAATTAGATGTACCCATGGCTTGTGATAGCAATTTCAGTTGCAAACCATTAAAATGTTACTGACATGGAGGTGGTAATTCATTCACAAAAGGGAAGGGTATCCTGTAACAAACATTTGTTGATGTATAGGCAGTCGTCTGCAAGACCACTGCCAACTCTCAAACCATTTTACAAAAGTAAACTTTTCTATTAAACACAATCTGGTTTCCTTTAAGGATAACATTTAAAAAAGAGTGTAATTTATTTTTTTAAGGCATCCATGGTAGTCTGATGACCCTAGCTGGCCACTTTCCATGTGATGGCCTTCAATTGGTGTGAATTGCAATTTGCAATCTACCTCATTAATAATCAAGAGGTAGGTAAAATTGAGAACCACTCCAAATGGCAATTTTATAAACTGATCTTTTAGTACATAGGTCAGTTCACAAAATCAAAACTGTATCCCAAAATGTTGTTGCAGCAATTTGTCAGAAGACATAGCCTGACATTTTACCACTGGCTTTGAAGCACCAGCAAATTGACAAAGTAAAAAGAGAATTTAAAGGCATCTTTATTTATTGATGGACGTTCCCAACCAGCCCAAACAAATGCTGGTGACCCTAGTGGACTATTATCTACTATTTGGAAAAGTCTGCTATTGAGGGTTATTCTCACTTGTATTAGTGGTCATAGGCTCCAATATATATTGCTACTTTTATTTGCACTTTTTAACCCCTTCACTGCCAGGCCTTTTCCCCCTCAGGTGCCAGGCCTTTGTTTTGGCTATTTGGGGCAGTTTGCGCTTAGGGCCTCATAACTTTTTGTCCATATAAGCTAATCACACCAAATTTGTGTCTTTTTTCCAACATCCTAGGGATTCTAGAGGTACCCAGAGTTTGTGAGGTCCCCTGAAGGGGACCAAGAATTAGCAAAAATACAGCAAAACATTTCTTTTTAAAAACAACAATGGGAAATAGGGCTGCAGAAGAAGGCTTGTAGTTTTTCCCCTGAGAATAGGATCAACAAAGGGTTTTTGATGCTGAAATCACCATCTTCCCAGCTTTGAGGAACAGGCAGACTTGAATCAGAAAACCACATTTTTCAACACAATTTTGGCATTTTTCTGGGACATATCCCATTTGGAAAAAAAATTTTGCTTTTATCCTTCTTCCAGTTAGTGACATAAATGGGTGTGAAACCAATGCTGGATCCCGGAAAGCTAAACATTTCAAAAACGTATACAAAATGCTGAATTCAGCAAGGGGTCATTTGTGTAGATCCTACAAGGAAATACAGAAAATAACAGCTAAAATAAAAAAAATATGGACATTGAGGTGAAATAAACAGCCATTTCTCTCCAGGTTTTACTCTGTAACTTTTTCCTGTGCTGTCAGATTTGTGAAAGCAATACACCGTTACATCTGCTGGACTCTTCTGATTGCGGGGATATATAGGGCTTGTAGGTTTATCAAGTACTCTAGGTTCCCGTAGCCAGTAAAGGAGCTGTACCTTGCAATGGGTTTCCCTTGTATATCTGGTATACAGCAAACCATTTGGTGAAATATGAAGAATTAAAAATAGGTATCAAGGAAACCTTTGTATTTCCAAAATGGGCACTAGGTAGGGTGTTGAGAAGCAGTGGTTACTTGCACATATCTGAATTCCGGGGTCCCCATACTAGCATGTGAATTACAGGGCATTTATCAAATAGTTGTCTTTTTTACACACTGTCTTACATTTGGAAGGGAAAAATGTAGAGAAAGACAAGGGTTAGTAACACTTGTTCTACTATTCTGTGTTCCCCCAAGTCTCCCGATAAAAATGGTACCTCACTTGCATGAGTAGGCCTAATCCCTGCGACAGGAAACGCAACATGGACACATCACATTTTTACATTGAAAACTGACGTGTTTTTTTGGAAAGTGCCTAGCTGTGGATTTTGATCTCTAGCTCAGCCGGCACCTAGGGAAACCTACCAAACCTGTGCATTTTTTAAAGCTAGACACCTAGGGGAATCCAAGATGGGGTGACTTGTGTGGTTCCCAAAAGGTTCTGTTACCCAGAATCCTTTGCAAACCTCAAAAGTAGGCCAAAAAAACACTTTTTCCTCACATTTCGGTGACAGAAAATTCTGCAATCTGAGAGGAACCACAAATTTCCTTCCACCCAGCGTTCCCCCCGAGTCTCCTAGTAAAAATGGCACCTCACTTGTGTGGATAGACCTAGAGCCCGTGACAGGAAATGCCCCAAAACACAACGTAGACACATCACATTTTCCCAAAGAAAACTGAGCTGTTTTTTGCAAAGTGCCTAGCTGTGGATTTTGGCCTCTAGCTCAGCCAGTACCTAGGGAAACCTATCAAACCTGTGCATTTTTTTTAAACTAGACACCTAGGGGAAACCAGGATGGGGTGACTTGTGGGGCTGTCACCAGGTTCTGTTACCTAGAATCCTT
Source organism: Pleurodeles waltl (assembly GCF_031143425.1). Lineage (NCBI taxonomy): Eukaryota > Metazoa > Chordata > Amphibia > Caudata > Salamandridae > Pleurodeles > Pleurodeles waltl. Next base: position 823,301,217 of record NC_090436.1, read on the forward strand.
TGCAAATCTCAAAATTTGGCCCAAAAAACACTTTTTCCTCACACTTCAGTGACAGAAAATTCTGGAATCTGAGAGGAACCACAAATTTCCTTCCACCCAGCGTTCCCCCGAGTCTCCTGGTAAAAATGGCATCTCACTTGTGTGGATAGACCTAGAGCCCGTGACAGGAAATGCCCCAAAATACAATGTAGACACATCACATTTTCCCAAAGAAAACTGAGCTGTTTTTTGCAAAGTGCCTAGCTGTGGATTTCGGCCTCTAGCTCAGCCAGTACCTAGGGAAACCTATCAAACCTGTGCATTTTTTAAAACTAGACACCTAGGGGAAACCAGGATGGGGTGACTTGTGGGGCTGTCACCAGGTTCTGTTACCCAGAATCCTTTGCAAACCTCAACATTTGGCCAAAAATATTTTTTTTCCTCAAATTTCGGTGACAGAAAGTTCTGGAATCTGAGAGGAGCCACAATTTCCTTCCACCCAGCGTTCCCCCAAATCTCTCAATAAAAATGGTACCTCACTTGTGTGGTAGGAGCTAGTGCCCATGACAGGAAATGCCCCAAAACACAACGTGGACACATCACATTTTCCCAAAGAAAACAGAGCTGTATTTTGTAAAGTGCCTAGCTGTGGATTTTGGCCTCTAGCTCAGCCGACACCTATGGAAACCTACCAAACCTGTGCTTTTTTTAAAACTAGACACCTAGGGGAATCCAGGATGGGGTGACTTGTGGAGCTCTCACCAGGTTCTGTTACTCAGAATCCTTTGCAAACCTCGTAATTTGGCCAAAAATACACCATTTCCTCACACTTTGGAGACAGAGGGGGTCATTCTGACCCTGGCGGCAAAATCCGCCAGGGCCGTGAACGACGGAAAGCACCGCCAACAGGCTGGCGGTCCTTTCCTGCCCATTCTGACCGCGGCGGTAAAGCCGCGGTCAGAAAAGGGGATCCGGCGGTTTCCCGCCGGATTTCCCCTGTCTGGGCTGAATCTCCATGGCGGTGCTGAGATTCCGACCCCCTTCCCGCCATCCTGTTCCTGGCGGTTTTTACCGCCAGGAACGGGATGGCGGGAACGGGTGTCGTGGGGCCCCTGGGGGCCCCTGCACTGCCCATGCCACTGGCATGGGCAGTGCAGGGGCCCCCTAACAGGGCACCAGCATGATTTTCACTGTCTGCTTAGCAGACAGTGAAAATCGCGACGGGTGCAACTGCACCCGTCGCACCCCTGCAACACCGCCGGCTCCATTCGGAGCCGGCTTCTATGTTGCAGGGACTTTCCCGCTGGGCCGGCGGGCGCTCCTTTGGCGGGCACCCGCCGGCCCAGCGGGAAAGCCAGAATGGCCTCCGTGGTCTTTTGACCGCGGAGCGGCCAAATGGCGGTGACCGCATGGCGCGGTCAGAATGACTGCCAGAATGTTCTAGAATCTAAGAGGAGCCACAAATTTCCTTCCACCCAGCATTCCCCCAAATCTCTAGATAAAAATGGTACCTCACTTGTGTGGGTGGACCTAGTGCCCGCGACAGGAAATGCCCCAAAACACAACGTGGACACATCACATTTTCCCGAAGAAAACAGAGCTGTTTTTTGCAAAGTGCCTAGCTGTGGATTTTGGCCTCTAGCTCAGCCAGTACCTATGGAAACCTATCAAACCTGTGCATTTTTTTTAAACTAGACACCTAGGGGAAACCAGGATGGGGTGACTTGTGGGGCTGTCACCAGGTTCTGTTACCTAGAATCCTTTGCAAACCTCAAAATTTGGCCCAAAAAACACTTTTTCCTCACATTTCAGTGACAGAAAATTCTGGAATCTGAGAGGAACCACAAATTTCCTTCCACCCAGCGTTCCCCCGAGTCTCCTGGTAAAAATGGCATCTCACTTGTGTGGATAGACCTAGAGCCCGTGACCGGAAATGCGCCAAAATACAATGTAGACACATCACATTTTCCCAAAGAAAACTGAGCTGTTTTTTGCAAAGTGCCTAGCTGTGGATTTTGGCCTCTAGCTCATCCAACACCTATGGAAACCTACCAAACCTGTGCATTTTTGAAACTAGACACCTAGGGGAATCCAGGATGGAGTGACTTGTGGAGCTCTCACCAGGTTCTGTTACTCAGAATCCTTTGCAAACCTCGTAATTTAGCCAAAAATACAATTTTTCCTCACATTTCGGTGACAGAAAGTTCTGGAATCTGAGAGGAGCCACAAATTTCCTTCCACCCCGCGTTCCCCCAAGTCTCCCGATAAAAATGGTACCTCACTTGTGTTGGTAGACCTAGTGCCCGCGAAAGGAAATGCCCCAAAACACTATGTGGACACATCAAAATTATCAAATACTCAACTACATGTTTTTGCTGAAGGGCGCATCTGTGTTTTTGGTCCTGGGCTCAGCAGCCATACAGTGAAACCTACCAACCCAAACATTTCTGAAAACTAGACACCCGAGGGAATCCAGGGAGGTGTGACTTGCGTGGATCCCCCAGTGTTTCTTACCCAGAATCCTAAGCAAACCTCAAATTTAGCTAAAAAATCACATTTGTCCCACATTTCTGTGTGGTATCACCGGGACAAATTTCCTACCACCCAACGTTCGCCTCAGTCTCCTGGTAAAACTGATACCTCACTTGTGTAGGTGGGAGAAGTGCCTGTGACAGGAAAGAGCCAAACAAATGTTGAAATTGAGGGGGAACAAAGCGGGTGCAAAAGGGCAGTTTGAAAAAAAACATTTTTAGGCTGACAAGTGGGGCAGAATTTTGATCGGTATAGATGCGACAATGCTGGGTGGTAGGAATTTTGTGGATTCCTGCAGATTCCGGAGGGTTCCATCACAAAAATGTGGAAAAAATGTGTGATTTCCAGCAAAGTTGGAGGTTTGCAGGGCATTGTGGGTAAGAAAATTGTGTGGGGTGCATGTGGAGAATACCACCCTAGGCTCACACAGATGTTTAGGTTTCAGATGTGTCTAGGTCTTGTGGATTTTTCTACATGGCAGCACCCCAAAGTCCAAAAAGTGCAGCCCTCACCATTCCAAGTGGTACTTTTTAGAGAGTTAGACAAGTTCTCATGGCCCAAAATCCAAAATAATCAAATGTCCTCTTGCTTGCTGTGGGATAAGATGTTTTAGTGTGCGGGCAGAGCTGAAAGACTATTACCCCCTTCAGTTGGGACGGGGGCATGACCATGCCCATACTCGTTGGTAGCCACCACCCCACTATTTTTTTTAATTCCCTGGCATCTAGTAGGCTTTTTGCCCCCCCCGGGGAGTGGATCGGGGGCAATTGCCCCATCTGCCCACCGGTGGGCAGAACAACTTTGGCCCCACCCTCTTTAAAAAAAATAATCTTCCCTGGTCTCTGGTGGGCTTTCTGCCCCCCCTGGGTGGCAGAAGAGCATTCCAAAAATCTGCCCCTAAGGGGGGCAGATATGGCCAACAGTAATGTGCCCCTATGGGGAGCGACCGTTACCCAAGGGCTGTCCCTCCAGACAAAACACACACATACACACACGCCAACACCTGGTGCCTAAGTGGTTTCTGCACCCCCGGGAGCAGATCAGCCTAATAGAAATAGGCCAATCTGCCCCCAAGGGAAACAGAAATGACCTAGAGTTAATTTTGCCCCCAGGGGAGCGACCTTTGCCTAAGAGGTTGCTCCCCACATATAAAAAAAACAAAAAAAAGATCCCTGGTGTCTAGGGGATTCTGCTGGCCGTAAAATAATTTGTCCCCCCCGGGGAGCGTCCCTCACGATTTTACTGCAGAAATGCTGAGAGAGACATGAAATGAGAGGAACGGCCTTTCCTCTCCTTTCATGCCTCTCTTGCCCCCTCCACGTGATGAAAGGAGAAATGCTATTGCATTTCTCCTCCGATCCGCGCTGGAAGCTGAACTTCATCATCAGACACCACAGACGCCACCGGGGGGTTGGGGGCGGGGGTGGAAGGGGAAGTGATTCTCCTTCCATCCCTGCCCAGGGTATGGGGTGCAAGGCCCCCCTGAGGAAGCGCTGGCGCTTCCCCTGACGGCCCCTACCTGGACATCCTGCCCCGAGCGGTGCTGCCCAGAACGTAACTGTTACGTCCAGGGCACCCAAGGGGTTAAGGGCCTGCTGCTTCATCCACCACCTGTCACTACAATAGCTTGTGGTCCTAGCAGTGCAAAAACACCTGGACTTGCACCATACAGCAGATGGATGGTACACACTAGTCAGTTTAATCTCAGCTCGTTTGTCTAAAAATCAGCCACTTTATATATTAATAAGAGGGTTGTTGTATGTCTTTTGTCATACATATCTGTTGGCACCATGCTCAATGTGTCATCCTGTTCTTTCTGTTATAATTATTACCACAATAAATAGGCCTGAAATTTAGCAATGCAAGGGTAGAGGTATAAGATATGTTATGTCTTGTCTTACAGTGCAGGATAACAATCTTTGGGCCTCTCAAATTGAGCAGTGAATCCATGCACCTGACATCTTCTTGTTTGATTTACAATAATATACTCTTCATGTATGCTTCTGTCAGCTTCTCTGATACAACAACCCCTGGTGTCAACCTCGAAACATCCAAAAATAAGACATCAGGCAACATCCTGGCAGCTGCAGTTAGGCTATCAACCATCATTGCATCAGATACGTCTGAGAACCTATTATCTTTATCTCATCATTAATCGTTTAACTTTTTTTAAAATCTTTTTTGGAAGTATATCAAATGTTTAAAGATGCATTTAAAAGTGATATATAATTGTGTATGTCTCTGTCATGTATGTTCATTTGTGGTTATGATGACTACTATAGATTGACAATATCAGTTGAACTTATATCTTATCTGTAGAGCTGTTGGATCTGGACAAACATTGTAAATATCAACTACAAGGACCCAGGTTCAGCAGATGACTTCAATAGGGATCTCCAAAAAAATAATCTCTGTGACTGAAGCTGGTGAGTTCACATTGCTGAGATATAGTTTCATCCATGAATCAACCGTTAATAGTATGCATTAACTTTATTTCTATTTTAAAGAACAATGTTTATTAAATTACTCTTTTAAAAATTTGACACAAAACCAGAATTGATGTACTTCACCTATTGAAATATTCTTCTTCCAAGTACTAGGGACATTGAGCCAGATGATGATACTGAACCATCTACAAATGGAGGACAATAGGTAATTCAAGGAGAGAACCCAATTTTCCTCCAAGCTACAATACATGTTGCCAACACTACTTTCCAAGATGAGGAGGAGCAGGATTTGGTTGATGAATAGGAGGACCTGGACAAAAAAGAGAGCATTGTTGTCCCTACTCAGCATCTTCAAAAAGGCCGCTTCACAACAGGGCAGCAGTGTTCCTTCTAATTCCCTTCTAAGGATTGGCAGTATGTGGCCATTAGCTAAGCAGTCAACATGCTACTTCAGCCTTTGCAACACTCACCTGCAAACAATCCTCAAATAACAGATCTCTCTGTACAATCTCTTCACAATCCTTTCACGAAGGTGCACCTTTGGTCTTTTCTCAATCATCTGAGGGAGTGCACACCCTTGTGAAGAGCAGATAACCCATATCCACGAATCTTCCCCCACTCTCAACCTCCCAAATGTCACCCCTTTATGTTCTGGTCAATCTGCTGGCTATGTCAGGATGCCACACATGAGGGGGTAGGTTTGCATGGGTCAATGAGAGGATCACTTTTGGCAACAACAGACTAATGTGTGGCAGGATATTCATGCTATGGTGGCTATGGCTACTCTCTGTGAGATCACTGACTCCCTTAAAGGGCTCCCTTGGATAATTGACAGGCAGACCAGTGTGCTGGATGATGGTGCAACATGTTACCAAGACATGCAAAGATGCACCAATAGCATCTAATAACTTTTAGGGGAGAGAGTGTGAGGCTCCATGTCTTGGCAATGAAGATGATAGAAACAATAGGCCAAAATGCCAGTGTCATTCTTCATGGCCAATGCATGCAGAAGATTACAGAGACACCACACAATAGCTGCCAACCTCAGACCTCTGCCCACTCCACCTGTACCACTTCCACAACCTGCACCATCTGCACCATATGCATCACCTTCACCACAAACTCAACCAGCCAGAACACAAGCAGAGTCCCAAACATTCTCACCGCCAGCATTGTTGAGTAGTGTAAGACATTTAAAAACAACATTGTTATATAGAAAGCTAATTCAAACTAACCAAACATTTCCTTTGGCTAACATACAATGCATCATACAGTAGGATTTGTAAAAGAAAGAAAGAGATTTTTGTTTCAGTTTGAAATATATTTATAAGAAATAATTTTGTAATATATGTATATATATATATATATATATATATATATATTGGTAGTCGACAGTAGGTAGTTAAAGTTAGGACCATGTTTCCAAAGAAAAATAGTTTTTTGACTTGCCTATATTTTTGGCACCGTTTGACGAATCTTCATGAAATTTTCCCAACAAAGTGGCCAAGTGATTCTCGTTGCACACAGAAATTTTGGGGTGATCTGTCAAGCGGGGGCCAAGAAAAAGGTGGCTCAAAAAATGTTGCATTTCCCATGCTAATTCCCATAGGACCTGTGAACACGTCTACAGCCCTGATCACTGGACAGAATTACACCAAATTTGGCAGAAAGCTAGCTGCCGGTACGCAAATTGTGCTTTATGTAATTTGGTGTAAATCCGTTCATTAGTTTAGGAGATATTTAAGGGCAAATAAATTTGTATATCTCTAGAAGCGATTAATCATAAAATTAGCAAATTTTTGTGAATCTGCATGCGAAAAAAAGTGTTGCAATTGGCTGACCGCAACCTGACTAGAAAGTTGTGACCGTCATTTTATTTCACAGGACACAGTCCCCGGGGGTGAAAATTAAAATTGAAAGTGGCATAAGCGGTCAGGGTGACGGTACCCTGACACCAAGGGTGTGATATAAGTGTGTTTTAGGGGTAAATTATAGGTTTAATATAATTTTGCGTCACGGCACAAGATATTCCTGAAAATTTGTGAATTTTCATGAATTTCTGCAATTTATGTGCAACATATTAATGATTATGGAAAAGTTTGAAGGAAAAACAAGCTCATTCACACACTAATTCATTCACTCATATATGCACTCAGAAACTCATGCACCCACTCACACATGCACTCAGACACACATGCTCCCACTCAGACCCACTCACAGACTCACACACCTACTTTCAGACCCACTCAGACACTCATGCACCCACTCACACATCCACTGACAGAGACAGACTCTGTGGCCAATCTGCACTGCACACAGCCAAAGGCCATGCGTATCGAGAGGTTGGGTGGTTATAAGGGCTTGCTGCAAGGCCTGGCTGCGAGGCCTTGCGAAGGATCCCCGCTGCGCACGGCAGAGGTTGGAATAATGTATAGTAATTAAAATTACTTTAGTTTAAAAAGCCATGGAAATTCACTGAAAAAAACAAAGGTTACAGGGATGTTATAGTTAGGCTCTGAATTTATTCATATAGAACCATAGAAATTCAGCAGTTATGGTTAGAGTTATTTGAAGTAACTATAACTTGTGCCCTAAGGTAACTATAACTCACACCTTTGTCATGCACAGCTAATTACACCACATATTATGTCATTGATGAGATCTTGTATGGCATCTTTGATATCACTGCAATGTTTGCATTAACATTATTGATAAGACAACTGTGCATGGCAAGGGCACAAGTTATAGTTACCTTAGGGTGCGAGTTATAGATACTTGAAAGAACTCTAACAATAACTGCTGAATTTCTATGGTTTTGTGAGAGTAAATTCAGAAGCTAACTATAATAACGTCACTGTAACCACACATATATATATATATATATATATATATATATATATATATATATACATATACACCCACACATACACACACACACATACACACACACATATATATATATATATATATATATATATATATATATATATATATTGGGAAATGATAGTCTGTCTATGGGGAGGGTCCACAATCAACAAAAATGTAGTCTTCATTCACAGTGGAAATGCTAACTTGGAGGGGGTTGGACAAATAATAAAAGCACATCAGAAAGCACAATGGAATCCAGACTACAAACAAAGTAGAAAGAAATAAGTCCGTAGTTTGTAAAGGTTCCACACACACGAGTTCACTGTCCAAGATTATAATAAAGTTAGATGTCCAAGCCACAAAGTGTGTCCGATTCAGGTTCCTGGCTCAGGGACAAAAGTTACTGACCATCCTCGCTCTCTATTTAACCACAATGTGAGAATCCTCCTCTGATGAGGACTTCAAATGGCTGACCGTGGTACCCCACGGAAAGAACGAAAAAGAGGGGTAACAGAGGCAGGGATCACAGAAGAGTTTGGAGACAGCACTACAGAAGCTGGGGCAGGTTAGGGAGGCAGATGAAACATAAGAGCTGCTGTCAATGAGGTCATGATGCCACATCAGATTTGGAGCTGCTCAGAGACCTTCTCTCTGAGGATCAAGACCTCCCCAACTATGTCCCAGATATCCAGAGAGAGTGCTCCATGGACATCTACAATTAGCATCATGGCCGCCTTGAGAGCAGCCAATGGCACTTATTCTAGGGCAAGCGAGTGCGCAGAAAAAGAGCGGTGTGGGGCATCGAGGGCAGTAGTGACCTTTGAATCATGTTCTTCTAGAGGTGCACTAGGAGGAGGTGATGCATGAACAGGGGGTGCAACTAGAAGCCCTGATAGAATGAGGGGCTCAGTTGTTAAGGAGTGTCTGACTGCAGGCCCAAATGGTGTTGGGGCCCTGCACCTGGAGCACCAAATGTTTGGTTTGCTCAAGGCCAGCAGGAGATTCAAGAACTTCCTCATCATGGCTGGTGGTGTCCACATCCACAGCCCCCAACCCCCCGGGACTATTCACCCTCCACCTGGAGTCTCTTGGAGACAGATCTTGTTAGTCTCTGAGCAGGTGACTACCCGTTCTGGTAGTTGGTTCCTCCTCCTTACTGATGGAGTTGTCTTTTTTGACCCCCCCTCCGAGTTCAGGATCTGTCTTCTTGCCACTAGTCCTGCTGTCACAGTAGTTGCCCAACCCAGTCCACTAAAAGGCAATGTGAAAAAGAGAGACTTTGGAAATTCAGTGGGTTGCAAATGCAAATCTACAACATTTTAGCTAAAAGGAAATATCTTTCCCATAGTACAAGTGCTGACAATATGGAAGCATTAACAAATGTTTCTCTATCCTGTGCTGTCATACTGAAAAATTGGTAATTATAAATCCTTAAAACAGAAAATTCACCATATAGCTGTAGCATCAGCCATTCAAAGACGGTGAAAGGGTTGGTAATAGTTGAGGTATGTCAAAAACCAGTGTTAACCCATTTAAACTGTAGGTTCGCAACCGGTTCCACACACTGGTTTTCTACATGAAGACTGTTTTTCAACTGGCTACAAAGCTTTTTACAGGAGGTCAAACTTGCCTATATTTTTGTACATCATAGTTCCACACATTATTCATTAATTCTATGAACTTTCGAGGCAAAACAAACATATGGTGGCCAGGAAGTAAAGTAAAGGTACACAATGTCAACATCACAAATTTAAATTGGCAAAATGGAAAGGATAGAGATTAGTAATCTATAATGTGTGGTTTAACTTGAATATTGCTAGAAACTCTGACCATTTTAAAAGCATTTTCATTGTGGTATGATCAGATAAGTATTCAAGCCATAGAAAACAAGCGTTAAGTATTCATGTCAGTAAAGTTGAACTTTCTAACCTTTATTGCCACAGACATATATGTAAAATAGAACATGTAAAGTTATGTCAAAGATAACAGAGACCACATAACAGTACTTGACTCCCAAAATATGTTAACCTAAGTTTCAAATAGTAATATACACTTACTTATCACCTCTCTGGTGCTCAAACTCTTCCAGCTGATCATGAAAGTTTGGCCAGGCAGCTTTCAGGACGCTCTGTTCCAGTGGTGTCATGCCAGGATACTGCGTATGTGCCTGAAATGACAAGCACATTATGTCTTGGGACTTAATCCTGGCCCTAGTGTTAGCACCCACTGCACTGTTGTACTTTGTGATGCATCGCCAGATTTGAAAATTTCGGTCTGGGCTGTAGTGCTCAACTGTGTCGCTAGACCCCCATGAAGCTAAGGGTACTTGTCAATGATTTTTAATACACTCTCAAAGAATGAGAAGGCCTTCTTAACACATTCTTCAGCCATCTTCAGGGGAAGGATTCTGTAAGGAGGAGCTGGATGGGGGACAATGGTGCTTGGAAGAGAGGATGGCCCAGAATGAAATGACAATGGTGCTTAAAAGAGAGGGTGGCACAGAATGAAAAAAAAGTGGCCAACTTTCTCAGCCTGCATGCCATTCCTTGTTTGTTGAGTGATCTCTGCCCTGATTGCAACAACTTCACATCTGGAATGGAGACACCCAACATGTACAACAAGAACTCCCAATGTCATACAGTAACATATTCAAAGCATGGATGGTTTGTGTATCTAATAACTGTGTGTTAAGTTAGGATTGTATTATGTTTGCTATAACACATGATTGTAGTATGTGAGATATTGTGGCAGCATGTTAGTAATTGTAAGAAATTGTGTTATTAGTTGTACAGGATGTGTGGTCTGCATAATTAAGAGGTCCAAAATTATCTTCTAACTGGAAACTAAGCACCCTTATGTAGAACTTGAGTCAAACAGGGTAGTGAAGCAGAGAAGTCCAAGGCCTATGCAGGTGAAGTGGATTGGGCTAGTAATCACTATTCACTGTCAGGCAAAAATTACACTCAATAAATGATTATCTAATCAGTGTTTTTCATTGAAAAAGGGAAAGTACATTAATTACACACACACTACTAAATACTATACATTAAATTCCAAATATTTACATCAGGCTTATTGAATTACCTTTGCTGACATTGTGACGTCACATTTGACCCCTACTGGTTAATGACTCTCAAAATCATAATAACCTCCATCTATCCCAGATAGAATAATACAATATAAGGGGGTGTTATTATATATAAAGCAGGCCTACTGGATTTGTCAAGGGGTCACCACATTAAAACATGAGGCAAGCCTATTGGCTTTGTTTAGGGATTATCATATTAAAAGACCATTACCGACTGTTAAGAAATCATGTAAAAAAATCAATACCCCTGTTTGAATACAACCATTATTCTCAATAAATCACGATGAGCAAAATATATTCAATAAATCATTGAAAATCAAAATAACATGTGTCTGAATCATTGTTGTACCGATATGGAATGCCGCCATAAGACCAACCTATAAGAGCCACTGCACTCCCAAGTTGTAAAGCAAATGTTCTAGCTCTAGAGTGCTTTAAAATTAGTTGGAGATTCTATGGCCTGGGTCACATATGGTTAATCATTTTCTAACATAATCTTGTACACCCTGCAGCCCCCACAACACTTAGTAAATACGTCGGTGGTGCCTCTGCCGATCCTTGGGGCACCACAAGGACAGAGAAATGGGAAAACTAGCCATTGCAGGGCATTCCATCCATCACCTTTTTGTTTTGGCATTTCCCATGCTCACTTTTCTACCAGATTCAACTTAGCCTAACTGATGAGGGATGATACCCACAAACAGGTCCCAGGATGCTTGTTTCCGGCCCAGGGAGGACCTGGCCTGGCAGTTCGGGCCGGACATGGGGAGCCGGGTCAAGGCTGATTTGCATATGGCGTGTCCAAACTGGAATGACCTGACCAGCAGAAAAACAATGGTATAGGCCTAGATCTGTGACTGTAATGAATGTTTCACATTGTTTAGCATTTTTTCCATCTGTTTTGTTTTGCATTTGTCACCCTAAGTGCGTAGGGTACGCTCAGACATGTCCCCCATGCTGGCTAAGCCACTGGGTTCAAGCTAACCTGCAAGATGGGGGGGTGATACCCCAAAACCGGTCCTAGGATGTTTGTTTCTGGTCTAGGGAGGATCTGGCAGTTTGAGCTGAACTGTTTCCATGGAGAGCAGGGTCAAGACTGATTTGCATATGGCTGGTAACTAGAATGGTATGCTGAACAAAAAAAAGATAAATTTATGTCCAGATCTGTGATTGGGAGGGAATGTTTGACATTGTTCAGCATTCTGTCCGTTGTTCTTTTTGGATTTGCCACTCTAAATGGGTAGGTTATGCCCAGACATGGGTCATGTGCTTGCTATGCCACCGGACTCAAGTTAGCCTGACTGATGAGGGGTGATTCCCTGAAACTGGTCCCAGGATGCTTGTTTCTGGTCCAGGGAGGAACTGGCCTGTCAGTTCATGCTGGATTGTTCCCATGGGGACCAGGGTTAAGAATGATTTGCATATGGCTGGGCCCAAACTGGAATAGTGTGGCAGGACAAACGCAATGAATTTAGGTCCAGATCTGTGACTGGGAGTGAATGCTTGGCATTGTTCAGCATTCCATCCATCATCTGTTCTTTTTGCTTTTGCCACTCTAAGTCGGTAGGGTATACCCAGACATGGGCCCTGTGCTGAATCTGCCACCGGATTCAAGCTAGCTTGACTGATGAGGGGTGATACCCTGAAACTGGACCCAGGATGCTCGTTTCTGGTCCAGGAAGGACCTGGCCTGTCAGTTCAGGCTAGACATCCCCATGAGGAGCAGTGTCAAGACTGCCTTGCATATAGCTGGGCCCAAACTGGAATGGCCTGGCAAGCAAAAAAGATGATTGATTTAGGCCCAGATCTGTGACTGGGAGTGAATGACATTGTTCAGCATTCAGTCCATCATCAGTTCTTTTTGGATCTGTTACCCTAGGTGGGTAGGGTGTGCCCAAACATGGTTCCTGTGCTCTCTATGCCACCAAATTCATGCTTGCCTGGCTGATGAGGGATGGTAGCATGAAACCAGTCCCAGGATGCTTGTTTCCTGTTCAGGGAGGACCTAACCTGGCAGTTCGGGCTGGATTGTTCCCATGGGGACCTGGGTCAAGACTGATTTGCATATGGCTGCGTCCAAACTGGAATGGTGTGGCAGGCAAAAATCAATGGATTTAGGTCCAGATTTGGGACTGGGAGTGAATGTTTAACAATGTTCAGCATTCCATCCATTTATGGTTCTTTTGCATCAGTCTCACCTAGAACACCCCAGCCTCTTTTGAGGTAGCGCACAGAGGCCACTTCTGTCTTGCCCAGCCAGCTCCTCTGCATGTTGACACTGCCTGTGGTGGTGTGGGAGCAGGCATATCTTCTGCATCTGCCACCCTCCAGACTCAGGCACAGGGGTGGCGAAAAGGCACTAGTTGGGCTCTCAGGGCTGTAGCCTGTGCCAGGAGGACTCTTTTCTTTCAGTCTTTGCTTCAGGGCAAGTCGGTCACCCGGCAATAACCACTGTGCCAAACCAGGGGAGGGGCTTGACTAGTCCAAAAATGAGTCTAAGGCGAGGGCTCCAGGCACAACCCTCCCTAGGCAAAAGAAATAATGAATCCTGAACCTAGTCTAATTCTTTTAAGATGAATGTCTCTGGACCTGTTGGGCTGATTTCAATGATCTTGGGTTCTTTCACTCCTGATAGCGAGCTCTAGCCACCACAAGCATTCCAGCTGCCCATGGTGTTACCACCATCGCCCTACAGGACTAGGGCCTTGCTCACCTTCATATTCTGGGAAGGCCACCTTTATGCCTAGTGCCTGCCTATGGCCGGCATACATTATCTCACCCTAACACTGGTTCTCATCAGTTTCTCCCTTCCCCCTGGGTTTGGCTCCAGCTTGGTTAGTAAAACAAAGGCAAAGGCAGGCTTGGTGTCAGGTTCTTTTTCGTGTATACTGGAGGCAGGTTACTTTAAGGTGTAACCAGGGCAGGTCTTTCTCATTGGCCTCCCTGTCAGGAAGATATACACCCCTCTACACCCAGGGCCTTTTGTTAACTGTCAAACTCCAACACACATTGCAAAGTAGAAGAGCCATTACCAGCCCAGGCAGCTGGGCACTCACAGGAAGGCATTTCTAAAATAATAATTTAAATTCTGACTTTACATTTAAATAGGATTGTAAACTACAATTAAAAAGAGTGGAAGAAGCATTTCTCAAGCTGGTACCAATCCACAGTTAACATTTAATAAAAGTAACACTGTACTCCAGTGAGTCTGCCTGTCTGGCCATAGTGAAAGTTGTTTTGGTGGATATTTCACTGTGAGGACATGTTCAGCATTAATTTCCAAATGTTCTACTTTTAAATATCTGCACCCTGCCTTCATGAACAATGAGGCCTACATAGGGGTGACTTATTAATATTAATTAAAAAGATTTGTTTCAGCCGGTCAAAAATGGGTAATTTTGCAGGTTGAATTTGCAGTTTGGAACTGCCTGGGCAGGTTACCTGTGTTCAGCTGTGAGGCTATGCACAGTTGTAGTCTCTCATCTGCAGACTGAACCCAAGTTATGCTTTAACAATACATTATATTTATTTATTTATTTATTTATTCTTTTAACTCTTTTATGTTAATAAATTTAATTTAACATTATTTCATATGGGGTTTTATTTTCAGTCCCTAGCTTCATTATTTACTAAGGCAGCATGCTGCAGTACCATGTTGCCTATATGAGTTGATGGGCTTGCTCTGGGCTGTTGTAATTTACTACTGTTTTGGCGGCCTTTTCTGGTTGTAGTTTCTTTGAAAGTGCAATTTGTGAACTGCAACTGGCCTACTGTTTCACTTGTGGGGTACATGTTTCTCCCCATAGTCCTCCTTATCACTCCCTAAACCTCTACTCACTCCTTCCTTATCTCTTCATCTTTAGTAGTAAGTATTTCTCATTATCCAGCCGCTCCCTCCATAATACTACTACAATCAGAGGCTGTTTGACAGCCTTTTTGAGAAAGGGGACACATAAATTACTTAAAATAGCTACCAATATACAGACATATAATGTAATTATAATTTAAAGTGTAATACATATTTATTATTTAAAATTAAAATATGTTAACAAACCTTTTTGATTTAAAAATAATGTAAGATTAAATTTTAATAAAATATAATTACATTTTAGTTAATTAATTGTATACATCACTTCTAATAATTATGAATGCATAATAAATACATTACATTTGGTGTGTCCAATTTCCTAATGGTATGGCTCAAATATTACTTTACTAGAGCCTTGAACAGAACATTCGTACAGTTGCAAACAGCAATTTGGACTGTTTGCAACTGTAAAAAACGTTTCAATATGTACATACCTTACTTTAGGACTTGATGAGTTATCACTGACTCCTAATATGGGTTAGTGACTCCATAAGAAATCTCTGTTCGGTAGGGACCTGTTGTAGGCGTCCCTTCCAAATAGTAATATTGTAGGTGATATGTAATTTTTTTTACAATCAAAATCTTATCACAAAACATTGAACATTTACAGACTTCCTAGGTGTAGCAGTAAGCTAGTTGCAAAAGAGAAGGTGTCCCAAAGGAACCCTCCCATTTTTGTGAATGAAAAAAAATCTGTTAGGGGTAGGAAGTGGTCCAGGGGATCATTGACAACTCTCTAGCAGACATGTCAAAAAAGGTACTTCTTCTAAACACAGCAATGTTTTCTTTAGGAAAACATACATAGTTTAAAAAAAATCTTTCTTTAAATCCAATTATAGAAATAGTGATCCGCTGTCCCCAGGAGGCCATCATCCCTGTCATGGCAGGCAATCAAAGTAAGTTGCAATGTGCAACGTACATCATTAATATTCATGAGGTTGGTCAGTCTGGGATCCAGTCCAAACTGGAATTCTGTCACCTGAACTATTTGTATGTAGGTCAGTTTGTAAAATCCTGTATTGGTTGCAAAAATATTGATGGCAACTTGTCACCAGTGGTTTGAACATCAGGTCCTTGATTACTGTCATTGATGCATGATAATATTAGAGACTATCATCAGACCCCTCAAACATATTCTTGGGCAAAATCAAAAGAAAATTACTGCAGCAAGAGAAGATCTTTAATCTCCAGATTAGTCTCATGAATGAAGGGCCTTATGACACTCAGAAACAAAGATCACAGTCCAGTTAAAAAAGGCAGGACGTTTTCAATTAAACGTCCATGTAGGAGTTGGAGAAATATTCAGTAAAAAGGCAAATCATTTAAAAGGCAGTTTGATAAACGTGAACCATTCTGTAAGTTGGAGAAAGGGTTGCGTTCTCACAACATACGGATCCAATTGACAGCCTGAGAGCCGCACTGGTTGTTCTATTACTTCCTCTTCTTGCTGTCGTTAACTCATGGACCCTGTCTGCTTGCGGCACACTGCATTGTAAAGCATCCCACAGTGCAATCAAAAGCCAACCAATAAAAAAGTAATTGTTGCCAGCTGACATTAAAATATATGGTCAATGTTAGAAATTGGGTCTCTAGTTGGCAGAGTTATGCACTCGGTCCAAGTTAGGACCATGAATCTAGTCAGGGTAAGCCACAACACAATCTAAATTATCCTGTGCTCACCCTCTGGTATCTTGGCACAGAGCAGGCAGGCTTAACTTAGATGGCAACGTGTAAAGTATTTGTGCAATAACTCATACAGTAACACAGTGAAAACACCATAAAAAAGACCCCACACCAGGTTAGAAAAACAAAGAATAATCTGAGTAAAACAAGACCAAAGCGACAAAAATCCAACCAGTGGAAGTCGAGTTATACATTTTTAAAGACAATGCTTAGAAGTCACTAGCGGTCAAAAGGTTACTTGAGGCCGCAAGAGACCGGTGCAAATTCAATGATAAGGTCGACCTCAATGGAGGGTGGGCCAGCTAGAGAACCCACGCAGTGTCTGCTGAACAGTACCTTGGATGGAGCAAAGCATCGAAGCCATGGACACGATGCATCGCTATTGCCCAAGCAATCGGGATACTGCGTCATCATCAGGCTCCAGTGAAGTGAATGCGTGTGTCATCGTGTCGTTGCTCAGCCATGCGGGCTGTGTATCCACTGTCATTGAACATCTGTTGCATCACCATCGGAGAGTGATGCACCAGTTTTTCTTCTGCACTGGAGGCAATGCGTTGGTTTTTGCAAAAATCAGCTGCAGATCCAACTTCTGAAACCCAGAGCTTGGAGGGGGCACCTCAGGCAAGGGTGAGACTCACAGAAGGTACAGCCCATTAGCACCAGGAGAGTTGCAGGTAGTCTTTGATGTTCCTGAGACTGCAGGAGAACATGAGGCAAGCCATCAAGACCTTGGAGATCACTCTGGGGGGAGGCAGAGAGTCCTTCCAGCACAGTCAGAGAGTAGCAGATGGCCGGGCCAAAGGCAGAAAATCAGTCCTTCCAGAAAATCAGTCCAGTTGAGTCATTTGAACAGCACAGCAGTTCTTCTGACAGAGATTCATTTCCAAATCCAGAAGTGTCTGATTTGATGGTGTCAGAGACTCAGTACTTATACCCAAATGTGCCTTTGAAGTGGGGTAGACTTCAAAGAGTGGTTCTGAAGTGCACCAGTGCCCTTTCAG
The DNA here is from genome assembly GCF_031143425.1 of Pleurodeles waltl. Classification (NCBI taxonomy): domain Eukaryota; kingdom Metazoa; phylum Chordata; class Amphibia; order Caudata; family Salamandridae; genus Pleurodeles; species Pleurodeles waltl. Next base: position 823,318,683 of record NC_090436.1, read on the forward strand.
TCCAGTCCTGTTTGCCAAGCAATCTGCAGGTGGTAATCAGATCTTTGTGTCAGGCCAGATTACTACCCTTTGAATTGTAAGTGTGGACCCCTCCCATTTTCCCTGCCCAGGAAGACCCTCAGTATCAGATGCTGTTGAGTGTCCTGTGTTTTGGCTGTCTGGAGAGAATGCAGAAATGCAGCTGTCAATCAGCCCAGTCCAGGTGTGTATTCGAGACAGACTGTAAGGCATGCAGGGCAGAGAAATGTCCACTATCTAACAGTGGCATTTCTAAATTAGTAATGTTAAATCTGACTTTACCAGTAAAGAGGATTTATCATTACCATTCCAAAGATATGAAACATGATATAGCCATTCCTTAAAGTGTAAAGGTATTCTAAGGAATTCCCAATGTTAGCCTATGAGAGGAGTATGACTCATATTAGTGAAAAACAACTTTGGGAGTTTTTCACTATCAGGTCAGGTAAAACTTAAAAGTACATGTCCTGCCTTTTAAGTACCCTACACCCTGCCTTGTGGGTCACATACCACCTATCTTAAGGATGATTTATATGTAATAAAAGGGGAGTTCCAGGCTTTGCAATTAGTTTGAAATGTCAAGTCGAAATGGCAGTAGACTGCACACACAGGTCCTGAAATGGCAAGCATGAGAGATGATTAAGGAGCGACGTATGTTGGTGGCACAATCAGTGCTGCAGGCCCATTAGTAGCATTTAATTTACAGGTCCTAGGCACATGTAGTACACTTTACTGGGGACTTGTACGTAAATTAAATATGAGAAAGCACAAGCAAATGTAGTACTGGTTAGCAGTGGTAAAGTGCACACAGTCATAAAGCAAGCAAAAACAAGGTCAGAAAAAGAGGAGGGGGAAGGCAAAACGTTTGATGTGACCCTTCAAAGAGGGCCATTTTCCAACAGTCATATATAGTTCAAGGTGTCGTTTGCACACAACTTAATGAACATAAACAATTTTTTTTCAATAGATGGTGGTAGTCCTATAAACGTCGTCACTGGGATGCTTTACAATCCTGTCATAATTTGCTGAAGAATTCCTTTTTTGATAGTATAAAATGTTTAATTTGATACCTATTTCTATATTTTTCTGACTGTGGCTATATCACTGCACTTCTGGTTTCAAATAAAGGTGTGGTTAGTTCACCACCATGGCATCAGAACTTTCCTGGAATAACTTATTACAGACAAGCTCTGATGCCACATTGCTTCTGGTGGTCGCAGCATAGTGGTCTTGCTACATTAGTAAGGAATGAGTGATTGCCCACCTTTTCTAGCTGCCGATGTTCAGATCATTCTGAAATGTTTTTCTTCACAGGGTTTCTTTCCTGCGACCACCCTGTAACAGTGCACAGTCATTAGCTAAAAGCGAAACATGTATCTTTGTGTTTTTTCGAGACTTTAATGTTCCAGAAACATCACCAGTCACTTGACCAGGATAACACGGGTTGGGTATTCAGCATTCTTGGCCTATGCAAATCCCTAAATTAAAACAATATACTAAGCTTGATTGTAATGGCCAGCACAAATAGCACAATAGCGGCCTGTCAGTGGGAAAATTTTGCACCACCCTCTAGTCCTGTACTTGAAATTACCTGACTAAACCAAGGCTAGACGCAGAAAGGGAATAGCATCCAAAACCGTAAATGACAAGATTTTTGGCAGAGAGTAAGCACCACACGAGGGTGCCTCTTACATCTCTGGTGGCAGCAGCTGCATGACTGCAGGGTGGGCCTGTATAGACATTAGTGAGGTGTGACACTAGGGGTGACTGCCCTTTGGTTTGGGTGCTCCTCTGGGCTAAGGGAAACCACCAGGTCAGATATGATGACATAAAGATTTATGAGTGTCTCCGTGTAGCACACTATGGGCCTGATTTAGAGTTTGGCAGATGGGTTACTCCATCCCAAACTGCCATGTTACAATTCCCATAGGATATAACAGGATCGTAATATAGCGGACAGGATGTCTGTCACGTTTGTGATGGAGTAACCCTATCCGCCAAACTCTAAATCAGGCCCAAGACCGGCATTATGGTGGTCGGCACGAGCCGAGGATCATGACCAGGACCTAGTTACTATCAGTGAGCCAGGAGTGACACCTTTCCTTGGGGAAATCAGTAAAGGGTCATCTCCTTTATGCTTATGCCCAACTGTCAGCCATTGACTAAGGGCCCTGGACCAAGGAGTGAGCCAGAAATCCCATGTACATGTTAGCCGATGAGACAAGTATGACTCCTCTCATAGGCTGTAAGGGACAATACAGGCCCTGAAATTCAGAGATGCACTGTTTCATTTGAAGGAAGGGAATGCAGAGCAGTGCCATCTTTTCCCTACATACAGAGCTACTCTTGAGGTTAGAAAAACCACAATTTCTTCTTCATGACATTTTTTTCCTGGTGCTGCATTTCAGACTAGCTACCTAAACGACAGGTGCAACAGTGCCACCCAGTCCCTTCTAACACAGCTGGCCATATTCCTGGCTACGAACAGGTGAATGGCAGTATTTGACTTTTGGAACTGTCAGCTGGTGGGAGTGGACAGTGGCTCTCTATCCTTATTAGGAGTGTTTCTAGGCTCTCCATGACTCAGAAAGCCACAATTGCCTGCGACATGGTAAAGAATAAGGGGAATAGGGAACAATTCTCACACAGGGATGTGTAACTGAAATCCAGCATCAAAGAAGTGTTTACTGCAATTTAATGAACTAAAGTAACCGTGGAACATAAAATTGGCCTCATGGGTATAGACCTTAACCTCTTCTGCGTAGACATGAAGACATCTCTGGCAGAGTGAGGGCTATAGAACATGGCTTACAAGAAGAGCCCACTCTAGCTACACTGCTAAGGAATGTGGATGCCCTGGCTGGGGAGTGCCACTACCTAACACAGAGAGTGAAATATGTCAAACGTTTTTTTCACCTAAACGATGTCCAGTTTGTGGGAATGCCAGAACACGAGGGAGTCCATGCATGGAATTATTCACCAAAGAGTGGATACTAATAATAATGAAACCAAAGTGTCTTTCCACCTTTTGTTTCTGAGGAGAGAGTGCATAGAGCAGGATTCTCCAACCAGTAGCTTGTGAATTACTGGTATCTCTCCAGCTATCTGTAAGTAGCTCTACTATGTGCTGTTTAGCCTGCTACATTAGAGGTTTTTCCGAGTTGAATTATTATAGTTATACCAAAGATAAAAAGTATATAATCGGATGGTAATGTTTGTATTTTCAGATCTCATAAACTGATGTTTGGAGGAAAATAGTATTACCCACATAGAGGCATTCCACATTGACAAAGCCATTTTACATTACTGCTGGCAAACATTCCTGATGCACGTGAGGTGATCACTGCTGATAATCTTGCATATGGTAGTCATAAAGTAATCTTGTCAGAGTCTAATGTCACAATTGCAACTCTAACAATGTTATTAGCTCAGGCTGATTTTCACTGAACCTAAGTAGCTCATAATACAGAAAAGGTTGGAGACCCCCGGCATAAAGTTGCTGGTAGGCCACATGTTCTTGGAGCCCCTCCAAGAGCAGTGACCACCAGATTGTTAAACAATAGGGATAGAGACTCTCTTTTGTTGTCACCAGACATTTGGAGCTGACTTTGTATAAGATTACTAGAGTTCTGTTATTCACTGACTTCACTCCTGTGGTCCATCAGGAGAAAAGAAACTGTGCGAATTGGGTCTGAAGTAAGTACATGATGATATTTTGGCAAAGCTCAATGTTATTGTGAATTACAAAATGTAATACTTCCAGGCAGCTGGGGAAGTGTGGAATTGGTTGGAAGGTTGACAAAGACAAAAAACAATAAGAAAACAGGCAACAGCAGCACTACCTACACCATCAGATGTGAAAGATATAACTGGAACTGAAGTTCATCCTGAATCTAAGCTAACAGCCCACAGTCAAGGGCTGAAAAGAAGAGAGGCCCTGGAGCACTCACTGAAGGTGATCAGATCAGGAAGCCCAATCCCGGAGCAGTTGGAGTAAACATTTAAAAAATACCCGGGCAACCCTAATGATTCAATTCAGTAACCAACACAAATTGTTAGTGGCTCAGACAAAACCAGATTCACATAAATATCTTTACTAATATTTCAAAATATCAAAATCTATCAATCTTCAAGTCATACTATTCAAATACACAACTGCAACCAGACATCCACATTTATACCATACTCACATTCTAAACAATCTCTCAAACTATATTTCAACCTTACACTCAATTAAAACATATGAAGTCAAATATAACAAACTGCTGTGTGCAAGCTAACACAACAAGTCATATCATTGTTATTTAACAACAAACTCAAATGATATAACCTGATTTAAACTTAAACTCCTCCATATATTTGTAAAGTTATCATCAATCCTCTGGTAGTTTTAGCATTTGTATTCCTCCAATGTAGCACCTTCTTAAACAATTGTTATAACATGAATATTTCTGCACTTTGTAGCTCTGAATCCTTTCATCATTCCATTTATCCATTCCATGTCATTTCAGTTCATTGTCACTCTTAACCTCAACTTTTTCCTATCATATGGCTTGAGTTCATTATCTCTATGTCGATCTAAAGCGTTCTTCAGCAAAGCCACTTTAACCTGAGCAATTTGATCAATGTACAAAAAAATGGCCTAATGCTAAGGATGTAGTCCGAAACCTACAGGTAAGCATCCAAGTGGCCAACCACTGCCAAAGGTGCTCAGAAGCACCTAGTTGTCAAAGAGAATACAGACTAGATCTTTACTAGTTATAGAAAATAAAGGACAGAAAAAGGTAAAGTTTGACCACATGACAGAGTTGAAGTCAGTTGCAGTATATGTGGGGTGGTCATAGTCTCACTGTAAGTGTGGTACTGGTTGTTCTTGGGCCCTGGTCCAGGAAGTCAAGTGGGATGTCGCTTTTACCATTGTGAGACTTGTGTGAGCAATGGATAGGTCAGAGACTTAAGAAAGCTCTGCATTTGTTTTCGATTGTATGCCACATTATCTGCAATGAATGGTGAAAGAAGAATAACAGGATAGTTGTTTTTTGCTTGAAGGTACTTAGCAAAACCAGTGGAAGGATAGAAGTAAACGTACCCCTTTACAACTTTTGCTAGTTTGAAACTTAACTGAGAACAAGGTTTGCATTGTTACTTGTTGACTGTTTTGAGAAGGGGCAGCCAACACTTTCTGTAATTGGGTGGGTAGATTCAAGCCTGCGGTGTGTGAGTATTCAGATGGGGCAATTAAAGGGAAGTATATGTGTTGCTCTAGACTTGCACAACAGATGTCACAGGTTGGCAGGATGGGTTTGTGGAAAGAGATAGGAAGCCTGTCCTAGGCTTTCTTAAATACACTCTGAATGAATGACGCTGACTTGAGAAAAATACAACATAGTGCTAAGAAAGTGTTTTGAATTTAAACAGGTTGCGATGTAAAATTAACAATGGAATAATTACTTATTTCCTTCGGATAAATTCTGGTTTACTCATTCTTCAAGAGATACACCTAGCAGCTTAAAGTTGTCAGTGTATAGGAAGAGGTAAATAAATCCTGCTGGTGCTGCAGACTGGATTTACAAGAGGATTATGCGTGACAACTAGTTACATAAACACAATCTTTTCCCTTTTTACTTTCTAGGAAACGCATAGATAAGAAGAGATGCCACGCTGTTCTGACAGAGAAGATGTGACAGTAATGTGTATGTCTCTGAAGACTGCAGGCTAATGTGCATGCGGATTTTTGTACAATGTTAGAGGCTCCAAAACATTGCTTTTGACTGCAGTAGTTGTGGTCAACAATCAGTGTCTGTGAAACTGGCATTGTATAGAGGGACTTGACAGAGATGTCCCCTGTCTGTGCTTCTTTTCATCTATATTGTGAGGACCTTTGGTGATCTGGATCCAGCATGAAAAACAAATATCATCTTTCGGATGGGAAAATGGGATTATGGGACCATGTTGCTCCAGATGTGGATAATATATTCCTGTTTACTGGTAAACCAGATACCACAATCCCTACATTACAAGCTATGTTTCAAGAATATAAAAATACTTGGGCTCAACCATAAACTTAAACAAATTGATTCTTTATCATGTACAGAAGCGGCAACTGGCATGCTTCGGGAAGGCCATATACTAATTCAGGAGTCTGGTTTCCAAAACTTGGGATCAAATTGTCAAGGACCAAAGGGGTTTCTATGACAGAAAGTGGCACGTAGGTGTATCCTCCTCTTATTGTTATTGGGAAGGGTGTCTTTACTTAAAATGGTTTAATTAATTACCTTAATTATGATATGTAGTGCACAACACCCTAGTATGGCTCTCGGGTGCTTTTTCCACTGGGTAGATGCACCACTACAGAGCTTGCTGTCAGTCACAGGTAACCTCAGATTGCTTTGTCAAATTATTTTAAAAAACAACTTAGTAAAATCATTCATTTGAATTAATTAATCACATATTTCTTTTAAAAATCTACTAAATATTAAATATACATAACATTTAATTGTTAGTGGATTGTTTTAAAATTAACATTTAAATATGATAAAAAAATTAATTAATACATATTTAATTTGATAAATTCATGTGCTGTAAATTTTTTATTTTTAGACTAGGTTACACAAAAAGTTTAACATTACATTACATTCATATTAAAATAGTTGTAATTTTTGTTTAACAAAACGTTAAGAAATTTATTTATATCTTTCCATAAGGAGCTCTCCCCCATGGTGGCAGAGAACTCTGCCTATGTGTTCAAAATTACTAGTAGCTACTTTACAATCATAAATAATGTTGTAGGGGGCTCCACCCCATGATTTGAAGGGGTGAAGACAAGTACATCTATACCTAAGTGCAAATCTACACTGGGAAGTGATGAATAGCAAAAAAGTCACGGTCTATACCTAGGTGTAGTAGTGAACATACACATGTACATTTACCTTTGTTAATAGGCTCCAGTATCCTGCTCATTTACATTATGTTTAATGCCTTCTGGTTGTATGTATCAGAGAAAAGGGTTCCTCTAGATACTCATAGTTAGTACAGCACCGAAGAAAGCATCACGAAAGTAACTGGAGATTTGGCATAGGATGTTAATTTTCTTCACCCATGACTTCACCGAGTCAAGGGACTTCGAGGAAGCAGACTTTATTCTTTATAATAAAATTCCAGAATGCCATTATAAGATCCCTTATAATGAGCTCAAGAGCAAAATATTCATGGTACCAACACTTAGGAATAAGTAAGAGGGGAGTACTTTGTCGTAGCATGTGCAATGTTACATTCAGCAGAAGTAAAGGTCTGGTTTGGTGTGACATTTCCATTCTGGGCTCTTTGTATTTGAACATATGGAAATGTCTAGTATAATGTCTTAACAGCATTGTTAAGCCTGTTGTTCAGTATCGGAAGATATTTCTGTTTTAAATGTTATGTACACTGTAACAGCATGTTTGTGTTTTTTAGCCGAGTGTTTGTGTTGCACTAAGCACTTGTATGCCCTAGGCTACGGCATTAGTGCTATACTTATATTCACATGATGAAAATATTGATATTTCTTATGTGACGAAAATAAATCTTATTATTTTCCTTGTTGAATTTGAGGATACCATCTAGGACCTGTGGCAAACTGTGGTGAGAGATTTTTATTGACCCCACCTTACACCCGCTATTTAAGCCATTTTGCAGCCTTGCTACAGACAGCTTTAGAAGTCTGTTGCAGAGTGCTTTGTAACTGATACCTTAACATACACTTGGAGTTGGCTTTGTTTCTACCATTGCACATGACTGGATGGCTTTCTTGTCCATCATAGTTTCCTGCTGCTGATTCAATGCTTTTCCTCTGTGTTCTTTTTTTTTACCTGCCCCTGTAGCATTTGAGTTTCACACTGCTTTTTGATTGGTTGTGTGTATCCTTCCACTGCTGACATTAGGGAACTATTTTTCATTTTGCATGTTTGCCCCACATTTCAGCTTTAGCACTCGATGGGAGGGCATGTTCTGATACACCCTCTATCCCTCCTCCACCATCTCAGTCCTCATACCCACTGCTCCAGTCACCTTGGTATTGTCCCTTCCCACTTCTTCTCTCTTCTCCATCCCCCTCCCTCAGACGTAAAGTGGTGGTCATCTTGGAAAATAGCAATTTAAGAATGGTCACCTACCACTCCTGGCTTCTCTAATGCTTAGGCCACATTGACAAGCTAATATCAATAGCAAATAAGAATTGGCAAAGCAAGGCCAGTTTGCTTTGCCAATGCATGCTATATTGATTGCAACACGATTGCTTAAGCCAGCGATAAGTTTGAAATTTAGTTTTAATTCTATTTGATTATAAGAAAGTGTCAAAATAAAGAGTTTTTTTAACTAAAACAAAATGTCATGTGATTAATAAATGTATAACTTGACTTGATAACGTTTGCCAGTAATACTTTCCCTTAGGGGAGAATGTACTGACATATATGCAAATTTGTGAGGAAAAATGACAATTTGTTAGCAAAAAAGCATTCTAAATGTGCATTATGTTTAGGTGGGTATGCAAATCCGAATTTGAAATATTCAAGTTTCTGGGTGTGAAAGAAAGTAAAGTATTTCCCAAGGTCAGATACAAGAAGTACAGCAAAAGTTGCAAGCAGAGTTACTGGCCTACCGAAATAGGGAAATCTGGGAGCAATGACAGCATCATTAATAGCCGTAGAAAACACCCAGCTGCCCCGGTAATGAGCAACCATCTGCACCAATGGAAAAGCACAGGCGCCTCGCAAATAAATCCACTACACCCAACACACCTGAGTGAGCATCTCTTGTCATTTACTACTAGCCTGAAGCAGAGGTTTCATCCTCTCCTTAATCTGAAGGTAGTAAAAAAAAGTATGTCAAGAAAGAAGTTAAAGATGCCGTCTCTTCATCAAGTTTTCATTAGCTATGGCACCAAAAGATGTTGGATGTGTACCATACACTTAAAAGAACACATTCTCATGTTCCAACATATACAAGACACAAGTGATTCCTAAAATTAATCATTGGCAACAACACACTGCCAACAGCCTGTTCTTCCATATGGATTAAATTGAGGCTTCTTGTCCTATTCCGAATACAGCCTGTGATCGTCCTTTGAAATGGGCCTCAAATGCAGTCTTAATTCCTCCAAAAAGTGGGATCATCTGCCACAATCATGATGCAGCCCGATGCATTGGCATTCCAGTTCCACCCTTTGGGAGCCCGCTAATCATCATCATGTCTCATTGTTGCTACTCCAGCATCCAACTTATATACCATGCAAGTGAGTCTTGAGCCAATGACACTCAGCGTCTGTAAGAGCAGAGTCATCCTGTTTTTGTACATTTGTGTTGATTATGGGCTCTTTCTTCTCAGAAAAAGGTTCTTCAAGACTTGAAAATGAAAAATTATCTTCTCAATCAATCAATAGGTTTATGTTGGGGATTGACACCATAAACATGTAACACACATAGTACAATCTATATACAAAAAAAACAAAGTTTAAAAATGCATACAACATTTTGTGTGCACTTACGAGCACATATCATGTAGGTCATCATAATACCATGAAAGCTTGGGGAAATCAATGATTCACAGTGAAAGCCCTCTGCATTCCCTTAAAAGCCATACTATATGTAGGAATATTGTCAAACCAAAAACAACCAGTATGCTTGAAACAGACTTAAATATTCTTGATGCAGCACTAGAATGCCTAATGCCCAGATACCATAGTGGTTTTATCCAGTAACGTTTTGCGACACTATGGGGGTCATTCTGCCGGGGACAGGGTCGGCGGGAGCACTGCCGACAGGCCGGCGGTGCCCCGCAGGGCAACCGCTGCGGTCAGAAGAGGCAAACCGGCGGTCTCCCGCCGGTTTACCGCTGCCCTTAGAATCCCCCATGGCGGCGCAGCTTGCTGCGCCGCCATGGGGGATTCTGACACCCCCTACCGCCATCCTGTTCCTGGCGGTTCGCCCGCCAGGAACAGGATGGCGGTAGGGGGTGCCGCGGGGCCCCTGCCGTGCCCATGCCAATGGCATGGGCACGGCAGGGGCCCCCGTAAGAGGGCCCCGCAAAGTATTTCAGTGTCTGCTAAGCAGACACTGAAATACGCAACGGGTGCAACTGCACCCGTCGCACCCCTGCAACTCCGCCGGCTCAATTCTGAGCCGGCGTCCTCGTTGCAGGGGCATTTCCTCTGGGCCGGCGGGCGCTCTTTTGGAGAGCGCCCGCCGGCCCAGAGGAAATGTTTAAATGGCCGCCACGGTCTTTTGACCGCGGTGCGGTCATTCAACGGCGGTACCTTGGCGGACGGCCTCCGCCGTCCGCCAGGGTCATAATCAGGCCCTATATGTCGGACAAAAAAATTAGCCCATGGGCAGCATTTTCACTTACACTATTACAATTTTTACAAAATGTGTGATCAGTTCAATTAGTCTTCCATTTACACAGAAAGCTGTTAGCATATAAATGTCATATTCTATGTGTAATGTATAGGGTTCTGGCCTGGTGAGGAAAAATCTCATCCATGTAGTGTTTAATGAAGGGCTTAGCTTCATAGTCAAGAATGTATCCATAAGCCTATCTTGGTTAGAGGTCCTGTACTACTCCTCCATTACAAAATCCCAATAAACGATCTTCATGGTATCCCAGGACAGTCTACTAATAGAAAGGGGATCAAGCTAAAGTTTTCCAGCCCTAATATCTTTAGCCATGATTTAATGTGTTGTAGGCCCTTTCAAGCTTCATGATCTCAGAGAGGTCATTTCTATAAAAGATACGCTCAGGGTTTACCAGAATCTCGACCTTAGGATTAGCTGCTTTATCCCCCTATCCTCTTGAGACCTGTTTTTAAATAGAGCGGTCAGCTTGGAGTGCTTTCTGGCAACTCAAGCAGGGTCTTCTAAAAGTTTATCTCTCTCCTAGCTAGATCTTTAGCATCCCCTGAATTCCAAAGTTCTTCACCATAAAATGATGCTGGTTGGGCCTTAGCTTGATAAACCTCGACTGCCAGTAATACAGATCTGGAGGTCATAGTTTTAAACATCTTAATGACTGCAGTAAATCTATGTAGCATTTTAGCACCACACATCTGGATATCAGGTTTCCATCTCAAACAGTTGTTGACCCTAACAACCTTCTACAGCTTAGTTTACCCCACCCATACTGCAACACTTGAAAGTCCTAAGGGAATTTAAAGTCATATATTTACTTTTCAAGATGTTAATCGCCAAGCCTTGTAAGTAACAGAAGTCGAGAAATGTCTTCAATATGTTCTGTAGGCCTATAGGGACTTTTTAAATAAGGAGGGTGTCTTCTGAGAAGAAGAAAGGCGGGATGGGAAGACCTCCCCAATTTGACACACTCATTAAGAATTTGGAAGACCTCATTAATATACAGGAAAAGTGGGGACTAAAATGCAGCCCTGATGTCCCCTCCTTTCTATGGGAATATGGTTGGTAAGCTCGCCCTTTTTGCACCATCAAACTTGGGCTTAATTCTGTTTATGGAGTCTTACATGATGTTTAAAATGTGGTTTGGAACACCAATTGACTTTAAGGTGTCCAACAGATGATGGATGGATTGGAAAGAAGATACAAATTTGATGAGTTTTGAAGACATGAAGTCCTTTGGAATGTGCTGTTAAAAGAGGAAGATGCTTACAGGAGGTCCTCTTCCAACAGCTTCCATGGAACAAACTATCAAATTGCAACATCTAGCCGGAAAGGTGCTTGTCTTGAGTTTATTATACCAGCCAGAAGAATAAGTTAGCTTTAGATTCTGTGGGGAAAAATGCCTCACACAATCTGCATCATAATTAGGCCTCTATAATTGTCCACTGTTCTTACTTTACTATGCCAACATCTGCTACCTCAGTGAACCGAGATTCATCATATGCAGGATACAACTAATCCAAAAGACTCCTTTTCTGCTTCCTTGAACAAAACACATTAGTCCAATCCTGCAATCACACCTCTGGCTTTCTATAACTACAAGTGCAATGATTTAGGCTCTGTACTTTGCCCACAGAGCGTCACAAAGAAAAGGACCTTTATACATACAAGTTATACTCAGGCAGTAGAAAGAAACAGGGCATGTGCTCAGGGCTTGCATCATAAATCATCATACCACCTTACCATAAGGCCCTGCTTTCTCAATATAAGCCACCAAAATCTGGAACTCACAACCAGTCAAGATTTGTAGCATCCATGAGCACATACACTTCAAGAAGAAAGTTGAAAACATGGTTATTTCTAGGATAATTACATCATTCTGCAACCCTGGAATTGAACCCAGAAAGATAACCATATCTTCAAGTTTAAGCTAAAGATTACCACCCAAATATGTGTAAATAATCAGCCAGCACACTGCTTGCTATATTCAGGTAAGCTTTGAAAGGCTGAACTATTGCTAGCTTTGGTAATAAATACTATTGTCAATTCACATGCAGCCCTTCTAATACTAATTCCATAACACTAAGAGGTCAGCAGACAACTATAGCTTAATCATCTTGCTACCACTTAAGACATATCTGCTAAGGGTCTTGTCCATCACTCAGTACTGTACCAGCCTCACAAAGAAAAGGACCTTTATGCAAACAAGTTATACTCAAGCAGTACAAAGAAAATAGGACATGTGCTCAGGGCTTGCATCATAAATCATCATATCACCTTACCATAAGGCCCTGCTTTCTCAATATAAGCTGCCAAAATCTAGAATTTACAACAGGTCAAGATTTGTAGCATTCATGAACACATACACTTCAGTAAGAAAGTTGAAAACATGGTTATTTCTCGGATAAGTACATCACTCTGCAATCCAAGAATTGAACCCAGAAAGATAACCATACCATCAAGTTTAAGCTACAGATTACAACCCAAATATGTGGAAATAATCAGCCAGTACACTTCTTTCCATATTCAAGTAAGCTTAGAAAGGCTGAACTGTTTGCTAGCCTGGGTAATATATACTACTATCAATTCACATGCAACCCTTCTAATACTAATACCATAACACTCAGAGGTCAGCCGACAACTATAGCTTAATCATCTTACAATCACTTAAGACATATCTGCTAAGGGTCTTGCCTATCACTCAGTACTGTACAAGCCAATAAACCAGCCATCACCAACTGAACAGACATGGAATAACTGAAGCGATGTGCTTTATACTACTGGTAAACCGGAGGACATACCATAACCATTTCTTTACATCTTACTATGACAATCAGACAAGGCATGATAGTAACAAAGCCCAACCCAGCAAATCTCCTCACCATTTCTCTCTCTGACCATGCCTACTCAGGTCCAAAAAAAAAGATCAGGTTGGATAACCAGGTGTAGTAACTAGTTGAGTAGACTATGGCCATAAAAATACTATAAAAGGACTGGCAGAGCCTGCTCAAAGCGAAACTATGAACGTTGTGTCTCTCTCACACCTCTTCATCCACCACACTGATAAGTGCTGTGCGCGATAAAAATGATAACTGCACCTCAGTGTTCCTCATGCACAACATAGAAACTCTTCCCACGTAGGGTGAAAAACCAAAGCCAACAACTTTTCAGTGATACACCTTACACAGTGTTGTTTGCTGCCCAGGGAGGCAAGTGCTTCAATGCCCCACATAGGGGTAGTAAGTCCTATATAAATGCTACAGTACTATACAATCAACAATCGCAGGTTAACTGTAGTCCTATTGAGCTCCAAATTCAAGGTGTGCCAAATAGAGTCATGCTGGGTGATGCGAAAAGTTAAAAATAGCTGGAAGTTAAGAAACACAGTTAATAAGAAAACCCAATGTGCTGCACCCTCAATAAAACACACAAAATGACAATTAATTGTTGATCTTTTAACTCTGTTGATGCTACTGCCAACTCATACTGTAAGCTAACAGGTTGCTTGTGGTGGAGCTGTTGCCAGCATATTTTTGTAAAGTTTATAGTACTTGATTCCTTTCAACTGTTGATTTTCAGGAGAGACAGTCCTGATTTTTAAATGTGGCTTTCTATTATGTGTGCATTTTCTTGCATTGCATATATTAGAACTTTGTTGAATGCAATCCATTTCAATTGGCACTTGGAAATGGTCAGCACTTCTGACACATGTATACTTGTTCAGCTTTCTAATGTTGGGTGAGGCAAGATATATATAATTTTGTGTATTATGAATATGCCTGAAATTGACAAAAACCTGGTCAGGCACCCGACTTTCTCTGTCCACCCAGGTGATTCACAGCATCCATCATCGTTCTCATAATTGTTTCTGGTAACTTGCCCTTTAAAACACATTTAGTAAAAACAAACACAATAAAATACATTTAAACACGGTTGAATTGTTCCCTGACATACATTACATAACAAGGCTGTATAAATATGTTATAAACCCCCAATTTCCCGTAAGAGAGTGACATTGTTGAGCCATCAATTGGTATTTATGACATAAAATTCATGTTTGTGATGAGTGTAGTGTCTTGCATGTTTTATAACAGAACCCTTTTGGCTCTGAACAAACTCCATAGCAGTGTGACGCAATCGCTAGAATAGAATGTAATGAAAGCTTGGTTTAGAATGTTGGAGTTCATAGATGCACACAGAGGCATAAAGTCATGTGATTTACACCTCCATGTTTGGCGTAGTCATTGGCAGGTATTCAGGCTGGGGAGGGCGCTACAACTTGCAAAGAGATAGGGGATAAGTAACCAGAAGAAAGACATTGTCCTCCTGGAGAGTTTGCTGTGGCCCAAGCAAACAGCTTGTGTGTGCCACATGCTTCTTAACTGAAGTGCAGAGTCAACAGTTGGTGTATGTGGAGTTGAAGCGCAACTCCAGCCAGTGGAAAGCTGTGGAAAACAAAGAAAGCTTCACTGAAAAGTCCACGCATCATTGGTCAAGAAGCTATGACCAAGACCATACTAAGAGATACCGCGCTGCCATTGCAAATTAAAATTATTAATTGTACGGAGTGTTAACGCTAAACGCGGATACGACCAGGTTTACAAAACACAATCAAAGGCAATTATCTTCTACCAAATAAGATTGTGAATGAGAGTGCTAGCTGACAGAACGAGTAAAAAGAAAGTATGCTGTTATTACACTTGCCAGAATCTTGATAAGTGGAGTGTTACGCCCTCAGCACTGGGCAGGGAGACCCAAGAAGAGGCACTAGGGTTGTGTTTTCTGAGCTTTCCAATAACTGAAGCGGCACACCACTAAAGCTGCCAGGTGGTGGCTCAGGACAACTTCAGAGGTCTCCACAAGTAGTGGAGCTCTGATGGAGACCAAGAGGAAGCTCAAAACCCAAAAGGCTGTCCTGAATGACCTGTAGGCCAATCCACTGGTGGGCCTTAGTGATGATGCATATTCTAATGGTCAGCCGACAGGATCTGAAAGAGCTCCAACTTCAATGCCAGCTACTCCTATGAACAGTTACACTGCTGTTGACTTCCTGAAACCACCACCACCTTTCAATAACACCAAAAAGCAAAATATTGGTGATAGGTGGACTGCTTGGATAAAGGCATTTGAAGATTTCATTGATCCACTTGAAGAGACTGATAACAGAAAGATTATCAAGTATCTCAAAAATCTTGCTGGTGAGGGTGTGAAAGAAGTCACACAGAAAATGCCGAGAACTAATGAAGTAGTCACGTACTGCCAGATTAAGATTGCTAAAAATCTTAAAGTCAATCCAGTTCCATACATGGATTACAAATGATAAATTTTCAGTCAAGAACATCAAAGAGATGGTGAAACTGTTGATGAGTTTGTGGAAAGACTCGATGCATTCATCAAACTGTAAGTTCAATTAACTTAATGATAGAGAAGCTATCATAGAGTTACTGATGGATGTTTGTCCAACTCATTAAGACGATGAATGCTGCCAGAAACTCTTAGTCTGGAGTGAGGTTTGATGGCTGCCAGAGCTGAGGAATGTGCTGAGAGACAAGCTGCTGACATGGAGGCCAGAGGTGCCCAGAGTGACTATGTCATGAGTGTGAAAAGTAATCTGAAGCAAAAGACTGAAGGGCACAAAGTGATGTCTACACATAAGAAGAACTTGTGTTTTAGATGTGGATTTTCATTTCCACATGAAGGCAAGTGTCCTGTTATTGGACAGATATGTAAAAACTGTGGCTGTGAATAAAGTGAAGGAAAAAATAAGAGCGTCATGGCGCGAAGACAAAAAGCCGCCAGAACGTTCCAGAGGCAACATTCAACGCACGCCCTCAAGGCCAAGCAGCGAGATCAGCTGAGGCAAATTGATACTAAACAGATCTGATCATCATCTAAATCATTGTCAAACAGTTCATCCTTCTCAATAACAAATGAAAGTGAAGAAAGTGATTGTGCCATGTCGATGTTTACCTCAGAGAAGCGTACACATGTTGGACTGGAGGCATGAGAAGAAAAATGACTGTCAAAGAAATGTTGACATGCCAAAGCAGAAACACGGTCCAAAGATCACATTGAAAATAAATGGCTGTTCAATACCTTTCATTATCAAAAGTGGTGCATCAATAAACATAACACCTAAAGAGAAATGCAATGAACTATCTCCTATCTCCCTTACCGCGCTTACACCATTGAAAGAACTTAGGCTGCATCAACACCCATAAGGAGTCAGGGTTCATTTGTGGCAACAATGAAATATAAGAAACAAAGGTTCAAGCACCGATTCATATGCTTCAAGGTACAGCATCAAGTGCCTGTTCACTCAGTTTCAATGCAGCTGCTGATATGTGAATAATTTCTGTGAATTACAACATGAAATCTCATCAAGAAATAGTAAGACAATTCCCATTTTTGTCACATGGTTTAGGAAAGCTTAAGACTATGAAAGTAAAACTGCATGTTAATGAGGATGTTTGTCCTGCTGCTTAGAGACATCGACAAATTGTTTTTCATTCACAGGAAGCTGTTTAAAAAGAACTTGATATGATTGGGCAACCCCACGGTTTCTCCCATGGTAGTAGTGCCTAAAAAGGACAGTGAAGAAGCTATGCACATCTGCGTTGACATGTGTCAGGCAAACAAGGCAATTGAGTGAGAACGACATGCAGGTCCACATATTGCTAACACATTAACGCATTTGAATGGTGCAAAACGTCTTCTTTCGCCTTGATTTAAATAAAGGTTATCAAGTTGGAACTTGAAGAAAGTTGCAGGTATATTACAACCTTTTCTATACATTTTGGTTTGTTTAGATTCAAGATACTTCTGGCCGGATCTACATAGATGCAATATTGCATTTCCTAAATAGCAACTCCATATAAACAGTTATTTAGGAAACGCAAATTGATATATATAAAAATACCAATTTCCTAATAGCAATTCCTACAAATTAAGAATCGCTATTTCGAAATCACAATTAAGAAATCCCATGCCATATGTTACAATGGGCCAATTTTGCATTTCCAAAATAGCAATTTCCTTTTAGGAAATTGCTATTTTGGAAATGTAATACCAAGGACGGCTATGGGCAAAATGCCCCCAGTGATGCACCCCAAAAATAGTGGTGCACATATAGAGCACACATATTCCCTAGGGGCATGTGTGTGCTGTATTGCACTGTTTTAAAAAAAGCATCTTTGGGTGCTTTTTTAAAATTGCACATGGTTACTATCGACTTTGATTCGATGGTAATTGCATTTTGTAAATGCCTAATTCTCATTTAGGAAATGCTTTGTACATCTGAATAGAAACCGCAAATTAGTAATCCTTATTTGCAATTTTCTATTTAGATGATTTCAAACTGCAATTTCTTCTTGTTAGAAATCTCAATTTGCAAATTCCCAAAAGGGCTTTGTACACCTGAAAAGCCCATTTAGCATTTCTTAATGGCCCGAAATATCAATTCAGACCATTAAGAAATGCTAAATGGCTTTATACATCTGCCCCTCAGGGCCTGATTTAGAGTTTGGCAGACGGGTTACTCCTCCACAACGGTGACAGATATCCTGCCCACCGAAATATAAATCCCATAGGATATATTGGGATTTATATATAGGCAGATGGGATATCTAGCCATGGCATATGGCGCGTTCTTGTCTTTTCCTCCCTGCGCTGGTGCCGTTTCAGAGCCTATTCGCCAATGCAGGGACACCTTCCTGCACAAAAACAATTCTGGGAGGCGTTTTCCTCTTTCTATGAGTGCTGCAGAATAGTGATATTTCTTCTTGGTGCGCCTCCGCTGGGAAGGTGGAAGGTGTTGGCACATCCCCAGGTTTACATGGTTTTGTTAATCTGGGGATGCATCAAAATACATGGGTGTTGTGTGGGAGCAACCACCACAATGCCCATGGAACACCTCCCTAAAGCAGAGTAAGGCAACACAGCAATTTGTGCTTCCTTGCCTTACTCCATATTTATGAGGCCATTCAAATCCAGGCAAAGTGGCTTATCTTGGCCTCATAATGTGATTAAGTGGTTTGCGCTGCCATTGCATCACAAAAAGTGACACAACGGCGGCCAAAGGGCCTCATAAATATGGGCCGTAGTTACTTCAAAAGTGGGTGGGCTTCTCCAAATAACAACGACCCCATTAGTTACTCTTTCTTCTATATATGTGAAAATCAAAGAATCAACACAAACAGTAGGTCTGACACATCCACCTATATGTTACTCTGAGTGGGTTATCCCCTCCAGAGATCTCACTGTCACCAACATGTCATTCATGACTTAATTATATATGCAATGCAAGTGACAAAAACTTGTACTAGTCTGTCCTGCTGAATATGTTCTCCAGTGAGGGAGTGAACCTTGCTTTGCTACTGCTGTGCCTATTCTGTGAAGAAGCAAAGCTTGCAATTTTGCGACCTGATTTGTACATGTCCTTTGATGGTGAAAGATTGACTTGCACTGCTGCTGCCCTAGCTGTACCTGTTATCTCAGGGCAGAAGCTTGCACTGGTTCTGCCCAAGGTGTACCTGTTCTATGAAGAAGAGGCTTTTCCACTGCCATTTCCAATCTTATGAAAAACAAAGGGTAAGTTGAACGTACTTGCATAACATACTCAGTGAACCAGACTGTTTTGCCATAGTTGACATGAGATACCAATGCATAAATTTAGCACCAGTGCTATGGGAAACACAGGGGGCAGTATTTTTGCAAATATGGAGCATCCCTGTGTTTAGCTTGAAATAAGGCCACTTGGCTATGCCTTACATCCCTGCCTCTCGCTGCATAGCTCTTAATTGATAACCCCACAAATCTCTCAAATGTAATGATGAAGTAGTGCAATGCTGCCATTTGGGTGGTGCTAGTAAGGCAGGGGAAGGAAATGTTCTCAAAATCCAGGTGTGACTTTGTGTCGGGCCAGGAATTGTATTTGTATTCTAGCACTTGTAGTCTTGTTTATCCATAGTACATAGTGACTACAAATCCCAGAACGCCAAGGAAAACCTTGTACTGGTGCAGGGGTCACACATGGACCTGTGATACTTGGCACCTTTGACCAAGTGGAACACAGGGGCGTCACTACTATTGGTGCAGCCGCAGCATGTGCAGTGGTGCCAGGGCGCAGAGCCCTTTGAATGCTGGTAATGAACAAGGATGTGCCCTTATTCCTATTACTAACAGTTAATTCCTGTTTTTGTATTCACAAGTTTTAGTTGAGTGTTTTGTTCTGTGATGTTGACAGTCTTTCTGACCACAAGAGTTATCTCTTATTTTACCATTCTCTGCAGAGGGCAGCATGCCCAGTGTGTAATGCAATACTAATAATAATAGAAAAAATAGAGGCTGTAGGAAAATTGAGGAAATAGAGTATTTTTTTTTTTTTAGGAAATTGAGTGGGCAGAGCCATGTACCTGTGGCAGCTAAGATGCAGAAAGCGGCTGGAAGGGCAGGTGTTTTGGGTGAACACTTGAGAAGTAATGGAGCAGGGGTGCTGGCGTCATCACCCAGGAGGGGATCTAGGTGTTGTCCTGTTACTAATCCAGTTGTCAGGAGATTAAGATAAATCCAGTTGGGCCTCTGCCATTTTTACATTCAGTAACGCTCCATTCAGGAGTATGACAAGCTGGAGATCCCCTGAAAGACTAGTACCGGTTACTTAAAATTTTTAAAACGAGTTGACTAAAGAGTGTGGAGAGATTGTGGGTGCACAGTGAGAGCTACAATTTGCAGAAAAGATATGGGAAGCTGTTGGGTTATGTGCGTTTTACATCTCCGTAAATCATCAATGGCACCATTGGTGGTGGGGAAATGCTTGGCTTGTGTGACACCTTCAGCTGGTCCTGGCGTTTTAGCTTACAGTGTTGCATTTTGGGACTTGTGGTTTAACTGTTGATGCTGTACACATGGGCTGAAAAAAACCAGTATGCAAACGAATTTCATCTAAGAAGCCATGAAAGGCTGAAAGTGTCAGACAGCACATAAGGTACATTGACAGCTCTGCTTGGACCGTGTCCTGTAAAAGATACTTTATTTCAAAAGACATACAAATGTAATACCACAGTGATACAGGAGCTGCACAAGTTATTTGAGGAAGATACAAGGACTTGTGTCTAACATGTAGTGCATTGTAGTATTTATAGAGCACTTCATACCGCTGTGTGGGACTCTGGAGCATATTTTCAGACGTTTAGCATGTTACAACTTGGGGGAGCATGTAGTTGCCTTAGTATTTTTTTTGTTATGGCCCTATATACAAAGTTTTTCGGTGTGATGCATAATTGAACAGCGAAGTGCTCTTAGCTTGCCTTAAGGTACAGCGCTTAGCGGTGCAATGGGGAGGCAGACGATACCAGGGATGTGAGCGCAATTATAATTGTGGTTACGACTACAGCATAAAGTCAGCTAGACAGTGCCAACCTAGCCAGAGCGGCAGTGGGTGCTGTGTGCCAATAAACGGGGCAGAGGCAGTTCGAGAAAGCCCAGTAATCCTTATGGCAACTTGCTCAAAGCAGAGATGTACTAAAGTGAAGGAAATAATGCCAGATGAACAGGAATGTGAGCTGGCGACACAGGGAGATCTGTGCCTTATTTAATTGCAGTGATGCTGTGCCCTACTGTAAAATGCACCCGATGAGCAAGGAAAGAAACGGAGGAGAAATCAAGGCTGGCAATATGAGTAGAAACTGCACAATCTTTAAAAGGCCTCCAGTACTTCTACTCCAGCAAGGCCGAATGTGGGTAACATTTTGAACAAGGGTGCTCACTCCGGCCCCTCTCATGCTCCTAAAGGTGGGCGAACATGAGACTGAGAGCCCTTGTCAGCGCAGACCCTGGACAGCCCGGTGGAGCTGCAGGCCGAGGAGCGTTCTGCCCCGACTTTGTCAAATGACCATGAAGTCAGAAGAGACATAAAGCCACGTCATCTCGGTGCACGCAGGAGCTCTAGAAAGGCCCACACCCGTGACCGACTCGGCTCCAGTCCTAGGATCCTTTCAGTGACACTGAGCAGTTAGGAAATCTGGACAAGTGCACTATTGCACAACCATTTGGCGATGCACACCATATTTCCTGAGCTGGAAAGAAGCCCAACTCTACCCCAGCATTTGTTTTGTGTGCACAGTAACCAGCACAATGTAACTAATAGTACTGCTGTGATGGAAACACTGGCTTTCCTGAAGAGTGGCTGAGTAGACCGACTGTTGTGTCATTAGAGTTCTGCGTCATACATTGAACCCGAGTGAAGGTCATTTCTGCTCAATTCCAGACAGAGGGGTAGAGATGCCCCGCCTCCTCTCCGAGGCCAAGGGTGGAGGAGCAGCACATTGCTATATGTCTTGATTGTACCTCGGTAATCAAAAGGGCAGGAGGTCTTTGCGCTTTATCTTTTGTGCTGCTGACGCACCCTACAAGGAAGATAAACAAAGCACTGATTCCGTGGCGCATAGCCAAGGCTGGAAGTGATGCTCTACTAGCCACAATTCTGCCATTTATTCATAAAAAAAAGGTACCCGGAATATATAATGTATTCTGTCATATAGATGTGTTATTTTTTTTCTTACGAAAGCAGAGGTTCTTCCGGTTTCCCAGTTATTTTACCTTCACAGTTCGTGAAAGGTGTGAATTTCTCCATAGTAGGTGAACATTTTTCCACATGCAGCACGCTAGAGTTGCTCTGAAAATGGTTGTGTTATTGTGAGGGAAGCTTACACTCCTGCTGCCTGTGCTGTATCTGCTGTGTGTGAGTGAATCTTGCACTGCTGCCTATACTGTATCTGCTGTGTGCGAGGGAAGCATGCATTGTACCTTCTCTGTGAGGGAGCATGCACTGCTGCCTTTGCTGTATCTGCTGTATGTGAGTGAAGCTTGCACTGCTTCTGTACTGTATCTGCTGTATATGAGGGAAACTTGCATTGTACCTTCTCTGTGAGGGAAGCTTCCTTTGTACCTTCTGTGGAGCGAAGTTTGCTTTGTACCTTCTCTGTGAGGGAAGCTTTCTTTGTACCTTCCGTGGGATCAAAGCTTGCATTGTACCTTCTCTGTGAGGGAAGCTTGTATGTTACCTTCTGTGTGAGGGGTGCTTGCATTGTACCTTCTGTATAAAGGATGCATGCATGGTACCTTCTGTGTGAGGGACGCTTGCATTGTACTTTCTGTGTGAGGGAAGCTAGCATTGAACCTTCTGTATGAAGGAAGCTTGCACTGCTGCTGTGTCTGGTGTGTAAGGGAAGCTTGCACTGCTGCCTGCACTGTATATGTTCCTTCTGTAAGGGAAGCTTGCATTGTACATTCTCTGCGAGGGAAGCTTGCACTGCTGCTGTGCCATATCTGTTCCTTGTGTGAGGGAAGCTAGCATTGTACCTTCTGTGTGAGGGAAGCTTGCACTACTGTTGTGCTGTATGTGGTGTGTAAGGGAAACTTGCACTGCTGCCTGCACTGTATCTGTTCTTTGAGTGAGGGAAGCTTGCCTGGTACATTCTGTAAGAGGTAAGCTTGCACTGCTGCTGTGGTGTATCTGCTGTGTGTGAGGGAACCTAGCATTGTACCTTCTGGGTGAGGGAAGCTTGCGCTACTGTTGTGCTGTATGTGGTGTGTGAGGGAAACTTGCACTGCTGCCTTCACTGTATCAGTTCCTTGGATAAGGGAAGCTTGCATTGTACATTCTCTGAGAGGGAAGCTTGCACTGCTGCTGTGCTGTATCTGTTCCTTGTGTGAGGGAAGCTAGCATTGTACCTTCTGTGTGAGGGAAGCTTGCACTACTGTTGTGCTGTATGTGGTGTGTAAGGGAAACTTGCACTGCTGCCTGCACTGTATCTGTTCTTTGAGTGAGGGAAGCTTGCCTTGTACATTCTGTAAGAGGTAAGCTTGCACTGCTGCTGTGGTGTATCTGCTGTGTGTGAGGGAACCTAGCATTGTACCTTCTGGGTGAGGGAAGCTTGCGCTACCGTTGTGCTGTATGTGGTGTGTGAGGGAAACTTGCACTGCTGCCTGCACTGTATCAGTTCCTTGGATAAGGGAAGCTTGCATTGTACATTCTCTGAGAGGGAAGCTTGCACTGCTGCTGTGCTGTATCTGTTGTGTGTGAGGAAAGCTTGCATTGTACCTTCTGTGTGAGAGAAGCTTCCACAAGTTCCTAAATAAATTACCTATCCCTCTCTATCTTCCTTTCTATCTATTCTGTGCAGCTCTCACCCATATATTCACCAGGTCACATAGTTCCACTACACAAATGCACTCAGTACCACAGAATTTCATACTGCACAATTCCACAAGTAACAATTATTATTCAAACCATACGTTTCCACTCCACAACACCTACATCCACTGCACTACAAACCAAATCACATAAATACTATGCTAATAGCTCTAACTCTCACAGTTTGTCTTGGAGGCAATCAAGGGTTAAACAGTCAAGAGGGTGTGATGGCAGAGACAGCTTATCAAATACTAATACGAGCATTTCATTGCTGAGGCTAAAACATAAACACTCCTGGTATAAAAGATGTTATTTGCCGGAACAATGTGAGCATCTGGAACTGGACTTGTTTGAACAGAGATTAAGAAAGGAAAGACAATGTGCTGTCACAGTTGCCTAGAGATTGGTTTGATATCGGCGGAGTGCCTACAACACCACTGTGATGGGTCCTGCCACAAACATGTGCAGCACGTGCTGCACGTGCTTCCCTGTGAGTGCTGCCAGTGCAATTACTTATTCAGAAATACACAGGCCCCATTCCTGGAATAGAAGCTATTGTTTTTGAGGCAGTTTTCACTGTGGACAGGATATACACCATGTTAGTGAAGGACTACCCCGTCTACCGAACTCTTAACATAGGCCCTTGTTAGGTACCCATCACTCGGATCTCCTGAAGAGCTACCTCCACTCTGATGCTTCTACTCCTTCACTGGATTTTCATTTGAAAACTGAGATATGCCAGCTTACAACCACTGAGTTGTCCAGTTTTACACTTAGGGCTTTCAAAAACTGGGGTAGAGGGCAGGCAAATAACATTCAACTGGATCCATTGAAACAATGCCTAGTTTGGGCCTATGTTTAAAAGTTAAAAAGCAGCACAAACGCGGCGCTAAAACAGTATAAATATGGGCCTCCATTGCTAATAATGTACTAAATTGTGAACCAAGTAACTTGACTCACTCTAAGATGTCACAACAACTCACAATAACAAACAATCGTCATATCCCTCCAGTATTGACAAATTTAGGATTTATGATTTCATATTGTTCTTTGGTACACAATTAACAGTGTTTTTTCACAGGTATGACTAGAATATCACTGGATTTGGCAATGAACTCAGTAGGAGGGGACGAAGGAGAAGCTTTTGTGATGGAGACAGATCATAGAACAAAAATAGCAAAAAAGGCTTTTTGCAATGTATTAGGGGAGAAAAAAATAAAAGATCACAATGAAAGGGACAGGGAAGCACTGGATGAGATTCTGGGGGAAGTAGGCGAGCAACAGAGTAGCTAGAGAGAGGGGAAGAAATAAAAATGCCTCAGAGAGGGTGCAGTGGAGGCAGCAAAGCATAGGCTGACGGGGAGGAGGAAGCAATACAGAGAGTGCGGAGGCAAGCTGTGAGTATTTCAGGTTGGAACCAGCATACAAGGGAGAGGGCAAGAAAACAAATTCACCCCTGGGAGTGCAGAAAGGAAAAGAAAATAAATATTCCCCTAATGTGAGTAGTGGAAAGATACAAGTCACCAACTGAAAAAGATGGTAAAGAAACTATGGTCCAGAGCAGGGACATACACAAGAAGAGCAAGAAAAATAAGCAACCAATTGACATTAACAGAAAAGCCAACCAGTGATAAACAATGAGCTGGTACAAAGCTTCCTCAAAGTATTGCCATTGTTCACACTAAGACTTTGACACTTTTGACACTTATTTATTTACAATTTCATCACTTCATACCAGGGGTCACCAACCTTTTCTCTAGCAAGAGCTACTTCTGATCACTGGAAATCATTGTGAGGTATTGAAGTCTTAGCAACTTGGGTTTTGTTGCCAGACACTCCCAGTCATACCCAGCTTTCCTGACTTTATGTCCATAGAGCCAGATACTATGGTTTGAGCAAAATACTTTGACTAGGAGCACATTAGCAGGGCTGCCGTGTGTGTCAGCGAGTGCATGTGTGCTTATGAATGGGGTATGGATGACTGAAAGCCCTTGTCATGTGTACTTGTGGCACAGGACATACCTTTTGCCATATGTGACACCGTTACATGTATAACACAAACATACAACCATTTTTTTGTATAGGAGAAATTTAAAGTACAAAATGTTCAGAACATAGAACATTTTTCTGCATTTTGCATTTGTTCCATTTAAAAATGACCATATTTTTCAGCTATAACTGTGGCACAGTGCTCTACTGGCCACTGGGAGCAAGAGTAGATGCAACACTTTGAAAACAGATTTGAGAAAATTAAAATTAAACGTTATACTATTCATTAAGGTAGCTTTTCATTTTAATTTTGTTTGATTTAGAAACATTGGGGAACATCATTTTGTTCTCACCTCCAGTACTGAGTTGACAAGAGCTTTTATTTAAGAGTTAATCACATTAATGCCTTATGTCTTCACCTCTTTGCTCTGGGTCATAAATTTGACTCCAGCACCCCTATCTGCAGCCTGATAATAATAATGTGAAATAAACATAGGCTTCCCTTAAGCTTAAAAGGAAACATGTGACCCTGTGCTTATTTAAAAATCAACTCAAATTTGTGAGCTACTCTGAAGGTGTCTGGTAGCTAACAATGGACTGGTTGAAGACTCCTGCTTCATGCATTTTGTAGTGTGCTTTGTATCACTAAATTAGTACTACAAAACATACTACAAAATACTATTTGCAAGCTGCACTTCTAAAATACTACTCCAAAAAAAGTAGCAAATCCAGCACCCCACGTAGCCAACCAATGGTCCTGCAGCTCCCGCCCATTGTAAATAATTGAGCTATGGACTTTAAATAAAACATCATCGGAAGTAACATTAAATAAAAATAAATGACTGAATAGATAACTGTAAATATATTCTGTTTCTTGAAATAAAGATCGAAAATTAGTATGTATTTATTATTTAGTTATAACAATTTAGCAACCGTTTTTTAAATTTAAACAGTGTAACTTTTTTGCCTTTTTCAATTAATTCTATACATCACTTTTAATAATTATTAAAGCACAATAAAATTGTATATTTATTCACCAGGTAGGAATTTATCATTTGTTTTAAACTTCGGAAAAATCATTTTAATTTAACTTAATGCATTTAAATTAATTAAAGAATAATGTAGAAATAAAGTTAATATTGCTGCAGCATTTTTCTTTTGTTCTACAAGTAAAATAAATATATAAAATGAATTTAAATTAATATTTAACTTAACCATATATATTTTTTTTTCAAATTAAATGAGCTTTTTGAATTGTCCATACACTTTACCAGAGGGTGACTACGCAGTAAGGGACGGATATCTATGTATGGTAACATATAAGGACATTTTTAAAAGTGTATACACTTCAAAAAATATGAGCAATATTTTAATGTTCAATATGTATGTAATTTAATGTTATATATTGTCAAATGGAAACATATGTTTTAATTAATTGAAATACATTAAATTTAATTTCACATTATTTTTCTGAAGTGTAAATTAAATAATAATTTCCCAACTAAAGAAAAATATATATTTTTTATGCTTTAAGAGTTGCCTAGAATTAATCAAAAGTAATGTTCTTATATTTTAATAAACAAAGCAAGTTGTATTAATGTTTACATTCAAAAAGGTTTGTTAAAATACTTTATAATTAATAGGAAATATGTAATTGTGATTGTAAATTGTATTTATATAGCGCGTGCTACACTTGACAAGCCACTGAAGCACTTTGTAGTGTGTAGCATGACACTCCAGAACCAAAGGTTTCAGGTAAGGAGGTAGATTAGTAATATATGTTTTTATTTCCTTGTGGGATTACTTGTGTTAAGTTTGTGCTCTTGAGATCACATGCATTTACACCAGTGTTTTGAATATTGATAAATGAATTTAAGTGGATTAGTACAGTGAGTACGTGAGATGCTACTGGGAGTGGTGTAAATGTGTACCTCTCAGTTAGATGAATAGGTGGAAAGAGAGAAGGGTTTAGAGCACATGTTCAGAAGGCCTTACAAGTACAAGATGGCCCCTCATTCGCCCATACTCAACTCAACTAATGGAAGGCAAATGGAGTGATGGACACTAGAGAGGAACTCTCTTGGTACCAGCACCACTGGCCTTTGTTGTACAGCAGTCCCAAGTGTGAAGTAAATATGTGTATGTCACTCACAATTAGCAATATTTCCGTAACAGTAGTGGATTGTTTTTGTCTGGATACTGGACAGCCAGAGCAAATGTGACACTAATGTTCTCAATAAGTCAGTGCGTTCTGAGAATAATTTCAAGGCTCAGCCTGGAAAACGTATCCTCAAATCGAGCAGAGCATGCTACCTACCTTACTCTTCAATCTCTCTTCTGCCCTGACTGGATACTGCTTTTAGATTTTTTTAAACATTATATCACATTGATTTATATTTTTAACTCTTTACAAACATTTAATTTACCATTATTTCACATAGGATTTTTTTAAAGTCCCTACCTCCATTATTTTCTAGGGGATGACATTGCAGTACCAGTGATTAGCCATGTGTGGTGCTTGACTTACTACTGTTTTTGCAGTAGTACTTTAGAAGTACAGTTGTAAATACCATTTTGTAGCATGTTTTGTAGTACTGTTGTAATACTGCACATCCCCACTGCAAAGTGCAGTGTGTGAATCAGGCCCAATGTCTTTGTCTGGCACCTCTGCCCAAGTTAATGCAGTTTGTCAAAAGAATTGTAAGAACTGAGTCAACTTCAAACCATATGGGAATGGATGGAGGTGGTTTAATAGCTACCCCGTGGAACTGCACTGTTCTTAGAGCCCCATGTTTATTTTTATAACTCCCACTGTGTCAATGCCGTAGTAGAATTTGGGATCATAGCTCAGCCTCAGGTAGTGCTAGGTTGTTTTTTTGTGTGCCTTTTATTAACCGTCCCATTTCCTTCCATTTAATTAAAATGCCTTTCATTTTCTAAAGACACAGCCATGACTGGTGATGACGCAGAAATAGAAGGTCCGACATATATTCATGTATACCGTGTAATCGAAAACACATAATGAAGTGTGATTTTAGTAAAAGAAATAATGTACGAGGGAAATTGTGCCCTCGGGGTAGTTCGCCATCATTATAAACGAGCTTTATTAATCATGAAGTATTAAAAATGTACTAATCCGTCATAATCGCAAATGTATGCCATGATTTCTTGTTTGAAAACTGTTTTGCTTAGCTTAAATTTAGTACAGGCTTTGGCCTAGTTGCTTGGTTTCAAATTCTAACTGCGTGATTCTTTTTTTTCTTTGAATTAATTAAATATATTCTTGCTTGAAGTTGTATTTTTCCAGTAGAAACTGGCTGGTACACTTATCTCCAAGGTTTCGTGCTAGGCCGGTTACATCCCCTTTGATACAAGGTCAGTCTCTGCAGGTGCGGACAATGAAGGTACAGATAGTAAAATAATTGGCAAACCATGATACAATTTGTGTTCCAAGGCGCCAAGGACAGTGTATGCATAAATGGGCGCTAGTAAAAGACAATTTTTGATTGGACAATTTGAAGCCAACCTATGAACCCTCCAATGGAAGACCCTACAGAATTTGGAATGTTTCTTACTTAAACCCACCGGACAAAGAGAAGTCAGCCATTTTCCTCGATGCCAGTTTGAAGCCTGATGCCAGACTCCATTTTGGACGACACCCTGATGCCCTTTTCTCTATCGGAGAGAAAGAGACTTTAAGAATTCTCACCCTAGAGACTTTAACTTTGATTTGCCCCCGTCTTGCCCATGCAGTAACTTTGCCCTATTCTCCTTGCCGCTGCAAGGAAACTTGCCCTTAACTTTGCCCCTTTGAAATTTGTCCCATGCTGATCAACCGGTACCTGAAGGACGAAGACTTTTCTTGAATGCTGATTGTATTTGGTAAATATGAAAGGATAAATGTATTATGCATTGTGTTTTTCCTTTTAGGTACCAACTGCTAATTTTGATAGGATCCTAGCTAGAAGTTTTTTCCAAATTTGTGTTGACTAAATTAGTTTTGCATGAAGACCCACATGCCAATGCTAATTAGAGGTTAGTCGAGGTTTTCATTCAATGTATCATGAAGAATTGAAATCTTGTTATGCTGACCGAATGTATGCAATTAGTCAAATACAGTTAGTCACATTGGTGATTTGCATTGCTATAACAGAGTGTATCATTATTCAGATTTTGCGTAGATTGCGTTTCTTCCGCCGTTATGGACAGCTAGTAATGTTCATATACATATATCAATTGGTTTTGAGACACATATATATCGTGCTAGCTTTGTTAATATAGGGAAATAAATTCACTAACTTTTAATAAACTGGTGTGGTTATTCATGACTGAAAGGTCATGGTGCGCCGAAATACCAACTGTTATTGATTTCTGATGTGTTGTATTGATCTATTAATTGAGTACTGACTACCGATTACAACAGTTATTGATTATTGATTCGAGTGACTCGACTATTGAGGATGAGGAGAGCCCGACTCGGTTAAAAGATTCACCGACCTCCAACGTGTCCAGGTACAGGTAATTTATAAGGGCTGGACGCGTTATCAGTAGATGGTAGCAGAGATTGATGGTTTAGCCCTTTGGGACCTCATCCGAACAATAGACAGAGTCAGGTTAGAATTTTCTTTGATAAAACAAGTTGGAGAGATGATGATGCCCTAAGTCCCCGATGACTTTCCCGGGATCTCGGAGCTTGCGAATGAGGAACATGCAGGTATGAGAACGGTCTCAGCGTTTCTAGTGACGGTATGAGTGAAGTTAGGGTTTCGCGCTTGCACAGCTTATCGCCGCAGATTAATTGAGAAGTTTGTGAGGATTTTAAGGGGGGTTAAAAGATATTAGAGGAGTGTTACTCCAAAGGTGTGAGAGTAGGGAAGTCGTCGAACTTCACGTGTGTGTGGCGCTTTGAGCAGAAAAATTGTCCACGTGGTTGTTGATGTTGAGACGGGCCCTGCGAGGTCAAGAGACTCCGGAGTATGTTGAAAAGTGTATGTGACACTTGTTTGATGTTGTGATCTGGTCGGTTTAATAGGTTGATCGGGCGTGGTCAACAAGTTGGTATGAATGTTGCAGAGTGAAAGAAAACTTCGACTTTGAGATTTGACGAATTCTAAAGTGCACTAGAATAGTTCATTGATCAGTTGAGAGTAAAGTTTGCGGGTCAAATTTTGCTTGCGAAAGTGGGAAACCGAGAAAGATGGAATAACTGCTGAGGCTAGTGAAAAATCCCTAAGGTTTCTGAAGCGATTGTATTACCTTTCCTGTAGTAAACCGACAGATCTGTTTTATTCTTTTGGTTAAGTGCTCGCGTTATATTGCAGAAATTAGTTTATGAGTGAAGCCGAATGAAAAGAGGACAAGCCGCTGGGCTTTGTCAGCCGCAGTGTGTGAGTGTGACGTCACTAGGAGCCGCGCTGGGATAGGTCGGTTGGTGAGAAGGGTCGCGCACGGATTGGACGCAGTCCGTGAAGCGCAATTGGAAGGGGAAAGGCAAGCGAAGAGTATTCCGGGAATTAAAGTCACTTATTGATTACATATTTTAGAGAAAAAAAAAAAAAAAGACGGAAAGATGACATTTTTCAAAGCATTTAAGAGTGCCATGAGGGGAGATGTTTATATTAAAGCAAATGTAGGAGAAGAAACACCGCCTGAGGGTACACCAGCTTACATTGTCATTGAAGAAAAGGGTGTAGTGCCATGTCTTTGGTTAAAACAATGGTGCAAATTAACAGAAAAACATGGAAGTGTAGCGTTCCCTATCCATGGGTCGTTTAACCTAAGGGTTTTAGAAAACCTGAGATTTGCGCTATACGACATGAAAGTACCTCCAAGACCAGCACAGTTTGAGGCATTAGCAATTTGGGAGCTAATAGCTAGAAACCAACAACAAAAGAAATTTGAGACAAGAATAAGAAAAGTAGAAAAGACACTAGCGGATGCTAGATGGGACAGCACACAAAAGGTTTGGAGATCAGACGTATTGCAGGGGATTAAATTGTTTCCAGCGATTACCGAGGAAACGGAGACAGAAGGAAGGAAAGCCACCTGTAAGACAAACAGGAGTCAGTCCAGAGAAGGAGAGAGCAATAGAAACTCGAAAAGGGGAGACGAGTCAGATGATGAGGAGTTCATTATACAATTGCTGAATGATCGCCCACCACCATATGTGGAAAGCGAAAAAGGCTCGAGCATTAGTACTGCCCCTCCAGAGCCAATACAGGGTAATGTAACACCAAATTTGAGGGTATCCCAGAGACCGAGCAGCTCTGACATGCCTTTCTCACCACAAATACCACGGATTCAGAGAATGTACCCAGACGTGCCAACATTGAAACCTGCTGATAACTATCAGTCACAGGTTCAAAGGCACTATTGCGATGAGCATAATGTGGGAATGACTTCCGATTCAATGGCGCAGGGAGGACAAAACTATCAGAGACCGACATTGATTCAAGCTGAATCAACACAGTTCTCGATGCCCCAAAAGCAGACACCAGAAGTGCGAGAGGTAGAAAGCCAGTTAGGTATGCCAGCAATGATGAACCACAATGTGGGGATTAACATGCCACAGAATTCGGGGAACAGACAGAATCCAGATGCAATATCTCTACCTATCACTGTAGGTCCACCAGTACCACTGTACATACAGGCAAATTCACGCACCAGCGACCAAGGGTTAATGATACAGAATGGGACAGGGAGAAGATGCATAGAAACCACTCCAGAGACAACTCCGATAGCGGCACTGCCAAATGGATCTGGGTCCTTGTCGGAATTTAGTCCAATTCCAATTTGTGCTCCGTCAACCGTGGTAAGGTCACATCCACCACTATTAGTACCGTTAACCTCACAGACTGAAGCATTACAGAAACCGTCGATGGCAGTGGATGTAACTGCTACATTGATGGGACTGAACGCGCAACAGTTGACACAATGGTTCAACAGCCTGAACTCCCCACAGAGTACATCAAGCGGGAAGGGAGAAGAATACCTGAATAAAATAAGGTTGGGGATGGAGGCAGATGAACTGGTAGAAGGAACAATGGGTTTGAACAGATTAGAATCATACACAGAGGAAGAACTAAGATACATGTGCCCTAGGATTACAAGAGAAGTGAGCAACATACATAAGAAATTACAAGAAATTGCAGACAGAAACGGGATCGATATAGGTAAGACCAAACATCTAAGCAGAAGCTGCAGGTTAGACTTTGAGACAAAAGATTTTGAACACATGAGATCCGCAGGGATGAAAACACACCTTAAAGAGATACTGCAGAGTGCACAGGTTTGGAGATGTTTAGACAAGTGGGAAAGCAGGTGGGTCAAGAAAAAGGATAAAAAGAAGGAAAACATTTCAGAACGAAGTGAGAAAAAACAACAGAATGACGATCTGATAACCATGCTACCAATGAGAGAGACAGCAGGGGGAAAACTTGTGCATGTACCATGGCACAGGTGCGATATTCAATCCTTTACGGATGACTTTCCCAAATTGAGAGGTATCAACAAACGGATAGATTTGTGAAGCTCGCGAAGTGTCTCTGGGAAGACCTGAATACCTTATTTGAAATTGTGGTTCCGGCTGATTTGTGGGAAGATTGTAAAAGGGCTGTAGGTTGGCCGACGAGTGAACCAGAGAGAGATAGGGACACAGGTGTGCCATCACCTATGGTAATGAGTTTGTACCACAAGGTGATCGAGCACTTGAAAACCAAGGTTACGTCGAAAAATGTGGATTGGCAAAGGATTGACAGGACCGCTCAAGAGGTTAAAGAATCTATACACGCGTATTATGAGAGGTTGTTGAAAGCGTTTAAAAATTACAGTGGCACTGAAACGATTGAGCCAAAAGACATGCTCCATTTTGTGTTCAGGTTTGTGGAAGGGCTGAGACCCGAAATTAGCCAGATGATTAAATCGCATTTGATTTGTTGGCAGTCAAAGTCGATCGATGAAGTGTTGAATTATGCAAAATACTGCAGTGATGAGATTGAGACAAAGCAGAAAAGATTGAAGGAAAAGGTGATGGTGATGCAGCTCAGAGCAGCTCAGACAGGTTTACAAGGTTTACAAGGGTTTCAACAACAGATGCCGCAGCAGCAGCAACAGGGAAATGTTATGTTTCAGCCGCAGATGAGAGGCAGAGGTCGAGGAGGTTTTGTGAATAATGGTCCTGATTTGAATACTGTTATGATTCCAAATGGTATACAGGCAATGAAGAAGGTGATGCCATGTCACACGCGCGGAATTGTCGGGCATTGGAAACGGGAGTGCCCAATGATGGTGCAGGAAGGTGTAGGTCAGCAAAACAATGATGTCAATGCATTTCAGACTATGAGGGGACCGAAACTGAGAGGTCCGAACCCAAATTTTCAAAACAATATAAACCAGATGAACGAGTTACTTACCTTCGGTAACGACTTTTCTGGTGGATACATTAGCTACCTGTGGATTCCTCACCTCATGAATACTCCCATGGCGCCAGCATTCTACGGAAATCTTCTTACTAGTCTCTGCACGTCGACGAGGACGTCACTGTCTCGCACGCGACGCCGTCTGACGTCATACAGGCAATAAGAGGTCCTCGACGACGTGCGGACGTCAGTACCAATCATTTTTTACGTGCATGAGAACAACCAGGCAATGCAATGAAAGAACAAAGCAACATCCATTATATTGTAAAAATACACCACATTGTATGAATAACTGTAAATCTTTTTTATGTACATATATATATATATATATATATATATATATAAAACTCTTTCTTTTAAAAATATATACACACACCAAGTATATACATAAAGATATATACACATATACCTATATATATATATAAATATATCATATATATACATCTATTGCACCCTCAAAGATCAAGAGGAGCGCACTCAAGGATTACTTGGCAAGACCATAAAGGCAACGGGGAGGCGGGTGGGACCGTGAGGAATCCACAGGTAGCTAATGTATCCACCAGAAAAGTCGTTACCGAAGGTAAGTAACTCGTTCTTCTGATGGATACAACTACCTGTGGATTCCTCACCTCATGAATAGAGTCCCAAAGCAGTACCACGCCCGGCGGTGGGTGCCTAAATGGTCAAACCAAGAAATCCTGCAGCACTGACCGTGCAAAATGGCCGTCCCTTCTAACCTCAGAATCTAAACAGTAATGTTTTGCAAAAGTGTGAAGGGACGACCAAGTTGCGGCCTTGCAGATGTCGACCACAGGAACACCTCTGGCTAAGGCCGAAGTGGCCGACTTAGCTCTGGTGGAATGAGCTCTAATGCCCTCAGGAGGATCCTTCTTTGCCAAAGAGTAACATATTTTAATGCAAAGAACAACCCACCTGGATAGTGTTCTCTTGTGGACTGCCTTTCCTCTCCTCTTGCCCACGTATCCAATAAACAGCTGATCCTCCAGCCTGAAATCCTTTGTTCTATTGATAAAGAAGCTCAACGCTCTCTTTGGATCCAGACGGTGCAGTCTTTCTTCCTCTTTGGAAGGATGAGGCGGAGGATAGAACGTGGACAAAGTAATTGCCTGAGCCAAATGGAAGGGTGAAACAACCTTCGGGAGGAAAGCAGCCTTGGTCCTCAACACCACCTTATCCCCATAAAAAGTTGTATAAGGGGGTTTTACTGATAAGGCCTGCAACTCACTCACTCTCCTTGCTGATGTTATAGCTATCAGGAAGACTGTTTTTAAAAACAAATACCTTAAGGGGCAAGAATGCATAGGTTCAAAAGGGGACCCCATAAGGAAAGTCAGGACTAAGGACAAATCCCATTGCGGCATAACGAATGGCTTTGGAGGATATTGATTTAGAAGACCTTTCAAGAATCTGATAACAATAGGGGATTTAAATAAAGATGGTTGGTCTGGAAGACATATGAAGGCTGACAAGGCCGATAAATAACCTTTAATGGTAGCCACTGCACAACCTTTCTGCGCCAGAGATAGAGCAAAAGACAAAACGTCCGATAGATGAGCTTGTAAAGGATCAATCTGCCTCTCTCCACACCACGCAACAAATTTAGACCACCTATTAGCGTAGATAGATTTAGTGGAGTGTCGCCTGGCCGCTAATATAACATCCACTACCTCAGGCGGGAGAGAGAAGGAACTCAGGTTGCCCCGTTCAATCTCCAGGCATGTAGGTGCAGACTCTGGAGGTTGGGGTGTAGAACCTGCCCCTGCGACTGCGAGAGGAGGTCTGCCCTGAAAGGGAGACGGAGCGGCGGGCACGTTGAGAGTTGGAGAAGGTCGGAGTACCACACCCTCCTTGGCCAATCCGGAGCTATTACGATTACTAGAGCCCGGTCTTGGCGAATCTTCCTCAATACTCGAGGAATCAAGGGTATGGGAGGAAACGCGTAAAGCAACTGGCCGCACCAGGTCATTTGAAACGCGTCCCCCAATGCTTCCTGCATCGGATACTGAAGGCTGCAGAACAACGGACAATGCGCGTTCTCTCGAGTGGCGAACAGATCTACCCGAGGAAACCCCCACTTCTGGAAGATTAAACGGACTTGATCTGGATGGAGACGCCACTCGTGGTCTGCCGAGAAGTGGCGACTGAGACTGTCCGCACGCACGTTCAAGACTCCGGCCAGATGGTTTGCTATCAAGCAAATCCGATGGTCCTTTGCCCAGGACCATAGTCGAAGAGCTTCTCTGCAGAGAAGGTACGACCCCACTCCTCCCTGCTTGTTTATGTACCACATCGTGGTAGTATTGTCCGTTAGGACCTGTACCGACTGACCACGAAGGGAAGGGAGGAAGGCCTTGAGAGCCAGACGTACAGCCCGTAACTCTAACAGATTGATGTGAAAAATCTGTTCCTCTGGAGACCAAAGACCTTTGATCTCCAGATCCCCCAGATGAGCTCCCCACCCTAGAGTGGAAGCATCCGTTATGACTGTGGCCACTGGTGGCGACTGCTGGAACGGTTTTCCTTGTGAAAGATTGTTGCTTGCAATCCACCACTTCAAATCCACAGCAGCATCTCTGGAGATCTTGACAGTACCCTCTAGATCCCCTCTGTGTTGAGACCACTGCCTTCGGAGGCACCACTGAAGAGCCCTCATGTACCAGCGAGCATGCGTGACCAACAGAATGCAGGAGGCAAAAAGACCGAGCAGACGAAGGACCTTGAGGACTGGAACTACCGCTCCATTTCGAAACATTGGAACCAAATCCTGAATATCTTGAATCCGCTGAGGCGGAGGAAAGGCCCGACCCAATGTCGTATCCAGTACTGCCCCTATGAACAGGAGGCGCTGAGAGGGCTCCAGGTGAGATTTGGGCTCGTTCACCGAAAAGCCCAGGTCGAACAACAACTGGGTTGTTGACTGCAGATGACGCAACCCAAGCTCCGGGGACTTGGCTTTGATCAACCAATCGTCCAAGTAAGGGAATACTGCTATCCCCTTCCTTCTGAGCTCTGCCGCAACCACCGACATCACCTTCGTGAAGACTCGAGGTGCTGAAGTAAGACCAAACGGAAGGACCGCAAACTGGTAGTGTTGCGATCCCACCACAAACCGGAGATACTTCCTTTGTGACTTGAGTATCGGGATATGAAAGTAAGCATCCTGCAAGTCGACAGACACCATCCAGTCTTCCATGTTCAACGCCAAAAGCACCTGTGCTAGGGTCAGCATCTTGAACTTTTCCTGCTTGAGGAACCAATTCAAGATCCTCAGGTCCAGAATTGGTCTCAAACGACCATCCTTCTGGGAATCAGGAAATACCTTGAGTAAACTCCTTGACCCCTTTCCTGCTCCGGGACCAACTCCACCGCGCCCTTTAAAAGGAGGACTTCTACCTCCTGTTCTAGCAACAGGAGGTGTTCTTGTGAACAATACGAAGGGCGGGGCGGGATGAGGGGCGGA
The DNA here is from genome assembly GCF_031143425.1 of Pleurodeles waltl. Lineage (NCBI taxonomy): Eukaryota > Metazoa > Chordata > Amphibia > Caudata > Salamandridae > Pleurodeles > Pleurodeles waltl. The sequence goes on from NC_090436.1 coordinate 823,356,162, forward strand.
AACTCCCGAAAGGGAAGGGTGTAGCCTTTTCCCACAACACTGAGAACCCAAGTGTCCGACGTAACAGTCTCCCATTTGGTGAGAAAATGCTGTAATCTTCCCCCTACAGGAGAGGAGTGAGTGGGAAATGGTGGAAGCCTAAGGCTGCTTCCCCTGCTGCACCCCGCCAGAGGATGAGGAAGAGGCAGAGTGCTGCTGAGAGGCTCCCCTGGTGGGGACCCTACCCCTCCCCCTAAAAGATCTATAGGGATGGGAAGAGGCAGGCTGCTGATATCTTCCCCGAAAGGAAGAGGAGGAAGAGCCACGCCCAAATCCACGAAACCTCCTGAAGAATCTGGAAGAGGCCGTGGAAGAAGGAGCTTGGAGTCCCAACGACTTAGCCGTGGCCCTGCTCTCCTTAAAACGTTCCAAGGCCGAATCAGCCTTAGCCCCAAACAGTTTGTCCCCATCAAACGGGAGATCCAACAATGTGGACTGTACATCTGCCGAAAAGCCCGAGTTACGTAGCCAGGCCTGTCTCCTTTCCACCACAGTTGTGCCCATTGCTCTGGCTACCGAGTCGGTGGTATCCAGTCCCGTCTGGATAATTTGGGTCGCAGCAGCCTGGGCATCAGAGACAAGATCCAAAAGACCCTGGGGAAGCTCTGTAAACGAAGAGGAGATGTCATCCATCAGAGCATGAATATACCTCCCCAGGATACAGGTCGCATTAGTGGCTTTTAACGCCAGACTGCAGGACGAAAAAATCTTCTTCGACTGCGCCTCTAGCTTTTTTGAGTCTCTGTCCCCAGGCACCGTCGGGAAAGAACCAGGCGCTGATTTGGACGAACAGGAGGCCTGCACAACCAAGCTCTCCGGCGTAGGGTGCCTAGATAGGAAACCAGGATCAGTTGGAGCCGTCCGATACCTCCTGGCCACGGCTCTGTGAACTGCTGGGGAAGATGCCGGCTTCTTCCACACCTCTAAAACCGGATCCAGCAGAGCGTCATTAAAAGGTAATAGAGGCTCCGCCGCGGCTGAGGCCGGATGCAACACCTCTGTCAAAAGGTTTTGTTTCGCCTCCACCACCGGCAAAGGCAGGTCCAAAAAACTAGCTGCCTTCCGTACCACTGTATGAAAGGAAGCAGCTTCCTCGGTATATTCCCCCGGGGACGAAAGGTCCCACTCAGGGGAAGTGTCCAGCCCACTGGCCGACTCCAGTCCACGCAGCCCATCACCCGAGTCCTCTAGCTCTCCTTCCTCTAGGGCTCGTTGGTACTCCTGCTCCTCTAGTACCCGGAGAGCACGCCTCCTTGAATGCAGTCGTTGCTCAATCCGCGGAGTCGACAACACCTCCGCCGAAGTCGGAGATCGGCACCGATCTTCCGAAGCCACCGACGCCGCATCCGGCGCCACAGGTAACTTCGGCGCCGACTGAAGAGCAGATAAAACGGATGGACCCACCGGAGTCACAGGCCGAAATCTCGACGTCGACGGGATGGAAATCCCTGGGGCCAATCCCTCCGAAGCCATCGGAGCGGCCACCGGCGCCGACACTGGCGCCGAGCCCACGTTCCCAAACGGGAGAAAGGGCATAAAGGGTGCCGGCCGAAGAGGCGCAGGATCACCCAAAGAAAAGGCCAAAGGCCCAGCCGGAGCACCCCCTGGAGCCATCTGTTGGAAGATGGCATACATCGCATTCAAGAATGCGGAACTATCGGCTCCAGGGGTGGGAAAAGCCGGATACTGGGGTGCCTGACTCGGAGGCGACCCCGACGCCGGCCTCGGCGTCTGCGCCGGAGAAAACACCTGAGGCTCCAATACCTCAATCACCGACGCCTGTCCAGGCGAAGTTGGAGACGTCGGAGAGAGCAACGGCGTCGAAGGATGCGGCGTCACCGTGGGGCTGACCTCCCATGTCCTCCGGCGCCGATCCGGAGACCTGGAACGAGCCTCCCTTGAATGACGCCGAGATTCTCTACGGCGCCGGGAGTCTCGATGACGCCGATGTCTTGGAGAAGACTTTTTCTTGTGATGCTTCTCCTTTGACTTGGCCATAAACAGCTTCGCCTCGCGTTCTTTAATGGCCTTCGGATTCATGTGCTGACACGAATCACAAGTCGAGACGTCGTGGTCGGAGCTCAAACACCAAAGGCAATCGGAATGAGGATCCGTCACCGACATCTTGCCTCCACACTCACGACAAGGCTTAAATCCAGACTTTCTCTGCGACATTATTTCCACAGAGAAAGAGTACGCAGCAAGATATACACTGTAACCGCAAGAGTAACAGTTGCTCCCTCGAAGATAACCGTTTCGAATGCACGGAAAAAAGGGAACTGACGTCCGCACGTCGTCGAGGACCTCTTATTGCCTGTATGACGTCAGACGGCGTCGCGTGCGAGACAGTGACGTCCTCGTCGACGTGCAGAGACTAGTAAGAAGATTTCCGTAGAATGCTGGCGCCATGGGAGTATTCATGAGGTGAGGAATCCACAGGTAGTTGTATCCATCAGAAGCAGGGTCTACAACCCATGCAACCGCAACAGGTGCAAATGCCTTGTGTGCAAATGACACAATTGCAGCCAATGCAACAGCAGTTTCCTATGGTACCTAATCAGCAAATGCAAATACCCTTAGCACCAATGAATCAGCAGCAAGCAATGCTTCCTCAACAGGTCACGGGTCAGGGAATGAGTCAAAATGACACAGTACACCAATTCCCACTACACAGCGAGAATGGAATAAACGATGCATGGGAGAGTGAAAGTTCAGATGAGGAGGGAAATTGTGTGCTTGCAGCATCCTTGGAAGTTGATCAAAAGGGCCCGTATGTGGAGGGAAGAGTTATGGGCCATCGCGTTTCATTCTTGGTTGACACAGGAGCTACGCGTTCCACTGTTAGGAGCATTGAAGTACCAAATTTGCCACTTTCAGGGAGAACAGTTCAAGTAGTGGGAGTGGCAAACAGGTACTTGACGAACCCAATCACAGACCCAGTACAAGTCAGAATTGGTAATTATCAAGGGTCACATAATTTTGTGGTATGTGACTCAAGCCTGATATCACTGTTAGGGAGAGACCTATTGTGTAAATTGGGATGTTCGATTATGTGTTCGAACGATGGAATTAGAATTCAGACGAGCAGTGATGGGGAAGAAGAGGACAGTGTAGAAGGGGATGAGATGGAAACTGTCGATGAAGAGTATCCTCTGATTACCCTTTTTCCGATGATCACTGAAGCAGATATTCCAGCTGAATTACGGGAAACAGTCGGAAAGGAAGTGTGGGATATGACAGGAAAAGAGGTGGGATTGGTGAAAGGAGTGGAACCAGTGAAAGTAACTGTAAAACCCAATGTAACCTTTCCCCAGACCCCGCAGTACCATATGGCACAAGACACCCTCATGAAAGTCGCCCAACTCATTGACGAGTTTGTAAAACAGGGAGTACTGAAAGAAGTGTTAAGCAGTCCATGTAATTCACCAATCATGGGACTAATAAAGCCAAGTGGAAAGGTCCGAATTGTGCAGGACTTGAGGAAAATAAATGACATCATAATTAAATGCTGCCCTGTAGTGCCAAATCCAGCTGTGATAATGTTTCAAGTCCCTTGCGATGCCGAGTGGTTCTCAGTCATCGACTTGTCACAAGCATTCTTTTCGGTGCCTCTTCATGAGGACAGCCAATTTCTCTTTTGTTTCAAATTTTTAGACAGAGTCTACAGTTGGTGTCGAATTCCTCAAGGGTTTTCGGAGTCACCGTCAATTTTCAATCAGATTCTTAAGAAAGACTTGGAAGCGTTAGAATTGCCATTCGAGTCAACCCTAGTACAGTACATTGACGACTTACTGATTGCATCCAAGACAGAAAGTGACTGCACAGCCGACACCATTGCTCTATTGAACCATTTGGGAAGGAACGGACACAAAGTGTCTCCTTCAAAATTACAGTTCTGTCAGAAGAAAGTGAAATATTTGGGTCACCAAATAGAAAAAGGGTCACGAAAAATTATGAAGGAAAGAATAACAAGTGTACTTCAAATGAGTCCCCCAAAGACGAGGAGGGAGGTGAGGAAGTTTTTGGGAATGGTGAGTTACTGTCGCCAATGGATTCCCAACTTCTCAACCCTAGCAAAACCTTTACTGAAACTGACCCAGAAGGATGCATTGGATGAAATTGAACTGAAAGGAGAAGAGATGGATGCTTTTATTGAATTGAAAGAATGCATGTGCAGGGCTCCAGCTTTAGGTATGCCTGACTACACAAAGCCTTTCACATTGTTTTGTCATGAACGTGATGCATGTTCCTTGTCTGTCTTGACCCAAGCCCATGGTGGCGTAAACAGACCAGTAGCATATTTTTCAGCTTCTTTGGATCCGGTCGCAGCAGCACTGCCAGGGTGCTTGCGCGCCGTAGCCGCAGTTGGTATCAGCCTCACTCAGAGTGAAGGAATAGTGATGGGACACCCTTTAACAGTCATGGTCCCTCACTCAGTTGAGATACTTTTGACACGTTCCCGAACACAGCACATGACTGGTGCTAGACTCACAAGGTACGAAACAATAATTCTGGGATCACCTAATGTGCAGCTGAAAAGGTGCACTACGTTGAATCCAGCAACCTTGTTTCCCAGTGAAAATGCTGAAATTGAAAACGCTGAAGAAATCGAGCACCACTGTCTTCAGGTGACTGAATTTTGCACCAAACCAAGACCTGATATCAAAGATACCCGATTGGAAGAAAATGATCAAATTATTTTTGTTGATGGTTCATGTTTAGGAGATGCACTGGGTGTATTGAAAGCAGGATACGCTGTATGCACAGTAACAGGTGTTCTGGAGGCATCTTGGCTTCAAGGAGTTTACTCTGCACAAGTAGCAGAATTGGTAGCCCTTACTAGAGCTTGCCAACTCTCTGCATTGATGAAAGTTACCATTTACACTGACAGTCAGTACGGGTTTGGAATAGTGCATGATTTCGGACAATTGTGGTCACAGAGAGGTTTCATGACCTCTTCAGGGTCGCCAGTGAAAAATGGCGAAAGAATAAAAGAATTGTTACATGCCATCCAACTGCCAGGAGAAGTAGCAGTGGTAAAATGTAGTGCACACTCGAAGGGACAGGATTATGTTTCTCTGGGAAATGGATATGCGGATCAAGTCGCAAGGTTTTGCGCATTGAACTGTATATTGCTTAGGGATGAATGGAATTTGATAAGTGAACCAGAACTCGAACCAAGCGAAATATTTGCTCTAAAGGTGATAGATACAATGGACGAATTGAAATCACTACAGAATGATGTCAGTGAGGATGAGAAACTCTCGTGGACCAAATCACAATGTGTAAAGAGACTAGATGAATTATGGGTTTCAAGTGAAGGGAAATTCGTTCTTCCAAATAGACTTTTGACACAGATAGCCAGATTTTACCATGGACAAGCTCATCTTGGGAGGGATGCCATGATTAGGTTGTTCAAAACTGATTGGTTTAACCCTAAATTCCGTCAAGTTGCTGAAGCAGTTTGCCACCGTTGCGTCATTTGCCAACAGATGAACGCAGGGAAGGGAACCGTAGTAAATTTGAGCCACATTGGAAGAGCAGGGGGTCCATTCAGCAGGATGCAAATGGACTTCATTGAGATGCTTGTGCATGGAGGCTTGAAGTATGTGTTGGTGGTTGTGTGCATTTTTAGTCACTGGATTGAAGCATACCCTACACGCAGAAATGACAGTCTCACAGTTGCAAAACTACTCTTGAGAGAGTTAATACCACGTTTCGGATTCCCGATCTCTTTAGAATCAGATAGGGGTAGTCACTTCAATAATGAAGTAATAAAATTGCTTTGTGCAGCACTGAACATTGAGCAAAAGCTGCATTGTAGCTACCGCCCTGAAGCATCAGGTCTAGTGGAGCAAATGAATGGCACATTAAAATCGAGAATGGCGAAAATATGTGCATCAACAAACTTGAAATGGCCTGACGCATTGCCTTTGGTACTAATGTCAATGAGAAACACCCCTGACAGAAAGACTGGACTGTCCCCACACGAGATTCTCATGGGCAGAGCTATGAGACTTCCAGCAGTTCCTGCAAATGCGCTTTTGAATATTACAGATGATATGGTGTTAGACTACTGCAAAGGTCTAGCTGATGTGGTTCGATCTTTCTCTCACCAGGTGGAGGCAACCACCTTGCCACCGATCCAAGGTCCAGGACACACCCTGAAAGCAGGTGACTGGGTCGTGATAAAGAAGCACGTGAGGAAGTCGTGTTTGGAACCCCGTTGGAAAGGACCTTTCCAAGTGATTCTGACGACTACCACCGCTGTGAAGTGTGCGGGAGTTCCCAACTGGATTCACGCCAGTCACACGAAGAGGGTGTTGTGTCCCACAGATGAGGAAGTTGAAGCGCTGAAGTTACCAGTACCTGATAACAAAGTACCGAGCGCTGAGGCAGAGCAAAACAGAACTAGAAGCGAACAGGCAGAAATAGAGGAGGGAGAAATATTCTCTGAGGACGAAGCAACTGATTCGCTTGGGGAAGACCAAGGAGGAGCCTCAGACAGCGACGAAGCAGCTGAAGGTAACAAAGAGCCTGAAGCAGCCGAAAGTGACAAAGAGCCTGAAGAAAGTAACGGTGACAAAGGGCTCGAAAGAGGTGAAGAAGCAGGAGAGCCTGATCAGAGGAGGGCTTTCCCAGAAGCAGACGATACAGAAAAGGAAAAGGAAAACCTGATTGACTCCCCAGAAGGAGGGGACAAGGCAGAACAGAACGAAACTGTTCAAACTTCTTCAGAAGAGATCGCAGGTCCATCAAGTGGACACAGTGCAAAGAGAAGACCAAGCATATCACCAGTAAAACTAAGAACTAGAGAAACGTTGAACGACAGTGAAGGGCCAAGAGTGAAAGAGAAAAGAAAGGAAGTGTCTGTCGTGGTACCAACACCAAGTGAAGAAAAGGACTTGGCCAAAGAGGAAAGTACCAGTGAGAAAGAATCAAAGAGAGATGCAAAACTGAAAAGAAAAATGATACCGAGCAGGAGGTATTCCGGTCCGGAGTGGGCATACGTAGCCAATAACGATTGGTCAGACGAATTCGTATCCCACAGCCTTGAGAACGAAGAGGCAGAACTTCATTTTGGAAATAAAAACTTTATGGACTCTGTTGATTGAAACCATTGATCACTTGATTGATTTTTTTAACCGGCTAAGACATTGCTAACTTGACATTGCTAACCTGATTGACTTTTCAACCGGCTAAGACATTGCTAACTTGATTGACTTTGAAACCGATTTTGAGACAACGCTGCTAACCGATAAGAGACTAAGCTGCTAAAGAAACTGTGTGAACATTGAACTCGTTCAGCTTTGTAAATACCTGCAACTTAGAAGAAAAAAAAAAAAAACGCTTTGATAAAGTGCCTTCAGCTTTCTGATTCTATACAGATCATGACTAGCTTCACTACACAGGGGCGTAAAATGAAGTATTGTAAATACATGTGTATAGGCTTACTGACCGCAAGCGTACTAATAATTGTAGCAATAGTTCTTGGAATGCATGGTAAAAGCGAGAGTGAGACGAATGATGCTTCTACTTCTAAACCTATTATCGTTACTGAACTAACAGCTCTGAAGAGACTCGAGCAAGACGAGAGACACTTGCATGATAAGAAGGAACTTTCATCTAACGTTTTCTATCGCTTACTGAGTGAGTATGTTGAGACCATGGATGCGAAAGATTGTTATGTGTGTACACAAATACCTACCTCAGTAGTGGAAGGGGTAACGTATCACAGCATGCCTCTTACGTATGGAATTACATGTAGTATAGTAGCTTCCAGATTTTATGCTCAAAGAGACATTCATTATTTCTATACTAATTACGATGTTACTTTTGCATATGTCCCCATAGTAGGGTACTTAAGTAAGATAGCTAGAGATTGGTCTGCCACATTAATGAGGGAATTTTTCGAACCAATGTCACCTTTCCACACAGCTCACGCACATAGGGAGAATCTTACATGCTTGCTTTCACCAGTAGAAATATAATTTTTAGACCGCACTGACGACAGAAAGAACGAAATGAAGGAGAAATTAGAGAAGGAATTGCACAAAAGGACATCTGTAGATAATTATGCTTTTGCCGCAATAAAGACACAAAGGAAAATAGCTTTAGATACATTGCATGTGGGAAGATTTTGTATACATAGATTTCCATCATATTATGACACAGTTTTCGTGGGAACGAGTGAATGTAAACACACATACGCATTTCAACAAAAATGGACGTTCATGCTGAATGGACAAGACCCAGTTATTCCTGGAGTATATTATATTTGTGGACTCAACGCCTATTATCGTCTTCCTAAAGGATGGTATGGGAGGTGTTATTTGGGAATATTGTTCCCAAAGATTTACCAACTAGATGACTTAAAGAAATTTCCAAGGCTGTCTGAATCACATCGTGTTCAGAAAAGGGAGACAGCTGCTGGTGTGGTAGGAGATATATTTGGAGCTATGATTCCTTCAGTAGGAGTCATATTGAATTCAATCAAAATACGAAAGTTGTCTACTATTGTGGATAACATGTTGACAAAGTTTTCAGGAGCTATAATCCTGATGGATGCTGAACTCGCTGCAGAAAGAGCTATGACTCTTCAAAATCGGCTTGCCTTAGACATTCTTTTAGCAAAGGATGGCGGCGTTTGCAAAATGCTTGGCACGTGTCACTGTTGTACCTATATACCCGACAACAGTGGAAAAATTAGAACGATGCTTACAAATTTAACTAGAGAAAGTGTAGATTTAAAGGAATTGAAAGAACCCGGAGTTTGGGAGAAAGTTGGAAAAGGATTTGCTTCTGTGGGAAATTGGCTCAGCAACGTTTGGAACGGATTGTTACTAAAGATAGTAAAGGGAATATTAGTAATATTGATTTGTCTATTAGGTTCTTGGGGAATATGGAAAGCTTTCAAAATGTTAAAAGCAAGGAACAAAAGAAAAAGAGAAGAGAAAATAGAGAACAAAATGGTGGAAATATATAGGGAGAAGTCAAAAGGGACTAAAAGAAAAAGGGAATTGACTGAAGTGCCAAATTACTATACAGAATTTTAATGGAATAAAATTTGTGGGTAGATTTGATGTGATGACATAATTAGTCATCAGAGGAGGGATTGATGACGCAGAAATAGAAGGTCCGACATATCATGTATACCGTGTAATCGAAAACACATAATGAAGTGTGATTTTGGTAAAAGAAATAATGTACGAGGGAAATTGTGCCCTCGGGGTAGTTCGCCATCATTATAAACGAGCTTTATTAATCATGAAGAATTAAAAATGTACTAATCCGTCATAATCGCAAATGTATGCCATGATTTCTTGTTTGAAAACTGTCTTGCTTAGCTTAAATTTAGTACAGGCTTTGGCCTAGTTGCTTGGTTTCAAATTCTAACTGCGTGATTCTTTTTTTTCTTTGAATTAATGAAATATATTCTTGCTTGAAGTTGTATTTTTCCAGTAGAAACTGGCTGGTACACTTATCTCCAAGGTTTCGTGCTAGGCCGGTTACATCCCCTTTGATACAAGGTCAGTCTCTGCAGGTGCGGACAATGAAGGTACAGATAGTAAAATAATTGGCAAACCATGATACAATTTGTGTTCCAAGGCGCCAAGGACAGTGTATGCATAAATGGGCGCTAGTAAAAGACAATTTTTGATTGGACAATTTGAAGCCAACCTATGAACCCTCCAATGGAAGACCCTACAGAATTTGGAATGTTTCTTACTTAAACCCACCGGACAAAGAGAAGTCAGCCATTTTCCTCGATGCCAGTTTGAAGCCTGATGCCAGACTCCATTTTGGACGACACCCTGATGCCCTTTTCTCTATCTGAGAGAAAGAGACTTTAAGAATTCTCACCCTAGAGACTTTAACTTTGATTTGCCCCCGTCTTGCCCATGCAGTAACTTTGCCCTATTCTCCTTGCCGCTGCAAGGAAACTTGCCCTTAACTTTGCCCCTTTGAAATTTGTCCCATGCTGATCAACCGGTACCTGAAGGACGAAGACTTTTCTTGAATGCTGATTGTATTTGGTAAATATGAAAGGATAAATGTATTATGCATTGTGTTTTTCCTTTTAGGTACCAACTGCTAATTTTGATAGGATCCTAGCTAGAAGTTTTTTCCAAATTTGTGTTGACTAAATTCGTTTTGCATGAAGACCCACATGCCAATGCTAATTAGAGGTTAGTCGAGGTTTTCATTCAATGTATCATGAAGAATTGAAATCTTGTTATGCTGACCGAATGTATGCAATTAGTCAAATACAGTTAGTCACATTGGTGATTTGCATTGCTATAACAGAGTGTATCATTATTCAGATTTTGCGTAGATTGCGTTTCTTCCGCCGTTATGGACAGCTAGTAATGTTCATATACATATATCAATTGGTTTTGGCTTTGTTAATATAGGGAAATAAATTCACAAACTTTTAATAAACTGGTGTGGTTATTCATGACTGAAAGGTCATGGTGCGCCGAAATACCAACTGTTATTGATGTGTTGTATTGATCTATTAATTGAGTACTGACTACCGATTACAACAGTTATTGATTATTGATTCGAGTGACTCGACTATTGAGGATGAGGAGAGCCCGACTCGGTTAAAAGATTCACCGACCTCCAACGTGTCCAGGTACAGGTAATTTATAAGGGCTGGACGCGTTATCACTGGTCATCCAGTTTACTGAGGGAAAATACTTTTATCATACAGTAACCGATTTTCAAGCCCTTTACTACCTCCTGCATTAAGACTTGATTGCTTGATTCCCAACCCTCATAAGTATGTGTCACGATCCATTGTTTCCCTTGAGATCAGAAACCATAGTTGTTTGTTTTCCTTGAAAGCAAGTTTGAAAACTAATAAGGAACACAGGAATCTAGGGATTTATATCATGCCTTGCGATTAACTTAATAGTTTAAAGTACTAATTCAGAATTTCTTGGAACAATATCAAATTCATTTTAGATAGCAAACTTATGAGAGGAAATGTAAAGGATTCTTTTCGTCTTTAAAGACAGTTGTTAAATTCACAGTGCTCACATTATAGGTAAGGTAAAAACTGGAGCTAGGGAAGTGATTTCAGAGTATCATTGTGAACTAAAAAATTCTAATGAATGTTTGTTATGTTACACTTTGGTGACAAGATGACCTTGAATGTATATCCAGACTGCAAAGTGTGTTTTCACAAAACAGAAAGTAGTTACTTTACCCCCAAAGGCAGTGACAGTTAAGTCTAATTTTATTATCTTAAATTATTATTTTTGTTCTATGTGTATGCTTATCAGAGGTTCTAATGACACAAAGGGGCATATTTATCATTACTAACGCAATGCTGCATTGCGCAGTGTTGCATCAGAAAATTCTGCAATATGTTGCATCATTTCCATTTCCCTGAGCCATGGGTACAGCGTATTTATGGGAGGGTATATAGTGGTGCAGAGTTCTGAGATGCATCACGAATCTGGACGCAACTGTTTCAAGAATGGCACAAAGTGCCGCAAGGCAAGTACTAGCTACGTGATGCAAAGTTGATTTGCATATTGTAAAGCACATTTACATACCGCAAACCAGCATTGTGTAACTCAGCAATGTTTGTATTACGGTAATGTTTGAAAAAGTAATGCAGTGTGCACAACCAGTACTTTTCAATGCAGAGAAGCATGGAAGGAGCCTCAGGAAGCCCTGAAGACTTGCCATCATCCCAGGGGAAAAGGAAGAGGAAGTCCTACTTCAATGAGGAGGCGCACCAGCTATTAATCAGGGGAAGTAACAAAGAATGATCACCTCTTATTGGTCACCTCAAAATTGCCATTAGCAAGGAAGGATGCCAAATGGCAATTCATAGCGTACAACATAAACAGAGTTGCACAAACAGAAAGGACTATCATGGAGTGTAAGAATAGGTGGCACAACTACAAACACAGGACCAAGAAAAACTGGCCAGGAACCTTAAGGCAGCCTTGTGGACTGGAGAAGAACCCGATGTTCTTGGAGGAGCAGATGTCATCCCTCATTCCAACAGAGTTGGTAGCTGGAATGGAAGGTCAGGACAGTGCTGAAGTAGAGGACCAGCAAGAACTACTGGGTGAGGGAAAACTAGAGACTATGGCCCTCATTACAATTTCGGCAGATGGAAATGCCCGTCCGCCGAAGTTCCGATGGGTAGGTTGCCGCCAGTGTGGCAGCCTCCCCTCTAAGGCCATTAAGAGTTTCCCTCTGGGGAGGGGAAAATGGGAGATATATGGACAGAAATTCTTGTTGTTAGCTCTTTCTAAGTGAGCTGCATAATGTGACATACTTAGCAAGAAGTAAATGAGGATGGATTTTGTCCAGGCAGGTGTGACGTCCTGCTCAAATATAAACCAGCTAACAATGCAGCCCCTTGCGTAATGGTGCATAGGTGTATGCAGTAGTACTAGACCTCAGTTTGTGTCCCAGAGAAGGCAGGTTTTGGGGAGAGGATGGCGGGAAAGGAGATCTAAAAAGGAAAAGTTAGTTTTACGATATAAAACAACAATATCTTCTTTAGTTTTTTCATCAGACTATGGCGGTCATTCTGACCCTGGCGGTCAAAGACCGCCAGGGCGGAGGACCGCGGGAGCACCGCCGACAGGCCGGCGGTGCTCCAATGGGGATTCCGACCGCGGCGGTAAAGCCGCGGTCGGACCGGCACCACTGGCGGGCTCCCGCCAGTGTACCGCCGCCCCATTGAATCCTCCACGGCGGCGCAGCTTGCTGCACCGCCGCGGGGATTCCGACCCCCCCTACCGCCATCCAGATCCCGGCGGTCCGACCGCCGGGATCCGGATGGCGGTAGGGGGGGTCGCAGGGCCCCTGGGGGCCCCTGCAGTGCCCATGCCACTGGCATGGGCATTGCAGGGGCCCCCGTAAGAGGGCCCCTACATGTATTTCACTGTCTGCTGCGCAGACAGTGAAATACGCGACGGGTGCAACTGCACCCGTCGCACAGCTTCCACTCCGCCGGCTCGATTCCGAGCCGGCTTCATCGTGGAAGCCTCTTTCCCGCTGGGCTGGCGGGCGGTCTGAAGGCGACCGCCCGCCAGCCCAGCGGGAAAGTCAGAATTACCGCCGCGGTCTTTCGACCGCGGAACGGTAACCTGACGGCGGGACTTTGGCGGGCGGCCTCCGCCGCCCGCCAAGGTCAGAATGAGGGCCTATGTGTGAAACTATGATATATGCCTATATCCAGATATGCTTTGTGTGAGATTATCTACCACACAGGATCTGTTCTCATGCAACAATAAGCATATTCATTCACCTACTGAAAGTAAACACATCATGAATTCTCACAACCTTTACAATGACCTCTTGCAAAGAAACTACTAAGTTGCTTGTAACATGATAAATGAGCCCCTTTAAAGTTGTGCTGAAAGATTCAATAAGGCAATTTTTATACAGCCACTGTTTTAGCCTAATACAATAATAAAGCACGCTAGAAAATTATACAAAACTACAGACGTGTTCAGGCAATGAAAAGCAGACCTATTTACTAGTAAATTGAGGAGAGAATAAGAAAAGTCCCTAAAGTCCCTAAAAATAGGGCTTACCCCGCAGAGCACAGCCTGCTCTCGTTATCAGAAGAGAAGAGCGCGATATCAAGTGGTGCTATAGATATGCAAAGCAGTAATGAGAGATATGCCGCCCCTCTCCAAACAGTTCAGGAAAAGTGACTGCACATCAAAAGGAGTCCTGTAAAGCAAGCGCAGTGCCCAGGAGCCTCTCCCTGCTCAGGAACTGAAGAGCTCATCAAGCGAGAAGAAGAAAAATCCCTCTGGGCCACTCAGCTGGTACCACGAAGGTCGGAGCGCCTGCTCTGACAAGAAGCAGAGAATAGTGAGCAGCTCCCCAAGGGCGGGGCTGCTTAAATAGTTCTGGGCAACACCTAGGAGGCTGTTCAAGACAGCTGGGAAGAGGAGGCTCTGTAAAAAGGTAACCTTATTGTTAAGCCCAAAAGCCCAAAAGCCCAAAAGCAGGCCTAACAAAGGAGCAACCATTGGTACCTGCCCCAAAAACTAAGCATTGGAACCTGCAGAAGCAACAATAGGGAAACAAGCATTGATACATGTAACATACAAATATTGGAAGCATGCAAGTAACATACTTCACAACAATCCAGGGCATCTCAACCACCAATGAGCAGAATAGGTGCTGTGCCTTTTACCACAGCATGTAACCCCTCTATGATAGCATGGGGCTGTCCATAATATAGCGCACACCCTGGGTTGGGGGGCCCTAGAGCACATGCCGCTAGTGTGCTGACAAATACGAACATCAACAACATCCTAAGCAATACTACCTACACATTGAAGCCTAAACAAATATATATATTTTTTTTAACACAAAACATTAACCCCCTACCCACTTGAAAGCCTACTATAATAAAAACGTACAAAAAATATACTACATAAAAACTTCCTACTTAACTGAAACTAACCTAAACTATGCTTAAACCTACACTAAAAACTAACTATAAATATGACCACTAAAAAAGTAATATAAAATATCTTAAAACAGGGAAGGGGATGCCCAGAGGGAGAGTATAAATGTGGGTGACAGTTCGCTTGAGTGCCTCCTGGCACATCAGTAAAGTTTCTGTCTGGCCCCCCTGCTCCTTCTCAATCCTGACCATCCTCCTGCAACCCTTGGACAAGCAACATGTGAAATTTTTAACGTGCAGCACTTCCGTTCGTCTATTGTCCTTTGCAGCTGCTGTCTACCTGAAGGTCCAGGACTGGGCTGTGACCTGCCTTGCTGCTGAGGTTGGCCTGTGATGCTTTAGCCATGGGAGTATTCTATGCCTGGGACCATGAAGTTGTACCACAAATGCCAGCTTACTCAGCCTTTTGATAGGTGCATCCCATTTTCCTTAACATATGGGCTATCTTGCGGGTGCCCTCATACCATGCCAGTCTCAAACTAAAGGTTTTAGCCAAGTCTTGTGTCATGTGATCTAGGGAGAAAATTTAACCTCATGTTAGTAATGGGGGTCTTTGGTTGGCAGTCACATTATCCCGTGTCCAAGCAAGGACCCTCACTCTAGTCAGGGCAAGTCACACACAATCCAAATTCCACTCTCTGGTGACTTGGCATTGAGCAGTCAGGCTTAGCATAGAAGGCAACATGTAAAGTATTTGTGCAATAAATCATTCAATAACACAGTATAACACCACAAAATACACCACACAGGTTTAGAAAAATATAGAATATCTGGTTAAAATAAGGTCAAAACGATCAAGATGTGATAAGTACAAGTTGAAATATCACTTTGGTAATGATAAATAGAGTCTTTATTTCTTAAAAAGCAATAAGTGTCTCTGGCAAGCACAACGTACCTGGTTTGCGTCAAAATTATCCACACAGGACCGCAGAGGAGGAGATGCATGAAAAACAGGGAGGTGTGCGTTGGTTTCTTTGGGTGCACACAGACGATGCGTTGATGATTTTTTACGCAACAAGGGCTTTGCATTGATTTCCGGCATGCAGACTTGGATCCTCTTCGCATTTCAGGGTATTCGGACGCCCCGGGGATGATGTGGGGCAGTTCTGTGTGTGCAGGACAAAGTCACAGGAGCTGCGTCGATCCGGTGGGTGATGAGGAAGAATTTCTGTCGCACGGCAGGCGCTGCATCGATTCCTCTCACAGGAATTTGGGCTACGTCATTCCAGCTTGGCTATGTGTCGATCCAGTGGGCCGTGCGTTGAAGTTCCGGTTGCAACGCTGGTGCTGCGTTGATCTCCACTCGATGATCCGGGCTGCTTCGTTCCAGTATGGCATGCAGTGATTTTCTCACAGCAGTGCAGGCTGTGCGTCGATTCTGGCAGGCTGTGTGCCATTTTTCGCTGCACAAGGAGTTCTATGCAGAGATAAAGTCTTTTTAGACCTGAGACTTCAGAAAACAGGAGAGCGCTTTTCAGCAGAGCCACAGGGCAGCATGGCAGCAGGGCAACAGCAAGGCAGCAGTCCTTTTCAGCAAAGCAGTCAGGTGAGTCCTTTGGGCAGCCAGGCAGCTTCTCTTGGCAGATTTGCAGGTTCTGGTTCAGTTTCTTCTCCAGTAAATATCTTGTCCAGAAGTGTCTGAGTTGGTAGGGTCAGGGACCCAGTTTATATACCCAAAGGTGCCTTTCAAGTGGGGGAGACTTCAAAGAGAGCCTTAGAAGTGCACCAGGTCCTCTCTCAGTTCACTCCTGTCTGCCAGTGTCCCAGTAGGGGGTTTGGCATTCCATTGTGTGAGGGCAGGCCATTGTCCTTTCAAATGTAAGTGTCAGGCCTTCCACCCTCCCAGCCCAGGAAGACCCATTCAGTATGCAGATGTGTGCAGGTGTGACTGTACATCTTGTGTTTGGGGTTGTCTGAGTGAAATACCCAAGGGAGCTGTCAACTAACCTAGCCAGGCATGAATTGTAAGGAACAGAAGGATTTAAGTGCAGAGAAATGCTCACTTTCTAAAAGTAGCATTTCTAAAATAGTAATACTAAATCCAACATCACTAGTCAGCAGGATTTTGTATTAACATTCTGGCCCTACTAAATATTACCCTGTTACACCTTTCAGATCATAATCTACCACTCAAACATATAGGAGGGTAGTCCTAATGTTAGCCTATGAAAGGAGCAGGCCTCACAGCACTGAAAAACAAATTTAGGAGTTTTACACTACCAGGACATATGAACTACACAGGTATATGTCCTGCCTTTTATCTACATAGCACCTTGCCCTATGGGCGCACCTAGGGCCTACCTAAGGGGAAAAAGGGGAGTTTAAGGCTTGGCAAGTACTTTTAAATGCCAAGTCGAATTGGCAGTGAAACTGCACACACAGGCCTTGCAGTGGCAGGCCTGAGACATGGTTAAGGGGCTACTAATGTGGGTGGCCCAATTAGTTATGCAGGCCCACTAGTACATCTAATCTACAGGCCCGGGGCACCTGTAGTGCACTTTACTAGGGACTTATAAGTAAAATGAATACGCCAATAGGGTATAAGCCAATGACACCATGTTTTAAGGGAGAGAGTGTATGCACTTTAGCACTTGTCAGCAGTGGTAAAGTGCGCAGTGTCCAAAAACAGTGCCAAAAAGTGGAGGGAGGTAGGCAAAAAGTTGAAGGTGATCACCCTAAGGCTGTCAGGTTTAACACCTCATATGAAGGCAAGTTTCATATGTACACCCTGTATCACAAAATGTAACTGACACTGTCATGCAATTATAAGTGGCAGTCCACACCTACATGTAATCTTGGAATAGAGAAATGTAGAACATACCTTCATTACAATGACTTCTCCATTTACAATATGTCAAATTAACCCAAGTAAGGTCAGTGTAGGTGTACATAAATCTATTAAGTCTTAATATAGAATCATGCATTTCACTCATACCAGTGATCCCCACCCATTCTGATGTGTCAATTCTAACTAATACCCATGACCCGGATAAGTACACTTTTGGCGCTGGTTTTGCATCATGCAAGGGGGCAAGGCCAAGACCTAATTGAGGTGTGAAAAGGGCTAGCAAAGGCAGCTTGTGTGGCTCTGCATGTCTTTAGTAATCTTGAGTTACGCAGGGAAGCGCACATTGCTGACTTTCCTTACTCTGCGGGAAGGAGCCATTCCATATTTGAAGGGTTAGTGTCTCACTGCATCTACATGTTAATTTTAGCGACTTCACAGATTTACCATCAGTGCCAGACCTGGCAATGTGTCATAATACATCAAGTCCACAAGAAAAAGGTCCTAATTTCACATTTCTGTTTCCTCATTTTCCCACAGAAAAAGAGCAAAAAGCCTTGCAGGAGTATGTTTATGCAGGCAGGAGTCCTCACCTGGCCAAGAACTGTGTTCTGCAATGCAAGCCCCCTTGCACCATGATGCAAGGGGGCCTACTTTGGCCCTAGGCAGGCAAAAGTACACCACCAGTAGGAAAAGACCGAAATTTGCTGTATCATTGAATCACTGCATTCCTGGCCTTTCCCTTTCACACAGTACAGCAAGTTGGCTTGCCGCATTGCACTGAATGAAAGCTTGACATAAGCACCACATAGGTAAGATCCTGGCCATGAGGCTGGCATTGACATGCCAATATATGGGAAATAGAGTGTGTATGCCCTGCTAGCCAAACTTAGGCCAATGACTTTGTATCCATGTAGCGAGGCCTACTGGAGCTGCAAAAGTTTTATAACAATGATATTGCCACGCTGTACTCTATAGATACATATATGAATGAGATACACAGGCTGCCATCTACAGTACAACTGCTAGGCCACAGTGCAAGTTCCCTACCATGTGGACATCTACCCTCACAATGTGCATTAGACAGGCTGAGATCTATTGTTATGAAGCAAACATTGAATCAATACATTAGCTGCCCTACATCCACGCAGACATCAAGGCATCAGTGTAAAGGGGCCACTGTCATTCCATTATATATAAGTCACACATGGACGCCTCTGATGGAGGCGCAATCACCCAGAGACAGGGTTACAATAGGTATACCTGAGGTAAGTGCTAATGCTGAGGGAATGTTTGGAGTGCATTCAAATTACTCAACACCCCTGTGAAAACACATGTTGAGATGCCAGTTATAGCTTTTCATGGATTGTTTTCAAGAAAACCTAAATGTGGGATGTAAAAGGGCACATTACCAGCATCTATCTGTTATGCAATGATTGCAATGTTATGTCTAACCTGGCGACACAGTCATGAATGTCTATGCAAAGTGTTGCTAGGTATGACACACAGATACTGTGACAGGTATACCACCACCATTTTTCACGTGTGGTACTGCAGACAAAAATACCCACCCCTATATTGACACAACATTCACATTAACACTCCCCCTTGTATATTTTATAATCTGATCACACATGTGATGCTGTGTTTGCTCAATGAATTTGAGTGATTTGTTGGCAAGTGATGAATACCTCCCCATGCACATCACACTGTTACAGCTATTATAGATCACACATACTTTTCACAGAGCTACAGCCATGTAGTGATGGCACTTACTTTCCGCATCAGTATCCTTGAAACTGTCAACTTCAGCTTGTGTGAATGGGCAAAGTCCACCTGCAAAACAAAAATGAAGAAATTGCATTAAAGATAGAGCAACTATACACACTTCCTAATCTAAACTAAGCACTGTGAGATAAGAGTGTAATGGCGCATTCAGACATCCTTACACACATCTATATACAACTATGGAATGCAGCTAATCTCCTCACAGGGCTGATGTGCCTGTAGGTGAAAGGCCAGAGATGTCTTACATCATGTACCAGAATCATGCAACATGCAAGTGATGTTGTAAGACCTGGGCAAAACACCCAACAATACAAAGACAATTATAAAGACAAAAAAGCAAAACTGAGGCCCAAAGACTGCACAAAATATAATTTGCAGGGACAGAACAGGCACAGACTCCACCAGAAACAGCTAAAAAACAACAAAACTTGCACAGCACTCCTCAAACAACCAGCACCAAACAACAGTCCCGAACAGAAAGTGAAACTAACACTTACACTTCATGATATGCAGCCACACCCATTGCATCACTTCCTGGGTGTGGCAGGGAAGTTCTCAACATTTGTGTTGATTTTTCTGATGCATTGCTACACAAATGTACATTGTGTGATGCACAACTCTCAGAACGCAAGGTCTGACACTATGAAATGTACCTCTGCAGTGGCCTATACAGAGTTCCACAAATAGCCTTGCAGCACATATGTTACATATGCAGTGGCCTATGTAGCACAACACACATAGGGGCATATTTATACTTGTTTAGAGCCGAATTTGTATCATTTGTTTTACGCAAATTCGGTGCAAAACTAATTCCATATTTATATTTGACGCTAGACCTATCTAGCACCAAATATATGGAGTTAAAGTCATTTTTTGGACGTGGAAACCTACTTTGCGTCAATGAGATGTAAAGTAGACATTCCCGTGCAAAAAATGACTCCATGGCCTTAGCGCCATATTTATCTCCCTGTGCTAAAATCACACACCGGGGGAGGAGGGGTCAAATTATGGTGCAAAGCTTGCTTTGCACCATTATTTAACGCTTGGGTCAGGGCAGGCGTTAGGGGACCTGTGGGCCTATTTCCATGGTAAGAATAGGTAAGTACAGGTAAGTATTTTTTTTAAGTGCCATTGGGGGCCCTGAAGTGGGCCCCCCTACATGGCACTGGGTGCAATAGCCAGGCCCAGGGGCCCCTGGTCCCCTGTGCTGGCCATTGGGGGGTGGGCATGACTCCTGTCTTTTCTAAGACACGAGTCATGTGGTATGGATGGTTTTGCATCAGAAAATTACGCTAGGCTGGTTAGAGTCATTTCTTTTTACTCTAACCTGCCTAAGGTTATTTTTTGGTGCAAAACCCATTTCTTCCATACCGCCAGCCGCACCCAGCTAACATAATTTTTTTTTAACGCTAGCCTACCCTTTGCACCGGCTTGCACCATTCCATAAATATGGTGCCCGGCTGATGCTCAGAAATGGTGCAAGCCAGTGCTAAACTTTTTGGTGCAAATCTGCATTGGTGCAGTTTTGCACCAAACAGCACAAATCAGGGCCATAGTCCTGTAGTAGCACAACACAGCAACGCCAAGGGACAAGCAATGGCCTTTATAGTGTCCCACAAAAAGCCATGCAACGCATATGTTCTCTACGCAGTGACCTATATAGCGCAACATACATAGCCACACAGTAGCACTTATGCAGCAATGCTAAGGGACACACAATGGCCTATAAAGTGTGCCCTAAATAGCCATAAAAACATATTTTACCTAAGCAGTGGCCTATAAAGCGCAAGGAACATAGCCACACAGTAACACTTATGCAGCAACGGAAATGGCCATGCCATGGCCTAACTACAGCAATGCTAAGGGCCACACAGTGGCCCAACTATAGCAACGCAAATGGCCATGAAGTGGCCCAGCTACAGGAACGCTACAGACCACGCAGTGGCCAAACTACAGCAATGTTAAGGCCACCCAACTAATATGTTGATGATGTGTGATTTACCTTCACATGAAAGGATCCAATAATATGCGTAGATGATTTTCAACAATATAGTTTAGCAGTAATGTAAAACAAATTACACATACATGGGTATGGGCACATTCTGCAGATGTACGTGTGTCTTCCCAGTTATGTACACAAAGATTTCTAAGTTTGATGCATACATGCTACACAACACTGCAAGGCACCTTGCTCGCCTGCGGTGTGTGAAAGGGAAAGTGCCAGAATGCTCCATATTCCTTCTTATATGTAGCCTTCCTGTGCTTTCCTAGGCCTGGTACAGTTTTGTCTATGATGCACCAACTCAGCCACTCTTCCATGATGTTGCAAGGCTACCTGTCTTGCATGCATGCCTCTTTTGGTGCTGGAAGGTAGACGTTACACCACATATGGAAACCTCTGAAGCATGTTCCTGATTGTAAGTAGGCTACTGAATGTAGCACATTTAGAGAGTGCAGACAATTTTGAGCGAATGTAGTATGTTACCTGCATTTCCCTCTGGTAAGGAGTTGTACAACTAGGACTCATACCATAGTCTAGCAATATTTGTTCATCTGGTGGTGTAAGTTCAACAAATGTGACTTGTTACCAGACCAAAGACTCAAGTATTTTCAGTTTGATCCTCTGAGTTCCCAGGCTTTCTCATCACTCAGAGTACATCATACCATTTATTATGTCTCAATGTTTTTAGTTCAGTGTGATTACCAGTATACAACAGCCATTGATTATGAGTCAGTTGGTATGAACAACATGGTGTTTGTATAACTTTGTACATATATTGGTTTGTCTTATTTTGACTTCAATGATTATTAGTGTATTTGCGTGATACAGCTGTAGCGGTACTTTATGCTTTTTAAGTTAATATGATGTGTACTCCCCCACTAGTCTAGATTTTGACTCCACATTGCCCTCATACCTTGGTGTGGTATCCATTATATGATCACCTTCAACGTGAATAAGTATGGATGAGGCACACACATACACATTATTCATTGGGTGATAGGCCTTCTCATCTAGCATCTTTTTGACAGTCACTACAGTACACAGCTGATCGCTGCATATCTCAATCTGACTGGGACATGTTTTTTTATGAGGTTCATATGTTTGATTGGCCATATGTGGACTAATTTTAGAGACATTTCATGCCTTGACAAACTTCCAGTCATTACACAGTCATTTCACATTGTGGAGTTAAATTATGCAATGGAACTTGTATGTTGAAGCGTTGACAGATGAACAGTCATGGTGATGTGATGGGATAATATCTTTTACAATTTATACATTGAGGGCCATGTATTTATATTGGTTTACATACATGGTCATTCCAAATAGTATTTGTTGATAGTGGATCTGATGTCACACATACATATTTCACAACGTCAATGCATGTACAATATTACCATAGCATGCCACAAGTTTGTCTGATGTCTTCACATCTTTTGGATGACTGTGACAGTGATTAGGTCAACATCTTCTGACAAATATTAATCATGCTAATGTGAACAGTTTTTGATGTGATGTTTTACAATTCAAAAATCATGGCAGACTGACATCTGATTGTATGAAGATTAGGAAACAAATAGCTGCAATTTGATCCCATCTCACAAGATCCTGCCATTGTGTGATCTGCATCTGCTTCAGATTCATCATCCTTCTCATGTTCCAGTGGGATTGCAATGTCAGAGTCTCAGGGCATATTTGTTTTGAGACAATATTGCAAAGACTAAAATGATTAAGCAACCCATAGGAGGTGAGTACAGAAGTCTTCCACCTGCTCTGCCCAGGCAATGGAAAAGGTACTTTAGAACCCCACATTTTGCTCAGAGTAGAGTTGTTTTTTTTATAGGCCATCCATCTGGGGATTTTGAAACAGGGTCATGAGCCATAGCTGCAAACAATATCCTTGGTCACCTGTAAAGTGGAAAAAGCCAACATTCAATGATTTAGTACATTATTACTTTAACATACGCAACTATGGCCCTCATTATGACTTTGGCGGTCTATTTCGATGACCGTCTAAGTCATGCCCGCCACATGACCACCAGTGTTGGCGGTCTTCAGACTGCCATATTATGGCTGTTGGCTGGTCTCCACCACTATTTGGCAGGGAAGTCTCCAGCAGCCATAATGGCCATCGGCGGTCTAGTGGAGCTTGCTCCATCACCACCGCCACATCACCACAACAACGCCACCTATATTACAACATTGTAAACGGCGTGGCAGTGTTGTGTTGGCAGGGCGCTGGTGGCAGAGCAAGCGCCATGGACACTCCCCCTCCGGGACAACCACTACGAACACCAGGTAGCGTGATCGTCGACAGGGGAGGGGGGTGTGTTGAGTGTTGTGTGCGTGAATGGGTGTGTGTGTGTGTTTGTGAATGCCTGTATGCAGGGGGGTGAGGGGTGTCATGGCCGTGTGTGCATGTGTCTGTATGAGTGGGAGTGGATGTGTGCGTGTCTGTATGTAATGGGCATATTTATACTCTGTTTGCGCAGAATGTGCGTCAAACATTCAGCGCAAACCTTGCCCCATAGTTATACAATGACGCCTGACCCCGCGGACGTCAAAAATCCTTTGTGTGCGTAATTTTTTGGATGCGGGAAACCGCCTTGTGTTAATGACATGCAAGGTAGGCGTTCCCGTCCAAAAAATGACTTTAAGGCCTGTGCGCCTTATTTATTCTCCCGCGTCATTTTGACGCACAGGAGGGGACAGGCCTTAAAAAACGGCTGTTTTTTAACGCCTGGGGGAGGGCAGGCGTTAAGGGACCTGTGGGCTCACTTCCATGGTCTCTGACCATGGAAGCAGTCCTGGGGTGCCCTTCCTCGCCCACCCCTGGAGGACACCCATGGATGGGGGGACCCATCCCAGGTAAGTACAGGTAAGTTGAGGTAAGTATAATTTTTTTATTTTTTTAAAGTGGCATCAGGGCCTAATTTGGGCCCCCCAACATGCCACTGTGCCCAATGTCCATGCCCAGGGGACAGAAGTCCCCTGGGCATGGCCACTGGGCAAGGGGCAAGACTCCTGTCTTTGCTAAGACAGGAGTCATTTCAATGGGGTTTGTGCGTCAAAAAATAGCGCAAGTCCGGTTTGAGCCATGGTTTTTGACTCAAACCTGACTTGCACAATTTTTTGACGCACAATCCCCATTTTTCCCTATGCCGGCGCTGCCTGGTTTGAGTAATTTTTTTTACTCTGACCAGCACGCAGCACCGGCTAACGTCAATCCTTAAAGAAGGCACGTAGGAATGGTGTTAGCCGGTGGTAAGTTTGCCGGCGCTGGTTTGCGTCGAAAAGTATAAATATGGGCCTAAGTGTGGTGTGTGCGTGCGTGGATGAGGGTCCAAATGGGGGCAAGGGGTCAAAACTGGGACCGGAGGGAAGGGGGGTATTGCGGCTTGGGGGGCTTTTGATGGGGTTGAGGGGCTCCTACATGGAGGGGTTGTTGGGAAGTCCTGTTGTGGCGACAGGAATGACTTTTCCTGTTGCCAGTATCCTTACCGCCAGGGATTTCGTGGTGGGGCTGCCGTCACGGAATCCCTGGCGGTAAGAATACTCAAAAAACTGCAGGCGGGTGTTAGTTGGACCACCGGGTCGAAGGTGGTCAACCTTCGGCCAAGCGGTCCCACCCCCTTGGCGGTACAGACGGTTCACTAGCGCTGTCATAATTTGGCAATCCTGCACCACTACGCTGTTGGCGGTCTGACCAGGACCCTCAACGTCATAATGGCCACCTATGTGTGTTATGTATGCTGGCAAAATCGTAAACATTGCTTTCACTTTTAATTGATATGTTTTAGGTGCTGTTGACCACTGCTTTTTACATGTATGTTCAACATACATGGGTCATTGCACATATTGTACATGCTCTAGGACATAGAACACATCTACATGGCAACTTTCATGTTTAGCCAGAAGATTACTATGAAGAGTAAGTTAGGATATTTGTATGAGCTATACAAGAATTTCAGTCAATATGTCTGCAATGTATCCAACTTAGAATCAGGCTACCTTACATACATTTTGAGGTATATAGCTAGTGACAGTGGCAACAAGTTTGACACTCACACATACATTTTTCTTATTTTCAGCTACAAAGGCAGTTGTACAGCCTTTGATTAGTTTACATAACTGAACATGTCTAGTTACACAGGAAATGTAATCTTTATCGACATGTAACATAGCTATTTAAATTGTGTTTATTCATGCAATACTTGATGAATAAGTATGTCAAATTGTCTTCCTCAACATAATGTGACACATAGCTATTGCAACGCAGCCCTTTTTTGTATGGGAGAACATGATGTTGAAATAAGTGGCTTTGTCCTACAGACCTGTACACAACAATTTCTGTATTTACATGTATGTGTGTGTGTGATTTTGCCTTGTTGATGAAACTATATTTATATGCCTTGATTATTACACCATTTATTTAGCATGAGACAGTTCACGTTTTGATTGTAGGTACAGCGTGATATCATACCTTAGTTACATTTCTTCTTGGTATTTCATAGTGTATGACAAGTTTCACAGCCTATTTATTAATTGTGTCAGTATTACATTGATGGACTAAGATTCAGGAAATGTATCCAACTTAAGGTATTAACGTATTAATCTATGATAATAATGAAGTATGTCAATGTGACTTAATTTGGATGTGTATATTTGGACCTTGGATGTTGGAATGCCTGGGAATTAATTGCACTTCAATATTTTGGTATCACATAAGTTACTGGAGTATAAATGTAAACAAGATTTGATACTACACTTTCAGTGCGTGATATATTTTGAACTCTGGTGTTATTCTTCCATTTGTGCTCCTGATATTCCAGATAATTTGATCAGCCTGCAGATATACTGCCATGTGTGACACATATGATTAGGATCAAAAGATTTGATCAACAACCATTATTTTGGAGGGACATTTACAAACGATCCAGATGTGACACACCATTGCACATACACACATCTCAAAATTTGCTAACATTTATCCTTTCTTTTTATATTGAATATAATTGTGGTCCACATGATTTGTCAATTGATGTGTTTGACATTGCAGTAATTCTGATTCTGTCTGCTCACACAGTGTGTGATGACAGAATACTTCTCACTATGGGATTCTCCCTAGTTCCATTACAGATCTAGTGAGGGAATCGCAAAATGAGACATTGTTGAATACATATTAGAGTTAGATACTCTTCCTACGTGCACATGTGTGAGAAAACAGGGCTGATTGCAGAGGCCCCCTAACTTTTTGCCCCCATTTTCCACTTTTTGCTGGTGTTTTCCTGACTCTGATGGTGCCCTGGGTACTGCTAACCAGTCCCAGGGCCTGTGCTCTGTGTAAAATGGATATGCAAATTAGCCTAATTATAATGGCTAAGTTAACCTACCTATAAGTCCCTAGTATATGGTAGGGCATGTAGGTTTAGGGACCACAGCATAGGTAGTGCACCCATAGGTGCACTGCTGAGGTGCCCAGTGTCATTTTAAAGGCAGGCCTGCCTTGCTGGCTGCTTTTAAATTAAAGCTATATGCAAATTCGACTTTGGAATTAAAAGTAGTTCCAAAGTCTTAAACTACCTTATTTTTCCATATAAGTCACCCCTAAGGTGTGCCCTATGTGCCCCTAGGGCTGGGTGCCATGTAACTATAAGCAGGGACTTTATAAAAATAGTTTTATAAGCCCTGGTGAGGTAAAAACAGCCAAATTCGTTTTTCCCTCATTGTAGTAAATGGCCTTCATAGGCTAGAATGGGGAGACTTTATTTTAATTTTTAAAGTCTCCTTAAATGATGCATACCAAGAGTTTGGTATCGAATTAATTGTTGTAATAAATCCCACAACTTCCTGTTGTTGGATTTAATATAACTTGTTCAGGTAAAGAGTTTTAAACTTTACCTGAAAAGTTGCCAATTTCAGCCCTGCATTGTTTTTGCTGCTGTGCTCTGATTGGCCAGCCTCGAGCAGCTTGGCCAAGCTGCCTTGATGAGGTGTGAAGTGGCCTGGCTTCACACAAAGGAATGTGCCTGTGGGAGGAGATCTCCCCTCAGCAGATGGTGAGGCAGGAAGGGGGAGGGCTGCCAAACTGGTCTTCAAAGGCAGAGAAGGACATTTGGAGCAACCAGAAACACCCCCACATCCTGCAACCCCAGACAACTAGGTGCCTCCTTGATTAGATTAAGAGAGGGCAGGAGAGGGGTGTGTTTATGATTTTTAGCCACACCAGTGGGTGGGCTCAGCCAGATGTAACCTCCAAAAATCAGATTCAGCCATGATGGATTTTTAGAGAATGTTGCCTCCTGGGATTGATTTTTGCCACACTTCCCAGGAAGTGGTCATCACAGGGGGAAGGACCCTGCACCTGATTGGAGAACCAGGACCCCCCTGCTTTTCACCCAGTAGCAAGGATAAAACTGGCAGACCTGCACCCACACCTCAGTTCCCTACCACATCCAACAAGGAAGAACAACAGAAGAAGAAGGACTGCCCTGCTGGACCCCTGGCCTGCACCTGGAACCTGCACTCAGAAGGACTGCACCAGCTGCACACTTGGGCTTCACCACAAGAAGGACTTTGCCTGGCTTCAACTGGTTCAAGGAGGGACCATTCCATGTTTGCTACAGGTGAGAAAATGCTATCCAGAGTCCCCTGCACCAACTCCTGAAGAAAGCGACTAGCTGACCACTGTCCAGTGGCCAAAAAGGAGTTAGCGCCAGGTGCATTCTGGGAGTTGTAGTCCGCACCCCCAAGGACCACCTCAGAACTTCTGGACCCTTGGGGTGAGCTGTGGACCCCAAAAGAACCTTAAAAGGACATCTGGGAGAAGCCCCAGAAGTTTGGAGAAGTTTGGACAACTTTTGAAAAAAAGCTCCATAGAGGGACCGACCCGCCGCGGCAACTCCAGCCGGCTTGCCTCATCCGCGACCCGGCCTGATTTGCTGGTTCGTCCCGGTAAAGAAAAATCTCCGAAAAAGAGACTAAGGGGGTCATTCCAACCCTGACGGTCGGTGTTAAAGCGGCGGCTAACCCGCCAACAGGCTGGCGGTTAAAAAAATGGAATTATGACCCTGGCGGAAACCGCCAACAGAGACCGCCACTTTAACACTCCGACCGCCACGGCGGGACAAACAAACAGCGCGGCGGTCACCGCCAACAGACAGGCGGGAGTCAATGTACCGCCCACCCTATCACAACCCACCAATCCGCCACGTTTTCCGGGGCGGTAGCCCCGCCGATAAAAACACGGCGGAAACAGCCATTTCAAACGGAAAACGCTCACCTCCATACACCCCACGAGGAATCTGGACAGCATGGAACCCGAACTACACATCCTCCCAGCTATTGTATTCCTGCTCCTCTACCAGGAGCACGAACGCCGGCGCAGAAGACAACGGTGAGTACTGCACCTACGACACAGGGGAGGGGGGAGGAGAAAATATTACGGGCACACATACGCGGCACACCGACCACCACCCTCACCCACTACAACACACACATCAATGCATAGCAATACATCACTGTTACAACCCCCAAACCCCCGGAAGAATGCAAAGACAAAAGGAAATGATCATAAACAGTCGAATATATTGTATTATTGGCTTATAAAAATATCACACATTTAAAACTAATATATACATAAATATTAAAAGTCTGATAATTTTAGCAGTCATTGTCCGTGGACCACTGGGCCCAAATCACATGGGCAAGGCCCACACAGGATACCTGACACCAACGGAGAGAACACTGCAGGGGCATCAGATAGAAAAACTACAGGCACCTCAGGGGGAAGGGAAGGGGGGGCACCTCAGCCACATGAGTACACGACGCCAGATCCACGAGGGGCCTCCATGGCCACTGTCCCATCCTGGGGAGTGCAAAGCCACAGTCTCTCAAGTCCATACAGTGGGTGGTTTGCCCACTGTACCATCCTGGGGAGTGCAAAGCCACAGTCTCTCAAGTCCATACAGTGGGTGGTTTGCCCACTGCTGCATCCTGGGGAGTGCAAAGCCACAGTCTCTCAAGTCCATACAGTGGGTGGGTTGCCCACTGCTGCATCCTGGGGAGTGCAAAGCCACAGTCTCTCAAGTGGATGACAGTGTCCACTGGTTCTGGAGGGGGACTGGTGCCCAGAGTGCTTCGTGCAGCCCTGCCCGACACAGATGCGGCACTGCCCCTTCCGCCAATGGGCCAGCAGTGCTTGAGATGAAGGGCCCAGTGCAGCGGTACTTGAGACGGCGGTGCCCTGTTCAGCGGTGCTTGAGATGAAGGGCCCAGTGCAGCGGTGCTTGAGACAGCGGTGCCCTGTTCAGCAGTGCTTGAGACGGCGGTGCCCTGTTCAGCGGTGCTTGAGACGGTGGTGCCCTGTTCAGCGGTGCTTGAGATGAAGGGCCCAGTGCAGCGGTGCTTGAGACGGCTGTGCCCTGTTCAGCGGTGCTTGAGATGGCGGTGCCATGTTCAGCGGTGCTTGAGATGAAGGGCCCAGTGCAGCGGTGCTTGAGACGGCGGTGCCATGTTCAGCGGTTCTTGAGATGAAGGGCCCAGTTCAGCGGTGCTTGAGACGGCGGTGCCCTGTTCAGTGGTGCTTGAGACGGCGGTGCCATGTTCAGCGGTGCTTGAGATGAAGGGCCCAGTGTAGCGGTGCTTGAGACGGCGGTGCCCTGTTCAGCGGTGCTTGAGATGAAGGGCCCAGTGCAGCGGTGCTTGAGACGGCGGTGCCCTGTTCAGCGGTGCTTGAGACGGCGGTGCCATGTTCAGCGGTGCTTGAGATGAAGGGCCCAGTGCAGCGGTGCTTGAGACGGCGGTGCCATGTTCAGCGGTTCTTGAGATGAAGGGCCTAGTTCAGCGGTGCTTGAGACGGTGGTGCCCTGTTCAGCGGTGCTTGAGACGGCTGTGCCCTGTTCAGCGGTGCTTGAGATGAAGGGCCCAGTTCAGCGGTGCTTGAGACAGCGGTGCCCTGTTCAGCGGTGCTGGAGATGAGTGTCCAGTGCAGCGGTTCCGGCCCAGGCATGGATGTCACTCGCCACCTGACATGTGGCTGGCGGGGCCTTCCTGCCCATCTGTCTGTTGGCTTGCAGGGCCCTCCTGGGCTGCAGTACCGGGCCTCTGGGTGTCCTCCTGTACACCTGGGATGGGGCTGGTGGGGCCCTCGTGGGCAGCTGGCCTGCTGCCGGACTTGTCGGGCGTGCTGCCCTTCCCACCCTTCCCTGGTCGTCTGTGGCCCTTTCCCACCTTTGGCGGTGTGCCAGGTGGCACCCCACTTCCAGCCGGAGCCAGGGTAGGGATTTTGGTCCCTGGTGTCTTTGGCCTCTCGTGCCGGGCACTGGTAATCTTTGGGTGCTTTTCCGGGGGTGGGCTGGCCGTGCCTTGGCTCCTAGCAGAACTAGTTGCCCTTGAGGGTGGGGGACTCCACAGTCCTTGGACAACAGTCTTGATAGGCCCTGGTTTTGTGGTGGCTGAGGTGCTGATTGCAGTCTTAGGAGATGGACGGGGTGGGGGAGTTGTTGGAAAGAGGTCAAGTTTGGAAAGGAAAAGCAATTTGGAAAGAGAGGGACAGGTAGGTGTAGTGGGTATGGGAGTGGAGGAAGAGGGTGTGGTTGTAGGAGTGTGAAGTCTGGTGTCTTTGGGTGCAGGTGCTTGGGCTGGAGGCTGTCGTGAGGTGGATGGCTGTTGGGTGGGTGGCTGCCTGCGTTTGTGTGGTTTGGAAGAGGGGGTGACAGACACACTGGGAGAGGACACAGGGGACGTGTAAATGGTAGTGGGGGTGGTGACTGCACGTGTGCGGAGTGTTCTGGTGGGTGTGCTGGTGATGGACGTAGTGGCTGAAGATGTTGTGCATGCAAGTGTGAGTGGAGACGTCACAGGGAGGGAGGAGGGAGACGAGGAGGAGGGGGACACAGTGGAGGCAGTGGGTGTTGGTGTGTCTGCATGTGGATGTTGCTTGTGTGAATACTTGTGTGATGTGTGGTGCTTATGTCTGGATGAGCTTACCTTGGGTGTTGAGGTGTGTGCAGGCTGGTCTGATGGTGTGTCTGGGATAGGCAGAGGTACTGGGGATTGGGTCTGGGTGGAGGAAGTTGGAGGGGGGAGGCTAGAGACAGGGACAATTGCTGCTGTCAGTGCTGAGGCCATAGCGTTGAACGATCGCTGATGGGCAGCCTGACCCGAATGAATGCCCTCCAGGTATGCATTACTCCGGTGCACCTCCCTTTCTACACCCTGGATAGCATTCAAAAGGGTAGACTGCCCAACAATGATGGTCCTCAGGAGGTCAATGACCTCCTCACTGAGGGCAGCAGGGGTGACAGGGGCAGGGCCTGAGGTGCCTGGGGCGAAGGAGATGCCCACTTTCCTGGGTGAGCGGGCACGGGGCAAACGCTGAGGGGCTGCTGGGAGGGCGGTGCTGGTGCGCTGGGTGGCGGCTGTACCTGTTGTTGCGGGGGGCACCGATGTTGCCGCCACCACAAGGGAGCTCCCTTCAGAGGACGAGTCGCTGCCACTGACATCAGCACGAGTCCCCGCTGTGGAGCTCCCCTTGCCCTCCGTCCCACTGGTGTACTCAGAGTCCGTTGCATGGCCCTCCAGGGCCATGTGGGATGCAGCTCCCTCGTGCTCTGATGCCACTTCTCCTCCGCCTGATGATGCTAATGCACACATGAACAGGAAGACCACAAAAAAGGGGGGGGGGAGAAAGAAAGACATGTTGAGTGCATGCATAGGCGACACCGTTGGCGGAGAGGACAGACACAGAAGCCCCCTGCACTAGCCGCGCACTTGGGGTCCACTACTCAATCAGTGGGACATGGCCTACAAGCCTATGGATTACAACTGCACACATAGATGACACAGGGCCATGGATACCTGAACTTGGCACCCTACAGAGGTGGGGGGCGGGGGCACAGGGCCATGCCTTACGGAGGGGCCTAGCCTACAAAAATCGCCCTGGCCTAGGGATACCCACAGCCCTCCTCCCCCACCCAGACACCTCCACTGCGCGCAAAGTCACCAGAATGAGAGTGTACTCACCCCCTTGTGCCTGCTGTGATGTCCTCACGCGCCCATCCAAATCGGGGTAGGCCACCGCCAGGATCCGGGACATCAGGGGGGTCAAAGTACGACTGGCACCCCTCCTACGTTGGGAGGCCATCCCCAGCTGAGCCTCCGCCGTCTTCCTGCTCCAGCGTCGGATGTCCTCCCACCTCTTCCGGCAGTGGGTGCCCCGTCTGTTGTGGACCCCCAGGGTCCGGACGTCCTTGGCGATGGCACGCCAAATAGCGAATTTCTGGTGGGCGCTGACCTATGTGACATGTACAGGGGGAGAAAAAAAATCAGCACCTTCTGCATGCTCGATGTGAGTGGCCCCCTATCCCCACCCTTGCCATGTGGCACATGCTCTCATCTGTCATCTGATGCATGCCTCAATCGCTCCCCTCCCCACCATCTTTCATCCACCCGACTCAACCCAGGCATTGGCCACAAAGCATGGTCCCAGTGTACTTACCTGTTGGTCTGGAGGACCGTAGAGTAGCGCATACTGGGGGAGGTCCCCATCCACGAGCTTCTCCAATTCTTCAGAAGTGAAGGCAGGGGCCCTTTCCCCAGTCGCAGCAGCCATTGTCTCTTCCAGACCGAGGTCACAGCAGCACTTGCAGTGTAGGTCCTCTCCTGTGGAAGATCAGGTATCGAGTGATTAAGTAGATAGAAAATGGCGGTCACGCCGGCGCACATCGTCATTGGCTCGTGAAACCCATAGGGTTCAATGTTAACCAATGCGGCTTTGCGCCGCGGTCTTCGACCGTCTACCGCCACGGTGTGCCACACCAGCGCATTGACCTCACATCCCATTGTCACACTTCACAGGTCAGGCAGCCGCCATTTCAAGGGCCCACATGGCTTAATTTCTACTGCGTCACACATACCTAGGCCTTGCATCAACACTCATACAAACCATTCAATGCATAGTGAATCGTGTTGTGTGCAAGCTGTGGGAACGTACCTGTGGGTTGATTGACTCTGTGCTCGCTGTTGTCCTTCCTAGGCACCGTCCGCTGGGACATGCGAGGAGATGGAGGAATCTTCCCGTGTACAGACCGCTGGTGGACCTGTCGACAATGGAGGAACGGCATGTCATTCTGACATACAGGCTTGACCGAGCCACTATACATGAACTGTGTGCCCAGCTGGAGGCAGACCTGATGTCACCCATCCGCCAACCCACAGGGATCCCCCCCTCTAGTGCAGGTGCTGTCAGTACTCCATTTCTTAGCAAGTGGGTCATTTCAAACAACAGTGGCCATATCATCAGGGATGTCCCAGCCCATGTTTTCCAAGGTGTTGTCCAGAGTCTGCCCTTCTCAAACACATGCGGAGCTACATCATTTTCCCTGAGGTGGGGGATTTGCCTACAGTGAAGGGTGATTTCTATGCCCTTGGACATATCCCCAACATCATAGGTGCCATTGATGGGACACATGTGGCTTTGGTACCCCCCAGCAGGAGTGAACAGGTGTACAGGAACAGGAAAAGTTATCATTCCATGAATGTACAGATGGTGTGTTTGGCTGACCAGTACATCTCCCATGTTAATGCCAAGTTCCCTGGGTCAGTGCATGACGCCTACATCCTGCGGAATAGCAGCATCCCGTGTGTGATGGGTCAACTCCAGAGGCACCGTGTGTGGCTATTAGGGGACTCTGGTTACCCCAACCCGTCCTGGCTACTGACCCTAGTGAGGAATCCCAGGACCAGGGCAGAGGAACGCTACAATGAGGCCCATGGGCGGACTAGGAGGGTGATCGAATGCACCTTTGGCCTCCTGAAGGCCAGGTTCAGGTGCCTCCATATGACAGGTGGATCGATAATGTACTCACCAAAGAAGGTGTGCCAGATCATCGTGGCCTGCTGTATGCTTCACAACCTGGCTTTGCGCCGCCAGGTGCCTTTTCTGCAGGAGGATGGTCCAGATGGTGGTGTTGTAGCAGCTGTGGAGCTTGTGGAGAGCGAAGAGGAGGAAGCCGAAGAGGATGACATAGAGAACAGGAACACAGTAATAGAGCAGTATTTTCAATGACACACAGGTAAGAGTACACACCGGCATATTACATTTACTTAAAGACCCCTACCTCTCTACTGTCTGACTTTTTCCCAGCAGTGTATGGTAACTGTGTTGTGACTTTCCCTTCCGTTTTCAGAGATGTGGGGCCCACTGCGTGACATCTGCTTTGTTTCCCCATGGACTGCAGCTGTGTGACAGCGGTTTGTTGGCATCACAATGTGAATAAACATTTTGGCACTGTCATGTCTAATACATTTGTTAAAATCACAGACAGACTCCAGATTGTTTATGTGCAATAAGTGTGTTTATTCAAGTGCTCTAATTTGGGTGGGTGGTTGCAAATCGGTGAGGGGTGATGGTGGAGGATTGTCCATGGCAGAGTCCAGACTATCAGTATCACAGGTGCATTGTCCAAATGCCTGTGGAAAGTGGAGCAGGGGCAGTTTAAAGTTGGACAGGGTGACAATGTGGGACAGTGGGATGACAATCAGGGCGGTATCCTTTGCTGGCGGGGGTCTTGACATCTTACTCTGTCTTCTTCCTGGATCTCAGGGCCCGCTTGTGGGGTGGTTCTCCTTCTGCAGGGGGTGGGGTTCTGGTGGCCTGTTGGTCTTGTGTCGGGGCCTCCTGTCCACTAGCGCCGGCGGAGGTGGTAGCCAGTTCTTGGTCCATGCTAGTGACAGGGGCCCTTTGAGGTGCCACAGTGTTCCGCAATGTGGTGATTAACTCATTCAGGGCCACTACGATGGTACCCATGGCGGAACTGATGTTTCTTAGTTCCTCCCTGAACCCCATATACTGTTGCTCCTGCAGAAGCTGGATCTCCTGAAACCTGGCCAGGACCGTCGCCATCGTCTCCTGGGAGTGTGGTATGCTCCCATGATGGAGGAGAGGGCCTCGTGGAGAGTGGGTTCCCTTGGCCAGCCCCCCCCGTCGCACAGCAGCCCTCCCAGTTCCCCTGTTTCCCTGTGCCTCCGTCCCCTGGACCGTGTGCCCACTACCACTGCCCCCAGGTCCCTGTTGTTGTTGGGGTGGTGGGTTAACCTGGGTTCCCTGTAGTGGTGGACACACTGCTGATTGACGTGTCCTGGGGACAGAGGTATGGGCCCGCTGGGTGGGTGCTGTGCTGGTGGGGGAAGGTCTGCTGTGGCCTGTGACTGTCTGAGGGGAACCGACTGTCCCGAGGTCCCCGATGGCCCGGGCTGGTCATCTAGATCCAGGGAGACAGAGCTGCTGTCATCACTGTGGGCCTCTTGTGGGGGTGGAGTGGACATTTGTGGACCCTCCTGCGCGGTGACCTGGCGTTCGGGTCCTGCAGGGGTATAAAAGTATGGTTATTGCTTCTGTGTGTGCCAATGGCGTGCAATGGGTGGGGGCTGTTGTGATGGTGTTTTGGGGGGGGGGGGTGATGGGGATGTGCATTGTGCATGCTTTGGTGATGGGTGTCCATGCTTTGTGGTCGCATGCAGGGCTAAGTTTTGGGATGGGTGGGTTGTGATGGTGAGACATTTGCAAGGGGTAGTTGTGATGGGGTGGGGGTATGAGTTGGCATGCAGGTGGGGTGGGGGGGATGAAGTAGTGAAGATGAGACTTACCAGAGTCCATTCCTCCAGCTACTCCTGCGAGGCCCTCAGGATGCAGGATGTTCACGACCTGCTCCTCCCATGTTGTAAATTGTGGGGGAGTGGGTGGGGGTCCGCCGCCAGTCCGCTGCACCACGATGTTGTGCCTTGATACCATGGAACGCACCTTCCCCCGTAGGTCGTTCCACCTCTTCCTGATGTCGTCCCTATTTCTTGGGTGCTGTCCCACAGCGTTGACCCGGTCGACTATTCTGCTCCATAGCTCCATCTTCCTGGCAATGGTGGTGTGCTGCACCTGTGTCCCGAACAGCTGGGGCTCTACTCGTACAATTTCCTCCACCATGACCCTGAGTTCATCATCTGAGAACCTGGGGTGTCTTTGAGGTGCCATGGGGTGGTGTGGGTGATGTGTGGGATGGATTGTGTGGTGCTAAGTGTGGTGATGTGTATTGTTGTGTTGTGTGAAGTGCGTGCTAATATTGCAGGGTGACAGTGAATTGGGCGTCTGGGTGCTCGGATGTCTTTTCTCGGTGCGTGTTCACGAATCTCTAGGAGTGGAAGTTTGTGGGTGATGTGGGTGCGTGTTTTATATTGTAATGGGTGTGTGGGAGTGGTGTGTGTATGTGTATCAGGTGTGTGTATTTCAAATTGTCCAATGTGGTAGTGTTTTGTACGAGTATGTGTATTTCGACCGCAGCGGTGTGTACCGCCAATAGAATACCGCGGTTGAAAGACCGCTGCGTGGATTCGTGGGTCGTAATGGCATGGGCGTATTTCTGTTGGCGTGACGGTGGAGGTTTGGTCATCGCCAGTTTCTCGCTGCCCTTTGGTGTGGCGGTCTTTTGTGGATGTCGGTATTTTGGCGGTTTGCCTGTTGTGGGTCAGAATGACCGTGGCGGTTTACCACGACCGCGGCGGTGTTATGGCGGTCTTCTGTCTGGCGGTAAGCGCCTTTTACCGCCGAGGTTGGAATGACCCCCTAAGTCCGAAGGTAAAAAGTTGACCGGGACCTCTCAGCCAGAGTATCCGAGGAGGGCTCCATGGACGTCG
This sequence comes from Pleurodeles waltl, assembly GCF_031143425.1. Taxonomy (NCBI): domain Eukaryota; kingdom Metazoa; phylum Chordata; class Amphibia; order Caudata; family Salamandridae; genus Pleurodeles; species Pleurodeles waltl. The sequence continues at coordinate 823,392,927 of NC_090436.1, forward strand.
GATCAAGATCCAGGTTTACCCCGGTCGAAGGATTTTCACCTCGAAAAAAAGACTAAGTCCGAAGGTAAAAATCTCCACCGAGGATTCCAGCATCGCGTATCCAGAGAAGGGCTCCAGGAGGTTGGATTGGACTGGCAGGTTCGTCCCGCTGAAGAAAATCTTTGAAAAAAAGACTAAGGCGGTCATTCTGACCGCCATGCGGTCACCGCCATTTGGCCGCTCCGCGGTCAAAAGACCGCGGAGGCCATTCTGGCTTTCCCACTGGGCCGGCGGGCGCCCGCCAAAGGAGCGCCCGCCGGCCCAGCGGGAAAGTCCCTGCAACATAGAAGCCGGCTCCGAATGGAGACGGCGGTGTTGCAGGGGTGCGACGGGTGCAGTTGCACCCGTCACGATTTTCACTGTCTGCTAAGCAGACAGTGAAAATCATGCTGGGGCCCTGTTAGGGCCCCAGGGGCCCCACGACACCCGTTCCTGCCATCCTGTTCCTGGCGGTAAAAACCGCCAGGAACAGGATGGCGGGAAGGGGGTCGGAATCTCCATGGCGGCGCTGCTTGCAGCGCCGCCATGGAGATTCAGCCCAGACAGGGGAAATCCGGCGGGAAACCGCCGGATCCCCTTTTCTGACCGTGGCTTTACCGCCGCGGTCAGAATGGGCAGGAAAGCACAGCCAGCCTGTTGGCGGTGCTTTCCGTCGTTCACGGCCCTGGCGGATTTTACCGCCAGGGTCGGAATGACCCCCTAAGTGTGAAGGTAACATTTTAACCGAGGCCTCCCACGGCCTGTAGCCGAGCAGGGCTCCATCGCGGTCGGCCTGAAACTTTGACTTTGCCCCGGTCGAGGTGCAACCAGATGACCCGTTTGGCGCTTTTTGTTTCTAGGCGCTAAAAAAATAATAATTCTTAAAAAATTCATATCTCCGGTTCCCCTTATCTGATTTTATTCGTTTTGGTGTCATTTTAAAGATAAAAATATAATCTATTGTTATAAATTGGTTTTGGATTTTTAAACTGTTTCCTGTGTTTTATTTAATTACTGTTTTGTGATATTTGAATGCTTTACACTCTGTCTCCTAAGTTAAGCCTTGACGCTCGTTGCCAAGCTACCAAGGGTTGAGCTGGGTTTAATTTACTGAGACCTAACTGGACCTTAGTGGAGGTTAGTGGCCTATTGCTAAGTGTAGGTACCTACCTGCCCTTACCAATAACCCATTTTCCAACATTTTTGGTGGCAGCGGTGGGATCATGTACTTGTGTTCAGTATCACGTTACAGTTTTAAGTAAAACAAACTAAAAATCCCTTAAATTGTCCTAGTGCAAAAATTGTTTTTAATTTTTAATTTGGATTAATTTCAATTATTGAATTTTTGTGATTTTTCTAAATTCTTGTTTCCAATTTTTGCAAAAAGTTTTTGTTGACACAAAACTAGGGACCAATGGAGCTTGATCTGGCTAGCCTACCCACACTGACAGTAGTCCAGCTTAGGGGGTTGTGTACTGAAAGAGGGTTGCCTGCAACCACTGACCTCAGGAAGCATGTCCTGATCAAATCCCTGACAGCATGGGCTGAGGCCCAAGAGGTAGACCCAGAGGAAGCTCCAGAGGAGGGAGAAGTAGGGGAGGATGCTAGCTCTAACCACTCAGGGGAGGGAGGGCATCTGAGCCTAAGTGAGAATGAGGAAGACCGGTCCTCATTACATACAGTCACTAGGGGAAGTCCCAAAGCTAGTTGGGGGAAGGGGGTCCCTTCAGGAGGAGAGAACCTGTCCCTCAGAGAAAGAGAGCTGGAGGCCCAGCTAGCATTTATAGCTTTGGAAGCACAAAAGCTAGCCCTAGAAAAGAAAAAGTGGGCAAAGAGAGAGAAAAGAGATGGTGGCAGCGACAGAGAAGTTGAGGTGTCCATGGGTGGGGGTGTGTGCCCCAGATTACCCAAGGGGGTGGTTCCTGCTTATGTAGAGGGGGATGATATAGACAAGTGGTTGGAGGCCTTTGAGAGGGCCCTCCAGATGAGAAGGGTTAGGCCTCAATACTGGGGTTCACTTTTATGGGAGTTGGTCCCCAACTCAGGGAGGGATAGGCTCCTGACCTTAAGGGGGGAGGAGGCAGATTCATACCCTAGTATGAAGAGGTGCTTAACCAAGAAGTTTGGTCTGACCCCAGAGCAGTATAGAATGAAGTTCAGGGACACCCAGAAGGTCAGTACCCAGTCTTGGGTTGACTTTGTAGACACCTCACTTAAGGCACTAGAGGGCTGGATTATTGGTAACAAAGTAAATACGTATGAGGGGTTATACAATCTGATCATGAGAGAGCACATCTTGACCAATTGTACCCAAGAAAGGTTACGCCAGCATCTAGTGGACTCTAAGCAGACCAACCCTAGAGAGCTAGGGGAGAAGGTGATGAGTGGTTGAGAACCAGGGTGGTTGTCAAGTCCCAGGGGGGAGACTCCAAGAAAGGGGGGTCAGGTCCCCAAAAACCTAAGGAAGGAGGTGGTAAGCCCACCACAGAGACTCCCTCTGTACCCCAGAACCCTAAGAAGGAGGAGAGTAAATCCCATTCCCACTCTGACAAGCAGAGACAGGGAGACCCAGGGTTAAAAAGGCTCTTGGACAGTAAGGCTTGCTTTGACTGTCAGCAGACAGGTCACTTCAGAGGAGATGCAGCCTGTCCAAAGAAGGTGGTTAGCACTGGGCTGTCCAGTGTAGCCATGGAAGAGGACTCCTCAGATGATGAAGTCCTCCTAGCATTGAGCTGGGAGACAGGACCAGATGGTAAGCTGGTGATCCCTGAGGGTGGGAGTAGGCACTTCCACCCCATTCAGGTGAATGGGATCCCTACCACTAGACTGAGAGACACCTGTGCCAGTCACACTATGGTGAGTGACCGGTTAGTGACCCCAGACATGTATGTCCCAGGAGAGACAAGGAAAGTCAGGATAGCCACAGGGGAGGTCACCTCCAAACCTGTAGCCATAGTGCCCCTAGAGAGGGAGGGTATCCTTGACTGGTTTAGGGTGGTAGTCAGTGCTGACCTCCCCCTAGATTGTATCCTTGGCAATGACCTCCCAGAGGTGAGTCGGGTCCCAGATGGGGCGGTCGCCCAGGACGCCCCCCCAACCCAAAGTCCTGGGGAGTCAGTCCCTACAGTTAGGAGACAGGGGTCCCCAAGAAAAGGAAAGAAGAAAAGGAAGGGTAGGCCACTCTTAAAGAGAGTTCCAGGGAGCCAAAGGCCTTCTGCCCCAGTAGGGGGGGAGCCCAGAGTTGGCATTGGTGAGGCCTCACCTGACCCCAAGGAAGTCCTGAGTAGTCAGGCAGCTGTCAAGATGCAGGGTGTTGCCCCTGCACTGACAGAAGGGAGAGTGGAAGGAGGGTGTCTGCCACAGGAGGTTGTAGCCCCCCACTCTAGACAGCAAGAGGAGTGCCAGGACCCCACAGTTGCCCCTAAAGCAGCTCAGCCACCTGTCAGTGGAGAGCTTAGGGTGTGGTTCTGGGTACTGACAGCTGTCAGTAGCCTCTGCTGGGTGCTAGCCTTCCTGGCAGCACTGTACTTGGCCTGGGAGGCAGACCCCAGGGCCAATAGCAAAGTAGGCCCCCTGACCCTGTTGGTCATGGTGGGGTTGCTCAAGTGTTGGGTGACCTCTTTGGGTAAGCTAGGTGTTGCCCTAGCAAAGTTAGGAGTAGGGGAGGTGGGCACCTCGCTACCCAAGTTGGCAGAGAGAGAGGAGGAAGACCCCCCTAGAGGGAAGTTTCAGTTTGAGATGGGTCCTTTCACTGTTGGGGTGGGTTCACTACCCAGAGGGAGTGACCCTGACAGGAGGATGTAAGGCAGAGTAGGCCCTGCAAAGGGACAGCCAGTTTTCTTCACTGTCTTCCTCGCCTAACAAGCCAGGAGGGCTCTCCCAGGGTTGGGCTTAGTCTCCTGGGCGTGTGGGCTGGGGGGGGCTTGTGTGAGAAAACAGGGCTGATTGCAGAGACCCCCTAACTTTTTGCCCCCATTTCCCACTTTTTGCTGGTGTTTTCCTGACTCTGATGGTGCCCTGGGTACTGCTAACCAGTCCCAGGGCCTGTGCTCTGTGTAAAATGGATATGCAAATTAGGCTAATTATAATTGGCTAAGTTAACCTACCTATAAGTCCCTAGTATATGGTAGGGCATGTAGGTTTAGGGACCACAGCATAGGTAGTGCACCCATAGGTGCACTGCTGAGGTGCCCAGTGTCATTTTAAAGGCAGGCCTGCCTTGCTGGCTGCTTTTAAATTAAAGTTATATGCAAATTCGACTTTGGAATTAAAAGTAGTTCCAAAGTCTTAAACTACCTTATTTTTACATATAAGTCACCCCTAAGGTGTGCCCTATGTGCCCCTAGGGCTGGGTGCCATGTAACTATAAGCAGGGACTTTATAAAAATAGGTTTATAAGCCCTGGTGAGGTAAAAACAGCCAAATTAGTTTTTCCCTCATTGTAGTAAACGGCCTTCATAGGCTAGAATGGGGAGACTTTATTTTAATTTTTAAAGTCTCCTTAAATGATGCATACCAAGAGTTTGGTATCAAATTAATTGTTGTAATAAATCCCACAAATTCCAGTTGTGGGATTTAATATAACTTGTTCAGGTAAAGAGTTTTAAACTTTACCTGAAAAGTTGCCAATTTCAGCCCTGCATTGTTTTTGCTGCTGTGCTCTGATTGGCCAGCCTCGAGCAGCTTGGCCAAGCTGCCTTGATGAGGTGTGAAGTGGCCTGCCTTCACACAAAGGAATGTGCCTGTGGGAGGATATCTCCCCTCAGCAGATGGTGAGGCAGGAAGGGGGAGGGCTGCCAAACTGGTCTTCAAAGGCAGAGAAGGACATTTGGAGCAACCAGAAACACCCCCACATCCTGCAACCCCTGACAACTAGGTGCCCCCTTGATTAGATCAAGAGAGGGCAGGAGAGGGGTGTGTTTATGATTTTTAGCCACACCAGTGGGGGGGCTCAGCCAGATGTAACCTCCAAAAATCAGATTCAGCCATGATGGATTTTTAGAGAATGTTGCCTCCTGGGATTGATTTTTGCCACACTTCCCAGGAAGTGGTCATCACAGGGGGAAGGACCCTGCACCTGATTGGAGAACCAGGACCCCCCTGCTTTTCAACCAGTAGCAAGGATAAACTGGCAGACCTGCACCCACACCTCAGTTCCCTACCACATCCAACAAGGAAGAACAACAGAAGAAGAAGGACTGCCCTGCTGGACTCCTGGCCTGCACCTGGAACCTGCACTCAGAAATACTGCACCAGCTGCACACTTGGGCTTCACCACAAGAAGGACTTTGCCTGGCTTCAACTGGTTCAAGGAGGGACTCCCTGTTTGCTACAGGTGAAAAATTGCTATCCAGAGTCCCCTCCACCAACTACTGAAGAAAGCGACCAGCTGACCACTGTCCAGTGGCCAAAAAGGAGTTTGCGCCAGGTGCATTCTGGGAGTTGTAGTCCGCACCCCCCCATGGACCATCTCAGAACTTCTGGACCCTTGGGGTGAGCTGTGGACCCCAAAAGAACCTTAAAAGGACATCTGGGAGAAGCCCCAGAAGTTTGGAGAAGTTTGGACAACTTTTGAAAAAAAGCTCCATAGAGGGACCTACCCGCCGCGGCAACTCTAGCCGACTTGCCTCAACCGCGACCCGGCCTGATTTGCTGGTTCGTCCCGGTAAAGAAAAATCTCCAAAAAAGAGACTAAGTCCGAAGGTAAAAAGTTGACCGGGACCTCTCAGCCAGCGTATCCGAGGAGGGCTCCATGGACGTCGGATCAAGATCCAGGTTTACCCCGGTCGAAGGATTTTCACCTCGAAAAAACGACTAAGTCCGAAGATAAAAATCTCCACCGAGGATTCCAGCATCGCGTATCCGGAGAAGGGCTCCAGGAGGTCGGATTGGACTGGCAGGTTCGTCCCGCTGAAGAAAATCTTCGAAAAAAAGACTAAGGGGGTCATTCCGACCCTGGCGGTAAAAACTGCCAGGGCCGCGAATGACAGAAGCCCCGCCAACAGGCTGGCGGTGCTTCCTGGCCCATTCTGACCGCGGCGGTAAAGCCGCGGTCAGAAAACCGGGTCTGGCGGTTTCCCGACGGATTTCCCCTGGCTGGGCGAATCCGCCAGGACAGCGCTGCAAGCAGCGCTGCCCTGGGGATTCTGACCCCCTTCCCGCCAGCCTGTTTCTGGCGGTTTTCACCGCCAGGAACAGGCTGGCGGGAACAGGTGTCCTGGGGCCCTGGGGGCCCCTGCACTGCCCATGCTACTGGCATGGGCAGTGCAGGGGCCCCCTAACAGGGCACCAGCATGCTTTTCACTGGCTGCTTAGCAGACAGTGAAAAGCGCGACGGGTGCAACTGCACCCGTCACGCACCTGCAACACTGCCGGCTCCATTCGGAGCCTGCTTCAGTGTTGCAGGCCGCCTTCCCGCTGGGCCGGCGGGCGCTAACAATGTTAGCGCCCGCTGGCCCAGCGGGAAGGTCGGAATGGCCCCAGCGGTCTTTCGACCGCAGAGCGGCCATATGGCGGTTCCCGCCTGGCGGGCGGCGACCGCCGCCCGCCAGAGTAGGAATGAGGGCCTAAGTGTGAAGGTAACATTTTAACCAAGGCCTCCCACGGCCTGTAGCCGAGCAGGGCTCCATCGCGGTCGGCCTGAAACTTTGACTTTGCCCCGGTCGAGGTGCAACCAGATGACCCGATTGGCGCTTTTTGTTTCTAGGCGCTAAAAAAAACCCAATTCTTTAGAAATTCATATCTCCGGTTCCCCTTATCTGATTTTATTCGTTTTGGTGTCATTTTAAAGATAAAAATATAATCTATTTTTATAAATTAGTTTTGGATTTTTAAACTGTTTCCTGTGTTTTATTTAATTACTGTTTTGTGATATTTGAATGCTTTACACTGTCTCCTAAGTTAAGTCTTGACGCTAGTTGCCAAGCTACCAAGGGTTGAGCTGGGTTTAATTTACTGAGACCTAACTGGACCTTAGTGGAGGTTAGTGGCCTATTGCTAAGTGTAGGTACCTACCTGCCCTTACCAATAACCCATTTTCCAACAACATGACACAAAATCCAGACACAAACACAGGGTTGGCTATTATGTCATACCTTAGAACTTCTTAGTTGAAATAATGTATATTTCTGCTTTCCTTACTAATGAGTAGGCCATTTCCATATCTGCCATTCTGAAACTGTTCATTGACGGTTCTGTGGTGGAAGATGAATGCATCATGTGCACTTCTTGAAAATTTCACAAGGATATTGATGAATATTCAATGATGATCGAGTATCGCCTGGAAATTTATTGAGTAGTTGTGCTTGCGGTTTCTCTAGAGGTGCGATGTTGGTGCAGGGGGCACAAATTGGACATGTATGCAATCTATGGCACCAAGTACATGAAGAAATTTAGAAATGGTGTAGCAGACTTTGCATTGTATCCATTTGTTGTTGGGTAGTTTTGGGGAAGAGAATGTCCTGGGTGTGAGTTTTATGATGGCATCTAACACAGATGGGAGAAAGGCAGAAAATGGTCCCTGTCAAATGCCAGTCAATCCGGCTGATGTGATTTGGCAGGATCCTGATGCCAACATGTATAGCACAGACATCAATTTTACTTGTACTGGGATGGCATTGGTCCCTGCAGTTGCTGGCTGGAGACTTGGCTCGATCTTCTCTGGTAATTCCAAGAAGGACTGCCTCTTCGGCTTGTTGAACTGTATGACCTCCTCTTCCATGAGTTCAATGAGGGCTATGCACTGATGGAAAACATGGTCCTTCCTCCTCCGCTGCCTACGTCTCCTAGCTACTCCCAGTTGCATCATAACGACCTCCATGGCATCATTGAGGTTGCCAGAGTGAACTGTGATGATGAGAAATTTGTACTACAGTGACCGTGTCGTTTCAGATGTCTGGGTTGCTGATGTGCAGCAATTCTGACACCGTTCTTATGCTGCATTGCGATACACCATGCCACGATACGTGGCACAGTGATATAATATTAAATACCACTGGGTTACGCTAGCATTGGATTTTGCACGGGAACACCTCCAATGCATATATTAAATCCTGCATAACGCAGCTGGATTCAGTGTAGCATTTACACCACACAACAAAAAAATATGCATTTGTGCACTTGCGACGTTTCTTAAACATGATTTACTCTAGGCTAGTGCAAGCCCTTGATAAATATGCCCCAAAGAGTCTGAGACACAGAAATATTCTGAAAGTATAATTTCTACACAAGTGTTAGATGATTTGAAATATTAGCAGCTACTAAAGATATTCACCATGTCTTTAGATGGCTATTCCTTATATGTTAGCCACTTGTAACTCTTTGGGTATACATATCAGTGTGATTCACTGTGACCTTATTAGGCAATCATATTATTTTGCTGCTAAAAACAGGACCTTTAGATCATAAACCAGAGGAGCCTTGGACAATCATTCTTGTCCTTGAAAGCAAGTTTACAAGCTTGGATTGAGCACAGAGAAGTATTCTGCAGATTTAAGTCATGCTTTCACATGAACGTAAAATAAGATTTTGAGATACCTTCTGAGATATAGAATAACATTTTGCATTGCAGAATTTCAGATCATGTGTATGTGAGGAAAAGGAAAGTAAGTTTTTGCTTTTATAGAGTGTTGTTATATTTGTAAGGCATATATTACGGGTAAGGTAGCAACTTCAATATTTGTTATGTTACACAAGATGAAAAGTTTGCATTGAATGTAAATCCAAAGCATAGAGTATGTATTCACAAAACAGAAGGCAGTGACCTCACCAGCAAAGAGAGTGAGAGTTATGTCAAAGGTTTGAATTACATTATTTACACAGATCATTATTTGTGCTTGATGGATGGGCAACATGCAAATATTGCACATATTATAGCTTTGACAATATGTAAATAAGTTTGTTATTTGCTTGCGGTGCAGAAGTCTATCAAGGATCAGTCAACACAATTTCCTTATTCTACCAGGCACAGAGCTATTCATGTAGATTCAATTGTTTTTTAAATTCAAACAAATATAATGTTCACTTATTATTAAACACAGTGCGATGAATATTAAATACCTAGTATGTGGAAATTGTGCTGTGCAAAGCAACATGTTACACAAAGAAACTGTTTATAAAATATTCTCAATGCTACTAGTTACTGGTGCATATCCATGGGCGACCATCAACAACATTCATTATGGAGATATATTTACCGCAAGACATAGTTGCAGTTAAGACAGTTAGGGCCAGATGTAGCAAAAATAAAAATTGCGAATCGCATTTTGCGAGTTGATGCGACTCGCAAAATGCGAGTCGCAAATTGGAATGCCAGAAAAAAAAGCGATCCGATTTTGCGACTCGCAGCCGGACTCGCAACGCTGTGTGCGAGTCCGCAGTTTGCGAGGTCGCTGTTTGCGAGTGTGCAAAAACGAACTCGCAATTAGTGAGTGGGTGTCGCAAATTGCGACTACCTTCAAAATTGCTTGCAGATGCAGCAGAACACTCCAGAAAGCATACCAGAACACTCTGGAAACACTTCCTGGCACATGATGATGGCATCACAGCCAGGAAGTTAACAAATACACCTGGGAGGAGGGCTCAACAGTGAGCAGTGTCTCTGCCACTCACAGTAGGGTGCTGAGGAGTGGTAGGCACAGCACCATGGACGCAGCAGGGACCAGCCAGGCTGGCAGGAGGGGCAGGAGATCATAGATAACAGCCAGGACAGATTCATGTGGCACATGGCGTTAATGTGCCACATGACTGGTTGGCATTTTCCTGCCCATGGACAATTTCAACTTGTATATAGTTTCTTCATGACATTAATAAAACAGTTATTTGTGTTCCACTTAACAAATGGTTAATAGGTGAGTATGGTGGGAGTTGACACGTACCGTCCAAAATACAGTATTGTGTTGCAATGTGGTCCCGTCTCAGTCTGCCTTGATTAGCTAGACTCCTATCCCCATGATGGCGATGTGGTTGTTCTTGCTCTTCATCATCAGGATCTGGGTCTGCAGGGGTGAGAGGTAGCCCACGTCGGGTGGCTATGTTGTGGAGGATGGCGCATGCGACCACAATTTTGAAAGCGGTAATGGGGGTGTATTGGAGGGCGCCTCCACTGCGGTGGAGGCATCTGAATCTTGCCTTCAGCAGTCCGAAGGTGCGCTCGATCAGGTTCCTGGTCCTCTTATGCGCACTGTTGTATTGCCTCTCCGATTCAGTTCTGGGTGTTAAAAACGGAGTCATGATCCAAGGCCTGAGAGCATATGCACTGTCACCTGTTGGGCACAAAAGTACACGGTTAGGAAGTCCAGATTGTCGTGCACAGTGACCTGTGTGTATGTCTGCAAGTTTCTGTGGCTCTACCTAGGAGGTGACCGTCTCCAAATTCCCCACGTTCCAGGCGTTGATGTATCCCACTATGCCTAAAAATGTATGAGTCATGGGTACTGCCAGGAAACTTAGCTACGATGTCCGTGATGACATAATGGCCTTCACAAACAACCTGTATGTTGAGTGAGTGGGTACACTTCCTGTTGCGGAAAATGTGTTCCAGATTAGCAGGGGGGCATATTTGAATGTGTGTCCCATCTACACACCCTATGACATGAGGAAAGTGGACAATGCGGTAAAAGTCCAGCTTGGTGCTGTTAATTTCTGCCTCATTCCTTGGTAAGTATATGAAGTGAGACATGTGCGTGACTAAGGCATCTAGGAATGCCCTGAGGAACCTTGACACTGCACTTTGGGATACCCCACCTGCCACGGCAATGACCCCCTGATAGCTCCCTGAGGCCAAGAGGTGCAGTGCGCATAGCACTTGCACATGCGTAGAGATGGCGCAGCCACGCAGAGTCTTGTGTTCTAGCTGTGGTTTCAGTAAATCTATTTATTCTAGAATGGCTGCGCTGCTAAGGCGGTATTTGTCATAGATCTCCTCTTCAGTTTGCTGAAAAAGAGTCTGCCTGGTTCTATATATCTTCTCCTGTCTGTGGCCCCTCCTCCTCCTCTGCTGGGCTGCGTAGACTCTCCTCCTCACTGCTATCAGGTATATCTCTGCCATCTTGAGTAACCCAGATGCCTTCTGGGTCCCCTTTTATACTTTGGTAATGGTTACCACCTGCTCTGAGTTAGTGGTAAATGGGACATGCAAACTGGGCTTTTTGCGACTAGTCGCAATTTGCGAGTTGCAATTGCATAAGGTTTGCGACTCGCAAATTGCGACTTGCAATTTGCGGGTCGCAAAATGGGGTCGCAACGGATGTGACTCGCAAACGGGTCCCATCGCTTTTTGCGAGTCGGAAATGGGCTTTTTGCATCCCATTTCCGATTTTGCACTGTCGCAAATTGCGAATCGGCCCGTTTGCGAGTCGCAAACGTTTGCTACATCTGGCCCTAAATGCCTTCGTAACATAAAATAAAGCAAGAAAACATTCAAGGCAAGAGGATTTGAGGACAGATATTGGCTTTTGTGGCAAAAAAGCAGAAAGGTAGAAAGGAAAATATACCCTAATGACTAACAAGAAAAAAGACAAGAAACACAGGCTTCACTAGTAATGAGAACACAGTACAATGTACAGAGTGATGGAATTTACATCTTTAAGATTCTTAAGAACTCTACATCATTGCAGGAAGTCATTTCCATCAAATCGAAGATAATCAATAGATAAGGCAAACACTGAGACACATGTTCTGTCCTGCTTATGTTGGTTCATTTAATCCCAAGGTGACAGAGTGTAAAGACGAGCAGCAATCAGGTAAGAGAACTTCTTTATTTAAAGAAACATTTGTTAGTTACAGGAGCCAATGTCGGCAGTTCCTCCTCAGGACCGTCGACTGCCACAAACCGCCACCCGCCGAACTCCCACTTCCCTGCATTCTCTTATGATGTAGATCGAATGTAAATCTACATTCGATCCACGCGCCACACATCTTTCCCCTTATCAAAACAAAAAATAATAATAATTATCTTATTATTATTATTATTTTCTATACGAAACAACACATAACAAAATATACATATACACATTTTCCTAAAATGGAAGTACCATAACAACTACTTATTTACTTCCCATCACAAACTCATTGAAGTGCACTGATAACCTCCTTTTTCTCTGACGTTTCCAAATAGATATCATACTAATCCCACGATATCAAGACTCACTCTCATCAACTAAAATGGACATTCAAGTTGACTTGCTAAACACCATGGCAGTATTTGTCTCCGGGATTGACAGTAAGTTGGAAAAATTAAACGCACTTATAACAAGGGCGCATATCAATCACTCTAATGACTATACAATTTGTTCCTGTAAAGAGATAGTAGAGAAGATATCTCAACTGCCGCAAATCTTAGAGGGAATACTTCAAGAAATCCGCTCCACCCGGAAGGATGAACATACATGTACTAAACCACTCGCCACCATGCTAAAATCTACTCCGAGGGAGCAGAAACAAAAAGAGCAGCAGCCCATTTCCTCCCCGGCGCCCGCTTCATCAATTATAAGTGAGGAGAGAACACCGGCTGACAGCCGCCAACAAGCAACTGCTCATATGGAACCCATGGTGAATCATCCACAACTACAGTCCATCAATAAGCTCGGGAACCCTGAGTTTCCCACAACCCGGACCCTCTCAAAGAGAGAACGAAAGCGGGCAAGGAAGGGAAGGAAGTCCGCCCACCCTCATCAACTCAACTCATCAAAGGATCCACCTAAAGACCAGGCGACATCAAATGGAGGGTACAATAGAGACATTACTACCCACATAAGTACAAGCTCTAACACAATAGTAGATGGGATAACACTCCCCGCCTCAGCAGACATTACCCACTCAACAAAGTCCCCCTTGAGACCACCCGAAGCAATTGGCACTATAACGAACTTAAGACCTATCCCCATAAGGGGCCACCAGAGCACAAAACCAAAACCCATTACGCCTGCGCTGCCCCCCCAACTAACACTGGTTAATGTGGGCAGCAAGTCTGCCATTAGTCAGAGTGAAGATGGCCATAAGGAGCAAGACCGGCACATAGAGCAAAACCAGTCACTTATAACAGACACGAATACCCTCCAGCTACTCTGGATTCCAGAATTCACCTCCAGGTCCCCCACAGATGTTCTTAATCGCTCTTCTATCTTAAGAATCATGAAAGCCTTACCAGATCTTCAGTTTGTAGCCTCGGAGGACCTCGCAGCTATAAAATTTATCCAAGCAAGAGGCAACCAACACACGGATCCAACACTCTCCATCTTCTCAGCACCAGACATCCCAAAGCGGATCATGAAAAGAAAGGACCTATTGAAAGCCTGGGGCATTGAGGTAGCCACCTACAAAGGAGACCGCTATCCATCCCCGTTACTAGCCTCACAACACCTGGGAACTCCCAAAGGCACATGGTCGGTCCTGAAAGGAGTACATCAGGCCAGCAGACCCACTCAAGAAAGGTGCAGAGAGGAGAATCCACCTAAGCACCAGCTGACAGTCCAAGTATGGAGAGAAGAAGGGAGGGAAAGAATGGTCTTGGGTCAACAAAAGTATTCAGAAAGGGAATGGGTAGCGACGGTTTCACCCCCAAGCCCAATGGGCAACAATTGAATTGGCAAGGATCAACCTGCACACTGCATATTATCCATTTGCTCCTGGAACGTCGGTGGCCTACGGTCAAAACTGGAGGATCCTGCAGTAATAAAAATTTTCAGCACCTTCGACATCTTACTCATACAGGAATCCTGGGCAATGGAATCAATACCGATAATCGGATTCATGGAATATCTTAACCCAGCAACGAAACCAAATAGGTCAGGTAGGCCAAAGGGAGGCCTTGCCATTTACGTTAGCACCAGCCTTTTGGTAAAAATCTCTGAGCATAAGGAGGAAGACCAACCTTTCCAATTTCTACAGCTAGACGATTTGGGGGAAGACACACAGGATCCATTGATTCTGATCAACACATACACGAATCCTAAAAAAAAAACTGAAGCAAACAAATTTTTAACACACCTATTAAGAATAAAATGTACAGTAAAATCAGCATTCTGGTTAATATCGGGCGATTTCAATCTCGGCTTATTCCACAACCCCAGTGAGGACCACATCCAAACAGTGGCAAGAATGCCCAGCCAAACCCTCCCAAAAAAACTCAGGAAAGACAAAATAGGGGAGAGTTTCATACGCACCTGTGAATTAGTAGGCCTCTTCGCGCTAAATGGACGGAAGTGCCCCGATATCCCACCGGCATGGACAAGATTCTCTGGGAAATCGGTCTTCTATCTAGACTACACTTTGGTGTCTTCTGCTTTATATAAGTTAGTAAACACTTTTACCATCATGGACCGCACAGAAAGTGACCATAAGCCACAGGTATTTGGGATTTGTGCATCACCGCAAAAAACGGAGAAAGTTGCAGCCCTAAACGGGACACTAGGCTCCGAAAATCTAAAGCGACTCAAATGGTCCTCAGACACCATTGAAAGTCAGGCAAAAGAGGCCCTACGAAAGCTAGAATCAATTTCCACAAGTGGGGCAACGCTGACAACAGTCTGGGAGAACTTTGCCCTCGACCTCATAAAAAAAGATTCCTTAAGTAACACGAGAAAGGGAGCGCAATCGAATCACCGCCAAAGTTCACTTCTACCGCTACCAGTGCGCAAAAGGAAAGCAGCAGTAGGGAAATTACTTAGGTCATTGCGTAAATGCCCAGATAATGGATCAATATTGACCGCCCTGAGAGAACAAAGGAAATTGTACAAAAGGGATCTATGGGCCTTTAAAAAAGGCCAACAGGAGGTCATGTGGGCCAAACTACATTTTGCAACCAAAACAGCTGACTCCAAAAGATTTTGGAAAATCATCAATACAATAGACAATGGTGCAAAAGCAGGCAATAACGCAAACCTAACAAAGGAAGTATGGGTATCCCATTTAAAGTCCCATCTAAAAGAACTGACTATCGAAGAAGGCCCTCGAATTCAGTCGCATCTGATTGGCAGGGATCCCAATATCCCTGAACCTTTGAAAGTTACGGCACCAGAACTATTAAAAATCATTGGAAAATCACGAATGGACTGCGCCCCTGGCCCCAATGGCTTACCGCAAGCACTATTCAAACAAGAAACAGAAAGATGGGCCAATCTCCTGGCAGCAATGTTTAATGATGTGATCACAACAGGCAACGTCCCGGCATCCTGGAAAGGCTCAATAATCCACTCCATATATAAGGGTGTGTGTGTGCTTTCCCCAAGCAACTACAGACTAATCGCTCTTTTGGATGTTGACCTCAAGTACTTTTTCTGCTGTGTGATAAAACATCTAGAAGCCTGGATTACAGATAGTAATATTAAACCGGGTTCACCAAGCACCAAGGAACATTAACAAATCTTATGGGGCTAGGCCTGATCATAAACAGAGCAAAAGCAAAGGGGACTCCAACCTATTTATGTTTTGTTGACTTTAAAGCTGCTTTTGACTGCGTCTCCCGCGGCAAATTGTGGGTCAAATTACTACAGAGAAGGCTGCCGCATTCTATTTTTAATGCCATCAAAATGATATACTCTGATACCTGGGTGAAGGTGAAACTGGGGGAAGGCTCTCACCTTTCCAGGGCAGTCAAAACAACAGTGGGGGTGAAGCAAGGCTGTGTATTGGCACCAACACTCTTCAACCTGTACATAGCAGATCTCCCCACCAAGTTAAATGGTCACTCATCCCACTCTCCCTCACTGGGCGGTCAACAAGTCTCCAACCTACTATATGCAGACGACCTACTACTAATCAGTAATACCAGAATAGGCATGCAGAAATTGCTAAAGGCATTAGAAGAATACTCAGGCTCTAATGATTTAGAAATTAATCATAAAAAATCTAAAATGATTACCTTAAACCGCAGGCCAACCACCCAATGTAAATGGCATATGAATGGGAAAACCCTGGAGGAAGTAACATCATACAGATACCTAGGATTGGTGGTGGATGCTAGAGGTAATTACACGCCACAAAAAGAAGCAATAAAAAACAAGGCGCAGGCCCTTACTTACGCCTTTTGCAAGCTAGCGAATTCAATCTGTGGTCATGCTCTGAACCCATTAACAGCTGTAATGAGAGCGAAGCTACTTCCAACTATCACCTATGGGACCGAAATAATGAGGGGGATGGAAGTAGGTCTTCTGGATAAGCTTCTGATAAAAACCTATAAGCGAGTTTTTCGGCTACCTGTGCGTGCATCGCCAGCCCAGGTCAGACTGGAATTCATGCTGGTCAAACAGTCGTTAGCCCGACCGGCGGCATATATTAAAAGCTGCTACAAATTGAGCCGCGCTTCAAAAGGGTCTTTAGCCAATTTAGTCTGGCAGGAAATTGTCCTAGAAAGAGGGAACTCCAACTACATAAGATATCTAGAAGAAAGTAAGAGTCTTTTGAACTTAGATGAGGTATGGAACCGGTCCCTACCCACTCCCATTTTCAATAAAGCAGTGAATAAAGCGAGTAAATTACAGAGCTTGCTAGAAGATAAGATCTCATTGACCAAAAGGGAGCATAGTTGGTTGATCCTTAACTCCTACAAAACGTTTAAAGAATCACCACTTATGGCTGGCTCCTACTCACGGAAAATCAAGCAATCCTTTCTCAGACTTAGGCTGGGTGAAGTCCCTACTTTAGACCTCATGCCAAAATGGAAGAAGGAGCGGCAAGTAGGCTCCCAGGAGTGCCGTCTCTGTCATCTAACAGAAGAAAACTTAATGCATGTGGTCTGCATTTGTCCAGCCTTGGCGGCCGAAAGGAAAGTCTTACTGAAAAAAGAATTTAACGGTTTAAGAATTAGATCCTGCAGACAAGCACTAATTGCAGCTTTTAACCCTCGAAATACAATATTGAACATTAGGCTGGTTAAATTTTTGGAAATTTTCACTCTTAAAACCACAGCCTCTCGAAATAACCAAGACAGAGGGAGGGCGGAAACAATAGCAAAATCCATATAACCCGCTTTTGAACATCTTAAGGAAGGTAAGGCTCCTAGGTAGTCCATTGGGTTGTCTAGCTGGTGTCGTAATAAAGTCCAGCATCAACAATCAGACCTAAGTAGGGGGAAATAAAATTGATAGAAGGTCTCTTCCCACTTTGTCCTAGTTTTACCAAATAACCAAGACAGAGGGAGGGTGGAAACAATAGCAAAATCCATATAACCCGCTTTTGAACATCTTAAGGAAGAGAAGGCTCCTAGGTAGTCCATTGGGTTGTCTAGCTGGTGTCGTAATAAAGTCCAGCATCAACAATCAGACCTAAGTAGGGGGAAATAAAATTGATAGAAGGTCTCTTCCCAGTTTGTCCTAGTTTTACCAATGCCCCATTGGTCTGTTACTGTTCTCTTTAAATTTCCTTGTGGAAGGAAACGTCATATATCATTTCATTTTAAACACAGGATTTTATTTAGCGCCATATTTATCTTACCCACTATAAGATTGTGCTGTTGCCCTATTATTAATGCCTTATAGCACTAGTACGTTCTCTTCTTAAAATCTTTATGTGGAAGGAAATTTTTCTAACCATTTCACCCTAAGCTTAAGAACTGTAATTGCCTTCATGCACTAAAGTTGTTCTGTTAAATGTTTATGTGGAAGGAAGGTTTTATGGTTTTAATTAACTAATAAACTTGTGTTTTACCCTTTAAAAAAACACCACCAGAACGCACTTCATATGATTGAAACATGGAATCGTCTCCCCATAAGTACCCATTAGCTTCATCCGGATCCTCACACCCCTTCCCTTCAGGAATACTACATGCTTTGAACAAACCCAGATGCCGCAAATTACGTATTCTCCCATCTTCAAGCTGAACAACACCATCCAAAACCTTCACAGGACGCGACCATCGAGCATCCCCTTTATGTATCAATCCACGATTCTTTACGCGTACATACTGTCCAGCCACCAACCTCGGCATTGTTTTTCCATTGTTAACTCTCCTCAGTACTTGATACTCTTGCACTCGTTCTCTCACAGAACTAAGATCATTTCCATCCACATCCCTTTGTTTTCTGTTCTTTAACCACCAAGCAATTAATCTAGAAGATGGTTTCCGACCCCTCAATAGCTCAAAAGGTGTTTCGCTAGTAACTGAATGTGGTGTAATCCTGTAAGATAACAACATACTTTGAATGGCCTCCTTCTAGGATAATTTAGATGCCAAATCTAATTCTATAGCTTTCTTGATCACTTTGTTAAATCTTTTGACCTGACCATTTCCCTCAAGAGGATACAATGATACCCTTACATGATTTACACCACAGCTCGTCAAAAAGGATTGCATTGTTTCAGAGGTAAGTTGCACCCCACTGTCCAAAACTAAAGTTTTGGGAATGCCTTCCCTTGCAAACACATCTTTTAAAAATTCAATAACTGTATCAGTAGCTATATTGCCCACCTTCGAACTTCCAGCCATTTGGAAAAATAATCAATCAGGACAATAGCATATGCTTCCTTAGCAGGTAAAGTAACAAACGGCCCCATAAAATCTATTGCAACTTTACGCCATGGGCCATCAGGCAGTTCAACCATTTGTAATGGCACCACTTATGGTTTCACTGATTTATCACTCAACATACATTTATCACATTCTCTTACCCAACGGTCCACCATGCCATCCAGACCCGGCCACCAAAATATTTCTTTAATCTTCCTCCTAGTACTTGCCATGCCACCAAGACCCTCACGCTCCACCTTGACAATAGTACCACGCATACCATAGGGAGACACAATTTCATCACCTCTCAACATAATGTCATTTGACACCGACAATTCTTCTTTAACCTTCCAGTACGTACTACACTCACCTTGCAAACTCCATTCCGAAGGCCACCCCTTCAAGATACAATCCCTCACTTTTAACAAAATTTAATCCTTCTGCATTTCCTTCATCCACGCACATTCAGACATCCCACTATCCATATTCCCGTTTTACATAAACATCACATCCTCATGAGGGAACGCAACCTCACACTCGCCATCGTCGGCCTCCTCAACACTTCTAGGAGACAGCGGTAAACAAGACAACCCATCTGCCACACAATTACTCTTTCCTGGCAAATGCAAAATCTCAAAGTGATACATTTGTAGTTTCTAAGCCAGTCTTGCTAAACTTGGAGTAAAGTTCCATCCCCCTCCCGAACTCAATATGTTAACCAGAGGCTTGTGATCCGTATAAATTTTACATTTGCGCCCCCATATATACATTCTAAATCGTTGCACAGCCCAAGTAGTAGTCAACAACACTTTTTCAATCACAGAATAGTTCCTTTCTGCATGTGATAAAGTACGAGATGCATATGTAACTACCCATAAGTTCCCTTTCTTTTGTTGAGACAATACTGCTCCATTACCATATCCAAAAGCATCCACTGACATAGTACATTCAGCAATCTCATCAAACGATCTTAGACAAGATGCATTCACAATTTATTCTTTTATAGTTGCAAATTTCTTGGCATGTATTTGCTTCCAGCAAAATGTCATATTTTTCATGAGTAAGGCACGAAGGTTCTCCACTTTGGATGCAAAGTTTTCCACAAAACAAAAATAAAATTCAGCCAATCCTAAAAATGATAGTAATTGTTCCTTGCACTTAGGTTCTGGAGCTTCATGAATAGCCTTCACGTGACTCATTTTAGGCCAAAAAACATCCTTAGAGATAATAAGGCCTAAATATTCCACCCGGCTCACTCCAAATTTGCACTTTTTATCTTTAACAGTTAGTCCGAAGTCTCTTAGTGCCTGCAAAACTGCCTTTAAATTACTGTCATGCTCGATTTTATCCTTTTAATATACTAGTATGTCGTCTTGGAACACATTTGCACCCTTTAAATCTGAAATTATTTTGTATAACTCCCTTTGGAAAACTGCAGATGCGCTAGCTAATTCAATTGGCATCCTTTTGTACTGGAACATTCCTCTGGTGTAATAAACGCTGTACAATGTTTAGACTCAGGATTCAAATGTATTTGATGATAAGCACTCGCCAAATCAATAGTTGAAAATACTGTAGCATCCCCAATGGAGGACATCAATTCCTGCAAATTTGGCAATGGAAATGCGTCTACCCAAATCACATCATTGAGTGCCTGCAGGTCAACACACAGCCTAAGGTCCCCATTAGACTTCACTGAAATTACAATCAGAGAAACCAAATCTAAGCATTCAATGGGTTCAATAATATCCCTGTCACACAAATCCCGTAACATTTCCTTTAATTTCCCTCTATAATTCAAGGGAACATTCCTCAACTTTTGTCTTACAGGAACGGCATTCTGTTTTAATAAAATTGTATGTTGGAAATGTTTCATACTTCCCAATTGACTGCTAAAAACTGTTGGAAACATCTTCTTTAATTCAGAGTACAAATCAACTTATCCACACTCACAGTATACACTGGCAGACTGGCACTAGGGTCCATTTTCAACCCCAATTCACATATATGCGGTCAACCTAAAATCGTCATACAATTTTCAGCTATAAGAACCTCTCCTGAACACTTCTTCCCGCAAACTCAATTTATGCCTGCATTTTTCCAACAATCGCAATTTTATGTCCTGAATAGCTACAAGGGCTTATTTTAGTGTTTTGTAATTTTTTTCCGGGCCATAACTGATTAAATAATGGTTTCCCCATTATTGTGTACCATGCACACGAGTCCACCATAACTTCCACCTGAACACCATCAATACTTAAGCAACACTTGGGAAACTGATGGTCTCTTCCTTTAACATTACTACTTTGAATACTTAACACCATATTCTGCATACCTTCCTCAATTTCATCACCATCCACGCTCTCCACAATGCAAGTCACTTTCCTCCCAAAACCTTTACACACTGGAGCGAAATGTCCTTTTTTCTTGCAAGTACTGCACATTTTGCCAACAGCTGGACATCCACTCAAATTTGCAAAATGTGAGCTGGCACCACACCTACAACACAATTTTATATTGTTATTCGTCCCAGTTTTGTTAACCCATCAACAGAATGTGTAGCAACCCTTTTTTTTCTCCTTACCATCCCTGTCACTACTCAAAGAACATATGGTGCCATTATCCTTGACTTCATTCCTCAGAATTTGCATACAACACTCTGTAACCTCAATACTTCTTGCCACCTCAATAGCTGTTTTCAAATATATTTCTCTTGAAGACCATAGTTTCTCTTGTATTTTTTTAGATTTTGTCTTCATTAGTAATTGATCTCTTAAAACATGGTCATATGTCATGTGATCAAAAGCACAAGTAACTGCAAGGCCTCTTAATACTGCCATATACTGGTCAATAGACTCATCCACCTTCTGTTCCCTGGCATAAAACTTAAATCTTTCCATAGCTACATTAATCTTCCTACCATACCTTTCCTGTAACTTTTTTAACGCACACTTGTACACATCTTCTCCATTCACATTCTCTACAGGTGACAACATTTTAAATTCCCTCAAACCAACAGCCCCCAACCGATTTTTAAGCAATGACAAATGTCTTTCAGGCAAACATTCACCTTCTTCCAATACATCTATGTACGCCTCAAATAAATCCAACCACAATTACCATTGAGCAGGAGGATCTCCTGGTTCATTTAAGAAAAATGGTGGAGGTTGGATACGAGACATTTTACACAACAGTCCTGTATGTATATATATGTAAGAAACACCACCGAACAACAAATCCACAATAATAAAATGAAACCAAAACTATCAGCACAAAATGTGCCAATACCATGAAGAAAAGTGTATTGTCTCTTTAAATGTCCATGGGAATGAATATAAAATAGTGTTCCAGTAGAAGTGCATAGAAAATAGTATGTGCATTTGACAGGCACAATGTTGAGCCTATCACCAGGCGTTCCAGTAGAAGTACATGGAAAACATTATCTGCATTCGACAGGCACAATGGTGTGTCTATCACCATAGTTAATTCACATCAGACAGGCACAAAGGTGTGCCTGTCATCGTATAGCCAGTAAAGGAGATGGAAACCTTCCCAATCTCCAAAGATGGCCACTGCATGCCGAGTACGTGCTTTCAAAAGGAATTTGGACACACTCCTACCGCGAATCCAATAGCACGAAATAACTGTAATCACTGCGGCAAAAGTGGATACGAAGTATGGAGAGCCAAGCTGGTAGCGCAATCTCAACATTCAGCCCTGTACACTGTACACGGCACAGGACCCACACAGCAGCACGAATCCGGAACACGCGGCACCAACCGCGTTTACACCGACACGGCTCCTGCCCATCTCGTTGCCATTGTAAAGAC
This sequence comes from Pleurodeles waltl, assembly GCF_031143425.1. NCBI lineage: Eukaryota > Metazoa > Chordata > Amphibia > Caudata > Salamandridae > Pleurodeles > Pleurodeles waltl. The sequence goes on from NC_090436.1 coordinate 823,415,217, forward strand.
GAGCGGCAATCAGGTGTGAGTACTTCTTTATTTAAAAAAACGTTTGTTCATTACTGGAGCCGATGTTGGCAATTCCTCCTCAGAACCCTCGGCTGCCACCAACTGCCGCCTGACGAACTCCCACTTCCCTGCACTCCCTTATGATGTAGATTGAATGTAGAAATACATTTGATCCGCGTGCCACTAAGAGTACACCCAGTTACTGAATAAACCTTGTGGGTTCTTTAGATTGACAACTGCAACATGTTTGATTGTGGTACACATAAAATAATAGCTATAACAGCAAAAGATCATATAAGATTAGCAGAGTTGGGAACTATAGTATCACACATACTGTTTAGGCAATTCATTGTGATCCTGGAAAGATATACGGGAAGTAGCATAAGATCATTCAAACTGCGTACCCTGGAGCATTCCAGAGTAATCAAAGATTGCAGTACAAGACATCCACTCATATTACATTATTAAGAAACACTTCCAAATATAGACACATTTTGGTTTCATGCTATTGAACATCTTGAAGCCGAGGAATTAGGGAATTACATCCAAGTCAAGGCAAGTCTTCTTAGATACGTAAATTGAGAATGGTGAAATCTGGGCATAATACGAATAATGTGTTTCATTATTTCTTAAGTGGAATCATCACAATGCATTGATACTCATTCAGGAAGTTCTATATAGTAGTTGGTAATTAGAGCCAGCAAATGAGACGTCATTGTATATCAAGCATTGTCCAGAGTTGCACATAAGTAAAAATTCAAATGTATGTTAACCATGGGGGATAATAGGCAGAGGTTATGGATCAGTGCACATTGAGAATGCACAGTTTATGCGCACATGTATGTTTATCTATACTATAAATGAGAGGTAAAGAAAACATTTACACCACAACATTGTCCTTATGTTAGTATTATAGGCAGAAACATTATAGCAGAAGGATTATTATCTCCACTATAAAATAGAACATGTACTGCTTGTACCTTCATTTGATTTTAGCACTTAGTTTATTTCATACCAAAAATAGTACGAGATTGGAGATAACATCTAGGCGCTTGTTTGATGGATTGTCCTAAGTTCCCCAGCACAATGAGATATTTGCTCTAACTCATATATTCATAAACCTTTCATGATAAAACATTGTTACTACACAACCTAATGATTTATTCACCAGTTTCTGAGAGTAGGAAGGATATTAAAATAACTATCACCACAAGACTGTACATAAAAAAAGTACATTATATATTTGTACAAATAGTGATTTCCTCATACTGACTGTGTTCACACAGGGGTTAATCATAAATGGAATCCATTAAACATTTAACAGTCAGTGTTTGTTAAACAGTAACCCATGGGTGTGATTTATCTCAACACAGTTTCATTTATTTGGACAAAAAGAGATTTTCCCATACCGATGGAGCCTACACTGTGGTTAATCAAAAAGTGAATATATAGAATTATATAACAGATGCGTTTTTTTACAGTAATCTACAGCGAGTATTGTTGAAATGGAAAAGTCCTCTGCATTGTAATGAAAGTGCACCTCTGCCCTGAGTGCCCAACTGTACTGTTCCCAGGATCCCTAATTCTGATTTTTGTTGCGATAGGCAAACACAGACCATGCATTTGGCCTGTCTCATAGAATGTGGTCTTCTTGGACCAGGAAGGCTGCCCAAAGCTCTATGCTCATAGTGGTGGGAGGCTACTGCGTTCACTAGGAGTTAAGCAATATGAGTGCAGTAGTGGTAGCTTGTCATGTAGTGATCAGTAGGAGTGAACAGGTTCTTTTTAGCCTGTTGCTAGAGTAAGGCCTACCAGCTCACTCACCTTTTTAAAGTTCCTCTGCTGTGTGCTTAAGTTACCCCTTAGCCTAGATCGGTTGGATGTGAAGTGCTGTTCAGTGCAAGAGTAGTGACTTTGTGCTGGGTGTACATGTGTCTGGCATGGGTACACTACAGGGATTGAGCAGTGTTTTGTAGTGCATGCATTGGTACATGAGTGTGCTGCGTGGATGTCTACCTAGGAGGGATACATTACATGAAGATGTAGCATGTGTGGTGAAAGCATATGTTGGATTTATCTGTGCAAGCAAAAGGACACTACATACAGGGTGAAGTGTTGTGCTGGCAGTGTGTTTTTGCAAGTAGCACACCATGGCACAATACAGAATGGTTACAGAACTGAGCAGTGTGTGCAGAGTGAATGTTTGGGCCAAATGTATGTGTGTCTGGTATGACACAATACATGGAGGCAACAGTAATGGGCAGTGTGTGTGTTTTGTATATACACTGAGTGTGAGTTTGCCTGTAATGGTACATTGCAATGAGGACCCTGGGTTCCATTTTTGGAAGCCCAGGCCTGCCTGGTGGGGACATAAGTAAAGGAATACCCCAAGACATATATGTGTATTGTTGCATTCCTCTGAGCTGGATTGGACACACTGGAGAAGAGAGAGAGAGACTCCCCTTCTACACTTCAAATGTTGTGATTTGGTTCAAAGGGACAGCACAAGGAAGGGGTCTAGACACATCTCAGGAAGGAGATGGTGCTGATAAGTAAGTCTTAAAGAGTAGGGCCAGGGGCAGGGATTAACTTTTTGATGCATATATAACTGACATTCAAATGTGAATTCTGGTCACTCCCACGGCCTGCGTTATGAGACTATCAGCTTTGGAGTCTATCCTGTTGTGACAGACAACCCTTCAAGAAGAAGACAGAGAAAGAAAGGGTGCACTTCAAAAGAAGTAGAACACCAACATAAAACTTTAAAGCTACAGACCCTAAATCACATTTGGTGTCTGGAAATAGACTGTAAGAAGGGGAATTTGAGACCCCCAAAATTGTCAACTGTCAAACAGCCTGAAGGGCTGTGTGAGGAGGGGAAGTTCGGAAAACTTCCACCTGTGATGAGGACTGGGTGGCCAGGGCCTGCTATTCTCCCTGCTGGGTAAAGGGACTTCACTCTTGGAAACCAAAACCGTCTACTCTGGAGCACCAGCGCCAGCCTGTGCTTGCCAAGACCAGTGTGCCTTGTGAGGGAGAGGAGAGCGCTAGAGAGGGTGAGGTCTGGTGGGGATTCCTGTTGAGAGGCTCCTGGTGTGAGGTGTATGGCGACAGCTGCTCCTCTGAACGGGTCTTAGCCTGTGTGTAGAATCGGGTTGGTTACCTCCATATGTCAGGAGCGTGCCGTTGTGAAGAGAGCCATTAGTAAAGTGCAGTGTGGGAAGCATGAAACCTGAACCTGTACTTCATCATTGCAATGACCACATATGCCAGGAGCGGATGCTGTGGAAGTGAACACTACCAACAAGTGCCAAGACCATTGCCAGGCCTAGCGGCAACCCCGTATATCAGAAGGGGCCAACAGGTGTGGACTGCTATGCAGGAAGGGCTGACACACCTGGTGTGAGGTACCATGGAAATCCCATGTACCATGGAGGGCTGCCAGTACCTAATTAATTATAGGAGTTCAGGCCTCCATCCATGAACTGAAGTGCTACCTGTAGGTCGAGATCAAACATCAATGAACTTGCCCCCAAACTGCCCTGTGGACAGACGAGTATGCTGTGGATTAATTAACGTCATTGGGACAAGATCGGAAGCACCAGTATCAACCTCCTGGTGGGAAGGGTTGAACTTGTCTTGGAGGAGAAAGTGCCATAACATCTCCAATCACTGCTGGAGATGGCCACACAAGTTGTTGAAAACCCTGCACCTGCTAGGTGCTGCTGCGCCTCCTGTGTGCAGTCCTACTTAACCCAGAGGGACTGGAGCAATGCGAGTGCCCACAGTTGGGGCACCTGCTGAGACTCTGAATGCTTCCTTGCTGCTGGAGTGGGTAAGACTTGATAGGGCATATTGGGCCCGAGGTACTCGTAGCTATGGGTGCTGATGCACCACAGAGATTTTTAACTACTTCATAAAAGTCCAAGTGTACTCTTGACTAAGGCCTACTAGTGAGCATTCCCTGGATGAGGCCACCAGTGAATGGGGAACAACACCTAATATGTTACGAAAAGCTTGTGGGAAAGAGACATGCCAGAGAAACACTAGAGTCCTGACCTCATGAGGGTTGTGTTATTGCTTACAAATGTTGGATTACTACTATGATTGCATAGATTTTGAAATAAAATACTTCTTTTTAATATAAACATAAAGATCTGACTGTACATTGATTTATAGTCATTACTGTGTGCTTTTTGAGCTAAGAGTCATGTTCACTAACAGGTATCCACACTTTCCCTCAAGGGTGTAGTGGATCCTATTTAGTTTTAATGGGAAATCAGGAGTTTAGCTTAGTCTTCTGGCTTGCAGGCCTGTGCCCCTGTAACCTAGTGATATTTTACCTACTTAGCTTGCTCTATTTTAGTCTATTTATTTAATTATTTCTTTCTAAATGACTGCTATGTTTGTAATTAGTGAAATGTTTTGATTTTACGTTATCAGTGCCACTCTGTGAAGGTATCACTATCAGCATCAAAGTTAAGTAAGATACGTAGGTATTCACATCATGTCTCTTTCCCACTTACGTGTGATAGGAACATAATGTACATTGTAGAGAATTGTTGATATAATTGCTGCCCCAAGCATGCCTCCTTATCTTTTGTTCAGGAACAAACCTGCATCAGGGGTCCTGCAAGGTCTGCATAAATACATCTCCCACAGACAAGGTTATCAGAGGGATTCCTACCAGATGCCATCAACGTCATCTCTGCTGCACGTCGCCTTAATGAAGATTCAGCATTCATGTCACCATAGAGTCTGTTCTAGAGCCCTCATTCCAAGTTAAGGAGTGTTGGGGGCCACTTCTCATGACCTGGTACTGGCAGATTAGGTTTATCACATCTAGCTCTCTTCAGATTAGAGATTAGGCTCTCCATGCTACTGTTTTAGGTACATTTTACATCTTATGTTCCTTTCAATATGGTGGGGGTCTTTGTATTCACGACTCTCATCTTTACCAATCTGTCTCTTGCATTGTTCATTATCCTAATCATTGCAGTGCATGCATTTTACAGTAGATTGCAGTCTTGTTAATAGAACCTATTGAAAACTTTACTGCATCGCTTTCATTGCCTGTATGGGACTGCGACTTGTAGCTCATGTGAGAAAAGTGTAATCTCTGTTTAACCACGACTCCACTGAGATGTCGCCCTCTTGAGTTCATGCGTAAAGGCTGCCAGAAATCACCTTTTATTGTTTGGGTTTCGGTGAGGTGCTGCTTTTGAGCCAGAAAGGTTGGGCTGACATTTGCAACTTGTTGTAGGATTGGCTTAGTCGCCTACAAACAAAAGTGCTGTCATCCCTAAACCAGCAGTCTCGATAGGAGCAAGAGTCCGACTATGACAAGGGAGCCTTGGACTGCTTGACCTCAGTTACCACTCAGAGTCAAGTGCAGAAGGGGTACTAGGCCCAGTTGCTTAGCATCCATAGTAGTGATCCCTCTTCCATTGCCATTTTATATTAGCACAGGATTTTATTATGTATGACACACTTTCATAATGTAATAGATTGCTTGAGGTACTCTTCTCCAAAAGGAAGAATTGATGTATCAGAATAGGTTGTATTAGGCTTAGGAATACTTCACATACTTTAAACACCGGAACTATGTATTTTGCAGTCCCTAAAATGGATGGAGTCTGCATTAGTATCAGTTTACACTGACTGCCTTTAAATAACGGAGGATACCTAAGGTTACTAGCGGTGAAATGGTCCGGGGCGCACTGGTGAGAACTTGTGTGTTTGTTCTTGTATAGGTATGAACGTTTGACAGGGGTCAAACGGCTAATGGGACTGTAAAATTTGAATGTATTATCTTTAGAGCAGTGCAGCCCTGCTCCATCTTACTTAATCAAAAATAGAGATGCCAAGAGTGACCTTAAATCACATAAAGAATAATTCTCATATTGAATAAAAAAGTGCACTATTTCTTTTCACAGGTATAATGCGGGTATTGGACGTCGTAATCACTCGTGTTTTGTAAATCCGGCACAATTTTCCTTTTAATAATAGGAAATTGTTGCATTGCAGAACCGTATTTTGAACCTATTACTACACATTTGTTCCATCAACTAACAATACGTATTTTATGAATGCCTGTAAATGCCCGTGCCTTGCTTATTCAACGTCACTGTCTTTTGTCAGCTACAATGGCAAATGTACTGGGCCATTTACTTATATTACATTAATTATGCAGTCTATCTGTGCCAGTCACAGGTACACCTTAAGTCGTAGCGTCCTACATTCCCACTTTGAAGCTTCCCTGAAGGTTGGAATTGTGATATACATAGGAGAACTTAAAAATGTGCTTTACGTGATATGGCTCACCACAAACCAGGATTTGCACTCTGTTCATATTACACATAATACCTATGAATTTAAAGGGATATGTTAATTTATTTTCCAGAACGGGAACACTATCGACGGCTGCAAGTGCAGCTAAATTAAGCCACCTAATGTAAAGCATGAACCAGGATTAGGAAGAGATTTATTGAGAGATAGAGGTGACATATGCTGCAGGGAATATATAACTCAGGGTAACATAATACATGCCATATACATTTTTTATTGACGATATTAATGCAAAACCTAATTTAGAGGCATGTTTCGCTCCGATTAAAGGAATATAAACTTCTACAACATAAAGAATTTACTCAAACACAATAACTATGGTAGGTGTATTCAAATATATATTAAGAATTTTCAGGATTGAAAAATTATATGTTATATTTTCAGAGCAGGAGATACCCGGAGGATCCCTTCTTCCCATATTCATAATCAACAGATGAGAACATTGAATGTATGGCATACATACATAGGAACTGAAACTGCAGGCAATATGAAAGAATAAAAATGATTCAGGTGTTCATGATATTAAGTTTGTGCAGATAGGTAGCAGATCAGCGCGTGCTATTATGGTTAAGTCTTCTCAGACTGCAATTATGAGAAACATTAGAGCTTATGACCAGTAAAAGTGATTGTATGCCTGTTAGACTTGGCATCTTTGGCGTGGCCTCCCCTAACTATTTGCCTCTGCCTCCCAGGTTGTTGATGTGTGCTGGACTCTGTTTTTGCTGTTTTTGATACTCTGGGTTGTTTACCACTGCTAACCAGTGCTAAAGTGCAAGTGTTCCTATGTAAAATGTATGTGTAAATTGGCTTATCCATGATTTGCATATTTGATCTACTAGAAAGCCCCTAGTAAAGTGCACTAGAGGTGCCCTGGGCCTGTAAATCAAATGCTACTAGTGGGCCTGCAGCCCTGGTTGTGCTGCCCACATTAGTAGTCCTGTAAACATGTCTCAGACCTGCCACTGCAGTTGTGCAGTTTAAACTGCCAATTTGACTTGGCAAGTGTACCCACTTGCCAAGCTTAAACCTTCCTTTTTTATACATGTAGGGCACCCCTAAGGTAGGCTCTAGGTAGCCCCATGGGCAGGGTGCAGTGTTTGTTAAAGGTGGGACATGAACTGATGTGTGTTACATGTCCTAACAGTGAAATACTGCTAAATTGAGTTGCCTTCACTATTGCAAGGCCTATCTCTCTCATAGGTTAACATAGGGGCTGCCTTTAAATATAATTAAAGTGCAGATTCCCTTTGAGTGCAGCTAGAAATGTGGAGTTTGGGGTCTCTGAAATCACAATTTAAAAATACATCTTTTAGTGAAGTTGGTTTTTAGATTGTTAGTTTGAAAATGCCACTTTTAGAAAGTAGGCATTTTCTTGCTTAAACTATTCCGTGACTCTGCCTGTTTGTGGGTTGCCTGTCTGGGTCAGTTTGACAGTTCGGCTGTTTGTGAATCCCCTCTAGACAGAGAGACAAAGGGAGCTGGGGTGTAGTCTGCATATCCTGATGAGCCATCTGTGGTAGAGTGGAGGGAGGAGTGGTCATTTACACCTGAATGGGCTGTGCCTGCCCTCTCACAATGCAGTCTCCAAACCTCTGGTGTGTGTCTGGGGCCTGGCCTGGGGAAGGCAGGATCTTGTGAAAAACAGCTATTTTCCTTTGAAGTATGCCTACTTCAAAGGCAGAAAGGGGTATAAGTATTGAACCCAAAACCCCTGAAATTAGATCACTTCTGGAATCAAGAGGAACATCTGCCAAGGAGAGGAGCTGAAGGGCTGAGGAGGATTGCTGCCCCTGCCTGTGACTGTGCTTTGTTGTGCTATCCTGAAGTTGCTGCTTCTGCCTGAGAAAGGGGAGAAAGACTGGACTTTGTGGCATATTCCTGATTGTGAAGAATCTCCAGGGACTTAAACTGAGCTTGCCTCCTGTTTTGAAGTCTCAGGACCATCAATGACTTCCTCTGGTAATACCTGGACTCTCTGCTGAGACTCCTGCCTTGTTAAGTGTTGTCCTATCCAGTCCATGGGCCCTTGAAAGGTGAAGTTGGCAGACAAAAGCTGAAAATCCATGCACAGAATGCCATGCAAGGAAATTTTTGATGCAGCATCTGCAATGTGGCTGATAAACGACGCGCCGCCGGCATCGCGGCTAAAATCGACACTCCACTGCATCGTTGCTGGGAGATCGACACATCGCGGCTGGAGAAATGATGCACAACAACTGCTTGCGGCTGCTGATAACGACGCAAGTGCAGTTTTCTAACACTGTGCGACAGGATTTTCCATACATCGTCCCTGGGTGTCAAAGTCAACCTGACTGCACGGATCCAAGGTGCCCCGTCTGGAAATCGATGCATTGCCCTCTTGCGAGGGAGAAAAATGATGCATCGCTGACCCGACTGGAGAAGAAACAACTCCCGGTCTCCTTGCGAGGAAGGAATCGATGCATCGCTGCCTTTTCCAATGCATGCTCGCCCGTCAAGCTTTATTTTTTATACTAACCAGGTACTTTGTGCAAAATCATCCTTTCTATTGTTTTCTATGCAGTAGGACTCTTATTATTTTGAAAATTCATATTTTAACTTGTGTATGTTGTATTTATGTCATTTTGGTTTTGTTAGATAAATATTCCCTATTTTTATGAAGAGGTGTCGTGTCCATTTTGTAGTATTTTCACTGTATTACTGTGTGTGTTGGTACAAATACTTTTCACATTGCTTCTGAGTTAAGCCTGCCTGCTCGTGCCAAGCTTCCAAGGGAGGCGAGTAAGGATTAACCAGGTGTGTTTCTCTTTTGCCCTGACTAGAGTGAGGGCGCTTGCTTGGACCTTGCTTTGGCCAATGAAAGACCCCATTTCTAACATTGGTGATCAGCGTGAGGATTGGACTTGTATTTGTACTTGACATGTAGTGATTAAGTGTACACTACTGTTTTCAGTTCAGACCATTACGTGACCACATACTACCTGATTTTGCTTTTGCCTTTTTTGGACTTGTTTTTCTAAATTCCATAATTTTGTGATCTTTTTATTGATTCTTGAACTTCTCTTTTGGGAACTTTTTTCTGCCTTGGCACTTTTGATTTGCCATCATGTCGCAATCTGGAGATGCACCAGCTGGAGCTGTTTTTGAATTAGGGAAACTGGAGAGTTATGCAATTGCTCAATTGAAACATCTGTAAGAATCTTGTCTGTCCCATTAAGGGCTCCACCAGGAAGGAGAAGCTGCAAAAGGCACTGAGGGCCTGGGTGACAGCCAAGGAGGCTGGGGGCACACAGAGGATGAGAATGAGGATGAGGAGGTGCCAAGTATAAACAATGGTATATTGGGTATACCTGTTACGCCTGGGGGGAGGGTCTCCAGGGCAGGTAGAAGTGTGTCATCCAAGGGTCTGGCTCCTGAGGAGTTACAGGACAGACAGGCAGAGAGGAGTTTCCAGAATGAATTAGAGAGGCTCAAAATAGAGATGGAAGGGAGGAGACTTGCCATTCAAGAGAAAAAGTTACCACTGGCTCATGAGCTCAGCTTCAGGGAGCTGGATCAGAGGAGCCAGTCCAGTAGGGATGGTGGCAGCAATACCTCAGTGCAGCCTGAGAGAAGGGTACACATTCCTAAAGACTTTGGCCCTCATTATGACATTGGTGGTGTACTGACCACCACTGCGAAAGTTGCGGTAATATCACCAACAGCCTGGCAGGAATTACCACCAAATTATGACCATGGCAGTGAGACCTCCCATAGACAGCCAATGTACCACACCAACCGCCAGGCGGAAATCAAGGTACCGCCCACCATATTATGACATAGTAAACCACCAGGATTTCCGGGGCGGTAGCAACGCCATGAAAAGCCTAGCGGAAACACATCACAGAAAACAAAAGACTCACCATCAGGGAGACAGAGGACTCCACTGCCGCCATGGAACCGGAACTCCAAGTCTTCCCGATGCTCTCCCACGCCATGGCTGTCCTGGAGCACCAACGCCGACGAAGATGACGACGGTGAGTACAGCCACCTCGCACACAAAGGAGGGAGGGAGGGAGGAAAAGGAGAGTGACACACACATGCACAACACACACTATACATACACACCACACACACATAAATAGCTGCAGAGTTAATTGACTGTAACAGGACCCACAAGCAAATAATGCTAGGACAAAAATCTGAAGTACAAACACTGTAATTTTCTGCTAACACCCACCATAATTAATTATGAAATCAAAATGCAGACATCAATGTACAGATTGGGCCAATGTCCAGTACAAAGTACCAAAGGGCCACATGGCCACAGGGCATAGTCCAAGCCCCAACTTGACTCCTGACATCATCCGGACTCAAGTATTCAGGGGCATCATGTTGGAAATGGGCAGGCAGCTCAGGGGGAAGGGGTAGAGTGGGTATCATGCCACTGGTTCTGGAGGGTGCTCCTTGCCTAATAGTCTCTGTAGGGGAATGTTAGGCCACAGTCTCTGGAGTGGGTATCATGCCCACAGGTTTTGGAGGGGGCTCCTTGCCCAATAGCCTCTGGAGGGGAATGTTAGGCCACAGTCTCTGGAGTGGGTATCATGTCCACTGGTTCTGGACAGGGCTCCTTGCCCAATAGTCTCTGGAGGGGAGTGTTAGGCCATAGTCTCTGGAGTGGGTATCATGCCCACTGTTTCTGAAGGGGGCTCCTAGCCCAATAGTCTCTGGAGGGGAGTTAAAGGCCACAGTCTCTGGAGGGTGGGCTACATGCCCTTAGATGGTGGAGGGGGCTCCTTTCCCTCAGGTGATGGAGGGGGCTTCTTGCTTTCAGGTGGTGGAGGGGGCTCCTTTCCCTCAGGTGGTGAAGGGGGCTCCTTTCCCCCAGGTGGTGGAGGAGACTCCTTTCCCTCAAGTGGTGGAGGGGGCTCCTTGGGATCTTTCTTGTGATGGCCCCCCTTGGTCTTTGTCATGTGACTTGTGTCCTTGTCTCCAGGTCTAGGAGGAGCCTCCACTGACCCTGTCCTCTGTCCTTTAGGTTTCGCCACCCTAGACCTCCGTTTCTGAGGCAGAGGTGTGGACTTACTGGGAGTAGCTGCCGTCCCACCCAGGGCCCCATTAGTGCCAGCAGCAGATTTCTTGGTGGGAGCAGTGGCAGACTGTTTGGCTGAGGTGTTGGGCTGAGTCGTTGGGACCCTGCACTTATGGGCAGGACAGGAGGAGGTAAGAAGTCAATATGGGCACGGAAAAGCTTCTTAGGGATGTTGGGCCGGGATGTGGGAGAAGGGATGGGAATGGAGGTAGAGGTAGTGGTTGTAGGGGAAGTACATTTGCTGGACTTGGGTGCAGATGCATGGAGTGAGGTGCATGGCTGTTGGGTGTCTGAGTGCGAGCGTTTGTGTTTCTTAGGATGGGGCAGACAGGGTGGGAAAGGACAAAGAGGATGTGTGGATGGATGTTGTGGAGGTGTCTGCAAGTGAGGTGGGTGTGCTGCATTATGTGGTGATGGTGGCTGTTGATGCAGTGCATGCATGTGTGAATGCGGATGTGACTGTGCGGGAGGAGGAGAAGGAGGGGGAGACAGTGGAGCAGTGGATGTTGTTGGGTGTGCAACTGTCTGTTGTTTGTATGAGTGCTTGTGGCTTGAAGTTTCCTGCTTGTGTTTATCTGTGCCACTCTTGTGCGATGTTTTGTGTGCATGCTTGTCTTTATGTTGATTGGGATGGGTTGGGTTTGAGGAGACTGGGAAGTGGTAGTTGGAGGGGGAAAGGTAGGACCAGGGACAATGGCTGCCATCAGAGAGGGGGCCAGAGCCTGAAACGATCTCTGTAGGACCGCCAAGCCACAGTGAATGCCCTCCAGGTAGGCATTGCATTGCTGCATCTGGAATGCCAGCCCCTGGATGGCATTCGCTTTGGCTGACTGCCCTACAGAGATGGAGCTCAGGAGGTCAATAGCCTCCTCACTGGGCTCACTGGGGCAGGGCCTGAGGTGCCTGAGGTGCCTGGGGCGAAAGAGATGCCCACCCTCCTGGATGAGCGGGAACAAGCAACTCAGTGGGGGGCTACTGGGAGTGCAGTGCTGGTACGGGGAGGCGGCTATACCTGTAGCTGGGGTGGTTCTAGAGGTGTCCGCCACCACCAGGGAGTTCCCATTGGGGGAGGATTCAGAGTCAGTGTTGTCACCTCCTGTCCCCACCGTGGTGCTCCCCTCGCCCTCTGTCCCACTGGTCCCCTCGGCGTCAATGGACTCTGCCTCCTGGATCCCGTGGGCTGCATCTCCCTCACTCGCCGGTGCCCCTGGTTCTCTGCCAGATGATGCTAATGCACACATGGACAGGATGACTGGTGAAAATAGTGGGGGGAGCACTGGGTCAATTACAGCACCAACACCACAGATGGCATACACATCACCATCACACACAGGGACCAAGATTGAGCAGTATGCACCGCACTGGCATTCCATTGGCTAGATACCACAGCAGGATGAGAGCCAACCCACACCATTTGCACCCCTCTTGGGACTTACTAAGCAGTGTCTGACATGGAATACCACCTAGCTTTCTCTCCAGATTTTGCTATTCACCCATTTAGCCTGAGCTGGACCACACAGCAATGTACGAGCTAGCGTTAATGGGCACCCACTGACTTAAACCCACCATCAGGATCCTATGCCAGGCATCAAAGATGGTTGTTACACACATTGTACTCACCCCCTTCTGGCTGCTGTGATGCCCTTAAGCGCCCATCGAGCTTTGGGTAGGCCACCACCAGTATGCGGGCCATCAAGGGGGTCAGGTTCCGACAGGCACCCCTCCCTTGTTGGGAGGTCATCCCCAGATGGGAATCCACGGTCTTCCGGGCCCAGCGTCTCAGGTCCTCCCACTGTGTCCTGCAGTGGGTGCTCCACCTCATATAGAACCTCAGGGTCCGCACAACCTTGGCGATCGCGCGCCACAATCCATTCTTCTGATTGGCGCTCACCTGCAGGGGAAACACAGACAGGAGGACACCATTAACCGTACAATCCATCCTGTCAACCATATAGCCCACAAAAAGCATTTCCCCTCATTGGGCACACACATCACCCAGAGCCCTGCATGTACACTACCAGCAGCCATACCCTCCACCCAAATTACACACTGCCAGCAAACACACATCTCCATGCAGCCTTGTTGCATGCATCACCCCCATGGTGTGCTCACCTGTTGGTCTGGAGGCCCATACAGCTGTCCATACAGGGGTAGGACCCCATCCATCAGGCGTTCCAACTCCTCTGAAATTAAGGCATGGGTCCTTTTCCCTGTCACACGGGTCACAGCAGTACACGAAGTGGAGGTGTTGTCCTGTGGAAAGTCAGGAATCAAGTGAGGCTATAGTCAGAAAATGGCTGTCACGTCCACAGCGGTGTACACCATCACCTCCGCCGATGATCCTCATTGGACACTGTACTCCATAAAGCCCCATTTTAGCCAATGAGGAATAGTACAGAGGTGCAAGACCGCCTTCTGCCATGAAACCCAACGCCGGCGGAGTTACATCACTTCCACCTGTCCCTACATACATGACAGGCGTTTGCAATTTTATGGTGCTGGTACACATTGTTAAATTGAAAACTGCGTCATTGCTGTCAATTGTACATACATTGCCATTTACATAGTCCAGTAACATACATGGTCAATGTACACTGAAGTGGTGGTTCCATTGTTCATTTTGTCACTCCCAACTCACTCTTTTGTCCCTTAGGTGCCTACCACTGCGGAGAAATAGGAGGAGGCATGGCCCCGTGTACAGACCTTTTGTGGACTTGGCTACACTGGAGGACAGGCACATAATATTAACCTATAGACTGGACAGGGCCACAATCACAGAGCTGTGTGCACAATTGGAGCCTGATCTGATATCTGCTATTTGTCAACCCACTGGGATTCCCTTTCTTGTGCAGGTCCTATCAGCGCCCCATTTCCTGGCAACTGGCTCTTTCCAAGTGACAGTGGGCTTGGCTGTAGGAATGTCACAGCCAATGTTCTCAATAGTGCTGGCAAGGGTTTTGTCTGCCTTGCTCAAAGACATGTGCAGCTACATCGCTTTCCCCCAAGTGCAAGATTTAGCCACTGTGAAGGCTGGTTTCTATGCAATGGGACATTTTCCAAAGATTTTTGGGGCCATTGATGGAACACATATAGCATTTGCCATTACATCCAATGACACACAGGTAAGACAGTAGAACTGACCATTCCACTGATAAGATATTTTTCTGTGTGGCTGTAGCATGATGGCAGTCACTTCCTTTGCTTCCCAACTCACTGTCACCTATGCCTTCCCATTTTGTAGATGTTGGTGTGGTTACAACTGTGTACTGATGTGATGACTACAAACTGCTACAGGCCAGTTTTTGGATGGAATCGCAAAGTTCAGGACAATTGCACAAGATGATACAGTTCCAAACATTGCACATTTCTGTCAGATAAAGCACTATTGCTCAAGTTGTATTCAAGGGTGTTTATTGAAGTAAAAATTATGAAGGAATAGTGCAATTGAATGGAGTGATGGTAGAGGAAAGTCCAGGATATTGGTCCAGTCTGTTTGTAGCACAGGCCCAGTGTCCATGGGCCATAGGAAGGAGAGCAATGGCATTTCGAAGTAGACAGGTGACACAGTGGAACACAAGGGGAACATTCAGGAGGGTCTAATTTCCTGGCACTAGCCTTGGTCTTGGCAATTGTCTCTGGCGTCGGTCTGGGTCACAGGGAATGTTTGCGGGGTGGTTCACCTTCTGCAGGGGGAGGAGTGCTGGTGGACTGTGGGTCCTGTGGTAGGGCCTCCTGTCTACTAGCTGCAGCAGATGTGGAGGGCTGTTCAGTTGACTGGCTACTGGAAGGGGCCCGCTGGTGTGCTGAGTAGTCCCTCATGGTGTTGACCATATCACCCAGCACCCTTGCTATGGAGACCATGGTGGGGTTGAGGTCCTGCAATTCTTTCCTGATCTCCTGGTAGTGTTCCTCCTGCAGATGCTGATTCTCCTGCATGATGTCTATCACCTGGCCCATCTTGTCCTGGGATTGTTGGTAGGCCTCCAGGATATTTGTGAGTGCCTCCTGGACAGTCCGTTCCCTTGGCCTGTCCTCCCCCTGGCACAGAGCTGTCCTCCATGTGTCCCTGGCCCCCTTTGCCTGTGTCCCCTGAACGGTGTGCCCACTGCCACTGACCCCAGGACCCTGATTGTCTTGCCTGTGAGGTGTGGACTGGGGTCCCTGTACAGGTAGGCACATTAATGATTGACATGTCCTGGGGACAGAGGTGTGGGAACGTTGGGAGGCTGCTTTGGTGTGGGATACTGATAGGGGAGGCTCTGTGGTGGACTGCATGTGGGTTGGGGTATCCAACAGACCAGTGGTCCCTGGTGGGCCAGGGAGTTTATCCAGATCTAGAACTCCAGAGTTGCTGTCATCACTTGTGGCATTTTCTCTTGGGGGACTGAGTAGCTGTGGCACCTCATTACCGCTGAGATTGGCTGGGGCACCTGTGGGGATGTAAGTGGTGTATTATGCTACATGTCTGTGACATATTCTGCATCCCTAGCTTCCCCTATATTGTTGCTGTTGCCCTGCCACCTTTGTTTGTGTATGGTGATGTATTGTGGGATTGTTAGTTCTCCATGCTGTGCATGCATTGGTGGTGGGTGTACATGCAGGGCTGGGAAGGATGTGCATGCAGTGGGTATGGCATGCAGGGCTTAGCATTCAGGTTAGTTAATTATGGTGGTGAACTGTTTGGGATGGAGTGGAGTGATGTGTGTCAGGGTCAGGGATTGTGGTGGCATACACGTATGGTGGGTGATAGGTAGTAAAAATTTACTCACCAGTGTCCAGTCCTCCGGCA
Organism: Pleurodeles waltl; assembly: GCF_031143425.1. Taxonomy (NCBI): domain Eukaryota; kingdom Metazoa; phylum Chordata; class Amphibia; order Caudata; family Salamandridae; genus Pleurodeles; species Pleurodeles waltl. The sequence continues at coordinate 823,431,404 of NC_090436.1, forward strand.
ACTCTAGTGAGTCCCTCATGATGCAGTATTGCCAAGACTTGCCCTTCCCATGCTGTCAGAGGTGGGGGAGGACGTGAAGGTCCTCCTCCAGTCCTCTGGATAGCGTGCTGGCGCCTTGCTGCTATGGAAGGTACCTTCTGCTGTAGGTCGTTCCACCTCTTCCTGATGTCGTTCCTTGTTCGTGGATGCTGTCCACCCAGTCCACGATTCTCTGCCAGAGCTCCATCTTCATTCCAATGGAGATTTGCTGAACCTGTGCTCCAAATAGCTGTGGCTCCACCCTGACTATTTCCTACACCATGACCCACTACTCCTCATCAGTGAAACAGCGGTGCCTTTGTGAGGACATGGGTGTTGTGTGGTGTGTGTTGTGCAGAGGGTGTTGAGTAATGTGGTGGGGTGTGGGGTGCGTGACAGACGAATTGGTGTTTCTGGTGTGTGTGTAGTTGTGTATATGATTTGTCGGCTATCTCTAGGTTATTTTTCGTATTAGGAAAGGCTTGTGGTTAATGTGGGTGTGTGTTTTATAGTGCTGTGGGTGGGGTGTGTGTATCAGTGTCAGATGTGTGTTTTTAGTATTGGCCAATTTTGTGTTGTTTTATATTTGGGTGCCCATGCTGACCGTGCCAGAGTATACCGCCAATGGTTTCCCACTGTTGAATGTCCACTGTGGTGATTCGTGGGTCATAATGTGGAGGGCGTGGTTTTGTTGGCGTAACGGTATGGGTGTTCGAACCGACAGTTTAACACTGGCAGATATGTGTTTGTGGCGGTATTCTGTCGGTGTAGTGTGTGTGTCATAATATGGCGAACTGATGTTTGCCTCCGCAATGGTATGTCAGAGGCCGTCACCACGGCAGTAATCGGGATTTACCACCAATGTCATAATGAGGGCCTTAGTGAAGGACTGTAAGAGGAAGGATGACATACACTTGTGGTTCTAGGGGTATGAGTCTGCTCTCCATATGAACCTGGTCCCTGAGGCATATTGGGGGGCGGGTTTGTGGAAGTTCTTTGAGGTAGACGGGAGGGGCACTCTGACATCCTTAGTGGATCTTCAGGGACTCACCTGCTACACCATAATGAAGGACGCCCTACTCAAAACATATGGGCTGACCCCTGAACAGTATAAGGGAAAGTTTCGTTCCTACAAAAAGAAAGAGTCCCAAACTTGGTTGGAGTGTGTAGATCGCTTTTGCAGGTTACTGGATGGTTGGGTGAAGGGCAGTAAGGTAACAACGTATGAGGGGCTTTCCAATTTAATTGCTTGGGAGTACTTGAACAGTCTTTGTTTTCCAGAGCTGCGCCAGCACCTGAATGACAGCAAGTGACTGGCCCCAGGAAGCTTGCGCAGGAAGCCGACCACTGGGAGAGCACCAGGGTCTAAAAAAGGTATGGGGGAGACCACACCAAGGGTGCGCAGTTTCCCTCTCAGAAGAAAGGGGGGGTAAACAGGAGGAGTTCTCTAAAGGGCCCCAAGCTAGTTCCCAGGGTAAGGATTCCCAGCCCCCCCCCAGTGAGAAGAAACCATGGTTCTCCAAAGGGAAACATGTGGAGGGGGGACCCCGCAAGTGCTTTGAATGTGACCAGGTGGGTCATGTGAGGGGGGAACCCAAATGTACCAAGGGTACACCGGAACCCATTGGTGCTCAATCAAAGGGTTTGGCCAGTGTGGCACTTGGGGAGAAGTTGGTTCCAGGTGGGTGGGAGCCAGCTAAGATGACCCTTGTCTCGCTAGGGGAAAGTAAGATAGCCCAGTGAACCCTAGTGCCTGAGAACACTAAGACGTACAGACAGTGGGTGACCATTAATGGACAGAGGGTGGAGGCTCTGAGAGACACAGGAGCCAGTGAGGAGTCACCTAGTGTATGAAGAGCAGATAGATCCCGTGTAGTTCACCAAGTAGTTGCAGTGGACAACTCAGGGTGCCTGTGCAGGGTGGCTCAGGTTCCCTCTGAATAGGGGGGTGAGTTCAGGTTTCTGGAAAGTAGTTGTGAGTCCAACCAGGCCTGTGGATTGTTTGCTTGGCAATGAGCTGGAGGATTCTCCTTAGAAGGAGGTGGAACACAGGTCACACTTGGAGAAGCTGGGTCTGCCTGGGTGGGTATGCATATCTACCCGGTCAATGGCAGCCCACCAGGGTGGTCAGAAGCCCCTGGAGCCTGAAACAGTGGCCCAGAGGTCCGCCAGTAAGACGAAGGGCAAGGGGCGCAGGAAACCAGCCCCAGAAGTTCCCACGGTCTGGGAGGAGGCTGAGCCTGAGGGTGATACCCCTAAGCCTCCAGGGGAACAGGTGGCTGAGCTGGGGGAGCTCCCTGAGCTGTCACAGTGGCAGCAGGAAGGGGGACCCACCAGGGAGGCATTCTGTGAGGCACAACGCGTATGCCCTACTCTGGAGGGTCTGCAGCAGCAAGCTACAGACCAGGCAGCTGGCAAGGAGCCAGGATCATACCAAATCTATTGGGAGGATGGACTCCTATATAGTGAGCCTCAGGCTGCTGAGCCTAGGCCATCCCATGTGCTGGTGGTAAACCAGTGTTTCAGAGTCTTCCTACTGGGTCTGGCTTTTGATGTGCCTTTAGCTGGACATTTGGGGTGGGACAAGACCTTTGAGCGGCTTGTCACCCTCTTTCACTGGCCCCTAATGCGCAGGCACTCAGATGCACATTGTAGGTCTTGCCAAACGTGTCAGGCAAGTGGCAAGAGTGGGGAGAAATGCAAGGCTCCCCTCCAACGTTTTACCATGGTTAGTACCCCATTTGAAAGGGTTAGTATTGACATTGTGGGGCCTCTGGATCACAAGACAGCCATGGGCAATAGGTTTATACTGGTCTTGGTGGACCATGCCACCCAGTACCCAGAAGCCATTCCTCTGAGGTCAATCACTTCCCCTGTGGTGGGACTTGCATTGATGGGGCTTTTTGCCGCCTGGGGTTCCCCAAGGAAGATAGGAGTACCAACTTCATATTTACTGATTTGAAGTCTCTGTGGCAGGAGTGTGGGGTAACGTATAAGTTCAACACTCCTTACCACCCCCAAAGCAATGGTCTGGTTGAAAGGTTTAACTGCACCTTAAAGGGCATGATGATGGGCCTGTCAGAGCCCCTGAGACGTAAGTGAGATGTACTCTTGCCATGCTTTCTGTTCGCCTACAGGGAGGTGCCTCAAAAAGGGCTTGGATTTAGCCCTTTTTAGTTACTGTATGGCTACCCTGTCAGGGGACCTTTGAGTCTGGTGAAGGAGGGCTTAGAGAAAGCCCCCAGGAAGCCTACCCAGGATGTATTCAGTTCCATTCTGGCTTTCAGAAACTAGACTGCCCATTTCAGAGCTCTTGCACAAGAGAACCTAGAAGCAAGCCAGGAAGACATGAAACAGTGGTATGACCAGAATGCCACTCTGGTCAAGTTTCAACCTTGACAAAAAGTGTGGGTGATGGTGCCAGTGGAGCCTAGGGCGCTCCAGGACAAATGGACTGGGCCATTCGAGGTGGTGGAGCGCAAGAGCAAAGTCACTTACCTGGTGAACTTGCGAACTCCCAGGAACTCCTTGAGGTTCCTGCATGTGAACTGCCTCAAGCCACACTTTGAACGGACTGAAATGTCCATGCTCCTAGCAGCAGATGACAGGGTGGAAGAAGGAAGTGAGCCTGTCCCTGACCTCTTGTCTGCAGGAGAGAAGGATGGGCCTGTGGAAGGAGTGAACCTATCCCCCTCCCTGACCTCAGAACAACAGGGGGACTGTCACCAGGTGTTGGGTCAGTTTGCCTCTCTCTTCTCCTTAATCCCAGGGTTCACACACTTGTGTACACATGATGTGGATACTGGGGACAGTCCACCTGTTAAACAGAAGGTTTACAGGGTGACTGATAAGGTCAGGGCTAGCATCAAAGATGAAGTAACAAAGATGTTAACCCTAGGGGGAATTGAGTATTCTAGTAGTCCTTGGGAAAGCCCTGTGCTCTTGGTCCGAAAGGCTGCTGCTCCTGGTGCCACACCAGAACTCCGGTTCTGTGTGGAATACCGGGATCTCAATGTGGTCACTAAGACTGACGCACACCCCATCCCCTGAACTGATGAGCTCATGGATCGGTTGGGAACTGCCAAATACCTTAGCACCTTTGACTTGACGTCTGGGTATTGGCAGATTGCCGTAACTGAGGGGGGCAAGAAGAGGTCAGCATTTTCTACCCCAGATGGCCACTTCCAGTTTAAAGGGATGTCAATTAGAATGAGAAATGCCCAAGCCACCTTTCAGAGGTTGGTCAACCAGGTATTGACTGGGCTGGAGGACTTCAGTGCAGCCTACCTGGATGACATTCAGGTTGTTCAGTTCCACTTGGGAGGAAGACTTGTGGCACTTCTGCAGAGTGTTGGAGGCCATGCAAAAGGCAGGCCTCACCATTAAGGCCAGTAAGTGCCAGATAGGCCAGGGTTCAGTGGTGTATTTGGGACACTGGGTAGGGAGTGGCCAGGTGGCACCCCTACAGCCATCATTTGACACCATTGTTGAGTGAATGAGTTGACTTCCAAGAAGCAACCAAGGAAGGAGATCTGGACAGAGTCTTGCCAGACAGCTTTTGAAGCCCTGAAGGCAGTGAGTGCACAGCACCTGTGCTTAAGGCACCTGATTTCTCCAAGGAGTTTGTTGTGCAAACGGATACAACAGAGCATGGTATATGAGCAGTGTTATCTCAGCTAAACGAAGAGGGCCTAGATCAACCTGTAGCCTTCATTAACAGGAGGTTACTTCCCAGGGAACGTAGGTGCAGTGCACTAGAGTGTAAAGCTTTTGCTGTGGTCTGGGTGCTGACGAAGCTAAGACCCTACTTTCTTGGGACTCACTTCTGGGTTCACACCGACCACAGGCTCCTCAAATGGTTAATGCAGATGAAGGGTGAGAGTCCACAACTGTTGAGATGGTCCATTTCCCTACAGGGGATGGACTTTACAGTGGAACACCACCCTGGTACAGAACACACCAATGCTGATGGTCTGTCCCGATTCTTCTGCCTTAGAAGGCCAACCATGAGGTTGGGTAGTTTCTCCCCACTTTCAGCTGGAGGGGATATGTTTTAGACCTGGCATCCTTGGTGTGGTCTCCCCTAATTTTTGCCTTTGCTTCCCAGGTTGCTGATGTATGCTGGACTCTGTTTTTGCTGTTTTTGATACTCTGGGGTGTATACCAGTGCTAACCACTGCGAAAGTGCAAGTGCAAGTGAAAGTGAAAGTGCAAGTGCTCCTATGTAAAATGTGTAAATTGGCTTATCCCTGATTGGCATATTTGATTTACTAGTAAGCCCCTTGTAAAGTGCACTAGAGGTGCCCTGGGCCTGTAAATCAAATGCTACTAGTGGGCCTGCAGCCCTGGTTGTGCCACCCACATTAGTAGCCCTGTAAACATGGCTCAGACCTGCCATTGCAGTGTCTGTGTGTGCAGTTTAAACTGCCAATTCGACTTGGCAAGTGTACCCACTTGCCAAGCCTAAACCTTCCCATTTTATACATGTAAGGCACCCCTAAGGTATGCCCGAGGTAGCCCCATGGGAAGGGTGCAGTGTATGTTAAAAGTGGGACAAGTACTAATGTGGGTTAAATGTCCAAACAGAGAAATACTGGTAAATTAAGTCTTCACTATTGCAAGGCCTATCTCTCTCATAGGTTAACATGGGAGCTGCCTTTAAATATTATTAACGTGCAGATTCCCTTTGAGAGCAGAAGAAATATGGAGTTTGGGGTCTCTGAACTCACAATTTAAAAATACACCCTTTAGTGAAGTTGGTTTTTAGATTGTTAGTTTGAAAAGGCCACTTTTGGAAAGTAGGCATTTTCTTGCTTGAACCAATCTGTGAATCTGCCTGTTTGTGGATTGCCTGCCTGGGTCAGTCTGACAGTTGGGATGTTTGTGAATCCCCTCTAAACAGTGAGACAAAGGGAGCTGGAGTGTAGCCTGCATATCCTGATGAGCCATCTGTGCTAGAGTGGAGGGAGGGGTGGTCACTTACACCTGAATGGGCTGTGTCTACCCTCTCACAATGCAGTCTCCAAACTCCTGGTGTGTGTCTGGGACTTGGCCTGGGCAAGGCAGGATCTTGTGAACAACAGCTATTTTCCTTTGAAGTATGCCTACTTCAAAGGCAGAAAGGGGTATAAGTATTGAACCCCAAACCCCTGAAAATTAGATCACTTCTGGAACCAAGAGGAACCTCTGACAAGGAGAAGAGCTGAAGAGATGAGGAGGAGTGCTGCCCCTGCCTGTGACTGTGCTTTGTTGGGCTATCCTGCAGTTGCTGCTTCATCCTGTGAAAGGGGACAAAGACTAGACTTTGTGGTATATTCCTGCTTGTGAAGAATCTCCAAGGGCTTGAACTGAGTTTGCCTCCTGTTTTGAAGTCTCAGGGCCATCAAAGACTTCCTCTGCTAACATCTGAACTCTCTGCTGAGACTCTTCTCCTGCCAAGTGGTGTCTTATCCAGTCCCTGGGCCCTTGAAAGGTGAATTTGGCAGACAAGAGCTGAAAATCCACGGACAGAACGGCGTGCTGGGAAATTTTCAATGTACCTTCTGCAATGCGGCTAAAAGCGATGCTCCACCTGTATCGCGGCTGGGTGATCGACGCATCATGGCTGGAGAAACGACGCACAACACCAGCTTGTGGCTACTGATAACAACGCAAACCCCACGTGGCACGGTTTTCTCCGTGCAACAGGATTTTCCACGCATCATCCCTGGGCATCAAAGTCAACCCGACTCTGCGCGGATCTGAGGTGCCCCAGCCGGAAATCGACACATCGCTCTCTTGCGTGGGAGAAAAACAATGCATTGCCGACCAGACTGGAGAAGAAATTACTCACTGCCTCTCTTGCGAGGAAAGGATTGATGCATCGCTTCCTTTTCCGACGCATGCTCACCCGTCTGGCTTCATTTTTTACACTAACTAGGTACTTCGTGCAAAATCAATGTTTCCATTGTTTTCTATGGAGTAAGAATCTTATTCTTTTGAAAATTCATATTTTAACTTGTGTATGTTGGATTTTTGTTGTTTAGGTCTTGTTTGATTTAGATAAATATTCGTTATTTTTCTAAACTGGTGTGGTGTCCATTTTGAAGTGTTTTCACTGTATTACTGTGTGTGTTGGTACAAATACTTTACACATTGCTTCTGAGTTAAGTCTGCCTGCTCGTGCCAAGCTACCAGGGAGGTCAGGGGGGTTAGCCAGGTGTGTTTCTCATTTGCCCTGACCAGAGTGAGGGTCCTTGCTTGGACAGGGGGTAACCTGATTGCCAACCAAAGACCCCATTTCTAACAGTGCACAATAGTTGAGGAAGGCTATGCCTGTATACAGAACATGTATATAATTTCAATTTGTATGACACATTAGATCAGTGAAAGATTGTTTTTATTGCAAATATACAGTTTGTAATAATACGATTACATTGTATTAATTAATTTTTATGCACTTATTGATTGTAGCCCTTAAGAAATAATTGAAGAACGAACTCTATGGCTACAGTCTAAAAGCAAGTTTATCATTATCTGCGAAAACGTGTATGACCAAGGAATAAATAGATATTCACTAACTAAATACATGGACTGGTGCACATTGCCTGATAGAATTGAAATTGATTCATTTGGACTAGAAGAAAAAAGTGACATTTTTATGAATGTGCTGATCATCTTTGTGTAATTAGATCATTATTTGTGCTCTAGTTTTAAGCAGTGTTTCCACTATACCAAGTCTGAGTAGAAGCAATATTATGAAGGCATATCATTCCTCATATCTATATACAATATAGGTTCCAGGGCCCGGAAGGGTGTAGTCAAAAGTGGTGAAACACAGTGTTTCTGTTTTCTTTGTTATCCTGTTACACAGTCCCTGGGACAACAGTTAACTAACATACTGCTCATGTGTATGGTTGACTGTGGATATGTACTGGAATAGTCATCACTCTTTTCTTGCAAGGTTAGTGCTTTCTGAAACAGAGGGAGTATTCCATCAGACTGAAAAAGAAGCAGATGGTTTACCATTTTTCTGCAATGATTTTGCCTGGCATTAAATATAAATGAGCTCTGAAATTACTATTCAGTTTCAATGTGTGCATATTCTGTCCCCGTAAACATGAGTGAATATTGGGTACACCCAATGCCATGAATAGTTGCTGTAGTAAGTGTACCAGTGGTATGAAAGTCCTATATGGGTTTAAATATATATATTTACACCACTTACATGCATCACTGAAATTGTATGGCTTCAGGTTTGTTATAGTGACTTGCCTGGCTGGGATCACTGATATAGTGTTGATCCAACAAATATCGAAACACACAAATATCCAAAATTAGAAATGATGAACAAAAATATCGACTCAGTACACGTAACTATAAAAATCACAATCACAGGGCACACAAATGTTGTTGGCAAACACATATATTTTAAATAATATCTGTAACAAAAATATGGGAAATGCCAATATTGTCACCTCTAATAAACATATAACATGTCAAAAATATTGATGGCCACAATATCAACTACAAAATGATCATCAACATAACTAATAAACCCATGTGAAATACACCAAAAAACAATTTTAGAATAAACAATTATTTCATATAAACTCTAGACTTATAATAAACATCTATAATTAAATTAAAATATATTACATCAATCAAAAACTAAGCATTCATGCAAAAACATCATACACCTAAAAGCATACAATGAAAGCAACAGCAATATTAATATTAACTGCAAATATTTAAACACAAACAAAACTATAAATTATTATATACAATTAAACTCATATGTAAATTAAACAAACTATATATTATATTACAAGAAGAATACATAAATTAGACTTTATCAAACAAGGACTCAACTGAAAGAATTCAAACTATACTATATCAACCAATAAAGTAACACTATAAACAACTGTAACCAATAAAATCACACAATCAAACCAACAATATAAACGGCACACTACATAAACACATCCATACTCCAAAAACAACAAATGCTGAAAGAGGAGGAAACTCTGTCGGATTCTCACAACAAACGATTAAAAAAGAAAATATACATCTTTACAACTATATAATCAAGTAAGTAATACTTATATGTAAACTAAAAACTAGCTGTCATTAAAGTAAAATGTATATTAACAAATAAACAGTAACACAGTCTGTAACCTGTATTTTTTACATAAACTACCTAAAAGAAAAAAAAAATCCAAACCACCAAACTGGTAGAAAATATCAACTATAACAAAGCACCAAACACATATAACGAAGTAAGTATACATAAATGATAATAAATTAGAACTCCCCCAAACAGCAACCAAAAAAAAACCTGACCTAACTCCCTAAACCTCAACAAACTAGAAACAAAATACCCTTTTTAATTAATCTAAGTGTTTTTCCTCTTGCAACTGAAAAGCAAACACCTGCTCCACGTTCAAATGAACTCAAAGGAAAAGCTGCATACAAGTGAACAAAATGAAAGTAAATGCATGTTTAAATGTATTAATAACAAACATGCAAAAGTTGCACTGTAATATATATTTATGCTAACAAACTATTACAGATTCAAGCCACCAAATTTATCACCTCATGGAAAGGAAAGCAAATATTCAATCACCTATGGCCAAGAAAGTGCATCAACAGAAACTATAAACTGGAAATGTACTAAATATTAACCTAGTGCATGTTATGGAAGGGCAACTACAAAAAATTATGTTGTAGTTGGTGTAAAAGAGCATAACCCTCACCCAAAGTTGACAGAAACAGAAGTTAGAGAAATTTTGCAAAATATAAGAGAGGAAAGCAAAAGCTCCCGGGAACCCACAAGCAAAATCCTTTTTTTAATGTTTATTTATCAATGCCGCAACATAAAAAGATGATGGCCGGAATGCTGAACATTGTCAAACACTCACCCTCAGTCACTGTTCTGGGTTAAACCCATCATTTATTTGCTCACCATGCCACCCCAGTTTGGACCCAGACTTATGCAAATCAGTCTTGACTCTGCTCCCCAGGAAAACAGTCCAGCCCGAACTTTAGGTCAGGTCCTCCCTGGACTGGAAACAAGCAACCTGGAACTGGTTTCGGGGTATAACCCCTCACCAACCAGGCTAACTTGAATCCAGTGGCACAGTGAGCAGGGGGCCCATGCCTGAGCATAATCTTCTCACTTACAGCAACAATAGCAAAACAAACAAATGATGAACGAAACGCTGTACATTGTCAAACACTCACCCCCATCAGAGATGTGTGTTAAATCCATTGTTTTTTGCTGCTCACCATTCCACCCCAATTTGGAGCCAGCCGTATGCAAATCAATCTTGACCCTGCTCCCCCTGCGAATATTCCAGCCCGCCCTGCAAGGCCAGGTCCTCCCTGGACCAGAAACAAGCATCCTGGGGCAAGGTTTCAGCGTATCACCCCTCATCAGCCAGGCTAGCTTGAATCCAGTGGCATAGTGAGCAGGGGACTCATTCCTTGGTATACCCTTCCCAGTTAAGGCAATTATAGCAAAACACACATTGAACATGCTGAACATTGTCAAACACTCACCCCAGTCACAGATCTGGGTTAAATCAATTGCCATTATAATTAGTTCACTAAATTATTTAAAAAATATAGAATAAATGATTGCAACATGAATCTTTTGGCCTATAAATCCTGTTCCTCATCCCACTATTGCCAGATTTTCCAAATCTTTTCAGCAGTCCTACTCTTTTAGCATCCAGATTTTCACATGGTTGGACCCTCTTCATTTTCATAAACCATTGGCCAATAGTGGGAATGTCCTTGCAACTAAGGTGGTTATGAAAAAAAAATACGCTATCCAATGGAGAAATTATTATGAGTGGTCATAATACCCTATAAAGTCCCAAAAGCACCAAAAGCACCAGTAGGGACTTTACAGTTCAATCATAGATTGATTTCTAAAACCAATTCCTGCTAGAATTGATTTAGTCTTATGCACATAAATATTAAATCCAGCCAGTCTCCATTCTCATGCCCAAACCTGAAACATGCCAATGAAGCCCCTGCATACATTTTTTGGATTATGGCCGGTGTATAATACAGCTTCCATTTGCTAAAAAATGCCATTCTCTTATAATTGGCGGCACAAATGGCATTAGTGCTATGCCGGTTATAGAATTGCCATTGAGCGGGTCCGATTTTACAACCTGTTGTGGAAGCTGATTTATTTAAAATGTCAGGTAACAATTAATCACCAATGCTTTGAAGTAAGATTCTGTACCAACTTCCAATTCCAACTAATCCTGCTAGGAAGTAAGCCCTACTAATCTTTTTGGTGAGCAAGAATATAGCTGCTTTAGCCAACACAGAAGTGTTTGATTTGCATATAGCTAAACCAAAAGAAAATACTGAAGGTCACATGTCAAATGTCAGGTTTTGCGGCTTGCAAATTGCGAGTCATAGTTACTCACACTTTGCGAGTCGCAAAACCTGATGTACAACAGTGTCTTAAAGGAAAACAGGCTGCATTACAAAAATAAAGTAGGCAGTGGTATGTGGGACCACTGCCTGCTCTGAAAAAAATGTTGCCTCCCCCATTCACAAAGGGGAATGGGTCCCATGGGAACCCCTTCCCGTTTGTAAATGGCTTACCACCAATTTGACATTGGAGGTAATCTGCTAATGTTTTAGGACCATATTTTGGTCACAAAACATTCGTACATACCTTTCAGATTCAGTATTAGGAAGGGAAGCCCTGTACACGCCCCTTTCTAAGCCCAAATCGCAAATTGGGCTTTGTACATCCCAAAAAGCATTTTTCTAATCGCAAATGAACCAATTCTGCAAATCTGCCTGTTTGCGACAAGAAAAATGCTTTGTACATGTGGCACTAAAAGAGTAATTCCTAATAAGGGTCTGCCAAGAAAAACAAAATTGTTGTAAAAAAAAATCACTGAGCCTCCAAAAGCCCATGTTGGCCCAGTGATTCAAGGTTCTACTGCTGAGTCACAATCCAAATGATGTGCATGCAGTGAGTTTCCCCAGTGGGTGCCATCGAGAGAATTTATACTCTTCCCAAATCTCATTAAGACAATCTAAAATGATCCTTAGGATCTTGTATCACAACCTCTTAGGTAATCTAGGAATTTTCAAAAATGCAAAAAGATCGATTTTTGAAGTACTCAGCACAATGTTTAAATAAAAATTGCTGTTGCTTGATATGTTTTTAAATGCTCTTAGTAACCAGTCTAGAAGTGTCACCTGGTAGTACGTTTTCAGGCAAGGGAGTGCCAACCGCCCCTCCTCCCAGTCTAGTTGCTTAGCCAAATTATGAACCTCAGTTTTTTCCCTTGCCAAGTAAAGTAGCTTGTTTGTGAAACAATTTAATCGAAGAAAGATTGTGGTACTTTAATCATAATGTTGTTGGAAATGAGCAAAATAGCTGTATTTTTATTAGTGCCACCTGGCCTACAATTGTCAACTGCAGACTTTTGCCATTGTTTGAGTGACTCACGCACTTTTGAGAAGGGGGAAATATAATTGAGAGTGTAGAGGTTTACGAATTTTGGGGTGACATGGATTCCTAAATATCTTACAGGAAGGGCTAGATGAAAATAGTCTTGCATTGTTGAAGGAAGGATCTCTGATGAGCAGTTAAAAAGAAGAGCCTCTGATTTCGCCTGATTAATCTTGTAACCACCAATAAGGGTAAATTCATTCATTTTAGTAAAGGCACCAGTCACGGCTCGCACAACACTTAAGGGGCAGGGCGGCGTGCGGGTTGATTAAGGGGGGCTATTAAATTAAAAATAAAATTTAGAAAAAAGCACTTACCTGTGCTGCCGCCTTCACCGCTGCAATGCTACTCTCCTCTTCTCTCCATGCAGGCACAGGCTCCCAACCTGCCCTGCGCCAATCCTGACACTGATCTGCGCCAATCCTGATGCTACTCTGAGCAGTGTCAGGATTGGCTGGGAGCAGCCAGCCAGGGCGCTCAGTGAGACCCCTGTGCGCATGTGTGGCCGGCCAAACATACATGCGCTCTGAGGGGGAGTGCTCAGCACTCCCCCTCACACTCATCCCCCCCGAGGCCCTGCCCCTTTTCCATAAAAACAATAATAACATTTATTATTGTTTTTGTGGAAAAGAATTGCAACTGACGCTGCTGACGGAGGGCAGCGCTCCTCCGCCCTTATGGAGGAGCTGCCCTTGTTCAATTTCTCCACTGATAAATATGGGACCATGTTGTCAGGGTATATCTTAAGTCTAGCCTCGCCATTTACTTGGGAGCAGATACTTTGGTCTTGACGAATGGCATAGGCTAATGGTGCAATAAACAGGGAAAACAAGATAGGGGACAGAGGGTACCATTGTTGTGTTCCCTGTCTAATATTAATCTCACCTGCTCTTGTATTGTTAATGACTATATTGGCCTTTGCATTTAAGCAGAGTATTTGTAAGAGCCGAATAAAGTTTACAATGAAGGTGAACTTTAAAAGAATAGCAAATAAGACTACCCATTCGACTAGGTCAAAAGCTTTTTCTGTATCTAACATTATGACCAATGCTTTAGTGTCTTGAAATGAAATATAATCTACGGCTTGAAACAAATAATTTGTATTTATAGTGGGACTCCTGGCTGGGAGAAAGCCACTTTGATCTTTATAAATCATTGATTGGGATACTGATGCAAGCCTGTTAGCAATAATGTTAGGGAATAATTAATAGTCACAGTTGAGGCTAATTGGGCAATAGGAATTTGTGTCTGTTTTTGTTTTATCATTTTTTAAGAAACTGACCATGATGGATTCTGTAAATGGATCTGGAATTTTGCAGCCCGAAAAAATCTGATTAACAGGCCTGACAAAAAATGTGTCTAACTGTGGAAGGAAAGTTTTATAAACTTCGGCAGACATTTCATTTTTACCACAAGCTTAGACGTTGGGTAAAGAATTCACCACCTGTTGGACTTCTTCTGTAGATATCGGGGCTGACATGAAATCCTTCTTTTCTGTTGTTAATTGTGGCAAATTAGTGCCATCTAACCAGCTTGTAATTGAATCTCAGGAGGGGTTATGAGATTCCCAATAGATGCTGGAGTAGTGGTCTCTAAATACAACTGCTAACAATGGAGGATGAGAAACTAATATACCTGTCACAAGATTCAAAATTGTTTTTATAGTGTTAGTGCTGGTTTTGCATTTTGCGAGCCAGGCTAGATATTTGCCCATCTGTCCATTCTCCTCATAACTTTTTTGAAGATATGAGTTGTGATTTACTATTTCTTTCATTGTAAAAAAGTCCTGAAAATTGTAGCTAGTCTGAGTTACCGCTCTCTTAGTTTGTGTCGTGGGTGAGACATCACTTGCCCTGCTAGCCTCATTCAAAGCCACCTGCAGCTGCAGGCATTTTGCCTTTTCCGATCGTCTTTGGTTGGCCTGAAAGGCAATGGGTTCACCCCTGAAGAAAGCGTTCAGAGGTTCCCAGGGCGCAAAAAAGGCAGTTGAGTCTATATTGCAATTTAGGAATTCCCCCAGAGTTTGTGGCATCTGCTCAACCCAGATTTCATTAGTGAGAAGTATTTCTGTATTTCTGTGCCTGTGGGGTTGGGAGATCAATATCTAGTGTCTTCTCCGGACCGAAAGTATGGGATGTTAAGAAAAAAATCAATACGTGAGACACAGCTATACCTTTTGAAATGACAGGTATGTTGTCTCTCTTGTGGTTGATCCGTTCAACACGGGTCTACCAACGCCAAATCTTGCTTTAGTTATTGTAGTGCCTTCACAGATTTGGATTTGTTTTGGTGTTTGTTAATTCAAGGTGAATCTAGGGAGATATTCTGTAGTTAATTAAAATTGTCCCCTATAACCAGAAATCCTGAAGCCTCTTTTGAAATATTATAAATGGCTTCTAAAGCCGAGGGGGGGATCTTCTATGGGACAGCAGTAATTTACGCAATTAAACAAACTATATTGTATCTTTTCTTTTATCCAAATCCATCTAACCTCTGAGTCTTTGATAACCCCAGTACTTCACAAGAAAGCTCTTTAGTAATAAAAATTGCCACCCCTTGGGTTGCAGCTTGTGAGTTGGCACAAACTTAATGCCGAATTAAATCAGGCTTTTTTGGGGGAGGCGTCTTGTCTTCCAAATGTGTTACCTGCAAAAATATCACACTCTCTTTTACTGATTTAAACCATGCCAAAATTCCCGACACTTAATTCCATTGTTCAGTCCAATAACACTGCAAGAAATTATTTTCAGCATTCTAAGCACCATATCTTACTGTAAAAGGAATGAGTTCCTTACAATGAATTCTAAAAGTTCTGACAGTTCTGCGTATTTGTTTTTCCCCTTATTCCCTCTGAGTGCCAAGTGCACGGGCAGTGTAGCGGCCCCTCTGTGGCCCCCTGCACCTTGTCTCCACCAGCCTTTTCATGGTGTTTTCACCACCATGAAAAAACTGGCGGAGAACCAGGTCATAATTATCAGGGCTGCACTGTCTTCAGCGCCGCCCTGGCTGATTCCACCTTGTCTCCACCAGCCTTTTCATGGTGTTTTCACCACCATGAAAAAACTGGCGGAGAACCAGGTCATAATTATCAGGGCTGCACTGTCTTCAGCGCCGCCCTGGCTGATTCCGACCTCCGCTACTGTTAGCCAGTCGGAATCCGGTGGAGAAGCTGAGTGTTGGCAGGACCTCGTAATGTGTCGGTCTGAAAGGCACAACTGTGGCAGTCGGACAGCCACTGAGGACTGCCACACTCGTAACCAGGCCCTATGTCTTTTGGGTATGTACAACTCTACTGACATATTATGATTTGAGTTTCCCTTCTTGTCTTCCTGTGGGTTAAATATGCTGCACCTTTCTGCTTTTCCTGCAGGTTTGCCTGTGGGTTTATGGCCACCTATGGTCCCTTAAACACCGTGAAGTCTGGAGGATTTGGCTGATTTTGGCAGCGCATGTATTTTGCCTTGTATCTCGCGGTTGACTTCTTTTCTTCATTTGAGCCAGAGGAGAGGGGGACATGAGAAATGTTTTAAAGAAAGTGCTATATTTATCCCTGTAGGCAATGCGCCAATTATTCTACCCCTCCTTTGGGTCTTTTCTCACTCCATGATGAATGGCTGAAGTGGTTGCTTAGGAGAAAATAAACTACTCCTACAACTGTGTGGGCCGTCTCTGAGGACCGAAAGCTCTACTGCCTTATGGGGGCACCTAATGTGCCTCCCAAAAGTCACCTTCCACTGACAAGCCCCTTATTGGTTTATTTGAATGGTCTTTAAATCAAATTTCAAATTGGCTCCTCCGAGCGGTGCTCAAATAGATTTTTTGTTGACCTTTTATTAAATTTGAATCCTAGTGCTGTGAGATACAGAGGTCGATGCTCTATTGGCTGTATTTCCTGAAAGTACTCCAATCATCGCTGAACACTCTCTCACTGGAGTTTCATATTAGCAGGGGTTATCGCACCTTGCTGCTTACCACCCCTCACTTGCCTTATTTCTTCTATGCATGCATGCATTGTCAATTAGGGATCTGGAGCCGGCAAGGGGAGAGAAACGGGTCACGGGATTACCCCCGCTTACATGTGAAGTCTGCCTCTGGGCAGTCCCCCTCTCATCCCACCTCGGTCGAAAGCTTTGCTGGTGTCGCCAATGCCCCTATGAAGGACGGGAATGGAATTCCCAATTCGTTCTAAGTCCACAATTGCCCTTGCATGTGACGCTACTCCTCTCCTTTGCTGTGCCATCTGCAACCACAGCTGCGGTTACCCTGAAGCCACTTCTCAGACGCGGGCCTTAAAGATATACAAGTCCCCGAACAAATAACAGGTCTACTACCACCTACTCCTTCTTTAAAATGTCTAATTGCAAGCAGTAAAAAATCCACCAGTGATACACCAACTGCCCCTATAAGACACAAAGACATACACAAACCTTTTAACAATTACGAATAATGAGGAAACCTTCCTTTTACATGACAATCTAAATAATGAAAAACAAATCCTAATCTTCTCTACTACAATCACCTTAATGAAACTCACCCAATGTCAAAAATGGAAGATGGATAGAACATTCGAAATGTGTCCCAAACCATTTACTCAGATATACACCACACATGGTGAATATCAACACACCAATATCCCTTTCATATATACTTTACTCCCAAATAAACAAACATGCATCTACTAGGAACTCCTAAACTATATTAAACAACAAACAAATAACTACTACCCCCAAAAAATATTCAAGCCATGATTTAAACAATTCTAAACATATATACCCACACACAGCCATACAAGGCTTTCACTAATACTTTAATCAAAGCATATATTTACACCTCCAAAAATATACACAAAGGGCCTCATTACAATTTTGGTGGTTTGAGGACTGCCATGTTAATGGTGGCAGTCCAACCGCCAACAGGCTGGTGGAGAGGACCACCAAATTATGACATTGGCGGTGATGCGTACAGTATCCCACCAAAGCACTGCGGCAATGCCAGTGCGGTCAGACGACCGCGGTCGATTGGAGTCACCATCAGTCTGGCGGAGACCATGTTTCTGCCGAACTCATTATGAGGCTGCACACCTCCAACATAACCGCTGCAGTTGAACCACCTTCGAACATCAGGTGGAAACAAACAGAATAAAAGGAGACACTCACCTCCATAAAGCCAATACTCGTCCAGAGCCGCCATGTACCCACAACTAGACTTCATCCCGCTGCTCCTGCTCACCGAAAAACAACGGAATCATCACCAACGAGGATGACAACAACAGCTGTAGTACACATACTCACCTGTTACAGTTGTAAATTGTATAAACTTGAACTGTTACATAACATACCATAGGGAGGAATGTAAGGGCCATACTCACACATAACAGTACAGTGACACAGACACTCACATACAGCAGCAAATACACCCACACATACACAGCACACACACATTCCATGCGCCAATAACACACACTTATGCACGGCAACACAGCACAGGCCCAGCTTCACCTATTCACAAACAACAAACAAACTCGTAAGAACAACACCACAAGGGTACAAATATGAAAATATGTCAAGCACTCATAACCGACACTGGCCAGTACCTCCACACACATACAATACAATATACCACCATCTGTGATGATACACACACATTTACACTATCATACAACCTAGCAATCGACATACACATCACATACACACATAGTACACCGAATGTATTATGCCATGCACAATACACGCAGATTCAAACATGCCAAACACACAAAGCCACACAGCACTGCAACAAACACAATTCAACACTAACACAACACACCACCATGACAATTCAGCTACATACACATACCCATCACACAAAATACAGCCTATCACTGGGGGATAAAAGCACTGCACACAACTACACAGACTGCCAAGACAATACCAGAAGGATCAAGCAGCACACACACAAATACTGCCAAACAACCAATGCCAGCCAGGAACAACTATAACCTAGGAAAGGAAATGCACGACAAAGATGTAACGTGAGAACCAACAACTGGTTGGTTAAACCTTTATGTAAAATAAATATTTAAAAAACAATGTCCAAGCCCATAGGTCGATCCTCATTTTTGCAAGGGGTGGACATCTTTTTGGCATGTGGAGGGGAATGGGTGCTGGTAGGTGGGGCTAGGGAGGCCTTAAAGGTGGAAGGGATGGACTTGGGGAGGGAAACAGACCTTTTAGGGGTGTCACGGGGAGGAGGAGTAGGGAACAGGTCAAGCTCGGAAAGGAAAGATTTGGACATACAGGGATGGTCTTCTGAAGGGGGTTTGGGTGTGGAGGGTGAGGGAATGGATGTATGATGTGTCGTGTGGATGTTTTGGGTGCATGTTTGTGGGAGGTGTGCTTGTGGGTGGTGGGTGTCTGTTGGGGGGGTGATTGTGGGCATTTATATGTCTTGAGCTGGAGGGCTTGAGGTTGCTGGTGGATGCCCTGGTGGGTGGATGGATGTCTGTTGGGGTGCTGACTGCAGGTATGGTGGTTGTGTTGCATGTAGGCATGTCAGTGGTTGTGTCGTCTGCGAGTGTGGTGACTGGGGTGGATGTCTGAAGGTCTGCTAGGGTACTGTCTGCGGGTAGGACAGGTGTGGTGGCTAGATCACTGAGTGCTGATGTGGTGTCTTGCAGGAGTGCCAGGTGTTGTGTCTGTGATGCAGGGGGTGATGGGGTGTCAGGCCAGGTGGCAACTGGTGCTATGTCTGCATGTGGATGTTGTCTGTGTGCGTGCTGGTGATATGTCTTGTGGTGCTTATGTTTGTCAATGTTACCCTTGGATGTTAAGGTTGATGCATGCCTGTCTGTTTCTGTGCTTTGACTGGGTTGGGGAAGGGGATTCTGACTGGGAAGAGGAAGGTGGAGGGGGGACGGTAGACAAAAGGTGACTGGCTGCCGTCAGTGTGGAGGCCAGAGCCTGAAATGATCTCTATAGGCCAGCCAGTGCACCTTGAATGCCACCAGGAATGCATTGCTCTGTTGGATTTCAGTTTCCAGTCCCTGGATGGCATTCACAATGGTCGATTGACCCACAGAGAATGACCTCAGGTCAATAGCCTCCTCACTGAGGGCAGCAGGGCTAACAGGGGCTGGGGCAGAGGTGTCTGCGGTGAAGGAGATGTCCACCCTCTTGGATGGGTGGGCACGGCCCACTGGGTGGGGAGCTACAGGGAAGGTGGTGATATAATGAGGGGTGGCAGACAGAGATGGTACTGGGGCGGTCCCCAATGGGTCTGCCACCACTAGGGAGTGGCCACCAGAGGAGGACTCTGAAGAAGATGTACTGGATCCATTCTCCCGCATGGCACTCCTCTCGCCCTCCAAGCCACAGGTTCCCTCGCTGTCAATGTTCGCATAACTCAAGGTCCCGTGGCCAGAAACTTCCCCACTCGGCTGTGCCCCGTCACCTTCGCCTGCCGGTGTGGAATCTGAAAAACAGAAAATCAGGTATGGTCATCTCATTCACAAGATATCACTTCCATCATACAATACGCATACGTCACATTACATACTGTTCACCAACACCCAGAGGTAGTGGCAGTAAAGTGCCAAAATCATGTCACAACAAAATATGTTGTATGTCCCTCAATAGGAACATTGTTAAACACCAGCTAAGCTACCTAGCTGACACCTACAATACCATGACCAATCACACTGACCATACCATTACAAGGTGACTTTGCAACATGATATAGGTTCCCTATCCAAACAACATGGTCAAGCAACAATGAAGCAATAGTTTAGGAATGTGAAATTCCTTTAAACTGATCAAAACCACATATTCAACACACACAAATAGTTTTAATCTGATGTCATGTACCAGGCTATGACACCTGTTGTAAAGCAAAGGCAAGCAAGCCTAGTCTTGACAAGTAAGACCTTCTTAATTTCACATACTTATAACCATACATAATGGACATATGCAAACCTGTAAGAGCTCAAATTGCCATACATTGCAAGTTAAGGTAAAGGAGTCAGAACACGTCAGACACACATACACCAATAGTGATGTATCACGTATTTAAAATACAATGTGGACCAAGTCATCTAGGTCATTGGTCTTCAGACAACAAACATCGTTAGTCAAGTAAGAGCCAGGTTAGCTCTGACCTATTTCCCACACACAACCACAAGATGCCAAAAAGAGTGTACCAGAAATATGGACAACTAGACTGTGCAGCAAGATGACAATCAGACCTACCTAATCATGCTATTAGTACATCATTGGGCCAAGTGGGTACATCACTACACACCCAACAGACATGCCAAGTCTCACATCTCTCTATGGAGTTTTCATTGGGCCAAAGCACATGTGTTTCTAACACGACAGGTACACCTACCATGATGCAAGCCAAAAGCCCACATACTCTTACATTACTACTCACATGTGTATGTGAAATACCACACCTGGACCACATAGGTATCAATGCCCCAACATTAGGCTCCCAAACAGCCAGCACTCATTTGCCACATCCTTCATAGCATCAGCAAGTATGCATAACTATTTACAATGTTGAATCGTCCTTGAACCTTCCAAATGACACATGATGTTGATGTATATCTGCCAAGAAGGTAACGGTGAATAGGCTACCATTGCTTATGTGTTATGCCTACAACAGTATGCCCAAGGACAATGCAGTGTGGCCACTTTCCACTAACGGAACATTAGCAAGGTTGTTACATTCCTAGCTTCAGATATCATTATATGTATGCCCATAGAAATGTTGGAACACCTCAATGGTATGCAACATGCATATTCTCAACTCTGATGAGGTGTTACAAATGTCTATGTACATCCCTCACTTACCAAGGGGGTTACCTTGTAACAGGTGTGAATATGTTGACCTTGCAGGTCATGTGACATGTCAGATGGTCATCACAGGTTCACATGCAGCTGTCACTTATCAGAAAGCATTAGAAAACTAGTGATGAATAGAATATGTTTTACTCTATGTTGCATATAAACAGGAATCTTGAGACATTGCAGAGGACAGAGATCAAGGACCTACACACCTTACCACCATTACATTGGGAAGATTTACCTGTTGGTGGGTATCTACAATCACCAAAGTAGAAAATGCAGTATAGTGGTACACATATGACACAGTCACATGTGAAACATTTTATGCTATTGTACTGAGGGAACAGCATAGTTGAGTAACATCCCTCTAAGTACATTTTTATGTGAACATCTGTGTGCTAAAGATGGCTATGGTACATCAATGTACGCAGGAAATCTGTGACACTTTGCACTTACAATATTGTCAGAGCCAACATTCTATTATCTTACCCAATCACCTGATAAAGAGACAAACATGAGTTAAGTCTGTATTTACCCCCTTGTAGCTGCTGTGCGGCCTTCAAATGCCCATCCAACTCAGAGTAGGCCACCTCTAAAATGCGGGCAATTAGTGGGGTCATGGTCCGATGCGCACCCCGTCCTGATTGGGAGGACATCCCCAGCTGGGCCTCTGTGGTCTTCCGGACCCAGCATCTCTGGTTCCCCCACCTCTTGCGACAGTGGGCGCTCTGCCGGCTGTGGACCCCTAGGGTCTGCACTTTCATGGCAATGGCATGCTAAATCCCCGTTTTCTGATGGCCATTGACCTGCATGGATGACATGGATAGAAATGTATGCCATGTCCACATGTACCATCCTACAACAGGCAGGGTTACAGCAAACCAAACACAGACTGTCTTTAACATCACCTCACTGATAGATGAGCATATGCAATCAGGCCAGATGTGAGGTGGAAACAGGCAGACAACATGCATCTCCTGCACCAGCTGTCATGTGATCACATGTGACCAGACAGTAAACACATTGGAAAATATGATATTTCAGGAGGAGTCTGGTATACCAACTCCACTAACCTTGTGCAACAGTCACAAGGTGGGTCAAGCAACGTACATCAAACACTCTCCACAATGTCTTAGGGCTCACAATCTGTCACCAAGCATACATCCATGACCAGGAACTCATCCCAGTCTATCACAACTTTGGCACCCTACAGACTTTAAGCACACAATCAGAAA
Source organism: Pleurodeles waltl (assembly GCF_031143425.1). Classification (NCBI taxonomy): domain Eukaryota; kingdom Metazoa; phylum Chordata; class Amphibia; order Caudata; family Salamandridae; genus Pleurodeles; species Pleurodeles waltl. The sequence goes on from NC_090436.1 coordinate 823,453,951, forward strand.
CATTGCCCATCAGCCTTTGCTTAGTTTCACAAAGTATAGTTGGGCTAAGCAAATGTTTGTGCACATATACACTTACTTGCTCCTCTGGTGCACCATAGAGCTGTTCATACAGGGGTAGGACCTGTTCCAACAGCTTTTCAAGCTCCTTCGGTGAGAAGGCAGGGGCCCTATCACCTTTAGGACGTGGCATACTCAGAATGTCATGGCCCTAACTTCAGGCATGTCCCAGCTTATGTTTAGTGTGGTCTTGAAGGATGCACACTTTTCACTGGTAAAACACTCGGACAGCTACATCAGATTTCCACAGCATGAAGATTTGGCCCATGTGAAGGCAGATTTGTATGCTTTGGTCGACATCCCACATGTAGTGGGAGCCATTAATTGTACCCATGTAGCACTGGTTCCCCCAAATGCAATGAACAGGTGTATCAGAACAGGAAGAACTTCCGCTCCATAAATGTGCAAGCACTCTGTTTGGGCGGACCTCTACATTGTCCAAGTATGTGCAAAGTACCCGGGTTCAGTGAATGATGCCGTCATCATGCGGAACACGAATATCCCACTGCTGATGACACAACAGTACTCACAGAGGACCTGGCTGGTTGGTAAGTGATGTATGTGATGTGTGTCAATATCTTATGTCTGCTGCCAAATGTAAGGATGTGAAAGATTTATGTTTGCACACATGTAACAATTCCTTACAGGGGATTCTGGCTACCCAAGCCGACACCAGCGAGGTACCCAACCACGTCAGGGGACGTTTGCTTCAGTAAGGCCCACGGAAGGACAAGTGCTGTGGAGCGGACTATTGGGCTTCTAAAGGCTAGCTTTTGTTGCATTGATAAGTCTGGTGGAGCCCTCCTGTACTCACCCGCCACATTGTGCAAAATCATTGTTGCCTGCTGCATGCTCAACAACCTCGCCCTGAGACATTAGATCCCATGTATACCAGATGACGGAGGGCCAGCAGTTTCAGCGGGTGAGAATGCAGAATTACCAAGTGAGGATGACAGTGATGAGGAAGAAGGTGGAGACATCCGGGCAGATCTCATAAATCAGTACTTCAACTGACTGTAGGCATGTGTTGTTCTGTTACATGCTTGAGTCAGTGAGTTATTGGGGGCTTAGAGATGCTTGAGAAAGGTCTTTGTATGACCATCAGAGAGCTCATTAGTTGCCTAGCAGTACATAGCTGACGTGTGCATTCAAAATTGTACTTGGAGTTGTGATTATCATGATGATCTCCTTTTTTAATGTTTGTTACATTGCACAGTCAGTGTTACTATTGTCTTTGGGACAATACCCTGCCTATGCCTTTTGAATCACATTTGTACTTTGCAGATTTCTTCACAAGGTCATCCTCATTTGGTCAATTCTGAATTGTGTCACAGATAGGTGGGATTTGCAGGCCTTACGTGAGGTGAACATGGATAGATCTAGGTATTGTATGTCATCATATTGGTGGTATATGAGTTTCATCCCCAGACTGTCAGGACAGTGGGATGTTATTGTACTGTTCCACACATTCAACCTGTGTGCCATGTTACCTGGGTCCAAGGGTGTCAAATGTGTGATTTTGTGTATCTGACACGTGTCATCCTGTGCAATTCATAACATCAATGGTTTGATGTAGATGCTATTTAACTTGTAAGTAGCTGTCAATGTGTGACCTCATTGCAGGCCACTGTGCATGTGTGTTAAGTCTGACATAGGTTAGTAGCATGCCTACAGATATCCGACCATGGTAAGTGGAAGGTTCAATGACTGGGGACAGTTGTACTGACCTCTGTCTGTATCATGGGATATGCTCATTAGAGTGGTATGGTATGGGAAAGAGATAAGGCTTTAGCTGATGACTAATAGAACCGATCAGTTTGCCTTTTTGTATAGACAAAGGCTGACATGTCCCTAACTGCATTAGTCTGTGGAGTTCTTTTTATTCATACCTTTGCTAAAGCTTTAAATTGTGAAGCTGTACTGCACTGTGTGATATTTGGCATGTTGTCAACCTATATGCAGAAAAGTGCAATAAATGGAATTAGGAATGTGTCCATTTGTATAAATGTATATACATTGGAACCAGATTCAACAGTAAATGTGAAATGAGACTTAACAGATTTGGTACATATGTGAATATCATGTGTAAGCAACAAATTCCACAGCTAACTGTTCAACATATTTGAAAAAAGACTCTCAAACATGATATGTGGTTCAGTAGTGTTTCTTTACAAGTGCTCATGGACATTCAAGGAATGGGATCAAATAATTAAGTGCACATAGTGAAGTATTCAGTCATGGTGACTGTAATCATCAGGGTAGCTGCTACAACATTTGGAGTCTCTAGTCTAGTGTCCTTGTGCCATTGGAAAATGAAAAGTGGTTGTAACACAGGCAACAGGGTGAATCTGAGACACACAAGGGGAACCATTCATTAGAGGATCACTTTCTGGCAGTGGTTGAAGTCTTGGCATCTGCTCCTCCTGGATGTTTTGGTGGATGAACATGTTTGCGGGGGGTTCCTCAGCTACAGAGGCAGGGTGTCTGGGTCATGTCCTTCCCCTTTCAGAGCCTCCATTCCACTGGCTGCCACAGGTGTAGAAGGGCCTGATGTTACATGGTCAATGGAAGTGGTCTGCTGTTGAGGACATAACCTATTCAAGGTGGTATTAATGTCTCTCAGCACCCCTGTTAGGGAGGACATGTTGGCACTGTGGGCCTCCCACTTTTGCATGACTTCCTGGTGGTTGTCCATCTGCAGCTGCTGAATCTTCCCCATTGTGGCAAGTACTGGGCCCATCATGCCTTGGAACTGTTGGTAGGCTCCTAAGACTTGGGAGGTGTTGTCCTGGCCAGGTGTATCGCTAGGAGCCTCAATCCTCTGACCTACACCATCCCTCCCATGCACTCTACCCCCACATTCCTGTGCCCTTTGCACTGTTTGCCTATACCCACTGGTGCCAGGTCCTTCATTTTCAGGGTTTTCTTGTGCTAACACCAGTACCAGTAATGGGGGGCATATGATGGTATTAACTGTCCTTGGAACACAGGTTTGGGGTGAATGGTTGCTTGGGATGTAGATGCAACAGGGCTGAGAGGGGTCGAGGTAGGCAGGGTGAGGCTGACAGTTGTAGACTGACCAGATGTCCCAGATGGGCAGGAGCCATCCTCAATGTCCTCATATCCAGGGGTGTTGTCCTCACTGATGGCTTCATTCATGAGAGAAGTGGCTTTCTCAGGTGTTCACAATGGGTAGGTGACCTGGTGAAGAAGTGGAACAGACAGTTACAGATTGTAATGAAACATGTGGTATCAAACTTTGACAGGTAGATATGCTTTGAGCCATGTAGAGAAGGGTTTAGCTAGATTTCCTGATATGACAGTGACACCCGCTTTCAAATCTGGGGTAGATCTATATGGAATACAGGGAATTCCTATGACATACACCTTGCTACAGGATACCACATTAGTCTGACAGTTGGATGTCTGTTGATAGACTCATACCTTGTCTGCTGTGTAGCTTAGTATTGTCCATGTTAACTCCAGGTTTGCAATAGTTCAGTATTGAGACACCAGACAGCTGCAGAATGTGAAGTGGAATCTGACCTGTACATCAACTTAGGGTGAACCAATCTACCTGGCCATATATATCAGGTTACACCTAGTACATCACACTATACATATGTGTGTCCCTCCCAGGTGAGTTGCTTTCAATGTGTGTTGGAAGCTAAAAGAGGCATTTTAGCATTGGATACAGCTGTAGCTGTGTGTTGGTGGTATTGTACTGGCAGATGCCCATTGTATTGCTGTCACTGCACTAGACTGTGATATTCTGGCTCACTCAGGTGGGTTTAGTCGATTGTGTAGTTAACATGCAAGGCTACTTTCATTTTGGTACAGCGTTCTGGTGATCTTAATGGTAGAACAGTGCCTGCTGAAAGCTGTAGTGCTTTCAGTCCCTGTACTACCCACGCCATTCACAGACATTGTGCCCCTGGTGAGTTTAGTTGACATGTGGTATGCCAGAGAGTAAATGCGCCGGCGGTAGGTGGTCGATGACCGCAGGGCAACTTCACATTGGTTATTATTGGGCCCTATGGGTTCCAGGAGCCAATGGCGAAGTACGCCGGCAGTGACGATACGCACCGCCGCGGACATGACCGCCATTTTCCAACTATTCACTCACTTGCTACCTGACCTTCAACATGAAACACCTACACTGCAAGTGCTGCTGTGACCTGTGTCTGGAAGGGACAATGGCTCATGTGTCTGGGGAAAGGGCCCCTGCCTTCTCAGCGGAGGAGTTGGAGAAACTGGTGGATGGGGTCCTACCCCAGTACACATTACTCTAGGGTCCTCCAGACAAGCAGGCGAGTACACTGTGAGCATGATGCGTGGACCATGAATGTATGGAGTGCTGTGGATGTAAGCCACATGTTGGGGGGGTGCTGAGGCAATCCTGGCCAGAGTGCAGCATGTAAGGTGGTCGGTGTATGTGCGTCATGGCATGGGTGGGAACTGGTGGGCAATGAGTATGATGGTCCGGACGGGTGAGTGATTTGCATTTCTGCTGTCTTTTCCCTCCAGGTCAGCGCCCACCAGAAAAAGGGTATTTGGCGTGCAATCGCCAAGGAGGTTCGGACCCTGGCGGTCTTTCACAGATGGAGCACCCACTGCCACAAGAGATGGGAGGACCTGTGCAGCTGGTCAAAGAAGATGGCGGAGGCCCAGCTGGGGCTGGCCTCTAACGTGGAAGGGGTGCCCGTTGCACCATGACCCCCCTAATTTTGCGCATCCTGGCGGTGGCCTATCTGGAGTTGGATGGGCGCTTGAGGGCATCACAGCAGCCACAAGGGGGTGAGTACAGATTCAGAGTCATGACTTTTCGCGTGTTAAGGTGTTACCTGGGTGGGGAATGTGGGCTGTGGGTGACCCTAGACCAGGGCGAACATGGCAGTGTAGGTCCCTTGTTGGGCAGGCTCTGGAGCACTCCTACCTCAATAGTGTAAGTGGCCATCTAATACTGGGCAAGGTCCTGTGGGTTTCTGGTGTGCAGATGCTGGTGTTAGGCATTGTACCCCATGGGCTGGTGACTAGCTGTGTAACTGGTAGTGCATGGCCTAGTGCATGGGGCTGATCCCTGTGTGTAGTGTATGCCAACGGTGGTGTTGTTGCTGGCATTGACCAAGTGTATCCTCTGTCTCTTCCTTCCCCTTTTTGTTTTGTCACCCTGTCCTTGTGTGCATTAGCATCATCTGGCAGAGGAGCAGAGGCACAGGCGACGGAGAGAGCTGCATCCCACATGGGCCTGGAGGCCGAATCCACCAAGGGTGAAGGCACCAGTGGGACGGAGGGCGAGGGGAGCACCATGACGGTACAGGAGGGGAGACCACAGACAGCGACTCCTCCTCTGATGGAAGCTCCCTGGCGGTGGCGGGCACCTCTGTGCCCACTCCCAAACAGGTACAGCCGCCACCCCCCCACCAGCACCACCCTCCCAGCAGCCCCTCAGCGTGTTTCCCGTGCCCGCTCACCCAGGAGGGTGGGCATCTCCTTCGCCCCAGGCACCACAGGCGCTGCCCCAATCAGCCCTGCTGCCCTCAGTGAGGAGGCTATTGACCTCCCGAGATCCCTCTCTGTTGGGCAGTCAACCATTCTGAATGCCATCCAGGGTGTCAAGAGGCATTTGCAACAGACAAATGCATACCTGGAGGGCATTCACTCTGGCGTGGCAGCCCAACAGAGAGCATTTCTGGCCTCAGCACTTATGGCAGCCATTGTCCCTGTGTCTAGCCTCCCCCCTCTAACTTTCTCTACCCAGTCCCAATCCCCTCAACCTCAGCCTATCCCAAGCACACCTTCAGACTAGCATTCACCCAAATCAACACACAAATGTGGCTCAGGCAAACATAAGCACCACACTTCATCTCACAGGCACTCACACAAGCACAATGCCCATGCACACACACCAACATCCACTGCCTCCTCTGTGTCCCCCTCCTCCTCTTCATCCACCTCCCTCCCAGTATCGTCTCCACTCACACCTGCATGCACTACATCCTCATCCACTACCTCCATCACCAGCACGCCCATCACAACACACCCCCCCCCTGGCAGTCACCACCCCCACAACCATGCACACGTCCCCTGTGTCCTCTACCAGTGTGTCTGTGACCCCTCCTCCCAAAGTACACAAATGCAAGCACCCACCCACCCAACAGGCATCCACCTCACAACAGCATCCAGCCCAAGCACCTTCACCCAAACTCAGCAGACAGACACCTCCTACAACCACTCCCTCTTCCCTGTTCCTCCACTCCCAAACCCTCTCCATCTTCCCGTCTCAGTGTGTCTAAAAAACTTTTCCTGGCTAACGTTGACCTCTTCCCTACCCCTCCCCCCGTCCTTCCCCTTGGGCCAGGGTGTCCAGATCCCAGGCTCGCACCTCAGCCACCAAGTCAGTGTCCGCTGTGGTCACTGCAACTCCCAGAGGACCAAAGGGGGCACCCGTCAAGCCAGGCAGTGTGCCACCGACCCCTGCAAAGGAGCAACCCATTTCACCACCTGCCAAGGTGAAGAAGGGGCCAGCATGCAGCACGGCCAAGGATCACGACCCACCCAGCAAGGCCTCCTCCAAAATTCAAGCTGCCAGTGCCAAGGTCCCAGCAGCATCTGCCAAGGTGAGGAAGGGGCAGAAAAGCCAAGGCAAGGCACTTCAGGCCTCGGCGGCACCAGGTGAGGGCCTGGTGCCTACTATCAGAACCGACAGGCCCGCCACCTGTACTGCAGCAAGCTCAGCCGCAAGCACCGCCACCTGAACTGCCACCTGCCCCGCCGCTGCCACAAGTAGGCAGCCGTCCGAAGCTGCAGGAGATGGGCTGGTGCCTCCCTCCACCACTTCTGGCACCTGCACGACGGACAGCACCTCCAGCATCCCCGCCGCAGGCACCGCCACCTGCCCCACCGCTGCCACAGCAAATGTCAGCAGCAGCATCCCCAGTGGGCAGCCGTCCGAGGCTGCAAGAGACGGCCTGGAGCCTCCCACCACCACTGGAAGCACCCCCACCAGCACCGGCACTACCACCAGTAGTCAGCCTTAGTCACCGCAGGATGGAGTTGGGCCCTGCCTCCATGGAGTATCATGCTGTCTGTTCCCTGCAAATCTCATGCCTTAGACACCCAGGTGAGGGAATGTGAACTGCCACACCCCAAGTGCAGCATCAATGGGCACAAAGCCCCCTCCAGAACCAGTGGAGAAATGCATCCACTCCCTCTATCCTTGGCAGGATGAAGCAGACTGGGCACAAAGCCCCCTCCAGAACCAGTGAAGATGCCACTCCCTTGAGAGACTATGGCTTTGCACTCCAGGACCAAGCAGTGGGCAACCCACCCACTTGAGCGGCTGTGGCTTTACACTCCCCAGGACCAAGCAGTGGGCAACCCACCCACTTGAGTGACTGCGGCTTTGCACTCCCCAGGACATCGCTGTGGGCATGGAGCCTCCTCGAGGAGCAGTGGTGTTGTACCATCCTCCTGCTGAGGTGCCCTCTCCTTCCCCATCCCCCTGAGGTGCCTTTGTGTTTTCTATCTGATGCCGCTGCAGTGTTATCTCCGTATTGAGGCAGGAGTCAAGTGTGGGCTTTGCCCACGATTTTTGGCCCAGTGGGCCACGGACATTTACAAAGGAAAGTGTACGGCCTTCTGTACATATTGTAAATAATTGTATATACTGTTTTTCGATTTGTTAAGTTTATCTGCCTATTTCTAATATATCACAGATTTGACTCCATTCCTTTGTCCTTGCGTTCTTCCAGGGGGTTATGGTGTGTAAATGTAATGTTGATGCATGTTTTTGTGTGTATGGTGTTGTAGGTGAGGGTGGGGGTGTGGAGTGTTGCGTGTGTGTGTCACTCTCTTTTTCCTCCCCCCCTCCTCTGTGTGCTAGGTGCAGTACTCACCGTGGTCATCGCCGCTGCCTCCTGTGATATTCCTCGTGTATGAGTAGGTAGACCAGCATGGGAAGGACCTGCAGCTCGGGCTCCATGGCGTCCTGGTTCTTCGTTGATTGTGAGTGGTTCCCCTTCTGGGTACTGTTTCCGCTGTGCTTTTGATGGCGTAGGTACCGCCCCGGAAAAGCTGGCAGATTGGCGGGTTGTGAGGGGGTGGGCAGTACATAGTCTTCCACCTGTCTGTTGGCAGTGACCGCCACGGTGTTTGTTGCTATCGCCGTGGCAGTCGGTGTGTTAAAGTGGCTGTCTGTGTTGGTGGTTTCCACTGTGGTCGTGATTCTATTTTTTTTACCGCCGGCCTGTTGGCGGTATTACTGCCCCTTTAACACCGACCGCCAGGGTTGTAATGAGGGCCTACATGTACAATTTCTATTAATAACTGTAGCTGAAACTTGATTAGAGTTCTTTTTTCTAAATCATCAAAGATCCTAGTTGAATGGTGAAAGTATTTTGCTGCTCAAAAGCCTTGTACAGTTAAATCAGCCCTGCTGGCTTTCTTTCCTTTTAGTGGTAGTAATCAGGATTCCAACTACGTGTAACTTAGTGTGCTGCTGTGACACAATAGACTAGCTTCTAAAGGCAGAAAGACTGCTGTGTAAGAAGAAAGAAACACTTAGCTGGGATGAGACATTTGAGATTGGATGTGAACAAAGAGGATCAAAAAGGATAAGAACATCAGCCTTCATTTTCACCTGTAGGTGCCATAAGAACTAAGAGCTAAAAGCCTTTCATCCAGAGGTGCCTGTACGGACAGCTATTCCTAGATTAGGGGCAGGGTATAGCTCTTTGTTTCTATAGGGTGGGGTATGAGAGGGGACTCAGAGCTCCCGAGAGGAGAGCTTGTGTTCTGCAATCTTGCATAACAACCTCTAGTAAGGTTACTAATGAAAGTGAAAAAGGAAGTGCTTAGAAAGGAGGGGTGCATTTCAGTAGTAAACCTGAAGGCTAGGTATCAGCCGTGGGTGCAGCTCTCTCTCCTCCTATAAGGAAAGGAAAACAGGGACATACAATAATTGTTCCCTCCTCCCCCCTGTGCATTTACCCATGCTTCCCTCTGTCCCTTACTGATACTTACTGTTACTCTCCCCCTGTGAAATTGTTGGGAAATGATTTGCTTCCTGGATTTGCAGCAGTCAGATAGGACCCCCTGGCCTCATAGCACAGCTGAGGCAGCAGCTGTTGTGCGGAAGGACACGGAGACAGTATGGAGGAACTCCTTCCAAGGGACCCGCAGCAGTGCCAGCACCAGTCAAGTGCAGTAGAACCCAGCCCTGAAGCAGGAGACAGACCTGGGAAGTCGGTGGTAAAGTCTTGTTCTTTCCCCAGAGCAGGAGCACAAGTCAGCAACGATAAAGCGATTGGGGATGCAGGTAACAGCTATCCCCTAATTGAAAAAAATATTAGTAGTTTGATTCAAAATAATCAAATGTCGGTGGGAGAGGTTCCTATCTTAAATACTCTACCTGCCTTGGATAAGACTTGTAAATTTGTGGAGGCACATTTGGCAACATCTCTCTTATCTGCAAACCCCAGCCCTAAAGAGGCTGGTCCTGAAAGACAGAGAGTGGTCAGCAGATGTCAATTGAGGTCTGGCTTGTTGAAACTGGGCAAACTCACGTCCAGAGCAACTACAGAGATCTTCAACCAAACCCCCAAAATAAAGAGCGCAGGCAAACTTTCTTGGCTAAAAATAAAAATTGAATCTTCCCAGGCTCTATCTATAAAGTCGAAAGGTGTCCTACAAGAAAATCTTAATTGCAATTTCCAATGAAGAAGGCAGAAGCATCTTACCTCTGAAAGACTTTGAAAGCTACCTCATCACTAAGGTCCTTTCTTAAACTCCCTACTAGTAACCTTGGCATGGGGAAAAGTGCTGTGCAGCTTTCAACATACTCAGGCTCAAACAGCAGTACTTGTAATACCAGCGGTTCTGGCTGTCAGCCTAGCCCCTACAGTTACTACATCTAAGCCACCTCGGGTAAGGACTGAGTGAAAGCTATCCTCTAGTCTCACTATCTAATAGGTATTTGTTTCTAGGAGATTTGGAAGGAGAAGTTACAACAGTATGTCTAAAGTCCTCTTTAGATGAAGAAGTGTCTCCTGTGGTGCACTGTCAAACTGAAGCTGCGTCCTCTCTGTGGACAGCTCTAGTAGCCCCATCACAGTTGGGCCTTAATCCCTCAGCTCTTCTGCCAACAGCAGAGCATAGATTGGAGGCCATATTACTAGAATTAACTAAGGAGAGGAAGAGCAGGTTTAGCTTAGCAGAAGCAAATGAAAGGAAAATCCAGGATACGTGCTAGCAGTTAGCAGATAAAATTTATCTATTGTCTTTTTGGACTACTATGTTAGATACCAAAACCACAGTAGAGGTGGAAAAAACATGCAAGAGTTGGCTTCCCTTAAAGTACAGAATGCAGCTACTCAGGCAACCCTAGAAAGTCTTGAAAATCAGCCAAGACAAAACAATATTAAGATTGCAAATGTCCCAGAAGGAATATAAGAGGCCCATAATGAAATGTTCCTTGTGAGATTGATTTGAGCAGGGGCGGTTCCTCTGATAGGGCAGAGGAGCGTCGCCTTCCGCCAGCAGCAGAAGCTGCAAAACTTTTACAACAACTTGTGAAAGGGGTGGGGCATCTGGGATGAGGAGCAGTGAGGGAGAGTGCTCAGTACTCCCCCTCACTGCGCATGTATGTTTGGACGGTCATCTTGGGCCCGCCAAACACACAAGTGCGGTAGGCTCTTTCCAGCCCATCAACACAGTTGCTGGGCTGGAGAGAGCCTGCACAGGCTCTTAGTCTGCCTGGGAGCACCCTGGATGGGCACTCCCAGCCAATCTTGACGCTGCTTGAGCAGCGTCAGGATTGGTCGCAGTGCAGGCTGGGAGCCTTTGCCTTCGTGCAGCCAGCAGGGAAGAGGAGCGTGGCGCGGGACGGCGAAGAAAAGGTAAGTGATCTTTTTTTTAAATGTATTTTATTAAATTTTAGATCCACCCAGCACATCCCCTCACCCCCACACCGCACCTGTCAACGTCCCTATGAGCGAAGATTTGAGAGAGCCTTTTTCAGGGCAATTTCCAAGGTGACCTTGACTCAGAAATTCCAACAGTGCAGAAGCAACCTTCTTAGCCTGGGCTAATAAATGCAGAAAAAAAGACAATGGTTCTGTTAGCGCGCCTTGTCCTTAGTAAGTAAACTTACAAGGGGACGCGTATAGATCGATTAATCTTTTGGATTGCATAGGGTATCCTAGTCAAGTATAGCGAGTAAAAGACAGTATCAACAAATCAATCCAATCAACTTAGATTACCATGAACCAATCTAATCAGAAAAACCACCATCACTCATATGGAAGTTAGTTCGTTTTATTCCCTATTAGTTACAATTCTAATTCATAAATCTTTATTTAACAATATCATGATTTCCAAATCTTTATTAGCAACATAAGCAATGAATTCTCAGCACTTTATTAATATGCAACCAAGGTTAAACAAAGCAAGGCAATTCATGAGCAATCGAATAATTCAGCAGTATAGGTCAGTCAGTCTAAGTCACCCTAAATCACCCTTGTCAGCCTACCTATCATCAGCATCAGCATGTGGGGCTTCATGCAAAAACTATTTAGTCAAAAATCATTAATTTGGAAAAATCGACCTAGAAGAGAAAAGCATTTTAAAACAGCGCAATAGGTACCTAGAAAGAAAAGCATTCATTAGTCAGTCAGGTTATAGCTACCTATCCAAGATAGAGCAGCAACGAGTCAGACTTTGTCTCCAGGTCATCAGTCATCAATAAGACTCAGGCTCACAGGAAGCAAGCCCAAGTTTCAGCACTTCTGACAGCGTCTCCTGACGTCATCAACTTTCACCTCCGTTCTGATTTTTTCCCTCATGTCATGACATCTCTCAGTCCATCCTACAATTTGCCCATTGGTCAACCTTATCAGGGGTTATGACTCTAACCTATAATTTATGTTTACCACTTGTCTACGTTATTTTGAGAGTCAAGTTCCATTAACATGATTGGTCCTCTTGTCGATGAGTACATCATTCGGTTCTTCCGGTAACTAAATTGTTTCTCCCAACTCTTAGTCTGTAGCTCCATTGTTCAAGTCCTGGGAAAGTATATTTAGCCTACTCTACACATAATTGTATCAATTTGTTCTGATCGTCTCCTGTCCGCTGGCGAGTTTGCAGATTTTTCTAGCAGTGTTTCATGGTGAACTCTGTACGGTTCAAGGTCTCTTTTCTCCAGTTCCAGTCTGCGGCAGCTCATCGCGTCTCCACTTTTTAAGCAAGCAAGGCCACTGCAGACTTGGCCTTTGGTATAGCTAATTTAAGGAAATGAAGCATCATAACATACATTTATATCTCTCATTATAACACATTAGTACAATTATTAAACATTTCACATTATTTTAGTACTGTTAACACAGATGGTGACCACTCCCCGTGGGTACATTTTACACATTACACATTACACGTTATTTTCAATTACTGTTAATCAAATGTCAAATTTTCTCATTAGTTATTATGCGCAACTCCTTAGCATATTCTCATATTAGCATATCTGCTGCAACAGTCCCTCCTCTGATGACTAAATATGTCATCACACCTTTCCTTAGCAAACATTACAGATTACTTTCAGTTACATTCTGATTTCTTCTGTTTCCATTTTCCCTATAGATTCTTCTTCTAGGTGATTCTTCCCTCCTCTGATTGCTCTTAGCTCTTTTTAATTGAATTTTGTGCCATAATTTGCATGCCCCCCCATAATCCTAATATAATAGAGATCACAATTAATATTCCTTGAACGATTTTCCACAATATTTCACCCCAAATTTGACTAAACCAATTTCCTAGCGTCGCAAATCCGTTTCCCACTTTTTCCCAAACTCCTGGTTCTTTCAACTCTTTTAAATCCTTACTTGCATTAGTTAAATTAGTAAGCAATTCTTTTACTTCTTTCTCATTTGCAGGGATATAAGAACAGCAGTGCTTTTCGTTAATCATTTTGCAGACTTCTCCGTCATTCGCTAAAATTATGTCTAAAGCAAGCCTGTTTTGAAGCGTCATACCTCTATCCGCAGCTAACTCAGTGTTTAGTAATAATATAGCTCCTGTAAAATTAGTTAACATATTATCTACTATAGTTGATAACTTTTGTATCTTGTTTGCATTCAATATAACTCCTACTGAAGGAATTACTGCTCCAAAAATATCCCCTATTGCAGAGGCTGTTTCTCTTCTTTTTCTCATTCAGTTAACTCAGTCATTTTTGGTATCTTTTTTAGATCATCTATAAAATAGATTTTAGGGAACACTATTCCCAAATAACATGTCCCATACCATCCCTTAGGGAGTCAGTAATAAGCATTAAGTCCACAACTGTAATAGATTTCAGGAATCACAGGGTCAGCACCATTTAGGATGAGCGTCCATTTAGTCTGAAACAAAAACACATGCCTACATTCACTCGTTCCCACAAATAAAGTGTCAGTGCGTGATTTTGGCCTGTATATACAAAGCTTCCCTAAGTGTAATGCGGGTAAAGCTAGCTTCCCTTGTGTTTTAATAGCAGTGTACGCATAATCATTTTTGTAAGTCCTTTTCTCCAACCCTTTTTCTAATTTTTCTTTTAATGCTTTTCTCCTATCATCAGTATGCCCAATAAAGCTCTTTTCCATGTGAGTTAATAAGCAAGTCAAATTATTACGATGCGGATAAGCCGTGCCAAATGTTAGTGTAGGCTCAAAGAATCCTCTAACGAATACTATATCATGTTCTTTAGCTATCTTACTTAAGTATCTAATTATAGGAACAAAAGAAAATACTAAATCGTAGTTGAAATAAAAGTACTGTATATACTATTGATTATAAAAGCGTGTTAGTAACAGACTGCAAGTTATACCGTATGTCAATGGTAGTCTATGATAGGTAACCCCTTCTTCCACAGAGGAAGGTATTTGTGTACACACAAGACAATTCTTTGCATCCATCATTTCCACATATTCACTCAATAAACGATAAAAGACGTTCAAAGACAACTCTCCCCTTGCGTTAGTATAATCATGCAAATATTGCTCATCTAATTTAAACCTCTCTTTAGCTGTGAGTGTTTTAGTTTCATGCACAGATGTATCTCTCATTTCTTTCATCTCATGAATTGACATTCCCACAATCATCATCACAAACAATATTCCGCACACAATCGCCATTCCTACACTCAAATATCTACAATACCTAATGTGCCTCACGTTATCATCTATATTAGCCATGATCTGTAAAGAATCAGAAAGCAGAATTTTCAACTCCTACTTAATATGCAACACAAAAATCAAGAATCAAAAATATACTTCTTTCTTCACACTTTCAATTTCGCACGACAAGACCCCTTCTTCCTTTGTCAAAATCGGTTAGCAGCTGGTCAACTCCGGTCTTTTCCGGTAAGTGAGTTCAACTTTTTTCTTTGCCCAACAACACAGTCCATCTTTTCCTTTTCTTCAGGTTGCGTCAAAATACTGATTCGGAACTTCTCTGTCAAAACAAAAGGACATAAATTAGTTCTGCCAATCACTTGTTGTGGCGTATGCCCACTCCGGTCCTGCATATTTTCGGCTTGACACTCTTTTCTTTTTCAACCTCCTTTTCCTTTCAACCTCCTTTCCCTTGTTAGTTCTCCATCACTCAGTTCATCTTTTCTAGTGGTATCTTGTTCTTCCTCTATTGTTTCATTTATTACCAAGTCCTTTTTCTTGCCTATTTGAGATTCCGGCCAATTATCCCCTTTTCTAACACCTTCTGTCAGCAATCTCTTTAAGATAGGACTTTTCTCCTTGACTTTGTTTGAAGTGCCCTCGTTTGATGGGCCTGCAATGGGTTCAGGAGGAGTCAGATCATTTTTGCTTTGACCGGGCTCAACTCTTTCCCACTCAGGCTCTGGCACTGAGTCTCCTTGTTTTTCAGTCCCTTTTGTTTGCGTTAGCAATTCTCCTGTGCATGGATCTCGTAACGTTTTTTCCGCATTGTCTGCACGCTCTGCCTCTTGATTTTCCACACCCTCGTCACTTCTGGCTCAACTTGCTCTGGTTCAGGCAGAATTATTCACTTTGCTGCTGCTGGTGTTCTCAGCAACACTTCTTCATGTTCCTGAGGACTCACCACCTTTTTCGTATGGCTTGAATGTATCCAATTGGGAAATCCTACACACTTTACAGCTGTGGTAGTCATCAACACCACTTGGTATGGACCTCTCCGACGCAGTTCTAGGCACGTTTTTCGCACATACTTTTTGATCACGTCCCAGTCTCCGGCTCTCAAGTTGTGACCTGGATCATGGATAGGTGGCAGGGTAACAGCTTGTACCTGCTGAGAAAAAGATCGAACCACATCAGCTAGACCCTTGCAGTAGTCTAACACCATATCATCTGTGATATTGACAAGAACATTGGCTGGTATTGCTGGTAGTCTCATTGCTCATCCATGAGAATCTCGTGAGGGGATAAACCTGTCTTCCTGTCAGGTACATTTCTCATTGACATCAACACTAAAGGCAATGCATCTGGCCATTTCAAGTTTGTGGCTGCACACATTTTGGCAATTCTTGATTTCAAGGTACCATTCATTTGTTCTACCAATTTAATATTCAGTGCTGCACATAAGAGTTTGATCACTTTGTTATTGAAGTGCGTTCCCCTATCTGATTCTAAAGAGATCAGAAATCCGAACCTTGGTATCAGCTCTCTAAGCAATAACTTTGCAACTGTGAGACTATCATTTCTGCGTGTGGGATATGCTTCAATCCAATGACTAAACACACATACAATCACCAACACGTACTTCAGTCCACCACATGCAGGCATCTCAATGAAATCCAATTGCATTCTGCTGAATGGTTCTCCTGCTCTTCCAATGTGGCTCAAATTTACCACTGTCCCTTTTCCCACATTCAATTGCTGGCAAATCACACATCTATGGCACACTGCCTCAGCTGCTTGTCTGAATTTTGGATTAAACCAATCAACCTTGAACAAACTAATCATGGCATCCTTTCCAATGTGGGCCTGACCATGGTAATACCGAGCCATCTGAGACAACAGACAATTCGGTAGCACCATCTGGCCCTCCTCAGATACCCAGATTTAATCTGGCCTCTGCATGCACTTCAACTTTATCCACAGCTTTTTCTCTTCCTTGTCCGCATTCTCTTGAAAAGTTTTCAACTCCTCTAAAGTGTCAATTACCTTCAGAGTGAAATTCGCACAACTGGTCTCTTCTTCTTGCATTAGTTCCCACTTATCCTTGCATGATATACAGTTCAGGGCACAAAATCTTGCTACCTTATCCGCATATCCATTTCCTAAGGAAATGTAGTCTGGTGTTTTCTGATGTGCACTGCATTTTACTACAGCAATTTCCTCAGGTAACTGTATTGCGTACAACAACTCTTTTATTCTGTCACCATTTCATACTGGGGTTCCACTGGAGGCCATGAACCCTCTTTGTGACCACAATTGACCAAAATCATGAACAATTCCAAATCCGTATTGGCTATCTGTGTATATTGTCGCTCTCAGCCTGGTAAAGACATAACATGCCCTAGTGAGAGCCACCAATTCTGCCACTTGTGCTGAATATACACCAAGGAGCCAAGATGCTTCCAGGGTCCCCGTGATTGTACACACAGCATACCCTGCTCTCAATGTGCATGTCCCATCTTTAAGGCATGAATCATCGACAAAAACAATTTGATCATTTTCTTCCATTCGCGTGTCTTTAATATCAGGTCTAGGCTTTGTACAGAAATCTGTAACTTCAAGACAATCATGCTCTATGTCTTCCTCTTTTCCGACTTCAACAGTATCGCTTGGCAGTAATGTTACTGGATTCAATACTGTACATCTTTTCAAAGTAACATTTGGAGCTCCCAGTATACTCGTCTCATACCTTGTTAGTCGGGCCCCCGTCAAATGTTGTGTTTTTGTTCTTGTCAGCAAAATTTCAACTGAATGTGGCACCATTACCATCACTGGGTATCCCATGACTACCCCTTCACATTGGGAAAGACTTTGACCAACTGCGGCTAATGCTCGCAGACAACCTTCTAAAGCTGCTGTAACTGGGTCCAAAGCAGCTGAAAAATAGGCTACTGGGCGATAAGCACCTCCATGGACATGTGTCAAGACAGACAAAGAACATGCATCACGTTCATGACAAAACAGTGTGAAAGGCTTTGTGTAATCAGGCATTCCCAATGCTGGAGAAACTCTCTCTTAATTCAGGGAAGGCCCTCATTTAATCTTCATCGAGAGTGATTGGATCTGTAACTCCCTTGTGTGTCAATTGTTGTAAAGGTTTGGCAATCTCAGCAAAATTTGGGATCCATTGTCTGCAGTATCCTACCATTCCCAAAAACATGCGTACATCCTTCTGGGAAGTCAGCGGATTTCTCTGCAAAATCATTGTAATTCTCTCTCGAGAGAGATTCTCCTCAACCCTTTCTCAATCTGATGACCCAAGTATTTGACAGACTTCTGACAGTACTGCAAGTTTTGCAGGTGAAACCTTGTGACCAAAGTCTCCCAGGTGATTAAGTAAGACAACTGAATCATTTTTACACTCATCCCTTGTCCTGGACGCAATCAATAAGTCATCAATGTACTGTACAAGAGTCGACTGGCAAGGTAATTCCAATGACTCCAAATTCTTTTTCAAGATCTGGTTAAACAAGGACGGTGACTCAGTGTACCCTTGTGGAAGCCTACACCAGCTGTAGACTTTATCTAGGAATTTGAAACTGAAAAGAAACTGACTATCCTCGTGAAGTGGTACTGAAAAGAAAGCTTGCAACAGATCGACTACTGTGAACCACTCTGCCTCGCATGGAATCTGAAACAGTATCACTGCTGGATTGGGCACAATCGGGCAACACTTAACCACCATGTGATTCACTTTTTGCAAATCCTGCACAATTCGCACTTTCCCACAGGACTTTTTCAATCCCATTATCGGTGAATTACATGGACTGCTCAACACTTCCCTCAAAACACCCTGCTTCAAGAAATCCCCAATTATTTGTGCCACCTTCATCAACACATCCTGTGGCATATTGTACTGTGGAAGTTTTGGAAACTCAGCATTTGGCTTCAAAGTGATTTTAATTGGCTTCACATCTTTGATCAAACCCACTTCTTTCCCTGTCAAATCCCAAACCTTCTCCTTCACTGTTCCCTGTAAATCTTCATGCAGTTAATTCAAAGTGAACATTGGGAAAACCTCAATCAAAGGATATTCTTCAAATGCTTCGTTAAGAACCATGGCTGATGCTTGCTCTTCCTCATCATCACTGTTTGTCTGGACTTCTATTCCTGCATCCAGACAATTTATGGAACATTTGGTCTTGCATAATAAGTCTCTGCCTAACAAAGATACGGGACTTGAGTCGCACACTACAAATCTATGCAGTCCTGTATAGTTCCCAATTTCATTCTGTACCGGTTCTGTGATAGGATTCGTTAATTGCCTATTCTCCACTCCCACAACCTGCACTGTTCTTCCGGAAAGGGGCAAATCTAGTACTTCTATACTCCTTACTGTGGAGTGCGTGGCTCCGGTGTCGACCAAAAATTACACTTAATGTCCCATTACCTTTCCTTTCACAAAAGGCCGTCTCTGATCTACCTCTAGGGATGCGGCAAGAATGCAAGCTCCTTCATCCGAACTGTCACTCATCCATTCATCGTTTATTTCATCCTCACTGTGAAATGGGAATTGGTGTACTGTATTGTTACTGTTATCTGATCTCTGACCATTGACCTGCTGAGTAAGCATAACTTGTTGCTGCTCCATCGGGGCTTGAGGTATGTGCATTTGCTGTCTAGGCACCATAGAAATCTGCTGCTGTACAGGTGCTAAAGGAGTAAATTGTGCTTGTGGTCCCTTTATCTGTTGAACTGGTAAAAAGTTTTGACCTTGAGTTTGAACATTCAGGACTTGGCCCCTCACTCTGGGGACTCTCACTGTTTGTACTGTACTGACATCACCTTGCTGAATCATTCCTTCCTGCACCATCAACGGGCACTCCCGCTTCCAGTGTACCACGTTTCCGCACAGGTGACATGGCAACATTCTTTTCATCCCCTGCATGTCATTCTGAACAACCACTGTTTTCAGATCTGGACCACGCATCACATCCATACCATGTCCTGTACCCCTCGCTTGAGGCTGAAACACGATAGCTCTCTGTTGCGGAGGCATCGGCGGCACTAAAGCTCCTTGCACTCCTGATTGTGCTGCCTTAATCTGTATCACCATCACCTTTTCCTTCAACTTCTTTTGCTTTAGTTCAATCACATCACTACAGTATTTTGCATACTGCAACACCTCATCAATCGTCTATGCCTGGCAACAAATCAAATGATTCTTTATCATCTGCCCTATTTCAGGGCTCAACCTTTCAACAAACCTAAACACGAAATGCAACATGTCCTTTGGTTTGACTGCTTCCTTACCACTGTACTCCTTGAAAGCCTTTAGCAATCTTTCATAATAGGTATGTATTGGCTCTTTGGTTTCCTGAACTGTCCTGTCAATTCTCTGCCAATCAATGTTTTTCAGAGAAAACCTAGTTTTCAAAAACTCCATCACCTTGTAATAATTTTTCATTACCTCAGGTGACGGTGCGCCTGAAATTTTGTGTTTCTCAGGTTCACTAGTTGGCCAATCTACTGCTCTTTTGCATTCAACCCATAAGTCAGATGGCACAACTATCTCAAACAGAGTGTTCAAATCTTCCCACAAACACATAGAGAATTTCACAAACCTCTCTGTCTGCTGGTACCATTCAACTGGCTTTTCTCTCAATTTAGGATAATCATTGGTAAAAGACAGTATGTCACTTCGATGCCAAGGAACATGAACAAACTGTCCTCCTGGAATTTCCCTCATCGGTAACATCTTGACTGCTTCTTCCTTTTCTACTCCCTCTGTTTCGCCTTCTGAATCTCGCTTTTGTTTATCTTTTGTTTTCGCCCATCTGCCTTCCCCCTTCTCTAATGCTCCCCAAATCTGCGCACTCTGCAGCAAATCTCTCAAATGTGCCTTTATTCCAGCTGACCTCATGTGTTCAAAATCCTTTGCTTCAAAATCTAATCTGTAACTTCGTCTCAAATGTTTTGTTGACTTAAGATCAATGTCATATTTCTCTGCTACCTCTGCTAATTTCTGGTGTATTTTTCCCACTTCCTTTGTAATCCTCGGACACAAATACCTCAGCTCTTCTTCAGTATAGGATTCTAACTTGTTCAATCCCATTGTTCCCTCAACCAATTCATTTGCCTCAAAATTTAGTCCTACTCGATTCAGTTGGTTCTTCCCCTTTTGAGGCACCTTGCCAAGAACTCAAACTGTCCAGCCAACTATTTAACTGCTGTGCTGTCAACCCTTGTAACTCGCACCAACCACTGGCAACTGTTGTACCCCTGTTCCCGCAGCTTGTGGTGTCAAAAGTCTCATTCTCTGACTCGCATCTGGTAATGCCACTAGAGGACTAAATCCCACAGGAGATTTAAGCTCACTTGGACAAATACTTGAGGATGATGTCATCGGTGCTGTGTCTCCCGCTCCCCTTCTCCCTAAGTTCTGTGATATCTCAGTTTGTCCCCCTGCTTCTGATTTCTTCTGAGCATATAAGGGTACCGCTGGACCAACAGTAATCGGTAGAGATATTGCATCTGTACTAGAGCCTGCGCTTCGTGTAAGTGGTACTCCCATTGCCTGATTCATAAATGGTGCGAGATCCACTGATGTCCCAGTTAACTGATTAGGCCTTGGGATATTCTGTATCTGTGCTGGAGGCACTAACATTGGTGTTGGGTCTGTCTGAACTAGTATTGGCTGCGGATGCACCAGTTCCCTCGGCACCACAATATTTGAAACAGTCTGAAGAGTTGGTACATTCAGGTAAATTGCTGGTGCTGAAGGTATAGGTACCTGCACTTGAGCTTCCGCTCTCGTTCCTGCAACTGGCGTACTCTGTACTACCCCTGTTATCTGTCTTTCTTCTGTTTGTACAGCACGCACGGCTCCCTGGGATGTTCCAGGTGTAGCAGGAGGGGCTGTAGCAATATTCCCTGGACCCCCTGCATATGTTGTCATAGGTGGAGGTCTATCCCTCAGCAACTGCGTAATATAATCCTATGCATCAGAATCATCATCGTCTACATAAGACTTTTTCCCTTTTCTTTTCTCCTCATTCTCCCTTTCCTTGTCACCGTCTCCCTTATCCGAGTCGTCACCTTCCGTGATTGCAGGGAACATTTTAATCTCCTTCATGGTTGCCATTCTCCGTCTTTTTTGTTCCCAATCCCACCTAGCTTTGGCTAGTGATTTCTCTATCTTCTTTATCCTTCTATTGGTCTTTAGCTCGTGCTGCTGTCTGGCCACTAGCTCCCAAACTGCTAAAGCCTCGAACTGTGCTGGTCTCGGTAACAGTCTCCTGTCATACAATGATAATCGCAACTGGTCTAGAACCTTTTAATTAAACGTTCCATGCTCTGGAAATGCCAAGGTTCCTTGATTCTTAGTCAATGCGCTCCATTGCTTTAACTAAAGACAAGAAGCTATGCCCTTTTGTGTCATTACGAGATGTGCTGGACTATCCTCCGGGGGGGTTGGTTCCCCCACTGAAGCCTTAATGTAAGATTCTCCCTTCATCGCACTCCTGATGCCTTGAAAAACTTCATTTTGCCTGTTTTGTGTATTACAATTCAAAAAGTGAAATGACTTTTACTCCCAAGATTCCCTTCACCCGTTCGCTCAACCAATTGCCTCTCACGGAGAGCTGCCAATCCGGTCACGGCTCTTCTCAGTAACCGACCTATCCCAGCGTGGCACACACTGACATCACACTAATACACAGCAGCTGACAAAGTCTTGCTGCTTCGCCCTCCTAAACTCAAATTCATTCGACTAATGCAACTATATTGCGAGCGTCTTCACCAAATAATAATTAAAACAAATCCGCTGGTTTACTACAGGAAGGGACACAATCGCTTCAGGGACCTTACAGATTTTCACTAAAAGGCACTCTCTGGGACCTTAGCTATTCCTCTTTCTCAGTCGCCCACGTTCGCAAGTAAAATTCGACCCGCAAACTTTACTCATAACTGATCTTTGGGTCTGTTCTGGTGCACATAGGACTCGCCAAATCTCAGTCAAAGCTTCTTTTATTCAACATATATTCATTCAGACTTGTTGACCACACCCAATCAACCTACTAAACCAGACAGATTACAACATATACCCAAGTGTCTCCTACACTTGTCAATATACTCCGGAATCTTAGACCACGCAGGGTCCGTACATCACCAACAACCACGTGGACAATTTTTAGCACAAAGTGCCACACACATATGAAGTTCGACAACTTCCCTACTCTCACACCATTTAGGAGTATGCACAGTCCTACTAACTCTAGACTGGAGTATGCAAACTCCCTACTGTTTACCTCACATACATCACAATTCACCTGCAGTCTGCTTAAGCTGAGGCAAACGCAATTCTACCGCTCTCATACTATCTGAAATACGCCAGGAACATGCCCAACCTTACTCACGGGATCCTGGATCTGGGAAAGTCATTTCTGGGCTTAAGGGAACATCAGCTTTGCTACCATTGTCATTTCAGAAAAACAAAATTCAAACCTCATGAAATCCAAACAACTATATTCCATTTTTAAACTACCACCATAACCCTCTACTCCCAACTCCACTAGTTCCCTAAGGAAACTAACCATCAAGCTGCTACCAAAAACTGTTAGCGCACCTTCTCCTTAGTAAGTAAACTTACAAGGGGACGCGTATAGGTCGATGAATATTTTGGATCGCATAGGGTATCCTAGTCAAGTATAGCGAGTAAAAGACGGTATCAACAAATCAATCCAATCAACTTAGATTACGATCAACCAATCTAATCAGAAAAACCACCATCACTCATATGGAAGTTAGTTTGTTTTATTCCCTATTAGTTACAATTCTAATTCATAAACCTTTATTCAACAATATCATGATTTCCAAATCTTTATTAGCAACATAAGCAATGAATTCTCAGCACTTTATTAATATGCAACCAAGGTTAAACAAAGCATAGCTATTCATGAGCAATCGAATAATTCAGCAATATAAGTCAGTCAGTCTAAGTCACCCTAAGTCACCCTTGTCAGCCTACCTATCTACGAATTAGCATCAGCATGTGGGTCTTCATGCAAAAACAATTTAGTCAAAAATCATTAATTTGGAAAACTCTACCTAGAAGAGAAAAACATTTTAAAACAGCGCAGTTGGTACCTAGAAAGAAAACATTCATTAGTCAGTCAGGTTATAACTACCTATCCAAGATAGATCAGCAACGAGTCAGACTTCATCTCCAGGTCATCAGTCATCAATAAGACTCAGGCTCACAGCAAGCAAGCCCAAGTTTCAGCACTTCGGGCAGCTCGCCTGACGTCATCAACTTTCGCCTCTCCGTTCTGATTTTTTCCCTCATGTCATGACAGTCCGTCCCACAATTTGCCCATTGGTCAACCTTATCAGGGGTTATGACTCCAACCTATAATTTTTGTTTACCACTTGTCTACGTTATTTTGAGAGTCAAGTTCCATTAACATGATTGGTCCTCTTGTCGATGAGTACATCATCCGGTTCTCCGGGTAACTAAATTGTTTCTCCCAACTCTTAGTATGTAGCTCCATTGTTCAAGTCCTGGGAAAGTACATTTAGCCTACTCTACACATAAGTGTATCAATTTGTTCTGTTCGTCTCCTGTCCACTGGTGAGTTTGCAGATTTTTCTAGCAGTGTTTCATAGTGAACTCTGTACAGATCAAGGTCTATTTTCTCCAGTTCCAGTCTGCGGCAGCTCATCGCATCTCCACGTTTTAAGCAAGCAAGGCCCAGTACCAACTAGGCCTTTGGTATAGCTAATTTAAGGAAATGAAGCATTATAACATAACTTTATATCTCTCATTATAACACATTAGTACAATTATTAAACATTTCACAATATTTTAGTACTGTTAACACAGATGGTGACCTCTCCCCGTGGGCACATTTTGCACATTACACATTATTTTCAATTACTGTTAATCAAATGTCAAATTTTCTCATTAGTTATTATGCGCAACTCATTAGCATATTCTCATGTTAGCATATCTGCTGCAACTGCAACAGTTCCCTTTAGGATAGGTTTTCAGCCTAAACCTCCTAGGCAA
The DNA here is from genome assembly GCF_031143425.1 of Pleurodeles waltl. NCBI lineage: Eukaryota > Metazoa > Chordata > Amphibia > Caudata > Salamandridae > Pleurodeles > Pleurodeles waltl. The sequence goes on from NC_090436.1 coordinate 823,478,224, forward strand.
AGTACTGTGTCCCAGATACACAAAGATGGAATCATACAGTTAGTTCTATTCACTGCATAAGTTTCCTTTCACCATATCTTATCAAAATACAGATGCTCCAAAAACAACATAGTGAGAATGACTAGTGACAGTTTTGAAAGCTAGAGGTTGATAAAGTTACCGATTCTCAACATGACTCAAAATAAGAGTACATCCTAAAGAAGTCCTCAGGGTATCTCAAACGTTTTACAAAGATGTAAGTCTGGTATCTGGGAGGAGTGTGCTGTTGAAGAGTGGGTAGAGGGATGTCACTCACTCTTGTTAAAAACTGATCAACGAGAATCCCGGACATGTGAGATGCCCATAGAAGAAATTAACGAGGCAATTGCTTAAGTTAAAAATGGGAAAGCAGTCAGCTTCGATGACATACCGTGGCAAATATATAGGTTGATGATAGGGACAGAACTGAGCTCAGTTTGTGTGTGCTTTATAATAACATTTGACAAATGGCACAAACCCCCTGCAACTTGTGGTGAGGTGCCCGTAGTAGTTATATAAAAATCGAATACAGATCCACTGCTCTGTGAGTCCCACTGCCCCATCTCTTTACTAAATACTGATTTTAAGATTTTAGCAGTGGTTTTTTCTAGGAGAGTGGCAGTGGTAATAGGAGAAATTATACATTGTGATCAGCAAGATTTCATACAAGGCAAGCATTTGCAAGACTTAACGTATACACTGATTGGTTCTATTGACCTAGCAATACATTATGGGACCCCACTTGCAAACCTCAAGATTGACGCAAATAGCGTTATCTACGGGCCTATCTACAAATGTTTGGTATATCAAGGTCTGTTATAGATGCTATCAAAGCTTTAAATAATGATTATTTTGCAAAATTTCTAATAAACCATAACATAGATCTAATTTCTAAGCATAATTTAGCAAGGATTAGAAAAGGAGGTCAAGAAAGTACTGAAGAAATGGCAGAAGCTTACATTAACCATTTACAAGTAGAGTGAATCTAATCAAGATGAGCATCCTTTCTAAAGTGACCTTTCTACATGATAGCATTCCTCAGGCATTCAATGATAAAGTACTGTTGGAAATACAATCTGACCTCAATAGTTTTGTATGGGCAGCAAAGGGAGCTAGAATAATTTGGAGGAAGTGGGGCTATAGCTGTCTGATCTCCATCTGATTGCCTAGCATTCCAATTTAAATAAATAAAGATTTTACTGTGTGTGCCCTCCAGAACACACAGGGCTGGCATGTGTTTGTGGATGTCAGAGACTAATGAACCCCAGCCGGGTTTCTTTTTAATGTCGGAGGTCTGAAGATTTTAAAAAAAGGTACAATTAAAGTGTTTACTACATGCGGCTAAAATCTGGTCCAAGTCGAGGTTAAAATGGCGGATCCCCTACCGTTCAGAATTGGCCCCATCTGGGATTCGCCTGTGTAAGGAAATGCCTCCTTGGCATGGTTGCCCCCTGACTTTTTGCCTTTGCTGATGCTATGTTTACAATTGAAAGTGTGCTGAGGCCTGCTAACCAGGCCCCAGCACCAGTGTTCTTTCCCTAACCTGTACTTTTGTATCCACAATTGGCAGACCCTGGCATCCAGATAAGTCCCTTGTAACTGGTACTTCTAGTACCAAGGGCCCTGATGCCAAGGAAGGTCTCTAAGGGCTGCAGCATGTCTTATGCCACCCTGGAGACCTCTCACTCAGCACAGACACACTGCTTGCCAGCTTGTGTGTGCTAGTGAGGACAAAACGAGTAAGTCGACATGGCACTCCCCTCAGGGTGCCATGCCAGCCTCTCACTGCCTATGCAGTATAGGTAAGACACCCCTCTAGCAGGCCTTACAGCCCTAAGGCAGGGTGCACTATACCATAGGTGAGGGTACCAGTGCATGAGCATGGTACCCCTACAGTGTCTAAACAAAACCTTAGACATTGTAAGTGCAGGGTAGCCATAAGAGTATATGGTCTGGGAGTTTGTCAAACACGAACTCCACAGCACCATAATGGCTACACTGAAAACTGGGAAGTTTGGTATCAAACTTCTCAGCACAATAAATGCACACTGATGCCAGTGTACATTTTATTGCAAAATACACCCCAGAGGGCACCTTAGAGGTGCCCCCTGAAACTTAACCGACTGTCTGTGTAGGCTGACTAGTTCCAGCAGCCTGCCACACTAGAGACATGTTGCTGGCCCCATGGGGAGAGTGCCTTTGTCACTCTGAGGCCAGTAACAAAGCCTGCACTGGGTGGAGATGCTAACACCTCCCCCAGGCAGGAGCTGTAACACCTGGCGGTGAGCCTCAAAGGCTCACCCCTTTGTCACAGCCCAGCAGGGCACTCCAGCTTAGTGGAGTTGCCCGCCCCCTCCGGCCACGGCCCCCACTTTTGGCGGCAAGGCTGGAGGGAACAAAGAAAGCAACAAGGAGGAGTCACTGACCAGTCAGGACAGCCCCTAAGGTGTCCTGAGCTGAGGTGACTCTGACTTTTAGAAATCCTCCATCTTGCAGATGGAGGATTCCCCCAATAGGGTTAGGATTGTGACCCCCTCCCCTTGGGAGGAGGCACAAAGAGGGTGTACCCACCCTCAGGGCTAGTAGCCATTGGCTACTAACCCCCCAGACCTAAACACGCCCTTAAATCTAGTATTTAAGGGCTACCCTGAACCCTAGAAAATTAGATTCCTGCAACTACAAGAAGAAGGACTGCCCAGCTGAAAACCCCTGCAGCGGAAGACCAGAAGACGACAACTGCCTTGGCTCCAGAAACTCACCGGCCTGTCTCCTGCCTTCCAAAGATCCTGCTCCAGCGACGCCTTCCAAAGGGACCAGCGACCTCGACATCCTCTGAGGACTGCCCCTGCTTCGAAAAGACAAGAAACTCCTGAGGACAGCGGACCTGCTCCAAGAAAAGCTGCAACTTTGTTTCCAGCAGCTTTAAAGAACCCTGCAAGCTCCCCGCAAGAAGCGTGAGACTTGCCACATTGCACCCGGCGACCCCGACTCGGCTGGTGGCGATCCAACACCTCAGGAGGGACCCCAGGACTACTCTGATACTGTGAGTACCAAAACCTGTCCCCCCTGAGCCCCCACAGCGCCGCCTGCAGAGGGAATCCCGAGGCTTCCCCTGACCGCGACTCTTTGAACCTAAAGTCCCGACGCCTGGGAGAGACCCTGCACCCGCAGCCCCCAGGACCTGAAGGACCGGACTTTCACTGGAGGAGTGACCCCCAGGAGTCCCTCTCCCTCGCCCAAGTGGAGGTTTCCCTGAGGAATCCCCCCCTTGCCTGCCTGCAGCGCTGAAGAGATCCCGAGATCTCTCATAGACTAACATTGAAAACCCGACGCTTGTTTCTACACTGCACCCGGCCGCCCCCGCGCTGCTGAGGGTGAAATCTCTGTGTGGACTTGTGTCCCCCCCGGTGCCCTACAAAACCCCCCTGGTCTGCCCTCCGAAGACGCGGGTACTTACCTGCAAGCAGACCGGAACCGGGGCACCCCCTTCTCTCCATTCTAGCCTATGTGTTTTGGGCACCACTTTGAACTCTGCACCTGACCGGCCCTGAGCTGCTGGTGTGGTGACTTTGGGGTTGCTCTGAACCCCCAACGGTGGGCTACCTTGGACCAAGAACTAAGCCCTGTAAGTGTCTTACTTACCTGGTTAACCTAACAAATACTTACCTCCCCTAGGAACTGTGAAAATTGCACTGTGTCCACTTTTAAAACAGCTATTTGTCAATAACTTGAAAAGTATACATGCAATTTTGATGATTTGAAGTTCCTAAAGTACTTACCTGCAATACCTTTCGAATGAGATATTACATGTAGAATTTGAACCTGTGGTTCTTAAAATAAACTAAGAAAAGATATTTTTCTATATAAAAACCTATTGGCTGGATTTGTCCCTGAGTGTGTGTACCTCATTTATTGTCTATGTGTATGTACAACAAATGCTTAACACTACTCCTTGGATAAGCCTACTGCTCGACCACACTACCACAAAATAGAGCATTAGTATTATCTATTTTTACCACTATTTTACCTCTAAGGGGAACCCTTGGACTCTGTGCATGCTATTCCTTACTTTGAAATAGCACATACAGAGCCAACTTCCTACATTGGTGGATCAGCGGTGGGGTACAAGACTTTGCATTTGCTGGACTACTCAGCCAATACCTGATCACACGACAAATTCCAAAATTGTCATTAGAAATTGATTTTTGCAATTTGAAAAGTTTTCTAAATTCTTAAAAGACCTGCTAGGGCCTTGTGTTAGATCCTGTTTAGCATTTCTTTTAGAGTTTAAAAGTTTGTAAAAGTTTGAATTAGATTCTAGAACCAGTTGTAGATTCTTAAAAAGTATTCCAACTTTTAGAAGCAAAATGTCTAGCACAGATGTGACTGTGGTGGAACTCGACACCACACCTTACCTCCATCTTAAGATGAGGGAGCTAAGGTCACTCTGTAAAATAAAGAAAATAACAATGGGCCCCAAACCTACCAAAATACAGCTCCAGGAGCTTTTGGCAGAGTTTGAAAAGGCCAACCCCTCTGAGGGTGGCAACTCAGAGGAAGAGGATAGTGACTTGGAGGAAAATTCCCCCCTACCAGTCCTATCTAGGGAGAACAGGGTCCCTCAAACCCTGACTCCAAAAATAATAGTCAGAGATGCTGGTTCCCTCACAGGAGAGACCAACACCTCTGAAATCACTGAGGATAGCCCCAGTGAAGAGGACATCCAGTTAGCCAGGATGGCCAAAAGATTGGCTTTGGAAAGACAGATCCTAGCCATAGAGAGGGAAAGACAAGAGATGGGCCTAGGACCCATCAATGGTGGCAGCAACATAAATAGGGTCAGAGATTCTCCTGACATGTTGAAAATCCCCAAAGGGATTGTAACTAAATATGAAGATGGTGATGACATCACCAAATGGTTCACAGCTTTTGAGAGGGCTTGTGTAACCAGAAAAGTGAACAGATCTTACTGGGGTGCTCTCCTTTGGGAAATGTTCACAGGAAAGTGTAGGGATAGACTCCTCACACTCTCTGGACAAGATGCAGAATCTTATGACCTCATGAAGGGTACCCTGATTGAGGGCTTTGGATTCTCCACTGAGGAGTACAGGATTAGGTTCAGGGGGGCTCAAAAATCCTCGAGCCAGACCTGGGTTGACTTTGTTGACTACTCAGTGAAAACACTAGATGGTTGGATTCAAGGCAGTGGTGTAAGTAATTATGATGGGCTGTACAATTTATTTGTGAAAGAACACCTGTTAAGTAATTGTTTCAATGATAAACTGCATCAGCATCTGGTAGACCTAGGACCAATTTCTCCCCAAGAATTGGGAAAGAAGGCGGACCATTGGGTCAAGACAAGGGTGTCCAAGACTTCAACAGGGGGTGACCAAAAGAAAGGGGTCACAAAGACTCCCCAGGGGAAGGATGATGAGACAACCAAAACTAAAAATAGTAAAGAGTCTTCTACAGGCCCCCAAAAACCTGCACAGGAGGGTGGGCCCAGAGCCTCTTCACAAAACAATGGGTACAAGGGTAAAAACTTTGATCCCAAAAAGGCCTGGTGTCATAGCTGTAAACAGCATGGACACCAAACTGGAGACAAGGCCTGTCCCAAGAAAGGTTCCACTCCAAACTCCCATCCAGGTAACACTGGTATGGCTAGTCTCCAAGTGGGATCAACAGTGTGCCCAGAGCAAATCAGGGTCCACACTGAAGCTACTCTAGTTTCTGAGGGTGGGGTGGATTTAGCCACACTAGCTGTCTGGCCGCCTAACATGCAAAAATACAGACAGCAACTCTTAATTAATGGGACTAGAATAGAGGGCCTGAGGGATACAGGTGCCAGTGTCACCATGGTGACAGAGAAACTGGTTTCCCCTGGCCAATACCTGACTGGAAAAACTTACACAGTCACCAACGCTGACAATCAGAGAAAAGTACATCCCATGGCAATGGTTACTTTAGAATGGGGAGGGGTCAATGGCCTGAAACAGGTGGTGGTCTCCTCAAATATCCCAGTGGACTGTCTGCTTGGAAATGACCTGGAGTCCTCAGCATGGGCTGAGGTAGAACTAAAAACCCATGCAGCAATGCTGGGTATCCCTGAACTGGTGTGTGTGAAAACAAGAGCACAGTGCAAGGCACAGGGTGAACAAGTAGAGCTGGAGTCTGGAAGAAGGGCCCAGCCTACCAAGAGAACAGGAAAGTCAGTTGGGAAACCAACTACAACACAGCAAAAGAAAGGGAACCTCTCTTCTCAGGAAGAAGTTCTGCCCTCTGAGGGAACTGAGCCTTTGGAGCTTGAACCTTATCAGGTTGAGCTCTTAGGCCCAGGGGGACCCTCAAGGGAGGAGCTGTGTAAGGGACAAGAAACCTGTCCCTCTCTTGAAGGCCTTAGGCAGCAAGCTGCTGAAGAGTCCAAAGGCAAGAAAAATGGAACGCATAGGGTCTATTGGGAAGATGGACTCCTGTACACTGAGGCCAGAGACCCCAAACCTGGTGCCACTAGGAGAGTGGTAGTGCCTCAGCTGTTCAGGAAGTTCATCCTAACATTGGCCCATGACATTCCCCTTGCTGGACATTTGGGACAAACCAAGACGTGGGAGAGGTTAGTCAACCACTTCTACTGGCCCAATATGTCCAACATGGTTAAGGAGTTTTGCCTCTCCTGCCCCACCTGTCAAGCCAGTGGTAAGACAGGTGGGCATCCAAAGGCCCCCCTCATTCCACTTCCAGTGGTGGGGGTTCCCTTTGAAAGAGTGGGTGTGGACATAGTTGGTCCACTAGAACCTCCCACAGCCTCAGGAAATATGTATATCCTGGTAGTAGTGGATCATGCTACCAGGTATCCTGAAGCTATTCCCCTTAGGTCGACTACTGCCCCTGCAGTAGCCAAGGCCCTCATTGGTATCTTTACCAGAGTGGGTTTCCCTAAGGAGGTGGTGTCTGACAGAGGTACCAACTTCATGTCAGCATACCTAAAACACATGTGGAATGAGTGTGGAGTGACTTATAAATTCACTACACCATACCATCCACAAACTAATGGCTTGGTTGAGAGATTCAACAAGACATTAAAAGGCATGATCATGGGGCTCCCAGAAAAACTCAAAAGGAGATGGGATGTCCTCTTGCCATGTCTGCTTTTCGCTTACAGAGAGGTGCCACAGAAGGGAGTAGGATTCTCACCCTTTGAACTTCTGTTTGGTCATCCTGTAAGGGGACCACTTGCCCTTGTTAAAGAAGGCTGGGAGAGACCTCTCCATGAGCCTAAACAGGACATAGTGGACTATGTACTTGGCCTTCGCTCTAGAATGGCAGAGTACATGGAAAAGGCAACCAAAAACCTTGAGGCCAGCCAACAGCTCCAGAAGTTTTGGTATGACCAAAAGGCTGCACTGGTTGAGTTCCAACCAGGGCAGAAAGTCTGGGTTCTGGAGCCTGTGGCTCCCAGGGCACTCCAGGACAAATGGAGTGGCCCTTACCCAGTGCTAGAAAGGAAGAGTCAGGTCACCTACCTGGTGGACCTGGGCACAAGCAGGAGCCCCAAGAGGGTGATCCATGTGAACCGCCTTAAGCTCTTCCATGACAGGGCTGATGTGAATCTGTTGATGGTAACAGATGAGGATCAGGAGGCAGAGAGTGAACCTCTCCCTGATCTTCTGTCATCAGACCCAAAAGATGGCACAGTAGATGGAGTGATCTACTCAGACACCCTCTCTGGCCAACAGCAAGCTGATTGTAGGAGAGTCCTACAACAGTTTCCTGAACTCTTCTCCTTAACCCCTGGTCAGACACACCTGTGTACCCATGATGTGGACACAGGAGACAGCATGCCTGTCAAAAACAAAATCTTTAGACAGTCTGACCATGTTAAGGAAAGCATCAAGGTGGAAGTCCACAAGATGCTGGAGTTGGGAGTAATTGAGCGCTCTGACAGCCCCTGGGCTAGCCCAGTGGTCTTAGTCCCCAAACCTCACACCAAAGATGGAAAGAAAGAGATGAGGTTTTGTGTGGACTACAGAGGGCTCAATTCTGTCACCAAGACAGATGCTCATCCAATTCCAAGAGCTGATGAGCTCATAGATAAATTAGGTGCTGCCAAATTCTTAAGTACCTTTGACTTGACAGCAGGGTACTGGCAAATAAAAATGGCACCTGGAGCAAAAGAGAAAACAGCATTCTCCACACCTGATGGGCATTATCAGTTTACTGTTATGCCCTTTGGTTTAAAGAATGCCCCTGCCACCTTCCAAAGGTTGGTGAATCAAGTCCTTGCTGGCTTGGAGTCCTTTAGCACAGCTTATCTTGATGATATTGCTGTCTTTAGCTCCACCTGGCAGGATCACCTGGTCCACCTGAAGAAGGTTTTGAAGGCTCTGCAATCTGCAGGCCTCTCTATCAAGGCATCCAAATGCCAGATAGGGCAGGGAACTGTGGTTTACTTGGGCCACCTTGTAGGTGGAGGCCAAGTTCAGCCACTCCAACCCAAGATCCAGACTATTCTGGACTGGGTAGCTCCAAAAACCCAGACTCAAGTCAGGGCATTCCTTGGCTTGACTGGGTATTACAGGAGGTTTGTGAAGGGATATGGATCCATTGTGACAGCCCTCACTGAACTCACCTCCAAGAAAATGCCCAAGAAAGTAAACTGGACTGTGGAATGCCAACAGGCCTTTGACACCCTGAAACAGGCAATGTGCTCAGCACCAGTTCTAAAAGCTCCAGATTATTCTAAGCAGTTCATTGTGCAGACTGATGCCTCTGAACATGGGATAGGGGCAGTTTTGTCCCAAACAAATGATGATGGCCTTGACCAGCCTGTTGCTTTCATTAGCAGGAGGTTACTCCCCAGGGAGCAGCGTTGGAGTGCCATTGAGAGGGAGGCCTTTGCTGTGGTTTGGTCCCTGAAGAAGCTGAGACCATACCTCTTTGGGACTCACTTCCTAGTTCAAACTGACCACAGACCTCTCAAATGGCTGATGCAAATGAAAGGTGAAAATCCTAAACTGTTGAGGTGGTCCATCTCCCTACAGGGAATGGACTTTATAGTGGAACACAGACCTGGGACTGCCCATGCCAATGCAGATGGCCTTTCCAGGTTCTTCCACTTAGAAAATGAAGACTCTCTTGGGAAAGGTTAGTCTCATCCTCTTTCGTTTGGGGGGGGGTTGTGTAAGGAAATGCCTCCTTGGCATGGTTGCCCCCTGACTTTTTGCCTTTGCTGATGCTATGTTTACAATTGAAAGTGTGCTGAGGCCTGCTAACCAGGCCCCAGCACCAGTGTTCTTTCCCTAACCTGTACTTTTGTATCCACAATTGGCAGACCCTGGCATCCAGATAAGTCCCTTGTAACTGGTACTTCTAGTACCAAGGGCCCTGATGCCAAGGAAGGTCTCTAAGGGCTGCAGCATGTCTTATGCCACCCTGGAGACCTCTCACTCAGCACAGACACACTGCTTGCCAGCTTGTGTGTGCTAGTGAGGACAAAACGAGTAAGTCGACATGGCACTCCCCTCAGGGTGCCATGCCAGCCTCTCACTGCCTATGCAGTATAGGTAAGACACCCCTCTAGCAGGCCTTACAGCCCTAAGGCAGGGTGCACTATACCATAGGTGAGGGTACCAGTGCATGAGCATGGTACCCCTACAGTGTCTAAACAAAACCTTAGACATTGTAAGTGCAGGGTAGCCATAAGAGTATATGGTCTGGGAGTTTGTCAAACACGAACTCCACAGCACCATAATGGCTACACTGAAAACTGGGAAGTTTGGTATCAAACTTCTCAGCACAATAAATGCACACTGATGCCAGTGTACATTTTATTGCAAAATACACCCCAGAGGGCACCTTAGAGGTGCCCCCTGAAACTTAACCGACTGTCTGTGTAGGCTGACTAGTTCCAGCAGCCTGCCACACTAGAGACATGTTGCTGGCCCCATGGGGAGAGTGCCTTTGTCACTCTGAGGCCAGTAACAAAGCCTGCACTGGGTGGAGATGCTAACACCTCCCCCAGGCAGGAGCTGTAACACCTGGCGGTGAGCCTCAAAGGCTCACCCCTTTGTCACAGCCCAGCAGGGCACTCCAGCTTAGTGGAGTTGCCCGCCCCCTCCGGCCACGGCCCCCACTTTTGGCGGCAAGGCTGGAGGGAACAAAGAAAGCAACAAGGAGGAGTCACTGACCAGTCAGGACAGCCCCTAAGGTGTCCTGAGCTGAGGTGACTCTGACTTTTAGAAATCCTCCATCTTGCAGATGGAGGATTCCCCCAATAGGGTTAGGATTGTGACCCCCTCCCCTTGGGAGGAGGCACAAAGAGGGTGTACCCACCCTCAGGGCTAGTAGCCATTGGCTACTAACCCCCCAGACCTAAACACGCCCTTAAATCTAGTATTTAAGGGCTACCCTGAACCCTAGAAAATTAGATTCCTGCAACTACAAGAAGAAGGACTGCCCAGCTGAAAACCCCTGCAGCGGAAGACCAGAAGACGACAACTGCCTTGGCTCCAGAAACTCACCGGCCTGTCTCCTGCCTTCCAAAGATCCTGCTCCAGCGACGCCTTCCAAAGGGACCAGCGACCTCGACATCCTCTGAGGACTGCCCCTGCTTCGAAAAGACAAGAAACTCCCGAGGACAGCGGACCTGCTCCAAGAAAAGCTGCAACTTTGTTTCCAGCAGCTTTAAAGAACCCTGCAAGCTCCCCGCAAGAAGCGTGAGACTTGCCACATTGCACCCGGCGACCCCGACTCGGCTGGTGGCGATCCAACACCTCAGGAGGGACCCCAGGACTACTCTGATACTGTGAGTACCAAAACCTGTCCCCCCTGAGCCCCCACAGCGCCGCCTGCAGAGGGAATCCCGAGGCTTCCCCTGACCGCGACTCTTTGAACCTAAAGTCCCGACGCCTGGGAGAGACCCTGCACCCGCAGCCCCCAGGACCTGAAGGACCGGACTTTCACTGGAGGAGTGACCCCCAGGAGTCCCTCTCCCTCGCCCAAGTGGAGGTTTCCCCGAGGAATCCCCCCCTTGCCTGCCTGCAGCGCTGAAGAGATCCCGAGATCTCTCATAGACTAACATTGAAAACCCGACGCTTGTTTCTACACTGCACCCGGCCGCCCCCGCGCTGCTGAGGGTGAAATCTCTGTGTGGACTTGTGTCCCCCCCGGTGCCCTACAAAACCCCCCTGGTCTGCCCTCCGAAGACGCGGGTACTTACCTGCAAGCAGACCGGAACCGGGGCACCCCCTTCTCTCCATTCTAGCCTATGTGTTTTGGGCACCACTTTGAACTCTGCACCTGACCGGCCCTGAGCTGCTGGTGTGGTGACTTTGGGGTTGCTCTGAACCCCCAACGGTGGGCTACCTTGGACCAAGAACTAAGCCCTGTAAGTGTCTTACTTACCTGGTTAACCTAACAAATACTTACCTCCCCTAGGAACTGTGAAAATTGCACTAAGTGTCCACTTTTAAAACAGCTATTTGTCAATAACTTGAAAAGTATACATGCAATTTTGATGATTTGAAGTTCCTAAAGTACTTACCTGCAATACCTTTCGAATGAGATATTACATGTAGAATTTGAACCTGTGGTTCTTAAAATAAACTAAGAAAAGATATTTTTCTATATAAAAACCTATTGGCTGGATTTGTCCCTGAGTGTGTGTACCTCATTTATTGTCTATGTGTATGTACAACAAATGCTTAACACTACTCCTTGGATAAGCCTACTGCTCGACCACACTACCACAAAATAGAGCATTAGTATTATCTATTTTTACCACTATTTTACCTCTAAGGGGAACCCTTGGACTCTGTGCATGCTATTCCTTACTTTGAAATAGCACATACAGAGCCAACTTCCTACAGCCTGGTACTCCTGAGTGGCTACAGGATGTCCTTTCTGCACAGCTCAGAAAGGTAGGGATAGAAAAAACGAGGTGACCTGTTGGTCGGTAACCGATTGAGAGCTTGGTTAGACCTATTGGGAATTACCAACAAGAGACTTGCAAAGTTTAAGTATATTCAGTTGTTATCGCGGGACGCTCCTCGGAAAGTGGAAATAGATATAACCATTGAAACAAGCCTTCACTCTTCATACTTAAAGAAAGAGGTTGTGAAATCGTATGGTGCTCTGTGCGATGCAGAAGACCAAAGGCCTTCTCCTCCCTTCACCGACCAGGGGAAGATGCTTGCTGGAGGAACCGATGGAAGATTTATGATAAGTATATTTTTGCAGGCTATACAAGCTATTTAGGCTTGCTGACATAAGAGGAATAACCTGTTCACTCTTCACAGGGCATTTTAGAACCTCTCAGGCTGCCTACATTTAAACCGAGAGGGCAGATGGTTGGATGTACAAAATGTGATCTCCCATATACCGATGAACTACACTTGTTTGTGGAATGTCCAGAGTTGAGGAACTTCTGGAGAGGTGTAGGCCAAGTAATAAAACTTGTGTTAAATCTGAACATCGAGGTAAGCCGTGTTTCAATCTTTGAACTGCCAGACATGGAGATAGGAGAAGTACCTAACTGTACTGCCTAACCTCTGTTTTACTGTGTGCTGTTGGCCAGGTATCAGATATGGAAATAATGGATTGATTCGAATCTGCTGACATGTAAGGACTGGATAATGCAGGTCTATCACATTTGCATGCTGTATCCATAATGAGAAGGATGCGTTCAGGTCTCCGATGATTGAAAGGCTTGTGGTAAATGATTATGGATCCATGTTGATTTTTGGGCTTGAAGAACTCGTCTCTGTTCCGTTATTTAAAAACTGAATTGAGCATGGCTAAAAAACCTAGGTGCATGGCTTGCGTTGAGTCATGAGATGCCCTTACTGATTTGGCCCAGTTAGCAAACTGGGCATTGACTTTTTAAAGGTGAAGAGGAGCTAAAACAATGGATACAGGCCAGCAACCAGAGATTGCTGTAAGATCCACAAAATACACTTCACATGGGACCAGACAATTCCTATTTGAGCAAATTGGATTACGAAGTGGTATTGTTATTCTAGATTAAAAGCAAGTGAGAGCACATACTTTTGGCTGAGACTAGGTCAACCCTCTGACTGGAATACAGTAAAGAACCTGACCCAATGAAATATAAGAACTTCATCACCCAAATAATATGAAACAGCGGGACCATTCACAATACATTTATTCAACCGCATATTCACTGCTTCCCTTTGTGTGGCAATTAGGTTTTTGTCCTGGGCAGTGGTGTGCATTTTGTATTTGCAGTTGGTAGGGCTTCAACAATGGGGACATAGTTACTAATCATTTATACCAATGCTTTTATTGGAAAAACATAAGTGCAGGTACTCCCTATCCCAGAGTACCTTCCTGCTTCTAAGAAATGCTGGTACTCCCCCATTAAAAGCAGTCGCAGCTCGCGCCGTGTGGAAGGGGCAGGGCAAGGCGGCGCAGGAGCGGAGGGAGGTGGGAATAAAAATTAAATTAAAAAAATAAATAAACAAACAACTTCCTCCATCGCGCCACTCCTCTCCTCTGTCACTGCAGGCAGGCACAGGCTCCTAGCCTGCCCTGCGGCCAATCCTGACACTGGCAGACTGGGAGCCTGTGCAGGCTCTCTCCACCCCAGCAACTGTGTTGTTGGGCTGGAGAGAGCCTACAGCGCCTGTGTGGGCCAGCCAAACACACATGCGCTCTGAGGGGGAGTGCTGTGCTGTGCACTCCCCCTCGCTCCTCACTCCTCATCACTCCATATTAAACATTGTTTATTATTGTTTCCTTGTAAAGGTTTGCAGCTGCCACTACAGGCGTGGCACGATGCTCCTTCGCCCTGATGGAGGAGCCGCCCCTTACTAAAAGTATTTTGCCAGTGTTCGGGCGTTCTGGTACTTCAGCTTTCAAATTAAAGATGTGCAGGTGCTCAGTACTGGAAGTACCTGCTCATTTAAAGTACTACATAATGCGTGTTTAAACTAACCCAAAACCATACATTCAAAGAGAGCTTTGCCCACAGCTAGGGTTAGAGTTCAGTGCAGCCCATGGTCAGTCAAGGAGATTCCTGATCTAAACTAATATCTCCCAGCGACAGGCACGTCCTGTGCCTCAGAAGACAAAACGTTGCAGAAGGAGTGCACACTACCAGTGCAAAAAAGCAATCAACCTCCAATTACTCCAATAGATTGCCATTACAGAAATAAAAGCAAAACGACTAAAAATGTAAACTCTCCACATGCTGCTGGCACACCACTCTTTTGGATGCAAGTAGAGATGGCTTTCATGCCATAACATTTCCAGCCTGGGAGCTGGGAATATTGTGCAACAGCTGCAGCTTGGGTATCATGGTTAAAGTTTCACCCGTTGTTCTATTGCTTCTTTCTCTCTCTGCTGCCAACTCGAGGTCTCTGCCAGCTTTCTGCACATTTCAAACTGCTTTGCGAAGCATCCCGTGACGTTAGAAGGAGTATTCAAGAAAGCAGTTATGGTACTAACATGCATTAATGAACGAGTTCATGTGTAGGTCAAGGTATGACTCACTGCATCACCGAAAAAACAAACATTCGGTCTGACCATGGTGACAATGCGTTATATTAATGTCCTTATCTGGACAGTGAAGCAACAGAGCAACCGGCAATCAACATTTCCGGAAGAATAACAGTCTTATCGTGATATATCTCAGTCATTTTCTGGCCCTAGTATAATTACATCAGGCGTCTTCTGTTTCCAGATGTGTGTGGCAGAGATATAAGTTCAGTTTTAATTACATTTGGCAGAAATGTAACCTTGGGAGAAAATTACAACACCACGAAGAAACACAACTTGAAAGGGGTGTGTGCGGCCAATGTAACACATTTTTGGTCTCACCTCTCGGAGGCGGGATATAATTCAATGCTATGTGAGGCACAGGATTGAGCACGTGAGCTTCAAAGTGGATTGTCAAAAAGGGGGACTTCTATGATATACAGATGAACAGCAATCTGGTCAAAGCAAACACAAGAAACTGGGAACCGCGAATGCACTTGAAACAGGAAAACAGTCAATAAATTGTACTATGGGTTGTAGGTAGGGGTGGGGAGAAAATTCATTCCACACGTGAAGTTGCATAATTTGCTTGAGGATCAAGGTAGTATATGTATATTATGAATATGACTATGATGAACCTCCTTGCCTCCCAATGGGCTTCTTGAACTCCCGTAGTACATTAGTAATTAATTTTTTGTGGTCATGTCTCCTATCCCTCCTTGCTTGCTGTTGTTTGTTGATCATGTAGCTGGTAGCATTTTGTGCAGTCAGTCAGTGTGCTTGTGTCATAGGCGTGCGTGTGTTCTTTGTTCTTCATGCATCCTTGATTGCTGTTGTTGTTTGACAATGGCCATTTTGTGTAGCCAACCAGTGTGCTTTGCCATAGGTTTGTATGTGTACTTTGTTCTCCATGCTTGCTGTTGTTCGTTGACCATGTGACCAGCAGCCATTTTGCGCAGCCACCCTTTATTTATTCCAGTTTTTAAAGCTATTTTCTTGGGAGGTTTAATATTAGAGGGCTATGGTTTTTTGTTTTTGTTTATTTTTTTACTTTCCCTGATATCAGTTTAATAATGTGCTTGAGGATCAAGGTAGTATATGTATATTATGAATATGACTATGATGAACTGTGCTTGGATTTACATGCATTTTTTGCATCCTTCACCTGCACCTTCTTGCCTCCCAATGGGCTTCTTGAACTCCCGTAGTACATTAGCAATTTTTTTTATTTTTATATTTCGTTTTTATTTTACTCTTTTTAAAATATATTTATTTGAATATTTAATATTTATGTTTTATTTTCATTTCCATCTACTTCCTGACTGCCATAGATGTGTAGCCGCACAACAGCTTTAATTCTTTTTTTAGGTATTATTCAATTTTCCCCCATACCTCCAGCCTGCCATAGTAAGTGCACTGTAAACACACCAGCATCATTAATGCTTTAAGGTTTATTCCATTCCCCCTTGGACTCCTTTACCTGCCATAGATGTCACCAATCTTCATTTTATAACAATTAGTCCATTTTCCCAACCGCCACAGGAGTATCCCAAGTTTGGAATAGATGCACATAAAGCAAAGAGTTACATCTGTATGTTGTTATCCTGATTCAAAATGAACTGTTATGTTATGGTGGTAAGGTTTGATTTTACCATGGTTGGATATATTGTTGTTAATTATTTAGGATAATAACTAAGGTCACTGGAATTATGTGATTGTGTTGCTGAGGTGATTTTCGCATAAGTATATTTTTGCCATATTTGCCACATAATCTTTTATATGCCGCATAATCTGCTGATTTTAACAAAAAAATAATTTTGTTTCTATGTCAAACTGTTCAAAAGTTACTAAAAATGGAGGTACTCATGTTGCTGCGCATTTGAAGGACCCGTGGAAAGCTGGAATGGTCACCTTTTTGTTGCTTATCGCTATGTTTGGATGTTAAACTGGTATTAATGAGGTGCTACCAATACCCATACAGTGTTACCAAGTTTCAAACTGATGAAAAAATTAAGTAATAATATTACTATAAGTGCTGCATTATGCCGCATTATTTGGCTTTTCTTGCAGCATAATTTACTGAACCCTGCCGCATAATTTGGCCCTCTCCAGTGGCCCTGATAATAACTTTAGTAATCAATTACACTAAATTATATTGTCTCTGTCTGCACTAATACAACAATGCCACATTTCACTAAATGTTTTTCTTGCATGTTTGCTTTTAGATGCACAAGAGAAGAAACATCACAGACAGCAGACCTGTACAAAGGCACATGACAACACAACATGTGGCATAAGTCCTCCGATCCCTTCCACCAATGCAGTTTAGTGCTACTGCCAACTTAGTGCCACTGCCAACTGACAGCTTTAAGATGAACCCAAAGAAAGGTGCTGCCAAGAAAGTGGCCAATGAGAAGAAGCAGCTTTCCACCACTAGCATGCTGACCACAACCTTTTTCTGGAAACTTCTGCTTGATGTACCGGCCCCTGGGGAGGAACCTGGGAGCAGAATTCCCACATCAACAGCACCACCCCAACCTAAGCCCATGTCTGTCAGCAAGGCAGCCACTGCATGGTGATGCCAACAAGCACTGACTTTGAATAGGATTTGTCTTTTTCGCAAAGTTGTACCCAACTGTTGCAGAAAACTGAGCAAAGTGGTCAGCAGGCGCAGCCAGCAATAGTACATCTTCCTGAAGTAGTAGCAGAATAGGAGGTGGAGCTACCTGCCAAGCAAGAACCTCCTCTTTTAGAATCCTTTGCTCCCAGATCCCCAGCAAGAAAAATAAAGGGTACTCCACCATCTTCTCAAAGCACCGCTTCTGATGATATGGACATGGATTGGACCCATGCAGAGTACGAGACATGCAAGGAGAGGCAAGGGAAAACGAATATTACTGAAAGCCTTAGAATTATGGAAAGGGATAAGGAGGATGACGAGCCTGTCATTGTCATGGAACCTGGCCTAGAGGAGACTGACATTAGCCCTCCTATTCAACCTGCTCTGAGGGATGTGGCACTGGTACCACTGTCAGTGGCAGCTCCCATATTTGTAAGGCCGTGCTGAGACCTGCACTAACCCCTACCTCAATAGAAGTATGCACTGCACTGGCACACTAAGAACTCCTCCCTAGTTTGGGGCTTGTTTATAATTAGCAAGCAGGAGGATAACATTGGAATATGCTCCATTTTCCACGTGAGTGTTCGCTGAGATAACCCTGGTTCACTAATAGTACTGGAAGCCAAATGACCCATATTAAAAAACATCACTCAATCCGATGGGAAGAGCACCTTAAAAAATTGCTGCAGTTGGTGGAGGTAAAGGTGATGAAAGGAGGGAATCAGCTCCAATCAGGGTGGGAGGTGATGAGGAAGAAGAGGGTGACATCTTTATACAAAGCAGCCCTGTCCCCTGCTGTGCGCCAATATCACCCACCTCAGTAACCATGAGATAGCACAAGACTCAGATGGAGACACCACAGAATACAGTGACTGTCCCAAGACGCAGATTGAGTCTACCACCCCCTAGTTCCTGGAAGTCACCTTCTTCAGTGGCCCCAGAAAATAAATAATCCAGTCTACTATTTTGAGCAATGTAGGTAGGAGGGGCCCTACGACTGCAACCACCCAATAGCATGTTTGTACACTGGGAAGTTAGCTAAAATATTAGCAAAGGGCCACCTCCCTTTATCTTTTGTGGAAGTTGTGGGATTTATAGAATTTGTGGCAGCCATGAAATGGAAGGTTGCCAATAGGAATGTTTTTGCCAGAGTTGCTGTTCCAGAGCTCCATCCCAATGTGCTGCAATAGGTTGGAGAAGATTTGCAGCAAAGTGCTGTTCACACTATCCACCTGACTACAGACATGTGGACCAGTTTTCAGGCAACTAATCACATGTACATCACTGCCAACTGGATCTCATTTGCAGGGGTTAGGCAACAGCTATCTACAGGTCTCAGGACTGCAGATACTTCTAAGGGTGTTCAGCGGCCAGCTAAATTAGCCATGTTCACCATGGAGAAATCCCATACAGCAGCAAACATCTTGGAAGACTTAAACCGCAAGGTGTGTGAATGGCTGCGATCCAGAGGTCTCAGAATTGGATTTGTTCCCACGGACAATGGCAGTTATATAGTCAAGGCCATGGCAGATGGTGGCTATTTCAGGGCCCTGTGTTTGGCGAATTACATCAACCTGGTTGTGCAGGACTTTCTGAAACAAAAAGACATAGTCAGCATCATACTGACAACCTGCAGAAGAATCTGCACCCATTTCAGCCATTCTTTTAAAGCCCGTAAGTAGTTGAGGATCATTTAGTGTGCTTAGAGTACCTGCCCTCATACATGAGGAGCCAATACACTTGAACTAACCCTATTACATGTTGCAATGTCTGTTTGAGCAGTACAGACAGCTTGTTGACTATGTCATTCAAAGAGGAGGGGATGCAATTGGTAAAAGCATGACCATGGATGCGAACACATGGGGCCTAGTAAAATGCCTAACACAGATGCTACTTCCCTTTGAGGTTTTCACATGGGAAATGAGCAAGGAGGCCAAATGGGCCAAGCTATCCCTTTGATGCATCTGCTACAGGACTAGTTAAATAAATCTTAAAGGATTGCACTTGCAGGTGTGAACGAAAATGCAGAAGCGCGTGCCTTGGTTGAGAGTTTAAGTCTTTGCTTGGCTGTTAATACAAGGTTGCTAAGTGACATCATGTTGTCCACACAGCACATCTGTGCCACACTACTTGATCCACAGTACAAATATATTCTGACCACATTCATTCCTGAAAAGGATGTTTTAAAATACAAGACATGGATTGTTGAGCAAGCCAGAGACCTGGAAGAAGAATGGCTGGAAATTACTAAAGTCCCACTCCCGGGCAGAAGTTCTGGGGTGTTGCCTTCAGCTTCCAGAAAGGGTAGTCTGGTCTCACAGCAGCCAACATCAGCGACAAGAACACCAGCAACAAGAACAGGATCAGAAGAATTGGGCCCAACTTCTGCATTGGCTTGGTTTTAAGGGCGGGTTTTAAATCCAGTGCGTAGGCGAAGGCAAAAGAGATCGAGCAAGTGGCACAAGCAATGACCTTTGAGAGGATGTTCCAGGAGTGTCTGGTTGACCCAAAAGAGGTCTATGTGGATCAAAACCCATTGGTGTACTGGTATGCGAAGATGCGCCAATGGCTAGTGCTCAGCAGGCTGGCAATAAAGTATCGGGCTTGTTCTGTAGCCAGTGTGTCCACTGCGTTTTCAGTGCAGCTGCTGCAGTTGTCACAGTGAGAAGGGCCAATCTCACACCTCAAAACATGGAGAGATTGACCATGATCAAAATGAGCCAATATTTCACACCACACAACTACACCGTTCCTGAAATATCACAGGAGAAGGATGATTAGTCAGACTCAAGTGTGTTAGCTGACCAGCTTCTGGCAAACCACCTGAGTTTGAGGACGAACTCTACCTCCCTGACTGAGTAGGCCACCATAATACTTTTTAATTATTTAGCTTCAACTTCTTTCTTTGCCAAACAAAAAAAGGGGGGAAAGTACATGGCTTTAGGAACATTATGTTTGTTTCTGACTTATGCTGCCCAACCATTTTATAGGCGGATTGGAGTTGGACCACTGTGCAATGAAGAAGACTCCTCATTCCCTCCAGGATATTGGAAACAGTGTCTGCCTACCTTCCATGCCTATCCTTTTTTTCATCACCTAGCAGGGCTGCCCCAGAAGATAACTGATTTACATGAGTGCCAAAGTGCAATTTGTTGCTTGCATCAAAGCGAAAATGCAATTGTGTACCTACCACTATGCTTCAATTGGAAGAGATGACTATTGCACCAATGAGTGATGATATGTTATTGAGTGATTGTGAGTGATGATTGATGATTTATGTGGTAGCAGACAGCAGGAGAGGGTGTTCACCTAATTAGTAAACGCAATTTTGATGATTTGCAACGTTTGGGGCCTGATGTTTTATAATTTTTCCTGAAGGTGATTGGCCCTTTCAAACTTAGTGAAATTTACCTGCAGGGTCCACTCCTTTTTACTGGTTCTTCGGAGACCAGAAGTCACTTTAGTTAACAAGCACAATACTCCAATTCTGTTCCTCTACTTGTTCTTCAGCAGCAGTGCACTACATGTCTATCTCACTCAGGTTTGGAGTGAGACAGAGTTACTCAGAGTTAGGAGGAGGATGGAGGGACTCAGGACGTGACTACCTCAACAGCCAGAAAAAAGAAGTTATTTACTTCAAAGGGAAACCATGATGATGATGATTCTGAGGCCTAGTACTCAGGTCTGTGGCCTGGAGAGAGGTGCATTGATTTGGGAAATGATGCTGAGTGTATGTGCTACACTGCTGGCTCAAATATGAAACTCCTCTTAGGTTCTTGCTCTGCCTCTGAGTCTTCTTGGAAAACACCTCATGATGTTCACTTTCTGTCCTTCTCCTTGACTGTATAATACAGTTTCTGTTTTACAGTCCACGGGTATTCTCCTCTCCTGCTTACCTACCGGACAAGTTCAGTCAAGCACCCAAGAGTCATTGACATTCCGAGAAGAGTGCAGACGCACCACTCACTTTGACAACACAATATCACTTTCCTTTTAACAATCACAATGTTTAGAACTAGGTAGGTTTACTTAACTCCTCCATAATTTATATTTGTCAACCCTAGATGACAGAACATTTAGATATCTAATAATATGTTGGGTCTCTTGGGCTGAAGGTTTGTTTGAAATGCATTTAGTAAAACTGTGTCATACTCATTCGTTCATTTACTTCCACAACAGATTGATGCTGATGTTCTGCTCATCGTCGTCCTGATGAATATTGTTGCTGTGCAGTGTCTTTGTCACACCTTTCCCCAAATCCCTTTTCAATCCATTCATTAAACCCCTACCCCTCTTCCGCCGGTCTGTGTGATTTATTGAGGTGACAATTTATATAATAAATGGATCACTCACTTGGTATGGCGGATGTGGTGAAAGCAATTCCAGCTCACTTCAGGCTATTCTATTACCTGAGCAATAGTCCACACCAGCACACTTACACACTCACACATAAAAGGGAATTACATCTAGAACATTATTCATCAACATCATCATTCAGACCTTGTGTTGCGTAACGCTTAACTTTGTCGACTCCACTCAGAACTCTGAGTCCACTTCTCCTGACTCGAGAATTTTGTAAATTTAGTTTTATTGAAAAAGCTACCCTTTGCTCAGAAGAAGTTACTATAGTTAGTTTTAGTTATAACAGGTATTATTTTCTTTGTTGTGTCATGGTGGTAGTAGTCTAGTCTCAGTCCTTCCAAAGATATGATATAAATATATACCCACTAATTCTGTGCTTTTCTTTCAATTTAGTTGCCTGTGATGTATATTCCTTTAGATGAATCCTACATTTGAAGCTTACCTAGGTGGGAGTGAGACTTCACTTGTTGTGATGCCTTCTCGGTTAGCATACTAGCCTGCAAATACTGCCAACACCATTAAGGCACCTTGGGAAACCTTGCTGTGAGTTTTGAAATATAGAGAGAGGTAGCAGTCATTGCTTAATCCATACAGGCTAGAGAACTATGGAGTGAAGTGAACTAGTTTAGTTAGTAAGTAACTAACTTCTGTTGCAAATTTGACTTTCCTTCCTTGTTTCTCTAGGTTGTAGGCAATAGAGGAAATGGCAGCATACCCTACCCCCTATTGGTCAATAATATAGCCACAAAGGTTAGCATGGCATGGGTATAATAACTAACCTACCTGGTATGCATACACTTTGATAAGCAAGGAGATTAAAAGCAAAGTGCAAATTACAAGTAAAACACAAACAAAATTAAAAACTACAGTAAACTAAATACATTTTTCTTTATTGTTAAAAACAAAAAAAAAGAGCTCTTGAGTCTGGAGATCGTCAAGGGTTCCTTCGATGTGTGTCATCCAGCGGTTCAGGCACTCCAGATGCTGCAGGATGCTTTGCTGGAAAGTGCAGTCTGAAGGGGAGGGAGCGGCAGCAGTGGTTAGACATGGATGGGTAGCTGCCAGCTTGTGGCAGCACTGATGATGTTGTTGCCTCTGGGGGACTGGAGGCGTTGGTGGTTAGCTGGAGGAACTGGTCCCGGGGTAGAGGCAGTTGCCTCATCCTCCTCCTTTAGAGCAACCAGCCGCTGATAATCTAAATGGATGCCCTCCAACCTCTGCGCCACAACCAGAGGGCTATCTCCTGGCGTGTAGGTGGACCAGCAGGAGCAGCTATATCACAAAAGAAAAAAAAGACAAATTGTGAACAGTGCTCTATGCAAACACTTGTTTAAAATTATAGTGGCACAGTAGGAGTATATTGCTGGTCCCCTAAGGCCTTGGAATTTTATGTGACTGACTACAAGTCACAGAGAATTTTCTTTACCCACACATGCCTCACATAAAAGCACTGACTGCCTGAAAGGAATCAAGGCAGAATAACAGCACATAAGATTTTTTAAAAAACTGCTATTTATTTTCTTTTAAAGGATTTCCTAGTAGAAGAAAATAAACAGACATTTTGTATGGAAATAAAAATAATTTACCTCTCATTAATGAGTAACGCATTATGCACTATGAAGAACAAGTATTCTTGTGTGCTAAATTAATGGAGGCATGCTAGCTAGCGCATCGGGTAATTTGCTAGTCTCTGCAGTCTGCAGCTGGGGCTGCTGTAATGGACAATTATCTTACTTTAATTCCAATGACATACTCTTTTCCAAATGCTTTTCAATTCTACCCTAACTCTAAAGAGACAAATGAATAATAATGATAGTACATTACACACGTCACATATAAAAATGTGGATATCCTGTCTGCCATAAGTAGATGGTGGAAAAAATGATACACTGCAATACAGGGAAAGAAACGGAATATATAGATTGTATTTGGCAGGCGTGTTCGTCACAGAATGTCCCATCTGCAAAACATAAAATTGGGCAGTTAGGCCCGGATTACAAGTTTCGTGGACGGGAACACCCATCAACCAAACTTCCAACAGGGTGGCAGTCCCTGTAGTGGCTACCTCCCGGCCAGACCCACTATGACTTTCCCGCTGGGCTGCAGCAGCATGGTCGTTTCTGAGACGGCGACAATGCTGTCACCCGCGGGGGCACCTGCACTCTCGTAATACACAGACAGTGTGCATTACAAGAGGGCTGGGCAGGGGGCCCCGTGCACTGCTCATACTAAAGGATCCCTGTGGCCCCCTGTGCCCCCTGCCCCTGTTCTCCACCAGCCTTTTCATGGCTGTGGAACCGCCATGAAAAGGCTGGTGGAGACCCAGGTTGTAATCAGCAGGGCGGTGCTGCATGCAGCACCACCCTGGCTGATTGCAACCTGCACCCGCCATCAGCCCGTTTCTGGACATTTCACCCAGGACTACGCTTGAGAGTCTGAAAAACCACAGCTGGTGCAACAACAAACGGACATTTCACAAGACGTTGGCCCATATTTATACTTTTTTTTTGCACCGCATTTGTGTCATTTTTTTACGCAAAAGTGGTGCAAGCTTACAAAATATAACTGTATTTTGTAAGTTTGTGCCCCTTTTTCATAAAAAAATTACACAAATGCAGCGCAAACAAAGTATAAATATGGGCCCTTATTTTTTGCTCCTTCTCCTTCGGAACATCCAAGGTTACCTGGGGGTGATGCAGCACATGCCTTGTCCTTACTTCCAGTTCATCTGTCTACTTACCTGACTTGTGCAATGTATGCAGGGCACTTATGTGTGACCTGGGAGATGAAGCCTGTGGAAATTTGTACTTGGAGATCATGCACTGAACCTTTAAAGGGGGCACCTAGAGATTCCTTTATGATGTTCGAGTTTATTATGATAAGTTCATCAGAAAATATAATAATTTTAAGGTATATGTCAGTAAGTATTTTTTTCATAGGTTTTCCGGTGCTGTGTTCATCAGAGGAGGCAAAAGTCTGGTTTAAAGTAACATTTCTATTGGTCTTTGCCATCTGAAGAGGACTCCCGCAGAGAATAAAGGGGGTCATTCTGACCCTGGTGGCCGGTGACCGCCAGGGTCACCGACCACGGGAGCACCGCCAACAGGCTGGCGGTGCTCCCAAGGGCATTCTGACCACGGCGGTTCAGCCGCGGTCAGAAAGGGTAAACCGGCGGTCTCCCGCCGGTTTACCGCTGCCCCATTGAATCCTCCATGGCGGCGGAGCGCGCTCCGCCGCCATGGGGATTCAGACACCCCCTACCGCCATCCTGTTCATGGTGGGAAACCCTGGGGGCCCCTGCAGTGCCCATGCCAACCGCCATCCTGTTCATGGCGGGAAACCCGCCATGAACAGGATGGCGGTAGGGGGTGCCGCGGGGACCCTGGGGGCCCCTGCAGTGCCCATGCCATGCCAATGGCATGGGCACTGCAGGGGCCCCCGTAAGAGGGCCCCACAAAGTATTTCAGTGTCTGCTTTGCAGACACTGAAATACGCGACGGGTGCAACTGCACCCATCGCACCCCTGCAACTACGCCGGCTCAATTCTGAGCCGGCGTCCACGTTGCAGGGGCATTTCCGCTGGGCCGGCGGGCGCTCTTTTGGAGAGCGCCCGCCGGCCCAGCGGAAATGTTTGAATGGCCGCCGCGGTCTTTTGACCGCGGTGCGGTCATTTGTCGGCGGTACCTTGGCGGACGGCCTCCGCCGTCCACCAAGGTCTGAATGACCCCCAAAGTGTCTGAACACCATTTTTAAGCCTGTAATTCCATATTTAGTATGTGACTCAAAGAAATCCCAGTGCTTACTTGCAGTCACGGCTCGCGGGTGTAATGGAGGCGGGGAGGAGCGCAGGAGGGGCATGGGGGAGAGTAATAAAATATATTTAAAAAAAATAACACTTACCTCCTCTGTCGCTCCTCTCCCTCGTCGTCACCGCAGGCACAGGCTCCCAGCCTGCCCTGCGCCATTCCTAATGCTGCTCAGAGCAGCATCAGGATTGGCTGGGAGCGCCCAGCCAGGGCACTCCCATGCAGACTGGGAACCTGTGCAGGCTCTCTCCAGCTCGGCAACCATGTTACTGGGCTGGAGAGAGCCTACAGCGCATGTGTGTTTGGCCAGCCCAAGACGGCCGGCCGAACACACATGGCTCTGAGGGGAGTGCACTGTGCACCCCCCTCACTGCTCGTCACACCAATGCCCCGCCCTTTTCTTGGGAAAGGAATGGCAGTGGTTGCTGCTGGCAGAGGGTGACGCTCCTACTCCCTAGTGGAGGAGCGGCCATGGCTTACTTGTTGAGTCTGTGTGTTTAAACCATAAACTGTATCAACGTGTGGACACAGACTGCATTGATCCCATCATATTTATGACTTTTATATATTTAAACAATTTTTAGAGTGACTGGAACATTACTGTTTCCATCAATGAGGTATTTTAGATTTTATTTCAATTCCTGATAGATCTAAAAAGCTATGCCACCATAAAATATTTTAAACTGAAAGAAACAGTCGCAAAATTAATACACACATCGATTGATTAGCGTTTTTACAAGTATGGGATGGATTGCCTGACGTTCTATTTATATGGAAAAAATATTCCATATGAGAATGCTTTCTGGCTAATTGGATGCACAAACTAAGGCAGCGCAATGGTGTGACACTGGTTAGACATAGCTGGAAGTTGTGAAATAGTTAAAGTACAAACCGGATTTCCTGCCATGCTAAAACATCCCAAGTGGCATCCCATTAATAATCTATGAACTCGGTTGTTGTTGCCGCTGTTGCTTATTACAAGCTAACAGACTGCTTCCTGTGGGGCCAGTGCCAGTGTCAGCATGCCTCTCTAAGGTGTACCAGTTCACACGTCACTGCAGGAGGGATTGTTCTGCTTTCTAAATACAGGTTTCAATTACTTGCACATGTACTTTCTTTCTCCCTCTTAGAAGTTCATTGTGCCCAGCACTGGTGTATGGAAAACTTACACCCCCCTTCCAGTCTTCTCCCCGCAAGGGGTGGTTAGAGGGCCCTAGCAATAACCATACCCTTGAGCTGACAAGCTGAGGGCCACCCATATGTATAGAAGATTGGGGGGCTCCGCACTGCAGAGGCTGTGGGGGGTATCTGTTACTCCAGTGGCACCCAGTGTATTTCAATTGGAACTTGTGACCTGCCCCAACTCCTATCATACACTATTTGCATTCTCGACCTACTAATGTTGGGGGTGTGATATGTATAGATGTGTGCATTTCATGGCTGGGTTCCAAATGGGTAAACCGCCCGGTAGTGACTAAGGTGATGCAGCTTTACATCTGCAAATTCCCAACTTTGATATAATATTATGCAGATGCACTACATCGAACGTACCACTTATGACAATACCACTACTGGTAATACCACATCATTGAATTAGGTGATTGCTGGCGTTAGTGTAATGGTAATGGTTAGAGTTAAGGGTATTGTTGGGTCTAAAACTAAAACAAGGATAGGGCTATGGGTAGGCTTTGTATTAGGTGTAAGGGTAGAGAAGGGAGAGGATGTGGTCTTACAACCTGAGCTGGAACTGTTGAGCCAGGTTCCATTTTGGCATCACTTCAACACCCTGTGATTCTGGGCAAATCACATAATCTTCCTGTGCCTCAAAAACATAAATACATAAATGTGGTCTTGTGTAATGTAACTGGTACTCACGTAAAGCACTCCAATACCTTCAGGTCACGTTTGTGCTATATAAATCTGAAAAAAGGAGAGAAGCAGTAGGTTTAAACTGTATTTAGGTTTGGCTTAGGGTAAAAGATAACTTTAGAGTTTTAACTAGTTTTAGAGTATGGGGCAAACTCACTCATAGGTTTAGGGTTAGCCTTCTGTTACAGTTGAGCTTTGTGTAAGGATTAGGCTTGAAGTGGCAGGATTTAGTGTTTGGCTTAAAATTAGCACTCTTGGGACCTGATTACAAGTTGCAGGATAATAGGGTAACAATAAAATCACATGTAATTTTACTGTTCTCATGTAGTGATAAGCCACACTAGTGCCATACAAGTACAATCCCATGGAATGGAAAATTACCACGTGTAAACAATTTATCATGTTGTCAAACCACATAGAATGCAAAATTGCTCTGAGCAGGTGGTAAATGTATGCTGAGACATGTGAGCGAGGTCACTGTGTGGGATGAGGGAGAGGGGTGAGAGGAGTGCAAAAGGAAAGGGGAAGTTTTTTTCTTGCAGGGGAGCATACGATGCTAATGAAAATACAGTGAATGAGGCTTGGTTGCTGCTGCCTTGTGAGTGATACATAATAGATTGAAAGAAGACCTTCTTGGGATCGGGAAACAATTGAGAGCCTTCAATGCAGGGGAGAACGTGTGTCTCCTGAGATGGTAATGTAACATTGAGGCTGAGTTCTGAATTCTCTGGGGTCATTTAATGGCTAAGGAAGGAATCCCACTTGCGTAAGCAACTTTTGAGAGGATGAACTATGTCTTTGCTTGAACATTTTGTAGAAATCCAAGAAGGGGAATATTACAATGAGTTGTTGTTACGGTTTCGAGCGGGTCTGATCAGGACGCTGGTTGGGACACCCCTTGAGGTCACCGAATATCCTAAAGAGGTAGTGTACTGGGGCAGAAGAGCAGCTAAAGGCGTACACAGAAAGGACAGCTATGGACAGGCACAGGAAACAGGAAAGTAAAAGCAGAACAACCCTTGTGTGAACAAACAGGAAACGGATTACCAAAGGACAAACACGCTGGGGTTGTACACAGAGTAAGGTGCAGAACCTCCCACAGTGACAGGGAATGTCAATGCTCTGTGCAGTTTGCTCTTACAGATAGTCACCCTGCCAGCCCCATAGAAAGGAGGCAGCAGAAGTGATTCTGTCTCTGGACCCTAGAGCACAAACAAGGATAGTACTTACATACACAAGACACACTCTTGTGGGTCCAGCTGGAAACACAGTGGCGATTCCTGAGAAAACAGCAATAGCACACTGTCACTGTTAGGCACGAAAGACAACGTACAACACTAGACAAGGATGGGGGCTGGAATTCCCTCCTGGAAACCAGGAGCCAACCCCAGTACAAAGGAGGACACTTATACACTGGTGAAGACTGATAGAACACTTACCAGACACAAATAACCAAGAAGAAACGGAAACAGAAAGGAACAAACTAAAAGGCAGAGGCAAGAACTGGGAAAAGGCTCAGGCTGAAGCAAAGGCAGGACTAGGACTTGAAAACTGGGCGCAAACTTCTGAATGGAACAAACAGAGATAGGACTGGGAAACTGAGAGCAGGCTCTGGCTGGAACAGGCAAGGACAGGGCTGGAATACAGAGAGTAGCAAAAAGCAGTAAACAGGACTGAGAAAAAGAGAGAGCAGGTTCAGGCTGTAACAAGGCAGGAGCAGGACAGAGAAACAGGGAGCAGGCTCTGGAAGAAACAAACAGGTACAAGGCTAAGAGATAGGGAGCAAACTCTGGCTGGAACAATCAGGAGCTGGGCAGAGAAACAGGAAACAGGATCAAGCTGGAACAGAA
This sequence comes from Pleurodeles waltl, assembly GCF_031143425.1. Classification (NCBI taxonomy): domain Eukaryota; kingdom Metazoa; phylum Chordata; class Amphibia; order Caudata; family Salamandridae; genus Pleurodeles; species Pleurodeles waltl. The sequence goes on from NC_090436.1 coordinate 823,507,242, forward strand.
CAGGAACAAAACTGGAACACCATCTGATAAGGGGTCTGTAACACAAAGGAATCAAACTCCAATGCACGACGGGGATCTTGAGGAAATGGCTGCTTATAAGCAGTTCCAAGCTGCAGAAAACCCCAGGTGGAATCACATGACTGGGCTGCACAGGAGAGGTCTCAGGTGTGTGTAGTTTCAGACACTTGCAAGTCCTGGCGGAGAGGATCCGGTGAAAAGGAGCAACTGGACTTCTCCCATAGAAAACAATGGGAAACAGAATCCAGGCTTTCCTGACTACCAGGCTGTGCATTATGGGATTTGCAGTCCCAGGAAGCAAATGTAGTACTACACAAGTATACCATGGCGAAAAGAGAAACAAACAGGAGTCAGCAATGGACTCTAGATAAGTGTTCAAGGTGATTCCCAGGCTACTGAGAGTCCCCTTACAGCATCCCCTAGAAATGAGACGGCAGAGTAGTAACAGTTGTCTTCATGGTACAGAAGACTGACTTGATTAACTTGTTCACTTGAGCATTCATTGAAAGTGCACCTTTCATGACAGTGGCATGGTTTGAAACTTATTTTGATATTTTTAAAAGCGGTCCCAGATTGTTTGGCCAGTGTTAATGGGTTACAAGTTTTCCAATCTCCACAAGTGGACATTTTGTTTTTTGATGCATTTAGTGGCATACATTGGTCTACAACTTTGAAACAAGTTTTCTAAGTTTACAATTTTTTATATGTTGGAGGTTTCCAAGTTGAGTATTTTTTGTGTGTTGCCCACATGACTATACCAGACAAGTTCAAAAGTGCTGATTGGCTCTGGTAATGGTTTCATGTGTATGTCACAGTAAAGTGAAAAGATGCTAGATCCTTTTGTGACTCGTATTTTTATTTTGTAAGGTGCAGAGGCAAAGGTTGAATTGTATATCAAGTTAGTTGTCTTGTGAAGGTAGGAGAACATCCAAGCAGGAGTTATAAAAACAATACCAGTTTCTTTGAGTCTGAGAAGTAAGGTTTGATGGTGAACTGTGCTGAAAGCTGCAGAGGCAGACTGTTTTTGTCTACATTATTTTTAAGTTACCCAATATAGCCACTAGAGCAGATTCTGTGCACTTTCCTGGGCAGGATCCTAGTTGGTAGTTTGAGAGTAAGTGTCTTCAGGAATGGAAAAATCTGCCAAAATGCTACTCTTTAAATGGTTTGCCAAGCAATGATCTATTGAGGTCTTCTGGGTCCATGTTGTTCAATTCATTAATGGTTTTATGTGCGCTTTAAGTCCTGAGACTAAAGAACTTTTGATCATATTGAGTGTTAGACTAGACACTGATGTTGACAGTAGAGTTAAATTTTCTTTAACATGCATGGTGGGAATGGGTCTAAGTGGCAGCCAACTGGCTTGTGGCTTTCCCAAAGTCTCTACATTCTGTCTCTGTCATTTCTTGGAAAGGTAACAGAGATGCATGCATTTTTCTGGAATAGTTGTTTTAGGTGGCATCACTGGGTGATAACTATTTCTCTCGTTTGCTATGCATGTGCCTCAGTTGTCTGATTTAGTAGCATAGCAAATCACTAATTTGTTGCAAAAGTAAGGTATAGTTGTTTGAATGCCTTTAATGTTTTGGAACTCCAGTAGTATTACATGGGGTTCCTTGGTTAGTCTCTTGGCATTGTAGAATCTCCTTAAATAGTTGTTTTTTTTCTTTTTTGTATGATTTATACATTTGCTTGTGTAGAAGCATTGTTTCAAGAGGATCCTTTGATTTCTGCAAGGTGCTTTGAAGCATTGAGATTTACCCTTATATATTTTGTACGTCTTTGTACATGCAAAGGACTTTCTTTTTCTTGTTTCAGCATTTTAATGTTTTTATTGGTATTGTTTTGTCAAAGGATGTGGCCATCCAGTGATATAGAGTCTTTACCAAGTCTCTGGCTGAGTGTTTGTTGAAGTCGTCCATATTTAGCTTATTCCAGAGTTTGTAGACTGCTGCCAAACTGGATGAGGCAGCAGAGAGTCTTGAAGAGATCTTAAGTGAAAAGGAGATGAGGTGATGATTGGTCCAGCTGAGTGGAATGTTTCACTGGATTGTTATAATGTCTTGGTTGCAGAATATTCAATCTAATGTACGGCCTGCTATGTAGGTATGCTCAATGACAAACTGGCTTAGGGTGAGCATGTCCAAGCCTGATAAGACTGCATTAGGTGGAGGCATTGAGGTTTAAAGAACCAGCTATGTAAGTCATTGAGGATACATTGGTTGGAGTAAGCAAATAAAAGGTCTGATATAGCATCTGAAAAGAAGATGCCAGTAAAAACGTCATTATTGGGTGGAAGTCTGTATAGCAGAAGGGACTTGCTGTTGACTTCTGGACCAAGGATGCTCCTAATATGATCTTTGTATTATAATATTGTCCCCTTTTGTGGTAGTTATGGTTCCCTTGAAAGTAAATGCCAGCCCTCCTCCTTTCCTGTTGACTAGAGCATTGCTATCCTGGTGGATTTTCTTCACAAAATACAGAAGCCATATCCTCCTTAGTCATATTTTACTGAAGAATAATATTTCTGGATTTGAGTCAACCAGTATGCCAAAGATATTGTGTCTGTTTTTTTTTTCTCGTTGTGCATGAATCAGAATACACTTTAGCTGGTGTGGGGTGTGTTTATAGGCTGAGTGAGTTGTAGCCTGGTTGGGTTGTTGTCTTGACCACTGCATTATGATTCATTGGTGGATCTCCTACTTGTGAAACAGAGGGTATTACAGGAAGGGGGGGGGGTTTATGGGCCAGCTGGTTCTTGTATCATAGCACTCTGGGCTGTCATTATCCCGCTCATGAATATGGTATATAAAACCTTTTTTAGAAATGAGGTCTCTAGTTGGCAGTGGTTTTGCTCCCTGTCCAAGTAGGAACCCTCACTCTAGTCAGGATACGGGAGTCACACAGCTAAGATAACCCCTACTTACCCCCTTGGTAGCTTGGCATGAGCAGTCTGGCTTATCCCAGAGGTAATGTGTAAAGTATTCATACACACACACACACACACACACACACACAGTAACACAGTGAAAACACTATAAATGGACTCCACGCCAGTTTAGAAAGATTACCAATATTTATATGAGTAAAACAAAACAAAACAACAAAGTTCCAACATACACAAGTAAAGGTGCACATTTTCAAAGATTAAATCTTAGTAAAGCACTTAGAAACACAATAACTCAACTGGGGCTATCACGGCGTCTTGGTGGAGTCATTCCCAACAGTCTCACGCCACTCGTGAGGGAGTGCAGGCCAATCACGGAGTTGCACAAACCCCCAGGTACAGTACTTTGGAAAATGCTGAAAAAGAAAAACATTGCACAAGCCAGGGAGGTGAGGCATTGCTTGAGCCGGTGCAGCATTGGTTCCTTACTGCTAGGCAGGGGAGGTGAGGCATCGGTTCCTTACGGTTGCAGGGGAGGTGATGCAGCATCGGTAGCGAGACGTTGGTTCCTTATGACCCAGAGGGGTCAATGAATCCAGCAGGCCAAGATGCAAGGTGTCGATTTTGAGGTATCATGATCATACCTGGGGTCAACAGGTGCTGCAGCGTGTAGCCGGATATCGGTGCCAGTTCCGGAGTCGATGGGCTTAGTTTCTTCTTAATTGCACCAGAGCTCACTTCCAGGGGCCCAGTAACTGCATTTGGCATCACTTGGCAAGTCAGAACTCTGAGCAAGAGAGTCCAGGTACTGGTAGGTCAAGACTTTGATGGTCCTGAGACTTCTTATCAGGAGGCAAGCTCTGATCAAGCCCTTTAAGGAACCTTGGAAAGCAGGATGTAGAAAGCAAAGTCCAGTCCTTTCAATACCAGGGCAGAAGCAGCAAGCAGCAGGCCAGCACAGCAAAGCAACAGGCAGAGTGGCAGTCCCTCCTACAGCATCAAGCTCTTCTTCCTGGCAGAATGTCCTCAGTCCAGAAGTGTTCTAACTATGTGGTGTCAGAGGTCCAGTACTTATACCCATTTCTGTCTTTGAAATAGGTAAACTTCAAACAGAAGTCTTTGTAGTGCACAAGACCCTGCCTTTCCCTGCCCTGGCCCACCAGACACACTCCCTGAGGTTGGAAACTACTGTGTGTGAGGACAGGCACAGCCCTATCCAAGTGCAAGTGTCAGCTCCTCCAACCACTCTAGTTCAGGAAGAGCCATCAGCCTGGTGATGGGCTATCAGGATATGTATGGCACACCTCAGCCCCCATTGTGTGACTGTCTAGAGTGAATACACAAACAGCCCAACTGTCATCCTGACCCAGACGTGTATTTAGCAGACAGGAGAGGCCCAGAATGTGAAAGTGGCATTTTCAAACTTACAATTCAAAAACCAACTTCACCAAGAGATGTATTTTTAAATTGTGAGTTTAGAAACCCCAAACTCTCTGCTCCCAACGGGAAATTACACTTAAGAGATATTTTAAGGCAATCCCCATGTTACCCTATGGGACTGATAGGCCTTGCATTAGTGAAAACTGAGTTTAGCAGTATTTCATTATCAGGACATATGGAGCACACCAGTACATGTCCTACTTTTTAAATACACTGCACCCTGCCCAAAGGGCTGCCTTGGGCCTACTTTAGTAGTGACTTACATGTAGTAAAAGGGAAGGTTTGGGCCTGGCAAGTGGGGGAACTTGTCAGGTCGAAATGGCAGTTTAAAACTGCACAGACACTGCAGTAGCAGGTCTGAGACATGTTTACAGGGCTACTCATTTGGGTGGCAAAATCAGTGATGTAGGCCTACTGGTAGCAATTGATTGACACACACCTGGTGCACTATTCTAGGGACTTACTAGTGAATCAGATATGCCAATCATGGATAAACCAATCACCAATACAATTTAGAGAGGGAGCATATGCACTTAAGCAGTGGTTAGCAGTGGTAGAGTGCCCAGAGTCCTAAAGCCAACAAAAACAGTTCAGAAAAAAATAGGAGGAGGAAGGCAAAATGTTTGGGGATAACCCTGCAAAAAGGGCCAGGTCCAACAATCTTCTAAAACGTTTCACTATCTGGTAACACAGCAATAAATCAATGGATCAATCAGTGAAATAAATGATCCACCCTACTTAACAGCATAAAATATTTTGTGCCTTCAGGTTGCATTTACAGCTTTATGCACGTACAGTTCTAATTCCGTGTTTGGACTAAAGATCTTGAAGTAGTTAAAATCAAGGTTCAATATTTAGTTGTTTTGCTTACATAAACTGTATTTTTTATAGCCATGTTTCTAAATAATGATTTGAATACGTTCCTTTAATAGTGGTTATGAAGGAGAAATAAGAACAAATTGCAAACAGTTTTGAACTTCTCCAAACATTAACTATAATTATCTGTTGTATTTTTACCATAAGGCCAGTGCTACCACACATAACTTTTGTGACATGTTGGCCCATAAGTTTGTAAACTACTTTTGTCTTCACTGAACAGACAAAAGCAAACCAGGTAAGCTCAATCAGTGCCAACGGTTCATCATTTTCCTAGGGTTGACTGGGTAAAACATCAGCCAGAGCTTGTCTTCATAAAGAATGCCTCTTTTTCCAACCTTGAGGTGGAGCGGTACTATACCTGGACTCGTCAGAAGGTGTGAAACAAATTAGAAAAAGTGTATGTTACTATAACCAGAAATATGAGCTATACATCACACTATTTGAAAATGGAAAGATCACAAGCCAAGCCTTGATTATGGAGGATGATCTTCTTCCCAATGTGTGCTATTTAGAGGGCATTATATACGTTTTGGAAGGTCTTTCTTCTCTACTGATTATACCACTACTTCACTCTCAGGCACTGGAGCCTGATTTATAAATTTTTTGTGCCGCATTTGCATAATATTTTTACGCAAAAGCTGCGCAAACTTACAAATTTCAATTATATTTTGTACGTTTGCACCGCTTTTGCATCAAAAAATGACGCAACTGCGGCACTGAAGATGCACAAATCAGGCCGTAGGTATTTCACCATTAACACCCATGCACCGCTTGAGGAACGCAACACATTATATGGCAGCATAAATCAGGGTAGTCTGTACAATAACAAGAACAAAGCTACTCCTACGCTGACCAAAATACTGTCAAAGTCCAAAACCACAGCCTTCCCCCTAGTCACTGCTGCTCCTCGAAACTGCCTTCCAGTGTCAGTCAGTCTCATGGTCCATTCCACAGAACAGATCTGATTCTCGACTGAAGAATGCAACCACCCAAAGACATGATTCCTATGAGATGTGATTGGTTGCCTCATATTTCATGACTACTGGCCAGTCACAAATCTTTTATTCCCCTCCCCTATATGAACTTCTTGATATAAAACAGGAGCTGCATCGCTTACGTTAGATAACACAAAGGGGCTAATTTAAATGCTGGCATTCATAGTAATTACCTTTGCCATGGCAGAGTGCTTTTCTCCAACCATGGCGAGGGTACTCAGCCTAACATATGTAGATATGGCTACTGGCTCTGCGAACATCTCTTGCATGTCCAAGAACCACCGTGAAAATGGACTGCAAGTTTGATGGAGCCATATGTCAAACTTACAACTTTTATTTTTAAAAAAATACCAAAGCAGGATTTTCTTTTTGAAAATAAAAGAAAATCAATGATCCCCTCACCATGGGAATATTCTTCCATGATAAGGGGATCTTTTAAAAGTTTTCACTGTCCCTTGCTGCCACGGTTTTCATAGTGGTGACATGCAGTGAAAACTAGCCATTTGTTTGTTGGCTCTAAATAGAGCAGGCAGACACATGGACAAACCTCCAACAGCCCTTTCTCCATCAGTCCAATGGAGGAGTGTGTAGGCAGCAGAAATTGAGTAGTCTCTGGTGTCTACATTCTAAAGGTCTGCCAGACTCTAACTGAGCCGGGCGGACCTTCAGGTTAGTTAAAAGAATTGCTGAAGTGACAAAGTACCCTTTCTGCCAACATTTAGATCAGGCTCAAGGTCCGCAAACAACTCTCTCTCCTTCCCATATCTCCCCCCTGTAACTGCTGTTCTAACATCCTAGTGACACCTCAATCACAATGCTCCCGAAGAACTCAACATGAGTGCTATTTCTATAAAGCATTCCACCATGCATTTGACCTTTAAGGCACCTGACACACCTGAATACTCTGTGATCACAGATTCCACAACATATCTTCTTACCACAATTTCACCCATCAAATTGTTAACCAGGCTCAGCCCATCTCTACTTTTAAGATTGTCTGAGATCAGGTCCTTTCAGGGTGCTGTGGCCATAAAACCACAATCGAGCAAGCCAGACATCCTCCACTCAATCAAATATCAATCTGCCCAAGAAATCACAGAAGAAACACAGTGGGGGTCATTCTGACCTCGGCGGTAAAAGGCCTATACCGCCGGTCAGAACTCCGCCATACTACCGCCGTGGCCGTGGTAAACCGCCACGGTCATTCTGACCACCAACTGTGAAACCGCCAAAAACCCGACATCCAAGGAAGGCCGCCTCATCAGCGGGCCGCGGAAAACTGGAGATGACCAAACCTCCACCGCCACGCCAACACAAACACGCCCATGCCATTCTGACCCACGAATCCACGCGGCGGTCTTTCAACCGCGGTATTCCATTGGCGGTACACACCGCCGCGCTCAAAATACACACACCATTACAAAACACATCCACATTGGACAATTTGAAATACACACACCTGACACACATACAAACAACACTCCCACACATCCAATCAACTATAAAACACACACCCTCATCACCCACAAACCCCTACAACCGAAGATCAGAGACGAAGGAGAGAGAGACACATCACAGAATAGAGAGCTACATCACACAGAGGCACACTACACCATCACACACACCACATAGAAGCACAAAGCACCACACACCAACACACTCATCACCATATACACCACCCCACACCTCATCCACACCACCCCATGGCACCCCAAAGGCACCCACAGTTTTCGGACCAAGAACTCCGGGTCATGGTGGAGGAAATCATAAGAGTTGAACCCCAGCTCTTCGGCTCACAGGTGCAGCACACCACTATAGCCAGGAAGGCGGAGCTATGGCAGCGGATCGTGGACAGGGTCAACGCGGTGGGACAGCATCCCAGAAATCGAGACGACATCCGCAAACGCTGGAACGACTTACGGGGAAAGGTGCGCTCGATGGTCTCGCGACACAACATCGCAGTGCAGAAGACTGGCGGGGGACCCCCACCCACTCCACCCGAATTCACAGCATGGGACCAAGAGGTACTAAACATCCTGCATCCTGATGGCCTCGCTGGAGTACACGGAGGAATGGACTCTGGTAAGTACAATCTCAACTACTTCACCCCCCCCAGCATGCTAACCCCCACCACCACCCTCACCCCCAACCCCCCATCACACATCCTCCCTGAGAATGTCTCTTCAGCACAACCCACCCAACACCAACCCCTGCATGCCACCACAAACTATGGACACCCATCACCTAAGCATGACCACTGCACATACCCCCCCCCCCCCAAACACCTCCACAACACCTCCCCCAAGGGAATGACAGCACTGGGGGACAAGGGCACCCATAAATCGCACGCAATAGCACACACAGAAACAATAACCATACTCTCTTACCCCATGCAGGACCCGAACGCCAACACACCGGCCAGGAGGGTCCAGAAATGTCCATCCCCCCCCCCCGGAAGAGGCCCCCAGTGATGACAGCAGCTCTGTCGACCTGGAACCTGATGACCAGCCCGGACCATCGGGGACCTCTGGACAGTCGGTTCCCCACACACAGACACAGGCCACAGCAGACCCAACCCCCTCTGGGAACAACAGCACAGCTCCCACCCAGCGGGCCCATGCCTCTGTCTCTAGGACAGGTCAATCAGCGGTGTGTCTGCCACTACAGGGCACCCAGGCTAACCCACCACCCCAACAACAACAGGGACCTGGGGGCAGTGGTAGTGGGCACACCGTCCAGGGGACAGAGGCCGGGGGAAACAGGGCAACTCGGAGGGCTGCTGTGCGACAGGGGGGGGAGGAGAGGCCCAGGGAACACACTCTCCAAGAGGCCCTCACCACCATCATGGCAGCCTACCACCACTCCCAAGAGACGATGGCGACGGTACTGGCCAGGTTCCATGAGATCCAGGCACAGCAGGAGGAACGCTACATGGGGTTCACCAATCAACTCACCAACATCTCTACCGCTATGGGGAGCATAGTCCAGGCCCTCAACCGGATAGAAGACACGTTGTGGGACCATGTGGCACCACACAGGGCCCCTGTCACTAGCCCGGAACAGGAACAGCCTACCACCTCCGCCGGCGCTAGTGGACAGGAGGCCCCACCACAACGACAGGCCACCAGAACCCCACCTCCTGCTGAAGAACAACCACCCCGCAAGAGGAGCCTGAGATCAAAAAAATAGACAGAGTAGGATGTCAAGACCCCCGCCAGCATGAGATACCCCCTGAAGTCATCCCACTGTCCCACATTGCCACCCTGTCCAACCTTGAACTGCCCCTGCTCCATCCTTCCACAGGCATATGGACAATGCACCTGTGAGACTGAGAACTGGACTCTGCCAGGGACATTACTCCACCCCCACCCATCACCGTGTTAATATCATGTACCATTATCTAGCACTACAAATAAATCACTCATTGCACTGAAATCTATCAGGAGTCAGCCTGTATTATTTACAAATGTATAACACATTACAGATCAATTATGTTCGGTTAACTTTGTGTTGAAAACATACCGAGGTCAATAAGCATTAGTCAATGGGCTAACCAACCAGAAGTCACGCAGTGGGTCATACAGCACTGAAAAGGGAAGGGAAAATCAAACATCAGTCTAAAAGAACTGGGGGGAAATAGACAAAGTTGAGATGCAGGAGTCTTCAAGTAAATGTAAAATGGCGTGGGTGATTCTTACCTGTGTGCTACTGAAAATACTGTTGGATAACTCTGTCCCTGTTGTCTGTGTCGTCCTCCGAGTCTTCCTCCTCTTCACTCTCCGCAGGCTCCACAGCTGCTTCAACACCACCATCTGGACCATCCTCCTGCAGGAAAGGCACCTGACGTCGCAATGCCAGATTGTGAAGCATACAGCAGGCCACGATGATCTGGCACACCTTCTTTGGTGAGTACATCAGGGATCCCCCTGTCATATGCAGGCACCTAAACCTGGCCTTCAGGAGGCCAAAGGTCCTTTCTATGATCCTCCTAGTTCGCCCATGGGCCTCATTGTACCGTTCCTCTGCCCTGGTCTGGGGATTCCTCACTGGGGTCAATAGCCAAGGCAGGTTGGGGTAACCAGAGTCACCTATTAGCCACACACGTTGTCTCTGTAGCTGTTCCATCATATGAGGGATGCTGCTATTACGCATCACATACGCGTCATGCACTGAACCAGGGAACTTGGCATTCACATGGGAGATGTACTGGTCAGCCAAACAGACCACCTGGACGTTCATAGAATGGTAATTTTTCCTGTTTCTGTACACCTGCTCATCGTCTTTTGGGGGGACTAAGGCCACATGGGTCCCATCAATGGCACCAATTATGTTGGGAATATGTCCAAGAGCATAGAAATCACCCTACACAGTGGCCAAATCAACCTCCTCAGGGAATATAATGTAACTCTGCATGTGTTTCGTCAGGGCAGACAACACTCTAGACAAAACTTTTGAAAACATGGGCTGAGACATTCCACATGACATGGCCACTGTTGTCTGGAATGAGCCACTTGCAAGAAAATGGAGGACTGACAGCACCTGCACCAGAGGGGGAATTCCTGTGGGTTAGCGGATGGGGGACATCAGGGCTGGCTCCAGCTGGGCACACAGTTCATGGATAGTGGCACGGTCAAGTCGGTATCGTAGTATGATGTGGCGTTCTTCCATTGTCGACAGGTCCACCAGCGGTCGGTACACGAAAGGATTCATCCTTCTCCTCGCAAGTCCCAGCGGACGGTGCCTAGGAATGACAACATGGAGCACAGAGTCAAGCTAATCACTGGTACGTTCAACACAGCTTGCATAGCACACGGTTATCTATGTATTGAAAGGCGTGTATGTGTGGCAATGCAAGGCCTAGGCCTGTGTGTCGCAGTAGAAATTATGCCATGTGGGCCCTTGAAATGGCGGCTGCCTGACCTGTGAAGTGGGACAATGGGATGTGAGGTCAATGCGCTGGCGGAGCACACCGTGGCGGTAGGCGGTCGAAGACCGCTATACGAAGCCGCATTGGTTAACATTGAAGCCTATGGGTTTCAGGAGCCAATGACGATGTGCGCCGGCGGTCGCGGTACGCACCGCCGCGGTACGCACCGCCGCGGGCGTGACCGCCATTTTCTATCTGCTTAATCACTCGAGACCTGATCATCCACAGGAGAGGACCTATACTGCAAGTGCTGCTGTGACCTCGGTCTGGAAGTGACAATGGCTGCTGCGACTGGGGAAAGGGCCCCTGCCTTCACGTCTGAAGAGTTGGAGAAGCTCGTGGATGGGGTCCTCCCCCAGTATGCGTTACTCTACGGTCCTCCAGACCAACAGGTAAGTACACCGGGAGCACATGGAATGGGCGATGCCTGTGTGGAGTGGGGTGGATGTAAGTTGGTGGGGTGGGGGGCGAATGAGGAGTGCAACGCACGACAGATGAGAGCATGTGCCATATGGCAAGGTTGGGGAGGGGGGGCCAATCACATCTAACATGCAGTAAATTGATGAAGGTTTCCTTCCCACCCTGTACATGTCACATAGGTCAGCGCCCATCAGAAAGTCGAGATTTGGCGTGCCATCGCCAAGGAAGTCCGGGCCCTGGGGGTCCACGTCAGACGGGGCACCCACTGCCGCAAGAGGTGGGAGGACATCCGCTGCGGGACCAGGAAGACTGCCGAGTCACTGCTGGGGATGGCCTCCCAACCTAGGAGGGGTGCCAGTCGTACCCTGACCCCCCTGATGTCCCGGATCCTGGCGGTGGCCTACCCTGATTTGGATGGGCGCTTGAGAGCACCCAGCGCACCAGCCCCGCCCTCCCTGCAGCCCCTCAGCCTACGCTCCGTGCCCGCTCGCCCAGGAAGGCGGGCGTCTCCTTCGCCCCAGGCATCTCAGCCCCTGCCCCTGTCACCCCTACTGCCCTCAGTGCGGAGCTCATTGACCTTGTGAGGACGCTCATTGTTGGGCAGACTACCCTTTTGAATGCCATCCAGGGGGTAGAAAGGGAGGTGCATCAGAGCAATGCCTACCTGGAGGGCATTCATTCGGGTCAGGCTGCCCATCAACGATCGTTCACTGCTCTGGCCTCAGCACTGACGGCAGCCATTGTCCCTGTTTCCAGCCTCCCTCTTCTGACTGCCTCCACCCTGTCTCTGACTCATGTTCCTCAGCCTATCCCATCCACACCATCTGACCAGCCTGCACACACCTCAACACCCAAGGGCAGCTCATCCAGACACAAGCACCACAGATCCCACAAACACTCACCCAAGCAACACCCAGATGCAGACATTCCAACAGTCACTACCACCCCTGTGTCCCCCTCCTCCTCGTCTCCCTCCTCCCTCCCTGTGACGTCTCCACTCACACCTGCATGCACACCAACATCAGCCAGTGCTTCCATCACCACCACACCCTCCTGTACAGTCCGCACGCGTGCAGTCACCACCCCCACTGCCATTTACACGTCCCCTGTGTCCTCTCCCACTGTGTCTGTCACCCCCTCTTCCAAGACACACAAACGCAGGCAGCCACCCACCCAACAGACATCCACCTCACGACAGCCACCAGCACCTTCATCCAATGACAGCACACCTGACTCTCCTACAACCACATCCTCTTCCTCCACTCCCATCACCACTTCTCCTACCCTTTACCTTGGCCCTAAAAAACTTTTCCTGGCTAATCTTAACCTCTTTCCCTCCGATGACCTACCCCCTCCATCTGCAAAGAGTCCCAAGAGCACCTCAGCCACCACCAGCCCAGCTTCGAGTGTCACTGTTGTGCATGGGTTCTGGAGTCCACCCTTTGCCAGCAGTGACACCTCAATCAGCAGCAAGGACACATCCAGCCCCCCCTGCCCCCGGCAAGAGGACCAGGAAACAAAAGGGCCGCCGTGCGAGGACTGACATGGCTGCCCCCAAGGAGCCAAGTTCGCCCACTTCACCAGCCACAACATCTAGGGGAGGCAAGGGCCCGAGAGCCCCATCTAAGGAGCAAAAGGGCAGCAGGGCGGAGAAGTCAGCCAGCAGGAGCGCGGAGCAGGTGGGCCCCACATGCCACATCCCAGCTGTAAAGGAGGACACCAAAGGGCCCAGGACTCCGTCACCGAAGGGTCCAGAAACATCACGGTCGGAGGGCGACTGAGCAGGGAGTCCAGCCCAGGTCTGGCTCCCTTGACCTACTGGATGTGCACCGCTGAAGAGGGCCCGCCGTGCAGAAGAGCACCGCTGAACAGGGCCCCGCCGTGAAGATAGGCACCGCTGAAGAGGGCCCGCCGTGCAGAAGAGCACCGCTGAACAGGGCCCCGCCGTGCAGAAGAGCACCGCTGAACAGGGCCCCGCCGTGCAGAAGAGCACCGCTGAACAGGGCCCCGCCGTGCAGAAGAGCACCGCTGTAGAGGGCCCGCCATGCAGAAGAGCACTGCTGAACAGGGCCCCGCCGTGCAGAAGAGCACCGCTGAAGAGGGCCCCGCCGTGCAGAAGAGCACCGCTGAAGAGGGCCCCGCCGTGCAGAAGAGCACCGCTGAACAGGGCCCCGCCGTGCAGAAGAGCACCGCTGAAGAGGGCCCCGCCGTGCAGAAGAGCACCGCTGAAGAGGGCCCCGCCGTGCAGAAGAGCACCCCTGAAGAGGGCCCCGCTGTGCAGAAGAGCACCGCTGAACAGGGCCCCGCCGTGCAGAAGAGCACTGCTGAACAGGGCCCCGCCGTGAAGATAGGCACCGCTGAAGAGGGCCCGCCGTGCAGAAGAGCACCGCTGAACAGGGCCCCGCCGTGAAGATAGGCACCACTGAAGAGGGCCCGCCGTGCAGAAGAGCACCGCTGAACAGGGCCCCGCCGTGCAGAAGAGCACCGCTGAACAGGGCCCCGCCGTCTCAAGCACCGCTCCGCTGGGCCCTTCCTGTCAAGCACCGCTCCGCTGGGCACCGCCGTCTCAAGCACCGCTCCGCTGGGCACCGCCGTCTCAAGCACCGCTCCGCTGGGCCCTTCCTGTCAAGCACCGCTCCGCTGGGCCCTTCCTGTCAAGCACCGCTCCGCTGGGCACCGCCGTCTCAAGCTCCGCTCCGCTGGGCACCGCCGTCTCAAGCACCGCTCCTCTGGGCACCGCCGTCTCAAGCACCGCTCCGCTGGGCCCTTCCTGTCAAGCACCGCTCCGCTGGGCCCTTCCTGTCAAGCACCGCTCCGCTGGGCACCGCCGTCTCAAGCACCGCTCCGCTGGGCACCGCCGTCTCAAGCACCGCTCCGCTGGGCACCGCCGTCTCAAGCACCGCTCTGCTGGGCCCTTCCTGTCAAGCACCGCTCCGCTGGGCACCGCCATCTCAAGCACCGCTCCGCTGGGCACCGCCGTCTCAAGCACCGCTCCGCTGGGCCCTTCCTGTCAAGCACCGCTCCGCTGGGCACCGCCGTCTCAAGCACCGCTCCGCTGGACCCTTCCTGTCAAGCACCGCTCCGCTGGGCACCGCCGTCTCAAGCACCGCTACACTGGGCCCTTCCTGTCAAGCACCGCTCCGCTGGGCCCTTCCTGTCAAGCACCGCTCCGCTGGGCACCGCCGTCTCAAGCACCGCTCCGCTGGGCACCGCCGTCTCAAGCACCGCTCCGCTGGGCCCTTCCTGTCAAGCACCGCTCCGCTGGGCCCTTCCTGTCAAGCACCGCTCCGCTGGGCACCGCCATCTCAAGCACCGCTCCGCTGGGCACCGCCGTCTCAAGCACCGCTCCGCTGGGCCCTTCCTGTCAAGCACCGCTCCGCTGGGCACTGCCGTCTCAAGCACCGCTCCGCTGGGCCCTTCCTGTCAAGCACCGCTCCGCTGGGCCCTTCCTGTCAAGCACCGCTCCGCTGGGCCCTTCCTGTCAAGCACCGCTCCGCTGGGCACCGGCGTCTCAAGCACCGTTCCGCTGGGCACCGCCGTCTCAAGCACTGCTCCGCTGGGCCCTTCCTGTCAAGCACCGCTCCGCTGGGCCCTTCCTGTCAAGCACCGCTCCGCTGGGCCCTTCCTGTCAAGCACCGCTCCGCTGGGCCCTTCCTGTCAAGCACCGCTCCGCTGGGCACCGCCGTCTCAAGCACCGCTCCGCTGGGCCCTTCCTGTCAAGCACCGCTCCGCTGGGCACCGCCGTCTCAAGCACCGCTCCGCTGGGCACCGCCGTCTCAAGCACCGCTCCGCTGGGCCCTTCCTGTCAAGCACCGCTCCGCTGGGCCCCGCCGTCTCAAGCACCGCTCCGCTGGGCACCGCCGTCTCAAGCACCGCTCCGCTGGGCCCTTCCTGTCAAGCACTGTTTATGGTTCACTGTGCCCACCATGTCTCCTCCTTGACCAGTGGAGACTGTCATCCACCTGATGGACTGTGGCTTTGCACTCCCCAGGATGGCACAGTGGGCAGCCCACCCACTGTAGAGACTTGAGAGACTGTGGCTTTGCACTCCCCAGGATGGCACAGTGGGCAACCCACCCACTGTAGAGACTTGAGAGACTGTGGCTTTGCACTCCCCAGGATGGCACAGTGGGCAGCCCACCCACTGTAGAGACTTGAGAGACTGTGGCTTTGCACTCCCCAGGATACATCAATGGGCATGGTGGCCCCTTCGTGGATCTGGCGTCGTGGACTCATGTGGCTGTGGTGCCCCCCCCCTTCCCTTTCCCCTGAGGTGCCTGTAGTTTTTTCATCAGATACCCCTGCAGTGTTCTCTCCAAAGGACTGAGGTCTCCTGTGTGGGCTTTGCCCTTGTGTCGCTACACTGTGGCCCACGGACTGTTCTATTTAATTTTGATGTAGAGGACTAATTGCCTCGGTTCTCCATGGCAGTGTATATAGTATTATTTTGGTATGGATATTTTGCATAGTTGACCTATATTTATCAGAGCCTATTTTTTATGTAAATCTTTCTTCACAATTTAATTATGTCTTTGCATTTTTCAGGGGGGTTTGGGTGGTGTCACTGTGCATTGTTGCTCTGCATTGGTGTGTACATTGTTTGGGGGGGGTGGGGGTCGCATATGTGTGTGCCGTAAGCTTCCCTCCTCCCCCCTCCCGTGTGTCGTAGGTGCAGTACTCACCGTTGTCGTCTGCGCCGGCGTTCGTACTCGTGGTAGATGAGCAGGTAGACGAGAGCAGGTAGGATGTTTAATTCGGGTTCCATGCTGTCCTCCGTACTCGTGGAGTGTGTTTTGGTGAGCATTTTCCCGTTCGTAGTCTGTTTCCGCCGTGTTTTTATCGGCGGGGCTCCCGCCCCGGAAAAGGTGGCGGATTGGTGAGTTATGATAGTGTGGGCGGTACATTGTCTGCCGCCTGCCTGTTGGCGGTGACCGCCGCGCTGTTTGTCTGTCCCGCCGTGGCAGTCGGAGTGTTAAAGTGGCGGGCTGTGTTGGCGGTTCCCGCCAGGGTCAGAATTCCATTTTTTCGACCGCCGGCCTGTTGGCGGGTTGGCCGCGGCTTTATCACCGACCGCCAGGGTTAGAATGACCCCCAGTATTTCATCCCAGTGATCCATCTTCTAAGCATCACATTGAAGATGCCTTCCTGCACTCCAGGTCTGCAGTCTCTAATGCAATTTCCACATCTGCCCTCATTCCAGACCTTGACCATTATGACATTGGACTGATGGAAATCTAGTTCTGCGCATCCCTCTTATCACTATTTTAGCACTAGGACACAGCCTTCTTCAACTAAGTAGCATAAAAATCGGTGATGGGAGTGAGTTACTTTATGCACAAGGAATACGATAATTGGAACTGTTTAGTAAACTCATCCTCATTCCATACTTTGGTGTGGGGATGACAAACAAGACAGCCTGCGAGGCTGAACATCTCATACCACTTCTCTGTCAGCAAAAAGAGTTTTATTGATGCTTCTATGAATTATAACACTAATCAACTCACCTCGTCTGGGATCAGATTTTTCTGGGGGAATCCAACCTCCCCTAGGAAATAGCAGAAGACACTCAGGCATCCGTCCTTTAAAATCTCCCTATCAGATCACAAGGTTCTACAACACTACACTGCCCCTAGCCACAGCGATGGCTCTATTCTGGATCCGGTTTTCATTTAGAAACACTATAAAAATCTCTAATCCTTTTAAATTGAACTAGTCAGACTATTTCCTCATTCATTTCAAAATTCCTTAATGAGCCCTCCCCTTGGTAAACTGGGAAAATAACTGGTAGACTCTTCAGACCACAGACACATTGACAACAGCAATGGCAAAGCCAGCTTGTGGGCATAAACACTGGAGTACACGTACATTAAAGCCAGATCTATTGACTTAGCCATAGCTTGTTCTCTTATCAGTGACATCAGTGTAACCATGCTGCTTACATTTTCAACACTACCAAGGTGGTCATGAGGTATAGTTGGTATGTTTGGTGCCACCAGGAATCCCACGGGGAGTTTGAAAACTTGTGTGAAAGTAAAAGTGAAACTGGCATACTGACGGATTGTGAGGAAATATTCATCTCCCAACAACAAACACCAAAAGGCCTCTGTTTTCCATCAAACAAGGCTTTCTTTGAATCCCTGTTTACATTGTGATCGGTATTTGTCACGATGAGTAAACACTTATCTATTTCAGGCAACCAAAACACTGGTCATCTCTTTGTCACAAAGGACTTTTGGATGGTGGGAATTGCCACTTTTGATTTATACATCTGCACCCTATTTAAAAACTTAGGTGGTCATTACAACCCTGGCGGACGGTGGTAAAGCGGCGGTAAGGCGCCAACAGGCCGGCGGTAAAAAATTTGGAATTACGACCGTGGCGGAAACCGGCAACAAAGACAGCCACTTTAACACTCCGACCGCCACGGCGGTACAGACAAACAGCGCGGCGGTCACCGCCAACAGACAGGCGGGAGACAATGTACCGCCCACACTATTATGACAGGCCAATCTGCCACCTTTTCCGGGGCGGATTCACCGTGGATAAAAACACGGCAGAAACAGGCATTTCGAAGGAAAAATGCTCGCCTCTACACACCATGGAGCCGGAACTCCATATTCATCCTGCGCTAGTCTTCCTGCTCCTGTACCAGGAGCACCAACGCCGGCGGCGAAGACCACAGTGAGTACTGCACCTACGACATAGGGGAGGGGGAGGCAAAAAACAGGGAGACACACATGCAACACCCCAACCCCCATCCCCACCCTCACCCTCACCCACTACAACACACACACCAATGCATATCCAAACATTACAGTAACACCCCCGAAACCCCCCGGAAGAATGCAAAGACAAAAGGAAATGAGTGTAACCATTGTAATATTTCAAAATAGAGTAAGCAAAAATATACATATATACACTATTAACAAAATATACACCACGAATAGTAGTCCAGGTAATGCACCATACAAAGTCCGTGGACCACTGGGCCCAAAATGCATGGGCGAGGCCCACACAAGATACCCGAACATGACGGAGAGAACACTGCAGGGGCATCAGATAGAAATACAACAGGCAACTCAGGGGGAGTGGGGGGCACCTCAGCCGGATGAGTGCACGATGCCAGATCCACGAGGGGGCTCCATGCCCATTGATGTATCCTGGGGAGTGCAAAGCCACAGTCTCTCAAGTCTCTACAGTGGGTGGTTTGCCCACTGCTGTATTCTGGGGAGTGCAAAGCCACAGTCTCTCAAGTCTCTCCAGTGGGTGGGTTGCCCACTGCTTTATCCTGGGGAGTGCAAAGCCACAGTCTCTCAAGTCTCTCCAGTGGGTGGGTTGCCCACTGCTTTATCCTGGGGAGTGCAAGGCCACAGTCTCTCAAGTCTCTCCAGTGGGTGGGTTGCCCACTGCTTTATCCTGGGGAGTGCAAAGCCACAGTCTCTCAAGTGGATAACAGTCTCTACTGGTTCTGGAGGGGGACTGGTGCCTGTGTCTGTGCTTCATCCTGTGCAGGACAGACGGAGTGGATGCATGTCTCCACTGGTTCTGGAGGGGGACCAGTGCTCAGAGTGCATCACTCACCCCGTGACGGTCCCTGTTGCGTCACTGCCCCTGCCGCTCATGGGCTAGCGGTGCTTGACTTGGCGGTGCTTGCCCTGTTCAGCGGTGCTTGAGTTGGCGGTCCTTGCCCTGTTCAGTGGTGCTTGAGTTGGCGGTCCTTGCCCTGTTCAGTGGTGCTTGACTTGGCGGTGCTTGCCCTGTTCAGCGGTGCTTGAGCTGGCGGTCCTTGCCCTGTTTAGCAGTGCTTGCCCTGTTCAACAGTGCTTGACTTGGCGGTGCTTGCCCTGTTCAGCGGTGCTTGAGTTGGCGGTCGTTGCCCTGTTCAGCGGTGCTTGAGTTGGCAGTGCTTGCCCTGTTCAGCGGTGCTTGAGTTGGCGGTCCTTGCCCTGTTCAGCGGTGCTTGCCCTGTTCAGCGGTGCTTGAGTTGGCGGTCCTTGCCCTGTTCAGTGGTGCTTGAGTTGGCGGTCCTTGCCCTGTTCAGCGGTGCTTGCCCTGTCCAGCGGTCCTTGCCCTGTTCAGCGGTGCTTGATTTGGCGATCATTGCCCTGTTCAGCGGTGCTTGCCCTGTTCAGCGGTGCTTGACTTGGCGGTCCTTCATTGCCCAGCTGGGCTGGGGCTGGCGTTCCTTCATTGCCCAGCTGGGCTGTGGCTGGCGGGTCCCTCCTGGGCAGCTGGGCTGTGGCTGGCGGGGTCCTCCTGGACAGCGGCGATGGGGCTGGGGGTGGCCTCCTGGCCAACGGGGATGATGGCGGTCTTCTCCGCCGTGCTGGTCCTCCCAGACTTTGCGGGTTTCTTCTGCCCCTTCCCCACCTTGGGAGGAGTCACAGCTGAGTCCACACTCCCCCCGGGACCCCTGGGAGCGGCTTTGGTGGCTGGAGTCTTCCCCCTCTCCCGCCGGGCACTGGCCAACTTCTGGTGCTTCACAGGGGGGGACTGGCTGTGCTCTGGCTCCGTGATACACTGGCTGGCCTGGTGGCCGGTGCACTCCACATACCTGTGACATCAGGCACCACTGGTCCCGGTGATTTTGTGGCTGAGTTGCTAGTACGGGACCTATGAGTTGGACGGGGGGTGGTGGGAAATAGGTTAAGGGTGGACATGAAAAGTTTTTGGGAGACACTGGGACGGGTAGCTGGAGGGGGAGATGGTGGTTGTAGGAGGTGTTACTTTTGTGGATTTGGGTGCAGGTGCATGCGCTGGAGGCTGTCGTGAGGTGGATGGCTGTTGGGTGGGTGTGTGCCTGCGTTTGTTTATCTTCGGAGTGGGCGTCACAGACACACTGGGAGAGGACACAGGGGACGTGTGAATGGTAGTGGGGGTGGTGACTGCACGTGAGCGGGGTGTGGTGGTGGGTGTGCTGGAGAGGGACATAGTGGCTGTAGTGGTAGTGCATGCAGGTGTGAGTGTAGACAAGACTGGGAGGGAGGAGGGAGACGACGAGGAGGGGGACACAGTGGAGGCAGTGGATGTTGCTGTGTCTGCATGTGTGTGATGCTTGCGGGAGTGCCTGTGGGATGTGTGGTGCTTATGTTTGCCTGAGCTTCCCTTGTGTGGTGAGGTGTGTGCAGGCTGGTCTGATGGTGTGCTTGGGATAGGCAGAGGTACAGGGGATTGGATCTGGGTGGAGGAAGTTGGAGGGGGAGGCTAGACACTGGGACAATGGCTGCCATCAGTGCTGAGGCCAGAGTTTGAATGGTTCGATGAAGGGCAGCCTGACCAGAATGAATGCCCTCCAGGAATGCATTTGTGTGTTGCAACTCCCTTTCTACACCCTGGATGGCATTCAAAATGGTAGACTGCCCAACAGTGAGGGACCTGAGGAGGTCAATGGCCTCCTCACTGAAGGCAGCAGAGGTGACAGGGGCAGGGGCTGAGGTGCCTGGGGCGAAGGTGATGCCCACCCTCCTGGGTGAGCGGGCACGGGGCGAAGGCTGAGGGGCTGCTGGGAGGGCAGTGCTGGTAGGGGGGGGTGGCGGCTGTACCTGTTGAAGTGGGGGGCACAGATGTTGCCGCCACCACAAGGGTGCTCCCATCGGAGGACGAGTCCGTGTCGCTGGTTGCAGATCCTGTGACCGCTGTGGTGCTCCCCTCGCCCTCCGTCTCACTGGTGTATTCAGAGTCCGTAGAGTGGGCCTCCATGCCCATGTGGATGCAGCTCCCTCGTGCTCCGGTGCCACTGCACCTCTGCCTGATGATGCTAATGCACACAAGAACAGGGAGACCGCAAAAAAAGGGGGGGGGGAACAGAAGAAAGACATGTTGAGTTCATGCATTACCGCTAACGTTGGCGGACAAGACAGACACAGCAGCCCCCTGCACTACGTCGCGCTGTTGGGCTCTACAGTGCAATTCCTGGGAAATGGCCTACAAGGGTATGGACGACATCTGCACACATAGATGACACAGGTGCATGAATAGCTGTACTTGGCACACTACAGAGGTGGGGTGGGGGGCCACAGGGCCATGCCTTACGAAGGGGCCTAGCCTACGGAACTCGCCCTGGCCTAGGAAAACCCACAGCCCTACTCCCCCACCCAGACCTCTCCACTGCGCGCAAAGTCAGCAGAATGAGAGTGTACTCACCCCCTTGTGTTTGATGTGATGCCCTCAAGCGCCCATCCAACTCAGGTTAGGCCACCGCCAGGATCCGGAACATCAGGGGGGTCATGGTTCGACGGGCACCCCTCCCACATTGGGAGGCCATCCCCAGCTGGGCCTCCGCCGTCTTCTTAATCCAGCTGCGAATGTCCTCCCATCTCTTCCGGCAGTGGGTGCTCCGTCTGTGGTGGACCCCCAGGGTCCGGACGTCCTTGGCGATGGCACGCCAAATATCCTTCTTCTGGTGGGCGCTGACCTACATGAAATGTACAGGGGAAGAAGAGAAGTTATTACCAACTGCACCGCCAAAGTGAGTGGGCCCCATCCCTACCCTGCCATGTGGCACATGCACCCACCGTCTTTCATGCACGCAGAACTCTGCCCCCTTCCTTCTTACAACCAGCCCTCTCCACACAGACATTGCCCATACAGCATGCTCCCTGTGCACTTACCTGTTGGTCTGGAGGACCGTAGTGTAGCTTGTACTGGGGGAGGACCCGTCGACGAGCTTTTCCAACTCCTCCGATGTGAAGGCAGGGGCCCTTTCCCCAGACGCACGAGCCATTGTCTCTTCCAGACCGAGGTCACAGCAGCACTTGCAGTGTAGGTCCTCTCCTGTCGAAGATCAGGTATCGAGTGATTCAACAGCTAGAAAATGGCGGTCACATTCGTGGCGGTTACATCCGCGGCGGTGCGTACCATCACCGCCGGTGTACATCGTCATTGGCTCCTGGGACCCATAGGGTCCAATGTTAACCAATGCAGCATTGCGCTGCGGTCTTCGACCGCCTACCGCAACGGTGTACAACGCCAGCGCAGTTACCTCACATCCCATTGTCCCGCTTTAGAGATCAGGCGGCCGCCATTTCAGGGGCCCACATGGCCTAATTACCAACTGCGTCACACATACCTAGGCCTACTCTCAACACACATACAGGCCAGATTTTGTGTATGAATCGTGGTCTGTCTTGACTGTGGGTACATACCTCTGAGTTGTTCGACTCTGTGCTCGCTGTTGTCCTTCATAGGCACCGTCCGCTGGGACATGTGAGGAGATGGCGGAATCCTCCGGTGTACCGACTGCTGGTGGACCTGTCGACAATGGAGGAAAGAAATTTGATCATTACCTACAGGTTTGACCGTGCCACAATCCAGGAACTGTGTACCCAGTTGGAGCCAGACCTGATGTCAGCAATCCGCCATCCCACAGGAATCCCCCCTCGAGTGCAGGTGCTATCAGTGCTCCATTTCCTTGCAAGTGGGTCTTTTCAAACAACTGTGGCCATGGCATCAGGGATGTCCCAGCCTATGTTTTCCAACGTATTGTCCAGAGTGTTGTCTGCCCTGCTGAAACACATGCGGAGCTACATTGTTTTCCCTCAGGTGGAGAACAGTGAAAGGTGACTTCTATGCCCTTGGACATATCCCCAACATCATAGGTGCCAATGATGGGACCCATGTGGCTTTGGTCCCCCCCCACAGGAGTGAACAGGTGTACAGGAACCGGAAGAGTTATCATTCCATGAATGTACAGATGGTATGTTTGGCAGACCAGTACATCTCCCATGTGAATGCCATATTCCCTGGCTCAGTGCATGACGCCTACATCATGCAGAATAGCAGCATCCCTTATGTGATGGGTCAACTAAAGAGGCACAGGGTGTGGCTATTAGGTGACTCTGGTTACCCCAACCCGTCATGGCTACTGACCCCAGTGAGGAATCCCAGGACCAGGGCAGAGGAACGCTACAGTGAGGCCCATGGGCGGACTAGGAGGGTGATCGAACGCACCTTCGGCCTCCTGAAGGCCAGGTTTAGGTGCCTCCATATGACAGGTGGATCCCTATTCTACTCACCAAAGAAGGTGTGCCAGATCATCGTGGCCTGCTGTATTCTTCATAACTTGGCTTTGCTACGACAGGTGCCTTTTCTGCAGGAGGATGGTCCAGATGGCGGTGTTGTGGCAGCTGTGGAGCCTGTGGACAGTGATGAGGAGGAAGCAGAGGAAGAAGACATTGACAACAGGGACTCAGTCATCCAGCAATATTTCCAGTGAATCACAGGTGAGAATACATTCCTGCCTACTATAAGTACTTTTACACTTCTACCTCTCTCCTGTCTGTCGATTTCACCCACTGTATGGTCACTGAGTTGTTACTTTCCCTTACGGTTTCACAGGTGTGGGTCCCAACGTGTGTCATCTGCTTAGATTCCTCATGGACTAGAGCTGTGTGACATAGGTATGTTGACATTACTATTTCCTGTAAATTTTTTCACTATAATTGAAAATACACTATTTCAAAATCACAGACAGACTCCAGATCTTTTGGTGGTTTAGGTGTGTTTATTTACATACAAAATATTGGAGGGGGAAGTTAAATGGTGAGGGGTGATGGCGGAGGAGTGTCCATGGCAGAGTCCAGTCTATTTGTCTCATAGGTGCAGTGCCCATATGGGCATAGGAAGTGGAGCTGGGGCAGTTCCAATATGGACAGGGTGACAAAGTGGGACAGTGGGTTGACAATCAGAGTGGTCTCATTTCTTGGCGGGGGTCTTGGCATCGTTCTCTGTCTTGTTCCTGGATCTCAGGGACCTCTTGCGGGGTGGTTCTCCATCTGCAGGGGGTGGGGTGCTGGTGTGGTGGTCCTGTGGCGGTGCCTCCTGTCGATTAGCGCCGGCGGAGGTGGTGGGCAGTTCATCGTCCATGCTAGTGTCAGGCGCCCCTTGGAGTGCCACAGTGTCCCTCCTGGTGTTGAGTATTTCCTTCAGCACCCCTACAATGGTGCCCAGGGCGGAGCTGATGGTTCTGAGTTCCTCCCTGAACCCCAAATACTGTTCCTCCTGCATGCGCTGGGTCTCCTGAAACTTGGCCATTACCATTGCCATTGTCTCCTGGGAGTGATGGCATGCTCCCATGATGGAGGAGAGGGCCTCGTGGAGAGTGGGTTCCCTTGGCCTGTCCACCCCCTGTCGCACAGCAGCCCTCCCAGTTCCCCTGTGTTCCTAGTCCTCCGTCCCCTGGACCGTGTGCCCACTGCCCCCAGGTCCCTGTTGTTGTTGGGGTGGTGGGTTATCCTGGGTTCCCTGTAGTGGTGGACACACAACTGATTGACGTGTTCTGGGGACGGAGGTATTGGCCCACTGGGTGGGTGCTGTGCTGGTGTTACCAGAGGGTGAAAGGTCTGTGGTGGCCTGTGCCTGTGTGAGTGGAACCGACTGTCCGGGGGCCCACGATGGTCCGGGCTGGTCATCTAGATCCAGTTGGACAGAGCTGCTGTCATCACTGTGGGCCTCTTCTGTGGGTGGGGTGGAGATGTCTGGACCCTCCTGTCTGGTGACGTTGGGTAGTGGTCCTGCAGGGGTGGAAAAGCATGATTATTGCATCTGTGTGTGTCATGGTGTGTAATGGGTGGGTGAACGTGTACCCCAGTGCTGGCATTCCTGTGTGGGGGCTTGTGTAATGATGGTTTAGGGGGGTGTATGGGTATGTGCAGTGGGCATGCTTTAGTGATGGGTGTCCATGCTTTGGTGTTGCATGCAGGGCTTGGTGTTGGGATGGGAGGTTTGTGATATTGGGACATTTGTGAGGAGTTGGAGTGATGGGGGTGAGGGTGAGGGTGGGGGTATGTGATGGCATGCAGGTAGGGTGGGGGATGTAATAATTAAGATTTGTCTTACCAGAGTCCATTCCTCCACCGACTCCTGCGAGGCCCTCAGGATGCAGAATCGCCAAGACCTGCTCCTCCCATGTTGTTAGTTGTGGGTGAGGAGGTGGGGGTCCGCCGCCAGTCCGCTGAACAGCCTGGTGGTGTCTTGAGACCACGGAATGCACCTTCCCCCGTAGGTCATTCCACCTCTTCCTGATGTCGTCCCGATTTCTTGGGTGTTGTCCCACTGCATTGACCCTGTCGACTATTCTTCGCCATAGCTCCATCTCCCTTGCAATGGAGGTGTGCTGCACCTGTGCTCCGAATAGCTGTGGCTCTACCCAGACGATTTCCTCCACCATGACCCTGAGCTCCTCCTCTGAGAACCTGGGGTGTCTTTGCCGTGCCATGGGGTGGTGTGGGTGATGTGTGGGGTGGTGTGTGTGGTGATATGTGTGGTGATATGTAGTGGTGTGTGGTGTTTTGTGCGTGGAAGTTGTGTGGGTGATGGTGTTGAGTGCCTGGGGATGCTAGTTTGGGGATGGTGGTGTCTCTCTCTGGCCTTCTCTCTGTAATAGTGGTAGTAGGGGTTTGTGGGTGATGTAGGTGTGTGTTTTATATTGTAATGGGTGTGTGGGAGTGGTGTGTGTATGTTTATCAGGTGTGTGTATTTCGAATTGTCCAATGTGGCGGTGTTTTGTAGAAGTGTGTGTATTTTGAGCGCAGCAGTATGTACCGCCAATGGAATACCGCAGTTGGAAGACCGCCGCATGGATTCATGGGTCGTGATAGCGTGGGCGTATTTCTGTTGGCGTGACGGTGGAGGTTTTGTTTTCGCCAGTTTATCACTGACCTTTGGTGTGGCGGACTTGTGTGGGTGTCTGAATTTTGTCGGATTTCGAGATGTGGGTCATAATAGCTGTGGCGGAATTCCGCGGCGGTGTGTTGGCGGTCTTCTGCACGGCGGTAAGCGCCTTTTACCGCCAATGTTGTAATGACCCCCTTAATGTTACTTCGTTCCTTTGCAATACAAAGGTTGAGTGTTAGTAAAGTGCTTGGGAAACGTTGGCACATATTTATACTCTGTTTGTGCCGTATTTGCACCATTTGTTTCGCAAATTTAGTGCAAACTGTGCTCCAGATTTATATGTTGGTGCTAGACCCATTTAGTGCCAAAATATTGGAGTTAGCATCATTTGTTTGGATGCGCCAAAACACCTTACGTCCTTTTGTGACAATGAAATGCAAGGTAGGCATTCCCGTCCAAAAAAATGACGCCAACTACCTAGTGTCGTATTTAACTCCCGACCCAAAAATGACGCACAACTAATAAGTGGAGCAAAAAAATGACGTAAGCTCCGATTTGCATCAAATTTTAACATCTGGGTCAGACCAGGTGTTAAAATGAGGCCCACAAACCACTACATAAGGCAAACTCAAAGAAGCAATATTGGCAACCCACAGGACAAGATGGAAGTGTTACTGTTCCAGTTTGGGACACAACACAGAGAAAGGGAACCACAGCAGCACCCTCCACGACCACCGCAGAAACTACAAGCACCACCACGGCACCTAAAAAGGCAACACAGAAGGCAGGAGATGATATTCCGGAGCAGGACAACCTTCCTTTGCCTCAGGGAACAAGACCTCATCAGGACTTACCGTCTTAACTGGCAAGCCATGCTACCCCTTCTGCAACACATTGAGCCAGAGATCACAGCCAGGCTGCAGATACCACATAACATACCACCCATCACAAAGCTGCTAGCTGTCCTGCATATGGTGGCAAGTGGCTCATTCCAGACAACGGATGCACTGGTTGCTGGTGTGTCACACCTGCCAAATGTATTAGATGCAATCATCTCCCTGACACCTTGTCACATCTGCTTCCCCAATATCCAGCAAATACAGCAGGAGACCAAACAAGGCTTTTACCAAATTCCTGGGTTTCTGCATGTACTGGGTGCAATGGACTGCACCCATGTCCGACTTGTCCCACCTGCAGCATCAGAACACTTATACAGAAAACAAAAACATATGCATTCCATACATGTGCAGGCCATAGTGGACCACCGTGGGCTATTAACAAACATTGTAGCCAAGTATGCTGGTAGTGTCCATGATGCCTACATATTCAGGCACTGCAGGATCAAACACTTCCAGGATGGCCAATATGGAAATGGCCTGGTAACACAGATGTGCAGGTAATAATACATATGCACCATGCTGTAGTACAGCACAATCAGTGCACATCACAAACACATACACCCACATGTACTTAACACACCCACAAATTGACAGGCACACCACGTGAAGGACAGGTGGAGCTATGTACCCTTTGTTAACAGAAGATGTCCACAAACCACTACAAGTGCCCACGGGCTGGCTACTAAATACACTTCACACACACATGACACCAAACAAAGAACAGCACAGCAATGTCAATGGCATACACCATGGTCATGTAAAGAAAGACACATAGGCACAGCCCCACTCCGTTCATGCTGTGCAAGTCTCTAGCAGAACATACATCAAATGCCAGACAACTGGTACCAATATCAACTACATCTCATCTACACATACCTGACTTACCTGTAGTGTGCACATACATTTGCTGGATGCATTGGGTCACACACATAGGAATACCAAATTATAATGCCCATTACATACCATGTGCCAGATTTGTGGGAAGTGGCACCACACCTACTGTAGTGCCATCTCACATACACCTCTTACTGACCCCCAACACTATCATGCCTGCACCGTAGACAATACATGGCCCACCAAGGGGGGAAGTCACTGTTAAACAGTGCAGATGATGGATGCTGTTGTGGGACCCTGTAGGAGTATAGAGGACATTTCAGAACTTACATGCACTGTGCTAAGGGACACATTTGTAAAGTAGCTGTGTCCATCCCATAGCCTACACTGTGCATGTGTAGACAGTATAAATGCTGAGTCATGTATTGGAAGCTAGGAGAAACACTGGTGGCAATGTTGATCATCCTGAAACAATGGGATACACACCCTTGTATACCTAATGGCTGGCACTAACATCAGCTGGCACTCAAGATAACTAAGTGACATATGTAAGAGCCCCTAGTGCCATTGTCATGCCCTGCACGTTATGTACAAGTTGGCAGATGACCACTCTTTTGTGACTTTGTGTCACCTTGTAATCATGCAGCACTTTGAGTGGAAGGGGCGTGCAATGTGTGTTGCCGTAGGTGTGCCATGGCAAGACACATAGCATGATGACGCTACCCCAGATGTAGGTGTCTCCTAAAACCTGAGGCAGTGCCAACATCAAACACCACCCCAGGGGTGCCGTTTGCAGATTGCAATAAGGAAATATACATTGATATGTCCTCATATGAATTTACCACTTATGGGTGCTGCATACTGCTGCACACATAGAAAGAGCATATTGCCCACGAAGATAGTTTATGTACAGATTTATCCTCCCCCACAGGGCAGCCATCCAAGCATCCTGGTGCGAGATTGACAGCGTTGGAGCACGGCTGCATATTTTGTGCCGGCGCAGGGAACAACAAAGGTTTGCCTTGTAACATATTACACACGGTGCATTCCTGCAAAGTGAAAATTATACAGCACGGCACTGCCAAGTTAGGAGCTGCATTGCGCTCTGTCATTTACCCTTTAAAATGGGCCTAAGTGTTGCACTACTTCTGTACTGCCACATGGCCAAATGGCTGGGATATCCAGGTCTTGTAGGGCTACTATGTTGTCTCTACAGGTGATCCGATTGTGGTGCAAGGATGTGTCATGTCCCCTCTAGTAATAGCACACTGCTAAAAAGATGCACTACACAACATATGGTGTATATATATATATATATATATATACTGGTCATCAATTAGGAATCCTAATTATATGTCCCAGGTCCTTGAGCCAATACCCAAGATTGTCATGTTCAGCATCACAGTGCAAGTAAATCTTAACACAAGGCCAGGAACTAACACCATACCACAAAAACGGCTGATTCACAAACCATCTCCAACTAACAACTGCCATGCTACATACAAAATCTTTTGCAAGCTTTAATGACAATTTTCATCTCTTACCTTTGTAGCGGATCAGGGTTATGGCATACAGCTGTGGGTGGTTACCCCATTTGCTAACCCTAACCCTAACAGCAGAGTGTGCCTACAATGAGGGACATCGTCAGACACACAATGTGGTGAAAAGGACATTTGGCATCCTCAAATCAAGATTCAAGTGCCTGGACCTGACAGGAGGGAGCCTCCTTTATGCCCCACCCATTGTGTGTAAAATAATCCTCACATGTGCCATCCTGCACAACATGTGTGTGCGAATGAATGTGCCTTTGTACGATCAGGTTGCAGTCCTGCCTGAGGAGGAAGAGGATGGTGCTGACGATTTGGAGGGGGAACTGCACAACACAGCTGCTGGGGTACGCCGGAGACAGCATATTGTTGACAACTTTTATACATAAAAACCACAGAAATCAGCAAGTAAATATTGTAAATAAACACTACTCATTTTTACACCAATTCTGCCTTGGTCTATTTAATCTCCATTACATATACTATAGGTGTGACTCTAAACTCAGGGAGCATGTCACAAACACTGAAGTGACAAGTATTGCAATGGCATCATATGTGATGTAAGTGTAAATGTGATCATATGTGATGGGGCCCAAACATAAGGTAGGGGATGTCAAAAAATGTAACTTAAGTAATGTTGGAACTGAACACTGTCACAACTCAGTGTGATAGTTGCAATGGCTGCATGGAACATGTGTGACAAGGGGGGGACTTCATTGGTAACAATGGTCATCATGATTTTCCCAGGGACAGTAACCAATGGAAGAAGTAGAGCCTGCACAGTCTATCCATGGGATACTGTCCTGCCACTGCCATGGAGCACAACCTTGCCACAGGGTGAACTTGACCTCACTTATTGCACACACACGTCTGTGGAATGCACATTGGTTTGGATGAGAATTTATGCAGCTAGGGCAGCAGGTCCACTATACAAACACAACAACTATTGGCAAGAGCAAATGAGTTAATTCCAAAATGTGTGATCAAAGCATAGTTTGGGTGGAATGTAGGCAGAGTGTGTTAAATTCACTATGTACCAAATATGTACACTTGTCAGACAAATATGCTGTCTTCACACGTCTCCAGAAAATACATATCTAAATACGGAGACAGATGTGTGGTTGTATCTCCTATGTAGCAACAGTTAGCCCATCATCAACAATGCCTGACCTGTGTACACAGCTTTAAATAGTATGCTCTGAATGACAACATCACACATCACATACCAAAACACAACACTCAATCCCACTCACAATACAGGACAATTGCATGGTAATAATGGAGTACAAAAACTCAATATGGAATGGCCGGCGACAATGTTTTGCAATGTCCAATACAATCAGATATCCAACATCACATTGAGTCAAGTACACCTAGCCATGTAGGTAAGTAGTTCCAAAAGATGAATACAGCACTGAGAGGATTTTTAACTGTTACATCATTCAGTCATGGTAAGAGTCAGTTAGGTTGTGGGATGCTGGAAAAATTGCATAGCCATGTTCCATGAGGGTGTGGATGGACAGCTTAGTGATACTCACTGATAGTTCCAAATAGAACACACCATGTCACATGGCGAATACACAAGTGCTGTGCCATAAGTTATGATATGTGTGCATGGCACTCATTGCATCTCACAAATACCACCAATGGTACGGGAACTAACACGTTGCCAGTAGTAGGAGGAGGCAAGATCCCAACATTAGCCGAGTCATATGTTGGAATCTGTCCCCACATCACTTCACAATGTTGTTGTAGAAGATGCGCACAAAGCAGTAGCTGCCAAACAGCTGGGATTAATGAAGGACACAATACATATTTTAACAGTAATGCCTGAAAAATTAGGGAAATGAACAGACATACTCCAATACAGACAGTCCAACACATCAATGCCTGCAGGTCTATCATTCACATATGTATATTGAGGCTGGCAAGGTACGTACATGACCCAGACATCTTTGGCACTACATGACATGGTAATTGGCCTTAACCTGGCACCATGACATGAGCCTCTCACGTACAACACCATCTGTACTATGCCATTAGTTGACTGTTGAAATCACTACACTTATACAACCCCTACACAGGCTGTACATGGAAACATATAATGAGTCCTATGAATGAGACATGTCCTACATGTGCAAGCATCCGAGCACTGTATCTGAGAGGGGAAGGCCTGACACCAAGTGCCCCCTAGCAAAGCATCACATCCTGGTCTGTATGAACACATTTGAGCATGTCTAGAACCACTGGGGAGTCTGCATAGGCTGCTGAGTTCCAGTCATTAATGGCCGAGATCCCTGCTTTATTAAGCCACAGACCACTGTCCTGACTACATCAACATGTGACATAGTCAGGTGCCTGATGTTTGTTCACAGGGACAAGAACAAAGCGGAGCATCAGAAACCTGCAGCTTCCCAATCCAACATGTGTTTCTGTTGCCATACATACCCACACAGTGATGAAGAAGAGGAGACCTGCAATCCATGCCACAAAGCGACACTGGTACCCCGTGGTACACCAGAGTATATGACAGTAATGACAAACATGAATTAGACAAATCTGAGTGTCCATTTGAAGGCTGGCACACATCTAACATATCCCAGCACACTTTCAGCCATGATGGCCCTGGCATAGTGCCAGGATTCAGGACCAAAAACAACCTAGCAGTACAATAACGGCATAGGTAGCAAAACACCTGTGACATTTATAAATTATCTTCACATGTGTTCTCACATACAAAATATATAGGTGCTAGTGATGTGATTGCATATGCAATAGTTACATTCCAAAATCTGCCCATGCTGTAAGATTGTAATGTGACCTTGAACATCCCCTTCAGTCACAAATCTCATAATGTGTTACTAAAATGCACTTACACTTTTTTGTGCACACACATTACATTTTGACCCTCATTACAACCCTGGCGGTCGGTGTTAAGCAGCGGTAATACCGCCAACAGGCCGGTGGTAAAAAAAATGGAATCACGACCATGGCGGAAACCGCCAACATTGACAGCCACTTTAACACTCCGACCGCCATGGCAGTAGCAACAAACACCGCAGCGGTAACCGCCAACAGACAGGCAGAAGACAATGTACCACCCACCCTATCACAACCCGCCAATCCGCCAGCTTTTCCGGGGCGGTACCAGCGCCATCAAAAGCTCGGCAGAAACAGGACTTGGAAGGGAATCCACTCACCTCTCAACAAGAAACGAAGAACCAGGACGCCATGGAGGCTGAGCTGCAGGTGTTCCCCATGCTGGTGTATCTTCTCATACACAACGGATATCAAAGGCGGTGGCGACAACCACGGTGAGTACTGCACCTAGCACACAGGGGAGGGGGGGGAGTAAAAAGAGAGTGCCATACACACACAACACACAACACCCCCACCCACAACACCATACACACAAAAACATGCATCAACATTACATTTACACCCCGTAACCCCCTGGAAGAACGCAAGGACAAAAGGAATAGAGTCAATCAGTAATATATTAGAAATAGGCAGACATAGTAAACGTTTAGAAAAACAGTATATACAAATATTTACAATATGTACAGAAGGCCGTACACTGTCCTTTGCAGATGTCCATGGCCCACTGGGCCAAAAAATCCTGGGCGAAGCCCACACTTGACTCCTGCCTCAAAACGGAGAGAACACTGCAGGGGTATCAAGTCGAAATCACACAGGCACCTCAGGGGGACGGGGAAGTGAGGGCACCTCAGCCGGAAGATGGTACTATGCCACTGCTCCTGGAGGGGGCAACATGCCCACAGCGATGTCCTGGGGAGTGCAAAGCCACAGTCTCTCAAGTGGGTGGTTTGCCCACTGCTTGGCCCTGGGGAGTGCAATGCCACAGTCTCTCAAGTGGGTGCTTTTACCACTGCTTGATCCAGGGGAGTGCAATGCCACAGTCTCTCAAGTGGGTGCTTTTCCCACTGCTTGGTCCTGGGGAGTGGAAAGCCACAGTCTCTGTAGTGGATGGCTTCTTCCACTGGTTCTGGAGGGGGCATTGTGCCCAGTGTGCTTCATCCTGCCAAGGATAGGGTGAGTTGATTCCTTTCTCCACTGGTTCTGCAGGGGCTTTGTGCCCAGTGATGCTGCACTTGGGGTGTTGCAGTTCACATTCCCTCACCTGGGTGTCTGAGGCCCGAGATTTGCAGGGAACAGGTAGCATGATACCCCATGGAGGCAGAGTCAGACTCCATCCTGTGGCGACTAAGGCTGCAAACTGGTGGTAGTGCTGGTGCTGGTGGGGGTGCTTCAAGTGGTGGTGGGATGGTCCTGGCAGTCTCCTGCAGCCCCGGACGGCTGCCCACTGGAGATGATGCTGCTCACAGTTGTAGTGGCACTGGCTGGGCATGTGGCGGTGTTGATGGCAGTGCAGGTGGCAGTGGTTGTGGCTGGGTCTGCAGCAGGGATGCTGCTGGTGCTGGCCGTGGTGCAGGTGCTGGTAGTGGTAGAGGGAGACACCAGACCATCTCCTGCAGCCTCGGACAGCTGCCCACGGGATGATGCTGTTCACAGGTGTTGTGGCAGCGGTGGTGCAGGTGGCGGTGCAGGGGGCCGTGCAGGTGGCGGGGGAGGTGGCTGTGCCTGCGGCGGTGCTTTGCGCGGTACAGGTTGCGGGGCTGTCGGTACTGAAGGTGGCCACTAGTCCCTCACCTGGAGCCTCCGATGCCTGAAGTGCCTTGCCTTGGGTTTTCTTCCCCTTCCCCACCTTGGCAGATACTGCTGGGACCTTGGCACTGGTAGCTTGAGTTCTGGAGGAGGCCTTGCTTGGTGGGTCGTCCTTCTTGCCCGTGCTGCATGCTGGCCCCTTCTTCACCTTGGCAGGTGGCAGGATGGGTTGGTCCTTTGCAGGGGTCAGTGGCACACTGGCTGCCCTGATGGGTGCCCCCTTTGATCCTCTGGGACTTGCAGGTACCACAGCGGACGCCGACTTGGTGGCTGAGGTGCTGGCCTGGTTTCTGGACACCCTGGCTCGATGGGAAGGATGGGGGGGAGGGGGAGGGAAGAGGTCAACGTTAGCCAGGAAAACTTTTTGGGACACATTGGGATGGGAAGATGGAGAGGGTTTGGGAGTGGAGGAAGAGGGAGTGGCTGTAGGAGGTGTACGTCTGCTGAGTTTGGGTGAAGGTGCATGTGTTGGATGCTGTTGTGAGGTGGATGGCTGTTGGGTGGGTGGGTGCTTGCGTTTGTGTACTTTGGGAGGAGGGGTCAGAGACACACTGGGAGAGGATACAGGTGATGTGTGCATGGTTGTGGGGGTGGTGACTGCCAGTGAGGGGCATTTAGTGATGGGTGTGCTGGTGATGGAGATAGTGGATGAGGATGTAGTGCATGCAGGTGTGAGTATAGACGCTACTAGGAGGGAGGCGGAGGAGGAGGAGGAGGGGGACACAGTGGAGGCAGTGGATGTTGGTGTGTTTGCATGGGCATGGTGCTTGTGTGAGTGCCTGTGAGATGAAGTGTGGTGCTTGTGTTTGCAATTCCTGGGAAATGGCCTACAAGGGTATGGACGACATCTGCACACATAGATGACACAGGTGCATGAATAGCTGTACTTGGCACACTACAGAGGTGGGGTGGGGGGCCACAGGGCCATGCCTTACGAAGGGGCCTAGCCTACGGAACTCGCCCTGGCCTAGGAAAACCCACAGCCCTACTCCCCCACCCAGACCTCTCCACTGCGCGCAAAGTCAGCAGAATGAGAGTGTACTCACCCCCTTGTGTTTGATGTGATGCCCTCAAGCGCCCATCCAACTCAGGGTAGGCCACCGCCAGGATCCGGAACATCAGGGGGGTCATGGTTCGACGGGCACCCCTCCCACATTGGGAGGCCATCCCCAGCTGGGCCTCCGCCGTCTTCTTAATCCAGCTGCGAATGTCCTCCCATCTCTTCCGGCAGTGGGTGTTCTGTCTGTGGTGGACCCCCAGGGTCCGGACGTCCTTGGCGATGGCACGCCAAATATCCTTCTTCTGGTGGGCGCTGACCTACATGAAATGTACAGGGGAAGAAGAGAAGTTATTACCAACTGCACCGCCAAAGTGAGTGGGCCCCATCCCTACCCTGCCATGTGGCACATGCACCCACCGTCTTTCATGCACGCAGAACTCTGCCCCCTTCCTTCTTACAACCAGCCCTCTCCACACAGACATTGCCCATACAGCATGCTCCCTGTGCACTTACCTGTTGGTCTGGAGGACCGTAGTGTAGCTTGTACTGGGGGAGGACCCGTCGACGAGCTTTTCCAACTCCTCCGATGTGAAGGCAGGGGCCCTTTCCCCAGACGCACGAGCCATTGTCTCTTCCAGACCGAGGTCACAGCAGCACTTGCAGTGTAGGTCCTCTCCTGTCGAAGATCAGGTATCGAGTGATTCAACAGCTAGAAAATGGCGGTCACATTCGTGGCGGTTACATCCGCGGCGGTGCGTACCATCACCGCCGGTGTACATCGTCATTGGCTCCTGGGACCCATAGGGTCCAATGTTAACCAATGCAGCATTGCGCCGCGGTCTTCGACCGCCTACCGCAACGGTGTACAACGCCAGCGCAGTTACCTCACATCCCATTGTCCCGCTTTAGAGATCAGACGGCCGCCATTTCAGGGGCCCACATGGCCTAATTACCAACTGCGTCACACATACCTAGGCCTACTCTCAACACACATACAGGCCAGATTTTGTGTATGAATCGTGGTCTGTCTAGACTGTGGGTACATACCTCTGAGTTGTTCGACTCTGTGCTCGCTGTTGTCCTTCATAGGCACCGTCCGCTGGGACATGTGAGGAGATGGCGGAATCCTCCGGTGTACCGACTGCTGGTGGACCTGTCGACAATGGAGGAAAGAAATTTGATCATTACCTACAGGTTTGACCGTGCCACAATCCAGGAACTGTGTACCCAGTTGGAGCCAGACCTGATGTCAGCAATCCGCCATCCCACAGGAATCCCCCCTCGAGTGCAGGTGCTATCAGTGCTCCATTTCCTTGCAAGTGGGTCTTTTCAAACAACTGTGGCCATGGCATCAGGGATGTCCCAGCCTATGTTTTCCAACGTATTGTCCAGAGTGTTGTCTGCCCTGCTGAAACACATGCGGAGCTACATTGTTTTCCCTCAGGTGGAGAACAGTGAAAGGTGACTTCTATGCCCTTGGACATATCCCCAACATCATAGGTGCCAATGATGGGACCCATGTGGCTTTGGTCCCCCCCCACAGGAGTGAACAGGTGTACAGGAACCGGAAGAGTTATCATTCCATGAATGTACAGATGGTATGTTTGGCAGACCAGTACATCTCCCATGTGAATGCCATATTCCCTGGCTCAGTGCATGACGCCTACATCATGCAGAATAGCAGCATCCCTTATGTGATGGGTCAACTAAAGAGGCACAGGGTGTGGCTATTAGGTGACTCTGGTTACCCCAACCCGTCATGGCTACTGACCCCAGTGAGGAATCCCAGGACCAGGGCAGAGGAACGCTACAGTGAGGCCCATGGGCGGACTAGGAGGGTGATCGAACGCACCTTCGGCCTCCTGAAGGCCAGGTTTAGGTGCCTCCATATGACAGGTGGATCCCTATTCTACTCACCAAAGAAGGTGTGCCAGATCATCGTGGCCTGCTGTATTCTTCATAACTTGGCTTTGCTACGACAGGTGCCTTTTCTGCAGGAGGATGGTCCAGATGGCGGTGTTGTGGCAGCTGTGGAGCCTGTGGACAGTGATGAGGAGGAAGCAGAGGAAGAAGACATTGACAACAGGGACTCAGTCATCCAGCAATATTTCCAGTGAATCACAGGTGAGAATACATTCCTGCCTACTATAAGTACTTTTACACTTCTACCTCTCTCCTGTCTGTCGATTTCACCCACTGTATGGTCACTGAGTTGTTACTTTCCCTTACGGTTTCACAGGTGTGGGTCCCAACGTGTGTCATCTGCTTAGATTCCTCATGGACTAGAGCTGTGTGACATAGGTATGTTGACATTACTATTTCCTGTAAATTTTTTCACTATAATTGAAAATACACTATTTCAAAATCACAGACAGACTCCAGATCTTTTGGTGGTTTAGGTGTGTTTATTTACATACAAAATATTGGAGGGGGAAGTTAAATGGTGAGGGGTGATGGCGGAGGAGTGTCCATGGCAGAGTCCAGTCTATTTGTCTCATAGGTGCAGTGCCCATATGGGCATAGGAAGTGGAGCTGGGGCAGTTCCAATATGGACAGGGTGACAAAGTGGGACAGTGGGTTGACAATCAGAGTGGTCTCATTTCTTGGCGGGGGTCTTGGCATCGTTCTCTGTCTTGTTCCTGGATCTCAGGGACCTCTTGCGGGGTGGTTCTCCATCTGCAGGGGGTGGGGTGCTGGTGTGGTGGTCCTGTGGCGGTGCCTCCTGTCGATTAGCACCGGCGGAGGTGGTGGGCAGTTCATCGTCCATGCTAGTGTCAGGCGCCCCTTGGAGTGCCACAGTGTCCCTCCTGGTGTTGAGTATTTCCTTCAGCACCCCTACAATGGTGCCCAGGGCGGAGCTGATGGTTCTGAGTTCCTCCCTGAACCCCAAATACTGTTCCTCCTGCATGCGCTGGGTCTCCTGAAACTTGGCCATTACCATTGCCATTGTCTCCTGGGAGTGATGGCATGCTCCCATGATGGAGGAGAGGGCCTCGTGGAGAGTGGGTTCCCTTGGCCTGTCCACCCCCTGTCGCACAGCAGCCCTCCCAGTTCCCCTGTGTTCCTAGTCCTCCGTCCCCTGGACCGTGTGCCCACTGCCCCCAGGTCCCTGTTGTTGTTGGGGTGGTGGGTTATCCTGGGTTCCCTGTAGTGGTGGACACACAACTGATTGACGTGTTCTGGGGACGGAGGTATTGGCCTACTGGGTGGGTGCTGTGCTGGTGTTACCAGAGGGTGAAAGGTCTGTGGTGGCCTGTGCCTGTGTGAGTGGAACCGACTGTCCGGGGGCCCACGATGGTCCGGGCTGGTCATCTAGATCCAGTTGGACAGAGCTGCTGTCATCACTGTGGGCCTCTTCTGTGGGTGGGGTGGAGATGTCTGGACCCTCCTGTCTGGTGACGTTGGGTAGTGGTCCTGCAGGGGTGGAAAAGCATGATTATTGCATCTGTGTGTGTCATGGTGTGTAATGGGTGGGTGAACGTGTACCCCAGTGCTGGCATTCCTGTGTGGGGGCTTGTGTAATGATGGTTTAGGGGGGTGTATGGGTATGTGCAGTGGGCATGCTTTAGTGATGGGTGTCCATGCTTTGGTGTTGCATGCAGGGCTTGGTGTTGGGATGGGAGGTTTGTGATATTGGGACATTTGTGAGGAGTTGGAGTGATGGGGGTGAGGGTGAGGGTGGGGGTATGTGATGGCATGCAGGTAGGGTGGGGGATGTAATAATTAAGATTTGTCTTACCAGAGTCCATTCCTCCACCGACTCCTGCGAGGCCCTCAGGATGCAGAATCGCCAAGACCTGCTCCTCCCATGTTGTTAGTTGTGGGTGAGGAGGTGGGGGTCCGCCGCCAGTCCGCTGAACAGCCTGGTGGTGTCTTGAGACCACGGAATGCACCTTCCCCCGTAGGTCGTTCCACCTCTTCCTGATGTCGTCCCGATTTCTTGGGTGTTGTCCCACTGCATTGACCCTGTCGACTATTCTTCGCCATAGCTCCATCTCCCTTGCAATGGAGGTGTGCTGCACCTGTGCTCCGAATAGCTGTGGCTCTACCCAGACGATTTCCTCCACCATGACCCTGAGCTCCTCCTCTGAGAACCTGGGGTGTCTTTGCCGTGCCATGGGGTGGTGTGGGTGATGTGTGGGGTGGTGTGTGTGGTGATATGTGTGGTGATATGTAGTGGTGTGTGGTGTTTTGTGCGTGGAAGTTGTGTGGGTGATGGTGTTGAGTGCCTGGGGATGCTAGTTTGGGGATGGTGGTGTCTCTCTCTGGCCTTCTCTCTGTAATAGTGGTAGTAGGGGTTTGTGGGTGATGTAGGTGTGTGTTTTATATTGTAATGGGTGTGTGGGAGTGGTGTGTGTATGTTTATCAGGTGTGTGTATTTCGAATTGTCCAATGTGGCGGTGTTTTGTAGAAGTGTGTGTATTTTGAGCGCAGCAGTATGTACCGCCAATGGAATACCGCAGTTGGAAGACCGCCGCATGGATTCATGGGTCGTGATAGCGTGGGCGTATTTCTGTTGGCGTGACGGTGGAGGTTTTGTTTTCGCCAGTTTATCACTGACCTTTGGTGTGGCGGACTTGTGTGGGTGTCTGAATTTTGTCGGATTTCGAGATGTGGGTCATAATAGCTGTGGCGGAATTCTGCGGCGGTGTGTTGGCGGTCTTCTGCACGGCGGTAAGCGCCTTTTACCGCCAATGTTGTAATGACCCCCTTAATGTTACTTCGTTCCTTTGCAATACAAAGGTTGAGTGTTAGTAAAGTGCTTGGGAAACGTTGGCACATATTTATACTCTGTTTGTGCCGTATTTGCACCATTTGTTTCGCAAATTTAGTGCAAACTGTGCTCCAGATTTATATGTTGGTGCTAGACCCATTTAGTGCCAAAATATTGGAGTTAGCATCATTTGTTTGGATGCGCCAAAACACCTTGCGTCCTTTTGTGACAATGAAATGCAAGGTAGGCATTCCCGTCCAAAAAAATGACGCCAACTACCTAGTGTCGTATTTAACTCCCGACCCAAAAATGACGCACAACTAATAAGTGGAGCAAAAAAATGACGTAAGCTCCGATTTGCATCAAATTTTAACATCTGGGTCAGACCAGGTGTTAAAATGAGGCCCACAAACCACTACATAAGGCAAACTCAAAGAAGCAATATTGGCAACCCACAGGACAAGATGGAAGTGTTACTGTTCCAGTTTGGGACACAACACAGAGAAAGGGAACCACAGCAGCACCCTCCACGACCACCGCAGAAACTACAAGCACCACCACGGCACCTAAAAAGGCAACTCAGAAGGCAGGAGATGATATTCCGGAGCAGGACAACCTTCCTTTGCCTCAGGGAACAAGACCTCATCAGGACTTACCGTCTTAACTGGCAAGCCATGCTACCCCTTCTGCAACACATTGAGCCAGAGATCACAGCCAGGCTGCAGATACCACATAACATACCACCCATCACAAAGCTGCTAGCTGTCCTGCATATGGTGGCAAGTGGCTCATTCCAGACAACGGATGCACTGGTTGCTGGTGTGTCACACCTGCCAAATGTATTAGATGCAATCATCTCCCTGACACCTTGTCACATCTGCTTCCCCAATATCCAGCAAATACAGCAGGAGACCAAACAAGGCTTTTACCAAATTCCTGGGTTTCTGCATGTACTGGGTGCAATGGACTGCACCCATGTCCGACTTGTCCCACCTGCAGCATCAGAACACTTATACAGAAAACAAAAACATATGCATTCCATACATGTGCAGGCCATAGTGGACCACCGTGGGCTATTAACAAACATTGTAGCCAAGTATGCTGGTAGTGTCCATGATGCCTACATATTCAGGCACTGCAGGATCAAACACTTCCAGGATGGCCAATATGGAAATGGCCTGGTAACACAGATGTGCAGGTAATAATACATATGCACCATGCTGTAGTACAGCACAATCAGTGCACATCACAAACACATACACCCACATGTACTTAACACACCCACAAATTGACAGGCACACCACGTGAAGGACAGGTGGAGCTATGTACCCTTTGTTAACAGAAGATGTCCACAAACCACTACAAGTGCCCACGGGCTGGCTACTAAATACACTTCACACACACATGACACCAAACAAAGAACAGCACAGCAATGTCAATGGCATACACCATGGTCATGTAAAGAAAGACACATAGGCACAGCCCCACTCCGTTCATGCTGTGCAAGTCTCTAGCAGAACATACATCAAATGCCAGACAACTGGTACCAATATCAACTACATCTCATCTACACATACCTGACTTACCTGTAGTGTGCACATACATTTGCTGGATGCATTGGGTCACACACATAGGAATACCAAATTATAATGCCCATTACATACCATGTGCCAGATTTGTGGGAAGTGGCACCACACCTACTGTAGTGCCATCTCACATACACCTCTTACTGACCCCCAACACTATCATGCCTGCACCGTAGACAATACATGGCCCACCAAGGGGGGAAGTCACTGTTAAACAGTGCAGATGATGGATGCTGTTGTGGGACCCTGTAGGAGTATAGAGGACATTTCAGAACTTACATGCACTGTGCTAAGGGACACATTTGTAAAGTAGCTGTGTCCATCCCATAGCCTACACTGTGCATGTGTAGACAGTATAAATGCTGAGTCATGTATTGGAAGCTAGGAGAAACACTGGTGGCAATGTTGATCATCCTGAAACAATGGGATACACACCCTTGTATACCTAATGGCTGGCACTAACATCAGCTGGCACTCAAGATAACTAAGTGACATATGTAAGAGCCCCTAGTGCCATTGTCATGCCCTGCACGTTATGTACAAGTTGGCAGATGACCACTCTTTTGTGACTTTGTGTCACCTTGTAATCATGCAGCACTTTGAGTGGAAGGGGCGTGCAATGTGTGTTGCCGTAGGTGTGCCATGGCAAGACACATAGCATGATGACGCTACCCCAGATGTAGGTGTCTCCTAAAACCTGAGGCAGTGCCAACATCAAACACCACCCCAGGGGTGCCGTTTGCAGATTGCAATAAGGAAATATACATTGATATGTCCTCATATGAATTTACCACTTATGGGTGCTGCATACTGCTGCACACATAGAAAGAGCATATTGCCCACGAAGATAGTTTATGTACAGATTTATCCTCCCCCACAGGGCAGCCATCCAAGCATCCTGGTGCGAGATTGACAGCGTTGGAGCACGGCTGCATATTTTGTGCCGGCGCAGGGAACAACAAAGGTTTGCCTTGTAACATATTACACACGGTGCATTCCTGCAAAGTGAAAATTATACAGCACGGCACTGCCAAGTTAGGAGCTGCATTGCGCTCTGTCATTTACCCTTTAAAATGGGCCTAAGTGTTGCACTACTTCTGTACTGCCACATGGCCAAATGGCTGGGATATCCAGGTCTTGTAGGGCTACTATGTTGTCTCTACAGGTGATCCGATTGTGGTGCAAGGATGTGTCATGTCCCCTCTAGTAATAGCACACTGCTAAAAAGATGCACTACACAACATATGGTGTATATATATATATATATATATACTGGTCATCAATTAGGAATCCTAATTATATGTCCCAGGTCCTTGAGCCAATACCCAAGATTGTCATGTTCAGCATCACAGTGCAAGTAAATCTTAACACAAGGCCAGGAACTAACACCATACCACAAAAACGGCTGATTCACAAACCATCTCCAACTAACAACTGCCATGCTACATACAAAATCTTTTGCAAGCTTTAATGACAATTTTCATCTCTTACCTTTGTAGCGGATCAGGGTTATGGCATACAGCTGTGGGTGGTTACCCCATTTGCTAACCCTAACCCTAACAGCAGAGTGTGCCTACAATGAGGGACATCGTCAGACACACAATGTGGTGAAAAGGACATTTGGCATCCTCAAATCAAGATTCAAGTGCCTGGACCTGACAGGAGGGAGCCTCCTTTATGCCCCACCCATTGTGTGTAAAATAATCCTCACATGTGCCATCCTGCACAACATGTGTGTGCGAATGAATGTGCCTTTGTACGATCAGGTTGCAGTCCTGCCTGAGGAGGAAGAGGATGGTGCTGACGATTTGGAGGGGGAACTGCACAACACAGCTGCTGGGGTACGCCGGAGACAGCATATTGTTGACAACTTTTATACATAAAAACCACAGAAATCAGCAAGTAAATATTGTAAATAAACACTACTCATTTTTACACCAATTCTGCCTTGGTCTATTTAATCTCCATTACATATACTATAGGTGTGACTCTAAACTCAGGGAGCATGTCACAAACACTGAAGTGACAAGTATTGTAATGGCATCATATGTGATGTAAGTGTAAATGTGATCATATGTGATGGGGCCCAAACATAAGGTAGGGGATGTCAAAAAATGTAACTTAAGTAATGTTGGAACTGAACACTGTCACAACTCAGTGTGATAGTTGCAATGGCTGCATGGAACATGTGTGACAAGGGGGGGACTTCATTGGTAACAATGGTCATCATGATTTTCCCAGGGACAGTAACCAATGGAAGAAGTAGAGCCTTCACAGTCTATCCATGGGATACTGTCCTGCCACTGCCATGGAGCACAACCTTGCCACAGGGTGAACTTGACCTCACTTATTGCACACACACGTCTGTGGAATGCACATTGGTTTGGATGAGAATTTATGCAGCTAGGGCAGCAGGTCCACTATACAAACACAACAACTATTGGCAAGAGCAAATGAGTTAATTCCAAAATGTGTGATCAAAGCATAGTTTGGGTGGAATGTAGGCAGAGTGTGTTAAATTCACTATGTACCAAATATGTACACTTGTCAGACAAATATGCTGTCTTCACACGTCTCCAGAAAATACATATCTAAATACGGAGACAGATGTGTGGTTGTATCTCCTATGTAGCAACAGTTAGCCCATCATCAACAATGCCTGACCTGTGTACACAGCTTTAAATAGTATGCTCTGAATGACAACATCACACATCACATACCAAAACACAACACTCAATCCCACTCACAATACAGGACAATTGCATGGTAATAATGGAGTACAAAAACTCAATATGGAATGGCCGGCGACAATGTTTTGCAATGTCCAATACAATCAGATATCCAACATCACATTGAGTCAAGTACACCTAGCCATGTAGGTAAGTAGTTCCAAAAGATGAATACAGCACTGAGAGGATTTTTAACTGTTACATCATTCAGTCATGGTAAGAGTCAGTTAGGTTGTGGGATGCTGGAAAAATTGCATAGCCATGTTCCATGAGGGTGTGGATGGACAGCTTAGTGATACTCACTGATAGTTCCAAATAGAACACACCATGTCACATGGCGAATACACAAGTGCTGTGCCATAAGTTATGATATGTGTGCATGGCACTCATTGCATCTCACAAATACCACCAATGGTACGGGAACTAACACGTTGCCAGTAGTAGGAGGAGGCAAGATCCCAACATTAGCCGAGTCATA
Organism: Pleurodeles waltl; assembly: GCF_031143425.1. NCBI lineage: Eukaryota > Metazoa > Chordata > Amphibia > Caudata > Salamandridae > Pleurodeles > Pleurodeles waltl. Next base: position 823,551,894 of record NC_090436.1, read on the forward strand.
TGTTGGAATCTGTCCCCACATCACTTCACAATGTTGTTGTAGAAGATGCGCACAAAGCAGTAGCTGCCAAACAGCTGGGATTAATGAAGGACACAATACATATTTTAACAGTAATGCCTGAAAAATTAGGGAAATGAACAGACATACTCCAATACAGACAGTCCAACACATCAATGCCTGCAGGTCTATCATTCACATATGTATATTGAGGCTGGCAAGGTACGTACATGACCCAGACATCTTTGGCACTACATGACATGGTAATTGGCCTTAACCTGGCACCATGACATGAGCCTCTCACGTACAACACCATCTGTACTATGCCATTAGTTGACTGTTGAAATCACTACACTTATACAACCCCTACACAGGCTGTACATGGAAACATATAATGAGTCCTATGAATGAGACATGTCCTACATGTGCAAGCATCCGAGCACTGTATCTGAGAGGGGAAGGCCTGACACCAAGTGCCCCCTAGCAAAGCATCACATCCTGGTCTGTATGAACACATTTGAGCATGTCTAGAACCACTGGGGAGTCTGCATAGGCTGCTGAGTTCCAGTCATTAATGGCCGAGATCCCTGCTTTATTAAGCCACAGACCACTGTCCTGACTACATCAACATGTGACATAGTCAGGTGCCTGATGTTTGTTCACAGGGACAAGAACAAAGCGGAGCATCAGAAACCTGCAGCTTCCCAATCCAACATGTGTTTCTGTTTGCCATACATACCCACACAGTGATGAAGAAGAGGAGACCTGCAATCCATGCCACAAAGCGACACTGGTACCCCGTGGTACACCAGAGTATATGACAGTAATGACAAACATGAATTAGACAAATCTGAGTGTCCATTTGAAGGCTGGCACACATCTAACATATCCCAGCACACTTTCAGCCATGATGGCCCTGGCATAGTGCCAGGATTCAGGACCAAAAACAACCTAGCAGTACAATAACGGCATAGGTAGCAAAACACCTGTGACATTTATAAATTATCTTCACATGTGTTCTCACATACAAAATATATAGGTGCTAGTGATGTGATTGCATATGCAATAGTTACATTCCAAAATCTGCCCATGCTGTAAGATTGTAATGTGACCTTGAACATCCCCTTCAGTCACAAATCTCATAATGTGTTACTAAAATGCACTTACACTTTTTTGTGCACACACATTACATTTTGACCCTCATTACAACCCTGGCGGTCGGTGTTAAGCAGCGGTAATACCGCCAACAGGCCGGTGGTAAAAAAAATGGAATCACGACCATGGCGGAAACCGCCAACATTGACAGCCACTTTAACACTCCGACCGCCATGGCAGTAGCAACAAACACCGCAGCGGTAACCGCCAACAGACAGGCAGAAGACAATGTACCACCCACCCTATCACAACCCGCCAATCCGCCAGCTTTTCCGGGGCGGTACCAGCGCCATCAAAAGCTCGGCAGAAACAGGACTTGGAAGGGAATCCACTCACCTCTCAACAAGAAACGAAGAACCAGGACGCCATGGAGGCTGAGCTGCAGGTGTTCCCCATGCTGGTGTATCTTCTCATACACAACGGATATCAAAGGCGGTGGCGACAACCACGGTGAGTACTGCACCTAGCACACAGGGGAGGGGGGGGAGTAAAAAGAGAGTGCCATACACACACAACACACAACACCCCCACCCACAACACCATACACACAAAAACATGCATCAACATTACATTTACACCCCGTAACCCCCTGGAAGAACGCAAGGACAAAAGGAATAGAGTCAATCAGTAATATATTAGAAATAGGCAGACATAGTAAACGTTTAGAAAAACAGTATATACAAATATTTACAATATGTACAGAAGGCCGTACACTGTCCTTTGCAGATGTCCATGGCCCACTGGGCCAAAAAATCCTGGGCGAAGCCCACACTTGACTCCTGCCTCAAAACGGAGAGAACACTGCAGGGGTATCAAGTCGAAATCACACAGGCACCTCAGGGGGACGGGGAAGTGAGGGCACCTCAGCCGGAAGATGGTACTATGCCACTGCTCCTGGAGGGGGCAACATGCCCACAGCGATGTCCTGGGGAGTGCAAAGCCACAGTCTCTCAAGTGGGTGGTTTGCCCACTGCTTGGCCCTGGGGAGTGCAATGCCACAGTCTCTCAAGTGGGTGCTTTTACCACTGCTTGATCCAGGGGAGTGCAATGCCACAGTCTCTCAAGTGGGTGCTTTTCCCACTGCTTGGTCCTGGGGAGTGGAAAGCCACAGTCTCTGTAGTGGATGGCTTCTTCCACTGGTTCTGGAGGGGGCATTGTGCCCAGTGTGCTTCATCCTGCCAAGGAGAGGGTGAGTTGATTCCTTTCTCCACTGGTTCTGCAGGGGCTTTGTGCCCAGTGATGCTGCACTTGGGGTGTTGCAGTTCACATTCCCTCACCTGGGTGTCTGAGGCCCGAGATTTGCAGGGAACAGGTAGCATGATACCCCATGGAGGCAGAGTCAGACTCCATCCTGTGGCGACTAAGGCTGCAAACTGGTGGTAGTGCTGGTGCTGGTGGGGGTGCTTCAAGTGGTGGTGGGATGGTCCTGGCAGTCTCCTGCAGCCCCGGACGGCTGCCCACTGGAGATGATGCTGCTCACAGTTGTAGTGGCACTGGCTGGGCATGTGGCGGTGTTGATGGCAGTGCAGGTGGCAGTGGTTGTGGCTGGGTCTGCAGCAGGGATGCTGCTGGTGCTGGCCGTGGTGCAGGTGCTGGTAGTGGTAGAGGGAGACACCAGACCATCTCCTGCAGCCTCGGACAGCTGCCCACGGGATGATGCTGTTCACAGGTGTTGTGGCAGCGGTGGTGCAGGTGGCGGTGCAGGGGGCCGTGCAGTTGGCGGGGGAGGTGGCTGTGCCTGCGGCGGTGCTTTGCGCGGTACAGGTTGCGGGGCTGTCGGTACTGAAGGTGGCCACTAGTCCCTCACCTGGAGCCTCCGATGCCTGAAGTGCCTTGCCTTGGGTTTTCTTCCCCTTCCCCACCTTGGCAGATACTGCTGGGACCTTGGCACTGGTAGCTTGAGTTCTGGAGGAGGCCTTGCTGGGTGGGTCGTCCTTCTTGCCCGTGCTGCATGCTGGCCCCTTCTTCACCTTGGCAGGTGGCAGGATGGGTTGGTCCTTTGCAGGGGTCAGTGGCACACTGGCTGCCCTGATGGGTGCCCCCTTTGATCCTCTGGGACTTGCAGGTACCACAGTGGACGCCGACTTGGTGGCTGAGGTGCTGGCCTGGTTTCTGGACACCCTGGCTCGATGGGAAGGATGGGGGGGAGGGGGAGGGAAGAGGTCAACGTTAGCCAGGAAAACTTTTTGGGACACATTGGGATGGGAAGATGGAGAGGGTTTGGGAGTGGAGGAAGAGGGAGTGGCTGTAGGAGGTGTACGTCTGCTGAGTTTGGGTGAAGGTGCATGTGTTGGATGCTGTTGTGAGGTGGATGGCTGTTGGGTGGGTGGGTGCTTGCGTTTGTGTACTTTGGGAGGAGGGGTCAGAGACACACTGGGAGAGGATACAGGTGATGTGTGCATGGTTGTGGGGGTGGTGACTGCCAGTGAGGGGCATTTAGTGATGGGTGTGCTGGTGATGGAGATAGTGGATGAGGATGTAGTGCATGCAGGTGTGAGTATAGACGCTACTAGGAGGGAGGCGGAGGAGGAGGAGGAGGGGGACACAGTGGAGGCAGTGGATGTTGGTGTGTTTGCATGGGCATGGTGCTTGTGTGAGTGCCTGTGAGATGAAGTGTGGTGCTTGTGTTTGCCTGAGCCACTTTTGTGTGGTGATTTGGGTGCATGCTGGTCTGAAGGTGTGCTTGGGATAGGCTGAGGTAGTGGGGATTGGGTCTGGGTAGTGGAAGTTGGAGGGGGGAGGCTGGACACAGGGACAATGGCTGCCATCAGTGCTGAGGCCAGAGCTTGAAATGCTCTCTGTTGGACCGCCACGCCAGAGTGAATGCCCTCCAGGTATGCATTTGTTTGTTGCAAATGCCCTACTACACCCTGGATGGCATTCAGTATGGTTGACTGCCCATCAGAGAGGGTTCTCAGGAGGTCAATAGCCTCCTCACTGAGGGCAGCAGGACTGACTGGGGCAAGGCCTGAGGTGCCTGGGGCGAAGGAGATGCCCACCCTCCTGGGTGAGCGGGCACGGGAGACACGCTGAGGGGCTGCTGGGTGGGCGGTACTGGTAGAGGAGGTGGCAGCTGTACCTGTTGTTGGGGTAGGCACAGAGGTGTCCGCCACCGCCAGGGAGCTTTCATCTGAGGAGGAATCTCTGTCAGTGGTCTCCCCTCCTGTCCCCGTTGTGGAGCTCTCCTCGCCCTCCGTCCCACTGGTGCCTTCACTCTCTGTGGATTTGGCCTCCATGCCTATGTGGGATGCAGCTCTCTCCGTCGCCGGTGCCTCTGCTCCTCCGCCAGATGATGCTAATGCACACAAGGACAGGGCGACAAAACAGAAAGGGGGGTGAGAGACAGAGCAAATACTCGGTCAATGCCAGCAACACCACTACCGTTGGCGTACACAACACACAGTGAGCTGCCCTATGCACTAGGCCATGCCCTACAAGTCACTAAGATAGTCACCAGCCCATAGGGTACAATGCCTAATGCCAGCATCTGCACACCTGACACCCACAGGACCCTGCCCAGTAGTAGATGGCCACTTACACCATTGGGGTAGGAGTGCGCCAGAGCCTGCACACAAGGGACCTACCCTGCCATGATCGGCCTGGCCTAGGGGCACTCACAGCCCACATCCCTCACCCAGCTGCCTCCTAAAGCATGCAAAGTCAGCTTTCTGAATCTGTACTCACCCCTTGTGGCTGCGCTGATGCACTCAAGCGCCCATCCAGCTCCGGATAGGCCACCGCCAGGATGTGGAACATCAGGGGGGTCATGGTGCAACGGGCACCCCTTCTACGTTGGGAGTCCAGCCCCAGCTGGGCCTCCGCCATTTTCTTGGTCCAGCGGCGCAGGTCCTCCCATCTCTTGCGGAAGTGGGTGCTCCGCCTGTGATAGACCCCCAGGGTCTGCACCTCCTTGGCGATGGCATGCCAAATACCCATTTTCTGGTCGGCGCTGACGTGGAGGGATAAGACAGCAGAAAAGGAAATCACTTGCACGTCCGACCCGGCATGTCCACTGCACACCAGTTCCCACCCATGCCCTGAAGCACATACACTGACCACCTCTCATGTAGCATTCAGGCCAGGACGCATCAGCACCCACCAACATGTGGCTTACGTCCACACCACTTCAAACATGCATTGCTTACACATCATGCTCACAGTGTACTCACCTGTTTGTCTGGAGGTCCGTAGAGTAATGTGTACTTGGGTAGGACCCGATCCACCAGTTTCTCCAACTCCTCCGCAGTGAAGGCAGGGGCCCTTTCCCCAGACACATGAGCCATTGTCGCTTCCAGACTCAAGTCACAGCAGCACTTGCACTGTAGGTCCTCTCCTGTTGAAGGTCAGGTAGCAAGTGAGTGAAGAGATAGGAAATGGCGGTGACGTCCGTGGCGGTGCGTACTGTCACAGCCGGCGTACATCGCCATTGGCTCCTGGAACTCATAGGACCCAAAGATAACCAATGTGCAGTTGCGCGGCGGTCATCGACCGCCTACCATGACGGCACACAACGCCAGCGCACTCACCTCATTTCCACTTGACCCTCCTCACAGGTCAGGCAGCCGCCATTCCAGGGGGGCACATGGCATGGCACCTAACAGCAGACATTGGCACATCATCTGACTCTCGACTTCACATACTGCTTCTGTGATGTAAATTCAGCAATATTGATGCAATCTATGTGGAAATATGACCCTCTGCTCACCGTTCTCCTCCATAGGCTACAACCGCTGAGTCAGATTATGAGATGGCGGCATCCTCCGGTGTACAGACCCCTGGTGGACCTGTTGACAATGGAGGACAGACACATTATCATCACATACAGACTTGATCGTACCACAATCCAAGAACTGTATTCCCAATTGGAGCCTGACCTGTTGTCTGCTATCCGCCAGCCCACAGGAATCCTCTCTCTAGTCCAGTCCTGTCAGTGCTCCATTTCCTGGCAAGTGGTTCCTTTCATACAACAGTGGCCATGGCATCAGGGATGTCTTAGCCAATGTTCTCCAACGTGTTGACCAGAGTGTTGTCTGCCCTGCTGTAACACATGCGCAGCTACATTGTGTTCCCCAGGTGGATCAATTGGCCACAGTGAATGCTGACTTTTATGCCCTGGGTCATATCCCCAACATCATAGGTGCCATTGATGGTACACAAGTGGCATTTGTCCCCCCCCTGGAGAAATGAACAGGTTTACAGGAATAGAAAAAGCTATCACTCGATAGTGCAGATGGTGTGTTTGGCGGACCAGTACATCTCTCATGTGAATGCCAAATATCCTGGCTCTGTGCATGACGCCTATATCTTAAGGAATAGCAGCATCCCATATGTGATGGGCCAACTCCAGAGGCACCGGGTGTGGCTAATAGGTGAGCCCAAGGTCCCCACACAATATAAGTAGGTGTCTGGGTATGGGGTTGTTCCTAAGGGTTAGTGTGTGTCTAACAGTTGTCCCTCTATATTTACAGGTGACTCTGGTTACCCCAACCTGTCATGGCTACTGACCCCAGTGAGGAATCCCAGGACAAGGGAAGAGGAATGTTACAATGAGGCACATGGGCGTACAAGGAGGATAATTGAGAGAACCTTCGGCCATCTGAATGGTGGATCCCTGTACTACTCACCCAAGAAGGTGTGCCAGATCATCGTGGCATGCTGTATGTTGCACAACCTGGCCTTGAGACACCAGGTGCCTTTTCTGCAGGAGGATGAGCCTGGAGATGGTCTTGTTGCAGCAGTGGAGCCTGTGGACAGTGACAAAGAGGAGGCAGAGGAAGAAGATGTGGACAACAGAACAAATATAATACAGCAGTACTTCCAGTGACACACAGGTAAGAGACTGTAACTCCACTTAAAATTACAGTAATCTGTTGGACATTGTACATGGCAGCCTCTTACACTTTGTCTATGGCCACTGACTGTTCCGTTTGGATTCTCTATTTTCAGATTTGTGTGCCCCATTCTGGCTCCTGCTATATGTACTGCTGCCCACCAAAGGTCATCCTGTAGTATATTTCACTGTACATATACATTGCAATGCTTGGAGAATGTTGTACTAATACATTTGAGATTCATTACACTGACCCAAGATTGGTATTTGTTTCAAGGGTGTTTATTTGGGTGCTAATAAGTATAGGGGTATGTGCAAGGGGCTGGGGTGATGGTGGAGGAAAGTCCATGGTAGAGTCCAGTTTCTTGGTATCACAGGTGAATTGTCCAAGGGGGCACAGTAAGGGGAGCAATGGTTTTTCAAGGTGGACAAGGGAACAGAGTGGGACAGAAGGGTGACTATCAGGAGAGTCCTATTTCCTGGCGGGCTCTTGGCAATGTTCTCTGTCTTCTGCCTGGATCGCAGGGACTGTTTGCGGGGTGGTTCTCCTTCTGCAGGGGGTGGGGTGCTGGTGGCCTGTTGGTCCTGTGACGGGGTCTCCTGTCCACTAGCACCGGCGGAGGTGGAAGGCTGTTCCTCGGTTTGGCTAGTGTCAAGCACCCTTTGTTGTGCCACTGCCTCCCTCATGGTCTTTCCCATGTCAGCCAGCACCCCTGCAATGGTGACCAGGATGGTGTAGATTTTGGTCAAGTCCTCCCTGATCCCCAGGTACTGTCCCTCCTGCAGCCGCTGGGTCTCCTACAATTTGGCCAGTACCTGGCCCATGGTCTCCTAGGAATGGTGGTATGCTCCCAGGATGTTGGAGAGTGCCTCATGGAGAGCGGGTTCCCTGGGCCTGTCCTCCCCCTGTCGCACAGCAGTCCTCCCAGCTTCCTTGTTGTCCTGTGCCTCTGTCCCCTGAACCGTGTGCCCACTGCCACTGACCCCAGGTCCCTGATCATCCTGTGTTTGTGGGGTTGCCTGGGGTCCCTGTAGTGGTGGACACACTGCTGATTGACGTGTCCTGGGGACAGTGGCATGGGCCCGCTGGGTGGGTGCTGTGGTGTTGTTTCCGGAGGGGCGAGGCTCTGTGGTGATTTGGGACTGTGGCAGGGGAACCGACTGTCCGGAGGTCCCTGATGGGCCAGGTTGGTCATCCTGATCCAGGCATGAAGAGCTGCAGCCATCACTGTGGGCCTCTTCTGGGGGGGGACTGGATGTAGCTGGCACCTCCTCTCCGGTGATATTGGGTAGGGGTCCTGTTGGGATGCAAATGCATTGTTAATGTATCTGCATGTGCCATTTTGGGCATGGGTGTGTTTCCCTGTATGATTGTGATTTCCCTGTTGGCTTGGCCTTGTGTGAGTGGTGATTTTGTGGGCTGTGTGAGTCTCTCTGTTGGGCATGCTGGGGTGATGGCTGTCCTTGCAGGTCTGTGAGTAATGTCCATGCATTGTTGTTGCATGCAGGGCTTGGTATTGGGATGGGTGGGTTGTGCTAGTGGGGTATATGTGAGGTGTTGGAGTGATAGGGGTGAGGGTAGGGGTAGGAGTTTGTGATGGCATGCAGGTAGGGTGGGGGGAGAGGTAGTTAAGATTTGACTTACCAGAATCCAGTCCTTCTGCTGCTCCTGCAAGGCCCTCAGGATGCATGATCGCCAAGACTTGCTCCTCCCATGTTGTTAGTTGTGGGGGAGGAGGTGGGGGTCCAACGCTAGTCCTCTGTACAGCAATCTAGTGTCTTGATACCACGGAGCGCGCCTTCACCCGTAGGTCGTTCCACCTCTTCCTGATGTCATCCCTGGTTCTTGGGTGCTGTCCCACAGCGTTGACCCTGTCCACGATCCTCCGCCATAGCTCTATCTTCCTTGCAATGGACGTCTGCTGCACCTGTGATCCGAATAGCTGTGGCTCCACCCAGATGATTTCCTCCACCATTACGCTTAGCTCCTCCTCTGAAAACCTGGGGTGTCTTTGGGGTGCCATGGATGTGGTGTGAGTGATATGTGTGAGGATGTGTGGGGTGATGTGTTGTTGTGTATGCTGTGATGTGCGTGAATGGTGAATGGGTGATGGTGTTCAGTGCCTCTGATTGGGTGGGTGCTCCTGGCTTATCTTTCTCAGTTACCTATCTTTTTTTTCATTTTAAGTTGTTGTGGGTATTGTGGGTGGGTGTTTTAGAGTGATGTGAGTGTGTGGGTGTGGTATGTGTATGTGTGTCAGGTGTGTGCAGTTTGAATTGTCCAATGTGGTGGTGTTTTGTAAATGTGTGTGTATTTTGAGTGCGGCGGTGTGTACCGCCAATGGTTTACTGCGGTAGAAAGACTGCTGCGTTGATCCGTGGGTCGTGATACTGTGGGCATATTCCTGTTGGCGTAACGGTGTGGGTTTTGCTATCGCCAATTTATCACTGACCTTTGGTGTGGTGCACGTGTGTGGGTGTCTGTATAGTGGCGGTATTTTATGTGTGGGTCATAATACCCGTAGCGGAATACCGCCGTGGTCGCAGTATGTTGGCGGCCATCAGCACGGCGGTAGGCGGCATTTACCGCCAGGGTTGTAATGAGGGCCATAATATATTTCACTAACACAGGTGTACATGACATCACCAGAAGCTGAGATGCATGGGTAAAAACATGGCACACCTGTACCTGAGCAACAAGAAGGAACATCCAAATACAAACCACAGAGTCAACACACAATGCCATGTAACTTATCAGGGGACATGTGATGTTAAAGCAGTCCAAGTACACTGCATACTCTGAGTCCAAATTGTAATGGGTGACACATGCCTGAGCATGTGTTGGAGTCAGGCCATTTCAAATCATAAGTTATGGGTATGTCTAAACACTATTGTCACAGAGTTTACTATGTGGTACACCCACGCATTCAGATACCTACACATATCTACACATAGAGCACACAAGCCAAAATATATGCGTACACACTTTAGGTACACATGCATATATATGCACAAGGTGAGAGTGATTACATGCAGTTGACTCCGAAACACACTTATTGGTGGAACAGACGAATTTCACCCATTTCCACATTGCTGAATGGACTTCCACATGTAGCCATACCCCATATACCACACTGCAGCACAGCCCATGTCATATGTTTTGTGAATCAGGGTGCTCTCAAGGCAATGCAAAAAAACACACAAACAACAAATGAGGCACAAAATATGACGCAAATGCATCAAAAACATCTGCCAACGTGAAGAAAAGGACACATGGGTGCTTAGTGGGAATTCAACGGTCACACTCCTCTTAATGCACCCTTGTGTGAAATCGATGCATAACCATCATGCATCATTATTTTTCATGTATACGCATATACAATACAAGTCCTATCACCAGAATGACGCCTAGCCCCAGAAACTCAATCAAATGTCCACATGCTTTTTGATGCCTGGACCAGATGGAATCACCTCATTACCATAATGAATCAATATTAACGATGCATGTGCGTCATGAGTCTATTAAAATGACGCATAAGCACAATGCGTCAAATAAAAAGACGCATAACTGAAAAATGTGACGCACACACCTAGGAAGTGATGTAACAGGAAATCCTGTCTACAAGCATGGTACAGAGGTTGTAGTTTCACTTTCTCTTTACAGTCTGTTCCTTTGTGACTGTGTGTGGTTGCATATTGGAGCTCATGATCGATTGTTGAGTGTGGATGCAGTTTTGTAGTGTCCATTGTGCTGTGTCCTGTATTTTTTGTGTGGATTTAGTCAAATAAGTTGTACTTTTGTGTACTGATTGTCTAGTTGTGTCATTGAATTGTGGGGTGCCTGGCTGTGGTAGTTAATTAGTTGGGGTAGTTGGGTTTAGTTAGTGGGTTTATGTTTCCTTTAATTAATTTTTTGGGGTGAACTCCATTCACCAGTGGACATGTCTGGCAAAGGGAGGATGAGCAGGATATCTGCGGATGAGCTGAGGAGATTTATATGGCTCGTCGGCCGCTACCTACCAATGATGCTGCGAATGGGTGGCCAGGTGATCCTGGGCCACCGGACAGAGGCCAGGCGGCTGCGGTGGGGTAAGGTGCTCCACCACCTAAGGCGCATCTGCAACACAGGCCGGCATGACCACCAGATCAAGCATCGCTGGGCAGATCTGGTGGCCAGGGAGCAGGATCTGCTGGATCACTTGGGGTTTGAGATTGGCAGAACTGTTGGTAAGTCTCCCACTGGCATACTATTGGCTGTTTATTGCTTTTGAATGACAGTGGCAGATAAGTTGGAGTGCTGCATGCAATGCTTGGGAACAGGTTGCATGCAACCGGTATGAAGAGTCTCTGTGCCAGTTCAGGCCTGGAGTTCACATGTCCAACAAATTAAACTAATGCAGGTCAGATGTTTGATGAATCCTGCACAAACATCACAAAGGCATAAATTTCAGAGCCCATGGCGGCACCTGTACACCGGCATTGTGTCATGTATGAAACACTAAGGCATTTTTCCCAGGATTGTGTCAACAAAGTGGCGCAATGCATGCATAGTACAACTTTGTCGACATTTCACACACATGAGCCCTGCCCCATGCATTATGTTTGCATGGTGGCTTACCCGCCGTAAGGGTGTAATGAATATGGCGCAATTGATTCAATGAGATGACTTTGCCACATTAGTCACAAAATGTTAAACAATTATAAAGCACCTCTGGATACCTTGCAGGACTAGGGTAGGTACTTGAGATGTAAGTCTTGCAAAGCGCCAGGGTAGTGTCAGGTATTTGCACCACAATACCCCCTGACATCATGGTGCGCCATTTTGTGGTGTTGTGAGGCATGTGCTAAGAGGCACACTTGATGTGGGGCAGCACAAAGGTCGGATTTATGAAAGGTTAGCGCCTTGCATCATTGTTTGACACGTAAGCGGAACAAAATTACAAATTACTCTAATGATTTGTAAGTTTGCATTGTTTTTGCGTCTGAAAATGATGCAAAGGCTGCACCCACTTTTCATTAATCAACTCCCAGGTGCTGCACCTGTCCTATTGGCCCCTTCATGTCATTAGGCAAGGCAATGTGAGGGAGCTTGAACATGAATTGGGAAGAGACTACTGGCAGTTCCATGATGCAATTCATGATCTATCACAGACAGCCTCTACTGCCCCCCATACCACACACATGTGCAGAGTCTGTTCCACTGGCCCACAGCTCCTCACTAACAATATGGGGCTGCACTGCATCAGCCCCATCTCTGCCATATCACTCACTAACCTGCAACACCAGATGCATCCTCTGAACACAGAGCAAGTGTGTCTGTGATGAGCGCTATTTCTATGCCCATGTACTTATCCACCACTGGATTAATAATGGTACACAATGGCAACAATGGCAGGCCACCCACTATTTGCAATACATACATGTCTCAATTCAGTCAATGTGCAGGTAGGTAAACCAACTGCACATGAGTCCACAGCCATAACAATTCATTAAGTGTGTCTGCCTTGTGATGGCACACACATTTAAGTTTATTCATTGCAGGGTGTATAATGCCAATCCTCAACACCTTGCAATACCCACACAATCCCAGGGTAGTAGCGTGTCTGTGAGCTATGATGATGACATAGATGTTTACTACATCTGTTGCAGGTGGAAATGCTATGGGTGTGACAATGGCCCTGCCTCTGCAACAACCATAGCATGGCCCTCAGATGGAAAATACATGATCAAACAGTCCCATTTGGTAATTGAGGTGTCATGCTCACAGACAGCTGCATGACAATACCACATATAAATGTTGCAGGGTGTAGCACCACAGGAGTCTCTTGCCAAGTGCTAGTGTTTAGATGTGTGGTTCTACCTCATCTGAGTGTATGTGTCATTGTATGATCGTAGTGGTTTGTCTGTTGCTCTGATCTTTCACTAGGATGACTAGCTCACTCCATTTAACTAGTTTACACTGAACTTTTTTGTCCACTTGCAGTGACTTTGAACTGACACTAAGCATGGTTTACCATTCATGTCTTACAGGTGGACTAGCCCTTACACAATTGGTGAAGTGGAGCGGTTTGAAGACTTCGATGCATCCAGTAAGTGTAAGAATGTGCGTCCTGTGAATTAATCCAGGGTTTGGTGTGAGTCAGTCATGAGTGTGGAATGCAATGCGAGATGTTTTAGACTGTCTAATGATCAGATATCATAGTAGGCTGGGTGGTGATATTATGGCCCATTTCTAAGAGCCCCAAGCACCACCAGAGGATCTCATCTTCTGAGGCTCGTAGCGCGCTATGGCCAGCACCGTCTATACAAGGCGGTGTCAAGCCAGATTTAGCCCCATATGTAACTAAAAATGACAGAGTGCAACACTGTGCAAAAATTGGCAACGCCACACTCCATCATTTTCACAACACAGGGATGCGCCGTATTTAATCGTATACAGTGCACCCCTGTGTTGTTATAAAGGCGGAGGACTGGGCTGCCAATTTTCCCCCAGCATGGTGCTCCATCTTTTGCACTCTATGTATGTTCTACTTTTGTGGAATGCCATTGGCTTGCGTGCATTCAAGGCCCAATCTGTGCTGCCATGGAACTGTCTGTAAAAGGAATGGTAATGGCAGACCACATTATTCATGGGTGTCTACACCTGGACACATGAATGTAGATGTGATGGACCTTTGGATACCAGCTTTCTAGTTGGTAGCCCCCCTAGCATATGGTCCACTCCTTGACTTCATTAATGAGTAGCCAGGCCTTGGTGGATGACCAGGACTCTCGAGATGATGGATAGCATGGCCATTCCCCCTTAGGCTCAGGGGGAGAGGAATACCAAATGTGTAGAAAGAAGTGAGGCTCATGGTGTAGGTGACAGTTATGTTTATCAGGCTTGCATGTGTTCCTATTAGCTCTGACCCCTTATGGTTACCAACAGATTCCCCTCCTCCCACTGACATGTACAAGATACTGGTAATGTAGGGTTGGAAAAAGACACAGATGAGGAAGAATTTTAGCTTTTCTGGAATGTGTGTTGGAGTGCATGTGTAATTAGATGTAGCACTGTATACTAGTAATCTGTTCAGCCTCCACCCAATGCTGACACTGATGGTTGCTTGTCTTCATATTACAGCTGCTAACATGACAGATGTGGAGAGGTGTGACTTCCACACGAGGGCAGTACATTACCGCCACATCCTGGAAGTGGACTCAGGATACCGATGCATGGGTCGCCGCTTCCTGGCACGGAAGGCTACTGGGGAATGGTAGGCATTCCCACATGGGGTCCCCACACAGCCTAAAAAGGTCCACCAACGTTCAGGCTCCTCAGCAGTGCAGGGGTGTACAGCTTGCCCCACCCCAACTACATCAGCTGCACCGGTTGCCACACAGGCACAACTGTCCACACCACCTGCCACCAGTTCGACGGAGTTGCTGCAGGATCTGCGTAGGAACGTTTTCCTCATTCTAACTCTTTTGGACAAGTTGGAGGGGGAAGTAGCAGACAACAAAAAGATGTTGAGATACATCAAGAGGAAAATTAAGAAGGCCAAACTTTGACTTTACTTGTTATTTGCTACCTCCCAGTTCATTCCCCTCCCTTATGAAGTTGCCATATATTTTATTGTGGGTGTTGAAGAGTTAGTGTTAGGTTAATATAGGTGTATAGGTTAGTTAGGATAAGTGTAGTTGGGGGGTGGGTTTTTTCATCTTATGTGTTTATTTGTGGGTGGTTGGGTGGGGGGTCATGTTGGGGTATTTATGTGTTTACAAAATTTAAAAATAAAATACAAAATTTAAAAAAATACAAAAAAATATATATTTGTTTAGGATTATTTAGTAAATGTGTAGTATTAGTAACTGTTGTCCTGCTTGTATCTGGTTACTTAAGAGGTGTGGGGGCCAATGTTTAGGGTGTGGAATTCAATGTGTAAGTTAGGTTTAGCTTAGGGTAGATAGCTTTAGTTGTTGGATAAGTACAGCTAGTATAGGTTAGTTTAGGATAGGGTAGGTTTTAGTTGTTTTTAGGTTTCTTGAATTAAGAATAAATATTTTTGCAATCTCCCATACAATTTGTGTGATATGCTTGAGTATCAGGGTCTTCTAATGAGTGCACAGGGCAAATTGGGGGTTGGTCTAGGGAATCCGTCCTGCCTTCAAATCCTTCTCTTAACATGTGTGTCACCTATTGACAATGGAGCTGTCACATTGGCTGCAACATCACATCTACTAGTCAATGCATCTGCCATGCAGCTTAGCCACCATTCATCTTGACTATGTATGGTTTCTCTTGAACTGGTAAGTCTGGTCCTTCAACTGTCATTGTTGGAGTCCTGTTTAGACAATGGCGGGAGTTGTGACAGATCTGACATCAGCCCCAAATGGTACTGTATCCTGCAACATAGACTAGTGCCCATCACTGATGAGGTTAGCTACCTCTGTACCACACCAATGAGTTTTTCTGATACTCCCAGCTGGCTACATTGCCTTTTACTTGGTTTTCTGCCTGAAATGCCATATATCTTGAGCACAGTCTATATATATCCATCAGTTTATGAGAAGTCTACATCATACACCATTGTCATGTTTGGGTCCTTGTGTGTAGCTTTGTGGCCCCACAGTTCAGCACTTATGTTCTGATCTTCTGAAGTCATTGACATGGATTCACACAATGCTATCATTTTGCTGAGTAAATGGATCACAGAAAACTTTGACAGTGAAAATGTGTACAAAGTGTTTATTTACAGGTGAAAATGTCTACGTGATATATCAACAATGTCCAGGTGTGAAACTCCATTTGTGAATAACAGTCTTGTGACACAATCAGAGTCCAAGGTTTAGGGACATGTCTTGAGACATGCTTCGGGGTAGTGTTGATAAGTGTGGAGGAACAAAAATTGCCAATTGGTAAGTAAGAGACAATGACAGTCCATAGCAAACAAGGCAACAGTGGGAGGGCGAAGAGTGCACATATCCTACTTCGACAATGCTGGCATGATCTTTATCACAGAACTAAAGAGAACACTGCCCATGTGGCATAGACTGATGCTACCGGGTAATCTTCTGAGTAAAGGTGATCTGTTCCACATCTTCATCCTCCGATGTGTGTGGTGTCTCCTGTGCCATTGGTGGTGCTGGTGGGGAGGTAGAGGGGGCCACACACTCTTCAGTGGTTGAAGATGTGGAGTCCCAATACCCGGCAACTGCCATTTGTGGTATTCCATATGGCATCACTGCAGCAAGGAGGAACTACTGATTTTTCAGGATAGCAGCTATGTCTTTCAGACACTGGTGGACTCCACACAGTGGGAAGCGTGTGCCTCGGTTGGCAGCTGTGTGTTTATTAGCTGTCACGAGGCACGTGCGCATTCCCTCTAGGCTGACTGCCACGGTCTCCATCCCCACCCGCACTTGCTTGGCCACATCCCGCTGGACTCCTACCACTGTCCTCTAGAAGTTTGTCCCTGGGTCCTCGGAGTCCTGAGCTGTGTCTGTACTGGCAGTTTTTAAAATTTTGGGTGTTGGGTGGGTCATCTAGGATGGTTGCTACATTGGTTGTCCTCCTTGCAACTGCATGTGGTGTCTGGAGGGATACCAGGGCATCCTGGAGAGTCATTTGGCTGATGGTTGTCAGGTCATCGGAGAACTCCAGGACAGGCAGATCAGCAGGAGAGCCATCATCCTCTGCAATGAGATGGTGTAAAATCAGTCTTTCTATGTTGTGGCAGTTGACATGTCACATCACTGATTTGCTATTATAGGCTCAGTGACAACTTACACCCCAGACATTGTTCTTGTACATTATGGTTACAATTTATCAGTCCTTTGCCACACCTGAGTGTCACATAATGGGAAGCTCAGGTGGCGCAATAGGCTGCATCATATTTACAAGGTGTGGTATATTTCCTTTTGGTGGCTTGACACCATCTTGTTATTGTGGCCCCTTCCTATGCATCAATTTGCATGGTAGGGACTTTCAATGGGTGTTGGAGTGGTCAAGCCACACCAACACACATTGCAATCTGCCTCTATCCCATTTTTTTTTACATGTTTTTCATATACCAGGCCGGCACCAAAACCTTACACCACACCAGGGATGGCATTACCAAGGCGCAATATTGTAGTTTCCTTTAATGTTGATGTATGTGTATGTGTGCTACATTCCACAGCACACATGGACCTAGCAGATTTCTATTTCAGTTTCTGGTTGTGCTGGAAGTTGCTCCTCCTACATTACTAATGTCTCTCCCTCAATGCAGCCAAACTTGCACTATGGTGCAAGGGATGCAGCATTGTGGCAGTGCAGCTAATTTAACACTGGCACAGGGGTGGATCCAGGGATGGACAGCCTGGGTATCATTTGTTGATCTGAACATAATTTTCTACATGACAGAGCCTGATACCACCAAATTATGGACAAAGCCAGTTGACCCATTTACACCTTCGATCAGGGCTCGAGCTAGTTTAATGGAGATTTTGAAGCTAGTTGTACTGGTGCATACATGGAGGCTCATCACAAGTCTGGCAGTCCTATGACCACCAGACTGCCATTGGCAAAATGACCACTGCCAACAGCGCAGGTGGAAGTGGGATATGTTGACCATGGGGAATGCCCCATGGGCCAATGGCCTGGCACTGGCAGGTTGCCAGCAGCTTACAGAGTGGCAATGTGACACCAGCCCAGCATTACAATAAGTGCTACCCTCCAGGTATGTTACGGCTTTTTCACCAGCCTTTGAATGGTGGTCTAACCCCCATGCAAAGGTTGATGGTAATGTGGTGTGGTGTGCCCTTGGGTACACCTGCGCAGCCCATGCACCTGGCATGGGCAGTACAGGGGGCCCCATGGCCAGACCCTTTACGCTTTCAACTGCCTGCTTTGCAGTGACAAGTGCAACATGTGCTGTCACACCTAAGGCACCCCAAGATTGGCGTTGGCTCTATTTGATCCAGCAACAATGTTGTGGTAACTGCCTCACAGAGCTGACATGAGGAGACAGATTTCCACCCGCCATCCCAGCGTGTAACTGATACAGCCAACCATGGAGGGTAAACTGCACTAGCAGCCTTACCAATGCCAGACTTTCCCATGCGCTATCCCCCACCCATCAATGTGATATTGTGCACCATGATGTTCACAGACATACACCATATGTTGTGTTTGTGTCATTGTTTCCCATACCCATGTGGCTCACATGGTTGTTTCATAGTTATTGTGGGCTCGGCCTGTATGTGTTGTGTTCTACAGATTGCAAGCTGTAGTGCACATGTTCTCTAGTGGCACAGTTCTGATCAACGTCAATATATGTGACTCCACACTGCACCAGATTAGTTACACAAGGTAGTGCCATGTTTCCTGTAATACGAGACCACCCTGCAATTCCCCCAGCAGCTGCACAGACTAGTTTTCCCTTCACCCAGACAGACTTTCTTGCAGCATGATGGAGAGGTGGCTGCCTTATGAGGATGTGTTGTTTATGTGTGGGGTGGTGTTGCTTCATGCGCATGTCTGAGTAATGTTAGCTAAAGTGCCATTTTAATGTGTGCTGTAAAATGCAGAACACATGTGTTTTAGCAATGGGACATGGCAGTTCGAAGTGTTTCTGCAAGAGACACGACCATGATGTAACCCCAGGGATGGTATTGACTGACTTCCTAGTCTCTGATGTCTCAGTTGTGTGGGAAGGGTAGGTTTCACTGTCTGCAAGAGGTATTGTGATGACACAGCCACAAGCACAGTAATTAGACATGCCTTCGATCCTATGTGCTGCATGTGTGCCTGTTGGTATATGGCCCTGGTGATTGACGTATGTCCAGGTTGTGTATGTGTTGTGGTGCATGGCACGACCAAGGCGTGTGTACATGGGTTGCTTATGTTTGAATGGTGCAACTTGATTCATGGGCAATTTGTCCAACTTCACTCCTTTTGCATGCATTGAGTGTGTCCTGTGTGCCTCCCCCTTCTAGCATTTATAAAATTGGCAATTATATCCCCCATGCAACTTACCGTGCATTTGTGGTGTTTGTTCAAAGTCTACGCTGTCCTGTCCTTCTATTCCGGTGACCAGCTCTTCCGGGATGCCCGCTGCAACCATCTGCTCCATCTCATCCAGGCCCTCCTGTGGCGCAGGACTTCAAACTCCAGTTTGCAGTGCTGCCTTTCTGATCCTGCCCATTTTCTCCTTAGTTCTTCTCTTGCAATCATTCCAGCATTTCTTGCACTCTGTGACAATTCACTTCACCTCTGCCACACTGTTTATTTTGTCCACTATTTGCTGCCGTATTGCCTCTCTCTTGCCAATTGGCAATTTGGAGGTGACGAACAGCTGGATTTGGTACTCCGTCACCTCTCTCACAAGGATCTCATGCTCCTCCTCACTAAACTGACACTTGTGCTTTTTCTTTTCCTTTCCCTGGGACTTCTGTGTCTCCTCCTAGCTAGTTCCTGGGTATATGAGGTCACCCTGAAGTCTCTCCTGGCCTGCTGATCCATCTTCCCTCTGCTTTGAAACCTTTCCTGCTTTAGCATCAATGGTTTACGCAAGTGCGGGGTTAAAATGGTGCATATCCGTTTGCAACAAGTTTATGTGCCGAAAAACTGGTTAGAGTAAGTTTTGCAGCATTAACGTCGACTTGCTTTACAACAGGGCGCAAGGGTTTACGTCAAACTTTTTGACATAAAATATTTTTTAGTGCCATTGTGCGTCATAGTATAAATATGACGCCCGGATGGCGCAAAAAAATGGCGCAAGCCAGCGCTAAACTTTTTGACGTAAAACTGCATTTGTGCAGTTTTGCATCAAAAAGTATAAATATAGACCTAAATGAGTTACCTCATTTGTTTTCCCCTGAGGTGCACTCAGTAATCTACACAACAGTGTACCTCAAGTTTTCTTGTTGTCACTCGGAGTCCAGAGATGGAACTCCACCTTTATAGAAGCCTACTTATCTTCAATAGTTTCTTCTGTATGCTCAATTGCTATGTCTGTCCCTTCACTATGCACATACCATTGATGAGCTTAGTAGGGTGAAAGGAGTCATGAGGTCACCCCTGTACTGACTGTACTGGGCACTGGGCATTTTCCAGGTGGACTACCAGTGGGGGGCAGTTTTATTACTGGTGGGGGGTGATTTTGTTGCTGGGGGCAGGGCTAGCCAGGTTTCTTGCCTGCAGCTCTTTGTCGCTTTGGAAACAATGCAAAACACATTGTACTAAAACATGTCGGTCAGCTCACTTCAAAATCATTTGTTTTTACATTTGGTTGATTCCTGTCTCCTTCAGGGCCGACGGAGCAGCGTTGACCTTCAGTGTGAAAGAAGGTGAGGGGTCTATTACTCTTTGGTCAGAGAGTTGCAAACATAAATGATAGGTCTTCAATTAAAAACAGTGTATTTCTTTATTATGTGACAGTTGCAATGCATTTCAGTTTACTATGTCAAATTATAGGATTGGATTGGGTGACAAGTGTTAAACGTTATTCTAAACATGAATTTAAGTTAATTTAGCCCTACTGCTGGTGATGAAAGGCTTACCAGACAGCATTTGTCCCTAATTTTAGCCTTTCAGCTAAAGTACAAAATGTACAAAATGTAATTAGGACGGATCCCCAGCTGGATTGAAAGGCAGGGAGTATCCTGTGCTCTGAGGGAGGGAGGGTCAGACAGATAAGAAACAGGCCTTCTTGTCAGGGTGTCTCCTACCCTAAAGAAAGGCAAATGTGTGCAACAGGTAAATCTGCAAATACAAATGGGCTTGGAAACCTGCATTGACTTTAATCAAAGGAGTCACTTGAAGCTTTCTGATGACAAAGATATTTTCTTTCAGAGAGGTACTGTGAGGGTATTCCAAGTTGAGCTGTGAAATGTGTGGTTTTAATGGACTGTTATAAAAATGTTAATACAAGGTATAAACTGTATATTATTCAAATTTGTATTTTAGAAGGACTTTTGTTCTTTAACTGAAATGTTTTTGTGCATTTTGTAGCAGCCTATAGTATGATGTGTGTAATGCATGTTTAAAATAAGGACTTACACATTCACAGTTCTTTCAGGGACCTTGGTACCTCATAGTACTAAAAACATTGGCAAAGCCAATAGCTCTCGTCTACGCAAGAGTTATTGGCTTTGCCAATGTGTTTTAGCCATGTTATACACCAGAGTGGGTGCTGTGTAGCATGGCTAAAAGTTAGTGGTATAGTGCTGTAGTGTGGATTAGAGTGGCATAGGAGCAGTGGCGTACAGTACAGTGGTGCAGAGAATAGTGCATTGAGGTGCAGTGCAGTTTAGAGTTAATTGACATAGAGGGCAGTGGTTTAGAATGCAGTGGCATGGAGTGGCGAGGGGCAGAGTAGAGTGGCATAGTGTGCAGTGGAGTAGAGTGGCATACAATAGAGTGGCAAAGAGTGCAGTAGTGTAGAGCGGTGCAGTGGCATAGAGTGCAGAGTAGACTCGAGTCCAGTGGAATGGAGTCTATTGGTGCAGAATGCGGTAGAGTAGAGTAGAATGGTGTAGAGTATAGTGGTGGCCAGTGCAGTGTTGCAGAGTAGGGGTGTCAGAGTCCAGTGGTGTATAGTGGAGTAGAGTAGCATAGAGTACAGTGGTGCAGAGTAGAGTGCAGTGGCATATAGTGCAGTTGTTTAGAGTGCATTGGCGTAGAGTGCATTGAAGTAGAGTGCAGTGGTTTAGAGTGCAGTGGGTAGAGTGGCGTACAACAGATTGTTGCAAATTAGAGTGCAGTGGTATAGAATGCAGTGGTGCGGACTGTAGTGGTGTAAAGTAGATTGTTTCACAGTAGAGTGGCATAGAGTAGAGAGGTGCAAGGTAAAGTGGAGTTGCATAGAGTGTCATAGAGTGTGATGGCATAGAGTAAAGTGATGTACAGTGTAGTGGCACAGAGTGCAATGGTGCAGAGTAGGTTAGAGTGATGTGCAGTGTATTGATGTAGAGTGCAGGGGAATAGAGATGAGTGTAAAGTGCACTAGCATAGAGTGTATTAGCAAGGAGTGCAGGCAGTGTTGCAGAGTGGCATAGAGTGGAGTTGTGCAGAGTAGATCTGTGTTGCCTAGACTGGAGTGGCATAGCGTGCAGAGGCGCAAAGCGCAGTGGTGTAGAGAGGTGTAAAGTGCATCGGCATGGAGTAGAGTGGTACAGAGTAGAGAGGCATAGTGTGAAGTAGAATAGAGTGGAGTGGAGAAGAGTGCAGTGTCCCACAGTGCAGTGGCATGGTGTGGTGTAAAGTGGAGTGGTGCAGAGTAGGGGACAGTGTTGTGGAATGGTGCAGAGTAGAGTGGAGTGTGCATGGTGTGGTAACACACTGCCACTACAGTCAACACGTTTTTGATTGACATGACCATTATATTTGCACAGACATACAGTTTTTCAAAGAAAACTATACAGTGCACAGACGACGATGTGTGGAAGTTGCATCACGTAATTTAATGATTTGTTGTAATCATATAAAAGTATGTTTCCAGCACAGTTCAGAATTAAGAAAAATGTGCTTCATTTGTACTCCTAAATCTGAAATATCCTGGTTTATTTAAATGTCGTCGTGTGATAAAAAAAATCTTTCCTACCCCCAGTATACAGCAAGATTGTTGCATAAATCCTCTCACTTTGAAGTCAGAGACAGAAAAGTGAACACTAAGTTTCCACCGAAGACAGAGCTTTACATCTCACCTTGTTCTTTGAACCCACAGCAAATGTGATGCGATAAGAGCAAGATTTACAGGCCAATTTACAGAATGGAGCACTTGGAAGGATACTGTAAATAAGGTTTGGGCAAGGGAAAGGACGAACTCAAGCTGGATAGCCTAAAACAAATAAAGCCAGCAAATTAAAAGCAATGAAATGTGAGTTGCAAAAAACAAAGCCAATGGCAAGCAACGGGCGGAATGCTTTCCCAAGGAAGCTCTATGAATGCACTGAAAGTGACAGCCATGGGATACTTTGTGGGTAAAGTCCAGTATTTTCCGTCCATATCTCGCAGAGGTTTGGCCACATCAATCATGCAGTTAGTATGACGAGAAGACCTGGAGTGATGTGCATGTTGCAGGAAAGGTCTGCTTACCCATCTTATCGGTTTGCCACTAGTCCCTA
The DNA here is from genome assembly GCF_031143425.1 of Pleurodeles waltl. NCBI lineage: Eukaryota > Metazoa > Chordata > Amphibia > Caudata > Salamandridae > Pleurodeles > Pleurodeles waltl. The sequence goes on from NC_090436.1 coordinate 823,574,965, forward strand.
TAGTGTAGAGCTTCTGGCACACCTCATGTAGGGTTAGTGCTAGGTGGCAGACATGAAATAGGGCATTTAATGATTGTTTAAGATGTTTGTAAGTAAGGAGTTGACCGCGGTGAACATGGTAGCCTGTCACAAGGGTTTGGAAATTTAGTAGCTTGCCATCCAGAAACAAATCCCCCAATTTCAAGACACCTGTTGCATGCCATTGATAGAGTCGCTCTGAGCACAGCCGTCCTTGTCAAGTGGGAAGGCTTAGCCAAGGTAGTGCTGTGGCTGAGGGTTTCTTCGTGTCAGTGAGTTTACAGGTCCTTGCAAGGCAAGAGAAAGCTGTTCATGATAACCGCAGATGGTGATCCATAGAATGTCAGTAGGAAACAATGAGCAGTGCAGTAAGCCCCCATTAAAAGTCTTTACGAATAAACCCTATCGCATGCAGGGGGTGGGCAGAAAGCCAGCAAGCCACCCATTGGAGCTGTGCAGCTGACTAATAGCGCTCTAAGTCCAGAAGGCCTAATCCACTCGCAATCACGGATAGCTTTAAAGTGGAAAAATCTACCCGACGTCGCCCCAGCGACCAAATCAGATGTGTGGCATGTCTGAAGAAGGAATGAAGGATGAGCAGGGGAAGGTTTGCAAAATAATACACCATCTTCACCAGTGCCACAAGGCCCACTACAGAAAGTAGAAGGGAAGACCAGAAGGCAAACTGGGCTCAGAGGGACCATGACGCTCCTCCGAGATTTCCATTCTGCAAATCAGCGGAAGGTAACTGGTTCCCAGTTCAATCTGAGGTCTAATTGTATATAAAGGGGAAAACAGTGCCATATGTTAAAGACACACTAATTGCATTTTTTTAATTTTTACATTTTGTTTGTGCAATTTACATCCCAAATATTTTTAAGATTCTATGTGTACTTGACACTGGGGGATAACCCAGATCACTAGTTTGGCTTTTGCTCAAATGCAAAACCATTTTAAGACATGGACAAAGTGGGCAATTGCCTTGCTCAACCTTGCAAGTGGTCTGGCCCCTGCTCACCCTTCACATGCACGAACAGCAGACCATTGCACCAGAAGAGTTTGTCAAAGTGGGTGGGTGCTGCATGTTCCGTCACTTGACAGTGCCTCTTCTGTTTCTCTCCTGTCTGAAGAGACAACTCACCAGGTATGCTATACCTTCCGATAGTCTTGGTGGACTCATCTTGTCTGATTTTAGGAATCGTCCCACCTTGTTCTTCTCTTCCTTATTTATCCAGTTCTTAGCAACAACCCTTTGAATCAGTTGCTGTGTATCTCCCATTTGATCTTGATTTCATCCTCCTCTTTTATTATCGTATTGGTAGTCCGGGCTCCCAGTTCTGAGATAAATGTAGAGTCCCAGACAAACACTCTAGTGCTGTGAGATTACAGACAAGTTGTGGGTACCTCACATTCTGACATTAGGTGTGAGACTGTCACCCACACCATCTGCCCTGCCTCTTTAAAAAAAAATAGGTTGAAAGTCCATGGGTGTTTGGGGTTAGCCAGAAGTTGTTTTTTTCAATTTGTTTAAACTCGCATAACATTAATTACCTTAATGTTTCCCAAACTGTTTGCCAGGGGTTTTAAAATGTTTAAAAATATAATCCAAATCTTGCTGTTACTTTCTCTTCAAGAAAGATTGGGTAGATTTGGGTAGTGGTGATGGCCTTGACACAGTGCTAAAGGGCATTAATTTATTACTGAACAAGGACGTAATGTGACATCTGAATGCCAAGAGACAATCACAAAAAGATCACAGTGATTAAATAGTGCTATGTTAAAAAGCACTAAATAAATGCTCTGATAACATAGTGAGGTATGGCCTCTCTTGGGTGTGTCTATAAAACTGACATTTGTTTTTGAATTTTTGTCCTGCATTTTGACCCTTCATCCGGAATTTGTGCCCCTAATTGTGACCCTTGGTCTTAAATTTGTTACAGTCCTGTCCAGAATTTGCCTCGATGCCAGGTGGTCACCCTAGTTGAGCAACATTCAGCCTTTTGTTTTTGTGCAGCTCAACCTGAACTGGTGTATTTCAAGTTGCTCTTGTGATCATGAAAAAAGGAGGCCCTGTGAAAAAAAGTAATTGCCCAGAATCACAAAATGTGGTCAAGTAGAAGTCGGGATTGATGCAAGGTTTACTGATTCCTGGTTCTTTCTTCCATTTTAGGCCACAGCTTAACACTTTGTAATTAATTAATTATTTGAGGCACCAGATCAGTGCATAGTGTTAAATACTTCTGGACTATGCATGCTTCATAAGAATTGGTGGTGATAGTGTTTTTATTTAAAAGCTAAAACTAAAATGAGAGCCAGATCACCCCTCCCCTCGGTCAGTACATGGCAGACACTTGGTCCACGAAGCTGAAAGGCATTTTCGGACATTCTTGAAGTCATTCATCCATTCACTCCTCACCCATCCAACTATTCATTCATTGAGCCATGACCTCGGTCCTCCTTACTTTTTCCGTCTGATTTAATGATTGGACAAAGTTCTATATGAAAATGTGTGGTAAAGCACATCATATTTGCATTTTTTCAAACGTTTCATGGGGCGAACACCTCACCCCAAGTCATCCAGGCAGTAGTGGGGCTCGGTTGCCGCAGTGTTCGTAATGTACAATATAAGTTCTGGTCCGACACAATTTGTCAGGGCTGTTTTTGGTTCCCAGTCCGGCCCTGCATGAGGTACATAAACAATGCGACTTTTTTCATGGTCGGCCCCCTGCTTCAACCTCCCTACTTCTTCCATAACTAAATGTAAAAGTCGTTCTGCTACTTATCTGAACCAACTTTACTAACCTCTGTTCTTCATTTTAACTTTTTTTGTGTTCCTGGTGGACTGCCACCCTCCCAACCTCCCTCAACGCTGTTCCTCGGCACATCAGAGCTCTACTGTAATTTAAACAGATGTGCAGGAAGCAGGAAAGAGAGGTGGTGGTGCTAGAACAGAATTACCCTCCACTCAATATCTTCCATGGTCTACAAAGATCTGAGGAGGCTGCGAAGGCCGAAGGATTGCAATTTGCCCGCCATCTTGACACAATATACTTTAGGTTTCTAGAGACCCTGTATAGGGTGGACGGTTCCTTTGGAATGCTAGGGTGGCCACCAGTCCGTAAATTTCACAGACAGTCCGTTATTTATGGCTGAAGTCCGTTGCCAACTCTTTTACGGGCGCCTTTTGATCGTAATTTTAGGTAATCCCTGTGAGCAGTAGGTCTGGGGCCAGTCACACCTTTCACCAGCCATGCACTGCCCACTGCTCAGACTAGAAACAGGACAGGACCAGGCCCACTTACAGCTGCTCTCCTGCAAGATGCCTAGAGTTCTGCAGCACACAGCACAGGTTTTTCTTCTGCAGGACCAGTGTGGAAACGGCATCCTGGATGAGTGTGATAACTATTAGGTTGGCCTTTCTCTTAAATACTATGCAAACCCTCTTAAATTAAATTAATCTGTGTGAAATACACTGTTCTAGTAGAAAAGCTTAGTTGGTTAACCTTTTTCAGATGCTTGTGTATGTAACTGGAGGGAAACCTATTATAATCTTCTATGGACAGAATGTCCCAAACTTCTGTGACTCTCTCGCTCCCTATCTATGTATATAGCTATCTAATTACATAGACAGAGAGATATATATGTATTTATATCCCTCTCTTCTCTATCATTTCTCCCTATGTTTCACAGTCTTTGTCCTCTCTGCCCTCTGCGCCTTCACTCCCTTTCTCTCTCCTGCTTCACACACACATTTTCTGTGTCTTTTCAACACTTTCATTAGCTGTCTCTGTCCCAGGACGTTGTCTCTGTCTTAGGATGCTAAAGTTCTGTCTAAAGTGCCTTAATACCTATCCGGTGACAAGGTGCTATGTAAAAACTTTAAATAAATGAAAAAAATTGAGTGCTACTAGGATTCATCGTTCGTGGTGCGGGGGTAAAACTGAGAAAACTGTCCATGACCTCAACTTCCGAATTCTGCTTGGAGTGTATATGTTTGCTATTTTTTTCATGTTTAAATAAATCCATCTATTTTGGGGATGTCTGCTCAGTACCATGGGCGTCCGCAGGTGGGACTTGTGGCGGGGTGCTTGCCCCACCTCCGGATTTAGGTACAACCTGTAGTGTAGGCCCACAGTGCAGCATAACACTGTGGAGCAGTAGTGTTATGCTGCCTACACTAGTACGAATCCCCCTCCCCCCACCCCCAACCTCATGCAACCTCATTAGATGTGTCGTAAAACTAAACTTTTGTCCTGAATGTTGACACTTTGTCCTGGATTTTGACAGTCTCTGCCCAGAATTTGCCTTCTTGTCTGGGTCTCACCTTAGCTGAAGGGTTGGGGTAGGTGGGACATCAACCCTGACTTCTTTTGGGGTCCATAGCAGTCAAAGGAATATGAATAGTACGCACTTCGTATTTTTATGCCACAACAGCGAATAACGGGAATAATTGGGAATAGAGCTCTATGTTGTGTATCACCGCTCCACTCGGAAGCAATACACCATGAGGAGATCTAGAAAAACAACATAAGACTATACCGGTGGGTTGGGGGAAAACAGCGCTGGATAGTGAGCAACAAACAGCACGCGACTTGTTAAAAACTGTAATGAACAACTATGAAGTTAAAACACAAACCGGATGTACCAGCCATCAACTTAAAGTGTCTCAAAATAGCAATAGACCCCCTGGATTCATTCACTGCGTCACACACTGCGTACTCCCGTGACCCACTGCGTACCCTCGTGACCCTATTCCTTCACCTCGATGTTATTCAAGACCCTTAAACCTTAGTAGCCTTTCCACTAAAGGAACTGAAAGGCGGTAGTTCACATCCAGCCACGAGGCGCTCATCTCTGTCATGTTCTAAGCGCTGAATTAATGGTAGTGTATAATGCGCCCTCTGTCTGCATCACATGTAACAGCATGGACATTTATTCCACAACTCGGCACAGACGGTTTAGAGCTAGAGGGATTAAAGACAAATCATTTTTAAAACAAAGACGCACTCAAAAGTTCCAAGTGGGAATAAGGAACCGACATTTCAGTGTAAAATAGTCTGTTATGAGTGTACTTGGGTGTACCGCCAGCTGTGCGTTTGTATCTGGGAAAAGCCTATCCACTTAAAAGAAAAACCGACTTGGGTTTGTGCCGCGAACCAAGTACTCGCAGCATTTTATTCGATTGTTTTCCATTGTGCTCAATTTTTAGTTAGTATCGTCCGAAAGCCAGCATATTAGAAATGTGTCATTCTAAAGCAATACCGGAAGAGGCAGTACCCCAGATTACAGACTGTGCATGACTTGGTGCCAATATTAGCATGCAACAATACCAGAATGCAGAAATTGTTGGACGTGGTGACAATATTGCTCTGTGCTAATTTGAATCGAGCTTCTATTCAGCAGCGTGTTACATATTTGTAATATGTATTATATTTGTCTCCTTTTCTTTTGCGGCCGACAGTATCGTTTTGCTTTCAATAACATTTGGTCTTTACTTCAGAAAATTATGAACAGTGATTTTTGGATCCGCAAAAAACTGATAGCCGCAGAAAGAAATGGAGCAGCATAGGACACCTGCTTTTAACTGGATAGTAAATAACACATCGCTCAAGTTAGCACAGAGCAAAGAAAGCAGAAGCACCGGGCAGATTCTATGTACCTCAGCCACCAGGGGCTCCATATGAATTTTAAAGAGGCAAGCCTGGTTCAGACTTAATGACAAGAAGTGTCTCCATTCTAAGAAAGTTCACCACATCTGGCATAAAAAGGATTCGGGCAGTGCTTAATTTGTGCTTGTTGTTTCCGGTGCTGAGCACCGGCACTTATTTGTGCGGGCCGGCGCTTAGTTTTCTGCCTCGAGCATTTGCTGCGAGTAAAAGACACATATAGGAAAGAGGAAGGAAGGGAAAAACGAAAAAGCGTCACAAAGGGAGAAAACAGAAAGCTGCAAGAGTGAGGTGAAGGGGCAGAGAGTGGCTTTAAATGGATTGAAGAGGCCAGATATGGGCTTCAGGATTACGCTGCCTCAGTATTCCGTGCTCGCACATTAACTGCAGCAGCCGTGTGTTTAAGAGGCACCTCTTTATTTACAAATTAAGCACTGGATTAGGGGTTAGCATGATTATTTTGTCAACGTGTCAAACGTCATAACTGAATGCGTGTAAAACCTTTGTTACAATTCGGTAAAAACATTTTTGTTGGATGTTTTTTCCTTCAGAAATCTCTTAAAAATAACTCCTCTGCCAAATATGCAAAGTGCTGCTCTGTTTCCCTTCAAAATCTAAAATCTACCCCTGCTTTATTTTTCCCCAGCGTTTTGCTTGTTCCGTTTTACCAGCCTCATGGAGTTGAGCACGTTTTAAAAAAAAATCACAGGCCGTGCTCTTCACAAAGCGCATCTCTGTTATTTTGGAAAAGCAATTTGGATGGGGTCTAGGTTACTTTTTCTACATCAGTGTTTGCTTAAATAGGAATATGTGCTGCATTAGGAGGTGGAGCATGCCTCATAAGGCATCACTGACTGAATGCCTTTCAGGGCTCTTTGTATCAGTGCTTGCTCTTTCACCTAGTATGCCATAATTGATTGATATTTACATGCATCATGGTGAGTGTACCTGCGTGTCTGTGATGTTTACTGCAATGATTTGACAAGTGTCGCCATTCATATTTCAAGACCAGTGGGGACAGACAAGCCAGGTGATGAGTGATTGCAATGTGAATGCATTTTGTAAATTTTTGCTGTTACTGTGGTTTTATCATTTGCTTAATTATAATGCCATGAAGCAACCTAATTGAGTTGTGCAACATTTTTACACTTACCTTTAATGCTTCCATGGGATTTCTTTCAATTTCTTCTCTGTGTGAAAATATCTGTAGTCATTGATATTTGTGTGCATCTTTTGCAATTCCACTTTAAGGCTGGAACAGTGGTGTGTGTGGTGTGTGTGTCTGTGTTTTTTCCCCATCTTGAATAAACCTTCCTCCTGACGACTTCCTCATCTGTGGGACTGTCAGCTAATTTGCCTTGTCCTGGAATTGAATGCCTGCTTTTGGGTTCTACTCCTGGGAAAGTCCCAAATTTGCCCCTGGATAGTACATTTTAAAATGCTTTGTGTTTGGGGCTGTTAGGCCTGTCACCCTTTGGGTGGTCTTCCCCCCCAAAGTTTTGCCTTTCGCCTACATTTTGGCTGATCTAATTTCTGTTAGCCTTATGACTCTGTTCACTTTACCACACCAAACCCGTGCTAAAGTGCATATGCTCACTCCCTACAACATGGTAAAATTTGCTTACACCCAATTAGCACATTTAGTTTACTCGCAAATCCCTAGTAAAGTGATAGTACCCCAGACCTGTAAATAACTGTGCCACCCACTTAAGTAGCCCCTTTTAACATGTCGTGTGCCTGCCATTACAGGCTGTATGTTCAATTTGAAACTGTCAATTCGACCAGGCAAAAGAAACCTTCTGCCAGGCCTAAACCTCCCTTTTTAATACATATTTCATCATTAGTGTAGGCCCTAAACAACCCATAGGGCAGGGTGCGTTGTATTTAAAACGTTGGACATGTACTTTTAATTTTTACATGTCTTGGGAATGAAAAACTCACAAATTTGTTTTTCACTATTGCACGGCCTACCCCTCCCATAGGATAGTATTGGGTTACCATGTTACATTTAATAAGTGATAACTTTCAATTACAGAAAGAAGGATGTGGCGTAATGGCCAGAGCTGCCAACTTTGGAGCTGGAGAACCAGGTTTGAGTCTCGGCGTTGGTTCAGCATCTTGTGATTCTGGGCAAATTACTTAATCTTATGTGCCTACCAAAAATGAATGTGTTCTTGTATAATGTAACTGGTGCTCATATACAATGCTCCAATACCTTCAGCTCGAGTTTGCACTATGTAAAACTGAAAAAAAAGGAATGTCAAGTTTGGTGCCTAAATAATCACGTTGTAAAACCCTCTTTATTGGAAAAGTTGGGTTTTAAGTTACAATTCTGAAAATGTCATTTTTAGAAAGTTGGCATTTTTTTGTTCCAACCATTTGGTGCCTACAGTCTGTATCTTCGGTCACATGACTGGGGGCAGCTGGCAGTTGATCTTTGTCTATTACCCTTAGACATGAGAAAAAGAGGGAATAGGTGTTGGTAGGATGGGCCATCTCTGACTTAACATACAGGAGGACTTGTCACCTCCCACTCTTGCACATCACAAAGGTTCTGCTATCAGCACACTAGTCTTTTGTGTCCCCAGACAAGCAGGGGCCAGGGCAGGGAGGCAGGAAATTCCAAACAACTCTTGGAGTGGAAACCTTCAGAACCTTCTCCTACTTCAAAGACGACACCAGGTATAAATATTGGGCCCACAGACTCAACTCTTGAGTTCACCTCTGTACTTGTGGAAGACTCTGAAGGATATCTGTGCTGCTCTGCTGTAAGGTCCACTATTCTACTGCCCTGCTGCTTTGGTGAAAAGGACTGGACCTGCATCTTAAACCCAAAACCACCACAGTGAGTCCAAGGGTAAGTTGACTGGCCTACTGATCAGAACCTCAATGACAGAAAGGCTCCAACCACCTTGAATCCAGCACCTGGACTCAGTCTGCTGTGAGTCTTGCCCCCAAGTCGTGCCACTCCAGTCCTGAACCCTTGGAAGTGGTCCTGATGGTGTTCTACCAGGATAGCTCTGGTCTTTTGGGCAGAATCAATCCAGTGTGACACGTTTCTTTTGCAGCACCACATAGAAACCGCCACTGCGCTACATATCCCCGGCACAGGATCTCACATCGCAGCATGCAGCTCGTAGGAACCACCACGGTGGGATGCATGCTCGATGCAGGATATCACAACACAAGCCTTATCAAAGGCTCCACTAGAACTGCTGCTGCACAATGCACCTCCAATGCAGAACGTTGCATCACCACCCACAGCTTCTTTGGAACCAACACTGGGTGACACATCCTTGATACAGGATCTCATAATACACTGCAGCCAGGATTTAAGGTACTTTATTCAGTGATCCTAACTTTGCCTCTGTATCTGGCCCGTGCTCCAACGGGGTCAGCCTGAACTTGTGACTTTGTCCCAGTCCAGCGTAACCAGATAACCACAGTTGGTGCTTTGTGCCTCTAGGCACTACTTCTATTTACATCTTTAAAAAGTTCTAGGTTCAACTGACCGGATTTTTGTTGTTTCGGTCTCAACTAATGTATTACATTTTACTGTATTTTTCTAAATTGGTGTGTGGGATTTTCTTGTGTCGTGTTTTCACTTTATTACTGTTTGCAGTGCTGCATAAAAACTTGAAACATTGCCTCTAGGTTGAGCCTCACTGCTTTTGTGCCAAGCTACCAGAGGTTTAAACACAGGTTAATTTGGGGTTTGCTTGTGACTTTACTCTAACAGGAATTGTGGTTGCTGCTTGAGTAGGATTTCACTGCCTCAACCTGGAAACCAATTTTCCACAGGAGCATCATATCATACACAAATAAGTACTTCCAAAAATGTGCATACACTTCATAATGACATTTTATGAAATTTAATATATTATGCTGAGTGTATGTAGCAGATGTATGCAAGTCACAATTTAGCAAATGCATTTTTTGTTGTTTTTGGTAATTGCGCTTATTAAGAGACTGGTGCTCCTCGTTACTCTTGAAACATCTATTGTATGATACAAAAGACACTGAAAAGTATTTGTGTCCTCACTTTTGCATCGAGGTAAACATGCACCACATAGGAGTGTATTGGCAATGTACTGTTCAGTGTGCAAGATCAATTCAGGTCAATAGCGGATCATGGATCTGGTACAAGTAGTAAATGTGCATTTGTTGTCGTGAACGTTTCCAACAAAAAATAATTTTAAATGCGTGTATGTCCTAGCTCTCTCGCAGGCACAAAATGAACAAACATCTGATAACCGTTCAGACACTTCTTATCAAGCACCCCATCTCAATAAAGCAGGTTTCCCCAGCAACATAACAACTCATAATTACATTTCATCATTCTGGCACCCAAATAAGTCTTACCCAACAAAAGTCAGTGAAATAATATCTAATCAAACATAACAAACTAAACATAGAAACAGTTTCTATCCATGGGATTTATTACTGTCTCCCTTTGATGCCAACTAGCAGTATTTTAACCGGATATTGGTTAAACGTAGATGCTGCTGAATCCATGATGCCTGTCATATTTCGTTCCCCAGTAGTGTGTGACCATCTGTTCTATCCTTTACTGTCCTACCAAGGTGGGTACATTTCTTCTTCTTTTAAATATCTTCTACTTTAGCCTTTGCAGGAAAAAAAAACTCCAATGGGAAACCAAAAAATCTGGAAAATCTCAGCATTTGGTATGAGCATGTGTCTTTCGATTCACATTTGGCTACTCTTTGGCATTCAAAACAGATTGCAAATCCATGCCAACTCTGTTGTCGAAAGACTTGAAGAATGCACACATGTCTAGTGTGAGGCTCTGCAGGGAGCTTGCAATAAGGTCCATGACATGGACCTTCTTCTGCTGTACACACACCATTCTGTTTTTTTGTCCATCTTAACTTGCTTGTTGGCCATGATGTGCTCATAAGATGTTCTTGACCTTGATGTTTTCTTGCCATTCTACCATATTGAGTAGATGAATGTGGCACAGGCACAGCTGATAAAGCAGGTGTGATGTTCTGTAGTGTAACTGGCACACTTAAGCTCAGACAGCTGTGGCTCTTGTATGACTTCTTCATTGCTGACTGCACAATACCACTAGAAAACAGCCAAGCCTGTGTCATTGCACTGTTTGCGTGTAGCCTATCTTTTCTATATTAAATGAAAATTACAATTGTACTCGCCAACATCCTGTTCTTCTCTGTGGGTCTCCACTGATGCAGGTGCCTTCACATCAAGCAAGTCTACTATAGGTTTGCTAAAAGTGCACTCTCCATAATAGTCTAACATGGGGTGTCAGCTGTCCATGTCCGCTATCTGTTCTTCTTTTAGACTAGCAATTGTCTGCAATCTTATTTGTTGCAGGTCTATTTTTTGTATTTTTTCAACGGTGTGCTATATGACTCCTTGTGAGATCACTTCCTGAGTTATGCATTGCAAAATGGCCTTCTTTTTAGCCTCTTGTGCACGTGCAGGTGACTGGCCAAACAATCTGTGTCGATCTTTCGTGACTTCCTCCACTAAGTTGCCCTGTTGTGTAACTTTTTTCTTTCACTGCTGTGCTCTTGTATTACGGCTTTCCTGTTGTGGCTCAGGTCTGTCTGTCTGGTTTCTATGGATTGCTAGGGTGGCAGCTAGCTGGCAATGACCTCATTTCTAGAGCAACAAGCTTCTTGTCTTCAGAAGTGCACGTGTTAGGAAGTACCAATGAGTACATTCCTAACTAGAATGTAAGTGTAATCAAAGAGTCATCTGGGGGTGTTGAAATCAGCACCAGCTCAAATGGTGGAATGGCAAAAAACTCACCTGCCAACCAACACATAGGGGGTCATTACAAGTTTGACGGGCCGAAAATGCCAGTGCAGCCTCCTTCCCGCGGGCCCCATTACAAGTTCTCTGCTGGGTCAGCGGGAAACAGCCCACAACATTGACGCGGCTCATAATTGAGCCAGTGGCAGTGTTGCGGTGCGTAGGGTGCAACAGCACCCATACCGCTTTTCACTGTCTGCAATGAAGACAGTGAAAATTGCGACAGGGCTGTCCATGGGGCCCCTGCACTGTCCATGCCGAATGCATGGACAGTGCAGGGACCCTCACGGGGCAGCCTGCACCCCGTCCCTGCCAGCTTTACATGGCGGTGCAACTGCCACGTAAAAGCTGGTGGAGATGGGGCTCACAATCTCTAGGGCAGCGCTGCATGCAGCACTACCCTGGCAGATTAGGACCACCAGCACCGCCAGTCCCTCCAGTGGAGGGAACCTGGCAGTCCTGGCAGTCCAACCGTGGCCGAACCACCACGGTCATAATGTGGTGGCCTGACCGCTGCCAAAGTGGTCTGACCTCCGCTTTGGCGATGGTCAGACCGCCACCGTGGCCCTGACGGTCTGAAGATCGCCAGGGTCATAATTAGGCCCATAGTCATCTTGTATTCAAATTATTCACTGAAATTCGAATTTCTGTAGGTCATGTGCAAGGTACTATACAGTGTCTCTGTGTCAATGTCTGTAGGTTTGGTTTACTTAGTTTTTATGCTTTATGTCCAGGAACTCAGTTCATAAAATTAATTTGGTTGTCTGACAAAATATTGCTGACCAAAATACTGACAAAAAACATTGAGAACACAAATATCGACTTTTTATACTTTGGGTCTGAATTACAGTTTGGCGGAGACAGTACTCCATTGCAACTGTGCCGGAGTACCCTCGCCACCAAACTGAAAGTCCACAATGCTGGCATTCTCCTCCAATGGTTCAATGGAGTATGGATTACCAACAGTGCTGGAAAGTAGGGGCATCCCTCGGATCCCAGTTCCAGCAGCTATTTCTGTGCTCTAGGCGACCCAAAGAAATATGCTGAATTTGTCGTGGTGTAATTTCCCAGCAACTGGACATAACTGAGCATCAACCGCACTTTGTCTGCATTTGTTGGGAGCAGCAACCTGCAAGCAGTGAGGGTCCATTCTAATTTTTACTTCCAGCTGCACCCGAAATAAAACCCTGATTTAAGGGACCAACAGTTGTTTTTTTGTTTAACTATCACCCTGGATGGGAGTTATTTGGAGCCTACTTCCTACATGCCAATGCAATGGAAGGAAATAAAGACACACCGCTTATCACTTCACAAGTACTTTAGACAATCTAGGGCTTGAAGGCTGTTTTTTTACTTTGTTCAACTGAAGGAATGTGCATATACTGTAAGAACATCCCACAAACTTCTACACACCCTCAAACTTCTGAACACACATTCCAACTCATGCTTGTTAATGCTCGCCCTGCAATACTCTACACATGGACATCACAGACCTTCTCACCTATCACAAGCTTGACACCCTGTTCATCTTAGAAACATGACTCACTCTCACATCCTCAGACATCCTAAACATCCTTATTTCCACAAGGTACAGTATTCATCACTTGAACCATGCATATAAGAAGGGAGGAGATCTATAAGTCCTCCTGAGCCTACAGCCTAAGCAAGCAGATGACACTCAACTCCGTGGAGCTCCTGACATGCCATTTCCACTTTTTATTTCCCAGAACACCATCTTCCATCACATTCACTTGCCTTCCTGGCAAAACAAGGTCTTTATTGATTAATCTAATGATTTACTTGCCTCCTCAGCCATACAAAATGCTCACACCAATCTCTTAGGTGAGTTTGCCATTCCTGACAACTAGCTGCCTCAAAAATGAGAGACACCATTCTCAATCTCATATATACACAGTTAATGTTTAAAGAATATCACCAAACGAACACATTCTAAAAGCCACATCCTGGAACTTGTCTTCTCAAAATCACCAACAATCCAAACCAAATCACCAATAACTCTACATTGGACTGCCCACCTCACCATCCCTATCTCTCGAGTCACCATCCTTCAAACAAACCAAGGTCAACCCAAGGGAGAAAACCAAACTATTGGATCCTTCAAAGACTTCTTCATTGACAACCTAATTCTTGAACTCATCTCTCACCTTGTCAGCTCCACATTCAATGCCAACCACCTTAAAAATGACCTCATCACTTTTAGCAAAAACGATGTGAAAATTCATAGACCAAGTAATACACACAAGTGCAAGCCAAAGCTTTCTGCACCTTCATCCCCCAAAGATCGCATTGACAATAAAGCCACCAACATAAGGAGATTGGATTTCAAGCCAATTAAGCACTGCATTAGTACCCTCCCTTGCCCTTCTATTCCACTACTTAAAAGACATGTGCAATGACATAAACCTCTTCTTCAGTGAAAAAATACAGGGAATCCAACAGCACACCCAAAACATCCTGTCTGGTTCTCCTCTTACACCCACCGCTTCTCGTAGAATCCTCCATTGGTCATCCTTTAAAGCCCTGTCTCACAGATTTTGCTGACAATATAGCTTCCTCAAAGCCACTTCCTGTGAAGATGATGTCTTGCCCTCCTCTTCCATCAAAGCTCTTTCAAGGGAAGCTCTCTCATCCCTACTGAACTTTGTGAACTCCTCCTTTCCTCAAGGTGTCTTCCAGAAACTCTCTAGAGATGACCTAACAAATTCTAGTTTCATCATTCACCTACCCTTCATCTGCAACATCTAAACATTGTCTATGCTTAACTTCAAGGTCACATCATTGCTAGCCAAGTCCTGCATGACTATCAATTTGGCTTCTTATGACGCTGTAACATGGGGACCACTACCCTACTCATCAAAGGCAATGCCCTCCTGACACAAATGAAGTTCAACCTGGCATCCTGATATTGCAAGATCTCTCAGCTGCCTGTGACACACTTGACCATCCCACCCTCATCCACTTCCTGGAGTCTTGAATGTGATTTATACACACCCTGGAGTTTTGAATGGGATCCAATAGCAATGTCCCTCAATGGTTCTCCTCCTAACCTTCCAATTGACACCAGTTCTTTCTACACACTGCAGTACGTGTCATCCAGGGTCTGAAGAAACATGATCACAGCATCCCCATCCTGATAGAATGTCATTGGTCTCCTTCCCTGCCAGTACCATCTTCAAATCCAGCTGCATAATTTACAAAGAAATGAAAACCAGTGGCCCCCTTATGTTACAAACAAGCTCACCATCTCTGAAGTGCTTAATTTGTACTGGTGATTGCCAGTGTGGGCCACCAGCACTCTTTTTTGGGGACCAGCACTTATTGTTTTGTCATCGGACATTTACTGAGAGCAAGAGATGGAAAAACAAACAAAGCTGAAAAATGAAGGAAGAGAACGATGGGAAAAACATCAGGAAGGGAGAAAGCAGAGACCTGTAAGAGTGAGGGAAGAGGCAGGGAGTGTCTGATAGTGCATGGAAAAGGCCTAGTGTGTGGTCAAGCCTAAACAGCCTTGTTTTGTGGTGCACCAGGACTGGCAACAGGCATCTGAGCAGAGCTTTGGGCACCAGCACTTATTCTTAAACAAATTGAGCACTTCGCCTCTGGTGGCTCTTGGCACACCTGCAGCCAGAACATAATCAAACTGGAAGTAAAAAAACTGGAAGTAAAAAAAGACAATACAAGCAGGACTGCCCAGTGCTTCTCTGATTTAGGAAACCGTTGTAAACAGACCTCTGTAAAGAACACTGCATCACAATGTAGTAACCAGTCCCTTCTGTTCCCAAAACCCAGCTGCCTGTTCTATCACTTTTTTACTATATACTTTCCTTCGTCCAAGCACAGAGCTCCCCTGACCTTTGGCTCGGTTGGCTCTATACAATACCACATACATACATACAGCGCTTGTGGATGTTTCCATGTGCCTCAGCGTGTGTGCAAATACATGTTCTGAAGACTGACGACAGCAAGGTGTGAAACCTTTGTAATGTAGGTTGCAAAAAGAACTGTATACTCAAAGTTGACTGTTTTAAGTAATTCATTCTTATTTCCCTCTACTTCAGGGTGCTAGATCTGGCTAACTTCTGCAGAAGATGCTAACTACTATTAATTGGCCATCCCAAAATTATGTGCCTACGGCAAAGTGGCAGAGGTGATGAAGAAGACGAACAGATAATTCAGTATGTGGTTTGAGATATATCGATTTTCATTTTTAACAGGATCAACACTTTTAATAGTAATGATGAGAGCAATAACAGTAATAACGAGGATGATGATAACAATGATAATACTATTACAATGATGAGAATGATAATAATAATAATAAGAAGAAAAATAATATTAATAACATTTTTGTTAATCACAATAACAATAAAATTCAGCATAATGTAAAATCACATGCTGAATTGCCTCTAGGAGCTTGAATAATAGTTGTTATAATATGCCAACCTGGGTGGACTTATTGCTGACCTCAGTCTATGTAACATAGTCACACTACTGAGAAAAGAAAAATGAAGTGCATTTTACAATCAAACGGGCAAATGTGTACATGTACATTTAATTGAGAAAAACTCAAAATGTCCTATAGGCTTTTGAAAGTTTCTGCAAAAGCGAAGTGCTGATTCCACGTCAACCTTATGTTTAGTGGTGATAGAGCTAAGGGAGTGCAAACCTGTAATAACACCCACACGAGACTCCATCACACAAAGAGGAGGCTTGATTTGTGACGTTCAATAGGGTTACCCCTAAATGAAAAGGGCACCTTGTAAAATATGTTTATCTCATAAATATTATGCCAGGAGACATCACAGCCGACAAATATGATTCATGTAGGTTTGATCAAAATTGTCCTGAGTCTCTTGATGCCCGAGACCGCCAGTTGCTTTCAGCATTCAAGGTTCTCTCATCGTACTCAGAGGAGGGCAGCGTGATGCAAGGGTGTAATGGGACCTCAGCATCTGCTTGGGTTGTAAAAGATAGCCCCATACCTTGAGTGCAGCCGGGCCCTCAGAGATCTTGGACCCTGTGCAATTGCACCTACTGCAGTAATGAAAGCTACATCCTTTCACCAGTGTCTTTACTCAAAGATATCCCCTCTCGGCTGGTCGATTGCCTGTGCCTCTTCTTTAACTTATTCCTAGGGTGACCAGATTTTGAAAGGCAAAAACCGTGACAGGCCACACATAGAAGTAGGACTAAAGGGTGACAGGACATGTAAGAAATGTGTGTATGGGTTTTCCCAAGCAACACCCATGGATTTTGATGCTGCCACAAATTCACTTAATCACTAAAAGCTGGGGCAGCGCCAAAACCTTACCCCTCTCCATAGGAGGCATAATGAGGATTTTGCAGCACACATGGAAAGAGGAAAACACTCTCTGGATTGTTTGATGAATGAAAGTGTCCCTTGCCGGGCACAAAAACAATCCTACATCCAACCCAGGTACGTCTGCACAATGGTATACGGGTGCATCTGTTGGCGCTAGGCAGCCAATTGTGCGCTAGCACAGGGGGAAAGGACAGGAATGCACTGTATTACATAAATACAGTGCATTCCTGCCCTTTCACAGTAGCATAGGGCCGCGCAGCGAAAACGATTTGCAGTGCTGCCCTATGTCAATTCCTCATATATATGCCCCATAGTCTCTGGTACTTGTTTACAGGTGTATCTGAGTAGATATAAGTTATTTTCACTTAGACCTTACACTCCCCTTGACAAGTAGAGGAATGTGAACCTGGTGTTCGTTGTTGTGCCTGGCAGGACTAGTTCTGAAAGTTGAATGCGCTTGTTGTTTTAAACTGTTCAATTATAAAAGATTATCTATGGCAAAAAAGCATAATTCCATCGCGTGTGGAAATAAAAGTATCTTTAACATTTCCCGGGCCGTAGCTTTAAGGGGGGCGCCTCCAGCCAAATAAATGCATTTTTGGCTCAGAGATTGGGTCTGGGGGCCCAGAATCCGGTGCCTCGTCTGTTTTGGTTTCTCCCACTTGTTTCGTTGGGAAATGTGAGATTCACACCCCCTGAATCTCACTGACTAAGCTGTGCCCTGAACAATTCGGTACTGTTAGGCAGGAATGAGTAACTTTCTTCCAAATACCGCAACACGTTTTTAAAATTGTCAAAAGTGCCGGTACACCAGGACAGACCACTGAAAACTGGGAATGTCCGGAGAACCCCTACATATTCCCCATTTATATGCATCCTTAAGCAAAGCGCTCTGAGGTAAAAGGTGGCCTGCAGCGCTTTAGAGGAAGCTGATACATTGAACTAGAACGACAGACGATTATGCAGGTTCGGGTAGTGTTCTAGGTTGTAATCGGTACATTAGGAAGTAGCAAAGCACACAGTTCACTGAAGATTAATATGAACTATTGATATTGCCAAAAGTATATATGCAGTAATGGTCTCCGAGTTACTTGCTACTCCATCTTCTGTACAGTCAGTGACAGTGAGGGGCATATTTATACTTGTTTTGCGCCGAATTTGGGTCATTTTATTACGCAAAAGCTGCGCAAACTTACAAAATATAATTGAGGCCCAAATTTATACTTTATTTGTGCCGTATTTGCATCATTGTTTGACAAAAAAGCAGCGCAAACTTACAAAATACAGTCCCATATTTATACTTTTCTTAGCTCTGCATTTACATAATTTTTTGACGCAAAAACAGCGCAAACTTACAAAATTCAATTATGTTTTGTAAGTTTGTGCGGCTTTTGCATCAAAAAATGGCGCTAACGCAGCGCCAGAAAAGTATAAATATAGGCCACAATTATATTTTGTAGGTTTGCACCGATTTTGCATAAAAAAATCACGCAAATGCGATGCAAAAAAGTATAAATCAGGCCCTGAGTGTCTCAAATAAATCATTGTCACTGGAATTCTCTGTACTGAGGCCCCTACCAGAGACTGATAGTGTGGCTTTGAGCATCATTAGAGGTCCTGCACTGCCACCAAGTGTTCCGTTTTGTGATCGTCTGAAGCCACCCTACCTCGAAATTAATGTCCGACCGAATGCATTTTGTAACAGTAAATGTGCGTGGATATTTGGCAACCCTTATTACATCCACACACGTTTTCTTAATTTACTGGTGTCTAGTATGTTGCACTTGTCATTCCCATGTACGATATCTCAGAATGCTGAAAAGGCTACTGTTGGTAGAACATACCTTCAGGCTTTCTTAAGGTTTTTTTTTTTTTTTTTTTCACAAAGCACGGCATGCGAAAGGAGAAAACCGAGCCAGTAGAGAATAGGCTAATTACATTTTGGCAGGAATGATATTTTCCTCTTAATTTTTTGTATGCACATAAAAGGAAATTCCTGGGTCTACTGGGAAGAGCAGTATGCTGTAGAGCATAATTTAGCAACAGATTTGGACTGTGCAGAAGTTAAGTAACAGTGGCTTGGTATAGTAGGAGGAGGAGAGTAGGTGTTACAACATTACAGAAAATGACCTGTTCCATCCTAATGTAGTTATTTAACATCTAGGCGGTAATGAACTTGGACATATTCCCGGTTTACAGCTTTGTAGCAAAAGAAAGATCTTGGGCCTGGTTCACAAAGGTAACTTTACATGTTTGATTAAGTTAACTACATTTTGGTATTCACAAAATGTTCTTTTGTAGTAACTTAGGGACATATGTACAAACACATTTTCCCATAGACACAGAATGGGTTAAACCCTTTGCTACATCTGGCCCTTAATGCCATATGTGCAGACATTCTGCAACTGGGTAATCAGTTGCGAACTAAATACCAGTCGCAAAATCATGAAATCTGTATTTTGAAATGCATTTTCAGCCCTAAACTTAGCATTGCAAATGAGTAAACAATTGGTATTTTAGTGTCTTCAAATAGCGATTCACAAATAAGAAATTGTTATTTGTAAAAAGCTATTCTTATGTTCATTCTATTCGCAAATAGCGATAAGTTGCAAAAACACCATTTTGCACATGCAATTTATCACCAACTCAAATCAGGTGGTAATCATGTGCAATCTATACAAACAGCCCTAGAATGCATCAGTTGTTTCCAAAATGGCTGCTCTCTATGTCATGGCAAGCGTCATGAGGAATTTGGACGTTTTACAGACAAGGAGGAGAAGGCAGAAGAGAACCTTCAGACTGATGGCTACACTTTTTGAATGAACAGAGGACAGGATAAGTAGTGCATTTATCCTTGAGCTAATTGCTGATTTAAAGCCTCAGCTTGAGAGACACACCTTAAGTAGTAAGTCCACCCATAGGCAGGTGTTATGAAGTTTGGTAGCTATCAACTTGTGTTTGCAGCAGCTGGTTATGTCCCACAGAGTGCCCTTTCACAGTTTTTTCATGTTTGTTAGATGCTCTGTTAATGAGCATCAACATCTACAGATATTTCCCTGGAAATGCGCAGGAATTGCACCCCACCAAGATAGATTTATATCAGATAGCCAACTTTCGTAATGACATAGGCTGTGTGGATAGGACAGATTTGCCTACATGCCCACCATCTGCCATTGAATATCTATTCAGGAATAGAAAAAAAAGAATTCGCTGAATATAAGTGGTGTGTGATGCAAAATTATAATCACAGATATTGTTGCACGATTTCCTGGCAGCACACATTACTGATTTATATTTAGACATACTGGAATTTTGCAAAGGCTACAAAGAGGAGATTTTCACAATGGATATTTATTGGATAAATAAACATAACGTCCCGTTACATAAACCCTAAGACTCATTGTAATCCCATATCTAAATATGTGTTATTTGTTTGCGTGTGACAGTGCATACACCTTACGTCCTTGGATCATGACACCATATCTGTCCGCCACTACTCCCAATGAACAGCATTATAATGTGGAACACCGCTGAGCTAGAGATGTCATGGAACACACTTTTAGACTACTAAAAAGTTGTTTCCAATAGGAGTGGTGGTGCCCTACGCTACTTTCCTGAAATCAGGTGCAAGATAGTAGCAACTTGTGCTATTCCACGCAATGTAACACATGGAAAAGGTTTATTTTTGGCTGTATCTAATTCAGAGTCAGATGGCAAAGAACAACTGATCCCATCACCTCCCAGACAAGAGGAAACACGAGCTGCGGAAGGGGGTTTGAAACAGGATACCATAAGCAACAATCATTGTTTCATGTAAGTGTATAAAAGCATTCAAAGTGTTCTAAATAATTACAAAAACTCATTGTAGATTACCTAACTAAATGTATCTTTATTTGCAGGGTACATCTTGTTTATCTGAAAAGGTACTTCTGTTTGTAGATTATTTGTTTTAAACATAAATAATATGCAATCATTTAGCACTTTAGTGAAACATCTGTATTTTTAACCCACTGTTTGTGTTTGTAGCAAACTCATATTTGTGATCCAAAATGGTCAGCACCACCACTGTGACTCCTGGTTTGGTGCACATTTTAACACTCGGTATTAGAGATGGTGCTTACGCTGGACTGGTCCTCACTTTCGCCCTCTCCAACATGTTTGTTACTTACTATGCTGTTATTTTGTATTGTCCCTCTACAGCATTGGTGACCTGAATTAGTCCATCTGTGCTGTAATGCCCAATTTCCACTGGTAAACATAAACTGCAGTGAGATAAGGTGCTTGTGGCTTGTGGTAGGTGACTGATGGCCTGAGTTAATCCATCAATGCGCGCCCTTCACCACTGCTGTATGTTCTCTTTATGCAGTTCCGTACTTAAGGTCTTTATGACATCAGTGAGACTGGCAACATTACCATTCATTACCATCTAGTTCGTAGCTAGATTACTTGCCAAACTTTCAAAGCCACTTGTCATATTTATATCCAGGGTTACAGGTTTTTGATTTAGCATTCTAATTTGCTTCTGTTGCAGGAGCTGACATTCAGCATTGGCTTTTCTAAACCTTCAAAGATTTGTTGCCTTTCTGCAACATCAACATTTGCAACAGGGGATTGAGGTTGAGATTGTGGAGCCAGACGACTGCCAATTCTATATCTGCGCTGCTGTTGGAATGCCCTCACTACAGGCTCTTCAACAGTTGGAGTAATGTCCTCTCTAACTTCTGATGTGCGTCTGTTATCTGTAGCTGCAGGACTTGTACTGGGCTGACTGTCACTATCATAGGGGTCAACTATATGAAATTGTATATCTTCTGGGCATTCTTCTTGTGAGTGCTCACTTTCTTCAGTTAGTTTATCTGTTGGATACTTCTTTAGTAATTTGTACTTGGTTTTGCTTAAATTAAATTTGTTCTACTCTTTGATTTGTTTGCATTGCTATTTTTTAACACTACATATCCCATAATGATCTTTAAATGTATATGGGACTGGTAATGCTTTAGATGTAGGTTGCATACTGCAACTTTTTAATTTTGGAACAGTACCATGTGTTACTAATCTGTTTATTATTCTGACTGAGACTTTTCACATACACTTATTACTATTATAATTGAATTTGATATTATATGAAGTTCCAGGAAGGCCTGAAGTGTCAATGTCACCAAACCACTGATGGCTTCTGGATCCAGGGGGCTTTGCACAAGTTCCCCTTCAACACTTGGCAGTGAGGCGTGTGGGTGGGAGCCTCACACAGATAGATTGCCACCTTCTCCTTTGTATGTGACCTCAGATTGAACCATCTCTTCCTTACTTCTGTTTCAGATCTTTGGGTCACACCTATTGCATTTTTTATTCCAGCATCCCCTTCCAGATTTTGTTTTTCTAGTACATAGGCACTGTCATTCATGACTTTCCAAACAGTTGGTCAGGATGACCAGCACATTAGTCAGTGAGGATTTTAATTTCCTTTTCAGAAAACTTAATCTACCTTTTCCTGCTTCCAGCATCCTTCTCACTCGCCTTTTATTAGATTTGCGTTGCAAAAATGAGTGGATGGCAAAGGGACAATTAGATTCATACTGGATTCTCCTAAGGAGCTGCTGCACCAATTCTCTCCAGCTTTAAACTGAGGGCTACTTCATGTTTGTGATGTCATTACTGTTTGCTGAATGATAGATTCATCATTTTGAGTCCATTCACTATTTATGACTCCGTTTGCAATTTGGAAAATCGCTAAACGTGATTTCTTAAATAGCACGCTGACAAAAATAAGGAATCCCTACATTATTTGCAACTCCGTTCTTACATAGAGATTGGCATTTACCAAACAGCAATTCACTATTTGGTAATCACAAATCTGAAATTTGGTACATATGGCCCTCACCCTTTTGTTGTATAGCACACTTTTGTGTGAAGTCCAACTCTACAAATGTCCAACCACTGGTAGTGGAACACCCTCACATAGAAAATAATGGAGGTAGGGACATAAAATAAAACCCAACAGGAAATAATGTTAAATTCAATTACTTAAAGTAGTTAAAATAGAAATAAAAATAAATAATGTTAAATGTATAAAACTAGTATTTATTTATTATGTAATTGTAAAATATTTAATACTTTGAATTTGAAAAACAATGTGACAATGTTTGTTTTTAAGTCCTTTCCTCCATTATTTTCTATAGGAGAGCATTGCTGTACTAGTTGTTGGCCATGTATAGTGCTGGACTTACTACAAAAGTGTAAATCACTATAAAAGTGAAGCTTGTGACTATTGAAAAGTAGTAAAATTACTCAAAAGTGTAAAGTCCCTCAAGTGCAAAAAAGTGGAGCTTTTGAATCAGGCCCCTTGTTTTTTTTACAAACCATGTGTTCCAAGATGCACTATAGTTTTTCATGCATTGCCCAATGTCAAAAGTTGCTCTTTAATATTAGCTTTAGGCCAATGATGGAGCATGCCCGATGCAGCATTACTCACATCATGGCTAGGAGTTTCTGAAATTGTATATTTTTCATGAAATTTCATTAGAATAATCAAGAAATTAGACTTTTAGAGTGAAATGTGGTTTGTGTGAATGTTGTGTGACTTTTGTTGACATGTGAGCAAACTTCATGTGACAAACTCCAGCGAGATACCAGCAGGATACTCGTTTGAGTAGCAAATGTCCCTTGTTAAAACCTTTTCTGCAGAAAAAAACCTCCCATGTGCGAAATGTTCTGCAAAATTCCATAACTGAAATTTCCAGGATTTTAATTCTTTCTTTGAAATTCTGAATTTATATGAATTTTTACTTGCCTAGGGAAAATTTGGCCCAGACATGGTCATATTTACATATTCTGGAGGGTGTCGATTTGACAGTATCTACCAGGGTTTTACAGAGATGGTGTCAATCATACCAATTTTGGAAATGCTGTTTAGCAAAACCTATGGCACTTCAAAGAGCTAGTCTTTTCTTTACATTATTTTCATGTAATTCTAATTTAAAAATGTGTACGTTTGCAAACATTACAATGCCATTTACAAACTTTTGTATAATAAAGCTAGCTGAAGACTTATTTTGTCAGGAATGTTTTCATAGTGGACTATTCAAAGGTGCCTTATCGCTGTGGTTGTACCTAGATTGTACTGATTTTCTTCGCAATGTGAATTGAAAAGGGGAATGGTGTGTGTCATGTCCTGCTCCAATGGTTCTTTCTGTCTAAGAAATGGTTACATTGTTTGGAAGCAGGAGTAGAGTGCATTTTGCAATAATGGATGTGAAAAAAATTATTGTTTTCAGCGTTAAACAAAATCTTTTTACTTAATAAAACAAAATACATTGTTTTGTTTTAATATTCCTATGCAACACTGAGTCAAAATGTAATTTAGAAGCATGTTTTTATTAACAATTGTTTTGTATTTATTTCCAGCATTTGAACGTCCTTTGTCATGCTTTCTTGCCTCTCTAAAAATGCAACATTGTTTGTTTCAATATTCTATATAAGGTCATGTTACAGAAGTTAGTGAACAATGTTTTTAACCTTGCTATGGAGAAAGAGGTTGCCCCCTGCCCTTCTGCCCTCCATGGGTGCAACTGAACACATGGCAGACCAAGGTGAAGAGTCTTTTTCTGTAGCCACCAGCAGCTTGATTTGAACATCCACTGCATTTGTGGTCTGCTAAACTGTCGAGCTAAGCTCTGTAAGGTGCTAAAGATGACAGAAAGGGAGGATATTATTTGCAGTCTCTCACGTACCATAATTAGTGACAGTGAGTGACAATAAATATTCAAACCTCTCTTCCCAGTACCAGGGGCGGCTCCTCCATGGGGCGGAGGAGCATCGCCCCCTGCCAGTAGTGACAGCTGCAAAACGTTTACCAAGCAACAATAATAAACTGTGTTATCGTTGTTTGGTCAAAGGGGCTGGGCATTGTGGGTGATGTGCACTGAGGGGGAGTGCTTAGCACTCCCCCTCAAAGCGCATGTGTGTTTGGCCGGCCGTCTTGGGCTGGCCAAACACACATGCGTTGTAGGCTCTCTCCAGCCCAGCAACATGGTTGCTGTGCTGGAGAGATCCTGTACAGGCTCCCAGTCTGCCTGAGAGTGCCCAGCCAGGGAGCTCCCAGCCAATCCTGATACTGCTTTGAGCAGCGTCAGGATTGGCCGCAGGGCAGGCTGGGAGCTTGTACCTGCGTGCAGCGTGGATGAGGGACAGAGGAGCAGCGCGCAGAGGAGGTGTTTTTTTTTTATTTAAAATTTTATTTTAATTTCCCCCACCACATTCCCCGTGCGCCGCCCTACCCCTTCACCTTGCCGCTGCCCAATACAGCTTCTACCTGATCACCTAGCACACCAATCTCCTAATAGCCACCAACCTGGTTTAAAAATATATGTTTTTTTCTCATTTTTGTGTGTTACATTTACATTTTGTATGTCTTTTATTGTTCACCAACACTGACATTTTTTATGTGAGATAACATACAGGTGTGAGTGTTGTGTCCTGTTTATCAATTGTTTGGTAACCACGAAAGGGAAACACTCTCCATGGTGCAAATTGAAACTCCATATGGTATAACAATGTATTACACTTTCTAGGGAACCTACATTCATAATCCCCTTGTTTTGGGCTTCACCCACACCAATCTGAGGGCGTCTGTTGAATGTTGTGTGTATCCTTCGTGTGTGTGCTATTTGCACTGTTCATCGATGAAGGGCTCCTGTCTAATGTTTATGAACTTAGTTTGGGATCAGTGGACCTTGAAATGGGGTGTAGGTGGTGCCGCAGTACCCCTGAAAACCCTTGAAGAAGTTGAGAAGCCTTTTTCTATGTTGCTGCTAAACCAAACCTTTGGGTCTCACCATTGGTGTTGGATAAAAGCAGAACCTGCCATTTGCCACTATCCTTGATACAGCAGGCCCTCACTCCAGTTAATCGCAGAGATACTTTGTGTTCATGGTAAGAAAGCACAATCAAAATTATTGGGTAGGTAAGGGAAGATGTTTCTCCAAGGATGCTTTTTCTCTTCGGGAAAACAAAAACAGTTACAAAATGTTAATGCACATTTACGTTCTTATTCCACTGGTGAAAAATTCATATGTCTTCCTTGCCATGCCTGTTAACAGATATGCATCTCAGATGTCCTGGGAATTTGTGACAGTTACAGATTCTCATGAGTGCTTTTGGAATTCTTTAGAAACTCCATAAAGTTTATATTTTCTCAAGCTATAGACTAAGGGCCTGATTACAACTTTGGCACTCTGACGGTAAGACCACCGCAGCTGCTGCCGCCAAAAGAACTCCATGTTAGCGGTAACCCGACCACCGTATTAAGAGTCACACTGAGCAGTCCGCCAAAAAAAGACAAATATCTGAAACCGGCAGGACACTGGAGGATGGAAAAGAGGCGGTCCCACCACCAGCCCTGCCAGTCCCACAGAAATCCACCCATAAGATTATGATCCACAAATCACGACAGCGGTTCCTCAATGGCCCCACCCATTGGCAGTGCATGGGTGGAGACATCCCAAACTGTGGCGGTCTCAACTCACAGCACAATGAACACAGCACCACATTGGATAGTTTGAATACCCCACACCTGACACACATCCACACCCACGACACACCTACACACTGCACTATACAACACACCCCTACAATCCTTTGCAACCTGAATGCCACACACAGCCACAGACAAGCTAAATTGTTCACAGAAATAGAAAAAACAACATTAGGCATCCACATATGTTTCACTACACACACCTCACACACCTGCACAACATACACAACACACATTTTACTACCATGCATAATCCACAACAACCATCACCCACTCACATCACAGCATTTACACCTCACAACTTACCTTTTACTCCAGCCTTTTTCCTTTGAATACAACCACACTATTTCACCACCACTACCATGTCCTCACAAAAACACCCACATTTCACAGACGAGGAGTTGAGGATCATGGTGGACGAAATTGTTAGGGTAGAGCCACACCTGTTTGAAGCACAGGTCCAGCAAACATCAATTCCCAGGAAAATGGAGTTGCGGTAAAGAATAGTCGACAGGACAGGGTCAATTCTATAGGCAGCTATCCACACACAAGGGAGGACATCAGAAAGAGGTGGAACGACCTCAAGTGGAAGGTAAGTTCCATGGCAGCCAGGCACCAGCTGGCAGTACTGAAGACTGGCGGTGGGCCCCTACCTCCTCCTCCTACTTTCACATCTTAGGAGGAGAAGGTCTTGGACATACTGAATCCTGAGGGCCTGACAGTCATACCTGAGGGAGTGAAGTCACCACAAAATCCATGTCACCCAATTGGCATGTCCTGCGTGCTCCCTCACCACCTTAACCCACCCAAATTTACATACCACCCACTACACCTCTGTCCAAATGTTCCAATACCCCTCTGTGGCATGCCACATGTCCACTAAACTCACCTGGCTTCACAGCCCTTCGAAATGGCATGTGAAGTACTGGTAACTCATAGCACTACAATTCCCAGAATGCAACATCCCACCATTGTGAAAATCAGAACAGTGCAAAAAATGTGAGATGTCATGCTTGTGAAACTAACTACCAATATAAGCCACCTTGATTGTGCAAGTGTGAAACAGTGAATGGCAATGGCAGCAATGCAATGGCCCACACCCACTATCATCACAAGCAAAACACAGCTAGAGCTGAGAGCCCAATCACAATTCCCATAGAAGAAAGATGCCTAAGATTGATATATACCCACCTGGGGTGGACATCTAGATGTCAAGGTGGATGCACATGCAGTACATCCAGTTACAGGTCAGTGTCTATTGTTTACTCCCATACTGTGTCTCTACTTTGACACTATTGTGCATTGTACACCTCTTTTTTTGTGCCATGTATCATGACAGACACTTCAGTAGGCAACAAAGATGAATAACCATGTCAATAATCAGACAACGTAAGATGGTATCAGCAGTCCAATCACTACCAACATCGTTTAACAGCCGCACGCATGGTAGATGGTATTTAAATTACAGAGTCTCATGTTGTACTAAGCAAGATTGTGCAGCAGTAGTCATTGTCATTTCTGGTGATCATGTTAAGGCACTGTCTGCATCTCACACAACATCAATTATACCCAAAATGTAACAGCAACTCTGTGTTTCACTTCTCCCACAGGTAATCTTGCCAATGTCACCATGTACAGGATACCAGAGACTGCCACAACCACTATAGTTTACGGCCCAGTGAGGACAACACCGCTGGATGTGTGGACACTGAAGAGGAAGCTGGCCCATCAGGGATACTTGGTCAGTCAACTACTGTCAGCCTCACCCCTCCCCACATCAACTCCACCCAGCCCTGTTGCATCCACATCACAGGCAACCATTCACCCACAAACCTGTTTCCCAAGGACTGTATCATCCATTGTGCCTCACAGTACAGGTACCTGAGTCTCCTCTTGTCACCCCTGACAGTAATGGACCTGCCACCACACGTGGGGTAGGGTGCGTGGGAGGGATGCTGTGGGACAACGGATGGGGGCTGCAAGGGACAATACTGGCCAGGACACCATCTCCCAAGTCTTGGGAGCATACCAAAATTCCCAAGGCATGATGGGCCAGGTAATCACCATGATTAGGGAAATCCAACAGATGCAGAGGAACCACCTCTAGGAAGTCATGCAGTAGTGACAGGCACAAAATGCCTGCCTGGCTTCTATTGCTGGAGTGCTGAGGGACATCAATACTACTCTGAGTAGGACTGCAGCACAACATCAGGCCTCAAGCCTTTCAAGCCCTTTTACATCTGTGGCTGCTAGTGGAATTGAGGCCCTGCCAGGGGAAGGAAATGCCTCAGACGCCCCACCCTCTTTAGCAGAGGAACCTCCCCGCAAACGTGGACATCCACACAGACATCCAGGAGGACCAGATGTCAAGACCAAACCCACTGCCAGGAAGTGAACCTTTCCTGACTTGTTCCCCCTGTGTGTCACAGATACACCCCGTTGACTGTTCTTAAAGCAAACTCCATTATCCATGGTTCAAAGACACTGACTTGTGTATCCAAATGGAGTAGTAGCTACCCTCATGATTCCAGCCACCATAAGTGAACCCTTCACTGGATATATTGTGTTTTTTGTAAGTTGCTGGTCACATATATTGTTTAACTGTTCACAATAAATCGCACTTTAACACAAGTCCTGTACATGTGTCATTTATCAACCATGCACAACTGTGATGCATGCCAACTCTGCTATCACTATGTCCCTCTGTATTGTACAACCTATGTTAAGGACATCACACGTGGACTCTATCAGCATAAGACTCATTACATTAGGATTCAAACATGGACAGATTAAAAAACTGTTGTATGCTACATCTACACAAACTTATTGATAGACATGCAAACAGCACATAGAGTATAACTGATAGTAACATCAGGATGATTGCTAAGGTAGCAGACACTGCTAATCCACAGGATACAGAAGTTAAGGACAATTCAGTCTTCCTAAAAGCCAGAAGGCATACAGATCAGTCCTTTGTATCACTTGGTAAAATCTTATCATAAAACCATACCTTAGCTTTCTAATATACATACCCCGTGGTACAGACAGATATCAGTACTGATGTACCCAGTCCAGGGATCTTTCACTCACATTGGTCACATATCTGTAGGCTTGCCACTCACCTATGTCAGTCCACAGAAACATACACATTGGTCAGCAAAGTAGAAACATACTGACAGCTAGGTCCAGGGTAGGTTACATACAACAAAAACAATTGTGATAGTCGATGCAATGGTTCGACATTTTCACATGTGCCAGATACATATGGACACGCCAAGTGCACCATTTGACCATCTCCAGTATCCTAGAGGTTATCTTGATGGGTAAACACAATTCCACCCAGTGTCCTGACAGTCTGGCCATGTTACTTACACTCCATATACTCATTGCAATCATTATCTGGTTTCAGCCATGTCCACCTCTCATGTGTGCCTGAAATTCTCATCTGTTTTTGACACTGTCTGTGACTTGCCAACAATGATGAGCCAAACTGGAACTTGGAAAATCTGTGAGTGACATAGATGACAGATCAAACATAGCAGAAAACATTCCTCAATTCAGACAAGTCATGTTCACAAGAGTGACTTTACATGTGCATTAGCAATTCATGACACTGTAGACCAGTCTGTTCTGTCCACAATCCCACATCACAGTCTGCATGCACACTTCACCCATAGACATTTCAGCTACCTAATACCTCATAGCTGATGGTAAAAAGGAGGTGACACGCTATCCATCAACCCTAGGTTGCTAATTGAAATCACTGCATCAGGAATACATCACATGCCTTGAGTCAATTGAAGTACAGATTGATGAGATCTGCCCTGGAATCTCCTGCTTCATCCTCATTTGGCAAATCTGCATTTCCAACCACAGGTACTGCTGACTCCCCCTCATCTGGTACGGATGGTAGCTGACGTCTCAGGACAAGATTGTGGAGCATGCAGCATTCAACAATTATTTGACGTAGCTTGTTGGGTGAGTAGGGGAGGGCTCCTCCTGATCTGTCCAGGCAGCAAAATCTTGCCTTCAGGAACCTAAAAGTCCGCTCCACGACATGCCTAGTCCTTCTGTGGGCCTCATTGTAGTGGACTTCCCCTGGTGTTGCTGGGTACCTTACTGGTGTCAAAACCCAAGGGTGATTAGGATGGCCAGAGTCACCTGTAAGCAAATAGATAGGAGTACAAAAACATATATCGAGGACATGTACAACTATGATAGCAGGAGATAAACATTGAAAACATACATGTCAAATCGGACTTACCAACCAGCCAGGCACTCTCTCTGTTGATTCGTTTCATCAGCAGTGGTATATTGCTGTTCTGCATGATGAAGGAATCGTGGACTGGAAACTGTGCAATGACTTGTGAAATGTACTGGTCTGCCAAACATGCAACTTGAACGTTGATTGATTGATAGTTTTTCCTGTTCCTATATACCTGTTCATTGGCAATGGGGGAAACAAGGCTACATGGGTGCCATCTATGGCTCCAACCACATGTGAAATGTGTCCCAATGCAGAAAACTCTGCCTTCACATAGGCCAAATCCGCACATTGTGAAAACCTGATGTAGCTGTCCAGGTGTTTCACCAATGCTGACAGCACATCCTTCAAAACCAGACTGAACATGGGCGGAGACATCCCTGCAGTTAGGGCCACTGTATTCTGAAAGGACCCAGTGGCCAGGAAGTGTAGCACTGACATCACTTGAATGATGGGAGGTATGCTATCCAGATTGCAAATGGCAGGTATCAGATCAGGCTCTAACTGATCACAAAGATCCATGAAAGTCTGCCTATTCAGCATATATGTCTGGATAGCATGTCTCTCATCCATGGTCTGCAGGTCTACTAGTGGGAGGTACACTGGAGGTTGCCTTCCTCTCCTCATGCCAGGGTAACTATGTCAAAGCATATGAAATTTGTAGGTAACATGAACAATGCACACATAATGAACATGTACATATACAACTCACACATATCTGCAACCAAGGTTTGTTACAACATCTGACATTTACAGGACCGCAAATTGCTATGCATCCTATGACACTCCCCTTGGTGCATATCCTCCCAATTATCTAATGTAATATACATGTGTATCAATCTGTGACTGTCAGTATTTCTTAGTCCAACCAACTTAATATGTGAAACACATTATTCACACATTATCTACACTACCAACACACATAGTATGTTGAGAATAGATGTACATTTATATCAGCACATATCCCTCTTTAACACTGATTTAAATACCCACATGCACAAATAGACCAAGAAACCTGAAGGTATTATTTGCTGATAATTAGCACAACATAGGGATTTGTCAATGATGCAGATTCAAAAGCTTATCCGTACATGAAATGTGCTCAAAATGGCAGCTGCCTGACCTACTGGACTGGACATGTGGAAGTGACCTAACTCCAACTGCGGATATCATCATTGCGGTAGGCGGTCACAACCATTGTGTAAATTTTCATTGGAACACCTTGCTGCCAGTGGCGGACTTGGACCAATGGCAATGTCTGCCGGCCATGACGGTCCTGTACTTGGCGGACATGACCACCATCTTCTGCAGTACTGCTCACTTGACTCCTGATACTGCTGCCAGCAAGACCACACTACCTGAGCTACTGTGTACTGCCTCTGGGAGCTATTATGCCACGTCTTGCAGGTGATAGGGCCTCAGCCTTCACCCCAGAAGAGCTGGACAAGCTTGTGGAGGAGGTCCTACCCCTGTATGACCAGCTATATGGTGCACCAAAAGAACAGGTGAGTCCAATGGTATACCAATGTGTGAATTGGGGTGTTTGATGGTGTACCTGAAATGTGAAGTTGTGTAGGTGTTGATGCATGCAGATGATAAATTATGCATGATTGTCACATGAGAGGATGGTAATGTTTGCCTACTTGTTGTCACTTAAGTGTTCAGTCCACTGGTGTTGGTATGGTACATGTGGACCTGACTTTTTGCTTTTGTCTGTGTCATCTATGCAGGTCAACGCTCATCAAAAAATGGAATCTGGTGTGCTATCACCAAGCAAGTGTGGATCCTGGGGGTTCACAGTCGGTGGTGCACCCACTGTAGGAAGCGGTGGGAGGACCTGAGACACTGGGCCCAAAGACCGCAGAGGCCTAGCTGGGGATGTCCTCCCAATGAGGGAGGGGTGCCCGTCAGACCCTGTCCCCTCTAATGGCCCGCATTTTTGTGGTGGCCTACTCTGAGGTGGATGGGCATTTGAGGGCAGCACAGCAGCCACAAGGGGGCAAGTACTGACTTAACCCAAGTTTATGCCTATGCCAGTTAGGTGTGTGATGTCTGAGTAGCTCAACTGTGACAATGTGGTAAGTGGTACAGGTAAAGGGTCACCAAGGGAGACATAGTACTACAGTTGCCAACTTTGATACACAGATGTGAACATAGTATTGCAGTATTGTGAATAGGGACATGTTACTCACCAATGTATGTCAACCACATAGTATGACAGCATGTGTGATGCACATGTGACAGTGTCATATGTGTACCTCTACACTGCTATACATATTTGTAACCTGCAGTGTCATCCTTCCCACCTACTTTTCCACAGTCCATTTACCCAATTGGTAAGTGGCCCAGCTCTTTGGTCTCTGACCAGTCCTATTCCACTTGATCTAGCTCTCTTTGCAATATAGGGTCTGAGAGATGAGTAACAGGGACATGTTATCATGTGCCCTGATATCATTTGAAACTTCATGTGAGGCTGTCATCCCAAACATGATTGTCACACAGCATACTTACTACTCTCCCTCCGAAGTGTAAGGAGGTGTCCCCATTGTTATGTCTGAACTATACATTGGCAATTGTGATGTTTGCTCAGGGTGGGCATTCTTCATCGTGCAAAGCATGGTAGTAATAAAGCATTAACAGTACTAGACATATCATAGTCTTGTGTTTACAAACAATTTGTACCATGTATATGGTGTAGAGAAAGTAAGTGGCTCTCCTGCTGATCCCTTAGACCATGTATTTTGTCCCTGCTACATATGGCTGCACCATATCTATATGGGTGCAACATACACTGTTTTGTGCATACATCATGTGTCAATTGTAACTTTGTGCCTATTGTTATGCTGAGTGTTACTTCAGTCCTGAGGTGTGGGATTACACTTTTTCCCGACATTTGTTAGCGAAGTAGGTATTTTGATGTTTTCATGTTGAAGTTTATACTGAGCATGAACAGTGGCATAATATGTGGCTTTTATGCACATGATTAGTGTCCATTGTATTGAAGGTGTTGGTATGCTCCCTGTGGTTATCTGTGAGTGTATCCTGTGTGCTAAGTAGGCCCCTATTGCTGGACTTGTCATTTTTGTCTATATGTCAATGAGTAACATTAGTGTGTTGCCAAACTCTTTATAACCCCTTTTAAGTAACTTTTGATAGGTGTTTATATGACGTGCTATGTTATATTATGAGGCTCACAATTTGGGTATGTCATATACAGTGATTTCATCTGAAGTATTTGACATTGTGGATGTTATGGACAGTGCCACATGTTCGGTATGTGATTGCAAAGCTACATGCTGTGTAGTATTAGAAGTGACTACTGGTGATGGACTATATTTTCTAAGGGTGATTTGTTGATACACAGTGATGATCTGTATAGGGACAGACTTTTGATGTAGACAATTCATCTTGTGCATGAATAGTATGTGTTACAGCTGATTTCATGGGATGGTGATCGAGTGGTCAGATGGTTGCCTTATGTTGTGGTGATACTATTGTCATATTGGATTGTTGGAAGTATGTAGCTGTGACATGATGTAGGCTCAAAATGTTTCCTAACTGGGTCTTTTTAGACATAGTTGTATTGTGAGTTGGCATCTCTTTTGCTGCAGGCACCTCTGCCCCTGTTAGCCCTGTGGCCTCAGTGAGGAGGCTATTGACCTCCTGAGGTTGATTTCTGTTGGTCAGTCGACCATCATGAATGCCTTCCAGAGCTGGCAACTCATATCCAACAGAGTATTGAGTTCCTGGAGGGCATTCACGGTGCACTGGCTAGCCTACAGAGATCCTTTCAGTCTCTGGCCTCCACACTGACAGCAGCCAGTCACCCTTTGTCTACAGTCCCCCTCTCCCTTGATCTTCCCAATCCTAACCCCCTCTTTCCTGACCCAGCCAAAGCACACAGACAGACAAGCATGCATCAACCTCAACATCCAAGGGTAGCTCTGACACACACAAGCACCACAAGACACACCACCGGCATGCACACAAGCCACATACACCTGCACACACAACATCAGTGACATCCTGTCCTGACACCCCCACCACCCTCAGCATCACAGACAGCACACATGACACACCTGCACACACCACACCAACATTCACTGATTGATCAGCTACACCTATCCTACACACAGAAAGCACCACAGCAGACCCTCAGACATCCATCTCAGTCACCACACCTGCAAAAACCACAACCACAGACACGCCTACATGCAGCACATCCACCATACCTCCAGTCACCACCTCAACAGACACTCACCCACCCACCACAGTATCCCCCAGCACCTCCTCCTCCCAAGACACATAAACGTTCTCACTCACCCTCCCAATAGACACCCACCACCCACAAGCATATCTTGCACAAACATGCACCCAAGACATCCACAACGACACCTCTTACAACCACTCCCACTCCCTCCACACCAAACCCTTTTGCTATGACCATCTCCGTGTGTCTAAGAAAGTTTTCCTTTTGGAGTTTGCCCTTTTCCCTACTCCTCTCCCACCCGGTGATACACCTAAATGTGCTGTGTGCCTCCCCAAGTCCAGCCCTTCCAACTCAAAGTCCTCCTGTGCCCCCCTGCAGATTCCCATGCCCCATCGTCATGAAGTCTAACCCTCCACCTAAAACCCAACGCTCCCTTAAACCTAAGTCCAAGCCCAGCCCCACCAATCCACATCCCAAAGGCCCCCCCTCCAAGACCTAAACCCAACCCCCCCCACCTCTTCCTCCCTCCCACCAGATAACCCCTGTATTGCCTGCCTTCCCCATAGATGCTCCTACCCATGGAGGTTACATGGCAGTCAGGAGTCAAGTTTGGGGTATACATCTGTGCACTGTGTGCATACAGACTTTCTGAATTGAGGACTGGCCTCTGGCCTTTGTTTTTCCCAATATTCTGAATTATAATAAATACTTGAACCAACTGGTTGTTGGTTTCCTGGTTACATCTGTGTCATGCATTCCATTCCCTAGTATGGAGTTGTTCCTGGCTGACATTAGTTGTGTCTCCGTATGTGTGTGTGTTCTGCTTGGGCTATGTGTATTGTTTAGGCATTATGTGAGGTTGTGTGCAGTGTTTTTGTATTAGAGTGGTATGGTATCTGTTGTGTGATGGACATTTGTGTGTCCATGAGGCTTTGTTGTGTAGGTATTGTGTGTTGTTTTGTATTGAGATGTGTTTGTTGGTGTGATATGTGGCTTTGTGTGCTTTGAATGTGTGCGTGTTATGTGCATGAAAGGTTAGATACTGTGTTCTTGGTAAGTCGATCTGTAAGTCATGTGATTTTGTATTTGTATGTCATTTTTTGCCTGTTGGTGTTAGGTTGTGATGTATGTCTGATGTGTCCCCAGGTAGTGTCCCCTGTAGGTTTCTGCCAAGTGATTGGAGATGGTGCTGTTGTGTTTGTGACTTGTTGTGTTGTACTGTGTGAGTGTGGGCCTGTGCAGTGTTTCCGTGTGTCCCTATGTGTGTGAGTGATGTGTGTATATGTCTGTGTGTGTTTGGTGGCCATGGCATGTTTGTTGTGTATGTGCAAGTGTGTGTGTGACTGTATGTGAGTGTGCATGTAAGGGTGCAGTTACGTGTGTGTGTGTGTCGTCCTCGCACCGCTATCCTGAATGTCTGTTGTGTGAGTGTACAAAATTTGCCAATCTACAACAGCACCAGGTAAGAGTGTGTACTTATGGTTTCTGTAGACGTCGTTGTCATTGCAGATTCTGGAGTCTTTGGGCGAGCAGGAGCAGCAGGAAGACATGTCGTTCTGGTTCCATGGTGGCTCTGGACGAGTATGGTTTCCTGAAGGTGAGTATCTCCTTTTATGCAGTTGGTTTCTGCCACGGTTTCTGTGGTGGTACGACCACGGCTGAAACCTTGGCGGTGTTCAACATTGTCATCTGTCCAGCGGAAACATGGTCTCCGCAGGCCTGCAGGTGGAAAACGTCATCCGTTGCAGCCAGACAGCAGTGGAGGTGACGGCGAAGCTTTGGCTGTATTCTGTTGTGCATACCGCCATGGTCATAATTTGGCAGTCTTCTCCGCCACCCTGCTGATGGTACGACTGCCACTGCCAACATGGCGGTCCTGACACCACCAAACTCGTAATGACCTCCAAAGCCTATGTGAGTACATGCCTGGCTCTTACCAAGGTATTATGAAAGAAAAAGAAAATCCATAACAATGATTTTTTTGAAAGTGGGAATAAAATAAAGAAAGACATGGCAATATAGTAAGTTTGGGAGACATGGTTTTGCAGATAAGAGTAATGACATGCATTAGAGCACTTCAAGAAGCCTAACAACATTTCTTTGGTAAATATAATGATTAAACATGTTTAGCAAACCATTACAAACACTGTAATAATATGGTTAACAGTAGAACAATAAGAAAAGATATGCTATTCGACATTTCAAAATTAATTCATTTAAATTAAAAGTGGAGGTGCACAGTGAGGAAATAGACTGACAGATAGACTGTTAGAGGCCAAGGTAAGACGGGGCTTGGAAAATAGGAATTTGGGGTAGTTATTTCCCCCAAAAAAGAGGCCCAAAATCAAGAAAAAAGGAAGAGCAGGTGAGAAGGGATGTGGAGAGAGGCATCGGATGGTGTTCCCTTCAAAGAAAAGAAGAGATGATAGCATAACATACATATGAAGAAAAGATCTTTTTACAAAGTCAAGATATTCTTTATTTTGTTTCATGGTTATGACATTTCATAGTAAAAAAGCATTTGTGGAAAGGGTTATTATATTTTGGGCTGTTGCAATGGCTTCTGGATTTAAGCATTTCTCAGTTTTATAACTAGCCAAACCAATATGTTTGTGTTTCTTTTAACATTGTTCTCTCAAAAGTACCACATTGTTTCAGTGTATAGCATGTATTTTGTATTTTCCAACTTTTTGAGACAATGTGTGGTTTACGACTTTGGGAATTCACAAAGGGCACTTACAAGTACTGTCTTTAGGTCCACACTTGGGGTGGATCCCCACCCCCAGTACAGACCTAAAGATAGTACTCGTAAATCCCCTTTGTGAATTCCAAATGTCGTAAACGTAGACGTTTGGTCTAACTTTAGACCAAACGTCTAAGTTTACCTTTGTAAATCAGACCCTGCGAGTATAAACTGAAGTGTGCAGTCTGGTATGTGTACTTAAGAGGGTATGTATAGTTGTGAGTGTGCAGCCAGGAGTGTGTATTTATTCAGGATGTATAGATGGAAGTGTGTATTGTGTTGTGGGGAAAGTGTAGCCAAAAGTATATGAATAACGAAGATAGTATAGTTAGAGTTGTTCACTATTATGTATGCGAATAACGAAGAGTGTATAGTCATTGCTAGTGTATGTGTACAGATAGAGTGTTTTGGAAGTTGTGTTTTCTAGTCAGGGGTGTGTTCATAGCTTGGAGTGTGTATTGTGCTGTGGATAGTGTGTAGGAAAGAAAAAGGGTATAAGTGGCTAAGCCCATCCTACTCTTGTCTCATCTGTAATTCTTTCCAATTTATATTCAAAATTGGATGACATGATCTATTCCCTATCAATAACTGTGAGCTTGGCTCCCATGATTGTGGCAGCTAGTGCAGGAAAGGGGAGCTGGCTGAGCACTGGCCACTGCAGTTGGGAAGAACAAACTGAGGCAGTGAGTTAGTGCTGGAGGAAGGGTCATCTTGAGGCTGTAGGGCTGCAGTGACTAGGGGGGTCAGTCAGAGTGTGGGGAGGGGTATACAGGACAAACTGCTAGTTCTGCATGTCCCAAACATAAATAGGGAAGAAGGAAAACTAGCTCAAATTCATCTTCATAATCATGGTGGATGCAGCTGTCTTGTTGAAAGAGGGAAACACCCTTCTCAGGAAGTACTATTCATCAATAGGGTTGGCCCTACAATCAGAACATGATCTGCATTCTAGTTAATGTGCACACTAAGCAAGTCATGAAGCTTCTGCAGGCCATACCGCTGCTGGATCATTGAGCAATATCATTATGCAATACAATTACAGCATGGTGGATATGTCTTCCCCTTCCAAACTGATATATCATTATTTTTTGTTAGGTGAGGAAACACCCCTCAAGAGACAACAGGAATACAGCAATCACAATTTCTTGGTGGCAGCACACAACTTCTGTCCAAACGAATGCTGTTGTCAAGGTAACCAACATGTGGGTGGAGCCACAGACCCAGTCACTGGCGAGCTTCTGAAACTCTTTCTCTGCTGATTACATAAGTCTGGCAACAATTGGGCTGTGAAGTCCAACCTATAAGGTAAATCTCTAGATCTCAGAAATTCTGAAACATCAGTTACCTAACATGTTTTTAAAACAGCTCATCACAACACTATGCAAGTATTCATCATCTAGGCTTTTGCATGGTGTTATGTCATGTGTTGCAGAGTATTGGTGACTATCCAGAAGCATGACAACTAGTTTTTTTCAAAATCAACTTATTTTCATTTCTTTCCTTTAATGCCAATAATCTTGCACAGTTCCTAGCTGCACTCATTGTGCCTTGATTCCCATTAAAACCTCAGTGTTAAGTTAATAACAGTGATTCTCTGGTAGAGAGGACATGTTCATGCAATATTATATTTTTCCTAAATTAATATGACTTCTTTTATAGTCTGCTTACTACTTTCATGTGTGGTCAACTCCTTTAAATATGACATTGCATAGGTACTAGACTAATGTATATTTGTGTCTGAATTTATAAATCATTGGACTAAAT
This sequence comes from Pleurodeles waltl, assembly GCF_031143425.1. Classification (NCBI taxonomy): domain Eukaryota; kingdom Metazoa; phylum Chordata; class Amphibia; order Caudata; family Salamandridae; genus Pleurodeles; species Pleurodeles waltl. The sequence continues at coordinate 823,614,305 of NC_090436.1, forward strand.
ATATAATCTTTCTAGCCATTGCCCATGTGTATATAGAGCACATCTCCAAGCATAGCCACCGTCCATCCTTCAAGTGGTGAGGAACATGAATGTTTCATTTTCTTTTCTTCTGAAGAAAAGCCCAGAGTAGGTAGTAAGGAACATTGACTGCAGCCAGAAACACAACAACCTAGGAGACCTGATGCCTGCCATACTTCAGGATTATCTGATGTATGTCCTGGGAGCTGATCTGCAGCCTGAACAACTGGCCTGCAGCCTGGAGATTAGACAGTGGTCAAGAGACAGGAACATGAGGCCGGAGGTGTGAATAGGGAGCACTGACAAGGGGCCTTGCAATCACAAACAACATCCTTCTAGAAGTGTTCGCAGGAAAAGTATCATCCAGCCACAGTACCTGAAGTGGTAGTACCTTAGGGCATCCTGATGCCTTGGCAGCATAGCAGAAGGCCTCACCACTGACTTTTGCTGTATGCATGGAACATCTGCATTACTTCCAACCCTCCAGACTGTTTCAGAATCCCTGTCTCCCTTTTCACTGCTCAATCACAATTCCAGTAGCGCAGCTCACTGGAAAATGAAACAGCGTAAATTTTTTCCACCCCTGACGTCATAATCTCGACTTATATGTGCGCATAACATGGATATATAATGTGCATTTTAACTGATTAATGTAAAGTGTTGCACTGAGTGTATTAGTCCTAAGAAACTAGAGGAATCTTTGTAGACTTGTATTGATGTGCATAGTTAATGTTGAAAATGTAGTTTTGGGTTATATTGATGTTTATGCATTTGAAAGTATTCCATATATTCGGTGTATACCATGAAGCAATTTAGATTATGTAATTGACAAGTACATTGATGCTGAATTTAATATGTGCACAGTATAATATGAAATTAAATGTGCATTAATGAACAACATTCTTAAATTGTCTTTACTAGGCCTCTATTTTTTTTACTGTGAGAACTGTTTTCCATTTCTGCTAATGTGTTACTTCATTTCCGGTGCATTCACACAAATTGTTAGTTTGGAAACAGATGTGCTATTGCCTTAGTAATAGAGAACCTGATAAAGAGACCTCGATGGAAGGGAAACCGAGAGTGAGATCACTGTCCATTTTCAAGCATTTTGCAAATTATGTCTCGAAGACCAAGGACAGGAGAGTTCTCAGGACTGAGACGAAGAATACAATGGAACTTGTGAAGGGGTGATTAAGGGTGTTACCTGTCACAACTGTGTGGTGTTAACTAGGGTTCTCATAGATTCATGTTGGAACACGTTTCCCTGGACCTGGAGAGGTACAGACCTCTGACTTCCCTTTTTTGTCCCTATGCTTTTCCGAGTGTGGCTTAGTGTTACATATACATAGGCTCTGTGTGGAACAGTGTTTACTTTTAAGTGATGTTATTGTTCTGCTGTCTCCAGAGTGCTATTCTAGAATCCTCTAGAAGCAGTTTCCAGAGTACTTGTTGGTGTAAAGTTGTATTGTGCTGTGCTGCTACCAATAAAGAACCTTTTATACAAAACAGAGCGTTGGAATTTAACAAATGGCAATGTGTTATAAAGAAATATCTGCTACACTTCATGCAGCACAGTTTTCATTTGACCCAAGAAAATTTTCAACATTTTTAAATGATCAGAATGTTCATCATTAGGGACTTTCCAAGAGGATATTTACCATTCTTTCTGTGAGGATTTTCAATCCTGTATAGTGTTGTTGCACTACTTTGGGGGGTTTTGGTAACTTTGTGACCCAGCTGTTAAGCGAGCATGAGAAACGGGCCACGAGGATCTTAGCGCAAGGTGCTGCTCTACGTCCTTGATGGCACAAGGGCGTTGCTATGGGACCGCATACACCTTTTTGCTGATGCATAATGTTGCGTCGCTGAGTGTTGCAACGCCATTGCTATTGTGCTCAGCACCACTATGTCCTCATGCATTCAGACGCGTTTCCACATTTGGCACATCCGCCTCCTGGGCATTTATCCACACCAGAGACGCATTCTGGGAACTTTGCACTACAATGTGAACGGACTTCATGACATGTGTTCGATGAGTGTCTGGAAAACAACAGGACTTCATTTTTGACATTTGCAGTCAGTTTCCATTAGTGAAGTGTTGTGATAACATTACATTTACACAGCTTGTGAAGCACTGCTTCCGCTGTGTGGCTAACTTTATTATTAATTATAACAACAAAGTTTGTAGAAATCCTTTTAAAGAACTATTTTTGTGTGGAATTCTTATCGCCTCTCCTGTATTACGTTACAACGGGCAGTTTGATCCTCCATCCAAGTATCTGTAGGTGGTACATCCTTCTCCGTCCAAGCAGCCAAACTATGGAATTCATTACCCCCAACTATAAGAGCCACAGATAACTTTCTTGTTTTCAGAAAACTACTCAAGAGTTGGCTCTTTCCTTCATAACCACCTTTTTCAAACAACTATGAACTGCATATGCCTATGTGGATAAATATTTTTTCAGATTATATGTATATTTCTATTTATTTATAGTTTCTTTGGAAAATATGTATTGCTACTGTCATAACAATAAAATACACACACACTCTTTTTAAACCTGTCTGACTAAGTATTTTTTACCCATGATTCTAATTATGTATTGTATGTGCATATGTGTGTGTATTCATGTGTGTGTGTGTATAAATATATATGTATATATATATATGTGTATGTATGTGTATATGTTGTTTCTGTGCTTGGCATGTTTGTGGATTATTGCATGGCTCCTGGTTTTTGGGTTGTTATACTAGATATCTATGAATTTCTGCTCTCATTTTTCATCACTCTTATGTCATGTCTCTATCAAACTATCCTCCATTCTCACTCTGACTCATCCCAAATCCCTACGACCACTTTCATCTCCTAAATATCTCTGCCTAAGCTCTTCCCTCCACCTCCACATCTAACTCACCAAACCTCACTCTACCTCTGTGACCTCCCACACAACCCTACTAAATTCTCCTGCATTCATCTCACCCTGCTACTATGCTCTCCCTAACCCTTCCACATACTCTTCCCCCCTCTGCCCCCCTTTATTCATCCCAAGCCTTTGGATTGAGTAAATGAAGGATATACTCCCAATTAACACTTCTGGATTTCTTTCCTCCTCCACCCCTCCATTACTCCAGTCAATCTAACTAACAAACTCTCATATCCGCGGCTCAAATTAACTCATAATAATACTAAAACTGTACTCATTATTAAATGATACTAATCCATCACTAATTCTTGTTGGGTTCCGGAGTAGCGTGCTACTCATCGAAAAGCGCTTCGACGCCTCGTCAGGGGTAGTAAGCGCTATATAAATACGATTACAATACAATACAATACAATCTGCAAAATAAGGGAGAACCGCCCATCTTGTGAGTGCGATGGAAAGAGGAGTTTTTAACCTATCTGAAGGCCATAGATGGAGAAAGGGCTGCAGCGGAAAGGAAGAAAAACATATTTTTAAACTGTTTAGGGTCGGGGCAGGTGGTCTTCAGAACACTACCACATCAATGGTGACAGGAATATTTAAGAGGAAGCTATGCTGAGGATTGAGAATTGTTTGAGACTACGATTAGTGTTGCGCTCAACAGGTTCACACTTTACACTAAGGCACAAGAGTAAAGTGAAACCTTTGACAAGTTCCACATAGGATTAGGAGTTCTATCCACAAACTGTAATTTTGAACTCATTACTAATTAAATGATTAGAGACCAGATTATTGTACATGTTAAGTGCAAAACGGTTCAGGAACAGTTGCGGGTAATGGGTGAACCAAATTTACAGGATGTTATCAGTACTGCCAACATATTAGAACAGCCAGAGAGATGGATGAAGTCTTTGAGCAAGGAGGTTAAGGACTTCTGATGATGTGTGCAGTGTGAGTGCTGGTAATTCGCATAGGAGGTGCTCAGACTTACAAGAGGAGTGACAAGAATGTTCATTGTTTTAGGTGTGGGATCACTAACCATATTGTGTCATCATCACAAAACCCCGCAGTGGATAAGGAGTGTAACAAATGTGGGAGCATTGGACCTTTTGCAAGAGTGTGTAGGTATTTCAAGAAAGGGAGTAATAGGAGCAAAGTCAAGGGGAAGGTGTTGTATGTGAATGAGGACCATGACCGTAGTGGAAAAGGTGGAGGCAACATGAGCATAGTACTATCAACTAGGGATTTTAAAGGATGATTGGAGAAGGAGGGTGTGATTGGGTCACCCAAGTGTGTTGTTCGACTATTGAATGTAGAGCTGGAATTGATGGCGGATTCTGGTTCATCATGCACTATTATTATGAAAGATTATTGTGTGAAGTGGTTTGGAGACAGAGTGCATTTGAATGCGCTGAAAGAGTCAGACATTATTACAAAAGGTTTTGATGGTTCTAGAATAGACATTGAAGGGTATGAAGGGTGTCAACCTGTTGGATTGGAGAGATCATTGGAAATTGGGAATCATTCTTAATTAGAGAGGCAAGGAACCTTTTTTATAGTTTTGGACAGGTGAGTAAAGATGGAGTGATCCAGCAGATTCCCGGGGTGTTTGCTGAGAGACTGGGAAAATTGATAGGATTTAGACATAAAGTCAAGGTGAAAGAGATGTGATTCCTGTGAAGCAGAAGCTCCGTGGTGCACCAGTGAATATGAGAGAGGAGTTGAAACATATGCTGGAGAGTCTAGTTAATGATGGTATGATAGAGGAAGAAGAGTCAGATAAAGGTTTTAGATTATGTGTGGAGTTGAGAGCCCTCAATACCAAATTGTTGGTGGATTGTCATCCACTGCCAAACATTAACAAAGCAGTGTGTATACTGGCGGGAGTCAGGGTCTTCTCTACTTTGGATCTCCAATCCAGTCCAATCAGAATACCACCAAATTGAGCTAACTAAGGAATCAAGGCACCTTACTGCATTCCTGACATCCCAAAGTTTATTCCAGTTCATAATGATATCTTTTGGCTTAGCCTCAGTGGCATCGTGTTTCAGAGGGCAATGTTTCACAGTTTCAAAGATTTGGGCAGATTTGTGAAATATTTCCAGGACCACATCTTCTTATTCTACAGGAATGAGAACACATGGAACATGTGGTGGAAGTGTGCAAAGGTTGTAATGCCACAGTCTGACACTTAAAGGGGAAAAAGTTATGTTTTTTGTGACTCAGTGGAGTACCTAGGCACATGTTGTCCGGGAATGGTGTGGTTCCAAAAAATCCTTGATGGATGCTATTGTTAAAGCTCCTGCTCCTGACAAAAAGAAGAAACTATTGTCATTTGCGGGTCTGTGTGACACAAGGCTTTGTTACCAAAATGGAACCCCTCAGGGAACTGATGAGACATAAAATTGAAATCACATGGACTAAGAAACAACAAGCAGCATTTCAACTAATGAAAGAAGAGAATGCATGAACACCTACACTCAAAACGTTTTGTTTAAACAAAATGCGCATTATAACTGTAGATGCCAGTTTGTATGGTTTTGGAGGATTATTGGGTCAAAAATGTGTAAAGGATAAAGGGTGTGTGGCATTTAGTCCAGGGCACTGAGACGGAGAGGAGGTATGCAGTAATTGAAAGGGGGATTTTGGCATGTGTGTGGGCCGTTGAGCATTTCCGCAACTATGTGTGGGAAAGTAGGTTCATCCTGAGGACAGACCATAAAGCTTTGGTGAGGATCTTGTCAGCAGGTGGTGGGTGGAATGCCACTGCGCATTCAGCCAGACCAGGTTACAGGAATACAACTTTAGTGTTGAGTACATGCCATGGAAATATAATGTTATGGCATGTTATTCGTCTAGATTGCTATACCAGGATAACAGAAGCGCTGAGGAGCACAATGAAATTGAGATGGCTGCGACGGTTAAAGACTTTGTAAGTGCAGGATCCACGGGTATGTCAGAGGAGGTTTGGAATAAAGAGATAGATGCGGATGCAGTGTGGCAACTTGTGAAGAAGTACTTAATGGAAGGGTGCCCAAGGAGAAATGTGTGACTCTTGAGGTAAGACCGCTTTTAAAATTGTCTAAGGATTTGGAAATGGAAGGAGATTTGGGGCCAGATGTATGAAAGCATTTTGCATTCGCAAACGGTACGAATGCCCGTTTGCGAATGCAAAATGCCATTTCAGAATGTATGAAACACATTCTGAACGCAATTTTAAGGAATCGCTAAAATAGCGATTCCTTAAAATTGCGACCCTGTTTAGAGAGTCGCAAATTGCGACTCTATAAATTAGAAATCGCAAATAAGGATTCCTTATTTGCGATTCCTTAGCACATCTATGAAGCAATTCCTAAATGCGATTTTGGCATTTAGGAATCGCTAATTACCACCAAGTTGAACTTGGTGGTAACCATGTGCAAAATTAAAAAATGCATTTAAAATGCATTTTTAAATTGTACATGTAAAGCACCCATACCCTTTTGGAAAGTGTGCATCTTACATGTCCCCCAAAAAATGTTTGGGGTGCAGCAGAGGGGGCCTTACGCCCCCAGCACCCTGGGGTTTTGCATTTCCAAAATTGCGATTTCTGGTTCAGAAATCGCTATTTTGGAAATGCAAAAAATTCGCTGATATGTGCCAACAGGCCCATAGGAGTGAATGGGGCCAGTATCACAATTTGCGAATCGGTAATAGCATTTGCGATTTTTAAGAAATCGCTATTACCGATTCGCAAATGTGATACATGGCACTTTGCGAGTCGAAAATATCGATTTCTTAAAAATCGCTATTTCCGAATCGCAAATGGCCTCGATGATACATCTGGCCCTTAATTTTCAAAGGGGAAAATGTGTTCCTCCTGGCACCACGCAGGAAGAGATTTTGAAATTAGCGCATGAGGGACACCAAGGGATGTCTATCATAAAAAGACACATCAGGGCTAAGTTTTGGTGGCCCGGCACAGACAAAATGGTGGACTGGTGTGTGAGGGAGTGTATTGTATGAATGAAAACAGTGACAAAATGCTTAAGATGTTTCCTGCTCCTCTCAAATCTGTGTCATGGCGTCGTTCACCTTGGGAAAAAGTGGCCTTTGATATCTCCGGTCCTAATAACAGTTTTGCCCAGGAGGCCAGGTATGTGTTGGTCATAATTGATTATCACTTGAAGTGGCCAGAATTCAAGTTTTTTGCACATGCCACGTCTCTAGTAGTGATTGTGTTCTTTAGAGAAGGTTTTGCTTGGGAAGGGTGCCCAGAGGTGCTGGTGACTGACAACAGAGTGCAACATAAATCACGTGAGATGGAGGACTTTTTGAGTAAATGTGGCATCAAGTATGTCACCACAGCTTTAAATGAACCACAAGAGAACGGTCAGGTTGAGCACTTTAACCGTGTCCTTAAGAATGGTACTGAAGTGGCATGCATGACTGGGAGTGGATGGAAACATTTTCTAAGGAAGAGATTATGGATGTATCCTATTACTCCCCATTCAGGTACTGAAGTGAGTCTGCTCCTGTATTTAACTTGTGTCAATGGTGGATTAAAAAGGAAATGACAAGGACAAACAGTGTGGATCTTGGTAAAGTGGCTGAAAGGGTGAAGGAGCAACAAAATAAGTTGAAAGTGAGGTGAAGACAAGTGAAAAGTAAGAGTGACTGCTTTTGTGATGGGAGATTGGGTGAGGATACTCAAAGTAGGGTTCACTATGAAGGGTGGTTCCAAATTAGGTCGAGCGTTGAAGGTGGTGAAAGTTAATCAGAACAGTCTGGTCAATCAAGATAGCAGAGTGTGGAATGTGAGCTGGGTGGTCAAGTAAAGAAGTGTAAGGGAATCTGAGGAGGGAAGTCCTAATGTGAGTAGAATGGGGAAATCAACTCAAGTTCGAGTGGCTGGAGTGAAAGTGTCCCTGCTGCAACAAACAGTGATTTGTCATTTGACGCTACAGGTAGGGGACATTCTTTTGAGGATCAATATGCAGCATCACAAATAAAAAAAAAAGAGTTGCAGGACCAGTCAATCGCCAGCAACGTAGAATGACTAAGCTTTTTTGTTGATTTTGAAGTTTATTGTTTCAAGGAGGAAATGTGTTACATATGTGAAGTAATAAGGCACACAGTTTCTTCTTAGTTTCACCAGGTTTATTGAAGTATAAGTCCAGTGTGTAGAAGCCTCATCCTGTCAGCAAGACGTCCAAAGCCAACTGCCACAAGAACCTTGCTAGATCCCTGCTATTCCATATTCCAAGTTCTTAGAACTGTCTTGCTCACAAGAATGAGTGTTTCCAATAAGAACAAAAGGATACATACATAGGGGCTCATTCCGACCCCGGCGGTCACGGACCGCCGGGGCCGGGGATGCGGGAGCACCGCCAACAGGCTGGCGGTGCCCCGCAGGGCATTCTGACCGCGGCGGTTTGGCCGCGGTCAGACCAGGAAAACCGGCGGTCTCCCACCGGTTTTCCGCTGCCCTGGGAATCCCCCATGGCGGCGCAGCTTGCTGCGCCGCCATGGGGGATTCCGACCCCCTCACCGCCATCCTGTTCCTGGCGGTTCCGACCGCCAGGAACAGGATGGCGGTGAGGGGTGTCGTGGGGCCCCCGTAAGAGGGCCCCACTTTGAATTCCAGTGTCTGCTCAGCAGACACTGGAATTCGCGACGGGTGCAACTGCACCCGTCGCACCTTCCCACTCCGCCGGCTCCATTCGGAGCCGGCTTCCTCGTGGGAAGGGGTTTCCCGCTGGGCTGGCGGGCGGCCTGCTGGCGGTCGCACGCCAGCCCAGCGGGAAAGCCAGAATGGCCTCCGCGGTCTTTCGACCACGGAGCGGCCATATGGCGGTTCCCTCCAGGCGGGCGGCTCCTGCCGCCCGCCGGGGTCTGAATGACCCCCATAGTGTTTAGCAAAGGATTACCTAATCCAAAAGTCAGTGTGCAATACTACATCACCTTCCTTACATTACAGACTTAAGAACCTTCAAAAGAAAACAGTAATGAACATAAATGAAGAAGAATAAATTACACATAGTCTCGAAGTCTCTCTGGTCTCCTTATTAACCTTGTAGGTCTGGAACCCACCTTCTTTGCTGAATCAGAATCAATGTGAGATCCATTATCAAATGCATCAGATACACTTGACTCTGGAGTGACAGACTCACTAATCCTATCTGAACCACAGATACCACATTTTGCTACCCTGTTTAAGTTCCATATCTTATGATCATTCATCTTTATTGCATTTTTAAAGAGTTTCACAGCTTTAAACGGACCTAAAAATTTGCTAGGTGTTTTTCCACCGCTGGGAGACTTTATTTTTATCCAATCACCAACTTTTATCCTGGTTTCTTTTACACTTTTGCGTGCATCATACCATTTTTTCCTTGGAATTTTTTTTTCCGTTCTTTGTTCCTCCATCCATTCACATCACCGATCAGGGGATCAATACACAAACGTTTCTCTTGCACCCATCCAGGAGCTACCTCCTGGCAAGGTAACCTTCCCTTAAACAGGCGGAAGGGAGTTACCCCCGTGGAGGAATGTGAAGTCAAACGATATTCATGAACCTTTTTTTTTATTTCACTCTCCCACTTATTACCTTGTCTTTGTGCCAATTGTATGCTTTCTTTAAGAACCTTGACAAAGCGTTCTACCACCCCATTAGATTCGGGATGATATAAAGCAGCCTTTTTGTGCCTAATCCCTCTCTCTTTCAAAAAGGATTCCGTTGCATTCGATGTAAATTGGACACCATTGTAAGTAAGGACAGAAGAAGGAAACCCTTCCCTCTCAAAAAGTTCCTCAAGAAAGGCAATTATGGGGGTCATTCCAACTCTGGCGGTCGGTGTTAAAGCGGCGGCCAACCCGCCAACAGGCAGGCGGTAAAAAGAAATGGAATTCCGATCCTGGTGGGAACCGCCAACACAGCCCGCCACTTTAACACTCTGACCGCCACGGCGGGGCAAACAAACAGCGCGGCGGTCACCGCCAACAGACAGGCGGCAGACAATGTACCGCCCACCCTATCACGACCCACCAATCCGCCACCTTTTACGGGGCGGGAGCCCCGCCGATAAAAACACGGCGGAAACAGACCACGAACGGGAAAACGCTCACCTCTATACACTCCACGAGGAATCTGGACAGCATGGAACCCGAATTAAACATCCTACCAGCTATTGTCTACCTGCTCCTCTACCAGGAGCACGAACGCCGCCGCAGGAGACAACGGTGAGTACTGCACCTACGACACAGGGGAGGGGGGAGGAGAAAAGATTACGGGCACACACATACGCGACACACCCACCCCCCCCCCAAATCCCCACACACCAATGCAGAGCAACAAGTCAGAGTGACACCCCCCAAACCCCCCGGAATAATGCAAAGACAAAATAAAATGATCATTAAAATTGAAGTATATTAAAGCATATTTGAACTTAAGTGAAATATGAAATTTATAAAATAAATATATTACAACATGAACAATGTATACATAGTCCAAAAGTCCGGCACATATTGGCTACATGCCATTGTTCGTGGGCCAATGTGCATAAACACATGGGCAAAGCCCACACACGAGACCCGATTCCATTGGAGAGAACACTGCTGGGGCATCAGATAATAAAACCACAGGCACCTCAGGGGGAAGGGAAGGGGGGGCACCTCAGCCACATGAGTCCACGACGCCAGATCCACGAGGGGCCTCCATGCCCACTGTACCATCCTGGGGAGTGCAAAGCCACAGTCTCTCAAGTCTCTACAGTGGGTGGATTGCCCACTGTACCATCCTGGGGAGTGCAAAGCCACAGTCTCTCAAGTCTCTACAGTGGGTGGATTGCCCACTGTACCATCCTGGGGAGTGCAAAGCCACAGTCCATCAGGTGTATTACAGGCTCCACTGGTTATGGAGGAGGCATGGTGCCCAGAGGGCTTCGTGAAGCCCTGCCCGACACAGATCCGGCCTGCCAATGGGCCAGCGGTGCTTGAGATGAAGGGCCCAGCGGAGCGGTGCTTGAGATGAAGGGCCCAGCGGAGCGGTGCTTGACTGGAGGGGCCCAGCGGAGCGGTGCTTGAGATGAAGGGCCCAGCGGAGCGGTGCTTGACAGGAGGGGCCCAGCGGAGAGGTGCTTGACAGGAGGGGCCCAGCGGAGCGGTGCTTGACAGGAAGGGCCCAGCGGAGCGGTGCAGAGATGGCGGGGCCCAGCGGAGCGGTGCTTGAGATGAAGGGCCCAGCGGAGCGGTGCTTGACAGGAAGGGCCCAGCGGAGCGGTGCTTGAGATGAAGGGCCCAGCGGAGCGGTGCTTGACAGGAAGGGCCCAGGGGAGCGGTGCTTGAGATGAAGGGCCCAGCGGAGCGGTGCTTGACAGGAGGGGCCCAGCGGAGCGGTGCTTGACAGGAAGGGCCCAGCGGAGCGGTGCTTGAGATGAAGGGGCCCAGCGGAGCGGTGCTTCTCACGGCGGGGCCCTGTTCAGCGGTGCTTCTCACGCCGGGGCCCTGTTCAGCTGTGCTTGTCTTGTGTTCCTAGGGAACCAGATCTGGCCAATTATTCCCGCTCAGTCGCCATCCGACCTATCGCTTGCGGGGCCCTCCTGTGCTGGAGTCCTGGGCCCGTGGGTGTCCTCCGTCACACCCCAAATGGGGCTGGTGGGGCCCTCCTGGGCAGCTCGCCTGCTGCCGGACTTGTCCGCCCTGCTGCCCTTGCCCCCCTTGGCCGAATCTCTGGGGCCCTTGCCTCCCTTTGTGGATGGGCCAGGTGACGGTGCAAGGGTGGTGTCCTTGGGGGCAGCCGTCTCAGGCCTGTCGCGCCGGCCCTTCCCTTTTTTGGTTCTTTTCCCAGGGGGTGGGCTGGCTGTCCCCTTGCTGCTGGCCGATGTTCCTGCCCTAGGAGCTGGTGGACTCCAATAGCCCTGAACGATGGTCCTAGTAGGTGCAGGGCTTGTGGTGGCTGAGGTGCTGTTTGGACTCTTACGAGATGGAGGGGGTGGGTCAGGTGATGCAAAGAGGTTAATTTTGGAGAGGAACAACTTTTTAGGAGCAATGGGAAGGGTAGGGGCAGTGTGTATGGGAGTGGAGGAAGAGGATGTGGTTGTAGGAGAGTCAAGTGTGCTGTCTTTGGGTGCAGGTGCTTGTGCTGGAGGCTGTGGTGAGGTGGATGGCTGTTGGGTGGGTGGCTGCCGGCGTTTGTGTGGCTTGGAAGAGGGAGTGACAGACACACTGGGAGAGGACACAGAGGACGTGTAAATGGCAGTGGGGGTGGTGACTGCACGTGTGCAGACTGTTCTGGTGGGTGTGGTGGTGATGGACGTAGTGGCTGATGGTGGTGTGCATGCAGGTGTGAGTGGAGACGTCACAGGGAGGGAGGAGGGAGACGAGGAGGAGGGGGACACAGAGGAGGCAGTGGCTGTTGGCATGTCTGCATGTGGATGTTGCTTGGGTGAATGCTTGTGTGATCTGTGGTGCTTATGTCTTTATGAGCTGCCCTTGGGTGTTGAGGTGTGTGCAGGCTGGTCTGTAGGTGTGTCTGGGATAGGCAGAGGAACAGGGGAGTGGGACTGGGTTGAGGAAGTTGGAGGGGGGAGGCTAGACACAGGGACAATTGCTGCCGTCAGTGCTGAGGCCAGAGCGTTGAACGATCGCTGATGGGCAGCCTGACCCGAATGAATGCCCTCCAGGTATGCATTGCTCCGATGCACCTCCCTTTGTATCCCCTGGATGGCATTCAAAAGGGTAGACTGCCCAACAATGAGCGTCTGGAGGAGGTCAATGATCTCCGCACTGAGGGCAGCAGGGGTAACTGGGGCAGGACCTGAGGTGCCAGGGGCGAAGGAGATGGCCGGCTTCCTGGCCGAGCGGGCACGGGGCGGAAGCTGAGGGGCTGCTGGGAGGGCGGAGCTGGTGCGCTGGGTGGCGGCTGTACCTGTTGTTGCCGTGGGCACGGATGTTGCCGCCACCACAAGGGAGCTCCCTTCCGAGGACGTGTCGGTGTCGCTGACGTCTCCACGGGTCCCCGTTGTGGAGCCCCCCTCGCCCTCCGTCTCACTGGTTAACTCCGAGTCGGTTCCAGGGCCCTCCGGGGCCATGTGAGATGCAGCTCCCTCGTGCGCCGATGCCACTTCTCCTCCGCCTGATGATGCTAATGCACACATGAACAGGAAAACCAAAAAAAAGGGGGGGGAAGAAGAAAGAAAGACATGTTGAGTGCATGCATTGGCGGCACCGTTGGCGGAGAGGACAGACACAGAAGCCCCCTGCACTACGCCGCGCACTCGGGGTGCACTACTCAATTATAGTGACTTGGCCTACAAGTCTATGGACGACAAATGCACACATAGGTGAGCCCGGGCCATGGATAGCTGTACTTAGCACCCTACAGAGGTGGGGGGCGGGGGCACAGGGCCATGTCTAACGGAGGGGCCTAGCCTACAGAAACCGCCCTGGCCTAGAGATAGCCACAGCCCTCCTCCCCCACCCAGACACCTCCACTGTGCGCTAATATAGCGGAATGTGCTGATACTCACCCCCTTGTGTCTGCTGTGATGTCCTCACGCGCCCATCCAAATCGGGGTAGGCCACCGCCAGGATCCGGAACATCAGGGGGGTCAATTGACGACTGGCACCCCTCCTACGTTGGGAGGCCATCCCCAGCAGAGCCTCGGCGGTCTTTCTGCTCCCGTGGCGGATGTCCTCCCACCTCTTGCGGCAGTGGGTGCCCCGTCTGTTGTGGACCCCCAGGGCCCGGACGTCCTTGGCGATGGCACGCCAAATGTCGATCTTCTGATGGGCGCTGACCTATGTGACATGTACAGGGTTGAAAAAGAAATATCATCACTTTTCTGCATGGTCGATGTGAGTGGCCCCCCCTCCCCAACCTAGCCATGTGGCACATGCTCTCATCTGTCGTGCGTTGCACTCCTCATTCGCTCCCCTCCCCACCATCTTACATCCACCCCACTCAACACAGGCATAGCCCATACTACGTGCTCCCAGTGTACTTACCTGTTGGTCTGGAGAACCGTAGAGTAGCGCATACTGGGGGAGGACCCCATCAACAAGTTTATCCAATTCCTCAGATGTGAAGGCAGGGGCCCTTTCCCCAGTCGCAGCAGCCATTGTCTCTTCCAGACCGAGTTCACAGCAGCACTTGCAGTATAGGTCCTCTCCTGTGGATGATCAGGTCTCGAGTGATTAAGCAGTTAGAAAATGGCGGTCACGCCCGCGGCGGTGCGTACCGCGGCGGTGCGTACCGCGACCGCCGGCGCACATCGTCATTGGCTCCTGAGACCCATAGGGTTCAATGTTAACCAATGCTGCTTTGCGCCGCGGTCTTCGACCGCCTACCGCCACGGTGTGCCACGCCAGCGCATTGACCTCACATCCCATTGTCACACTTCACAGGTCAGGCAGCCGCCATTTCAAGGGCCCACATGGCTGAATTTCTACTGCATCACACAGGCCTAGGCCTTGCATTGCCACTCATACAAGCCATTCAATGCATAGCGAATTGTGTACTGTGCAAGCTGTGGTTACGTACCTGTGGGTTGCTTGACTCTGTGCTCCATGTTGTCCTTCCTAGGCACCGTCCGCTGGGACTTGCGAGGAGATGGAGGAATCCTCCCGTGTACAGACCGCTGGTGGACCTGTCGACAATGGAAGAAAGACGTGTCATACTGACATACAGACTTGACCGAGCCACTATACAGGAACTGTGTGCCCAGCTGGAGCCAGACCTGATGTCCCCCATTCGCCAACCCACAGGGATTCCCCCTCTGGTGCAGGTTCTGTCAGTACTCCATTTTTTGGCAAGTGGATCATTCCAAACAACAGTGGCCATATCATCAGGGATGTCTCAGCCTATGTTTTCTAAGGTTTTGTCCAGAGTGTTGTCTGCCTTGATGAAATACATGCGGAGCTACATTGTTTTCCCTGAGGTGGGCGATTTGGCTACAGTGAAGGGTGATTTCTATGCCCTTGGACATATTCCCAACATCATTGGTGCCATTGATGGGACCCATGTGGCCTTGGTTCCCCCCAGTGGAAGTGAGCAGGTGTACAGGAACAGAAAAAGTTATCATTCTATGAATGTCCAGGTGGTCTGTTTGGCTGACCAGTACATCTCCCATGTAAATGCCAAGTTCCCTGGGTCAGTGCATGACGCGTACATCATGCGAAATAGCAGCATCCCTTATGTGATGGAACAGCTACAGAGACACCGTGTGTGGCTAATAGTTGACTCTGGTTACCCCAACCTGTCGTGGCTACTTACCCCAGTGAGAAATCCCAGGACAAGGGCAGAGGAACGGTACAATGAGGCCCATGGGCGAACTAGGAGGATTATAGAAAGAACCTTCGGCCTCCTGAAGGCCAGGTTTAGGTGCCTGCATATGACAGGGGGATCCCTAATGTACTCACCAAAGAAGGTGTGCCATATCATCGTGGCCTGCTGTATGCTTCACAACCTGGCTTTGCGACGCCAGGTGCCTTTCCTGCAGGAGGATGGTCCAGATGGTGGTGTTGTAGCAGCTGTGGAGCCTGTGGAGAGTGAAGAGGAGGAGGACGACGGGGACAACACAGACAACAGGGACACAGTGATACAACAGTATTTTCAGTAGCACACAGGTACGAATCAACCACGCCATTTTACATTTACTTAAAGTCTCCTGCCTCTCTACTGTCTGAGTTCCCCCCCAGTTCCTGTTAACTGAGTTGTGACTTTCCCTTCCGTTTTCAGAGCTGTGGGCCCCACTGCGTGACCTCTGCTTTGTTTGCCCATGGACTACAGCTGTGTGACAGTGGTATGTTGTCATCACAATGTAACTGAACATTTTGGCACCGTTATGTCTAATACATTTGTTTAAAATACAAGCAGACTCCAGATTTTTTTAGTGCAATAAGTGATTTAATTAAAGTGCTAAATTTAGGAACATGATTGTAAAACGGTGATGGGTGATGGTGGAGTAATGTCCATGGCAGAGTCCCGTTCTCAGTCGCACAGGTGCATTGTCCATATGCCTGTGGAAGGATGGAGCAGGGGCAGTTCAAGGTTGGACAGGGTGACAATGTGGGACAGTGGGATGACATCAGGGGGTATCGTTTGCTGGCGGGGGTCTTGGCATCCTACTCTGTCTTCTTGTGAGATCTCAGGTTCCGCTTGCGGGGTGGTTCTTCTTCTGCAGGAGGTGGGGTTCTGGTGGCCTGTCGTTGTGTGGGGGCCTCCTGTCCACTAGCGCCGGCGGAGGTGGTAGGCTGTTCCTGGTCCAGGCTAGTGACAGGGGCCCTTTGTGGTGCCACATGGTCCCGCAATGTGGTGACTATCTGGTTGAGGGCCACTACGATGGTCCCCATTGCGGAACTAATGCTCCTCAGTTCCTCTCTGAACCCCATGTACTGTTCCTCCTGCAGTACCTGGATCTCCTGGAACCTGGCCAGTACCGTAGCCATCGTCTCCTGGGAGCGGTGGTATGCTCCCATGATGGAGGAGAGGGCCTCTTGGAGAGTCGGTTCCCTGGGCCTGTCCCCCCCCTGTCGCACAGCAGCCCTCCCAGCTCCCCTGTGTTCCTGGGCCTCTGTTCCCTGGACGGTGTGCCCACTACCACTGCCCCCAGGTCCCTGTTGTTGTTGGGGTGGTAAGTCAACCTGGGTGCCCTGTAGTGGTGGACACACCGCTGATTGACATGTCCTGGAGACAGAGGCATGGGCCCGCTGGGTGGGAGCTGTGCTGGTGTTCCCAGAGGGGGTTAGGTCTGGTGTAGCCTGTGGCTGTCTGAGGGGAACCGACTGTCCCGAGGTCCCCGATGGGCCGGGCTGGTCATCTGGGTCCAGGGAGACAGAGCTGCTGTCATCACTGGGGGCCTCTTCTGGGGGTGGGATGGACATCTCTGGACCCTCCGTGGCGGTGTGGTGGCGTTCGGGTCCTGCAGGGGTATAAGAGTATGGTTATTGCTTCTGTGTGTGACATTTCGTGTAATGGGTGGGTGGCCGTGTACCCCAGTGCTGGCATTCCCTTGTGGGGGCTTTTGTGACGGTGGCTTGTGGGGGTGATGGGTGTGTGCAGTGGGCATGCTTTGGGGATGGGTGTCTATGCTTTGGGGACGCACGCAGGGCTAGGTTTTGGGATGGGTGGGATGTGATGGTGAGCCATTTGCAAGGAGTTGGTGTGATGGGGGTGGGGGTGAGGGTGGGGGTATGATTTGGCATGCAGGTAGGGTGGGGGGAATGAAGTAGTGAAGATTTGACTTACCAGAGTCCATTCCTCCGCCTACTCCTGCGAGGCCCTCAGGATGCAGGATGTGCAAGACTTCCTCCTCCCATGCTGTGAATTCTGGGGGAGTAGGTGGGGGTCCGCCGCCAGTCTTCTGCACCGCAATGTTGTGCCTTGATACCATGGAACGCACCTTCCCCCGTAGGTCGTTCCACCGCTTCCTGATGTCGTCCCGATTGCGTGGATGCTGTCCCACAGCGTTGACCCTGTCCACTATTCTTTGCCATAGCTCCATCTTCCTGGCAATGGTGGTGTGCTGCACCTGTGCCCCGAAGAGCTGGGGCTCTACACAAACTATTTCCTCCACCATGACCCTGAGTTCTGCGTCAGAGAACCTGGGGTGTCTTTGGGGTGCCATGGGGTGGTGTGGATGAGGTGAGTGGTGGTGTATGTGTTGTAGAGTGTGGTGAGTGTGGTGGTGTATGGTGTTTTGTGCGTGGAAATTGTGTGGGTGATATTGTGATTTGCCTCTGTGTGATGGTCTACTCTATGCTGTGCTCTCTCTCTCTGTCCTTCAGTCGCAATTGTCACCCTGTCTCCTGCCTCCCTCCTCCAACTTCCTCAACCCAGTCCCACTCCACTGTACCTCTGCCTATCCCAGACACACCTACAGACCTGACTGCACACACCTCAACACCCAAGGGAAGCTCATCCAGACATAAGCACCACACATCACACAAGCATTCACCCAAGCAACATCCACATGCAGACATGCCAACAGCCACTGCCTCCTCTGTGTCCCCTCCTCCTCGTCTCCCTCCTCCCTCCTTGTGACGTCTCCACTCACACTTGCATGCACCACATCTTCAGCCACTACGTCCATCACCAGCACACCCACCAGAACACTCCGCACACGTGCAGTCACCACCCCCACTACCATTTACACGTCCCTTGTGTCCTCTCCCAGTGTGTCTGTCACCCCCTCTTCCAAACCACACAAACGCAGTCAGCCACCCACCCAACAGCCATCCACCTCACAACAGCCTCCAGCACAAGCACCTGCACCCAAAGACACCAGACTTCACTCTCCTACAACCACATCCTCTTCCTCCACTCCCATACCCACTACAACTACCCGTCCCTGTCTTTCTAAATTGATTTTCCTTTCCAACCTTGACCTCTTTCCAACAACTGACCCACCCCCTCCATCTCTTAAGACTCCAATCAGCACCTCAGCCACAACAAAACCTGGACCTACAAAGACAATAGTCCAAGGATATTGGAGTCCACCACCTTCAAGGCCAGCTACTTCTGCCAGGAGTAAAGAGACGGCCAGCCCACCCCCTGAAAAAAAAGCCAAGAAAGCCAGTGCCCGGCACGACAGGCCAAAGACAGCAGGCTCCAAAAGCACTACCCTGGCACCGTCAGGGAGTGGGGTGCCACCTGGCACACCGCCAAAGGGAGGAAAGGGCCACAGACGAGCAGGGAAGGGTGGCAAGGGCAGCACGCCCGACAAGTCCGGCAGCAGGCGAGCTGCCCAGGAGGGCCCCACCAGCCCCATTCCAGGTGTGTAGGAGGACACCCACGGGCCCGGGACGGCAGCACAGGAGGGCCCCGCAAGCGAGAAGACAGATGTGCACGAAGGGCCCGGCAGCCACATGTCAGGTGGCGAGTGAAATCCGTGTCTCAAGAACCGCTGAACAGGGCCCTTCAAGTCAAGAACCGCTGAACAGGGCCCTTCCAGTCAAGCACCGCTGAACAGGGCCCTTCAAGTCAAGCACCGCTGAACAGGGCACTGCCGTCTCAAGAACCGCTGAACAGGGCCCTTCAAGTCAAGAACCGCTGAACAGGGCCCTTCAAGTCAAGAACCGCTGAACAGGGCACCGCCGTCTCAAGAACCGCTGAACAGGGCCCTTCAAGTCAAGCACCGCTGAACAGGGCCCTTCAAGTCAAGCACCGCTGAACAGGGCACCACCGTCTCAAGAACCGCTGAACAGGGCCCTTCAAGTCAAGAACCGCTGAACAGGGTCCTTCAAGTCAAGAACCGCTGAACAGGGCCCTTCAAGTCAAGAACCGCTGAACAGGGCCCTTCCAGTCAAGCACCGCTGAACAGGGCCCTTCAAGTCAAGCACCGCTGAACAGGGCACCGCCGTCTCAAGAACCGCTGAACAGGGCCCTTCAAGTCAAGAACCGCTGAACAGGGCCCTTCAAGTCAAGAACCGCTGAAAAAGGGCCCTTCCATTCAAGCACCGCTGAACAGGGCCCTTCAAGTCAAGCACTGCTGAAAAGGGCACCGCCGTCTCAAGAACCGCTGAACAGGGCCCTTCAAGTCAAGAACCGCTGAACAGGGCCCTTCCAGTCAAGCACCGCTGAACAGGGCCCTTCAAGTCAAGCACCGCTGAACAGGGCACCGCCGTCTCAAGAACCGCTGAACAGGGCCCTTCAAGTCAAGAACCGCTGAACAGGGCACTGCCGTCTCAAGAACCGCTGAACAGGGCCCTTCAAGTCAAGCACCGCTGAACAGGGCCCTTCAAGTCAAGAACCGCTGAACAGGACACCGCCGTCTCAAGAACCGCTGAACAGGGCCCTTCAACTCAAGAACCGCTGAACAGGGCACCGCCGTCTCAAGAACCGCTGAACAGGGCCCTTCATCTCAAGCACCGCTCCGCTGGGCCCTTCATCTCAAGCACCGCTCCGCTGGGCCCTTCATCTCAAGCACCGCTCCACTGGGCCCTTCAACTCAAGCACCGCTCCGCTGGGCCCTTCATCTCAAGCACCGCTCCGCTGGGCCCTTCAACTCAAGCACCGTTCCGCTGGGCACCGCCGTCTCTGCACCGCTCCGCTGGGCCCTTCATCTCAAGCACCGCTCCGCTGGGCCCTTCATCTCAAGCACCGCTCCGCTGGGCCCTTCATCTCAAGCACTGCTCCGCTGGGCCCTTCAACTCAAGCACTGCTCCGCTGGGCCCTTCATCTCAAGCACCGCTCCGCTGGGCCCTTCAACTCAAGCACCGCTACGCTGGGCCCTTCATCTCAAGCACCACTACGCTGGGCCCTTCAACTCAAGCACCGCTCTGCTGGGCACCGCCGTCTCTGCACCGCTCCGCTGGGCACCGCCGTCTCAAGCACCGCTGGCCCATTGGCAGAAGGGGCAGGCCCGCATCTGTGTCGGGCAGGGCTGCACGAAGCACTCTGGGCACCATGCCTCCTCCAGAACCAGTGGAGTCTGTAATCCACTTGTGAGACTGTGGCTTTGCACTCCCCAGGATGGCACAGTGGGCAATCCACCCACTGTAGAGACTTGTGAGACTGTGGCTTTGCACTCCCCAGGATGGCACAGTGGGCAATCTACCCACTGTAGAGACTTGTGAGACTGTGGCTTTGTACTCCCCAGGATGGCACAGTGGGCAATCCACCCACTGTAGAGACTTGTGAGACTGTGGCTTTGCACTCCCCAGGATTGAACAGTGGCCATGGAGGCCCCTCGTGGATCTGGCGTCGTGGACTCATCTGGCTGAGGTGCCCCCCCTTTCCTTCCCCCTGAGGTGCCTGTAGTTTTGCTATCTGATGCCCCTGCAGTGTTCTCTCCATTGGAGTTGGGTATCCTGTGTGGGCTTTGCCCATGTGTTTAGGCCCATTGGCCCACGAACAATGGCTGATACCCAATTTGGACAGGACAATTTACATATATATATATAGTTATAGATGTTTGACATATTTTTTTACTTAGCCGTACAATATACTTCAAATTTCATGATCATTTTATTTTGTCTTTGCATTCTTCCGGGGAGTTTGGGGGTGTCACTCTGAGTTGTTGCTCTGCATTGATGTGTATGTAGTTGTGGGTGAGGGTGAGGGTGGGTGTGTCGCGTATGTGTGTCCCCGTAATTTTTTGCCTCCCCCCTTCCCTGTGTCATAGGTGCAGTACTCACCATTGTCTTCTGCGCCAGCGTTCGTGCTTCTGGTAGAGGAGCAGGAAGACAATAGCTGGTAGGATGTGTAGTTCGGGTTCCATGCTGTCCAGATTCCTCGTGGAGTGTGTAGAGGTGAGCGTTGTCCGTTCGTAATGGCTGTTTCCGCCGTGTTTTTATTGGCGGGGCTACCGCCCCGGAAAAGGTGGCGGATTGGTGGGTTGTGATAGAGTGGGCGGTACATTGTCTCCCGCCTGTCTGTTGGCAGTGACCGCCACGCTGTTTGTTTGTCCCGCCGTGGCGGTCGGAGTGTTAAAGTGGCGGTCTCTGTTGGCGGTTTCCGCCAGGGTCAGAATTCCATTTTTTTTACCGCCTGCCTGTTGGCGGGTTGGCCGCCGCTTTAACACAGACCGCCAGGGTTGGAATGACCCCCTAAGTATTTATTCGCTTCTTTGTATTGTGCAAAGACACTGTGCACACACGGCTTCAGGTTCAAGCAGCCGTGTTGTTAAGCGTGCCCTCGTTGCCCTCGATAAATGCAGAAACACAGGAGAAAGCGCCTCTTGTTGCCTAGGAGACGTGCGGTGACGCTGTGTGCACGCGGCTTTATACGCGTGCTGCAGAGTTGAAGGAAGCGTCTCTGCGTTGCCTAGGAGGCATGCGCAGGTACTATGTGCACGCGGCGTTACGCTGCTAAGCGTGTCCTCGTTGTGCTGCCGGCACTCAGGGAGACTGTGTACGCGCGCGCGTGGTACTGTAAAGCGTTTACACCTCGCGTCTTGTATCAGGTGCACGAGGCGAAAAGACAGAGTTTTTCCTGCTCCCTGACCCGCATTCCTGGACCCCAGACTCACATGTCGGTCAAAGACTTGCTGGGCTGCAGTTGTCTTCGGTCTCAACGCGCAGCTGGAGCGGGAACAATTTTGAAGTGGAAACAGGCTGTAAGGCAGCGTCCAGTTGAGGCTTCAGGTCTGTGAGGTTCTCGCCATCTTCGTCGCCAAAATGAAGTAATAAGGCACACAGTTTCTTCTTAGTTTCACCAGGTTTATTGAAGTATAAGTCCAGTGTGTAGAAGCCTCATCGTGTCAGCAAGACGTCCAAAGCCAACTGCCACAAGAACCTTGCAAGATCCCTGCTATTCCATATTCCAAGTTCTTAGAACTGTCTTGCTCACAAGAATGAGTGTTTCCAATAACAACAAGAGAATACATACATAGTGTTTAGCAAAGGATTACCTAATCCAAAAGTCAGTGTACAATACTACAATACGCATAGGCTCTGTGTGGAAAAGTGTTTACTTGTAAGTGCTGTTATTGCTCTGCTGCCTCCAGGGTGATATTCCGGAATCCCTGTGGAAAGCAGTTTCCAGAGGACCACCAATAAAAAACATTTTATATAAAACCCAGCACTGGAATTTAACACTTTGGCTAACACGTTTGTTTCTTCCCTCTAAGGAGACTCTTGACATAGCTTCTGAAACACTGATACCTTCCCTTTTCTTGCATTTCCATATTGTTTTCTTTTATAGTATTTTTCAGCCCTTTTGAGATTTTTTTCATAGACTTAAAAGTTTGATTGATTTATGTCCCGAGCTAGATGGCCTTAGATATTACTCAAGTTGAGGAGAGAGAAGCAGAGACTCTTCTCTGAACAACACATTTTATTATTGATGTATCGTTTTGCTGTAACTAAATTTCTTATATGCTGACTCGCCTAAACATCTTCAGAAGATTTGGCTACCCTCTGCGGATCTTATATCCATACAGCATATTTTTTAGATTGATTTACATTAACCTGACTGTTAATTTGAAATAAAATCCTTCACTTTTGTTCTAATTCCTAGTCTTTACTGTGTGGCCTAATGTGTCACACTGTTGATTGGAAATTGTTGTAAATGATGCTAACTCCCAACATCCTTCGCATCAAGATAAAAAGGTCAGTTGCATGATTGACCAAAGCAAGTGACCCAAAATGCGTCATCAAAAACAACACATGAAAACAACTAGTTCCTCACTGTTGGACCTGGCCCTTTTTACAGGGTCTTCTCCAAACATTTTGCTTTCCTCCTTCATGTCCGAATCATGTCAGATTTGCAACCAGACCAACTCAAGTGACTTAATTAAGAAAGTTTAATTACTTTATCGGTGTTTTTTCTTAATTAAGTCACTTGAGTTGGTCTGGTTGCAAATCTGACATGATTCGAGCCTTCCCCCTATGCAAAGAATTGTAATGAATAATTTTGATGTTTCTTTGATAGGCAGGTTACAAGATGTACGTATGCCAATTATACGGAATCATAAAGTCCTGATGAAGGTGTATTTATATTTTTCTTCACTCACCGAAACGCGCGTCGGCTTGTAAATTGGCATGTCTTGAACATTGGCATGAAGTGTTTGAAATTGGCAAATTTGAAGCCCTGACCAGGATTGGCTACCATCAGGCCTGTAACACGAGAATTTGAATCAGGAAATTATAACCTAGAATTGGCTGTTATGTTGAATTTTATACAATCCAAACTACAACGCATAATTGTAGCATCAAAGCAGTAACTTTATTGTGCTGTTTAAATATCCTCCCATGTATGAGGCGGTTGTAATTTTGTATGTATACTATTTTGTGATTTTGTTGGTTCTGTGTTATTTGTTTATTTTTGCGTATTTACTGTTATGTTATTTATGTTTTCATATATGTATGTTTCATTTAGGGTAGGGGACTGTATTATATATTTTTTTGGTTGATTCTATGTTGATTATATTATGTGCGAACTGAATGTTTAATTAGCTATAATAAATATCTAAATTGAAATATATTGTATGTTGTATATTTGAATTTAAGATTTCCATTCCTATGTTTGCTATGTTAATGGAGAGTAAACTACGTTATACTCATAACACTGTGTGGACTGGCCACCAGATGCTGCTGGAAGAGACTGCTGTGCTAGGAACCGACAGAGGGACTACCTTGCTGTTGTGCTGAACTGTGGTCTGCTAGGTCACCAGATGAATTGCCACTTGGCTCACAAGGACCCTGTTGTGCTGGCCTGCTTCTGACTCTCTGCACCTGCCTGCTCCGAGGGTTGGGTGGTGTGTTCCCCTCCCCCTGTTCTGGCAGAACCTCTTGCCAATGCACTCAATGTAAAGTGAGTGCTGTAACTGAGGGAGAAGTGCCTGGTGGACACTTCAGGATTCTGACTAGTTCTTAGGGAGTTGCTTTTCAGTCCCAGCAGGCACCACGGAGAAGAGGGAGTGTAACCACTGTGTTTTGAGTAGCGCACTTCCTAGTGCCCCCAGGGCACAGGCGAGCACTCACCCCCGAAGCCTTTCAGCTGCACCAGACCTGAAAAGCTTCTGCTGAGCACTGTGCTGGGTCCAGGAGTTGCGTGGTGCAGGGAGAACACCTCCTGTCTTCTCACTGATGCAGCTCGTGAAGAGCACTGCACGCAACCTTAAGAGCAGTTCCTCAATGAGCACAGACAAGGCATGCTTCATCAGTGCTCCCTGGGCACAGCAGGTGCTTGCTTTTGAAGCAGAGGCTACACTCAGCTCGTTCTCCCCTCCAAAGACCTGAAGCTGAGGAAACCTTGTGCCGGCCGGGTGGTCTTCTGCCCCAAGAGGCGGACTCTAATCTGGATAGGGGCCGCAGCGAAGACGTGTTGCCAGGCCACCTCATCAACATCAAAGCAGCGGTCAGGGAAACCTCGGAGGGCTCCGGACACACTGCTCGTTTATGGCAGTGTGGTAAAGAGTTGTGGAGGTTAGTAGCAGCACCACATGGACACAGGCGGCTGCCTTTTGTTCTCCCACACGGGGAACCTAATGAGGTGCCCCCACTGGCTGGGACAGAGTGTGTGCCCTCCCTCCTAGCAGCATACCTTTGGGGGACATCTACCAACCAGCTGACAGGACAGGAATGGAACCCTCAATGAGGTCCCATTCCTGCTGAGTTGTTCAATACCGTATTAACAGGTGTGGGGGTGCAGGGGTCCCCGTGCCCTATGCCCTGAATTTCAATTTACTGAACACCATATAAAAAGCACGTGAATGTGCAGTTGCCCACATAGGGCAGGTATTTTGGGGCAATTGTTGTTATGTTCTGCATTATATTTACCACCTATCTTATCACAGAGATGCAGGTGTGCTGGTTTATGGAGTTGTGTTGGTAACCTATAAAACAGGTATTACTGAAGATGTGCTATTCATTATCTGCTGCATGATTTCGTGCCCTGGGGTTGCTGTATGTGCAAATACAGTTTCAGGGGACCCCGCGACATGCGTAGTAATGATTGTTCCATGATGTTTTTCTCCTGATATGTTTCATTGTATGTGCATTCATGATGTTGTCTTGGTGTAGGAGGCTGGACTGGCTTGTAGTGAGTACCAAGGGGTACTTACACCTTGCACCAGGCCCAGGTATCCCTTATTAGTGTAGAGGGGTGTCTAGCAGCTTAGGCTGATAGAAAATGGTAGCTTAGCAGAGCAGCTTAGGCTGAACTAGGAGACGAGTGAAGCTCTTACAGTACCACTAGTGTCATATGCACAATATCATAAGAAAACACAATACACAGATATACTAAAAATAAAGGTACTTTATTTTTATGACAATATGCCAAAGTATCTCAGTGAGTAACCTCAGTATGAGGATAGCAAATATACACAAGATAAATGTACACAATACCAAAATATGCAGTAATAGCAATAGAAAACAGTGCAAACAATGTATAGTCACAATAGAATGCAATGGGGGCACATAGGGATAGGGGCAACACAAACCATATACTCTAGCCCCTTCGCTGCCAGGCCTTTTCCCCCTCCTGTGCCAGGCCTTTTTTTGCCTATTTGGGGCAGTTCGCGCTTAGGCCCTCATAACTTTTTGTCCACATAAGCTAACCAAGCCAAATTTGCGTCCTTTTTTTCCAACATCCTAGGGATTCTAAAGGTACCCAGACTCTGTGGGTTCCCCTGAAGGAGGCCAAGAAATTGGCCAAAATACAGTGAAAATTTCGTTTTTTTCAAAAAAATTTGAAAAAGGGGCTGCAGAAGAAGGCTTGTGGTTTTCCCCCTGAAAATGGCATCAACAAAGGGTTTGCGGTGCTAAACTCAGCAGCTTCCCAGCTTTCAGGAACAGGCAGACTTGAATCAGAAAACCCAATTTTTCAACACAATTTTGGCATTTTACTGGAGCATACCCCATTTGTGCAATTTTTTGTGCTTTCAGCCTCCTTCCAGTCAGTGACAGGAATGGTCATGAAACCAATGCTGGATCCCAGAAACCTAAACATTTCTGAAAAGTAGACAAAATTATGAATTCAGCAAGGGGTCATTTGTGTAGATCCTACAAGGGTTTCCTACAGAAAATAACAGGTGAAAAAGAAAAATATTGAAATTGAGGTGAAAAAAACATCAATTTTTCTCTACTTTTTACTCTGTAACTTTTCCCTGCAATGTCAGATTATCGAAAGCAATATACCGTTACGTCTGCTGGACTCCTCTGGTTGCGGGGATATATAGGGTTTGTAGGTTCATCAAGAACCCGAGGAACCCAGAGCCAATAAATGAGCTGCACCCTGCAGTGCGTTTTCATTCTATACCGGGTATACAGTAATTCATTTGCTGAAATATAAGGAGTAAAAAATAGCTATCAAGAAAACCTTTGCATTTCCAAAAAGGGCACAAGATAAGGTGTTGAGGAGCAGTGGTTATTTGCACATCTCTGAATTCCGGGGTGACCATAGTAGCACGTGAATTACAGGGAATTTCTCAAATAGATGTCTTTTTTACACACACCCCTATATTTGGAAGGAATAAATGTAGAGAAAGACAAGGGGCAATAACACTTGTTTTGCTATTCTATGTTCCCCCAAGTCTCCCGATAAAAATGATACCTCACTTGTGTGGGTAGGCCTAGCGCCCGCGACAGGATATGCCCCAAAACACAACGTGGACACATCACAGAAAACAGAGCTGTTTTTAGCAAAGTGACTACCTGTAGATTTTGGCCTCTAGCTCAGCCGCCACCTAGGGAAACCTACCAAACCTGTGCATTTCTGAAAACTAGAGACCTAGGGGAATCCAAGGAGGGGTGACTTGTGTGGCTCGGACCAGGTTCTGTTACCCAGAATCCATTGCAAACCTCAAAATTTGGCTAAAAAAACACATGTTCCTCACATTTCTGTGGCAGAAAGTTCTGGAATCTGAGAGGAGCCACAAATTTCCTTCCACCCAGCATTCCCCCACGTCTCCCGATAAAAATGATACCTCACTTGTGTGGGTAGGCCTAGCGCCCGCGACAGGATATGCCCCAAAACACAACGTGGACACATCACAGAAAACAGAGCTGTTTTTAGCAAAGTGACTACCTGTAGATTTTGGCCTCTAGCTCAGCCGCCACCTAGGGAACCCTACCAAACCTGTGCATTTCTGAAAACTAGAGACCTAGGGGAATCCAAGGAGGGGTGACTTGTGTGGCTCGGACCAGGTTCGGTTACCCAGAATCCTTTGCAAACCTCAAAATTTGGCTAAAAAAACACATGTTCCTCACATTTCTGTGGCAGAAAGTTCTGGAATCTGAGAGGAGCCACAAATTTCCTTCCACCCAGCGTTCCCCCACGTCTCCCGATAAAAATGATACCTCACTTGTGTGGGTAGGCCTAGCGCCCGCGACAGGATATGCCCCAAAACACAACGTGGACATATCACAGAAAACAGAGCTGTTTTTAGCAAAGTGACTACCTGTAGATTTTGGTCTCTAGCTCAGCCGCCACCTAGGGAAACCTACCAAACCTGTGCATTTCTGAAAACTAGAGACCTAGGGGAATCCAAGGAGGGGTGACTTGCGGGGCTCGGACCAGGTTCTGTTACCCAGAATCCTTTGCAAACCTCAAAATTTGGCTAAAAAAACACATGTTCCTCACATTTCTGTGGCAGAAAGTTCTGGAATCTGAGAGGAGCCACAAATTTCCTTCCACCCAGCGTTCCCCCACGTCTCCCGATAAAAATGATACCTCACTTGTGTGGGTAGGCCTAGCGCCCGCGACAGGATATGCCCCAAAACACAACGTGGACATATCACAGAAAACAGAGCTGTTTTTAGCAAAGTGACTACCTGTAGATTTTGGCCTCTAGCTCAGCCGCCACCTAGGGAAACCTACCAAACCTATGCATTTCTGAAAACTAGAGACCGAGGGGAATCCAAGGAGGAGTGACTTGTGTGGCTCGGACCAGGTTCTGTTACCCAGAATCCTTTGCAAACCTCAAAATTTGGCTAAAAAAACACATGTTCCTCACATTTCTGTGGCAGAAAGTTCTGGAATCTGAGAGGAGCCACAAATTTCCTTCCACCCAGCGTTCCCCCACGTCTCCCGATAAAAATGATACCTCACTTGTGTGGGTAGGCCTAGCACCCGCGACAGGATATGCCCCAAAACACAACGCGGACATATCACAGAAAACAGAGCTGTTTTTAGCAAAGTGACTACCTGTAGATTTTGGCCTCTAGCTCAGCCGCCACCTAGGGACACCTACCAAACCTGTGCATTTCTGAAAACTAGAGACCATGGGGAATCCAAGGAGGGGTGACTTGTGTGGCTCGGACCAGGTTCTGTTACCCAGAATCCTTTGCAAACCTCAAAATTTGGCTAAAAAAACACATGTTCCTCACATTTCTGTGGCAGAAAGTTCTGGAATCTGAGAGGAGCCACAAATTTCCTTCCACCCAGCGTTCCCCCACGTCTCCCGATAAAAATGATACCTCACTTGTGTGGGTAGGCCTAGCGCCCGCGACAGGATATGTCCCAAAACACAACGTGGACACATCACAGAAAACAGAGCTGTTTTTAGCAAAGTGACTACCTGTAGATTTTGGCCTCTAGCTCAGCCTCCACCTAGGGAAACCTACCAAACCTGTGCATTTCTGAAAACTAGAGACCTAGGGGAATCCAAGGAGGGGTGACTTGAGTGGCTCGGACCAGGTTCTGTTACCCAGAATCCTTTGCAAACCTCAAAATTTGGCAAAAAAAACACATGTTCCTCACATTTCTGTGGCAGAAAGTTCTGGAATCTGAGAGGAGCCACAAATTTCCTTCCACCCAGCATTCCCCCACGTCTCCCGATAAAAATGATACCTCACTTGTGTGGGTAGGCCTAGCGCCCTCGACAGGATATGCCCCAAAACACAACGTGGACACATCACAGAAAACAGAGCTGTTTTTAGCAAAGTGACTACCTGTAGATTTTGGCCTCTAGCTCAGCCGCCACCTAGGGAAACCTACCAAACCTGTGCATTTCTGAAAACTAGAGACCTAGGGGAATCCAAGGAGGGGTGACTTGCGGGGCTCGGACCAGGTTCTGTTACCCAGAATCCTTTGCAAACCTCAAAATTTGGCTAAAAAAACACATGTTCCTCACATTTCTGTGGCAGAAAGTTCTGGAATCTGAGAGGAGCCACAAATTTCCTTCCACCCAGCGTTCCCCCACGTCTCCCGATAAAAATGATACCTCACTTGTGTGGGTAGGCCTAGCGCCCGCGACAGGATATGCCCCAAAACACAACGTGGACATATCACAGAAAACAGAGCTGTTTTTAGCAAAGTGACTACCTGTAGATTTTGGCCTCTAGCTCAGCCGCCACCTAGGGAAACCTACCAAACCTATGCATTTCTGAAAACTAGAGACCGAGGGGAATCCAAGGAGGAGTGACTTGTGTGGCTCGGACCAGGTTCTGTTACCCAGAATCCTTTGCAAACCTCAAAATTTGGCTAAAAAAACACATGTTCCTCACATTTCTGTGGCAGAAAGTTCTGGAATCTGAGAGGAGCCACAAATTTCCTTCCACCCAGCGTTCCCCCACGTCTCCCGATAAAAATGATACCTCACTTGTGTGGGTAGGCCTAGCACCCGCGACAGGATATGCCCCAAAACACAACGTGGACATATCACAGAAAACAGAGCTGTTTTTAGCAAAGTGACTACCTGTAGATTTTGGCCTCTAGCTCAGCCGCCACCTAGGGACACCTACCAAACCTGTGCATTTCTGAAAACTAGAGACCATGGGGAATCCAAGGAGGGGTGACTTGTGTGGCTCGGACCAGGTTCTGTTACCCAGAATCCTTTGCAAACCTCAAAATTTGGCTAAAAAAACACATGTTCCTCACATTTCTGTGGCAGAAAGTTCTGGAATCTGAGAGGAGCCACAAATTTCCTTCCACCCAGCGTTCCCCCACGTCTCCCGATAAAAATGATACCTCACTTGTGTGGGTAGGCCTAGCGCCCGCGACAGGATATGCCCCAAAACACAACGTGGACACATCACAGAAAACAGAGCTGTTTTTAGCAAAGTGACTACCTGTAGATTTTGGCCTCTAGCTCAGCCGCCACGTAGGGAAACCTACCAAACCTGTGCATTTCTGAAAACTAGAGACCTAGGGGAATCCAAGGAGGGGTGACTTGTGTGGCTCGGACCAGGTTCTGTTACCCAGAATCCTTTGCAAACCTCAAAATTTGGCTAAAAAAACACATGTTCCTCACATTTCTGTGGCAGAAAGTTCTGGAATCTGAGAGGAGCCACAAATTTCCTTCCACCCAGCGTTCCCCCACGTCTCCCGATAAAAATGATACCTCACTTGTGTGGGTAGGTCTAGCGCCCGCGACAGGATATGCCCCAAAACACAACGTGGACATATCACAGAAAACAGAGCTGTTTTTAGCAAAGTGACTACCTGTAGATTTTGGCCTCTAGCTCAGCCGCCACCTAGGGAAACCTACCAAACCTGTGCATTTCTGACAACTAGAGACATAGGGGAATCCAAGGAGGGGTGACTTGTGTGGCTCGTACCAGGTTCTGTTACCCAGAATCCTTTGCAAACCTCAAAATTTGGCTAAAAAAACACATGTTCATCACATTTCTGTGGCAGAAAGTTCTGGAATCTGAGAGGAGCCACAAATTTCCTTCCACCCAGCGTTCCCCCACATCTCCCGATAAAAATGATACCTCACTTGTGTGGGTAGGCCTAGCGCCCGCGACAGGATATGCCCCAAAACACAACGTGGACATATCACAGAAAACAGAGCTGTTTTTAGCAAAGTGACTACATGTAGATTTTGGCCTCTAGCTCATCCGCCACCTAGGGAAACCTACCAAACCTGTGCATTTCTGAAAACTAGAGACCTAGGGGAATCCAAGGAGGGGTGACTTGTGTGGCTCGGACCAGGTTCTGTTACCCAGAATCCTTTGCAAACCTCAAAATTTGGCTAAAAAAACACATGTTCCTCACATTTCTGTGGCAGAAAGTTCTGGAATCTGAGAGGAGCCACAAATTTCCTTCCACCCAGCGTTCCCCCACGTCTCCCAATAAAAATGATACCTCACTTGTGTGGGTAGGCCTAGCACCCGCGACAGGATATGCCCCAAAACACAATGTGGACACATCACAGAAAACAGAGCTGTTTTTAGCAAAGTGACTACCTGTAGATTTTGGCCTCTAGCTCAGCCGCCACCTAGGGAAACCTACCAAACCTGTGCATTTCTGAAAACTAGAGACCTAGGGTAATCCAAGGAGGGGTGACTTGTGTGGCTCGGACCAGGTTCTGTTACCCAGAATCCTTTGCAAACCTCAAAATTTGGCAAAAAAAACACATGTTCCTCACATTTCTGTGGCAGAAAGTTCTGGAATCTGAGAGGAGCCACAAATTTCCTTCCACCCAGCGTTCCCCCACGTCTCCCGATAAAAATGATACCTCACTTGTGTGGGTAGGCCTAGCGCCCGCGACAGGATATGCCCCAAAACGCAACGTGGACATATCACAGAAAACAGAGCTGTTTTTAGCAAGGTGACTACCTATAGATTTTGGCCTCTAGCTCAGCCGCCACCTAGGGAAACCTACCAAACCTGTGCATTTCTGAAAACTAGAGACCTAGGGGAATCCAAGGAGGGGTGACTTGTGTGGCTCGGACCAGGTTCTGTTACCCAGAATCCTTTGCAAACCTCAAAATTTGGCTAAAAAAACACATGTTCCTCACATTTCTGTGGCAGAAAGTTCTGGAATCTGAGAGGAGCCACAAATTTCCTTCCACCCAGCGTTACCCCACGTCTCCCGATAAAAATGATACCTCACTTGTGTGGGTAGGCCTAGCACCCACGACAGGATATGCCCCAAAACACAACGTGGACACATCACAGAAAACAGAGCTGTTTTTAGCAAAGTGACTACCTGTAGATTTTGGCCTCTAGCTCAGCCGCCACCTAGGGAAACCTACCAAACCTGTGCATTTCTGAAAACTAGAGACCTAGGGGAATCCAAGGAGGGGTGACTTGTGTGGCTCGGACCAGGTTCTGTTACCCAGAATCCTTTGCAAACCTCAAAATTTGGCTAAAAAAACACATGTTCCTCACATTTCTGTGGCAGAAAGTTCTGGAATCTGAGAGGAGCCACAAATTTCCTTCCACCCAGCGTTCCCCCACGTCTCCCGATAAAAATGATACCTCACTTGTGTGGGTAGGCCTAGCGCCCGCGACAGGATATGCCCCAAAACGCAACGTGGACATATCACAGAAAACAGAGCTGTTTTTAGCAAAGTGACTACCTGTAGATTTTGGCCTCTAGCTCAGCCGCCACCTAGGGAAACCTACCAAACCTGTGCATTTCTGAAAACTAGAGACCTAGGGGAATCCAAGGAGGGGTGACTTGTGTGGCTCGGACCAGGTTCTGTTACCCAGAATCCTTTGCAAACCTCAAAATTTGGCTAAAAAAACACATGTTCCTCACATTTCTGTGGCAGAAAGTTCTGGAATCTGAGAGGAGCCACAAATTTCCTTCCACCCAGCGTTCCCCCACGTCTCCCGATAAAAATGATACCTCACTTGTGTGGGTAGGCCTAGCGCCCGCGACAGGATATGCCCCAAAACGCAACGTGGACATATCACAGAAAACAGAGCTGTTTTTAGCAAAGTGACTACCTGTAGATTTTGGCCTCTAGCTCAGCCGCCACCTAGGGAAACCTACCAAACCTGTGCATTTCTGAAAACTAGAGACCTAGGGGAATCCAAGGAGGGGTGACTTGTGTGGCTTGGACCAGGTTCTGTTACCCAGAATCCTTTGCAAACCTCAAAATTTGGCTAAAAAAACACATGTTCCTCACATTTCTGTGGCAGAAAGTTCTGGAATCTGAGAGGAGCCACAAATTTCCTTCCACCCAGCGTTCCCCCACGTCTCCCGATAAAAATGATACCTCACTTGCGTGGGTAGGCCTAGCGCCCGCGACAGGAAACGCCCCAAAGCGCAACGTGGACACAACCAAAATTTTGGAAGAAAACAGTGCCTACCTGTGGATTTTGGCCTGTAGCTCAGCCGGCACTTAGGGAAACCTACCAAACCTGTGCATTTCTGAAAACTAGAGACCTAGGGGAATCCAAGGAGGGGTGACTTGCGGGGCTCGGACCAGGTTCTGTTACCCAGAATCCTTTGCAAACCTCAAAATGTGGCCAAAAAAACACTTTTTCCTCTCATTTCTGTGGCAGAAAGTTCTGGAATCTGAGAGGAGCCACAAATTTCCTTCCACCCAGCATTCCCCCAAGTCTCCCGATAAAAATGATACCTCACTTGTGTGGGTGGGCCAGGTGCCTGCAACAGAATAAGGCCCAAAACCTGAAGAGATAGAAGGGATAGGTATTTTTGCAATATATCATTTTGATGTGTGCACATACGTCCGTGATGTGCCAAACACTAAAATAGTGAAAAGAAACACACTTAGGTTATGTGAAGAAGACCCCTCACCCACCAACCAAGTTGGTGGCATGCTTCATCATCGGGGTCCCACCCGAGGCACCTAGCGTGTCACAGGTGTGCTGCGACGCCTGATTACAGCGGAGCAGGTTTTGTCATTTTTTACAACACATACTGGTTGGATTTGGCACGAGAGTGAGTGATGGTTCAGTGGATCAAATTTTATTAACAAGAGATTTCACAAAAATGAAATGCACTGCTAATAACTGAAAGGCAAAAAAGTGAACCAATGACTCACAGCTCGTGAGCTGTAAAGCCGCGACAAGGCACCAACCGCTTTACAGTCCATTCACACACCTTTCATACATGACACGCACAAGACCATTCACACCGCCAGCCACGGGCCCAGCACATTACAACACTCACATCGACAGACCGCGCCACTCAAGGGCCCATCACTTACATACGCCACATGCCTGATACAAGAATCACACCAGCTGATGGGAGTGTGGACTGCCGTTTGGCTGGCACCGCCAGCCAAGCGCCACCCCACGCACACCGCCAGCCAAGCGCCATCCCACGCACACCGCCAGCCAAGCGCCACCCCACGCACACCGCCAGCCAAGCGCCACCCCACGCACACCGCAATCACTTTTTTTTATTTATAAACAACAAATAAACTACTAATTATAAAATAGGCACAAAACTACAAACACAAAACCTCAAACTAAATACACGACAGATGCCAACCGTGAAACATATGAAAATATAAAACAGACAGCTTACGCTCACGGTATTTCCCAAAAGTTTTTCCTTGTGTGGTAACTTCTAAAACAGCTGGGCACACACAGCCCAGGCTTTGAAGGGCATTCGGGGCAGTACATCCGGCTCTCCCTCCGGATTGATCTCCGGGCACATACTCTACATTTCTTTGTGGGCATGTCTTTTTTGGGAGTGGGAGGAATGTGATCTGGAAAGTGCCGATCTTTCAATCTAGCCACATCCTCCACCACTTCTACTCTAGGAACTCTTGCCGGTTCCACCACAATAAGGCTTTCTATCACCGACTCCTGAAATTTAACAAAAGTCATCCTTGACTCAGGTGAACAATCCTTGTATACAATAAAGGCATTAAAAGTTGCCAAATGAAATAAATGTAGGGCCAACTTTTTATACCACACATACGACTTACGAAGAGCAGTGTAAGGTTCCAACCTCTGATCTACTCTATCAACACCACCCATGTGCCTATTGTAGTCCAAAATGCACGCAGGTTTGCGCACTTCCGCAACCTGACCCCAAACAGCCACAGGGGAAGTACTCTCATCATGGATGGTCGATAGCATGTACACATCCCTCCTGTCTGAAAATTTCATAGCTAACAGCTCATTATTCCGCAAGGCACTGCACTGTCCCCTCTCAAGTTTTTTACAGACAAGCTCCCTTGGATAGCCTTTGCGGTTAGAACGGATTGTGCCACAAGCAACAGTGTCCACCCTAAACAACTCCTTGAACAACTGTACTCCAGTGTAGAAATTATCTACGTACAAATGGTGACCTTTGTTAAACAGCCGTCTAGCAAGTTCCCACACAATTTTTTCGCTAACTCCAAAAGTGGCCGGACAACCAGGAGGGTCAATACTGGAATCCCTACCAGTGTAGACCCGGAAATTATAAACATATCCTGTACTGCTTTCTGACAGCAGATACAATTTAATCCCATACCGTGCCCTCTTACTAGGGATGTACTGCTTAAAAACTAAACGCCCCTTGAAAAGGACCAAAGACTCGTCCACACTTATCTCTTTGCCTGGAACATAGACCTCTGAAAACCGATCCACAAAATGATCAAGGACAGGCCTAATCTTAAAAAGGCGGTCACAATCAGGGTGATCTCGTGGCAAGGCTAAAGCATTGTCTACAAAATGCAGCATACGAAGAAGAAGCAAATACCGATTACGTGTCATAGTTGCAGGAAATATAGCAGTTGCCATCAAGGGACTAGTAGACCAATAAGAAGCCAGTGACGGCTTCCTGATCAACCCCATCAAAAAAGACAAACCTAAAAACCTTTTCATCTCTTCCAGATATGTGGGAACCCAATGAGTAGCTCTAAACTGAGGCTTAAGTCTGGCAGCGTTGTCCCGCAAATATTGCTCTGCATACACATTTGTCTGCTCCACAATCTCTTCCAAAAATACATCGTCCATAAACAAGTGAAAGAAATGGACAGGCAGAAAGTTTTCCGTATTAACTCTACACCCTGGGAGACTAGTAAATGCAGGTAACTGTGGCTGCTCCATGTTTGGGGCAATCCAGGTGTCAGGTCTTCTAATGGGAAACCCTTCAGCCCCAGGCTGCTGCACTCTTGGCACATCAATGTCCTCCTCTAACTCAGGCCCTTCATCTGCACTGAGAGTAGCTTCCTCATCAGAAGAATACTCTTGGACAGAAAACTCACTTCCAGAATCTCCTACTTCCTCCTCTGCCTCAGATGCAGAGTCAGTGTCGTAATCATGGTCTGAAGACGACTCAAAGAGCATGCGAACAACCTGCTGAGCGGTCACTTTGCGGCTAGCCATGATCCTAACAACAAATGGATTTCCAACAACAACTAGCACTAAAATAAGTAATAAACAAAGTGTAGCTTTATCACAAAGAGTTATGTACTACAAAAAACTATACCACTCAGTTGCCTGAAATAGCTACTCAGCAAGCAACTACTCTGCACAGACACAGCAATCACGAATGATATCCCACTAAAAAGAAAAAAGAAAAAAGAAAATGAGACATATGACAACACAAACATCACTGTGCTCAAATCTAAGGACAATGTCAAACACACAATACTGCATTTAGTACACCACCTACAAACATGTCATTCATGCATGTCAACAATACTCCTTTGGAGTAAATTGCTTTCACTTACCTAAAACATGCAGCTATGCAAACCACTGGACAACTACTGCCAAAACCGCTAAGATCCACAGCAAAGGAAGCAAAAGCGTTGAAATAGAAGAAAAAGAAGAAATAAATTGTTATAATCACAAATACAAATACTTTGCCAGTTGACAAACACCCCACCACCAAGAACTTAGAAGTTGTCCCTGGTACCTAAGTGGATCCTGCCCCCCCTCGGGGGTAGATCGGCGTAAAAAAATTAGCCGAAATGGGCAACACTTCTGTGCCCCCTTTTAGGGGGCAACCCTTCCCAAAGGGGGCACCCCCAGCACAAAACAAAAAAATCCCTGCCGTATTGGTGGTTTCTGCCCTCCTTGGGGGCAGATGGGCCTACAAAATTACACACACACCACACAATCCCTGGCGCCTAGTGTGCTTCCACCCCCCCAGGGCCAGATCGTCCAAAAAATGACTGGTCTGCCATCGGGGGGGGCCGAAACAGAAAAAAAAAACTCCCCAGGGGAGAGACCCTTGCCCAAGGGGTTGCCCCCAAAATAAACAACAAAAACAAAATCCCTGGTGTCTAGTGGATTTTGCCCCCCCGCCCCCCCTGGCGGCAGATCAGCCCAAAAATTGGCAATCTGCCCCCGGGGGGGGGGGGGGGCAAATACTAAAAAATTTGTCCCCCAGTGGGACGCCCCTTGCCCAAAGGGTCGCCCCCCAAAAAAAACTTTACAATAAAAATAAATCCCTGGTGTCTAGTGGTTTTCAACCCCCCTCGGGGGCAGATCTGCCAAAAAATCAGCGGATCTGCCCCCCGGGGGGGGGGGCCAAATACAAATAAAAATTCCCCGGGGGGGCCACCCTGGCCCAAGGGGTCGCCCCCAAAATATACACAAAATATAAAATCCCTGGTGTCTAGTGGTTTTCGCCCCCCCCGGGGGCAGATCCGCCGAAAATTCAGCAGATCTGCCCCAGGGGGGGCGAAATACAATAAAAAAATGCCCCCGGGGGAGGGCGACCCTTGCCCAAGGGGTCGCCCCCAAAATAATCAATATAATAAATTTTCCCTGGTGTCTAGTGGTTTTCGCCCCCCCCCTGGGGGCAGATCCGCCGAAAAAACGGCGGATCTGCCCCCAGGGGGGGGCGAAATACTAAAAATAATTGCCCCCGGGGGGGGCGACCCTTGCCCAAGGGGTCGCCCCCAAAATATTGAACACAGTAAATCCCTGGTGGCTAGTGGAGATTCCTGCTCCACGATCGCGGTCTCTGCCCGCGATCGTGGAGCAGGAATCTAATGAAAACAGGCACCGGGGGAAAGGAAAAACCCTTTCCTTTCCCCCCGTGTCTGTTTCCACCGACCCCCAAAAACAAAGAGGACTTACTTTTTGCGTCCTCCTCGGTAGACGCGCTGGAAGCAAATGGCTTCCAGCGCGCCCGGCAACACTAGATGACGTCAGCGCGCTGTGCGCGCGCTGACGTCATCGGATTGCCGTGGGGGGGGGGCGGGGGTGGAAGGGGAAGGTCTTCCCCTTCCATCCCCGCCTGGGGGGGGAGGGGGGGTGCACGGGGGCGCGCTAGCGCGCCCCCAAGTTCCCCTGTGCCTAGGACAAGATGATCTCGTCCAAGGCACAGGGGAACTGTAGCCTTGGACGAGATCATCTCGTCCAAGGCACCCAAGCGGCTAGAAGTGGAATGCGAACCACGAATGGACCCCAAACCTATGTGACCTTGTAGAGGGTCGCAGGGACTGTAAGAAAACAGTGAGGGTTAGAAAAATAGCCCACCCGAAGACCCTGAAAAGTGGGTGCAAAGTGCACCTAAGTTCCCCAAAGAGCACAGAAGTCGTGATAGGGGAATTCTGCAAGGAAGACCAACACCAGCAATGCAACAACGATGGATTTCCAGACGAGAGTACCTGTGGAACAAGGGGACCAAGTCCAAAAGTCACAAACAAGTCGGGAGTGGGCAGATGCCCAGGAAATGCCAGCTGTGGGTGCAAAGAAGCTGCCACCGGATGGTAGAAGCTGTAGATTCTGCAAGAACGACAAGGGCTAGAAACTTCCTCTTTGGAGGATGGATGTCCCACGTCGTGAAGAGTCGCGCAGAAGTGTTTCTGTGCAGAAAGACCGCAAACAAGCCTTGCTAGTTGCAAGGGTCACAGTTAGGGTTTTTGGATGCTGCTGTGGCCCAGGGGTGACCGGAATGTTGCCAATTGCGTGAGGAGACAGAGGGGGCGCCCAGCAAGACAAGGAGCCCTCTCAGAAGCAGGCAGCACCCACAGAAGTGCCAGAACAGGCACTACAAGTGGAGTGAACCGGAGCTCACCCGAAGTCACAAAGGAAGGTCCCACGATGCCGGAGGACAACTCAGGAGGTCATGCACTGCAGGTTAGAGTGCCGGGGACCCAGGCTTGGCTGTGCACAAAGGAAATCCTGGAAGAGTGCACAGGAGCCGGAGCAGCTGCAAAACACCAGGTTCCCAGCAATGCAGTCTAGCATGGGGAGGCAAGGACTTACCTCCACCAAACTTGGACTGAAGAGTCACTGGACTATGGGAGTCACTTGGACAGAGTTGCTGAGTTCAAGGGACCTCGCTCGTTGTGCTGAGAGGGGACCCAGAGGACCGGTGATGCAGTTCTTTGGTGCCTGCGGTTGCAGGGGGAAGATTCCGTCGACCCACGGGAGATTTCTTTGGAGCTTCTAGTGCAGAGAGGAGGCAGACTACCCCCACAGCATGCACCACCAGGAAAACAGTCGAGAAGGCGGCAGGATCAGCATTACAAGGTCGCAGTAGTTGTCTTTGCTACTTTGTTGCAGTTTTGCAGGCTTCCAGCGCGGTCAGCAGTCGATTCCTTGGCAGAAGGTGAAGAGAGAGATGCAGAGGAACTCTGATGAGCTCTTGCATTCGTTATCTAAAGAACTCCCCAAAGCAGAGACCCTAAATAGCCAGAAAAGGAGGTTTGGCTACCTAGGTGAGAGGATAGGCTAGCAACACAGGTAAGAGCCTATCAGAAGGAGTCTCTGACGTCACCTGCTGGCCACTCAGAGCAGTCCAGTGTGCCAGCAGCACCTCTGTTTCCAAGATGGCAGAGGTCTGGAGCACACTGGAGGAGCTCTGGGCACCTCCCAGGGGAGGTGCAGGCCAGGGGAGTAGTCACTCCCCTGTCCTTTGTCCAGTTTCGCGCCAGAGCAGGGCTGGGGGATCCCTGAACCGGTGTAGACTGGCTTATGCAGAAATGGGCACCATCTGTGCCCATGAAAGCATTTCCAGGGGCTGGGGGAGGCTACTCCTCCCCTGCCTTAACACCTTTTTCCAAAGGGAGAGGGTGTAACACCCTCTCTCTGAGGAAGTCCTTTGTTCTGCCTTCCTGGGCCAAGCCTGGCTGGACCCCAGGAGGGCAGAAACCTGTCTGAGGGGTTGGCAGCAGCAGCAGCTGCAGTGAAACCCCTGAAAAGGCAGTTTGGCAGTACCTGGGTCTGTGCTAGAGACCCGGGGAATCATGGGATTGTCTCCCCAATACCAGGATGGCATTGGGGGGGTAATTCCATGATCTTAGACATGTTACATGGCCATGTTCGGAGTTACCATTGTGAAGCTACACATAGGTAGTGACCTATGTGTAGTGCACGCGTGTAATGGTGTCCCCGCACTCACAAAGTCCGGGGAATTTGCCCTGAACAATGTGGGAGCACCTTGGCTAGTGCCAGGGTGCCCACACACTAAGTAACTTAGCACCCAACCTTCACCAGGTAAAGGTTAGACATATAGGTGACTTATAAGTTACTTAAGTGCAGTGGTAAATGGCTGTGAAATAACGTGGACGTTATTTCACTCAGGCTGCAGTGGCAGACCTGTGTAAGAATTGTCAGAGCTCCCTATGGGTGGCAAAAGAAATGCTGCAGCCCATAGGGATCTCCTGGAACCCCACTACTCTGGGTACCTCAGTACCATATACTAGGGAATTATAAGGGTGTTCCAGTATGCCAATGTAAATTGGTGAATTTGGTCACTAGCCTGTTAGTGACAATTTGGAAAGAAATGAGAGAGCATAACCACTGAGGTTCTGATTAGCAGAGCCTCAGTGAGACAGTTAGTCATAACACAGGTAACACATACAGGGCACACTTATGAGCACTGGGGCCCTGGCTGGCAGGGTACCAGTGACACATACAACTAAAACAACATATATACAGTGAAATATGGGGGTAACATGCCAGGCAAGATGGTACTTTCCTACACTTGGCATTCATCACAATGTGTTTCTTATGACATGCATTTTTTGGTGATAATGGTGGCCTGACTACCTCTTGTGTTGCAGAATACCAGTAATCTATGTGTTTACCTGACTACTGCTCACTTTGCAGAGTACTAGTAACCTGTGTAATGTTCTGACAACTGCTTGTGTAGCAGGTAGTACTGATACATCTCGTTTTTGGTCTTATGTATAATGCAGTTTATTTTTATATAACTTGTTGTGGACTTTCCTTTTGTGGTGTCCTTATTATGTTGCATGTGTTGTGGGTGTTGTGAAACCGCTTTACACATTGCCTCTGGGATAAGCCTGACTGCTCGTGCCAGGCTACCAAGAGGGTAAGCAGGGGTTATGTTTGGCGTGTTACTTACTCGCCCTGACTAGAGGGGTGGGTTCTGCCTGCTGAGGTGCATACCCTAGCCAACCAGAAACCCCATTTCTAACACTCACCTTCTGTCCTCTCAAGACTTCATGGCACGCATGATCACCAGCAGACCAATGCCCTGCTCATATATTCCAGAACATCCTCATGAAAAGTGATGCATCTAATTCAGTCAGTACTATCTACAACTCCTAGGACAAAAGTATCTTCCCAAAACCGGTCCAAATGACTTACATAAGTCCTCCTTAAAACAAACAGGCATTCAGACAAAGCTTCTTCTGACTTCCTGTAAGTAGCCAACTGTTCCTAGCAAAAGGATTGAAAGATCTGCCTAAAACAAATGTCTTTATTTATCAAAGTGCTCAGTCTTCTCTCAGATTACCAAACAGATTCTGGTATGGCTGTGGCTTGGAAGCAGCACTGGTTTTCACATCAAATTATTTTAAAACTACAATGAAGTCAAACAGAGTACCATCGACCCTATTGCTTGAACTCTCCCTTGCGCTTAATTATTTTCAACATTGTAAGCTTCTACGGACACTTGGAATCAGAAACAAATCTTCCTAAAAAATCTTTGCATCTGTAGTCAAGCTCAGCCTCTACACTCTAGCAGGTGTGGATCAAATATACTACAAATATGGGAGCTGCTCAATGTGGCATGCTAACACCAAACAACTATTTCATTTCTATTTAGTATAGCATAGATGTGTGGCAGGACAATTACAGGCAGAAACATTGGCAACGCATTAGCACACATTTGAACACAGAAGGCAGAAAAGGTATTTCAGGAACTGAACCTGTGACCTGTCAGTCACACACACCAGATTTTTGTGTGGTAACACACTACACCTACTATGTTGAAACCTATAACTAAGACAGCCTACTATATGAATATTTTGCAATGTCCCCATAGATAAACTAGCACTGTACCATCAGTCAACAATGGGCCAGGAATATTTTCCTGGGTTTACACATTTTCAAATATTTCACATTCAATCCGTCCTGCCACAGAATGAATTAGCAAATTGACCCTATCTAAAGGCTTAATTAAAATCTGCATAAGCTGATTTTAAGTTGTCAAACACATTCACAAGGACCTGTTTGTTCTTAGGTTGAGGGTCCAAGCTCTTTGACCTGTTGTAAGTCTTGTGGGCTTCTAACCACGTCCACCACATACCCATCACTTTCACTTGTTCGTGGGCTCGCCTTTCAAAAATCCTTTGTAATCATTCGCAAATGCTTTATGTTTGTCCCGCCTTGGGGAGGTTTTGTCACTGCCTTGCAGACGGCCCCTGTGACTGAGCTAACCTTTTTTCCTTTTGTGTCTCTCCTTTGCGCTCATGCTTATGGAGGCTGAGGCACTTTGAATCGGCTTGCTTATGTCAACTGTTTTACTTTTCATTTTCAATTTATGTGGCAAGAAAAGTCGAGTTAGGAATTTACAAAGCCAATAGCTTTAACTCGAGCAAAGGCGAGACCCATTGCATTGCACGTGCTTGTTATTTTGTCGGGTTTGTCCAATATGTTTAAATTACACAGTTTGTCACTTGTTTTTTTCATATTGTCTATGAGGATGGCTCTGTCCCTATTTTCCCCATTGGTTTCATTACTTGTGTCGCCTCGTTGGAAGGGCCAGCCCCTCCAAGAAGTTTGAGTCTTGTTGAGCTACTGCTATGGACTGTGGAACGAGCCGCTAGTAGCATGTGGATAGGAGTGTGTTTAAACTCTGAAAAGTATGCTATTCGCGGTCTATCATGCATTTCGCGTTTTGTGTACAGGTTCGCAGTTTCACAATATTAGCGAAGTGTCTGGCATGCAAACAATTGTGCAGGCAGAAACTGCTGGGGAACGAATAAGATGCGGAAATCCCTCTTTGAAGACCACTGAAAAGAAGCGGCTGTCTGTCAGAGCAGCACATGGTCGCGTGGGTTGAGACAGTCTCTTTGATGCCCCTCCCATGGATTTTCTGATGCGGGATAACATACTTGTCATCAGTTCCTAATTTGTGTCATTGTTTGCCGGCGCAGAGAATCGGCTCTTATTTCTAAATACATGCACGCGTTTGTAAGAGTCTACCACTTGGTGGCGCTCTGTGTCTAAATTTTAACTGAGGACATCCGTGAAGATTGTATCTATTCAATCTAATTTTTCTTTAAAGTTGACAAAAAGAACATTCCCCGGCCCTCCTTACAGATGGAGGGTCCTGGAATGGTTCATGATGTCACAGAGCTTTGAGTGTGATCGTAAGTAAGTAATGCTGTTGCTGGCATTCAAGTAATGTTTTTGCTGCCAAAGCTAACATAATAAAGGGGATACTATAATCCCTCTTCCGCGTATCTTTAAAACAAAGAAACAAAAAACATGAAAATAGATGATCTGATTCCGCACAAGTATAGACCCCGCCATAAAACATTTTTCTAACGGACAAAAAGGTAAAACATGTAAACTCCACTGAAATAGACAGCGTATGACCTAAACTCGCAGTGAAATGCTGCAAAATACAACAGGACCTGGAGTCTAACACTGCACGCCTACCTGGAGGCAATTAGAATGATATCTGCATAGACAAGGTTCACAGTTCATAATACAGGTTCGTGTAAACACTGCAGGGATAACATACCGTAATTGCCT
Organism: Pleurodeles waltl; assembly: GCF_031143425.1. Taxonomy (NCBI): domain Eukaryota; kingdom Metazoa; phylum Chordata; class Amphibia; order Caudata; family Salamandridae; genus Pleurodeles; species Pleurodeles waltl. The sequence continues at coordinate 823,658,222 of NC_090436.1, forward strand.
TTGTGACGCACAGGGACTGTAATGATATTTTCTGAAAACTTGCCTCGAACACTTATGTATGACTGGACCCGAACAGACTTACACATTCCAGAAGAATATATAGATTTAGGGGCAAATTCCAAAACAGGGCGCTTCTTAAAACTGTGCGCACCTAAGTAAAAAGCACGCGCACAAAAAGTTGCATTTGTGGTCGCGGATTCCCAAGGGGCTCAATTCACCAAGGTTTTTCTGTGAGAAGTAGTGACGACTTTCTCTTGTCTTACATGTGATTTGTTCCTAAGTTACCCTGCCTGTATTTTGAATCAGGCCTGAAAATTGGTTAATAGTTCGCAAATGAGAAACAGCAGTTCACATGAATCAGGTCCCCACAAAAGGATTTATAAGGTGTCTACTGACATAAATGGTTTTGACTACTACAGAAAATTCTCCAGGTTTCTGGATTTTTTGCAATTGTAACTGTGGGTTCTGTCAGAAAATGTGTGTTTGAATGGAACTGCTGCAGAAGGGGGCATTTCCAAGATCTAGAAAAAGTCTTAACTTTCTGAACATTCACAAGCATTACAGGCATTTCGATCTGAAATCAAACTGAAGGCATGCGGTTAAACGGATGAGGTTGATCAAAAAAACATAGCACAGACACACTTGCTTAAAATGCATACGTGTGTACTACATGCATTGTTTTACTCCTCTTTAGATTGCTCACAGTTGACAAACGTTTGTCTGGGGAATCCTATGTACCAGATGTTCGCCTATCCATTTTCTTTGATAAGCCAACCTTCTGTAGTTAGGCTGTCAGAAGCACACAGATTCAATGCTGGCAGGTGAATTCCGAAAGCGAGGGTCATATGTCAATGTCACTTACATTTCAGACAAGCCCCGTGAATTGCTCTGCATTAATAATTCCATGTCAGGACCTGAGGCTCAGATTATGCTTCCTCTTTCTTTTACTGTTCCAAACAGCAGCCAATAAAATAACAGTAAAAAAAAACATCATTGCCCATGATGCTCAATAAAAATGTCACATAGTCCAATCATAACACAGGACCTTAACCCATAAAAGCTATGACCCCTAAGGTCACTTCCTCTTTCTTTCCTGCTCCGCAGCCAGATAAGTACAGCATTGTTACTCTGCGCTTTTCTCTTGTTTTAATTGTGTATATTCTGCATCAAGACAGTGTTCCTCTACCTTTGTTTGATTTTTCCTGTACAGCGCTCGTCTAGCGCTGATTTTTCATCCTTGGCCGTCTGGCCATTTTATTGCCTGTGGAGCAGGAGCGGACTACGCTGCCCTTGTGTAGTCCTATTTCTGTTTTTAGTACTCGCGTCATGTGTACGAGCCGGTGTTTTTTCCTTAAGTTTCTTAGAGAAGCCTGCTCGTTTCACAGCGACACAGGGCATTAGTGCCCTGATATTTTGGCCCTCTATGCTCTCTTTGACACCCTACTCCTAGAGCGTGGGGTCGTTAAATTGAATAGGCACTGCCTAGAGTGCATATTCCAGGCTGCTCCCTCCACGTTGTATAGGCATTTCAACAAATAGCCTGGCAGAGGTTCTTGCACTCCCCCTTTGATCATTCCTGCACATTCATCTCTTATTATCTAAAGAAGAAATTTTAGAACAGGAGAATGGCTCAATGGAATGGGGATGAGTCACAATACTATCCTGAAGATAATTCTGACCAGCTTGAAATGAATCTGGTCGAGGCCCTTGTTTCTAGGGTTTAACAATCCATCAACGACACCCTTGTGAGGGCATTGGGACTTTTTTTTGATCAGTTGATTGATTAAGGAGGTTCTAGCCCGCCTCCAGGCTGAATGCCCCAGGCCAGGCTTAAAGGGTAAAGTTGCTGATACCCCAGAAGTGGTTCCTACTATGGTGATGTTCATGAAGAAATTCTTTAAAGACCCGAAGAAGGGCTTAGACAGGGCGTGGCGTAACTGCCAGGACAAGCTTTTGGACATGTCAGGCCTCCTTACCAAGATTCTAGAATTGTCTTTCCATTCCAAGGAATCTGGAGCAGTGGTGGACACTGATATTTTGATTGGCTGGGCACAGAGAGCCATCTGCCAACTCGGCAATACTAACTGTGCTATTTCTTCGGAACACAGACACACCTTCCTGATACAAATTGATCCCAAACTAAATGTCGGAAGCAGATCCTGCGGCCGATGGTACGCTCTTAGGAGCACTGTTCGTGAAATAATTATCTAAATTCTGCTCTACCTACTCCTCCCTCGACAAGGCACAGCTGTCCCTTAAAAAGGTTTTAAAAGTGGCTTTTTTCTCAAGGCCGGTCGTTATGGAGGGTGTATGCCCGGCCGAGGATCATTCACGAGCCCTCAAGCCTACTACCCCAGAGTTAGAGGAGATTGGTATGGGGAATCTGCGGATACCACCTTCTATCCCACCCGCTTCCATGCAGGACGCCCCTGATTCCACAGTGGTCCCAGGCAGGGACAACAAGGATCCAAGACGCTGGACATTCTGGTAAGAGTCATATCTTCTTCCCTGGTGACGTTGGGGGACAGAGTGGGTTCATTCCCTCAAAGAGTTCAATTGCTGGATATTACAGACACTTCAAAATGGAGGGAATTCACATGCTGAGGGACATTTTGTTAGAGGGTGACTGGATGGTTCATCTGGATCTAAAAGATGCCTACCTCTCAGTTCCCATATTTCCTCCTCACAGGAGATACCTCCTATTTCTGTAGAGAGGCCAATGTCTAGAATTCAAGGCTCTCACTTTCGGCCTGTCATCCGCTCCTTGCTGCTTCACCAAACTGATGAGACCAGTGGTGTAGTCTTTTCAAACGAAAGGGGTTCATCCGATAATTTATCTAGACAACATCTTGCTGATGGCACAGGATGCTCGGACTCTCCGGAGTCATTTATCGTGGACTGTTCAACTAATACAGGATCTGGGGTTCATTTTCAATGTACAGAAGTCATTGTTGAATCCTTCCCAGGTGATAGATTTTCTGGGTTTCCTGATAGATTCTGTTCAATCCCAGCGGATTCTCCCTTCTCAAAAGATTTGCAACATCAAGAGGGAGTTGAGGTCTGCTTTAACCAACCAGACCGTGTCATTAAGAGCGATTGCCAGGATAATGAGACTTCTGTCCTCTTCCATTCAGGCCATTTTTCCAACCCCTCTTCACCATCGTGCTCTCCAGAGAGTAAAAATTCAGCACCTTCGGAAGGGTCTGGCATATTCAGAACAGATTCCTTTATCCAGGGAAGTGAAGATGGAAATTCATTGGTGGTTGGATCATATGGAAACCTGGAATGGCAGAGACATTTTCGGATCTCACCCAGATACAGTAATCAAATCGGATGACAGTCAGTGGTGCTGGGGGGCCCATTGTGGACCAATTGCGATGGGGGGGCCATTGGTCCCAGTCAGAGATGCATCTTCACATAAATTGTTTGGAGCTTCTAGCTGGCTCTTTTGCTATAAAGAGTCTTTCCCCTCAGAAGTCAGATTGTTATATTCTATTGAGGATGGATAATATCTCCGCAGTGAGATATGTCAACAAGCTGAGGGGGACCAAATCCAGAATTTTAGCAGAGATAGCCAAGGAATTTTGGCATTATTGTCTCAACCACCATCTGAGTGTCACAGCAGTTTATCTCCCGGGGTCTCAGAATGCTGTAGTGGACTGGAACTCCAGGTGCTTGAGGGATGCCAGCAATTAGAGGTTAGCTCAGGATCTTTTTCACCAGATCCTCCTGGAAATAGGTAATTGCGACATAGATCTTTTTGCCTCCCATCTCAGTTTCCAGATTCCAGTCCTTTTCAGTTGGCGTCCAGATCTGTTGGCTCTGGCGACAGATGCCTTCCTTCAGGATTGGAGTCAGTTTCGGGGGTATGCATTCCCGCCGTTCATGATGATTCCCAGGTTTCTGTCAGAGGTTCAAAGACACAAGGCGGAGATTATTCTTCTAACCCCTCTTTGGTGGGCTCAGCCCCGGTTCCCGGTAGCTCTGTCGTTAGCCTGCACTCCTCCTTTTCTCATTCCGCCTCATCAGAATCTTCTGATGAGTCCGGAGGGCCTTCAACATCCCTTGGTCCTGTCGAGAAAACTGTGGTTGATGGTTTAGATGGTTTCAGGTCAAGATGGAATTCCCCAGGCATTTTGCAAGAGGCTGCAGGTTTCATCAAACAGTCCTAGGCAGCAGGCACTCATAAGCGGTATGCCTCAGCTTGGCAGAGATGGTCTAGTTGGTGTGATGGACGGAGTATCTATCCCTTGGGGTCGAATGTTGATATGACTGTGAACTTCTTAGCACAACTCGCGGATTCTGTCCTAGCCTATCCTACGGTCAATGATTTCAGGTCACTCATATACCACAAAGGGTAACCCAAAAACCCGACCGGGCTGGGTAGAAATTAATCATTACACACAACAATGCCCAGACAGGGAAGGAACAACAAATTATTTTTGCCCCCATATATTTGTTTTGCATCTCGAACGCTCAGACTTTCGAAGGGTCACATATGAATGAAGAGTGCATTGGAGTTGACTGGTGACCTGATATATGGGGGCAAATGGCATTTTGGAAGAAGATTTGATCCCCTCATAAATATATAAAGAAAAAAAGTGGACGAGTCAGAGGACATATTTAGGGACTCCCATCATACTAGTCCTGATGAAGACCCAATGTGGAGCTGTGATGTGGCCCAAGATATAGAGGGGTCGAAACGTCGACGGTTATATTATAGTTTGGATTGGTTTCTGCATAGAACCTGTGGAGATTGAAGGAATTGATTTAGACTCTTTCAGTATCAGGAATGGAGTCAATGCAGCAAAATAGAACGAACCGACTGTTTTTAATGTTTTTTGTATAGGTGTTTTGATCTATTTGAATATGTATTATTCTTCTTTCTATTTATCACAAGCACTTTTTCTCACACTATCTTTCCCTCGGTGTGCTGTTTTTTAGATGGGTTGTCCGTATAATATATTAACTTGATATTTATGTGAAAGTAAATGAATGAATATATTTATATTTATATGAATAAATAGTGTTTCTGTTTACCTATGTTGTTTTATGAGCTATAAATAATTTGTGGTTCCTTCCCTGTCTGGGCATTGTTGTATGTAATGATTAATGATTTCAGGTCAGCCATTTCAGCTAGTCATGCACAGATTGAAGGTAAGCCGGTTGGGGAAAATCTACTAGTTTGCAAAGTAATGAAAGGGATTCATATGTCAGCTTCTCCTCAACCCAGGTATTCTTCCCTCTGGGATGTAGATATAGTTTTGAGGTTCTTAGACAAATGGCCATCTAATCGTTATCTTTCCAGAAAGCAAATCTCACCAAAGTTAACTATGTTCCTTTATCTCATTTCTTGTAAACATGTGTCAGACATTAGAGCTTTAGATTTAGCAGGGAGAGTATTCTCTCCAGAGGGAGTTACGTTTAACATCACTAGAAGAACGAAAACCAATTTTGGGTTGGTAACATATCCTATGTTTCCTGAAAATTCACAGTTGTGTGGAGTTTAATGTTTGAAGGATTATGAATTTGCTACAGTTGATAACAGAGAAGATTCTAGGGGTCAATTGTTAATATCATTGCAGAAACCATTTAAAACAGTGTCATCTGCTACTTTATCCAGATGGATGAGATGGTGGATGAATGAAGTGGGAATAGAAACTTCTAAATTTGGGGCTCATTTGGCTAGAGGAACAAGACCTTTGTGTAAGGCTCTCGTCTGGAAGGCATTTTGAGAGCAGTGGATTGGTCCTCAGAATCTACTTTTAGGAAATTCCATCACAAACCTGCAGCTGATGTAGCAACTGTGGTTGTTGGGCAGCTTTAACCCTTTCGCTGCCAGGCCTTTTCCCCCTCAGGTGCCAGGCCTTTTTTTGGCTATTTGGGGCAGTTCGCTCTTAGGCCCTCATAAATTTTTGTACACATAAGCTATCCACGCCACATTTGCGTCCTTTTTTTCCAACATCCTAGGGATTCTACAGGTACCCAGAGTTTGTGGGTTCCCCTAAAGGAGACCAAGAAATTAGCCAAAATACAGCGAAAATGTTGTTTTTAAAAACAAAATGGGAAAAAGGGCTGCAGAAGCAGGCTTGGGATTTTTTCCCTGAAAATGGCATAAACATAGGGGTTGTGGTGCTAAAATCACTATCTTTCTAGCTTTCAGGAACAGGCAGACTTAAATCAGAAAACCCAATTTTTCAACACAATTTTGGCATTTTACTGGAACATATCCCATTTTTACGATTTTTTGTGCTTTCAGCCTCCTTCCAGTTAGTGATAGAAATGGATGTGAAACCAATGCTGGATCCCAGAAAGCTAAACATTTCTGAAAAGCAGACACAATTCTAAATTCAACAATGGGTAGTTTGTGTAGATCCTGCAAGGGTTTCCTATAGAAAATAACAGCTGAATTAAAAAAATATTGAAATTGAGTTGAAAAAAACAGCAATTTTTCTCCACGTTTTACTCTGTAACTTTATTTGCGATGTCATATTTTTTAAAGCAATATACCGTTACGTCTGCTGGTCTCTTCTGGTTGCAGGGATATTTAGGGCTTGTAGGTTCATCAAGAACCCTAGGTACCCAGAGCCAATAAATGAGCTGCACCTTGCAGTGGGTTTTCATTCTATACCGGGTATACAGCAATTCATTTGCTGAAATATAAAGAGTGAAAAATAGGTATCAAGAAAACCTTTGTATTTCCAAAATGGGAACAAGATAAGGTGTAGAGAAGCAGTGGTTATTTGCACATCTCTGAATTCCAGGAGGCCCATACTAGCATGTGAATTACAGGGCATTTCTCAAAAAGACGTCTTTTTTACACACTGTCTTACATTTGGAAGGAAAAAAAGTAGAAAAAGACAAGGGGAATAACACTTGTTTTGCTATTCTGTGGTCCCCCCAAGTCTCCCAATGAAATGGTACCTCACTTGTGTGGGTAGGCCTAATGCTCGTGACAAGAAACACAACATGGACACATCACATTTTTACATTGAAATCTGACATGTTTTTTGCAAAGTGCCTAGCTGTAGAATTTGGCCTCTAGCTCAGCCGGCACCTAGGGTAACATACCGAACCTGCACATTTTTTAAACCTAGGGGAATCCAAGATGGGGTGACTTGTGGGGCTCTGACCAGGTTCTGTTACCCAGAATCCTTTGCAAACCTCAAAATGTGGCCAAAAAAACACTTTTCCTCTAATTTCGGTGACCGAAAGTTCTGGAATCTGAGAGGAGCTACAAATTTCCTTCCACCCAGCATTCCCCCAAGTCTCCAGATAAAAATGGTACCTCACTTGTGTGGGTAGGCCTAGCGCCCGTGAAAGGAAATACCCCAAAACACAAAGTGGACACATCACATTTTCCCAAAGAAAACAGAGCTGTTTTTTGCAAAGTGCCTAGCTGTGGATTTTGGCCTCTAGCTCAGCCGGCACCTAGGAAAACCTACCAAACTTGCGCATTTTTTAAAACTAGACATCTCGGGGAATCCAAGATGGGGTGACTTGTGGGGCTCCCACCAGGTTCTGTTACCCAGAATCCTTTGCAAACCTCAAAATTTGGCCCAAAAAACACTTTTTCTTCTTATTTTATTGACATAAAGTTCTGGAATCTGAGAGGAGCCACAAATTTCCTTCCACCCAGCGTTCCCCCAAGTCTGTTAATAAAAACGGTACCTCACTTATGTGGGTAGGCCTAAAGCCCATGACAGGAAATGCCCCAAAACACAAGGGGGACACATCACATTTTCACAAAGAAAACAGAGCTGTTTTTTGCAAAGTGCCTAGCTGTGGATTTTGGCCTCTAGCTCAGCTGGCACCTAGGGAAACCTACCAAACCTGCACATTTTTTTAAACTAGACATCTCGGGGAATCCAAGATGGGATGACTTGTGGGGCTCTCACCAGGTTGTTACCCAGAATCCTTTGCAAACCTCAAAATGTGGCCAAAAAAACACTTTTTCCTCTCATTTCAGTGACAGAAAGTTCTGGAATGTGAGAGGAGCCACAAATTTCCTTCCACCCAGCGTTCCCCTATGTCTCCCAATAAAAACGGTACCTCACTTGTGTGGGTAGGCCTAGCGCCCGTGACAGGAAATACCCCAAAACACAAGGTGGACACATCACATTTTCACAAAGAAAACAGAGCTGTTTTTTGCAAAGTGCCTAGCTGTGGATTTTGGCCTCTAGCTCAGCCGGCACCTAAGGAAACCTACCAAACCTGCGCATTTTTTAAAAATAGGCATCTCGGGGAATCCAAGATGGGGTGACTTGTGGGGCTCTCTCCAGGGTCTGTTGCCCAGAATCCTTTGCAAACCTCAAAATGTGGCCAAAAAAACACTTTTTACTCTAATTTCGGTGACCGAACGTTCTGGCATCTGAGAGGAGCGACAAATTTCCTTCCACCCAGCATTCCCCCAAGTCTCCCGATAAAAATGGTACCTCACTTGTGTGGGTAGGCCTAGCGCCCGTGAAAGGAAATACCCCAAAACACAAAGTGGACACATCACATTTTCCCAAAGAAAACAGAGCTGTTTTTTGCAAAGTGCCTAGCTGTGGATTTTGGCCTCTAGCTCAGCCGGCACCTAGGGAAACCTAGCAAACTTGCCCATTTTATAAAACTAGACATCTCTGGGAATCCAAGATGGGGTGAATTGTGGGGCTCTCACCAGGTTCTGTTACCCAGAATCCTTGGCAAACCTCAAAATTTGGCCACAAAACACTTTTTCCTCTCATTTCATTGACATAAAGTTCTGGAATCTGAGAGGAGCCACAAATTTCCTTCCACCCAGCGTTCCCCCAAGTCTCCTGATAAGAACGGTACCTCACTTTTGTGGGTAGGCCTAGCGCCCGTGACAGGAAATGCCCCAAAACACAAGGTGGACACATCACATTTTCACAAATAAAACAGAGCTGTTTTTTGCAAGTGCCTAGCTGTGGATTTTGGCCTCTAGCTCAGCCGGCACCTAGGGAAACCCACCAAACCTGTGCATTTTTTAAAACTAGACATCTCGGGGAATCCAAGATGGGATGACTTGTGGGGCTCTGACCAGGTTCTGTTACCCAGAATCCTTTGCAAACCTCAACATGTGGCCAAAAAAACACTTTTTCCTCTAATTTCGGTGACAGAAAGTTCTGGAATCTGAGAGGAGCCATAAATTTCCTTCCACCCAGCATTCCCCCAAGTCTCCCGATAAAAATGGTACCTCACTTGTGTGGGTAGGCCTAGCGCCCGTGACAGGAAATACCCCAAAATACAAGGTGGACACATCACATTTTCACAAAGAAAACACAGCTGTTTTTTGCAAAGTGCCTAGCTGTGGATTTTGGCCTCTAGCTCAGGGAAACCTACCAAACCTGCGCATTTTTTAAAACTAGGCATCTCGGGGAATCCAAGATGGGGTGACTTGTGGGGCTCTCTCCAGGGTCTGTTGCCCAGAATCCTTTGCAAACCTCAGAATGTGGCCCAAAAAACACCTTTTCCTCTCATTTCGGTGACAGAAAGTTCTGGAATCTGAGAGGAGCCACAAATTTCCTTCCACCCAGCGTTTCCCCAAGTCCCTCGAAAAAAACGGTACCTCACTTGGCTGGGTAGGCCTAGCGCCCACAACAGAAAATGCCACAAAACACAACGTGGACACATCACATTTTCCCAAAGAAAACAGAGCTGTTTTTTGCAAAGTGCCTAGTTGTGGATTTTGGCCTCTAACTCAGCCGGCACCTAGGGAAACCTACCAAACCTGTGCATTTTGTAAAACTAGACGTCTGAGGGAATCCAGGAATGAGTGTCTTGTGGGGCTCTCACCAGGTTCTGTTACCCAGAATCCTTTGCAAACCTCAAAATTTGGCAAAACAAACACTTTTTCCTCTCATTTCGGTGACAGAAAGTTCTGGAATGTGAGAGGAGCCACACATTTCCTACCACCCAGCGTTCTCCCAAGTCTCCCAATAAAAATGGTACCTCACTTGTGTGGGTAGGCCTAGTGCCCGCGACAGGAAATGCCCAAAATACAACGTGGACGCATCACATTTTCACAAAGAAAACTGAGCTGTTTTTTGCAAAATGCCTAGCTGTGGATTTTGGCCTCTAGCTCAGCCTGCACCTAGGGAAACCTACCAAACCTGCGTATTTTTTAAAACTAGACATCTTGGGAAAACCAAAATGGGGTGACTTGTGAGAAACCAAGATGGGGTGACTTGTGGGGCTCTTTCCAGGGTCTGTTGCCCTGAATCCTTTGCAAACCTCAAAATTTGGTCAAAAAAGCACTTTTTCCTCTCATTTCAGTGACAGAAAGTTCTGTAATGTGAGAGGAGCCACAAATTTCCTTCCACCCAGCATTCCCCCAAGTCTCCTGATAAAAATGGTACCTCACTTGTGTGGTTAGGCCTAGCGCCTGCAACAGGAAATGCCCCAAAACACAATGTGGACACATCACATTTTCCCAAAGAAAACAGAGCTGTTTTTTGCAAAGTGCCTAGCTGTGGATTTTGGCCTCTAGCTCAACCAGCACCTAGGGAAACCCAGCAAACCTGCACATTTTTGAAAACTAGACACCGAGGGGAATCCAAGATGGAGTGACTTGTGGGGCTCTCTCTAAGTTCTGTGATGCAGAATCCTTTGCAAACCTCAAAATTTGGCCAGGAAAATACTTTTTCCTCTCATTTCAGTGACAGAATGTTCTGGAATCTGAGAGGAGCCACAAATTCCCTTCCACCCAGCGTTCCCCCAAGTCTCCTGATAAAAATGATGCCTCATTTGTGTGGTTAGGCCTAGCGCCCGTGACAGGAAATACCCCAAAACACAAAGTGGACACATCACATTTTCCCAAAGAAAACACAGCTGTTTTTTGCAAAGTGTCTAGCTCAGCTTCCATCTAGGGAAACCTACCAAACCCAGACATTTCTGAAAACTAGACACCCGAGGGAGTCCAGGGAGGTGTGACTTGCGTGGATCCCCCAGTGTTTTCTTACCCAGAATCCTCAGCAAACCTCAAATTTAGCTAAGAAATCACTTTTTTCCCACATTTCTGTGGTGGATCACTGCACCGGGACAAATTTCTTACCAACCAACATTCCCCTCAGTCTCCCGGTAAAAATGATACCTCATTTGTGTAGGTGGACCAAGTGCCTGTAACAGGAAAAAGCCACAAACTTGTTGAAATTGAGGGGGAGCCAAAGCGGAAACAAAAGGGCAGTTTGAAAAAAAACATTTTTAGGCTGACAAGTTCAGCAGAATTTGTATCGATATAGATGAGACAATGTTGGGTGGTAGGAATTCTGTGGATTCCTGCAGATTCCGGAAGGTTCCATCACAAAAATGTGTGATTTCCAGCAAAGTTGAAGGTTTGCAGGGCATTGTGGGTAAGAAAATCAACAGATGTTTAGTTTTCAGATGTGTCTAGGTCTTGTGGATTTTTCTACATGGCAGCATCCCGAAGCCAAAAAAGTGCAGCCCTCACCATTCCTAGTGGGACGATTTTGAGAGTTACCAAGCTCTCATGGCCCATATGTAACACCAAAACCCAAAATAATCAAATGTCCTCTTGCTTGCTGTGGGATAAGATGTTTTAGTGAGTGGGAGAGAGCTGAAAGAATGTTACCCCCTTCAGTTGGCGTGGGGGCATAACCAGGCCCATACTGGTTGGTGGCCACCATCACATTTTTTTTGCTTTTTTTTTAAATTCCATGGCATCTACTAGACTTTCTGCTCCCCAGGATGTGGACCGGGGGTAATTGCCCCATCTGCCCACTGGTAGGCAGAACAACTTTGACCCCATATATTTGGGGTGGCGGTATGGCCATACCTCCACCCTCTTATTTTGAAAAAAAATCTTCCCTGGTCTCTGGTGAGCTTTCAGCCCCCCTTGGGGGCAGATGGGCCTTCCAAAAATAGGCCAATCTTCCCCCAAGGGGGGCAGATATGGCCAACAGTAATGTGCACCTATGGGGAGCGACCCTTGGCCAAGGGGCTGCCTCCCCCAATCAAAACACACACATACACACACACCAATCTCTGGTGTCAAGTGGTTTCTGCCCCCCTTGGAGGCAGATTGGCCTAACAAAAATAGGCTGATCTGCCCCCCAGGCAATACTTTGCCTAAGGGATCGCTCCCCATACATAAAAACATAAAGTAGATAAAAATACATATATCCCTGGTGTTTCTGGTGTTTTCTCGAATTATATTAGGCCGATTTGTCCCCTTGGGGGGCAGACATGGCCCAAAAATATTTTGCCCCCCGGGGAGCGGCTCTTGCCCAAGGGGCCGCTCCCCTGATGCATAAGTATAAAAAAAAGAAAATCCCTGGTGTCTAGTGGCTTCTGCCCCCGGGGGGAGGCAGAAATGGGCTAAAAATAATTTGGCCCCCCGGGGAGTGACCCTTACCTAAGGGGTAGCTCCCCACATATAAAAAAATAAAATAAACAAAAAAATGTATCCCTGGTGTCTAAGGGTTTTCTGCCCCACCGGAGGCAGATCGGCCTAATGATATTAGGTCGATCTGCCCCCGGGGGGGCAGAAATGGCCCAAAAATATTTTGCCTCCCTGGGGAGTGGCCGTTACCCAAGGGGCCGCTGCCGCTCCCCTTATGCGTAAGTATAACAAAAAAAAATCCCTGGTGTCTAGTGGTTTCTGCCCCCCCCCCCCCCCGGGGGCAGAAATGGCCTAAAAATTATTTGGCCCCTAGGGAAGTGACCCTTGCCTAAGGGGTCGCTCCCTACATATCAAAAAATATATATGTATCCCTGGTGTCAAGGGGTTTTTTGCCCCCCACCCCGGGGGAAGAAATGGCCCAAAAATATTTTGCACCCTGGGGAGCAGCCCTTGTCCAAGGGGTCGCTCCCCACATATATAAAAATATATACTGTATATATATATATCCCTGGTGTCTAGTGGTTTCTGCCCCCGCTGGGGGCAGATCAGCCTAATTATATTATTTAATTATATTAATTATATTAGGCCAATCTGCCCCCAGGGGGGCAGAAATGGCCTAAAAGTAATTTGGCCCCCGGGAGCAACCCTTGCCTAAGGGGTCGCTCCCCACATATATAAAAATATATATATATATATCCCTGGTGTCTAGGGGTTTTCTGCCCCCCTCCGGGTGTCTAGTGTCCCCTTGCCTAAGGGGTCGCTCCCCATACATAAAAAACATAAAGTAAATAAAAATATATGTATATCCGTGGTGTCTAGAAGTTTCTGGTGTTTCCTCTAATTATATGAGGCCGATCTGCCCCCAGGCAAAATATCCCCCCCCCCGGGGAGTGGCCCTTGCCCAAGGGGCCGCTCCTCTTATGCGTAAGTATAAAAAAAAAAAAACTGGTGTCTAGTGGTTTCTGCCCCCTCCCCCCCCCCCCAGGGGTAGAAATGGCCTAAAAATAATTTGGCCGCCCAGGGAGTGACCCTTGCCTAAGTGGTCGCTCCCCACATATATATCCAATTTTTTTTTTAGCCCTGGTGGCATCGCGATCGGGCAGCAGAAATGCTGTGAGAGACAAGAAAGGAAAGGAAAGGTCTTTCCTTTCCTTTCTTGTCCCTCCCGCCCCACCTCCCAGTCGGAAGAGAAATGCAAAAGCATTTCTCTTCCTGGATCATCCGAGGTGACCTCTGATGAAGTCAGCGCACGATTTTCGCACTGACATCATCAGACATCACTGGGGCGATGAGGGGGGTCGGGTGGAAGGGGAAGCGATTACCCTCCCATCCCCGACTGCGGGGTGTGGGAGGGAGGCCCACAGGGGGAGCGCTAGCGCTTCCCCCATGGGCCGGGTGCAGGACAACCGTGTGCCTGGACGAGACCAGCTCGTCCCGGGCATGGGAGGGGTTAAACAAGCATAATCCGAGCCTCCGGTCCTGACAAAGAATAAAAAATTGTCTAGCTTACGTGTCAAGAATTTTCAATTCCCTCTGCCACGGTGCGCAGTAACTTGGATATGGTGCACACATTGTGGCAGTAGGGGGACTCTAAGAGGCGCAAGTAAAGTGGTGCTGCACTTTGTGCAGCGCCACTTACCCTAAATACACCCCTCAGTGTCTGGTGCTCAAAAAATTAACTTGCAGTCAACCACAAAAAAAGATAAAGTTCTAAGTTTCGGCACAAAGACACATACAGGTTTACTCTGAAGAACAGCTGAGGGAACGATCAGCAGTGCCCAAACTTACGCATGTTAGGAGCTAATATCCATGGAAAAGGCCATTACCAAGAGTAGGAGGCTGGCCTGGCTTGTAGTTAGTACCAAGGGGTACTTACACTTTGTACCAGGTCCAGTTATCCCTTATTAGTGTAGAAGAGGTGTCTAGCAGCTTAGGCTGATAGAAAAGGGTAGCTTAGCAGAGCAGCTTAGGCTGAACTAGGAGACATGCAAAGCTCCTACTATACCACTGGTGTCATACGCACAATATCATAAGAAAACACAATACACAGATATACTAAAAATAAAGGTACTTTATTTTTATGACAATATGCCAAAAGTATCTCAGTGAGTACCCTCAGTATGAGGATAGCAAATATACACAAGATATATGTACAAAATACCAAAAATATGCAGTAATAGCAATAGAAAGCAAGGCAAGCAATATACAGTCACAATAGATTGCAATGAGAGCACATAGGTATAGGTGCAACACAAACCATATACTCCAAAAGTGGAATGCGAATAACATATGGATCCCAAACCTATGTGAGCTTGTAGAGGGTCGCTGGGACTGTAAGAAAACAGTGAGGGTTAGAAAAATAGCCCACCCCAAGACCCTGAAAAGTAGGTGTAAAGTGCACCTAAGTTCCCCAGAGAGCACAGAAGTCGTGATAGGGGAATTCTGCAAGAAAGAACAACACCAGCAATGCAACCAAAGTGGATTTCCAGACGAGAGTACCTGTGGAACAAGGGGACCAAGTCCAAGTGTCGCGACACAGTAGAGATTGGGCAGATGCCCGGAAATGCCAGCTGAGGATGCAAAGAAGCTGCCACCGGATGGTAGAAGCTGTGGATTCTGCAAGAACGAAGAGGACTAGGAACTTCCACCAGGAAAACAGTCGAGAAGGCCGCAGGATCAGCGATACAAGGTTGCAGTAGTCGTCTTTGCTACTTTGTTGCGGTTTTGCAGGCATCCAGAGCAGTCAGTGGTCGATTCCATGGCAGAAGGTGAAGAGAGAGATGCAGAGGAACTCTGATGAGCTCTTGCATTCGTTATCTAAAGAATTCCCCAAAGCAGAGACCCTAAATAGCCAGAAAAGGAGGTTTGGCTACCTAGGAAGGAGGATAGGCTAGCAACACAGGTAAGAGCCTATCAGAAGGAGTCTCTGACGTCACCTGCTGGCCCTGGCCACTCAGAGCAGTCCAGTGTGCCAGCAGCACCTCTGTTTCCAAGATGGCAGAGGTCTGGAGCACACTGGAGGAGCTCTGGGCACCTCCCAGGGGAGGTGCAGGTCAGGGGAGTGGTCACTCCCCTTTCCTTTGTCCAGTTTCGCGCCAGAGCAGGGCTGAGGGGTCCCTGAACCGGTGTAGACTGGCTTATGCAGAGATGGGCACCATCTGTGCCCATCAAAGCATTTCCAGAGGCTGGGGGAGGCTACTCCTCCCCAGCCCTGACACCTTTTTCCAAAGGGAGAGGGGTAACACCCTCTCTCTGAGGAAGTCCTTTGTTCTGCCTTCCTGGGCCAAGCCTGGCTGGACCCCAGGAGGGCAGAAACCTGTCTGAGGGGTTGGCAGCAGCAGCAGCTGCAGTGAAACCCCGGGAAAGGTAGTTTGGCAGTACCCGGGTCTGTGCTAGAGACCCGGGGGATCATGGAATTGTCTCCCCAATGCCAGGATGGCATTGGGGTGACAATTCCATGATCTTAGACATGTTACATGGCCATGTTCGGAGTTACCATTGTGAAGCTATACATAGGTAGTGACCTATGTATAGTGCACGCGTGTAATGGTGTCCCCGCACTCACAAAGTCCGGGGAATTTGCCCTGAACAATGTGGGGGCACCTTGGCTAGTGCCAGGGTGCCCACACTAAGTAACTTAGCACCCAACCTTTACCAGTTAAAGGTTAGACATATAGGTGACTTATAAGTTACTTAAGTGCAGTGGTAAATGGCTGTGAAATAACATGAACGTTATTTCACTCAGGCTGCAGTGGCAGGCCTGTGTAAGAATTGTCAGAGCTCCCTATGGGTGGCAAAAGAAATGCTGCAGCCCATAGGGATCTCCTGGAACCCCAATACCCTGGGTACCTCAGTACCATATACTAGGGAATTATAAGGGTGTTCCAGTAAGCCAATGTGAATTGGTGAAATTGGTCACTAGCCTGTTAGTGACAATTTGGAAAGAAATGAGAGAGCATAACCACTGAGGTTCTGGTTAGCAGAGCCTCAGTGAGACAGTTAGTCATCACACAGGGAACACATACAAGGCACACTTATGAGCACTGGGACCCTGGCTGGCAGGGTCCCAGTGACACATACAACTAAAACAACATATATACAGTGAAATATGGGGGTAACATGCCAGGCAAGATGGTACTTTCCTACACCAAGCTAATGTGCAAGCGATGAAAAACAAAGCTTCCTCACTAAGATTTGCCTTTTGAAAAGTATCCAAGAACCCAAATGGTCTGGTAGTAACATCACTTCTTAAGGTTATGAAGCCCAAAAACTGACCATCATTTAGTTATAGATTAGAAGCATTTGCTGATGAAATGAACTCTTGACTTAACCTGGAATAAAGTAAATAATTTAAAACCACTTTGAACCTCCATCAATTGTCTAGTCAAGCTCAATTTCGTATAGAATTCAATTTGATCAACCAGGAAATGGGAATAAATGGTGCCTTATTAAGGTATTGGTTTATTGTGAAACTAGCTAAGCCAAGTTCTTTCAAAAACAAAATCTTCATAGTGAATGTAAAGACTGAAGCTACTGAGGTAATGCCCCATGGCACATTGCAATTGCCGCTAGTATTGCAGAACTGGAAGTGGTACACCCATTGGATCGCGAGCTATCATACGTCAACTTCAAATGCCTCTTGAAGGAATAGATTGCCAAGGTGTACCAAATGGAAGACCTCCTAAAATTTGAAAACTGTCTTCATTCTGAAAGGATCATGGTCAACCATCTTGCTGCCATTTCATCAGATCTTTGCCTCACATTCCTTCACTTATGTTTTTGGCTCTTTGATTTAGGAGACCTTGAATAACAGTAGAAGCAGAAAAGAGTGTAGTCCGACTGCCATTTCTGCTCCTACTATAAAGAGCGTTTCTCCCCCAAATTTTTACCAAAACATAAAATGTTTCAATTACCGTGTTTCAAAAACTACGTATACAAACCTGAAAGGAAGCTATCTTCTCCTGTTTTAATAACACAGAAGGCTTATAAATATTAACTTTATGTTAGGTGTATTTGTAAAACACACTGTCACCCGCGAGGGTATCCTGGCACTTTGTGAAATTTGTTCACATTGTACAGAACATGGAAGACACTAAATAAGATAAACATTGAACACCTAATATATAAATGATGGATGAATATTTATCACATGATCCTAAATTATGCGCTATTTACCTATTTGTTTAACTGATTTACCCGTTTTTTGCACGTATTGTATTGAACGAACTGTCAATAAATAAACCCTTTTTCAACTTCGTGAATTGACCTAAAAACATCTAAAATGAGAGTTATCATGGAATATTCATAAACATTTCATGCAAATAGAAAGTGCTGTACTCTCTTTGAACTTTTTAATGGATGTTCAGGGCCAAGTCACTTAGACATGTAAGCATATGTCAAAGAGTACTCCTGTAGTACTGCTTCCTGTACTCATAAATACTTTGTACATCCACCCCATGTGATTTTGCCCCGAGTTCTGCTCATTTAATGCGCATCTGTTTTCACTGGTGTCCCTCTCTAAGGTAACTGGGAGTTAGACTCAGCACAGTGTTGATAGTGTTGGCACAACAAAGGGGAGCAGCGTTTGCCTTGGCAGCAGGGCACAACATCTCCACATATTTCCATGCATTCCAAACAGGATAGAAAGAATAATTCTTTCTTTATCAGTAAAGTGTTTTCTGTAATCCTGTATGAAAACTCATGTTTACTCGGCAGACGCTCTTATTTCAAGAGGTCACTAAGAGGTTAGCAGGCTCCCAAGTATTCTGCATAACTTGCTAATATTTGAAGTCTTGAACCATATCCGTATGAGACAGAAACCTAACAAACCTGCATTGTAAAAGCATGTTCTTCATTGCTCTTTCTTAATGCAGAGAGGTGCTCCCAAAAACAAAGTGGTGTGAACATAAAGTAAAAGTGAAACTAACGACCCATTTTGAAACATAATTGGCATGCAAAGATTAAATAGCCACACCTGTTATTAAAAGAAGGATCTACATTTATGATTTTCTATACCATCAGCTATTTCCCCCTGGGAGGCAGAGGGAACAATGTTAATTTACTTTTAATAAATGACTAATAACAATAATTTCTATTTTTGTCACATAAATTAATTTTTATTCACCATATAATTTAGTGATTCCTGCTGCATAATTCAGTGTTTGGTTCCACATAAATTTAGTGTCTCTAACAAAAGGCTGTTTTAATAGCATTAGGAGCGTGACCGGCATCATCCAGAACCCATTCATGATTATGGGCTAAACCCAGACTGGCTGCGTGGAAAGAAATTCAGGGGAGGAGAACAGAAAGACAGATTTAGCTGCAAAGCAGTTACGGTTACACAGCACAACACAGACTGTGCCAAGAGCATGGGGCGAAGATTGATGTGGCCTGAACTAGAGACCAGGCTGTAAAGGTGGATAAGAGAGGACTGGGTAGGCCCTGAGGGCATCCAGCAGACGGGGGTGCAGAGGACTCTAGTAGCGATGCCAGAAGATGAGAGTGGAGTGCCCGACCAGGACTGTTGGGGATGTCCACAATCTTGGCACAGGAAGGGGTGGAGGAGAGGCTGGTAAAGGAGTCTGGAATAAGGTGGGACAGGAGGCACTGCTGTCTGTGCCAGTGGTAGGCCTGTGATTATTGTTGGACTAGTGTTTTGGACAGTCTTGCACTCTGGCACTGCCTGAAGGGCCAGATTGAAAGAGCCACTGTGTGGGTCTCCTTTTGGCCCAACCATGCTTATGGTACTGCGTACTGAAGGATTTATTTGAAAACATGCATGGAAAGGGATGACAGGAGAAATTCTCAGGCAAGAAACACAGATGGCCTAAACTGGACAAAGAAGGACATACAAAAGTATAACCTAAGGGTCCGCTCAGTCAGGATGCTCCATCCTTTGTCATATTTGATAGAGAATTGAGGAGGACCACGTGTAAAGTTCAGGAAAGAGGGAAGGGGGGGATACAAATATAAAATGGAGGTGTCTGACAGGCTGCAGTGAGTTGTGCATCTTCTAGTAGTGAAAGGACTGGGTGAAACTGTCCCTGGAGCTCCAGCTGCAAGGCTCACTGGCAGATGGCAAGCTTTTGGCACACTGAATGCCCACCTCCCCTTGACTAAGAAAAACCATAAGCTGAGCAACACTGAGGACAAGTAGACATAGGAGCCTAAATTCTGAAGTGAAGTTGATGTGCGCGTGTGATGCCGACATCAACCAGAAACTGCCTTATTGGGACACCATCTAGGGGTAAATTAATGTGCCAAAGCGGACATAGGCATAGGGCAGCTACAAGACTATATCACAAAGTGAACCGTGTCACAAGGAAATGTCTAGAGTGGTTTAGCAACCTTAAGAAACTAAAGATACATAAAGATTGCAACAGAAGGTCACAGAAACAAGAAGAAAGCAAGCTCAATATGTATTCCTTCCTGGCAGGGGAGGAGCCTGCAGGGCACCAGCAGATAAGAAACAATAGCCAAAATCAATGGTAAAAAATACACTGATAGAGGTTCAAACCTCCACTTAGTCCCTAGATAAGAAAATAGACAGAGTGGCTATTCACCTGAAATTTCTGCCAGTGGAATTCCACAAGATCTCCAGTCACATGGGTGAGTGAAAAATAAAACAAGTAATTTGTCTGTTGATATGAAATAACGTAAAGAGGCAGTCTCAAAGATTCAATTCACTAAGTTACATCTAGCAACTAGGGTAAATGATATAGAAGGCTGAACCAGGAGAAATAATGTATGCATTATTAGTGTCTCTGAATAAAATGGAGGTACAATGCATTGGCGCTGATTTTGACACTCATTCACAAATGTACTCCTGCCTAGAAGTCTTTCATTCTTGTTCTCAGTATAGTGGGAGCATGAAACCCAGAACCCATACCAAAACTAAGAACAACCCAAGAGTGACAATTGTGAGGATTTCTAATTTTTGAGACAGGAATACAATTCTACAAACAACAAGAACCTGTGGTCCCCTTGAGGAAGAACATGCAAAAGTAGTTTTTGAGACATTTCACATGTGCAGTGCAGCAGAAAAGACATACATTCCAGGTAGTAAAAAGAGAAATGAGAAAACAAGAAATGTCATACATTATTATATTCCCGCCATGTCTGTGTGTCATAACAGAGGGTAAAGGATGGCACTTTCTATATCCAGATGATGTCTGGAAGTAGCTGGAGGGGTGAAGACCACACGTCCATGCAGAAGAGTAGGAAATTATCACAACCAAGGAACACAAGTTACAGTACAGACAAAGGAGTGAGCGAGTAAATCCAGAGAACTCTCCAAAGAGCATGCACTAATGATAGCAAAGAGGAAAGAAGCAGAAACTCCATCTTGCTCCAGGTTGATCTCATGCCAGACCAATGCTAGCCAACAGCTGAGTAAGGATCCATAGGAACGGGAGAGGTGGCCTTGATGTGGAACATTTTATTGACAAGAGATGCCTCAGACAGCACCTAGTGAGTGGTGGACAGATGAATACATGGATACTCCAACGCATATCTCAAGAATATGTGTGATGTGATATGGGCCAGGATTTCTGGGAATTTCAATAGTTGGACATAAAATATCATGAGGAGGGTATATGGGATGGAGGGAGAAAGGTCTTTCTCCCCCTTTAGTCTAATGTGGAAGAAGATCCTAGGTCTAATGTGGATCAATGCAGAGTTTGAAGTTGGGGTGACAGGTGTCTTTGATTTGGGTGCATGCGGATTGCAGCTCCTTGCACATACGTGTGGGGTGGTAAGACTTTTTGGCATGTGTTTTGTTTCAGTTTATTTTCAGTCATGTGGAGTTCTGTGAAAGTACAGAACACGATATTTGGAAGTCAGTCATAAAACATGGAATCGGAGCAGGGGGGTGCCATAAATACCTAGTGAATGTCAATGGCCAGAGTAACAAATGTGAAGATGAAAGACACAAATATTGAATCAAATATATCATTTTGCAGACACATTGTGTCGAAAATATAGACAGTACAAAAATATTGAGCAACAGAAGGTAAGAAAATCATTTTTAGGATTATAATATTGTTTTTAAAATGCCGTTTTATATAACATTGTTAAATGTAATTTTATTGGTTGTGGAAAATGCATACTAGCTGCACAGGCAAGCTACAACACTGGGTCCGCATCCTTTCAGAGAAGCAGCATACATGGACAGATACGAAGGGTTACTATGTCACTCTAGTAGACACACAGGATGGAGCACCAGTGGCAGTTTTTGTCCATCTGCTTGCCACCCAGACTCCAGGCGGCACTTCTAGAGAGTGGGTGCTGGATGTCACCTTGGTAGTGGGTGGAGATTTTAATATAGTGATAAGTTCCAGCATTCAAAGGATGACTGGCGCGGGAGCATTTGAGGTGATCAACAAACACTGGAGGGGTTTTGCTGCAACCTGAGGTTTGGTAGATGTACGTAGAGAAACACAAAGAGAAAATAGACATTACTGTTTTATGCCCATAGATGATTCTGTAATTGAGACTACTTGGTCCCTCCGCAGGAGTATGGCCCTAAATTTGGTGAGATTACATTTCTGGCACAAGGCTTCTCAGATCACTTATGCCTGGTTTTCACTGTGAGATACAGGACAGCCGGGTGGTTGAAGAAAAGATGACCCCCAAGACACAGTCACTGGATCTAAGGCTGCAGGAGGTGCTGCAGAACATCCAGTATAACCTTGCAGCATTTTAAAGGAGAAATATCAATAAAGAGGCCTTTTATTTAGTTTTTATCTAGTAGCAATAAATTGCTGCTTATATTTTTTTCTAACATGGAGATTGATGTTTAAATTTCTCTTCTCTTACAGCAAAGTGAGTGAATTATGCAAAAAGTGACAATCGTCCTTGAGTAAAGAGTGTGTGGATAGATGTCAAATCTTATCTAACACACAATTTACAAATGTTTCAATACATATCAGCACGTAAACACCAATTGACTGATGAAAGTGTCTCAAGTCAAATACTATTAAAATATTCAGTTGCAAACGAAAGATGTAAAATGTGAGTGTAGATATGGGTTCTGCGCATGCTGCAGGGGGCTAAGGGGGATCCGTGTTGCTCCAATGGTACAATGTAGTTGCTGTGTCATTGTATTCTTGTATTGTTTCTTGTTTCAACAATAAAAATGTTTTAATAAAAGAACTCTGAAAAAACCCTACAAAACATTGATACACACCAGTTATAGTTTTGTGAACTATAACTTGGGTCCTCATCAGGCACTGCTTACGACCTCACAAATTAAATCACTTAAGAGTAACATTGAATCACTACTGATATCTCAGTCATAGCCTACAGCCAGTCCATGCATGCAATCCACATCAGGACCAGCAAGGCCCTGCACCCAAACATCCACAAGCATCAATCCCTGGGGCGGATGGGGTCCTTTGAAAATGCTGGGGCATGTAAAGTGCCCCACTACTTCCCAAAAGCTAAAAATAAAATACCTCCGCCCTCCAGAAGCTCAAATAAAAACATAATTACTGACTACAAAACAAAACACAACCAATACACTTATATGCATTGCACATTTCCTACTCGGTGTTCTTCTGCTGTCCTATGACCAAAGAGCTCCCCTAATCAATCCAGACGCTGATCTCATAATGTTAACCAGCATGAGAGAAGCACCTGGATTGGAAGGAGTGGCCTGGCTGAACACTTCTACAGACCCTGGTGTCCTGTGCTTGGTATTCACTCAGCTGTTATAAGACAGCTGGGTGGAGAGCTTCGAAGTGCACGTCACTTTGGCCAGCACAAGACAGCCGGCCAAAGTGACATGTGCACTTTGGAGCATCCAGTCAGCCCTGCTTCAGTCCTCCATGCTTCCAATCGACAGCAGAAGACACTCCTCGCATGTCTCTGGGCTGCTGCAGTGTGCGAATCAGTAAAAATAAAATGGCAATTCAATCTTTTTATTGCCATGTTATTTTTTCCTGTGTGGCGCGCAGCAGGGGTGTGGGAGCGACACCCCACCTCCCATGAAGAAACTGCCACTGATCAATTCTCCACTGCACACAGTCTTCAGGACAGGTTTGACAGACAGCTAAGCCGGTGGCCACTCTCTGCACCCAACCATCCTGAAGCAGCCAACCCGTACCATGCACAGATCTTGGACATACATAGTGGAGGTTGTCTACAAGGCCTGGTGTCACACCAGATTCTGCATCCAACATACAATATGAGTGAGACAGTGGGCCTGCCCTATGAGCATTCTCTGTGCCCATCCCTCTGTATGTGACCCTGCACCCACCCCTCCATGTCCACCTAGCATCCTACTTGCTCAGTATTCAGACCTTCACAGCAACGATTGGCCAAAGACTCGTTCAGTAATGTTCAGCAGCCACATCTCTGCAAGTGGCCTATCACCACTGCATCCATCCTTTGGGTAAAAACAAGTAAAAGAACAATGGCATCTATCAAACGTGCTTCACATTTTAGATATCTAATTTCTTTTGCATCATTTGAAAGCTCACAGAGAAGATTATAAGAGCCCAATCCTCAATTTAAGTTGTTGTATTACTCCTTGTTCACAAAACCTATAGCACACTGCCAGAACCATTGGTTGATTTAATTAGTGTTTTTGGTGTTATTGAAATACATTCAGTTGTCATCAATGATGTAATTTATAATTCTATGATTGATGTAATATGTGAGTTCATAAGAAGATGCTGTGGAGTCAAAATAAACTGGGTAAAATCACTCCTCTAGGCAATTATGGAATGGAAACCACCTCCACACATGGATTGCCTATTAAGGTGTACCAATGATGGCTTTCAGTATCTGAGAATTTATGTTACTAAGGACATAAATAGGTTCATTGAGAGTAAACTGGAACTGGTCCTGAGACATATCAAGATAGATGTTGCTCATGGTGAAAATTGCTGTTGTCTTTGTTAGGTAAGGCTGAATTGTACAAGATTATCTCACTCCCCAGGTTTTGTTTATTGTATCAAACACCCTGTTATAAATTGTGGAGGAATTGTGAAAGGTAGGCACAACTGCTATGTACTGGGAGAACTGTTTTACAGGATGAAGGTTTACATAGAATCATTTTGGCTACATTATTCAGAAGTACTTATGATAGTGAGATTGATCAGCCAGACCTGAAAAAGTACTGTTGGTATAGTAATTTGTGAAAGAAAATGAATAGGCATTTGCATTTCAGCAGGAAGCATTCCTAATCATTGATAAGCATGCAAGCAGTCTCAGAAAATAACTCCAGGGCATATATGGATGGATGACTGGCCGTATAGAGGCAGCCCTCTAGATCTGGAAAAGAGCTCTGAAAAGTGACGACTGAGATGGGAAAATTACGACACAAACCACATGTTTGGTAAGAGCCTTGCTTCAGGAACTAAGGGCCAGATGTAGGAAGCATTTTGCATGGTGCAAACTGCGAAAATCACAGTTTGTGCTATGCAAAATGCTCATCGCAATGCTCATTCACAATTTGCGAGTCGGTACCGACTCGCAAATTGTGAATGCAACTCGCAAATAGGAAGGGGTGTCCCCTACCTATTTGCGACTCGCATCGCAATGCTAAATTGCTTTGTGACCTCGAATGCGGTCGCAAAGCAATTCGCACTGGTGGTAACCCATTCGCAAAAGGGAAGGGGTCCCAATGGGACCCTTTCCCCTTTGTGAATGTTGCCCAAAATGTTTTTTCAGAGCAGGCAGTGGTCCAATGGACCACTGCCTACTCTGAAAAAACGAAACCAAATGGTTTTGTTATTTTTTTTATTTTGCAACTCGTTTTCCTTTAACCGGTTCTGTGCCGAGGACGTAGTGGTTAAGTCCTTCGGCACAGTGCTGCTGTGCAGAGGACGTAAACACTACGTCCTCGCACACAACCCAGAGGGAGCGCTCTCGCTCCCTCTGTGTGCTTCCCCCCAACCCCCCAAAGGCAGGGATGGAAGGGGAAGCCCTTCCCCTTCCACCCCGACCCCCCCACCCCCCCTGTGACGTCAGCGCCCAAGCGCGCGCTGAATGTCACAGAGCCTCCCCCATCGCGCTGGAAGCTCAGCAAAGCATTTCTCTTTCGATCACGTGGGGGAGGCAAGGAGAGGCTTCAAAGGGAAGGAAATTTCCCTTTGAAGTCTCTCCAACTCTTTCAAAAGCCGGATTGCTTGCAATCCGGCTTTTGAAACGCCCACTAGACACCAGGGATTATTTATTTTTTTAAATGGACATAAGGGAGCGACCCCTTGGGCATGGGCAAGGGTCGCTCCCAGGGGGGGCATTTTTTGGGAAGGCCTTTTCTGCCCCCCCTGGGGGCAGATCGGCCTATTATTAGAAAGGGGCCCAGAGGGGCCCCAGGAATATATATATTTTTTTCTTCTGTTTTTGTTTATGTTTTTGATTTAGGTGTGGGGAGTGACCCCTTAGGCAAGGGTCACTCCCCTAGGGGGCAAATTATATTTAGGCCATTTCTGCCCCCCTTGAGGGCAGATTGGCCTATTTTTATGAGGCCAATCTGCCCCCAAGGGGGACAGAAACCACTAGACACCAGGAAGTTTTTTTTATGTGAATTTCACGCAAGGGGAGCGACCCCTTAGGCAAGGGTCGCTCCCTGGGGGGGGGGGGGGATTATTTTAGCCCATTTCTGCCCCCCTGGGGGGTAGATCAGCCTATTTTGATTAGGCTGGTCTGCCCCCAAGAGGGGCAGAAACCACTAGGCACCAGGGATTTTTTGTTTTTGTTTTACAGATGGGGAGCGACCCCTTGGACAAGGGTCGCTCCCCTGGAGGGGAAAATTGTATTTAAGCCCTTTGGGGGCAGATCGGCTGATTTTTGCTATGCCAATCTGCCCCCTAGGGGCAGACCCCGTAGGCTAGGGTCGCTCCCGGGAGGGGGGGCTTGGGGGGGCAAATTTATTTTAGGCCATTTCTGCCCCCCCGGGGGCAGATCGGCCTATTGTTATTAGGCCGATCTGCCCCCGGCGGGGCAGAAACCTCTAGGCGCCAGGGCAAATTTTATTTTTGTGTTTTTTTTTTCTTTGTTAGTTTTTTTAGAGATGGGGAGCGACCCATTAGGCAAGGGTCGCTCCCCTGGGGGGCAAATTGTATTTAGACCATTTCTGCCCCCCCCCTTGGGGTCAGATTGGCCGATTTTAAGTCAATCTGCCTCCAAGGGGGCAGAAACCACTAGGCACCGGGGGGGAGCAACCCCGTAGGCAAGGGTCGCTCCCGGGGGGGGGGGGGGATTTGGGGGGGTGAGGACAAATTTTTTTTAGGCCATTTCTGCCCCCCCTGGGGCCGTCTGAGCTAGAGGCCAAACTCCACAGGTAGGCACTGTTTTCTATGAAAAAATGTGATGTGTCCACGTTGTGTTTTGGGCCATTTCCTGTCGCGGGCGCTAGGCCTACCCACACAAGTGAGGTATCATTTTTATCGGGAGACTTGGTGGAACGCTGGGTGGAAGGAAATTTGTGGCTCCTCTCACATTCCAGAACTTTCTGTCACCGAAATGTGAGGAAAATGTGTTTTTTTAGCCAAATTCTGAGGTGTGCAAAGGATTCTGGGTAACAGAACCTGGTCAGAGCCCCACAAGCCACCCCATCTTAGATTCCCCTGGGTTTCTAGTTTTCAAAAATGCGCTGGTTTACTAGGTTTCCCCAGGTGCCGGCTGAGCTAGAGGCCAAAATCCACAGGTAGGCACTGTTTTCTATGAAAAAATGTGATGTGTCCACGTTGTGTTTTGGGCTATTTCCTGTCGCGGGCGCTAGGCCTACCCACACAAGTGAGATATCATTTTTATCTGGAGACTTGGGGGAACGCTGGGTGGAAGGAAATTTGTGGCTCCTCTCAGATTCCAGAACTTTCTGTCACCGAAATGTGAGGAAAATGTGTTTTTTTAGCCAAATTCTGAGGTTTGCAAAGGATTCTGGGTAACAGAACCTGGTCAGAGCCCCACAAGCCACCCCATCTTAGATTCCCCTGGGTTTCTAGTTTTCAAAAATGCACTGGTTTGCTAGGTTTTCCCAGGTGCCGGCTGAGCTAGAGGCCAAAATCCACAGGTAGGCACTGTTTTCTATGAAAAAATGTGATGTGTCCACGTTGTGTTTTGGGCCATTTCCTGTCGCGGGCGCTAGGCCTACCCACACAAGTGAGATATCATTTTTATCGGGAGACTTGGGGGAACGCTGGGTGGAAGGAAATCTGTGGCTCCTCTCAGATTCCAGAACTTTCTGTCACCGAAATGTGAGGAAAACTTGTTTTTTTTAGCCAAATTTTGAGGTTTGCAAAGGATTCTGGGTAACAGAACCTGGTCGGAGCCCCACAAGTCACTCCATCTTGGATTCCCCTTGGTTTCTAATTTTCAAAAATGCACTGGTTTGCTAGTTTTCCCCAGGTGCCGGCTGAGCTAGAGGCCAAAATCCACAGGTAGGCACTGTTTTCTATGATAAAATGCGATGTGTCCACGTTGTGTTTTGGGCCATTTCCTGTGGCGGGCGCTAGGCCTACCCACACAAGTGAGGTATCATTTTTATTGGGAGACTTGGGGGAACGCTGGGTGGAAGGAAATTTGTGGCTCCTCTCAGATTCCAGGACTTTATGTCAATGAAATGAGAGGAAAAAGTGTTTTTTTGGGCAAATGTTGAGGTTTGCAAAGGATTCTGGGTAACAGAACTTGGTGAGAGCCCCACAGGTCACCCCATATTGGATTCCCCAAGATGTCTAGTTTTAAAAAAATGCGCAAGTTTGGTAGGTTTCCCTAGGTGCCGGCTGAGCTAGAGGCCAAAATCCACAGCTAGGCACTTTGCAAAAAACAGCTCTGATTTCTTTGGGAAAATGTGATGTGTCCACATTGAGTTTTGTGGCATTTCCTGTCGCGGGCGCTAGGCCTACCCACACAAGTGAGGTATCATGTTTATCGGGAGACTTGGGGGAACGCTGGGTGGAAGGAAATTTGTGGCTCCTCTCTGATTCCAGAACTTTCTGTCACCAAAATTTGAGGAAAATTTGTTTTTTTAGCCAAAGTTTAAGGTTTGCAAAGGATTCTGGGTAACAGAACCTGGTCAGAGCCCCACAAGTCACCCCATCTTTGGTTCCCCTAGGTCTCTAGTTTTCAAAAATGCACAGGTTTGGTAGGATTCCCTAGATGCCGGCTGAGCTAGAGGCCAAAATCTACAGGTAGGCACGTGTGCAAAAAACACCTCTGTTTTCTTTAAAAAACTGTGATGTGTCCACGTTGCGTTTTGGGGCATTTCCTGTCGCGGGCGCTAGGCCTACCCACACAAGTGAGGTGTCATTTTTATCGGGAGACTTGGGGGAACGCTGGGTAAAAGGAAATTTGTGGCTCCTCTCTGATTCCAGAACTTTCTGTCACCAAAATTTGAGGAAAATGTGTTTTTTTAGCCAAAGTTTGAGGTTTGCAAAGAATTCTGGGTAACAGAACCTGGTCAGAGCCCCACAAGTCATCCCATCTTGGATTCCCCTAGTTCTCTAGTTTTCAAAAATGCACAGGGTTGGTAGGTTTCCGTAGGTGCCGGCTGAGCTAGAGGCCAAAATCTACAGGTAGGCACTTTGCAAAAAACACCTCTGTTTTCTTTCAAAAAATGTGATGTGTCCACGTTGCGTTTTGGGGCGTTTCCTGTCGCGGGCGCTAGGCCTACCCACACAAGTGAGGTATCATTTTTATCGGGAGACTTGGGGAAACATAGATTAGCAAAACAAGTGTTATTGCCCCTTGTCTTTCTCTACATTTTTTCCTTCCAAATATAAGAGAGTGTGTAAAAAAGACATCTATTTGAGAAATGCCCTGTAATTCACATGCTAGTATGGTCACCCCGGAATTCAGAGATGTGCAAATAACCACTGCTCCTCAACACCTTATCTTGTGCCCTTTTTGGAAATACAAAGGTTTTCTTGATAGCTATTTGTCACTCTTTATATTTCAGCAAATGAATTGCTGTATACCCGGTATAGAGTGAAAGCGCACTGCAGGGTGCAGCTCATTTATTGGCTCTGGGTACCTAGGGTTCTTGATGAACCTACAAGCCCTATATATCCCCGCAACCAGAGGAGTCCAGCAGACGTAACGGTATATTGCTTTCGAAAATTTGACATTGCAGGAAAAAGTTACAGACTAAAACGTAGAGAAAAAGTGATGTTTTTTTCACCTCAATTTCAATATTTTTCTTTTTCAGTTGTTATTTTCAGTAGGAAACCCTTGTAGGATCTACACAAATGACCCCTTGCTGAATTCAGAATTTTGTCTACTTTTCAGAAATGTTTAGGTTTTCTGATTCAAGTCTGCCTGTTCCTTAAAGCTGGGAAGCTGGTGATTTTGGCACCGCAAACCCTTTGTTGGTGCCATTTTCAGGGAAAAAACCACAAGCCTTCTTCTGCAGCCACTTTTTCCCATTTTTAAAAAAAAAACGAAATTTTCACTGTATTTTGGCTAATTTCTTGGCCTCCTTCAAGGGAACCCACAAAGTCAGGGTACCTCTAGAATCCCTAGGATGTTGGAAAAAAAGGATGCAAATTTGGCTTGGC
The DNA here is from genome assembly GCF_031143425.1 of Pleurodeles waltl. NCBI lineage: Eukaryota > Metazoa > Chordata > Amphibia > Caudata > Salamandridae > Pleurodeles > Pleurodeles waltl. The sequence continues at coordinate 823,688,090 of NC_090436.1, forward strand.
TAGCTTTGGTGGACAAAAAGTTATGAGGGCCTAAGCGCAAACTGCCCCAAATAGCCAAAAAAAGGCTCGGCACAGGAGGGGGAAAAGGCCTGGCAGTGAAGGGGTTAAGGAAAACGGGCTGCAAAATAAATAAATAAAACAGCTTTATTTAAAAAGCAGTCACAGACATGGAGGTCTGCTGTCTTCAGCAGGCCACCATCCCTGTGAGTGCAGGGACTCGCTATGGGGTGGCAAAATGCGACCCACCTCATTAATACTAATGAGGTGGGTCTTTGCGACCCCATAGCGAATCACAGACAGTGTCTGAGACACCGTTCTGCATCCGATTTTGTGAATCGGAAATTGCGAGTCGCACCGACTCGCAATTTCCGATTCGCAAAATCAGAACTTCCTACATCTGGCCCTAAGAGCCCTAGCAGGATTCTGGAAATGGCACATAACAGGCACCACTAGTGTAAGAGATGTCTGGTGTATAGAAGGAATTAATCTGTTTGAGACCATGTAGGTTGAATACTCTCTTGAGGATCATCCACAATATACATTCTTGCCGCTGAAGCATGTCATGTAGAAGTAAAACAGCAACGTTGATTACCTTCACAGTAGTTCCCATTGGAATTTAAAGTGTTATCAGAATCGCTTTTGGTCAAAGTAGTTTGATGGTTTCACCAGTATCACCTCTGATACACGGGGGAGATTGAGAGACCAATGGGAGAAGGATGTGGGCCCCCTGGAGAAAGAGAAGTGGGAGGAGACATGTAGATATCCCAAGGAGGGGTTCATTCGGGAGTTGCCCTTCTGAAACTGACTGCATCAGCAGCTCATGTTCTAAGTAAGAAGCAGTACAGCCTAGCTCAACAGTTTAACATTAATGCCATTCATCAAGCAAAACTAGCATCTATGAATTCCCAAACGGGGCTGTTGTGGCAGCTCTTCTGAATGTTCAGTCACTTAACAATTTAGTAGCTACATTTATTCAAAACTAAACATTAGACATATGTTTGGGTGGAAACGTCGATCAAAGATTTGTCATCACTTGATATTCATCAAGCAGGTTCCCCAACCTTCAAGATACAGCATATTGATCAAGAAGTCCTCAAATGTTTGGGGTTTGGAATTATTTATAACATTGCTTCCCAAACGTTTTAGAACCACAACCCTCTTTTTAGAACGACAAACGTTCGTGATCCACCTAGCTTTAATGGCCATGAGGTGGGCGATTTGTTAATGTAAACAAAGCATTGAGTGGTAGCGTACTTTTGTCTACAAACAGCACATTTTCTATTGCAATTGTCACTACATTTGCACAAACATACAGTTTTACTTGTAAACCTATATTGCACACAAATGAGAATGTATGGAATATTTATCATTTGTACATCACTAAGAAAAGTTTCTTGGTTTGTTTTGAGCCTATTAAAATCGTTGCTTCCATCACAATTCAGAATTACAAAAATGTCCATTTTTACTTTCCTAACTGCTGAATGTGTACAGTTCATTTGCAGGTATTTACAATTTGGTGTGTGTTACAAAAAATAGCATCCTACAGCTTTTCCATTCACACTCTCTGTACCGCAGCAACATTATCACATAATTCACTTTACTTATTTTCCTCTGACTGAATAGTGAGAGTAGTTTGTAAACACCAGTGTGTTAAAAAACAGAAGCAGCAATTTTTCAGAAGACATAGGTCCTCATTAAGACCCTGGCGGTGAGTGACAAAGTGGCGGTAACTTCTGCCAAATTATGACCATGGCGGTGATAAGTCCCATAGACAGCCAATGTACCACATCAACCGCCAGGGCACAAACAACATACACCACAGCGGTAGCCAACAACTGCCAGGCTGAAGACTAAGTACCGCCCACCATATTAAGACACAGGAAACCACCAGCTTTTCCGGGGGCTACCAACGCCAACAAAAGCCTGGCGGAAACAGAGCTCAGAAGTGAAAGGACTCACCATTGGAGACACGGGGAAGAACCACGCTGCCATGGAACCCGAACTGCAAGTTTTTCCGATGATCATCTACGTTATGCTCCACCTGGAACACCAATGCCAACTAAGAAGATGACGGTGAGTACAGCCGCCTGGCACAAAAGAAAAGGTGGGAGGAAAACGAGAGTGACACACACACGCACGACACACAACCGACATACACACACACCATACACACAACCAGCTGCACACGTAAACCAATGGCACAAGACACATGGCCAGATTGCTAGAGTACTGTCAATGTATTAGCATAACAAAACCCACCTCACAAACCAAATATATTTACAGATGTACATAAAGGGCCAATGCCCAGTCCAAAGTCATAAGGGCACACAAGGGCACAGTCCAAGACCCAACCTGTATCCTGACACATCCGTAGAGGACACTGCAGGGGCATAATTTTGCAAGTGGGACGGCACCTCAGGGTGATGGGGTGGGCCCCTCAGCTGAATACGGGAACTACCCCACTGGTTCTGGAGAGGCAACATGTTCATTGCTCTGTCCTGCCGAGTGCAAGGCCACAATCTCTGGAGTGGGTGATTTGCCCACTGGTTCTGGAGGGGGCAACATGACCATTTCTCTGTCCTGGGGAGCGCAAAGCCACAGTTTCTCGAGTGGGTGACTTGCCCACTGGTTTTGGAGGGGGCAACTCGCACAGCAGCCCCTGGAGTGTGGCCTACATGGCGTCTGCTGGCAGAGCCGGCTGCACTGTGGTGGTGGTTGGAGGTGCCTCCTGGGCAGCCTCTGCACTCTCTGATGGTTGCACTGTGGCGGTGGATGGAGGAGCCTCCTTGCAGCCTATGCATTCTCTGATGGCTGCACTATGATGGTGGATGGAGGAGCCTCCTGGGCACCCTCTGCACTCTCTGATGACTGCTTTTCCTCAGCTGGCAGTGGGGGCCAGTGACAGCTGGTGGTGGTGGTGGTGGCGGTGTCAGCCTGACAGCCTCCACTGGCCTAGAGTGCTTCATCTCCTTCTGTACATGGTGCGTGGATCCCTTACCCTTCCTAGCAGGGGGGATGGGCATTTCCTCTCTCTGCCTGGTGGTGCAGGCTTCTCCCCTTTTTCACAGGTGGTACAAGCCCCTTCCCCTTCTTTCCAGGTGGTGCAGGCCCCTTTCCCTTCTTTCTAGCTGGTTCAGGCTGCTTCCCCTTCTTTACAGGTGGTGCAGGCTCCTTCCCCTTCTTTACAGGTGGTGCAGGCCCCTTCCCCTTCTTCCCTGGTAGTGCTGGCTCCTTCCCCTTCCCCTTCTGCGATGGAGATGTAGTATCCTTCCCACCACAAGTAGGGGGTGCTACCACTGTCCCTGTGGACTGTTTGGCTGAGGTGCTGGGCTGTGTCCTTGGTACCCTGCTCATACGGGCAGGAGGGGGAAGAGGGGTAGGAAAGGAAAAGCTTTTTACGGATGTGGGGCAGAGAGGAGGGAGGAGGAATGGGAGTAGATGATGAGGGAGTGGTTGTTGGAGGTGTATGTCTGTTGGACTTGGGTGCAGGTGCATGGGCAGTATGCTGAAGTGAGGTGGATGGCTGTTGGGTGTGTGAATGTTTGCATTATTTTCCCTTAGGAGGGGGGACAGACATGGTGGGAGAGGACACAGGGGAGGCGTGCATGTATGTTGTGGAGGTGTCTGCCAGTAAGGTGTGAGTTCTACTTGGTGTGGGGATGCTGGTAGTGGATGTAGATGTAGTGCATGCAGGTGTGAGTGTGGACGTGACTGGGAGGGAGGTGGAGAAGGAGGAGAGGGAGACAGTGGAGGAAGTGGATGTTGTTGTGTCTACAACTGTCTAGTGTTTGCATGCGTGTCTGTGGGATGAACTGTGGTGCTTGTGTTGGCCTGTGCCACTCATGTGTTGTCTTGTGTGCATGCTTGTCTGTATGTGTGCCTGGGATGGGTTGGGGTTGAGGGGAATGGGACTGGGAAGTGGTAGTTGGAGGGGGGACAGTAGAAACAGGGACTATGGCTGCTATCAGAGAGGAGGCCAGAGCCTGAATCGATCTCTGTTGGGCCGCCAATCCACCGTGAATGCCCTCCAGGAATGCATTGCATTGCATTGCTGCATGTGGGATGCCAGCCTCTGGATGGCATTCACAATGGTTGATTGCCATACAGAGATGGATCTCAGGAGGTCAATAGCTTCCTCACTCAGGGCAACTGGGCTCACTGGGGCAGGGCCTGAGGTGCCTGGGGCAAAGGAGATGCCCACCCTCCTGGGTGAGCAGGCACAGGCAACTCACTGAGGGGCTACTGGGAGGACGGTGCTGGTATGGGGGTGGCGGATGTACCTGCAGCTGGGTGGTCAAAGAGGTGTCCGCCACCACCAGGGCGCTCCCATCGGAGGAGGTATCTGAGTCTGTGTTGTCTCTTCCAGCATCCACCATGGTGCTCCCCTTGCCCTCCGTCCCACTGGTTCCCTCGGCGTTGGTGGACTCTGCCTTCTTGGTCCTGTGGGATGCAGCTCCCTCTGTCACCGGTGCCCCTGCTCCTCCGTCAGATGATGCTAATGCACACAAGGACAGGATGACAAAACAAGAAAGGGGGGAGGCAAAATAAACATTGGGTCAATGACTGCACCAACACCACTATTGGCATGCACATCACCGTCACACACAGGGAACAGCCCTAAGCAATATGCATTGCACTAACAGTGATATGGCTAGTCACCAAGGCAAGATAAGGAGCACACACCACCAACTGCAGCACACCAGGGACCCACAATGCCCTTCCTGAAAGTGACTACTTACAAGCTAGGTTACCTGTATTTGCCATGTAACCATTACACGAGAGATGACCCACGCTGCAATGTCTGGCCTGGCCTTGGGAGCACCCACTAACACACAACCACTACCCGAATACCACACCACCAGCCAAAATATGTAATGATACCCACTGTACTCACCCCCTTGTGGCTGATGTGATTCTCTCAAGCGCCCATCCAGCTCAGGGTAGGCCACCGCCAGTATGCGGGGCATCAGGGGGGTCAGGGTCCTACAGGCACCCCTTCCTCATTGGGAGGCCATACCCAGCTGGGCCTTTGCGGTCTTCCGTGCCCAGCATCTCAGGTCCTCCCACCGTTTCCGACAGTGGGTGCTCCGCCTGCCATAGAACCCCAGGGTCCGCACACGTCCTTGGCGATGCACACCATAATCCCTTCTTTTGATGGAGCTGACCTGCAGAGGTAATACATACAGGATAACTCTATTAAACAAACAGTCCATCCTGTCACACACAAGGCCCACCATACCCGATTCCATCACCATTGCACACACATATGCCACCTCACAACATGTACACTGCCAACAGACAATCCTCCTACCCCCCACCCACCCTTACACAATGCCTTCACACACATCTCCATGCATCCATGTCACATGCATCGTGCCCAAAGTGTACTCACCTGTTGGTCTGGAGGCCCATACAGCTCTCCGTACTGGGGTAGGACCCCATCCACCCATTGCTCCAACTCCTCTGAAGTGAAGACTGGGGCCCTTTCCCTAGTCACACGGGCTATGGTAGGTTCCAGACACAGGTCACAGCAACACTCGCAGTGCAGTTCTCCTCCTGTTGAAGGTCTGGAAACAAGTGAGGATTGAGTTAGAAATTGGCAGTCACGTCCACGGCGGTGTACACCGTCACCGCTGGCGTACATCCCCATTGGCCACTGTACTCCATAGGGCCCAATATTATCCAATGAGGAATTGTACAACGGAGCAAGACCGCCTACCGCCACGACGCCCATTGTCAGCAGAATTACCTCACTTCCATCTGTCCCTCCATACAGGACTGGCGGTCGCCATTTTTGGGGGGGGACCATGTGGACTGCTGTTGTGGTTTAGCTGTTCAAATTGTGACAGCCTACTCACTCTTTTGTCCCTTAAATACCTACCTCTGTGCATGAATGGGAGTTGGAGACATACCCCCCGTGTACAGACCCATGGTGGACTTAGCTATACTGGAGGACAGGAAGATTATCCTCACCTATAGACTGGACAGGGCCACAATCACAGAGCTGTGTTCCCAGTTGGAGCCTGTCCGGATATCAGCAATCCGTCTTCCCACTGGGATCCCCCCTGTTGTGCTCCATTTCCTGGCGACAGGTTCTTTCCAAGTGACAGTGGGCTTGGCAACAGAAATGTCGCAGCCAATGTTCTCAATTGTGCTGGCAAGAGTTTTGTCTGCCCTGGTAAAAAACATGTGCAGCTACAGAGCTTTACCTCAGGTGGAAGATTTGGCCACTGTGAAGGCCGGATTCTATGCAATGGGACATATCCCCAATATTATCGGGACAATTGACTGTACATATATTGCGTTAGTCCCCCCTGCCAGAATGAACAGGTGTACAGGAATTGTAAGAGTTTCCACTCCATGAATGTGCAAATGGTGTGCCTGGCGGACCAGTACATCTCCCACGTCAGTGCGAAGTATCCTGGGTCGGTGCATGATGCCTTTGTCCTGAGGAATAGCAGCATCCCAAATGTGATGGCCCAACTACAGAGGCACACAGTGTGGCTTATAGGTGAGCCTTGGTTCCCACTCAGTGTATGTTAGTGTATGCCTCCGTTGTTAAGCTCATAGGATAGTGTGTGGCTAAATGTTGTCCATCAATACCTGCAGGGGACTCTGGCTACCCAAACCTATTGTGGCTACTGACCCCTGTGAGGAATGCCAGGACAAGGGCTGAAGAACGTTATAATGAGGCACATGGGGGAACCAGTAGGATCATAGAGAGAACCTTCGGCCTCCTGATGGTCAGGTTCAGGGGCCTCCATCTGACAGGTGGATCCCTGTGCTACCCCCTTCAAGAAGGTCTGCCAGATAATCGTGGCATGCTGCATGTTGCACAACCTGGCCCTCAGAAGCCATGTACTTTTTCTGGAGGAGGAGGAGAATGGAGATGCCCCTGTGGCTACAGTAGACCCTGATGACAGTGAGGATGAAGAGGCTGAAGATGAGAATGAGGACAACAGAACCACAGTCATCCGTCAGTACTTCCAATGACACACAGGTGAGTCAGTGCAACTTCACATTTCAATGACTATTGGTGTATTCTGTGTGGCATGATGGCATTACCCACTTTTTACCTCTACTTAATGTCGCCTAAGGATTCTCATTTTACAGATGTTAGTGCAATGACATCTGTGTACTGAAGTGCTGACTACAGCCAGCTACAGGTCATTATTTCTATGCTCTCACACTGTACAGTTCATTTGCAACGGATTTAACTGTTTCCATTAATACACTGTTTCAACACATGACATACACGTAATTTAGTTGTGTTCAAGGGTGTTTATTGTAGTGCTAAGAAATTGAGGGTAAAGTGCAATGGAATGGGGTGATGATGGACGAAAGTCCAGGGTATTGTTCCAGTCTGTTTGTAGCACAGGTGCAGTGTCCAAGTGTCCATAGGAAGGGGAGCAAAGGCATTTCAAGGTGGACAAGGTGACAGTATGGGACACAAGGGGGATAATCAGGAGAGTCTCATTTCCTGGCGGTGATCTTGGCAATTGTCTCTGACTTCTTTCTCATTCACAGGGAACGTTTGCGGGGTGGTTCATCTTCTGCAGGGGGAGGGATGCTGGAAGCCTGTGGGTCATGTGGCGGGGCCTCCTGGCCACTAGCAGCAGCGGAAGTGGAGGGCTGTTCAATTGACTGGCTAGTGGTAGGGGCCCGCTGGTGTGCTGTTGCCTCCCTCATGATGTTGGCAATGTCTGCCAGCAACCCTGCAATGGAGATCAGGGTGGTGTTTATGGCCTGCAAGTCCTCCCTGATCCCCTGATAATGTACCTCCTGCAGCCTCCTGTTCTCCTGCATGTTGTCAAGGATCTGGCCCATTGTGTCCTGTGAATGTTGGTGGGCTCCCAGGATCTCGAACAGTGCCTCCTGGAGAGTCGGTTCTCTGGTCCTGTCCTCCCCCTGGCGCACAACAGTCTTCCCAGTTTCCCTGTTGGCCTGTGCCTCTGTCCCCTGAACGGTGTGCCCACTGCCACTGACCTCAGGCCCCTGATTGTCTTGGGGGCGAGATGAGGCCTGGGGTCCCTGTACAGGTGGGCAGGGCACACTGCTGATTTACGTGTCCTGGGGAGAGAAGTGTAGGTATGCTGGGTGGGTGCTGTGTTGTTGGATCCTGATGGGGGAGGCTCTGTGGTGGACTGTGATTGTGCTTGGGTGACCGGCTGTCTAATGGTCCCTGATGGGCCACGTAGGTCCTCCAGATCCTGAAGTTCAGAGTTTCTGTCATCACTGGGAGTATCTTCTGTTGGGGGATATTGGTGGCACCTCTTCTCCACTGACATTGGCTGTAAATGATGTATTATGCTTCATGTGTATGACATATTGTACATCTGTGGCTTCCCCTCTATCGTTGGTGTTGCCCTGACAGCTTTTGCTTGTGTATGGTAATGTATTGTGTGCTTGTTAGTTTCCCTATGCTGTGCATGCTTTAGTGATGGGTGTCCAAGCAGGGCTGGGAGTGCTGTCCATGCATTGGTATGGCATTCAGGGACTGGTATTGGGGTTAGTCATATGTTGTGGTGCAGTGTGTGGGATGGAGTGGAGTGATGGGAGTCAGGGTGAGATGGCATGCAGGTATAGGGGGTGATAAGTGTTAAATGTTGACTTACCAGTGTCCAGTCCTCCGGCAACTCCAGTGAGTCCCTCAGGATGCAGTAATGTCTAGACTTGCTCCTCCTATGCTGTGAGCTGTGGGGGAGCAAGTGGGGTCCAACGCCAGTCCTCTATATGGCGAGCTGGTGCCTTGCTGCGATTGGAATGTACCTTCTCCCGTAGGTCTTTTCACCTCTTCCTGATGTCATCCCTTGTTTTTGAGTGCTGTCCCACGGGGTTCACACTGTCCATGATTCTCCGCCATAGCTCCATCTTCCTTGCAATGGATATCTGCTGTACCTGTGCTCAAACCGCTGTGGCTCTATCCTGACAATTTCCTCCACCATGACCCTTAACTCCACCTCAGTAAAATGCGGGTGCCTTTGTGGTGCAATGGGAGTTGTGTGGTGTGTGTTGGTGAGAGAGTGTTGAGTAATGTAGTGGGGTGTGTGATGTGGAGTGCATGAGGGATGTATGGGTGTGAGTGGTGTGTGTGTGTAGTTGCCTGTGTTCTTCTTCTCAGTATCCTGGTAGCAATTGGTAATCGAAAGGGGTTGTGGATATTGTGGGTGTGTGATTTATAGTGGTGAGGGTGTGGCGTGTGTATGGGTGTCAGGTGTGTGTTTTTAGTATTGGCCAATGTAGTGTTGTTTTGTATGCGGGTGTCCATTCTGAGCGTGGCGGTATGTACCGCCAATGGTTTACCGCAGTTGAATGTCTGCTGTGGTGATTCGTGGGTCAAAATGTGGTGGGCATTGTTTTGTTGGCGTAACGGTATGGGTGTTCGGTCCGCCACTTTTGCACTGACCTTTGGGCTGGCGGATTTGTGTATGTGGCTGTATTCTGTCGGATTGGTGTGTGTGTGTCATAATATGGTGAAGAGATATCTGCCACCGCGGCGGTATGTTGGCGGCCATCAGCGTGGCGGTAAGCAGCATTTACCACCAATGTCATAATGAGGGCCATAGTCTGACATTTGACCACTGTCTTTGAAGCGCAGCAAATGTGACGAGTTAGAGAGTTTAAAGGCATCTTTATTTAATGCCTGTACTTTCATGACCCACCAAAAAATCGGCTCATGAAAGACTAATGGGTCTCGACCCAAAGATTGGGAAACACTGATTTATAGGGAATGGTCTAAGGTTAAGTGGGTGGAGGCTCTCTCTGCAGAAATACTGGCTTTTACTCTTTCACCGTCTGCTTCAACCACATTTTCTGACATGTTGATGTACTGGCCTTTGGGCAGTTTATTCAACTTTGGATCTACCTCTCCTAATTATTGTTCACCTCCCCTGAGCCACCATTATGGCGACATCTGTTCTTTTTTTAACCATGTGTGGCTTTATTATGTAGATGGATATGCCTTCCTCTATGTCTTATCAAAATCTTTTGTGTTCTTCTGCCTCACCTGGCCTCAAGCAACTAATCACTGTAGTAACTGATCATATACTAGACCTGTTTTTTGCTTCTAAACAATTTATATCCAATCTTGAGCAATGTCTGATCACTTAGTTGGATCACTCAGCCTTCACATTTTCTTTGAACTATGACATCATTCACAATAATTTAGCTACACTGCCTGATCCACCAGTGACAAATTACCTGCTCATTACCTCTGCACCATTTTAGAAAGAATAGCTTGCACCTTCCACAAAAATGTTCATAAAAGTAAAGGAAATGTCAATATTGGATTACATATGTGTAGGACTCGATTGCGCCAGCATAAGTCTATATCACTAGCTGAAAAACACCATGCTACCCTCCAGCCTTATATGGGTCCAAGCGTGGCTATAAATTATTAAAAAGAATCTGGGGTAAAGAATATCATGAGGAGACCAAAATTAAATATAAAGTCACACTTAAGAATAACAGGCTTCAATTTAAGTAGGCTATCTCTAAGTTTAATACCCCCTTTTCTCTTAAGTAATAGTACTTCCAAAGAAATTTGCTAAATTCTGAAACGATTTGCTAATTCTGGTCCACCCAGAATGCAGCACTATTCTCACTGGAGCTTATGAATCGTTGTGTTTCTGAGTAAAACAATTAAAATAGTTTAGCATTCCTTCTAGGTTGATCCTTATGGAGCTCTATTTCCTCCAGCTAAAACTTTGGAAATAGTACAGACTTTGTCTGAGCTCAACCCCATTTTCTTGGAGATGACTCTAGAGGATATAAACACCAGAATCATCACATGGTCCCTGTGCATCCTGTTTAGTTCATCCTATTGCTACCACAGTTGGTCCATCGGTCTATCAGCTAGTTAATGGACTCTGTTCTCACTGTTGCATTGTTCCAGCAACCACCGCCCTATCTCTTTTTTGTCTTTCTGTGCAAAAGTAAGTGAAAAAGTACTTAACACATAGCTCTCAGAGTGTACTGCAACCAACTCATTTCCTTCTTAAAATAGCTGAGGGTGGGCTATGCCCACGTCATAGAACAGAGGGAGCACTAATATCAGTCCAGAATGAACTGTGTATGTTCTTGGATCCAGGAGGCGTTATGGTGCTCATTCTCCTTGACAGCAGCCTTTTGGCACCATGTGTCATGCTATACTGGTGGATAGGCTGGCAGAGGGAGGAGTATGAGAGCAGGCTTTGGAGGATGAAGCCCCCCCCCCCGCCGGGATTACCAGTGGGAGGCGGCAGATTGGGGAGATGAGTAAAGGTTGGGGGATGGGAAGAGGTTCAGGAAGGATGCCAAATTTATTTTCTTTGGGGCACTGTCTGAGAAAAGACCAGCCCTGGGGATGGCACAGAAGTTTGTGGAATGGTGCATATATATGGATAAGTGAATGGTGGCTAAAAACATGGGGGCATATTTATACTTTGTTTGCGCCGAATGTGCGTCAAAACTTTTGATGCACATTCGGCGCAAACCGTGCCCCATATTTATACTTGGCACCCGACCCAGCGGACGTCAAAATTCCATCATGTGCCTCATTTTTGGAAGCGGGAAACTGCCTTGCGTTAATGATATGCAAGGTAGGCGTTCCCTTCCCAAAAATGATTTTAAGGCCTGTGTGCCTTATTTATCCCCCAGTGTCATTTTGACGCACAGGAGGGGGTGGGCCTTTAAAAAACGGCGCACAGCCTGATGTGTGCCGTCTTTTAACGCCTGGGTCAGGGCAGGCGTCAAGGTATCTGTGGGCTCGGAAGGAGTCCAGAGGTGCCCTCCCCTGCCCCCAGGGACACCCCCTGCCACCCTCACCCACCACTGGAGGATAACCATGGATGGGGGGACCCATCCCAGGTAAGTACAGGTAAGTTGAGGTAAGTATTTTTTTTTATTATTTAAGGTGGCATAGGGGGGCCTAATTTGGGCCCCCCTACATGCCACTATGCCCAAGGACCTTGCCCAGGGGACAGAAGTCCCCTGGGCATGGCCATTGGGCAAGGGGGCATGACTCCTGTCTTTGCTAAGACGGGAGTCATGTCAATGGAGATTGTGTGTCCAAAAAAATGGTGCAAGTCCGGTTTGAGGCCTGATTTTAACCTCAGACCTGACTTGCACCATTTTTTGACGCACAACCCCCATTTTCCCTAACGTCATTCCATAAATAAGGCGCCCGCATGGTGCGTTGGAATGGCGTTAGCCAGCGGTAATATTTTTGACGCACAACTGCATTGGCGCAGTTGTGCGTCAAAAAGTATGAATATGGCCCATGGTCTTTTATAGTAGAGGGTACCTGAAGAAATTTGAAAATGTGTGGGGCTGATGGAAAGAATATCATAGACTCTAAATTGGATTCTCTGTGATGTCATGAGTGTTTCCAGATCTTGGATTTTGTGGTGGCACTTACCACACCAAAATCCACAGGGCTAGGTAAACACCCCTTTTTTGATTATCGACAGGTTTAGACTATCAATGTGTATCCCAAAAATATGCTTCAAATATGTGCAGTAGCAGTAGTTACCACATATTGGAATTAAGCATCCCACTCAAAACTAAGAGTTTAATACTCTGTCCTGAAAATGATGCTGTTTAACCTGCCTGCTTAATTGTTGTCTTTTATATATTTAAGTACTGAAAATGAATAAAACACATATTTTTATCGCATTGCTTTATTGCATCTTTAATCAGGTTATTGCGGTTAAGAATCATTTTATGATTCCTTTTGTGTGCAAGCTGTGTGCGCCCGTCCTTCTGTCAAAGCGAAAAAGAGGCGTTGAACTAGATTCTCCAATACAGGACAACAAGAATAACATGGGCCGGACAGGTCCAAGAAGAACATACTGGGAGGCTTTTGCCGTACTTCTGTTTTGAGGCAATGGCAGATGTGAAAATAGATGATTGCATTGCGGAACAAGTCTGTTGAACTGATGAGACGTGAATTGCTCATTGTTTTCCATAAGGCGATGGAATGTGTGAAGTGAGATGAACACATTAAGCCGGTGTTGTTTGTGGTTAGACCCCCTGCAGCGGCAGTGCATACGCTGCTCTGCAGAATCTAGAAGTGCCCGTTACGGAGGCTGAAATCGGTTTCTAAACATTTCTATTTATGGGCGAAAGCGGTTGAAATAATTGTGCGTCTGGCCTATTTTTTGAAGCAAGGTCTTTGTTCTTCGTAAACTCTACCTGGCTGGGAAACTGCACACATCGCTGTAGGCGCTAGAGCTAAAGTTCAAATGCCCCGCTCAGATTTCTGTGAAATCCATTAGACTGAGAAAAGAAGAAAGGAGGAGGGCGCCTGCAAAGACAAAAATAAGCTATTAGAAGGCAAAAAACGATGATTGTAATATAAAGCTCAAATATACAGTAGTTAGAAATATATCTAAATAAGAAGGGCGATTGCTTCATGAAATGGCGTCGCCGGATGCAGGAAAGGGGTCCAACGCAGTCAATTTGGCTGGGGTGGGCGCTTTAAATGGACAGTTACTGTCCGGAACGGAGTACCAGCACGTCTTTAATTTGAAGGGGAGAGTACCAGCACTGTTGCAATACATTCTAGTGGACGAGTACACTTCTCAGGAGTAAAGAGGTACTCTAAGTAGAGAGTACCTGCACTTCTATAGTCCCATTTAAGGCACTGGCTGGGGTGGTGGATCAGAGTGGGATGATTGTTGAAATCTGTATTTTATGCTATTAAATGTGACCATAGCTACCCAAGGACTGCGGGAATGGGGGCATGGGCAAAGTGGGCAATTGTCCAGGTCCCCCACCTTGTAAGGGCTCCCTTAGAAAGTGAACCTTCGTGCTATTTGACATTTGTCTATTCTATTTTTCTACCCACGTCTCTCTCCTTCTCGGCCTACCCCTACCTCTGTTTCTGTCTGTCTACAAATTGTCATCTTAAGGGTCCCATGCAAGACATACTTCAACTGTTTTCCTGTGACCCTGTTGAAGATTAGCATATAATGTAGTATTTTTGGATCATGCAGGTTTGAATGAGCAGGAAATGGGTAATAAAATGCAAAATTGGGTCGTACAGGAGCCACCAAAATCTATTTTGCTGGGGACCCCAAAATCCTTAAGGTGACACTGATAGGGGCCTGGATCTATCCTTCCACCTCTTATCTGCAGTCGTGCTGGGAGTGTCCATCATATGGAGAGTCTCTGAGGTGACATGACTGAGTGCTCAATTTGGCAACTGGGCTGGTACACCATGCATGGTGAAATGCCTGTGCGCCTTCTGCCAAAATGTTCAGGGTGCCTGCATGATTTTGTACTGTGCTGCCTGCTGCAGGTGTAGATGTCATTTTATAGTAATAGTTTATAATAGATTTGCATGACTACATTTTGCGCTAATTGCAGTACAGACTGTTTATTTCTACAGCAGATTCGAGGATTATGATATTGCACATGTGTTTTATGCTGGTATTTTCAACAAGCATTGGCAAAGCTAACAGGTCTTGCTGTAATGTGTGAAAGCATGCAAACTGCATTTCTGCATGACTGTGTTTGTACTCATTAGCACATTGAAGCCATTTCTAACATAATGGCTTTACAAAAACTTGTTTTATAGAGTAATCACCAAAAGGTCATAGTTCAGGTACTTCCTGGGTGTCTAAATCACAAAGTCACATTTTGGCACACAAAAAATGGACTGTATGTTAACAGTGACATTTTAGACACTATAGGACTATAATAAGAAAGTTGTTAAAATGTCAATTTGCAGGTGGTAGTTTACAGCAGCATAATGCATTTTCCATTAACACGCACGCTAGTGGCACCTAGCATATTTTAAGCATTATTTTGAACTGAAATAGGTAAAGGAAACTGAGGTCCTGTCTGCATATCCTGAGCTTACTGGTGCCAAGGTGATGAACACATCTGGATGATATCATGGTGCTTTAACTGAACATCCAGAAAAGAAAAGGTTGTAGTCAGGAATGACAACAACATGTGGTAACTGTCAACTATCTGCTCCGCACTAGCCAAGAAAATCTAGTGGATAAACCCACAATCATTGTATTAGTTCTGTTCATTATTTTTTGCATTAGTTATTTTTAGGTGATAAGGAAGACCTATCGCTTCAGATCATGGAGTTCTTGAAGCTTGCATTATGATTCTTCTGGTATTATTAAATATTTTTTTAATGTTGCACTGATGATAACTATCCTGTTACCCCTCATGAATTTGGGATCAGATTTACTAACATTTTGCACTGGGTTTGCACCACAAAAGTGATGCAAACCAGTGCAAAACGTTTATTTGAAAATTACTTTCCAGGTAAAACGTGTTTTGTGCTGGCTGTAAAGATGCCTGAAATTAATACAAAGCAACACTTTGTGCTGTTTTGTATTATTTTGCTTTAAGGGGGAGTTCCATGGGAGGTACATGGGTGTTCCCAAACAACCAACTATGGTTTTGGATGAAAAGCCTTAGCTACTAACAATGGTAGACAGGTCTTTGTGCAAAAAAATTCCTTCTTTGAGGCATGCATTAAAAATGGGAAATGTTTTTATTTCACCAAACCTTTTTGATTTTGCAAGTATGCTACACTGTACAGCACACATACGTAGGGGAAACATTTTGAAAGTTTGTCTAGACACAGTATTATGTACTAGAAGGGATTCCTTTCAGTACAAAAACTACATTAAACATGACCCAGGCATCTTTGACAATGGTGAAACATAGATTAAGGCAGCCTAATTGTGCTCCACGGAGAAAGTCGTATTTTAGCAGATAGAGCTCTATCCAGCTTCCTCTCTCTTATGCAATACTGCCCTGCAACTTTGCTTGCCTTGCAATACTGCATGAGTTTTGCAGTGCTTAGTTTGAGCTGGTGGCTTCTGGTGCTCGGCACCAGCACTTAATTCTGAACACTGGCACTAATCACAGTCCACCACATGGTGGTGCTGTCTTTCTAATTTTGAAATGAGCTCAACATTACTGTTTAATCATTCAATATACATTATGACATGAATAATACCTGCCACACACCATACTTATAGCTTTGAGATGCCTGGAATAGTCTAAATATTCGCACTTCTGACAGTACAATAGTTAGTAGCTGTGTTGGTATTGTAATTGTCAGCACTGGAAGAGGTAAGGGAAGTTGCAAGCTGCAGTGTCCTCCTTAGAAGAGCCCTGGCACTTACTGTTTCACAAATCAAGCACTGCATTTTGTAAATCTACCCCAAAGTATTTTAAAATTGTTTGTGTTGGTGCTGAAGAGGTAGTGCTTGTTTCTCTTATTTCATGCATTATTACAAATTTGTACTCCAGCTATGCTGGGAGGATGAATATGTTTTTTTACGTTCTTATGTGGCATTAATGGCAGTTACTAAGCCAATAAGATATTAGAGTAACACTTTGAGCACATGCAATTGTTTTTTTTAATTGGTAGTGCTCTCGTTAGTGTATGTTCCACCCATACAATTTAAATGGGGTTTCACCTGTTGTTGAAGTTGTGTACAGGGCTGTATTAAACATTTTTGAATCTATGAATTATGTAAATATGAGCAATATAATCAAGCTTTTTAAATATAATATGTTTAAGGCTATCCATTTATGAGTGAATCATTGTTTGATGTTTTGCATTGAATACTTATAATTTTTCTCTTCTTTTTTGCCTTGCTCTTGGTTTGTGCAGTTCTTTACAGTGATTGTCTGTTTCTTGATGTTTGTGGTTAAGGTGCCATATGTTTGGTTCTGCATTGGAATATATTAAACAAGCAACACATTTCATTTATTTTGGATATTATTCTTTTAATTCTGGAACTACACAGGGCATTTGAATACGGATTTTAGGTTCTAGAGATTTAGTAAGCTTACACTTTTACAAAATGACTTTAGTTTCCTTATGAAGGTTGGTAATACAGATGCTAAAGGGATTCTATTCAGGCAGAGTGTCAGTTTCCTTTGCTGTGGGCTAGCTGTGAAGCAGTCTGTGTGTTCCAAGTGTTCTGTATTTACACGCTTTTTAAATGAGATCTTTTTACCGATTTTATAACAAGTTTGTCTTTGAATTTGATTGATTAAAATTGTAGAGAGAGGATACTTTTCGAAGTCTTAACGTATATGGACAATGTTAAAGTGCTTGTATATACTGTGTTACTTATAGTACTTTTGATACGTATATTTGTTACTGTTTACATTGTGAAGTTTGTCATTTTTCTTTTTAGGTAATTCTGTATTGTTTATGAAGAGGTTATAGCAGGCACTATGTTGGTCATCAGCATCTGTGTTATTATACAATTGTTTAGTGCATGTATTTTAATATTTTTTCTTTTTGTTTTTGATTTTGTTGGTATTCCAATAATTTGAATACCAAATATTTTTGTACTCCATTTTTTGTTATTTCTAAAGTAGTCTGAGAAAATAGATTTTATGGTAATCCATGTTTTTGTCACAATACCTTTGTACTAAATATGTTTCACTCAATATTGTGTTATCCAACCCTGAAACTCTGGTGCCACAAAAAAAAGAGAAAACTCAACAACAGATGATAGGTGGAATGCTTCAAAACATCTCAGACTACAGTGCACTCCACAATGTTTTCCCGCTGAACCATGTCAGATGGGTCCAATCATATGTAAATCAGTCTTGGCGCTGTTTCAGTAGGAACAGTCAGGCCCAAACTTCCAGAGTATGCCCTGTCTGAACTGTAACACAAGAAATCCCAAATGGATTTCAGTCCAATTAGGCCTCATTAGTGAGATGCAGTTTAGATTCTAAGGCACAGCAAGCACAGGACCCGCGACTTGGCATATTCCTTGCACTTAGGTTGTCACACCAAAAAACTATAGGTGAAAAGCTTGCTAAAGTCTCAGTCACTGGCAATCATTCAAACCACATTCCAGGTCATCATTTCTGGTCATTCTGCAACCCCAGATGTGAAGCAGCTTTCGTCATATTGCAACAGGACCCAAACTATACATCATGGTTGAGGCACAGTGAAGTTTAAACTGGTCTAGGGTCACATGCATTTTTGTTCAGGGGGATAGGTGCTTAAAGTTCAGGCTGGACTGTTCCAAGGGCCAAGACACATTTGCATACAGTTCCCTCTACTAGGAGTAGTGCAGTAAACTAAGAACTGATGCAGAGGTATGTGGCTCTGACTACCTACCCATCACCTTTTATGTTTTATTATTCAAAACCAAGCTAAAGAAAATGCATTTACTGAATCTCGAGTATTTATAATAAGTATGCTGCCAGACAGCTCCCCTCCTCAATCTTCAGTACACCGTCCGAAGGCAAGTTTTACCTTGCACCGCAACACATTTAGCCTATTTCTAAGATCCTACAATCATCACCAATGTTTTAATAGAATTTATCTTTAGTCAGCTCTGCTTTTCTACAGACTCCACTCTGTCTGGCACTTGAAAAGAGAAACAATGGGCAGATGTACTCAACCGTCAGTTAGACATACATTTAAAAAAATATATTTTTATTCTGGACTTTGATCATGTGAATTTAAAGTATAAACTAGGATTATATCCATTGGGATTTAGATTTCGGCAGATCGGATGACCGTCACCGTTGTGACAGAGTAACCCCTCCACCAATATCTAAATCATGTCCCATATATTGACATGTATCAATTGGCAGTCTTGTGATCAGCATCTCATGCTATTCTCTTCCTATTGCACCAATCGCTTTGAGGCAAAATGTCAAAAAATGCAGGAATTCCTCATGTTTATTTGCATGTATTCTTGTATGAATGTATTTACACATTTGGTATTGCTAAAGTGCAAACCTTGTCAAAAGGCAGCGAAATCTTGCACAGTGTCAAAGACAAGCATAAAATCAACAAGGGATAAGAGAGGTAGCTGGGTTCGGGACGGTTAATGCATTGGGGTGTAGTGTTCTTTAAAGAGATGAGTCTTTAACTCTTTCCTAAACTGGAGCACCATTGGGTCAGTCCTCATGGATATGGGGTGTTGTTTCATATCCTGGGTGCATAGATGGAAAAGGCCTGTTGCTTAGTTTTTTGTTTTTTTTTATAGTTCTTAGTCTGGAATCTTGTGGCCTCCTGGCTGCACGTGTGCCGAGAACCACCAGAGATGGTGAGCGTTTCTGCAAGATATACAAGGGTGTTTTTTCTGATGGCTTTGTAAATGATGCAGATGGTTTTGAAGATAGTATGGTCCATGTGGACACAAGGGCAAGTGACATTGATAAGACTTTGAGTCTTGGCAATATATGGCTTTCTCCCAATCTGCCAAAATAAAGTACCACTCAAGAAAATGTGATCGTTTAGAATTGAGTGTGACGCAAAAGTTTTTCCAGCGCTTCTATAAGATGCAATACGAGCGTGCATTGTATTCATATAAATTAATTTATTTGAATTTATTTGAATAAAATGTTTTTTATATAGTAATTTCTCACCCAGAGGTACTGAAACATTTTACATAAAACAATTAAATCTGTGCAAAAGATCGAAGATGGACTGCATTTGTGATGGGATAGTTGTGGAAACAAAGGGCAAGTCAGGGGATATCAAGAAACAATCAAGTGCATAGGGAGCGTGGCGTCCGGCGTTTTCATGGATCAGAGCATTTGCCTATAAATGGAGTCACAAAGCGCTAAAGGGTGAGATAATTTGCAGCTTCTCCCTTATGGTGGAGGAGAATCACCCAACTACTGATAGCCAGCAGATGCAAACAAGCAAAAGAAAATAATACAATAATTTCATTTTTCACTGAGCCAAGTCTTAGGGCAGGCCAGGGCCATCCTGTCATACAGCAGCAGGGAGGTTAGGTGATGGGCACTGTCAGTGCACATGTTGGCTTGGCCGGCTGTCTTAGATTACTCCAGCCCGAGGTGTGCCGGGTAGAGAACAGGCACAGACTCCCTGTCCCTGAGCAAGAGCCGAACCAGCTCGCTCAGACCAATCCCAGCACTTTCCAAGCCTCTTAATAGTATTACTAGAATGAAAGCAGCTTCTGGATCGGCATAGAGGAGTATGGGAGCCTGTGCAGTGTGCCAGGAGAGGAGCAGAAGAGCACTGACAAGGCAGCTGGTAGCGACAGGTAAGTTATTCTCACAAGACGTCTGAAGAAGAGTGGCATCGTAGCTGAATGGATGTCTAGAGGAGAATCCAGACTCTAAGGGTGCAACTGAGAAGGCTATATATATATATATATGTGTTTTTTATATTTTCCATTGAAACCAGGTGGTGAGGTATAGGAATCCCTGACTCAAATTTGAAGCCACCCAAGACGGATAGTTTGGAAGAAGGAACGACTAAATGTATATTGTTTTAGGACCTTGATGAACGTGTGCATTTGACTATAGAGATAACGTTCTCAAAATGTCAGCCCTGCAGATGCATCTTGTCAGCATTTTGCAACACATTAGCCACTGAGTACCCATTCTGCTCTGCAATTCACATGAAATAGCTCCTCACTGCACGGTAGCACGAATAGGAAAATGAGGCACCTTGAGCTGAGCATGACCAAAGAACTTTGCTGTCAAGGGGGGTATGAAACAGATTGAGCCCTGTGTCCCAGTGGGAATCTGATTTGTTAGAAAGCATAACAGTAAGTGGGCTACCCTAGACTCTTTTCTCTCCCCACCACTTATTTCTTATGTGCAGCCCCTGGCCACCCATCCCATACCTAAGGATTTTACTTTCACAGATGTGTAGATGACCTTTCGATGCTATTGACTGAGAATCTGGGTAAAGCTATATCTATGTTTCGCACACTACTTAAAGTCATTAGCACCTAGATGTGCCACTATCGCTTGACAATTATCACAATAGAGAGTCTCTGATATTTCCCCATGGTGCTCATATTTAAATTCTTCGTTCAAGCTTCATCTATTGGCATTTCCTCATCTTTGAAACAGGTAAGAAATTTAGGAGTCCAAGTTGTGAACATAGTACCATGACCCTCAGATGAACAGTGCCAACAGGCTGTGTTTTTGTAAATGAAGAAATGTAAACAAAATTACCTAGCCTTCCTTTTGCTGAATAATTCAATCTCATAAAGGCCTTTTTTGCTTTTGCCTGTGCAACAGTTATATAATTTAACACTTAGAGCATGATGGGTAGCCCGACACTGCCGCGTCGGCAGAATCTCAGGCCTTTGTCACACAGGTCAGGAAATTTTGATCCCAGTTATAGATCTCTGGCTGCCTGAGCGGTATCTCTGTGACAAACATGCATCCACAGAAATTGTGGTGCACAATGGTCACAATTCATGCCCAGTGGGCCACTGCATTTTTTTGGCCACTTTGCAATTCATTTTGCTTTACAGAAACATACCCCCAAAGCAGTATATTTTTCTGAACAGCAAAATAGCAAGGGCTCTGTTTTCTTCCTGCATCTCAATGCCAATATTTGTTTGTCCTATCACTACTGTGACCCCGTGGTCCTGTGGCTGAAGGCTAATGGGTCAATGGTTTCTGACAGCCATTAAAATCCTGGTGGTATTCCCATTCAAGAGGAGAATTCACAAACTACATTTTGTAGTATGATTAGTACTGCTCACATACTACAAAATGCTATTCACAAACCAACATGCAGAGGTCTCTACTTACGCCTCTCTTATCATTTCTGTGCAGAGATTTCCCCTCTCCCCCCTTCCACAGACTATAGAGATCTAAGAACATGAACACCTACGTTTTAGATGAAAATGTGGGAGGGACAGAATGAAGTGACTGGAAAATGGCCAATACTGCTGAAGTAGAAGGACTTTGGGAGAGATACAGAGGGGTTTAGGAAGGAATCTGGCCCCCTTCTCACAAAAGAGTAAGACCATTTTCACAAACTGCACTTCTTACAGCCAGAAAGGACCCAGAACCTTAGCAAATGAATTCCAGCTCAGAGCTGTAGTAAGTCCAGCACCACACATGGCCAACCGCTGGAACTGCAATACACTTCCATTAAAATAAATGGATCCCTAATGGAAAATAAGGTTAAAGTACATTTATTTAGACTTCTTAAATATATATGCATATCGTTACACATTAAAATATAAATATATGCATTTATTTAGACTTCTTAAATGTATATGCATATCTTTACACATCAAATTATAAATATATTAATTTCATTTAAAAATCTTCATTTCAGCTACAAGCTATAAACGTGCAGAACAAAGTAGAAAAGTGTTGAGCATTAAAATCAAACATCATACCAGAGAGATCAATAAAACCTATTTAAATCAACCAAACCAACTGAAAATTTAATAAAATCAATTACAGCCAAACCATTCCATGAACTCGATAAAATGGGTCACAACAAATGAACAAATACACTCTTCGTCCACAAATTCTCAAAGTGCTGGTGCATGAGGGAAAAGGGGTTCCTAGAAACACCCTATGCTTTAGTAATGTGCAGATACAGTCTTGGAGCACACATCTCAAAGTGCTAGTGCATAAGGGGGAACAGAATGAACAGGAACATCCTGTGCTTTTATGGTATCAAAACCCATATTGGGCTTAGAAAACATGTGCCTATTCCTCTCCATTGTTAGGAGGTATCAAGAGACAGCAAAGACAATACTTTGACTTATGCCATATCTCAAAATACGAAGGGCCTCAAGACGTTGTTTGAACCCTAAGGTTTGACATATTGGAAGTATCTTTTTTTCCTCCCCGTCTCAGAGGCAGGGCCGAAAAACAATGCATGCTTGATAGTTTCTTTAGTGGCACCACAAGAGGGACATGCCCACCTTTCCCTCCCATGAGGCCATCCCCATGCTGAGTTGAAGGAGAACAAGGGGGGATGCAACAACGAAACTGGAGGTAGAGTTTCCTAGCAACTGCAGGTTCAATCTCGTCAAGGAATCACTCTGCCTTAAACTCATCCTTCACCAAGAGGAACGCGTCAGACAGGGAGGCAAAAGATGGCTGTGACTGCATTGGAGCCATTGGGTGCTAGCCATAATTGGCTTTACTGGTGCTCTTATTAATTAACCCAACTGTCATAAGATCATCCCATAAGGCCCCATAGTCCAACTTTCTCAATGTGTTTCTGATGTATCTTTCCATGGGATATTACCAGAGCATGGCAAGCCCAAAATTCCTTCCAACCCCTGACGGTAAACTATAAGCTCAGAGGTAGCCCAGAGCCTCTTC
Organism: Pleurodeles waltl; assembly: GCF_031143425.1. NCBI lineage: Eukaryota > Metazoa > Chordata > Amphibia > Caudata > Salamandridae > Pleurodeles > Pleurodeles waltl. The sequence goes on from NC_090436.1 coordinate 823,711,160, forward strand.
CAGTAAAGACTGGTCTCAAACCTATCCCTTCTGAGATCGGCCAGATAGCCATGTCAAGTCTAAGTGGGAGCAAGGGTGTGTTAACAGGGAGCCCTGTCAGCTGGCGTAGAAACTGGTTTTCCACTAGAGTAAAGGCTGCTGCGTCCTCATGACCCCAAAGGTCCACAGCATGGAGGGCAGTCCCCATAGCCTGCTGTTTGTAAATTTGCAGCGCCTGTGAAGTTGGATGGCATTTGGAGCTACTCTGCACTTTTACCAAAAACCCCGTATCGAGTTTTAATCTGCACCTATCCACATGATGACACTAATCCAACTGCTCAGTGAGAGTCAGTCCTAAATGCTCAAAAGTATGCACACGCTCCAACTGGGAACCTTTAAGCTGTGGATTAGGTCTGATGGGGCAGCGGGGTTGAAGAGCATATATTTAGTTTTTTAGACATTGATTTCCATCCCCTCTTACTGCAGAAAGTATCAAAGCTGTCTAGAATCCTCTGCAACCCCAGGGGTGATTTAGACATTAATAAAGTATCAACCGCAAACTCCAGGGCAGGAACCCTGATGCTTGCATGACCTGGGGAATCTCTCTTACACCCATTCAAATGGTCCATAAGATCCTCAACAGACATTGTAAAAAGGGTAGGGGCTAAGACAAAGCCCTATCTAACCCCTCTTGTGACGGAAAAACGGTTCATCAGCTCACCTGTTTGACCACCTCACCATGGCATAATTGTGCTCATGAAGTCTTAGGAATAGATTTAATACATGTATTAGTTTATTTTAAATTATTTTGGTATTTTTAATTTAAAAATATATGTTATCTAGTTTTTAATGAAATCAAATTAATTGTATACATCCGTTTTAATCGTTTAGTACACATTCAATAAAACAAATATTGTGTTCTAGGTTTTTTTGGTGAATTGATAAAAAATATTTTTTAATATATCAAATACATATATTTAAATGAAATATATATTGAATCCAAAATTAAGTTATTATTGCTGTAGCATTTTTTTTAAATTGTGGTCTACATTTAAGTTAAATATATACAATTTATTTACATAAATATTCATCTTAAAATAGTTTTACTATTTTTTTTACATTAATACATTTTTAAACGTCTCCCTATACTTTTAAATGTTTCTCTTCCTACATGTTAAAAGTTACAAGTAGTAACTTTACACTCAAATTTCCGGGGTTGGAGACATGCAAGCCTACAATTTGTGGTAAATTTAAAACCCACATAGTACATTTACTAGAAAGTGTGAAAGTAAACTTACTTATAGATGTATTCACATGTAAGTTTGCTTTTGCACATAGCCCCCCAGATCAAGTGGACTTCTATGAGTTTGGAGGGGCAGAGCAGTCTCATAAAATGGCAAGGCCTATGCTCTGCCGAACCTTAAAGGAACCCCCCCCTTAATTTATTACATAGATCCACTGCCATACTGTAGCAATCTATCTTGTTGCTATTACCCATCCTGATGAAACTTAACCACCACATTTGCCCAGATATCCCCCAATGGACATCAGTTTTCCATATAAATGACTATAAGACACCATATTGCTCAGAAGCTTAATGCTCTGCATATGCTCAAGTCCTTTCATTTAGACCAATATCAAAATTATTCTCAACCCACTAATCAGCAATCGCCAATAAACAAATGTTTAGTATCAACCTCTATTGGTAGTTCTCATGGCCAGTTTTGAATACTTTCATGGTAGTTGTGGACATTTTTGTCTTCCAGGTCATCAAGGATAATGAAGAGAGCCTTTAATTAGACAGACCTACAATTGATGCTGCCTTAAGAGAGGAGTTGATAATTTTTAAGTGTGCTGGGGAATATTTCAAATGAATGCCCAACAAGGCAGCATTTTTTACATATTCAAACATAGGCTTTGCTTGAAAGCCTTTCATAGTAACCTTGCATCTCTGATTTGCATGCATTCTTCTAAGTCATGAATATTACACCACCCTGGGTCCAGTGTAAGAAAGTCAGTCATAATTAGTCATTCCCACCTCCACAACGGCGCAGCACTAATTCTTATCTATGATTTTATGCTGATGTAACATGGCAGAACTCTGCAAACCTGTAGTTTCTTTGCTCCCAATTAAATTTACATGTGTTCTTTTCTTGACTGACTTTCCATCACCTTTTTCTTAATTACTTTCTACAATTGTGGAAGGATTCCTGAGCATGTGGGGCCCTATTTATAAAATTACATTAGCATGTGTAGATATGCTCACACACCTAGCCCCTGCTTTGGCACTTACAGACCTGCCAACCTGTAATATAATTTCACTGTGTGAGGAGGGTGCGGGCAGAGGAGGCGGGCCTTGTACCAAGAGCTGCCTAAGAGGCAATCTGCCCTCCTCCAAGCTCACTACTCCCTTGGCTCCCCCTAAAAAAAAAACAGGTTGCTGAGGCTGTTGCCGATGTCCTTGGGTATTTTCACACCCCTAATGGACATCAGCTCTTTACGGCTGCAGAAGACAAGCTGGTAATCCACTATATACAGTGGTTTCCAGCTTGCCTTCCCTGGCACTGTGTAATGTAATCTCCTCACTGAGTGACCGAGTGAAGAAAGCCGAAATCGTGTGTGAGTAGGCAGGTCTGTTCCTATTACCATTTCCATGTGTGGATTTGTACTTAGATGGAGTCTTAGAAGTCTCCACTTCCTTAAATAAGGGGGAGGAGACCCCTACAACTAAATTTACAAGTTTAAAGTGACTATAAACAACTTTCTATCTGTTTGTGGAAGTGCTTGACATCGGGGCAGAGATCCCGCTATAGAAAGTAATAGGTTAATGAAAATTAAATTTAAATGAATAATGAATATTGTAATTTTCAGTGAAAAATAATAAAACCCAGTTCTCTAACTCCTATTCACATAGCAATTCCACAATAACCAAAGACAACACAACTACACTGAAGTATAACATCATAAATAATAAAATATTGAATTATTTAAAATGTTATTACAATTATTTTTACATTAAAAAAAACTAATCAAAATATTAATTAAACAACCATACTCTTACAATATAATTTCTGTAAAATGTGTCACAATTTTGCATGGAAGCTGTGTACTATTTTACTTGTGACTTATGTTTTTCTAATAAATTATCATTTACAGTATGTTGTATTAAGGTGTTTTTATGTATACTAAAAAATAACATTTAGAACTTTTAAAAATGTTTAATAAAATTATTTTGAATACAGATTAATTTGAATGTTTTTTCATTGGATTTATGTTGAAGTGTCCCTATGTGTTAGTGATACTGCCTGATTGTATTGATTGAGTGTGCTACAGTACCAATGGATAACTATATGTGGTGTTTGTCTTACTCTAAGGCTGGGCTGGAGTACATTTAAACCTGTTTGTCTCTAGTACTACTGTAGTAGATTTAAATGTCTCTATTGTCAATTCCATTGTCTTACTCTTAAGTGGGTGTGTATTTCCTATTAGCATGTATTTCCTCAACCCCCTTCTTCAATTTTCCATAACTCATTTTGTAGTAATTATTCCCCATTTTCCAGCCAGCGCTCCTTTTCCCACGCACATTTACTACTAAACATTATCTTTATGACTGTGTAAAGATCTCATCCACCAGGACAGAGGTTGCCATACAGAAAAAATAGAGGTGGAGATCTATGCCTGGAGGTTTATGAATTGCATTTTGGAGTACAGAAAGTAGTATTACTTTGTGTACTCCAAAACAGCTTTTGGGAATAAAGCTCATAGATTCCACAGACATAAAGAGAAGTTTCATGCAAGAGGTTGTCCATTAGGGCGAATGTCCCTCTGCCCCCAAGTTACTAAAACTGAGTATAAATATGGTGGTGTGTTAGTGATGCACTGTCTCTAATGTGTATAATGGGGATGCCCTTAGAAGACTGAGACCTGCAAAGAAAAACAACAGCAATGGGTGTTGACTCATATGTCAAAGGAGAGCTGAAGTGAAACCACAACAAAAGGAGTAAGAGAGAAACATTGGAGTCCCAGAAGGAGCACCATAGAGATCTTAAAAGAAGTCAGGGGTTCCAAGTTTTGTGAAGTCTTAAAAAAAGCTCCCCCACTTACGCTTGGATTAGGCATCTGAAGTCCTCGATTTGGTACCTTGATCCTGCTATGGGAATTGTGTACATAGGGGGGTGAAGGTGAAGCCTAATAATGTGAGAAGCAATAAGTTGGCATACAGCCAGGTTTTGAGAAGCTTTGTTAATTTGAGTTCATTGGGCTCTGTTCTCAAGTCGATAGGCATTGAATTCCACAATTTGAGGGATATGTAGGAGAAGGATCTTCCTCCCCATCTGGACTTTTGAATGTGAGGGACCTTCAACAGACCAGTCTTAGAGGACCTTAACATCCTATTGGGAGTATAAGGAGTAACAAGAGCCCTAATCATCTTGGGTCCCCTGCGATTAATTGCCTGTGTGTTATACAAAGTATCTTGAATTTTATTCTTTTCTTCATTGGATAACAGTGAAGAGAGGCTAAGGTGCCTTTGGCTGATGAGGATTTGGGTAGCTTGAAGATTGTCCTGGCCACAGCATTTTGGACCACTTGGGGTGAGCCCAAATACAGGGAGTTCCCGTAGTCCAGGCGCGACAAAATAAGTGCCTGGACTACAATTTTTCTGGATAGCTTAGGTAGTAAATCCAAAATTTTATGCAAAGTTCTCAAGGCAAAGCATGTACAACTCCGCTTCTTTACTTGTGCTTCCATAGACAAAGAGCTATCCAGCCATATGCCTAGGCTTTTTACAGGGTCATTAATAGTTGGGTAAGTTGCCTGCAAGAAGGGTTTGGATAAAAGAGAGTAGCAGAAGAGGACACTGGCAAGGCCACCAGCAAGATGCACAACATGAAGGATGAGCTACAAGTGCATCAACAGTGGTATTTATATATCACAGTACTCAGTCTACTCTCCTTTTGTATCATGCTGATAGAACTGCTTGGACCTCATTGATGGAAAATGTCAAACCATAAGCAAGTGAAGATGGTGTTAAACTTAATGGGTTCTAGGAGCTGTGTCTGTGTGCCATGCTAGGAGGATTTTCACTTGATTGGATTCCTTGAATGGGATTAGCAGAAGGGGGAGAAAGGGAGGACTCAAATAGGTCCACACAAAAGTATAAGAAACAGTGGAATATTTCTTGAAACTACACTTGTCAGAAGATGGTATGGGTGCCCTTGAGGACATCCCATATCACATTTAAAGAGAAGGTGCAGCAGTATGATAATCAATGTTACATGCAGTTGCCCCAAAAACAATTATTTGTATACTTAATAATAGGACGTATTTCAATAAATCTTCAAGAGAAATCATACTTCATCAATGCAATTAATGTAGATTTAATCCAACATCATTTAAGAATAAAACAATTCAGGCCAACTTGTAAACAGTGTTGAGGTGCATATATGTGCTAATCTGCTTTTGCATGGCATAGTGTCTGTAAAATATCCATGGGTATATTTGTATTATTGGTAAGTTGGCACATAATTTTGTGCAACGCAAGAAGAACAGGTTGTGTTGATGTTTTGATCCCCAAAAAAATGAATTAGCGATACCGTCATCAGGACTATATGCTTTAGGCAAAATGGTGGAACCTCATTTAAAAAAAGTCAGTATTACGATGTTCGAATGCGAAGCGGCAAATTTCAAAATCCAAAACATCACTGTGGTTGATTGAATCAACAAGTGAAGACCAAGGAGAACTCTGCAGATTCGAACCATCAAATGCAATGTTTCATAGCACCAAGAAGACCAAGAGAGACAAACTGTATGGCTTAAAGTAGGGTCCCTCTAATTCAAGCACTGACAAATACGAGGAGGGCAACAAGTAATAACAGCATTGGCTTCCGACCAATTAACAAAGGAGCACCCATTGCTCTGCTTGCCTGAGTTCACAATAATTTTGATTAAAATCTGGCACTTGGTCTGGTGCAACTTTCATAGCTAGAAGATATCACAGATCATAAAATGATATGCAATGTCTGCATTAGAGAACGCAAGATTTGCAAACAGAGCTACTGGTACAATGAGCTGTTGATTTAGCTGCAGGTCTATTTTTATCTCAAACATAGACCTGCAAACAAAAAAATGCTGTGAAGTGCGAGGACTTCAAAAATAGATCAGAGAGGGATTATGGCAGAATCTGTAAATTGAAAGATGAGAGTGAAGATAAGAACTTACAACACTTTGTCCTGGAGCTGTTTACCTTCATGCAAACAAGAATTCAACCTTCCAAATGAACTTAGAAAGACTACACAGAAAGGAGAAAAGAGGTATGAGAGGCTCTCACAGGCAAAGAGATATTCAGGCTTAAATAACTTATTTCCAGCTCAAAGAGAGATTCAAAATGGATATCTTCTTGATAACAGAGTTTCTCTGTATCAGGATCTTTCAGCAACAATTATGTTAAAAAAACTTCAATTACAGAAAATGTAATTTATCACTGAATCATGAGGAGGTAGTTAGATTGGAGTCAGGTCCCATTTGTGTAGATTGTTGCCCCTCATTTAGAGGGGTGCAACAATCTACACAACATTTGGGCGATTTGGGCAGAATGAACAGGTTACAACCTATCCAGGTTACAGAAAATGATAAAAGAGGTCCACCTGCAAGGTTAGCTTCACCACTCAAACCATTCTGACAGAGCAGATGATACAACAGACAGAAATAGCAATTGGACTAGGGAGGATATCACAACTTCCTGAAAGATTCTTAAAACAAAATTGAAAGACGAGAACAATTGGAACTATCCATGTCCCAGGTCAAGTAAATCAGGATCCAATTATAAGAACTAATATCAGACAATGTAAAAGGTATTGAATAAACAAATGGTCAATATCAGAAGATGTTGTCATTATGGCCATAGGTAGCTCACCCTTGTATGATTATCTAGGGAAGGCACACCTCCTGTAAGCACAAGCATCTTGGAGATAGAAGATAATGGAGCTTCAAGGGCAGAAAGTCAGGAGAATGAACTTGCATGTCCACAGGACAAAGAACCCTCCACAACACAACATGCTGAGTTTCAGGTATTCTGAAATTCCTGGAAAAAGTCTGAGGTCTTCCAAATCTGATTACAAATCATTTAAAACAGCAAATAAGACAGCAAATAGCCTGATAAATCATATCGGAAATGCTAAAGCCCACCCTTCCTGAACAGGCCAATGCGATCTTGCTAGCGCACCTGGGGCCAGATGTAGCAAGCAGTTTTGCCCATTCTGTGTCTATGGGAAAATGTGTTCGTACATATGGCCCCTGGTCTTTAATAAGTAAATTTACAAGGGGACGCGCATAGGTTGATGAACCTTTTGATTTCCATGGGGTATCCTAGCTACGGTGTGACCAATGTTATTCAATAATCAATACACACAAAATCAATAACCATTAGGCTAGTCATTAATCAACAGTTAATAAACATCACACCATGACCTTTCATTCATGAGTAACCACAACTCAGTATACGTTTTAGTAATTTTGGGCCAGATGTAGCAAACAAAAATTTTGCGACTCGCATTTTGCGAGTTGATGCGACTCGCAAAATGCGAGTCGCAAATTGGAATGCAGGGAAAAAAAACATGCAGAAATAGCGACTCGCACCCGGACTCGCAATGCAGTGTGCGAGTCCGCCGATTGCGAGGTCGCTTTTTGCGAGTGTGCAAAAAACGAACTCGCAGTTAGCGAGTACATGTCGCAAATTGCGATTAACTTGTAAATTGCTATCAGGTGCAGCAGAACACCCCAGAAACCACTCCAGAACATTCTAGAAACACTTCCTGGCACATGATGATGACATCACAGCCAGGAAGTTTACTAATACACCTGGGAGGAGGGAGGACCACACCCTTTTATAACTGCCAAACTACACAGAGGACAAACAGCAGCTGCCATGGAGGGAACACCAAGGAAGAGGAAGCTGAAATTCTCTGAAAGGGAGCTGGAGGTGCTGACAGAGGAATGCTGTCAGCACTATGATGACTTGTTTGGTAGATCAGCCCTCAATGTTCCTGAAGCCACCAAGAAACAGCTGTGGCAGGACATACAGGACAAGATTAATTCCCTGGGGGTGAGCCATAGGACCATAGACGACATCAAGAAAAGGTGGTATGACCTCCGCTCCCGGACCAAGGAGAGGGTGGCTGAAAGGCTCCGGGAGATGAGAGGCACAGGAGGGGGATCATCGTCTGTGCCACCACCTACACCCCTGGAAGAAAGGGTGGAGGAAACCTTGGAGCAGGAGGCAGTGTCTGGATTTGGGGACCTGGACACCTCAGAGCCCAGCACATCAACCGGTGAGTACCATGTGATATGCCTGTACCCCTATCAATGCCATACCCCCACCCACCATGTACACAGGGGCATGCACAACCAAGATAGCTCCATTTCAGGGTAGCAAACACCAGAATGATGCATTATGGGAAATGTAGTCAAGTAGGCAGTTCATAGGCAAATGTTTATTGTGAAGTGTGCAATAAATAGTAGACACTGACAGTCTGTTCCCCATGTCCCACAGGTCTCCAACAAGACACCACCACTACTCCAAGCAGCCAGCCCCATGAGGACACCCCAGGACCTGCCAACACCCCCACCTGCACGGTCAGCAGCATCCCTGCAGTAGCCACACCTGCTGCAACAGTGTCCCAAGAGGCTGCCCCAGCAACAGGCAGGGATGAGACAGGTGAAAGCACAGGGCAGCCACCGCTGCGCAGGCGTCGCAGATCCATCACATCAGGGCTGCAGTCTGCATCCGGGCTACTTCCTCCCAGCACCAGTGAGGCACATCTGCTGCATGGTCAGCGCCTACAAAATCAGATTTTAGGGAGGATTAGTGGTGTGCTGCACCGCTTCGTGCGCAATAACCATGCCAGCATGCAGCACCTGAACACAAGGATGGACATGATTTGCAATAATACTGGGGACCTTGCCCTTGCCATGAGGGAACTGGCGGGAGGTCTACTGGCCCAGGCCGAGGGTGGGCGGCGCAGGGACCGTCAGCTCCTGCACAGACTGGACAGGATGGCCACATCCATCGGCAGGCTCGCCATGAACACCACAGGCCTGTCGAGGAGGACAGTTGGGCTGCAGGTGGAAATGGGCCATTTGCTGGGGATGTGGCTAGGGCCCTGGGACGTCTGACCCACATCATAGACATGATGGAGACACGGAATATGTCGAGGGGCACAGGGGAAACACCCCAGGACAGTGAGGAGGGCTCGACAGTGAGCAGTGTCTCTGCAACTGACAGCAGGGTGCTCAGGAGTAGCAGGCAGAGCACCACGGAAGCACCAGGGAGCAGCCAGGCTGGCAGGAGGGGCAGAAGGTCTTAGAGATCACCCTGGACCATAAGATGTGGCACATGACGTTAAGGTGCCACATGCCTGGTTTGCATTTTCATGCCCATGGACAATCAGTAATTGTAAATAGTTTCATTAATGCACAAATAAAACAGTTATTTTTTTGCCACTTAACAAATGGGCTTTTTGGTCAATAGGTGAGTATGGTTGGAGTTGACACGTACCTTCCAAAATATTGTGTTGCAATGTGTTCCCGTCTCAGTCTGCCTTGATTAGCGATACTCCTATCCCCATGATGGCGATGTGGTTGTTCTTGCTCTTCATCATCAGGATCTGGGTCTGCAGGGGTGAGAGGTAGCCCACGTCGGGTGGCTATGTTGTGGAGGATGGCGCATGCGACCACAATTTTGAATGCGGTAATGGGGGTATACTGGAGGGCACCTCCACTGCGGTGGAGGCATCTGAATCTTGCTTTCAGGAGTCCGAAGGTGCGCTCAATGAGGTTCCTGGTCCTCTTATGTGCATTGTTGTATTGCCTCTCTGAATCATTGCTGGGTGTTAAAAACGGAGTCATGATCCAAGGCCTAAGAGCATATGCACTGTCACCTGTTGGGCACAAAAAGTAAACTGTTAGGAAGTCCATATTGTCGTGCACAGTGACCTGTGTGTATGTCTGCAAGTGTCTGTAGCTCTACCTAGGAGGTAACCATCTCCGAATACCCCACGTTCCAGGCGTTGATGTATCCCACTATGCCTAAACATGTATGAGTCATGGGTACTGCCTGGAAACTTAGCTACAATGTCGGTGATGACATAATGGGCGTCACAAACAACCTGAATATTGAGTGAGTGGGTACACTTTCTGTTGCGGAAAAGGTGTTCCAGATTTGCAGGGGGGCATATTTGAATGTGTGTCCCATCTACACACCCTATGACATGGGGAAAGTGGGCAATGCGGTAAAAGTCCAGCTTGGTGCTGTTCATTTCTGCCTCATTCCTTGGTAGGTATATGAAGTGAGACATGTGCGTGACTAAGGCATCTAGGAAGGCCCTGAGGTACCTTGACACTGCACTTTGGGATACCCCACCTGCCACAGCAATGACCCCCTGATAGCTCCCTGAGGCCAAGAGGTGCAGTGAGCATAGCACTTGCACATGCGTAGGGATGGCGCAGCCACGCAGAGTCTGGTGTTCTAGCTGTGGTTTCAGTAAATCAATTAATTCTAGGATGGCTGCGCTGCTAAGGCGGTATTTATCATATATCTCATCCTCAGTTTGCTGAAAAAGAGTCTGCCTTGTTCTATATATCTTCTCCTGTCTGTGGCCCCTCCTCCTCCTCTGCTGGGCTGCGTGGACTCTCCTTCTCACTGCTATCAGATATATCTCCGCCATCTTGGTGAACCCAGATGCCTTCTGGGTCTCCTTTTATACTTTGGTAATGGTTACCACCTGCTCTGAGTTAGTGGTAAATGGGACGTGCAAAATGGGCTTTTTGCGACTAGTCGCAATTTGCGAGTTGCAATTGCATAAGGTTTGCGACTCGCAAATTGCGACTTGCTATTTGCGGGTCGCAAAATGGGGTCGCAACTGATGCGAGTCGCAAACGGGTCCCATCGCTTTTTGCAAGTCGGAAATGGGCTTTTTGCATCCCATTTCCGATTTTGGACTGTCGCAAATAGCGATTCTGCCCATTTGCGACTCGCAAAACTTTGCTACATCTGGCCCTTTATTCCCTATTAGTTACAATACTAAATCATGAGATTAATTAAAACTTTATTCAATTCAAAACTATTCTCTCATTAACTCATTAGTAAACGCCAAAAGCATAACCAAGTCAAAACTTGCAACAGGATATATTCTAGAGCATTAGCATAGATCATCAATAGAATCAAATGCAAATGTGTCAACATAAGTAGCAGAGTTCAGCAAATCAGTCTGTCATGTATTTATCTCTGTAATTCTGTCAGTGTCATAGAGTAGGGAACCTCACCTAACCCAGATTAGTATCAGCATGTGGGACTTCATGCAAAACAATTTAGAACATGAATTTGGAAAACAGCTAGTCAGAGAAAAACTGTTAGTCAGTGAAGTTGGTACCTAGAAGAAAAGGCACAAAAGGTAATCCAGTCACATTGTCAAATTTACCTATCCTCGTTATGGATCAGCAATAAAGTCAGTCTTCGTCTTCAGGTCATCAGTTGATCAGCATCACATCAGGCTCTCAAGAGTATGATCCCAATGACAGAATCTCGAATCTGTGTTGATCTTGCAGTCTCTCCCCTACCATCTGCACCTAACATCTGAACTCTCTTCCCTCTGTCACCTTATTAAATCAAAGTTACCAAGACTATCCCCCAATTTCTGATTGGTCAATTAATCACACATTTCTACTTTATCCAATAATTTTTATGATTCAAATCTCTGAATTCTAATATTACACATTTCTCAGGTTTTTGATTGGCTCACGTTACGATGTTTTCATCATCCAGATCGTCAGGTATCAAAAATGTTGTATCTTCTTCTCCCAGTCAGTGTCTTCATTGCTCGAGTCCTGGGAAAGTACACTCAGAGCGCTTTACACACTATTTGCTACATTCTAGTTACATCGTCTCCTGTCCGTCGGTTCACGCAAAGGTTTCAGCTAAGCAATTTTATTAAACAATGAGCAGTTCAAGGTTAGTTCAGCTCGTCAACATTTTCATTGCACATTAGAAATACAGCTTCTGCACGACGTCTGACAAAACTAGGCCAAGACTTTGGCTAAGTTAAGCTCTACAATATACTGCAAAACATAGGCTATATCTCTCAATACAACATATTACTACATTAATCAAATACATTTTCAATATTTCACATGTGTTAATAACTCTTTTAATATTTTACATGAAATGTGTTGGACACTCCTCGAGGTCACAATTTCAAAAGTGCACATTATTTTTCTACTTTAATCATTTTACTTCAAAAGTCATTATGAACATTCAACAATAATTTCTACCTAAAATATTTACGTTCACAATCTCACACAGAGTCCCAATGCCACCAAGGAGATGTATACAGCACTTGGAGCCAACAGTGCCAGCTCCAAAGTCAAACCAGGTCAGACTAGTGGCAAGCATGCAAACTTTCCTAATGGCCTGTTACTAGGGGAAGGAGAGAAATTTAAATTCTTGTTGATAAAACCACTTCTGGCTCCTGGAACATGGTAGGCATTCTATCTAAAATAGGTGACCCACGGACTGGCTGCAGTTCCATACCATTTCTGAAGCCTGGGCTGTAAATTATTGGAATTCAGTGGAAACTTAAACTAATCACATTACTTCATCCTAACAAGAAGACAAGAAAAGAATTAGGGCTTCAGCCATCATGTAGATTAGATATGTGCACCTAAAGTTCAGAACACAGTGTATTTCATAATGACATTCACTGGAGGACATTTGGGCTAAGAGAGGCCTAATTTCTAAAAACAACTCATTTAAAAGGAAGTATAGAGCCCACAAAAAGTCTAGGAAACATGGACTGTATCTTTAAAAAACAGAGACAAATGTTACTTCTTTACTAATTATCAAGTAACACCAAAGGCCTCCACGTCTCAGAACACTGAAGAAAATGGAGAAAACTTAGCAAGCATATCAGCATAGTCAGCTGGTTTCATGAAGGTTGTACCCACAAGAAATAATAGTTCCAAGGTGCAAAGAATGAGAGGATTGATCCTCATGAAACAAGGAGTGTCTGGATAACTAGTATGTCCCTGACCAAGGGAAAAAGAAAGATGGCCAGGAATTGAACTAGCAGCCACTTGAACTAGAATTCACAAACATGAATGTACAAAATGGTTGGTCTCACAGCCTCATGAGCATGGAGGTAATACAGCATTGTGTGGAGAGAAATGTATTGGAAACAGCTTGGGCTTCACCACTATTGAAGTATCTTCTATGATGTCATTCAGACAAGTAATACAGTGTCACTGGCAGACAAATATAGTTCCCTTACAATCATGATAAGAAGCAGGTACAGAGACAAATATGGGATTAAAGATCAAGTTTTCACTCTTGCAAGAATTATGTACTTCTTGAGAACCTTGAAAGGTGGAAATTTTAAAACCCCCAATAGGGTACCCCAGAACTCTGGCTAACTCTGGTGGGACCTGGTCCTTGCCAGTGCCTTCCAGATTTCTGAGCTGCAGCTTCCATCCTGGGTTCTTGACGTAACAGTATTGCTGCCCTGCTATTAAAAAAAGCAATACATTTTAAAACATATTGGCCTAGCTGTCTGATTAACAGGGACTATAAGATAGACACTAAACTAAAATTGACCTCAATAAACAAGTGTGTGGAAGAGAAGACAATCCTTAATTGCATACAAGATGGCTTTGCTGGAGCATTTCAGGTATGCTCTAAACAAGGTCAATGGATCTTTTCACCCTAGCTAAGGGATAAGAGAAAATCAAAAATGGTACAATCAAATCAACATTTAAATTGAACAGTATGACCAATTTGGCAACACAAAGAAAACCCAAGTAATGAATAGAGTTAAAGTGTTTTATTACAAACTCAGACCAGGTTACTGTAAAGAATTCTCAAGACAAGACTATTAAGATACAGAATTACCATCAGGTGTCCAAAACGTTGGAACAACCACAGCTTGATTAACATCCAACAGACTAAGCATTTGATTATTGCAATACAGACCATAAGCACCTTTACCAGATATTCTGAGAATAAACATGAACCTGTTCTACTAAGCATGAAGACAATCTAAAGCAACCCAATTTAGTTGTTAAAGCAAAGAAATCCATAAAATTGAGAACTCACTAACTGTCGTGCTGGGCTACAAAACATGGGGACAAAATGTAAAAAGTATATAAAGGACAAAAATAATTTGGGATAGGATGAAACTAACAAAAGTTGGCAAAAAGTAAGTAAAAGGGGAAGGTGTCAGCGTTTCAGAAGCTTGCTCGAGTCTTATCATAGATCAGGGAAAATCCTAAGTCTTCTCTCAGCAGGCATTAGGAAGGTGAGGGGAAGGGGGAAAGAGGTCTGTATCTCTCAAAGTCCAATGAAAGAGTTCTCTCAAAGTCAAATATTGCCTGATCAAAATCCGAATGGTGACTGTCTCAAATCCAACTGGGGAACAGTAAATTAAAGTCCAAAGTGAGAGATGATGTGTCCATTGATCACACCACATGAATAAGAAGGTTTAATTGTTCAATCATGGTCCATCATACGACAGGCAGCTTCAACATCAGGAAAGATTCCCATTACCGTCATGGGAAGGCATCTATCTTTGCTGTTCTGTACGACTTTGCAACAATTCTGAAATGTTCCTGTTCTTAGTCCCTTTGTGTTCCGATTTCAAGGTTACTTTTGCAGGCTCTCTATGAATTAAACAATAGGACATCTATTTCCAAACTAACAATTTATGTGAACGAAAGAAATGACACATTAGCAGGAATGAAAAACAGTTTCTCACACAATTCATGAAACAGGGCCTAGCAGGCCTCACATTGGCTTACTAAAGCACATTTATTCAGACTAAATGTAAAGCACATATAACATTTTAATTACAGAATTTTCATTAATAAATCTTTGTTTAACATCATGTTACAGTAAAAATACAATGAAATAACTTTGTTAATTCATGTCATTAAGTATAATGGGAAAATACAATTTTCACCATTAGCCTGTTACATTTTTGTCACATTAATTAAGAACTAAGCTTGGTCTTTTTCACCATGATGGAGTTGTTATATCAAAGGAGTGGAATAAGGAATCTGTCATTCATTAAGATATCCTGTGATGTGTTCAAAAACATAATCCATTATCATTTCAGTGAAAACTATTTCTTAACAGCATTAGGAAACACATGAAATCAAAATGAATGAATTATACTTAGATTAAAATAACTATACCACATCTCATTAGGTCACTAGTCTACAGTGAATGCACTTTGACATGGGTTTCCAGTTTACTGTTAACTTGTTAGAAATTCACACATTATAATACAAAACTTGTCATTTATAAATCATCATTGTGATGTCAAAGGTAGCATTCACTTGTTAGAACTTCACACATTATAATGCAAAACCTGTCATGTGTAGATCATCATTGAGATGTCAAAGGGAGCATTAACATTTCAGCTACATCAGCTTCCACCCAGGTCTGTTCACAGCAGTTCAGGTCTTAAGTTCTACGCATCAACCACAAATACAGCAAGGCCAAACAGATACCTTTTTTTCCTGGCTACCTGGTGTTTACATCAGGTTTATGGAAGGAGTGAAAACGTGAAGTTTGTACAAGTGTCAAGACCCTTCAAACCTGTCATGCAGTAACAGTGAAAAGTCCAAGAAAAGCAATAAGAATGCAGGCAAAGAAGTATCCACAGCAGAGACAGCGTTGTCCTAGTTGGAAGAAGGTTTGCCGAGTCGTGCTGCATTTGTTACAAAGAAAAGGCCAAAGAAAGGAATCCAAGATGGCCGATGAGAAGCCGGAAGGTTAAGTTGTAGTTCTAGTGTTGCATTCAGTTTAGTTGCTAGGATATGCGCACGCCGCTTGAGATCTTCGCACTTCAACTGTGATCTGACAGGAATCCAGATGTACAAAGAGAGCGCGTCTTTTGAGGTAAACTAGAGGAAAACTAGACTTTGCATGTATTTTTACAGATAACGAGTTAACTGCAGATAATAATAATTCTTGAAGTAAAAGCATTTACGGATACAGAAAGTTTTTTTGAGTGCTCTAAAATGTTTTCGGCTGGAAAGGACTACTAAGAACATTCAAAGAAGATTAAGATATTCTAACAACAAACCAAATAATCCAGTCAACAATATACAAACAAAAAACTTAACAAATCTACAACAGGAAGTTCAATACGCATTTTTTCAACAAGGCACGCAAGTTATTCTTGATAGAAAAGTCATTAAAGACAGTCAAGAGGAAATCTTTAACACACCTAATACAACCATAAATAACTATCAACTATATATATATATAGATAGATATAGCTATATAGCAACCCTGCTGAATAAATAAGAACGTGTAAAGAAACGTATTCAGTATTGAAAATCTCATCACAAGAGTTAAGAAGCAGACAACTCTTTGTGTTAATTTGAGAACTATTTCAAGAAGTTCATTATCATATCAATAATAAACATTTACACAAACAGATAGAGGCAAATGCTCAGGGAGCTCAGGGTGAGTTAGTATAACATTGGATGTCAGAGAAAATTAATTGTTAGTTAATAAGAAAGAATAGTAACATATAATAGCGTGTCCCTAGTAATTGTCAATGTGATTTTTCAGGTGCTTATATCCAGTCAAACAAGACGTGAGGTGGCAGACTGAGTATTTGACAAAACGCCATCTCTGAGGCAGTCTCTCTAAATCCCATTCCCTTTTCCCCTTCCAGGGGAATTCGGAGATTCTATTTCTTTGCAAGTAGTCTGGGTTGGGACTGAGGATTTATCTTCTGCTCCTGAGGGAATCAAATCAAGGTACTCTATCCAGGAAATAACAAACAGGGGAGCAATCCAACGGAGGGAATACAAGAGGAATCAAATAATGATGCCTGTTAGAACTACTATCTTTCTTCTTCAATCAAATGTACATTATGGTTTTTGGACACGTCACAGGATATCTTAATGAATGACAGATTCCTCATGCCACTCCTTTGTATAACAACTTCACCATGGTGAAAAGGACCAAGCTTGCGTTGCAAGCTCACATAGAAGCATTTAGATCTTACTGTAAGACAAACAACCTAATAACAATTGCAACTCTAAAATGTCACAATTTAGGTGGCACTCAGGAAGGTGAACACTCAGAAAGTGAGAACATCTTGAAGGAGGTTAATTCTTATCTGTTTATAGGCATCCAAATGGGCAAAAACTTAGATGTAGAGCATGTGCTGTTTCTCCCACAAATGCTTCCAAATAGAGGGGTGAATCTGTCAGGAATAAGGAACAGTATCAGCATTTCTAGCTGTTCCATTGGCTGTATTGTTGTATTCAAGAGATGTGATCTAGTGTTTATGCTACAACACATTTAGGATGTTCTGGAGCCTTTACAGATGCTTTCCAATTCACTTCCATGGTAGAGGTAGGATGCTGTGTTCGATATCTGTCAAATTGTGGATTTGAAGATGCTCATTTGATTATCTAGGATGTATTGCTACTTACTGATGAAAAATAAGTGAGGAAACTGATCTCCCTGGAAGTATATCCTTTATTGTCTATTTGCTTGTCATTCCAAAATATAACTGTTGAACCGATATTATCTGGCTGCTAGGTCCTTATGGCCCTCATTATGACATTGGCGGTAAATATCGAATACTGCCACGGTGACTGCCACCAACATATCGCCGCGGAGGCGAACATCCATCCACCAGATTATGACACATACACACAAAACTGATAAAAAACAGCCACAAATCCGCCAGACCCACTAAACGTGATAAACTGATGGAATTACCACCCATACTATTATGCCACCAAAACAACGCCCTCCAAATAATGACCCACGAATCACCACAGCGGACATTCAACGAAGGTAAACCATTGGCGGCGGATTTGGCCACCCAAATACAAAACAAGACAACATTGGCCAGAACAAAAAAAAAACACACCTGACACAAATACCCACACACCCACCAACAGCACTCTAAAACACACCTCATCATCACCCATAAACCTTTACAAACATGACAAGATGGCTACACCTTGAGAGGACAATCCAAAATGAGAACTACACACACATCACAACTACCAATTCAGCCGACACGCACTACACACTACATACCCCAACACATCATACATCACCCCTGCACAACCTACACACACCACACAACACCCATGTCCCCTCAAAAGCACCCCGTTTCACTGCTGAGGATTTGCGGGTCATGGTTGAGGAAATAGTCAGGGTAGAGCCACTGCTGTTTGGAGCACAGGTACAGCAGATATCCATTACCAGGAAGATGGAGCTATGGCGGAGGATCGTGGACAGGGTGAACGCCATGGGACTACATCCACGCACAAGGGATGACATAAGGAAGAGGTGGAACGACCTACGGGGGAATGTGCGTTCCAGTGCAGCAAGGCACCAGCTCGCTATCCAGAGGACTGGCGGTGGACACCCACCTCCTCCCCCACAGCTGACAGCATGGGAGGAGCAAGTCTTTGCAATCCTGCATCCTGAGGGACTCACTGGAGTTGCCGGAGGACTGGACACTGGTGAGTCAACATTTACAACCTATCACCCCCCATACCTGCATGCCATCTCGACCCCAACCTGACTCCCATCACCCCACTTCATCCCACACAGTGCACCACCACAATCAACAAACCTAAATGCCAAGCCCTGCATGACACACCCACTGGATGCACATCCCTTCCAGCCTTGCAGGTACACCCAGCACCAATGCATGCACAGCATGGAGAACTAACAATCCCACAATCCAGCACCATACACAAAGGTGGCAGGGCAACAGCAATAATATAGGGGAAGCTAGGGATACAGAATATGTCACAGACATGTAGCATAATACACCACATGTGTCCCAGCCAATCTCAGAGGCGAGGAGGTGCCACGGCTACCCAGTCCCCCACTAGAAGATTCCCTCAGTGATGACATCAACTCTGGAGTTCTGGATCTGGATGAACTCCCTGGCCCATCAGGGACCATTGGTCAGTCGGCTACCCCAGCCCACACCCAGTCCACCACAGAGCCTCCCCCCTCAATATCCAACACCACAGCAGCCACCTAACGTCCCCAGGACATGTCAATCAGCAGTGTGCCCACCTGTACTGGGACCCTAGTCCAAACCTCATAGGCAAGACAATGAAGGTCCAGGGATCAGTGGCAGTGGGCACACCGTTCAGGGAACACAGGCACAGGAGGCCAGGGGCGGTCGGAGGACAGCTGTATGCCAGGGGAGGACAGGCCCAGGCAACCGACTGCCCAGGAGGCACTTATTAATGCCCGGGGGCATATCAACAATCACAGGACTAGATGAGTCAGGTGATAAACATCATGCAAGAAAACCGGCGGCTGCAGGGGGAACACCACCAGGAGATCAAGCAAGAGCCGCAGACCCTGAACACCACCCTGGTCTCCATTGCAGGGGTGCTGGGTGACATGGCCAACATTCATGAGGGACTACATAGCACACAAGTGGGCCACTTCCACTAGCCAGTGTACTGACCAGCCCTCCACATCTGCTGCAGCTAGTGGACAGGAGACACTGCCACAGGACCCACAGGCCACCAGCACCCCTCCCCTGCAGAAGGTGAACCACCCCTCAAAAGGTCTTGCGACCCAGACAGACACCTGAGACACTTGCCAGGACAAAGACCACCGCCAGGAAATGAGGCCCTCCTGAATGCCCCCCCTTGTGTTCCACTGTGTCCCCTTTTCCCTTTGAACTGCCATTGCTCCCCTTCCTATGGCCCTCTTGGACATTGGACCTGTGATACAAACAGACTGGCCCACTACACTGGACTATTCCCAACCATTACCCCACTCAATTTCACATCCCATTGTATACCAATTTTCAATAAACACCCTTGGACACAACTTGAGTAATAGTGTTTTATCTACAGGTAATGTACAATGTATTGAACTGTAAAGAACTGCATGATCCTGTGTAAATGTCCAGTAACATGTTGACCCATCCTACAAATGTGCCTCAGCAGTTTGCACACGTCACAATAGTACACTGTTGGAACAACACCAACATCTGCAACAAGGGAAGGCATAGGTGACAGTCAGGTGGAATGCAAAGGTAATGACTTGCACTATGCTACAGTCACACAGCAGAACACTAAAATGTAGAAATGCTTAGTTCAACAGTTTTACCTGTCATATGTGACCTGTTGGCCACATACTCCTCATCTTCCTCCTTCTCACTGTCCTCAGTGTCCACTGCTGGCACAGCTGCATTGTCAACCTCATCCTCCTGCAGATAGGGCACATGCCGCCTGAGGGCCAAATTGTGCAACATGAAGCACACAACAACAATTCTGCAGACCTCCTCATGGGAGTATAATGTAGATCCACCTGTCAGATGGAGACACCTGAACCTAGCCCTCAGGAGCCAGAAGGTCCTTTCAACAGTCCTCCTGGTACGCCCATTAGCATTATGTACCTATTTTCAGGCCCTGTTCTCGGATTTCTAACAGGGGTCAGGAGCCAGGACAGGTTTCGATAACCGGAATCACCTGCAAGAAGTAACAGACACATTAGCCCTGCACAATGGCATGGGCTATGACTCCTGAAGGCATTCACTGACATACATTGGGTGGGGACTCAGATTCACCTATTAGCCACACTTTGTGCCTTTGTAGTTGTGCCATCTGCTGTGGGACACTGCTATTCCAGGAGCCCCCTCCAGAACCAGTGGGCAAGGAGTCCCCTCCAGTACCAGTGGGCAGTGATCCCCCTCAGTGATCAGTTGGCATGGAGCTCCCTCCAGAACCAGTGGGCAGGGAGCCCCCTCCAGAACTAGTGGACAAGGAGTCCCCTTCAGATCCAGTGGGCATGGAGCCCCCTCAGTGACCAGTGGGCAAGGAGCTCCCTTCAGAACCAGTGGGCAAGGAGGCCCCTCCAGAACCAGTGGACAAGGAGCCCCCTCCCAATGATATGCCCCACCAAGCCTCCCTTCCCCCCTAAGGTGCACGTCCATTTCCAACATGATGCCCCTGAACAGTGGAGTCCCAATGTAGTCAGGAGTCAAGTTGGGGCTTAGACTTTGCCCTGTGGGCATTTGCAACTGTGGACTGGCCTTTGGGCCTGTATGTATGTATATATATATGCTGTTGTGTATGTTTTGCACAGGAATACAGTGGTTGGAACAGTGTATGTGTCCTGGCTTTCTTTGTTTTGGGGTTCTGTTACAGTTGTTTTACTCTGCAGATGGTTCTGGCTGTGTGGTGTGTGTATGGTGTGTGTTGTGTGCGTGTGTGTGTCACTCTCCCCTCCCTCCCTTCCTTGTGTGATTGGCGGCTGTACTCACCATTGTCATCTTCGTCAGCGTTGGTGCTCCAGGATGGCCATGGCATGGTACAGCATCGGAAAGACTTGCCGTTCGGGTTCCATGGCGGCCGCCAACTCCTGTGTGTCTCTGGAGGTGAGTGTCTCCTTTCATATGATGTGTTTCCTCCAGGCTTTTGGTGTTGTTGGTACCGTCCCGGAAATCCTGGCAGTGTGCTATTTCAGAATATGGTGGGCATATCCTTGTCTTTCGCCTACCTGTAGGTGGCTACTGCCGTGTTCAGTGTTCGTACCGCGCTGGCGGTTGGTGTGCTACATTGGCTGTCTATGGGAGGGATCACCGCCATGGTAATTATTTGGCACTCATTACCGCCAGCTTGGTGATACCGCCACATAAACTCTGGCGGTAACCTGACCGCCAAGGTCATAACAACCACCTACGTGTTTTTAGGGACCAGTAGCCTTCAATCAAAATGACACGGAGATAGTAAATTAAATCACATTAGACCGTAAAAGTGATGGGGTAGTTCCGATTCACTAAAATGATGTTAGGAGGAGCAGATATTTTATCCGGTTTATGGCCAGCTGAATTGATAGGCCCAAAGACTAGGTCAGCAAAGTTCTTCTGTAACAATCTTAATGTTTTACTGTTGTTAATTGTTTGCATTTTCATTTTCTGTAAATCACTCCTCTGCCCATGTAGGTATTTTACGTTGGAGAGAATACTTCATTAAGTAACTGCCCTTTGTAATGCTAAAACCACAAGCCTAAGCTTCAACGTATTGATCTAAATAAATAAGATGAAAGCCCTAAAGCTAACATTGCCTGGCCTTGTGACAGTCTTTGCAAGGAACAAGATATGCCAACCTGCATCAAAATGCACCAGCATTTCCCCGTAGGGTTCAGTATTGGCCACAGAAAAGACATATATTTATCTACTGAAAACACACAACAATAAGAAATATAGAAAAGCATTGCATAAAATAAGATACACTTGATTGTGATTAGCAATCGCTGTGTGACTAATGATGTGGGGGACTGCTGAAGCAGGCTGGCATACACATGCAAAGCTCAGCTTATCAGGATGCCATGCCTGGAACGAGGCAATTCAATAGGAATGGAAAGACTTCGTGGCCAGTGGCTTCCCTGAGACAGTAGGATTTTGTCAATAGCAGACGAGTTTTGGAGCAAGATGAACAAAAGGGAAGATCTGATGTAAGATGTTAGGTGCATGCATCAGTTGAAAAGCGTGCTCTGGTATTTCATGACAGGGTGGCATGCAGATTCAGCAACACAGCGAGTACTCCATACTCTTTCTTGAATTCTGGGCAACATCTTCTGGATCTGTTAGGCTGGTGAGTTTGCATGGTCTGAATATTCATGTGCACGCTCTTGTGTGCATCTTGCAGGGAACATAGCAGACCACCATCCATGTAACTGCATTCCAAAAAAGATTATTTTAAAAGCAACTAAAGGAACTGGTGCTACTTTACAAAAACATTTCTGTCCTGACTGGAAAACTTACTACTTGCTACTCGCCGAAAAGCACTTCAACACCTCGTCAGGGACAGTAAGCGCTATATAATTACAATTTCAAGTACAACTATAATATGCTGAAAATTGCTGGGTACACAGAGATCTCTGCAGCTGGTGCCTTAACCCATAAGATATTTTAAAAGACAGGCTGTTTGTGACCCAATTAAGTAATTCAGAACAGATTTATTATCACATTTTTCCTTGTAGCCAGTTTCTTTGGGGAAGAGTTTTGAAAAGTAAATGTTTAAGTTGCCTGCCAATCTCCTTGCTTCAGGCCTCCGTCCCTCATGACTCCATCCCCTTTCTTCTGTCATAACTTCAACCAATAGTGGCTCACAGGCCGTGGAAGGGGCGGGTGGGGAGGCATGAGAGGGTTGGGAGGAGGGAGGAAATATTTTTTTTTTTTAAATCACTTACCTCCTCCGCCGCTCCTCTGTCCCTCGATGCTCCCTGCTGCAGGCACAGGCTCCCAGCATCAGAGCAGCGTCAGGATTGGCTGGGAGCACCCAGCCAGGGTGCTCCCAGGCAGATTGGGAACTTGTGCAGGCTCTCTCCAGCCCAGCAACTATGTTGCTGGGCTGGAGAGAGCCTACTGCGCATGTGTGTTTGGCAGGCCCGAGACAGCCGGCCAATCACACATGCGCTGTGAAGGGGGAATGCTGAACACTCCCCCTTAGTGCACATCACGCCCGTGCCCTACCCCCCTTTCAAAGAAAACAATAATAAACATAGTTTATTAGCATTTTCTTTAAAAGGTTTTGCAGCTGCTGGCGGGGTAGCGACGATCATCTGCCCAAATGGAGGAGCCGCCACTGACTTCAGCCCTAATTTTAGGAAATCACAATATCTACAACCACTTCATATGTACGACTTGCAAGAAATAGTTCTCAAAGATCATTATTTATTAGCAAGTAAGACACTTTGACCCCGATTGTGTAATACCTGGTTGTAATGCCTGGTACGGACTACAAAGGACATTTAAAAAACTCAGAAAGGCTTACACTGGAGTCAGACTGTGAGAGTGGCGATTATTCTCCTGCTGAGCAGTGACCTTCTTGTGTGATGCCCTGCTTTTTGTGGTGATAGAACAATGGCACAGAGTTCCTTCAGAGTTCAGAATTTCCAAAAATTCAAAGTCTGTGAACCTGTGCTCGCTTGCTATCCATGTAAACAGTCTTGGTTTAATTGTTAAGTAGTCAAAGCTCTTATTTTCATCTCAAGTTTTGCTGGAGTTGCTGGACTAAATACATTCTCCTAGTTTCCTATCAAATGTCTAAGCATGTATTACATTTTCGGTATCTCCCCTCAAATTAAATCAGTCTTAGTGAACCAATCTGTATTTACAATTATTTCACTTAAATGACTAGTTTACGAGGGTATGTTCAGGGACATCTTAAGGATTTTAGGGGTCCTGAGCTAAACATATTTTTGGGGGCCCCTATTCAGAACAGCTTTGAAATGATAATACAATTTCTGCTTTTTCATCCCCCCCCTTTGGCCAGGTCACTGACAGTGCATCCAAATTCTAAATGTGTTTGCATCTAATATTCAGTGTTATTGACATGTTTTCAATATTTTATCACAGCAGCAAATCACGAATGTTAGTGCAAACAATGTCTCTGAAAACCCTCCCATTTCTCATAAGTGAGGTCCTGCTTTGATATGAAAAGAACCTTTTTTATGGATGTTGCATGAAACATAGACACAACTTGTATCTGCAAAATGTCTGTAATAGACTCTGACACATCATCCACATTAAATCAAATTAAAAGAAAAGAGTAATTAAAAAATGTGTTTAAGAATTATGCAAAGTCATTGGGGAAAGACACTCTGCAGAACAGAGGCCCTAGGCCAGAGCCCACTTTGCCCAAGCATTAAAACGTCTCTGCGCACGTTGTACAAAGGCGCGCACCTTTCACAACAGTGGAGAGTCAGCAGTCCACACATTACCGTGAGAGACTGCCTTCACCAGGGAGGGGTATCGCGTCGACAAGGTTGATGCCCTGGAGGATATACTGGCAAAGACGAATGGTCTTCTAATGATTAACTGCCTGAACTCGTCTTTGGACTACTTGTCACCTTTCAGCAGAGATTACGAACTTTATCAGCAATTGATAGCCCCCTCTGTGTTCGTATGCGTTTACACTACAAAGTGCACTAGTATATCTCTTGGCTTACACATTCAAAACACATTGGTCTAAATGTATTGGTAGTGTATGTTCCCTGACCAATAATCTTATTGAGCATCAACATGTTAATTTCCGAGCTCCATTCACAACTTCTGATTAACAAAAACAAAATGTATGAATCTTTACCTTCCACAAATTCGACTTGTAGCATTGAACATTCTGCCAGAATCGAACAATTTCTATAACAATAATGTTTCGTTTAAGCATAGAAACAAGGGTATTATCAAGGTGGAAGAAGGGAAGGTGTCCACTGGGAAGCCAGTAACACTCACAATATTCAGACCCTTAGGACCCAAATGTGAGTTGCCAGGAATTCCAGGTTGAAGATAATGGGTCCAGAATTAATTATTCTAGGAAGTATCTCCATCTCTTAATGCCTTTACGAATTTAAGGCTCTTGTGTGAGGGATGGAACTAGAATTTAGAACCAGATATTTTAAGACATTTTGTGGTTGCAAAGGATCGGATTCACAAAAAAGGGCCCTTCTGAACGCAAAATGGCCTATTGATATGTACAAAACTCAAATTGTGATCGCAATTTGGGTTCACAATAATAAATTTAAATACTATTTGGAAGGGACATGTTTAGGGCACCCTTGCCAAACAGAAATTTGCAATAGGATGTACTAATGTTTACTACTGAAACCCAGTCTCAAAACATTCATATTTTGCTAACTAATGAAAGGCAGCGGTACTCTATTTGCAAACTGGAAGAGGTCCCCGGGGGACCTTTCCCCTTTGTAAATCTTTAAAAAAAATTAGGTGTAGACATTGGCCCATGAAATATATTTGTAAATGTTTTTATTTTTCAGTTTAAAAAGCTTTATTGGAAAAACACATAAGAAACAAATATAGCATATAGAAACGTGTAAATATCTTATAGAGAAATTTAATTCGAATCACATGCAGAACTTAACCAGATAAAACATCATAAGCAAATAAAAATAGGAAAATATAAATAGGAGTATAACTCCTAACGAGGAAAGGGATCCATGGAAAAGCTATATATATTAATTAGCATTTATTCTCTTACTTTAAATTTGTAACTAAAACAAAATTCCAACGAAGTATAAAACACTAACCATCCTTTATAATGAGTTATTTATCTGATAAAGAATATGTAAATTCAGAAATTAGGTGCTTGAAGAAAATTAACAAACAGTAGTAACAAAATCAAACTTATTTTGTGAGGCTTGAATGCATCACATTCTACAGTATTGTTAGGCACCTTTTTTAGGTACAAAAGAGGTCAAAGGCAACCAAAGTAAATCTCTCTTAATTGACATTTGAATAGGCAGAAATGGGCGGTACTCAACCTGTGCTTATGACAAATCAAGTTCCACTATTGTAGATAAATAATCTTGCCAAGAGACTTCCAATTGAAAGTAATAACTTGAAATGCAACACCTAAGAGAAAACACACAAATGTACCTTTAGTTCTGTCTGTGCTCCAAATATGAGAACAACCACCTATGGATATATGTGAAATGTCAAAAGGTATGGCAATATATACAAATTTCTGAAAGTAAGGAACACACCTGCTTCCAAAATTCAGAAACATTAATGCAATAGAAGAACATATGCATAAAATCTCCACCGGCAGAATTGCAGGACCAGCAGTTGTCAGTAGTGGAAACGTTCATAGTATATAAAGAATGAGACATAAAAAATATCTTATTAAAGCAAAAATTATATCTGGGTAGTGCTGGCAAAACGGGAAGTGGTGTGGATTTTTTGCCATGCCCCATTCCATAAGGAAATATGGAAGATAGTACTTAAATCTTTCTACCATTGGAGTGCAACTTTAGGAGCCTGTCCATATTGAAATCACAGAGTCGTTTTCATATTAAAAAGAAGCTTAAGCCTCAGTGAAAAAATCATATAGGGAAACTGAGTCAATTAAATTCTCAGAGGCTGTCAGTGAAGAGCCTATGACAACAGACCATAGAATGGCAATTAATTGATCATATTTAGGGCCACATTACAAGTTTGGTGGTCCATGGACTGCCATGGTGGCAGCGATGGTCTGAAAGCCGTTGGCCTGGCGATGGTACCATTATATTATGAGACATGCGGTTCCAGAGAGGAAAAACCACTGCGGTCCAGCCTGCACCGGCAGGCAGCGCAGACTGCCGCCATGGCAAGAGAGGTCAATGAGGCTGTCGGAGGCAGTCTTTCCGCCATACACATTATGATTTTGCCTTCTGCCAACATGACTGTGGTGGTCCAACCACCAGGTCCCAGCTGGCGGAAACAGAGCCATAAAAGGAAGAAACTCACCTGCAGGCAGCGTCACACGTCCTGTGCCACCATGGAGTCGATCACACATGTCCTGCCGCTGCTTCTGCACCTCCATCCACCTGGTATGTATGTTACTCTACGTGGAGCAAGTACACTTGTCCTTGTGTCCCAGCTCGGAGTCATGCACAACAAATGACTCATACCCAGACACATGACGCCCCCTTTGGGCAGGTCACTGACACTGCACATCCACACGCCACAGAAACACATGTATACTCCTCACAGTTTCAGGGACAGTGAAGCGTACAAAACAGTGTGTCACACAACAGCCACACAACATCAACATCACACATAATTCAAGTGACACCCTCAAATTGATCGCATGCCATGGACTGTTGTGAGATTGATTAAAGACACATTGCAAGAGAATGAAAGGTAAATGAGAGGCAGGTTATTTTGTGAGACACATATCTCATGCTCATAATGGAAACAATACCTGCACAATAGGGATGGGGGCATCAGGAGCACTCCTGGAAGTATACTGACCTGGGACACATATTACTTTGCATATGGCCCAAAACACAATTTGCACAGGAACTGGCCTTTGATGTACCTCAGGGACAAACAATAGTAGAGTCCAGTGACATGCCTATCTGCCAAATGTGTAAGTGCAAGTCAAGAAAGCAAAAACAACAGCAACATCATGGCCATACATTTAGATGAAGTAGTTGGAAGGTACACACATCAAAATGGACACATGGTCAGTCAAATGTAAAGGAAGGTGTTCATGTGTGGACAAACAAAACTCTAGCTTACACACATGAGACAAATGTCCAATCCATATCAGAGGGTCAAATATAACAAAATACATTGGCCAACCAAAGATAAAATACTTACCATATGAAACAAAACACAATGCAATGACACCCCAATTGGATTACCACCCATCCAGTGAACATCTACCCTTGTCCCGGGTGACACCAACACTGCCCACAAAGTCAGATTTTAACAACCACAGCAAATGGTCAGCAATCAGGGTGAAACGTACACATCTGTAGGCAGACAACACAAATTACACTCACATTACTCAGGAACAACAAAAAGGTACAAAGTAGAAAAGTAATGGCAGGACAAATGTATTCCCAAATAACAACAACTTGAGTTTATTAACAGGAAATGCTGAAGAGCCAGGTCCATTTGCCAGTCCAGATAGTAGTCCATGCACATGATTGTGCCCAAGCTTGACTCCAATCACTGCCAGGGAACCTCCAAAGGGAGGGGCCTCAAGTGGGCATGCAAGCACCTCTGGGATCATGCTTGGGTGGGGAGAATGGCAGTCTGCCCCACAGAGATACTCCTCAGGAGGTCAAGAGCCTCCTCACCCAGGGCAATAGAGGTAACAGGTCTTGGTTTGAGGTGCCCTGGGGGAAAGGAAAGGGGATGGCTATCCTCTTGGGTGAGCGGGCATGGCCAACTGGGTGGGGAGCAACAGGGAAGGCGGCGATGGAACTGGGGGTGACAGACAAGGATGGTACAGGAGCAGGTCCTGATGGTTCCGCCACCACTTGGTAGTGGCCACTGAAGGTAGAATCAGAAGATGACAAGGTCGATCCTGTGTCCTCTGTGGCATTCCCCCTCACCCTCCGGGCCATTGGGTCCTTCCGTGTTGATGGTGTTATGACAAGAGGTATCGTGGCCAGATGCTTCCCCACTTGGTTTTGCCCTATCTCCTTTGCTTGCCTTGGATGATGCAGACAATACAAAGAAAAATAGGGTCATTATATGTTCCTGATCATACTTGAACAACAGCCGTGATTAGCAAACATTAATATGATGTAAAGAAGGGCCCAGCAACAAACTCCACCAAAGTGGCTGCTACATTTGCAACACCATATGCATGCATGCCACACGAACTGACAACAGTTGCCCACAGGAAATTCAGAATCACAGACAACTCCAAATGCATGGGTGAAATTGTGCAATCACAGTACCCATTGAACAAGTAGGAGACCTTATCACCTTCAATGGTTTGCCTCATGTAACATTCCTCAGTTACCTGTTGTCATACAATAGTAGGGCAATGCCAAGTTCATTTACACAGCTCACACACAAGGTCATGCATACAGCTAATCATCATATACCTAATACTACAGTATGAAGTAATGATCGTCCACAATTCTGGAATGTTGCTGACAGAAGTACAGTACCCTGAAGATGGGGACATGGAAATGCCCTTGTCACACTGGAAACAAATCAACAATGCTCACCTTACTATGTGTAAATTGTCCTAATGGTGTCATGGAGGTTATACTAATGTTGCTCAGATAGATAACACACCTAGCATGGAAATGTACACTGAGGACAAATTGTGTACAATGTCAGGGAGATATGTCTCCAAAAATCCACAACACAATGAACCAGCTAGCCACAGGGAAATCACCTATCTTGATTGGTACCCCTGACAATAACATACTCTGATTGCATCAGTAGAAGTCAATAGTCCTTTGAATGTTGGAGAGGCCCAGGGACTCTCAAGTACTTGTAGAAGGCCCTCAACATGTTGCCCAATGGGAAGCCATATCACTGTCTCCATTTTTGTCCTGCAAACACAGATTTCTGGGGATGAATGCTTGTACACAACCACATTGGATTCCCATATAACTGCAAGTCACTCCATGATACATGCCAACAGTAAGGCAATGCCCCTTCAGTTGTGTCCTAGGTCACTGTGTTAACAGGTAAGGCACATCAGCATGCACCAACACAAACCTAACACATCCATTTTGCAATTTGACAGGCAGGAATGTGCCCCAGACTCACCCCTTTGTGGCTGCTGTGCTTCCCTCAAATGCCCATCAAGCTCTGGGTAGGCCACCGACAGACCGTGTGCCATTAGAGGGTGTCAGGCTCAAGCATGCGCCCCACCCACTTTGGGAGAAAAGCCCCAGCTGGACCACTGCGATCTTTGAGGCCCAGCTTCTCAGGTCCTCCCACCTTGTCCGACAGTGAGTACTCTGCCAGCTATGGACCCCCAGGGTCCACACCTTCCGGCGCTGGCTCTCCAAATTCCCTTCTTCTGATGGATGTTGACCTGTATGGATGCAAGAGACAAATCAAAAGGTTACAAACACATTTTTGCCCAAATGGTTGTGTGACACACATGTCAGAAACACCAAGCACAACATTTGGAACTTGTCAACACACCACAAGTGTAGAGCGCACATGCTTATAAGTACAGGGACATAACTACATGCTTTTGGAGTTATCTGCACACCAACCCACTACCCTGCTCATGGTCTACACTGACTAAGCAACCCTACTAACATCAGGTGGCCCAGGCCCAAGCAACATGTACTGTGATGCAAGCCACAATGAAACACTACACACCATTGTGGTTTCTGAAGGGTAAACTACTTGGGCCTGACTGGGCCAACACAGTTACACTCCTCGACATTGACTCCCTGCATACAGTCCCCACAGGCAACTACCATAGTACAGACTTCACCGTTACACTTGAGTGACAATGAAAGGGTAGGCAGGGAAAGTATCTTCCCTGTGCATGTGTGGACCTGTGGACTACCAAATGCAGACTCATGCTACTTCAGGGTGGTTTTCAGTTTTAGGGTACCTGCACCACAAAACACACCTTTGACCATATGTGACAAACCTACAGAGATGGCATCCAACATACAAAATATGTTTGGTTTAATTCCTGCTATGTAACCAAGCTACTGAGTCACATGGCATGGCCTCCCTGGCATCTATACACTCTCTGCACTGTGGGTTTGCAATACGCCTCTGCTGGACAAATAGGACTTATGTGAAGGTGACAACAGAGCTGAGGGAGTAAGGGACCTGCCATGAGTCAAAGACACACATTGACAATGTTGCAAAATACACATATAGACTAGTTCAGAGATTTACCTCAATAACCATTCCTAATCTAGTCAATGGACTAAGGGATTCAGGGCAGGTTTTGCCACTATAGCCTCATACTGGCCACATGAGAGGATCTGCGGGACTACATAGAGTGGGCACAGTGCCACAGTTGCATAGCCACAGCCTGGAGAATGTCCATCCTGGGAGATAAACTTGACAGGCTCTGGTCTCTGCAGGCTGAGCATACATAACCTACATGACACTCACATTTCCATCACTTCCATGCACGATAGCACATCATGTGACCATCATCAATGCGGCTGTTGTGGCTACCTGAAGGGCACAGTGAGTCATGATATGCCTCTTGGCAAGGCCAGATGTGGGGTAGAAGATCCATGGCACAATACACACTGCTAACAAGATCCTCAAATGACTCAAACAAGATGCATGCACAGCTCATGTTGTCATGTACATACATGTTGTCTGACATTTACAAACATCATATCCAAAGAAATGTCATTGTATAGCAGTACAGTCTCTTTACCTGCATATATGCATCTAACACAAGGAGGATCTAAGCCTCAAAACATATCACACAACACAATGTGAATGTCCAAAACATATAGTACTGTTCTCCAATACCTGCACCAGGTACATCCCACTGATGCCACACAAACTGTTACAACAGGCACACAAGAAGTATAACTGGCACACAGGGGCACATTGTAGCCTGTGAGGAGGGAAAGGATAGTGTAGAACAGAGTTAATTGTACCTATGAGATTCTTACCTGCTCCTCTCGTGAGCCGCACAGCTGATCATACAGGGGGAGGACCTCCTCCACAAGCTTCTCCAGCTCTTCTGGAGAGAAGGCAGAGGCCCTTTTACCTGCTGGCAGTGCCATGATTGTTCCCAGAGGCGACACACAGAGCAGCTGAAGTGGTGGAGGTGCTGATGACAGCAGTGTCAGGAGTCACTTGACTTATTTAGCAAAACGCTGCGTACACTTTTACCACATATGTGGTCAACACCATTGACGGCCACAGACATTGGCCTGCGATCACCACAGGCAACAACTTTAGCCTACCGCTGTGTCCACCACAGTTGGTACCACCCACCTTGTGAACGACTTGCACCGGGGGCCGTGGGTGGTTCCTAATGCCCAGTGGAGTAGGTCAGGCATCCTTCAGACTTGTTGTCTAGGTCCCACTACTCAATCACCAGTGTAGTTTGTTGCTGGGCACAGATGGCATATGACGGCGGTGCACTGCCCACCGCCGCTGATGGTATTTTTGATGGTCAGGAGAGACTGTTAAATTTCAAGGGGCAGTTGAGTAGCAGATAGTTGGATGTTGCCTGAATCTATGTTGTGGACACATGCCTTGTCAACCATGGGGTCACATTTGACCCTTGTGTAGTTGACAGCTGTGATGTGTACTGGGTGTAATGAATTTCCAGTCTGAAAAACGTTGTCACATGATTTTGTTCGTATACATCATGTATGTTGGTGTAGACACAGTGACTAATGCTCACACTCATGTATGTTTACACATAGGTACCCTGGGAGAGGAAAAATGCCACAAGCTCCAGTGTACCATCCATTGCCAGACCTTCAAATCATTGAGGTACGCCACATAATACAACTATACCGACTCAATAGGCAAACAATAGTGGATTTATGCCATCAATT
Source organism: Pleurodeles waltl (assembly GCF_031143425.1). NCBI lineage: Eukaryota > Metazoa > Chordata > Amphibia > Caudata > Salamandridae > Pleurodeles > Pleurodeles waltl. Next base: position 823,743,981 of record NC_090436.1, read on the forward strand.
GGAGCTAGATCTGATGCCTGAAAACACAAATTCAACATGCATACCATCCATTCATGGAAGTATTGCACTTCCTGGCCACAGGGTCCTCCCAACAGACAGTGGCCATATCTGGTGGTATGTCTCAACCTATGTTCAGTCTTGTTTTGAGAGGTTTCTTATCAGCAATTGACAGCTATATCATGTTCCCGGATGTGAGGATTTAGCCGATGTGAAGGCTGACTTCTATGGTTTGGCCCACCCCATACACGTGGTGGGAGCCATTGATGCACACATGTTGCCTTCGTGCCACCACAGGCCACTGAACAAGTCTATCACAACAGGAAAAACTTCCAATCTATCAACGTGCAAGTTGTCTGTTTATCTGAGCTCTACATCTCAAAGGTCTGTGCCTATTTCCCTGGATCACCCCTTAATTCCTTCATAATGTGAAACAGCACCATACCCCAGCTGGTTTTACAACTGTAACCAGAGAGGGCCTGGCTGGTTGGTAAGTCACATCTGTCCTGATTGTGTGTGTGCAATGTCAGGTGCTACAATCATGAAGTGGGTGACTCATTGTTGCACTTATGTCCCATTCCAAAACAGGAGACTCAGTATATCCAAACCATCATTGGTTATTGATGCCTCTGAGGAAATCAACTATGCCAGGGGAAGTCTGCTTCAATGAGGCCCATGGAAGAACACGATGGGCAGTGGTACAGGCTTTTGGGCTCCTGAAGACCAGATTTCACTGTCTGGACAGGACTGGGGGAGCCTTCCTCTACTCACCAGCGAGAGTGTGTCAGATCACTTTGGCATGCTGCATGGTCCACAAACATCGCCCTGTGGAGAAATATCCCTTACATCCCAGAGGATAGGGAGCCTGCAGTGCCACCAGGTGAAAATCCTGAAATGCCAAATGAAGATGACAGTGGTGAAGAGGAAGGAGCTAATCTGCGACAAGATCTCATCACCAGCTTCTTCTCATGTGATGTCATCAGTTTGACTGTACAATGCACTGCAGTTGTGAGAATGTGTGGAGTTGATTCTTTGAAATAGTTAAGGAGCTGATACTCAGCCAAAATCCGCCAAAGGCTGTTTGATGAAATAGCTTTTGACATACCCCCACCTTAATAATGTTGCTTTGTTTTTGTCAGATTTATTGCAGTGTACTTTGTTTTCCAGATGCTTGCTATGTGATTTGTGTGATATGTATGGTTCCATGCCTATACGCCTTTTTTTGTTGTTTGTTCAGGTACCTTCATCATGACATCTTCATGTAGGCATTTCAGAGTTGTGGCATTGGCATGTATGTGATGCTGTTCTGACACACAAAGTGGACATGGATTGTTCCAGGGAATGTAGGTCACAGAGTTTGGGTGTAGGAGACCTGTACCAAGACAGCTTGCACAGTGATAGAATGGAAGTTTATAAGACTCCACTGGACTTGTTCTTGTCCTGTGCTGGCCCTGATGCATTATGTGTGTCATCATGTGGTCAGACAATATGTAATTGTAGGCCACAATCATGTCAGTTACTCTTCGCATTTGCTAAACACTCTTTTTGTGTGACCAGTATGTAGCCTTTGATATGTTTCCTCATTGTAGGCTAAAGTGCCTGTGCCAAATCACTGACATATGTTTGTGCCATACCACCAGATGCATGAGCACTGGATTGTAATCACTGTGTGATCATTAACTGTTGTACTGCCATCTGTCTGAGTCTTGTATTATATGGTGTTGCATTACTTTGGTGTGGTCGGTGATATGGCTCCAGCTGATGACATTAACCACTTCAATGATTGCCTATTCTACAGGACAATATCTGCCCAATCCCTTCCTTCCATGATCTGGAGGTCTATACATGTGTATTTACCTAACTTGAGACAATTATTTATGACTTGCTATGTTTCAGACATGTTGACAGCCTACGTGCTGAACAATGTAATAACATGTAATCTTTAAAAAGACACGTGTATGTATGTGTTTGTGTGGAATTGTTGTAATCCTGAGCTGGACACTGTGTACATGCAACATATCCCATCTTGAGCAAGTACCTTGGATCATCATCGTATGGTTCACATGGTCTGACATATCTACATGGCTAAATGTGAAGTTTAAGACAGCAGACAATGAGTTAGGGACAGGTGAAATAATTGGGAAACTACAACTAACAGAAAATATATGTGACTTGACTCAACAAAATTTCAAATGTGAAGGGGTCAGTCATGGTGAATGAAATAATTGGAGTAGATGCCACACCATTGAAAATCCAAAGTACAGAGTACTCCTTCCATTGGAAATGGAAAGTTGTTTATGATCAGTCCATAGAGTGAATGTGTGACACACAAAGGAGGATATTAAGGGAGAGAATTCTTGTTGGCAGTGGTGGGAGACTTGACATCTGCACTTCCTAGATTCTTGCATGGACGTCCTCGCTTGTGAGGGTGGGGGATCAGCTGCTGCAGAGGAAGAGGTGTCTGCGGCTGTTTGTGCCTCTGTCAGGGCCTCTCTTGCTGTGTCTGTCATAGATGTAGTTTGGAATAATGTACGTGCCACACAGGAAGGGGTAGTTGTTGTGAGTAAAGCCCTAATCAGTGTGGTGTTAATTTCCTGCAGTACCCCTGTTAGCGTGCCCATTTCGGTATTTTGCCCATTTCGGTATTTCGGTACCATTTTGTCAGTCATGACCCTCTGCAGCTGCTTAATGTCCTGGAGTTCAGTCAACACCTGGCCCATCAAGCACTGGGACTCCTCAGAGACCCCCAAGATGTGGCTGATGGTGTCCTGGCCAACAGCAGCCCCAGTGGCCTCACTCCGCTGGCCCACAGCATCCTTCCCACGCATACTACCCCCACAAGCCTGTGCCCTCTCCAACTGGGTCCTGGACCCTCAGTGTCCGGAGTGTTGAGTTGCACCTCAGGATCCAGGACTGAGGGGCACAAGATGGGGGAAACTGTGCTAGGTACACAGGTTGGGGGGGTGCATCTTTGACTGGGATGTTGAAGCAACAGGGGACGTTGTAAGCACAGTGAGTCTCACTGTTACCATCTGACCAGGTTGCCCAGATGGGCCAGGACTGTCATCCACATCCACAAGTCACGGCGTGTTACCGTCCTTGAGTGCTTCATCCAGGGGGGTAGTGGTAGTCTGTTCTGTGGCCTCTGTGTTCCCAGTGGCAGCTCAACCTGTTAATGAAGGAAGTACATTGTTACTGGGTGAATTGTGACACCTACCTCCAAAGGTTTTGTGTTACAGTAAGCAGAGACATTGGACACACTTAAGTTGTAGGTTATCCCATTGTGCCATGTTACCAGGGTTTTGGATTATTTGACATGACGTGTGCAGCATGCCTAAACAATTTGACTCAAGCAGCTCATGAGATGTGCAGATTAATTGCACTCTGGAAGATGGGCTGAAAATGATATTTTACCTCCAGGGAAGACAACACAGTGGAGACATTTGGAGGCCTAGCTGAGTGGGATGCAGGCAAACACAGGACTTTGCTGTATATGTGACTGGAGTCATCATGTGCACAGTGCTCTGTTAATGTGTCTGCTGCCGATACTAATCTGGTGATACAGCTAGAGGCCTTAGGAATACTTGTTGTACACACTTGGTAACGTGTCATTCCTGTCCTCAATAGTTTCATCTTTGGTTAGCAGGTCAAGATGGAGCTAGGTAGAGAGACACCTCTCTAAGTTGAGCATGATCTGTATCATGCTCACTCCGGGTGAGTAAACTTCAATTGAGAGTTACCAAACAGCAGAGTTTGGAAAAGTAACCACTGGGCTGATGTTTGAAGTTGCAGACACAAGGCCTCCTGTGAGTTGCAGTCAGGTCACTCCCTCTACTTCCCAACACTTGACAAATGGCATATTCCGAGGTTAGTGTAGAGCATTAGAGAGATGACAAACAGGGGCATTTGGACAAGTGACCACTGGGCTGGTGTTTGGAGTTACAGACACCATGCCTCCTGTGAGCTGCAGTTAGGTCACTCTTTCTACTACACACACTATACAAATGGTATCCTCCAAGGTGAGCACACTTCAATTGAGAGTTGCCAAACAGTGGTATTTGGACAGGTGACCACTGGGCTGGTGGTTGGAGGTACAGAAACAGGGCCTCCTGGGAGATGCAGTCAGGTCACTCTCTCTACTACACACACTACACAAATGGTATCCTCCCAGGTGAGTACACTTCAATTGAGAGTTACCAACCAGGGGTATTTGGACAAGTAAACACTGGGCTGGTAGGTAGAGTTACAGAGACAAGGCCTCCTGGGAGTTGCAGTCAGGTCACTCCCTCTACGCCCCAACACTTGATACATGTTGGGTATTACCTATCTGTATAAAGACTGCATTTAGGTTTGAGCATACATTCACATTTTGGCACATAGCATGAATCCTGGAATGTTTTTTGATACTGTAAGATTTAGAGGCACCATTTGGACATATGGTATGTGATGGGCCTTGGTAGCTGTAATGTTGGATCTAATAATACACACTGACAGTGTTAAAACTCAGATACTCTGGGTATTGTATGTTGGTAAAGTACATGAACATGACAGTGGCAAATTCCGAGCTGTGCGCATACAGGACACTGCAGCTTTGTGACAGTTTTTGTGTTGTAACTTACCAGACTCCACTCCCACAGGTATTCCTGCCAAGCCCTCACGATGCAGGACGGCCAAGACCTTCTCCTTCCAGGGAAAGAGTTCTAATTGGGCACTGGGAGGGTCACCTTCAGTCTTGTAGGCCTCCAGCTGCTGCCTGGAGGCCAGGGAATGGACCTTGCCCCTCAGGTCATTGCACCTCTTCCGAATGTCCTCCTTTGTGCGCATGGTGCTGCCTAAAGCATTCACTCTGTCGACGATCATTTGCCACAGATCCATTTTCCTACTGAGAGGAGTGTGCTGGACTTGGGCTCCAACTAATTGTGGCTTTACTCTTATGATTTTATCCACCATGACTCTCAACTCATCTTCTGAAAAATTGGGATTTTTGTAACATGGCATGGTGGGCAACTAAAGTGGGTGCCTGGGACTTACTTAATAGGGGAATTGCAATCAGGAGTGAATGGACAAATGTGTGTGCTGGGTGTTCTATGGAAGTGGTTCCCAACCTTTTGACTTCTGCGGATCCCCACTATCAATACTGGAATCCGGGGACCCCCACTGAATCATTATTGGAATGTGGGGACCACCCACTGAGTCATTACTCAAAGATGGGGACCTGATCTGTTAAAATTATTAATTTTTCTAAGCAGCCGCGAACCACCTGAAACGGCTTTGCTGACCCCCCCAGGGTTCCCCGGACCACAGGTTGGGAACCACTGTTCTATGGGATCGTGAAAAAAGGGTGCCTATTCTATGTAATACACAAAAATCTGTAGTCGGGGTGTTTTGGCTTCCTGTGGAAATGCAAAGGATTGTGGTCTTTTAATGGGTGTGTTTTATAGTGTGATATGCAGATGTGTCCACTGCACCAATGTGTGTCAGCTGTGTTGTTTGTGAATTCATCCAATGTGCACTTGTCTATTTCTTTGCTGGACATGTACCGCAGTGGTCAACCGCCATTGGCTAACCGCCGCGAGGAGACCGCCCTAGCAACTGTGTGTTTGTAATAGGCTCAATGATTAGCCACCAATCTGACGGCGCTGGAGGTCAGCCCGCCTAGATACAAGCCACCGCACCACTGGAGGTCTGCCTTTTTTGCTTGGTGGGCAGCGTCCTGCCTGTTTGCATTGTAATACGGCGGTGGTGGACCACCAGCACAGTTGTCTTTTTAAGATCGCCAACATGGTGGTCTGGCGGTCTGACAGCCAAACTTGTAATCAGGCTCTTAGTCTGGAATGAGTTAGGCATATTAAATGTACTCTGAAGTTCTTCAAAAACAGAAATTTATTATTGGACCATAAATGAGATACATATGTTATACCCTTAAACATCCAGCTATACTGTTTTAATATTTTTTGATCCACTGTAATGTTGCAATTGTACCAAAGAGGAGAGGAGCAATAGATGTTGAGGGGAATATATACAAGATAAAAAGGACCTTGCAACAAATCCCAGAGTGGTTCAATATGGGATATGCAAAAGATTTAGGTTTGTGAGATATCAATACATATTCCATAAAGAAAAACTGTGAAATAAAGGATAGTTCAAACCTGTGGCATATCGGTGAACTCATAGAGTTTGTCAGCTTCAAAAAGGTCCATGTCGGTTTAAGGACAAATGCTGTGTGATATCGAGCAAAATGTGGACATTTCACACCACCACTTTTTTTTAGCTTTTGAACTTTAGATAATGAGATGAAAGCATTTTTTTATTCCAATATACTGTATGTGGATCGAAAAAAAGATTTGTGGACATTTAAGAGGCAGCATAGCTAGGAAAAAATTAGCTATAGGTAACATTATTATTTTTATAGTATCTAGTCTGCCCACCATGATAGAAAAGAGGGGTCAACATAACAGAGAGAGAAAAAAGTTTGTCTTTTAGATTTTGCAATTTTTTAGTAATAGTGTTATTTAGTAGTGGTGGCATACGTTGTACTAAAACATTTAACAGTAATATTTTTCCATTTTTATGGAAAACACAGAGCCTTTGAACATATCTTTAAGACAAAATGTGTTTAAAGGCATTACTTCTGATTTATCGATATTTAATTTGAAACCAATAAGAAAAAAGTAAGATCCAGGAATGCATGAAAGGAAGAGAGGGGCTTGGAAATATATATATAACAAAATAGCATCTGCATAAACTCTTCTGTTTGAATTGAAAAATGGAAATAGATGGAGATCTACGAATGGTTTCCAAGAAGAGTTCCATGGATAATATAACAAATAGTGGGGATAGCAGACAACCTTGTCTTGTACCTCTTTGGAGAGGAAAATAATAAGATTGTACTCCATGAACCAAAAACGAGGTAGTGGGAGAATCATATAATAAGTGAACTAGTTGCAGTTAATTTTGGGCCAAACGTGTAACATTTTGAGGATCGGAACAAAAAATCCCAGTTTACTCGGTCAAGGGCTTTTTTGGCATCTAAAAATACAGCAGCCATTGGAGTATGCTATTTGGAAGCACCAAGAAGAATATTTAGAAAAGTTCTGGAATTGTCAATTATATTGCAATCATTGACAAAGACAGTTTGCTCAGGTCCAACAAGACAAGGGATATATTAATTAAAACAGAGAGCTAACATTTTTGCAAATATTTTGCAGTCAATGTTTATAAGGGAAATTGGTCTGCATTGTTTACATTCTGTGATGCCTTTATCTTGTTTTGGAACCAGACAAATCATAGCCTCTGTAAAGAGTCCAGATGTACTATCAATTGTGAGAAAATGCTGGAATAGTGATGAGAGCCTAGGTATAAACAATAGTGAAAACTTAAGATAAAATTCAGTTGTAATGCTGTCAGCACCAGATGCTTTATCTTTGGAAAGTATAGAAATTGCAGTGAGAATCTCCTCATTAGATATATTTGTTTCTAATTAGGTAAAATCCAAAATGGATCAGTGATTCTAGGCATATTATCAAAAAAAGCCTTCAGAGTGGCTCAAAGGAGATAGAATCAACTGCATAAAGTTGAGAATAAAAATCAGTAAAACTGGTTAAAATATCACAATCTTTAAATAATGTCTCGCTGGTTGCTTCATGAATTAGTCCAATTTTGGATTTCTGCTTTTTGACTTTTAAATAATTTGCTAATAGTTTACTTGCTCTATTTGAACCTCCATAAGAGTGAGCAATAGTATACAGTAGAGTAGCACATGCTTACTCTATTGTATAATTTGGAAATAGTATTCATGTTCCACTTTTTTAATTCGGTGTAATAAACTAGAGGATTCTTTTGTGATAGCTTTATTTTTTGTTACATAGTTTATGATGTAACCACTTGCACTAGTCTTAAAAGCATCCCAGACAAAATGAAATTGAAAATTACGTGTAAAATTGAAATAAAAAAACATTTATGAAACTCCATGACAAATTCCACATCCTGTAGCAGGAAATTATTAAAACACCATCTATTAGTATGAGTTTGGAAAATACGTGTATCTAAATCAACTAAGACTGGAGCATGATCCGAGATTAAAATATCTCCTATTTCAGCATTAAGCAAAGCTTGTGATAAGCATTTATCCAGAAAGATATATTTTTTTCAAGATGTAGAGTGGTGAGTGGGAGCATAGTCAGAGTATTCTAGTAAATCAGGGTTATAAATGCACCAAGCATCTACCAGACCCCTATTGAAGACCACGTACTGAAATGCCCTTTGCATTTTATTAGGGATATACTTAATTGCCAAATGTCTGTCAGGTATGGGGTCCATCAATTGACTACAGTCTCCAACTGTGACCAAATTGGGAGTATTACAGGATATCAATCTGCTGGACATAGATTCCCAAAACTGTGGATCAATCCAAGTTGGACTATAAACAATAAGGAGAGAATATGGAGTGCTATCTATTGTGTATCTAAATACAACCAATGACAAATATCATCACACTCTTGCTTAATAATATTAATTGATAAGCATTTATGAAAGAGGATGATAACCCCATTTTTTCATGCGAAGCCTGAGAACAAGACCAAGCCCACCCAATCTCTTCTCAAATAAGTAGCCTCTTAAGTCTCTTGTAAGAAAGCTATATGACATTGTATTTTTGAAAGGAGGGTAAGGACTCTCTGTCATTTAATGGGACTCTTCATGGCTTTGATATTCCAGAAAAAACAAGTCTAATTGTGTTCATAATTGATTATGTTTAAATAAGCAATTGAACAATGCTTCCAACAAGAAAACTGAATCAACAAGAAGAGAAAATACCAATATCGACTCATCAAATTGGAGCATGCACCAAATACATAAATAAACAGTTGGAAATGAGGTAAAATAAACTAAAATAACAGAAAGTACTAAATAGGGTGGATTACAGGACCCTAACTCAATAAAAAAAGAATATGGTGAAAAGTCTAAAGGACTTGAACTACAAGATAGAAAGTGAAAAAGGTAAAGTAAACTGCAAATGGGAAGTAGAGATAAGCCATGTGGAGGATCACTCAACAAAGAGTAGGTAAGGAAGAGTGACTCTGAGTTCTGGAAAAACAAAAGAGAAAATAGAAGGAAAGAATGTAGAGAGCAGGAAATAAAATGATAGAAACATGTGGATACGTGAAGACCAAACAAGGTTACTTCAACAATAAATGACAACAGAGGGGATATGAATACATTGTGGAACAACAAAGGGCTATATCACAGCCAGACTTTAGGGATCAACGTCCAGGGGAATCACTCTGACATGACTAATAAACAGCCTGTAAAAAAGAGCATAGAATATAGATTAGTATAATGAACATAGAAAGGCCATAAAAGCACAAATAACACTAGAGGTATTTTAAAAATAAGACTTTAGAAAAAGCCACATGGAAATATGCATTGGTATCAGACAATCAGTCAGGCAGTACTAATTTCCATTGCATTTCTTTTATGATGCTGTATAAAGTCTCTAAGTTGAGCTGGAGAATTAAAAGTTAAAGTCTTATCCTTGTTGGTGACCTTAAAAAGACAGACAAGCATGTAAAAGTCCAAATCTTGCATTCATAGCTTGCAAGGAGGGACGAAGGTCTATAATTATTTTCTTTAAACAGCAGTAGTTCTTGAAATGTCTTGAGAAAAAAAAACTTGTGTCTAGACCATAACATTTTGTTCTGCTGCTTGGCACTCAATTGTACCTTCATAAGGTCAGTGAACTGTAGAAAAAGAACAGTAATACCTCTAAGTTTAGATGCTGAGCCTGAAGAAAGATTGGGGCCAAAAGGGTGAGCTCTTTGAATATTGAAAGGGGCACGTTCAGATATACCAACAAGTTGTGGTACGTTAATATTCAAGAATGAAATCATGCCCCTTCCTTTAGCACCCTCTGGTGTGCCATAAATACAGAGATTAATGCATTGATTACGATTTTCCAAATCCTTAGTTTGCTTATTATGAGGTCTTGGGTCTTATCCTTAATCCTTGCTGAAACACCCTTCAAGTCATCCATTTTGACCCCAAAATTCGAAAGCGAGTTCTCAAGGGTGGACTAATGGTGTTTCAGCCTCTGAACAGCAGTGTTAGTATCCATAATGAAGGGTTTCAGAACCTTAATTACCTCCATTGAGACCTCCAGAGTAAGCAGTACAGGAAATTTGGTAATCGAGACAAGATCTTTTTCAGTCTTTTATTGCTGCCTCCTGTTCCATTTTTGTGGATGGGCTGAGGGGTAGGGGGTTGTGTTAGAACTTTTGATGTAACACATCATGTTACTTCGCTCTGCCATAATAGAGGGAAGTCTGTGAGACTGAGAAGATGCTCCAAGACACTTATACGTAGAGGTAACAAGGCTATGAAACCGTCTGGTCCTTCCTATAAGAGATAAAAAATCAGCAACCAGTGAAGAGACAGTTAAAAAAAACATACTTGTAATGTTACCTTATTAACTTCAGGCAATCCATGGATGGTTATAGAATAAAAGGGTAGTCATGTGAGATGTTTGAAATAAAAATGGCTGTCTCACAGAACGTGAAATTTAGACTTGGGCCCAACTTCATTAGACCCACTTGCTATTTTAAAAAAATGCACCACAGCACAATACATTCATGCAGATTAAAACAAACTCTCAGGGTGGGAGTGGCCGGCATGCATGAGTGGGAACCAGGTGAGGAAAAACTTTGAAAGCACCAAATTAGGACCAAGATAGGTCCTAAAACACTCACCTAGCCGCTCTCGAACTGCTGAACTGCCCCCGTCCAACATCCACAAGTCTCAGAACAGGACTGGTGCGGTCAAAGAGACAGAAGCCTGGTCTGAGGAGTCAAAAGCGTATCTATGGGGCAGTCACATTGTAGGTGCCCAAGCCACACCCCAAAGTTTTTATTTTTTTAAAAGCATTTTGTTTTACTTTCAGGAAAACAGGCTGCATTTAAAAGGAACATTGCTTTGTTGAAAATCAATCTCAAACATTTTGGGCTGCTGACCCTAGCATGTCACCATCCCTGTGAGTGTAGCCAATTGTAGTGGGTTGCAACCTTCAACCTCCCTCACGTATATTAAGAATATAGGTCATATTTTGACCCGCTACAAATAGTGATTTTGCGATTCAACATATTAGTGTGTAGGTAAGTTTGCAAAATCAGAATCGCTCTGGTAAAAGTTGGTGTACAATTTGCAACCAGTTTTACTGAATTGATTCTTAGTACTTTTGGCCCATAGTAACCTAAATGTAGTCTGATAAAAGTAGTGCATTCTATTGCCCCACTGGAGTTTATAATAGAAAATTTACACCCAAAGAGGTTATAGGCCACGATATTAATGTCAGATTATTTTAATCAATGTTCTGGCTCACAACTCAGCCTGGCTTTAATTAGCGGGTCCAGATGCATCTCAGCTTCATCAGTAATTAAAAACTGACTTTGATACGGGTCCCAACCAGAGCCTACATTCATGCCCCTAGCTTAACTGGTAAAAACATTGAGCAATTTCAATGATTCAGTCCTACTTCACATTTCACGTGTTTTACTTCATCTCACACTCCCTGCAAAAATTTGATTTTTCCAGATTTGTTTCTGTATTTTTTTTCATGCAACATCTGACTCACATAGCACATGCTGTGAGCTGAGTCGCCTTTAGGTGTCAGGTTGATTTCAGGGTGTGAATTGGTGTTCATGACAGGGCATGATTGAGAGCTCTGGAGTTGAGGTTAAAGACATTAAGAATCTCTCACAGTGCCTGCCAGTGGGTGATAGAGGTGTCATTCAATCCTTGACCTCTCTGCAGAGCACGCAGAGCCATAGTCACATTGTGCCACTTTTAAGTACTAAGCCATTCCCCTAATCACATAGGCCACATCTCTTTGAATGGATTCCTTGATACCCTTCTTTGACCAAGCCTCTTTTAGAAACACCTCATCTTTTAATTCTAAGGAACACTGAGTTGGATACCGCATGTGAATTCTTGATTCCAAGGAAATTGCAGCAGACTTTTTTACCTGCTCTGAAGTGGAATGCATCAGCAGTCCTGTGCATGATTTTACAGACTGCAGAACTGCATCTGCATACGAGAAATCAGTGATTTTAGGTGAAGGAACATCAGCCCACTCAGAATCAGGTATAGTGGTACCCCTGCAAGGAAGAAGCCTGGGTTACATTGTGAGGTAATCACAGTCAACAGTCCAGTAAAGTGTAAGACAGCATTTAGTAGGACAGGACTGCAATTAAATAAACATTTCAACATTTAATTAACTTTGGAAACGTCATGAACACGATCCTTTTATACCACCCACATTCCTTCTTCGCACAAAACTTTCAACCCAGTGAATCTTGCTTCACTCATCCTTTCACCTTTTCCTCCATTAACTCCTTCCATACTCAGTCTCATTCTCACTTCTTTCACCAAAGCATCCTTCAATGAAACCTCTTCGCCCTGCCCCAGGCAACCCACACACCGTCATCCTTCGTCTACACTCCCTTCCTCCCCCTGAGGGATGGATATGCCAGCATCTGACTCTCTGCCATCCCAGTTACTGCCTCTACTTTTCCAACCTGTCCTACTCTGGCAAATAGAACAAAACCCACGCTATCCCACAGCCCCCAACCCTGAACTCTTGTAGGGTGGGTGGGTGGCCAAATTTGCCTTTCTGTTAGCATACAGTGTGAGCCACCTACAACCTATCCTGTCCAGCCTCATCATCCCCCTCACAAAGAATCCCGTGGGATGAGTAGGATGTGCCTCGCCTTCCCACAGGACCCTCTATCATTAAGTAATCACATTCAACAGTCCAGTAAAGTGTAAAAGGCCATTTATTAGGGCAGTATTGCAATTAAATTAACATTTCAACATTTAGTTAACTTTAGAGACATCATTAACACAATCCCCTTATGCCATCCACATTCCTTCTTCGCCTAAAACTTTCACCTTAATCCATCTTGCTTCACTCTTCCTTTCACCTTTTCCTCCATGAACTCTATGCATACCCAGTCTCATTCTCACTTCTTTTACTCAAGCATCCTTCAATGAAACCTCTGTGCCCTGTCCCAGGCATCCCACACACCGTCATCCTTTGCCTATGGTCCCTTCCTCCCACCCCAAGGGGTGGATACGCCTGCATCTGAATCTCCATCCCGCAACTACTGCCACCCAAAAAAAAAAAACAGAGGGCATTTTACTGCCCCACCAGCAAAACCCACTTCAACACCACAACGCTTCATTCCTTTCTTCTGCACCAGACCCTCTCATTCCAAAGTTCTCCCAGCATATACCTCGGTTCCAACATGTAATATGCATAACCCATGTTCGAAAGATGCACCCCATCAGATCAAAAAAGACCTGTTTCTTCCTCCTCAATACCCCCATGTACCAAAACCTTGATGCTGTGTTCATCATTAAAACCCCTCCTCACCCTGTTCAGTTTCTTCCAGGCTTTATCAATGGCCCCATGCTTCATCGCTCACCTTCATTAGCTATGAGGCACAAACTCTGTCCAAATCAAGAAGGTCCCTTTCAAGTTTTGCTGGATTAGCACTAAATCCTGTTGCATGTGTTTTGCACAGGGCCCTAATAGCCAGACCAAAACATTTCTCCCCAGGTGTAGAACAAGCATGTCCCGACAACCCCATTTCAGTACCATTGATGCTAAAAAAAAGGCAGCAGGTTCCCCCATCTCATCCCACTCTTCCCTCACCAGAGCACCTCATGCCGACTGCAGGGCAATCCCAGATTATTTCCATAGATCTGTCTTTCTGTATATTTGGCTGCCCAGTGGATAAAAAGGAGTGTCCAACCATCCATGTGACTAACCTCTCAGGGCCGCTCACGCACCCTACAAGAAAAGAACAAAGTTAGCGAGCACCCTGCTGCGCCCCTCTGCACCTCCCCACCTAAGCCAAACCCTGTCACTTGTGCACATATCTCTCGCAACTACTATTGCTCCACCTGTCAATTTTACGAATTTGAGACCAATTCCACCCCAGCCTTGCAGCCGCAGTTGCTGCGCCAATTCTGGAAGAATGGGTCCCCAAGCTAACAGCGTTCCTTCCGAATTTCCGCAAAGCCATGTAGAGCACTGCCAGTAGCTGAAAAGCTGTAACCTTATCCCCATTTCCGTGATGAAAAATTGCCCTTTGCCTCCACCCTGGCCACTCGCTAAATCTGCACCACTCACTGGGCATGTCACTTCATTTCTGCCCTGCTGTAACCATGCCCATTTTCCCCTCCCCAGCTGATCAGCCTTAGATTTCGGTAACCAAATCCCTAACTGCTCCCTTTCCAGATGCACATCCCACTCCCCAGAACCCCCAGTTCCTTACGTGACCACAACATCCATATCATGCATAATCAAAAAAGAACAACCTCTATCACATCATGACAACATTCAGCCAACACATGCAAAAGCTCTATTAATAGATCAAAGGTGGTAGCCTACTACAACTCTCTACCCTGCCCATTCCTTCCTTGCCCCACCCTCTTAAAATCTTTCCCAGGATGTCATCCCGAGCTGGATCAAACCCACAATATAACTACCAATAAAAGGCTAAACCTGCCAACTTACCCGCTGTTGTTGCAGGCAAAACCTTTATCAATTAAAAACATAACAAATTGTATGACCTTTCTTTCCAAATCAACTTGATCCTGACACAAAGACCCTCCCATGTGCCCTTCAAAAGTCACAAATTCACTCCAAACCAGGTAACAGCTCCTCTTTGTGGACTCCGCTAAAGACTTCCTGAACAGCCTAATGATTTTCATTTCACCCACTCTCAAATCTCTGCCCGCATGGGTGTATTGTGTTCCTCTGCTCCTGGCACCAGGCTGCGAAATCAGTGCCACTGTGAACTGGACAACTAATCTGCTATAGAATTGTTGAAACCTGGTACATGTTTTGCCTTGAATACTATATTCACCTTCAGACATAACAGCATAAAATGTTGCAAGAGCCACAGAACCCTCAGATCCCGCGCCTTCTGGTTGTTAAACAGCTATACCACTGTCATATTGTCCACATTAAACATCACCGTCCTGTTGGCCAACTCACTGTCCCACACAGCCAAAGCCACCAGCAACTGAATTTTTTTTTAACACTATGCTCCTCCCCTGTTCCAACCAAGTCTGTGGGTGTCCTTCTGCACATCACCTTTCACCCCAAAACAGACCAAACCAAAGGCCTCTGCAACATCTAAGAATATCTGGACTCACCAGACCATGTTTTCTTCCTGGAAACTCATTGAGACACCATTGAAGTCCTCTAGAAAGAATTTTCAAACCCGGAGGTCAGCATGTACCTCCTTAGAAATACAAATCCTATGGTGTGTCAAACCCACACCAGACATGGCCATAGCCATTTCCAGTCTCTGGCAGAACGTCTGACCTCCCTGGACCACTCTGCATGCAAAATTCAGGAATTCCAACAAGTGCTGCACTACTCTAAGCTCCAGGATCTGACTGGGTCTCTTTTCTATTAGCCTCATTGAATAGCTCACTGTCGCCCTGTGCTTGGAAGGGCTGGGTGGCAGGTGTGAGAAAACAACAGCACTAAGCTCGCCGCCCTCTTCCAAAACTGATGCTCATTCTATTGTGACACTACTTTCCTACACTTCCTAAAGCAATTTATGGCTCCAGTCCCTTTCAGTGAAAAAGAATAATGCCTCGTAATATTCCTGCATGGGTGCTTCCCTTTTGAGTGTGACAATGCCACTGTTCACACTTCTCTCTCAACTGGGGGTTTGTGTTTTCCTGATCAGCAAATCCCACCCCCTGCTATTCACATGCATGTCACTGCTTACAGACTAGATTGTGAAACTAGAAATGGCAGCATCTCTGTGGGAAGGGTTGAATGTGACTTCTCCTACCCAGTTCAAACTAATACCGAATCTACTTCTTCGAACTCCCATCATGGATACTATACCTACAGTCACACCAGTGATTTGTCTGCCACCTTTTTCATTTGTAGAAACAAGGCTTATCCCTGGGTAGAGACATATTGGTCTGAGGTGTAACTGTGCTTTTTTTTAATTAAGAATCACACACTTTTGCCCACATCAAACTGGCCAGCAGGAAACTGTAGAGTAAACAAGATATATCACATTTGTGAAAAACACCTTGCCGCCACCATTGTGATCTAGTGGAAACCAATGAAGTGGCCATATTGCCTATAAATGAGTGTTGTGTAGAAAACTGAGGGCAAGCACAAGATCACTATGGCTTCTCATTCATCTGGGTAAGAGCTGAGAGACCACTTCTGGAATCAGCCCCACCGCTTTGAGATGGTGAGTGCATGTAAGTTCCCTACAGTCATGAGCCAGGATTCCATTCAATCTTGTATACCTTTGATTTGTTATCTAAAACCAGTGCAATCTTCTCCATGGTCAAGACATCTTATAACCAGGACAGCCATGTAGAGAATGTAGGATCAGTTGCTTTGCCCCATAACGCCAGGAGGCATTACTTCCCTGCCACAATAGCTGTGGCCAGCTGCAGCGCTGGCTCTAGCAATGCTAGAGCCCGGTGGAATGTTTTGTTTGGCGTCATCCATGACCTCCTTCTCCACTGTTTCTCTCCAAGAGTGGCCCTCTGACATACATTTCTTTTTTTTAGAGGGGCTACTTATAGTTCACTCACATTCAGTTTTGTGATCTGCATTGTACATGTTCTTTCCAGCAGGCACTTTATCCCTCTGCGCTACTTTATGATGAGTTAAAACTGCCATTGGACAAAAGTTTGATCTCTCAGGAGCAGTAACATTAATCACCAGAGTTATCTTGACATTTTTATTGTTGCCTGAAACTCCTGGACACACAAGAAATTTTACCTGCTTTTAAACCCATAAGTTATCTTTATACACAGCGCCCCCTACCAAAGTCAGCACCAGGTGCAGCTGCACTGGTCACACCGCCCTAAAGCTGTCCCTGGCCATCTGCTTGCCCCTAGAAGGCTTTGGAGAACTATGTGTGTCAAGGGGGAGGCCTAGAAGGCTAACACCTGGGTCCATATGGATCTGGGTTTCAAACACCCTATTTGGTTCATTGATGAGTTCCTCCCAGTATCATCCCAATCTGTGACGATGCCAAAGTAAGTGGAGAAGTGTGACCAAAGTGCAACACCCCCATCAACATCTGCCACTCTCAGAAGCATGACACCTAGCAATCTTTTCAATGATGCAATACCAGTATGTCAGTATCTTGTATTGGGTTTCAAGTGGGCGAGCATGGAAGGCAAACACACTTGCCCTATCAAAGAGCTTGCTCCATGCCTTGGGCTCGATTTCCTGTCCCAATTACCACTCCCACATTTGTTGCCTTGCTGCTTTATGATCACTGGCAGTGTTGATGAGGAGTTTATAAAGAGTAGAGATCAGAGCTCTGTCATGTGGCCCATCTTGATTCCACAGGACCATCTTTAAACCACCCACATCTCTATGCCAGGTAGTGATCTGGATGCTCCGTCGCTCATTGTAGGATGTAACACCCAGTGGTGGAGTTGAGTATGTGCAATTTTCTCAGACTTTAGAAGATTGAATTTTCGCTTGAGGTCTATAAACGGTAGGATGAGTTGGTTAGCAAAGAGGCAGCCAAACATGATACGTTTCCTCTCTTGCTAGACTTTGAACTGTTCTGTAGTGAGTGCAGGTGTGAAATCAGTATTTTATGAAAGGACCATCCAAAGGGACAGGAAAGAGGTGAACCCCGGTCTTCCAGATAGTCTGTCCCAAGTTGCCAGCTCCATCGTGATTTCTTCAGCCATGGAACCTGCCAAAGAGAGGCTATGAGATGTTCTGTAAAGCACCATTGATTTAACTTTTCCTTCTTCCCCCATTCTTAGGGGAGCAAGGTTGGGTGGCCTGAAAATATGAGATGGTGTAGGAGACTGCTAACCCTCATCTTATTGGCTAACTGCAGAGGTGTGCCCTGAAAGATAAAACAATCAATCAGGGACCGAAGCTGTTTTAGTGTCAGAGACAGTGTCTGTAGTTAAATGGTTTGGAATAGGTAAAGTATCTGGAGTAAAATCCTCATTTTTTTAACACATATTCTCCCCATCCAGGAAAACTGTTTGTTAAGTCGTTTTTGGAAGACACTTTTAAGTGCATCGTAACTTAAGCAACCACTTGGAGGTGTTGTGTTGTAGGTTTTGTATCCTGTCAGGGGACCATGAGATAGGTACTAGTCCCTAAAGGTGTTTTGATTGACTCATGTTTGGGTTTCTTATAGCTCTTCCAGTAGTTGTGGAACTGAGCCCACAGGATCTGTGAGTGACAGCAGAATATCATCAGCAAACATGGTGAGTTTGAAGGCATCTTTGCAGATGATATAACTCTTGATATCATCTCTGCTTCTCATTACGTTACCTTGTGTTTTTAGAGTTAGGGCAAAAATGAGCAGGACAACAAGCATCCCTATGTGGTTCCTCATTCACCTAGAATTGGTTGTGACAGCCTAGCAGTGACCCTGATTTTCACCCTCAGCATTTAATAGTTTGCCATAGCCTACCTCAAGAAACATAGTCCCATGTATTGTAGGACAGATCTCATAGTGGTGCAATTCCCCCTATCGATCTCCTTTTCTTGGAGTTGTTGTGGTGCGACATGATAGCGTCCTTGTTCCAATTTTCTCCGACTCTCTTATGGCAGCTTGTTTTGTTTGATCAATTTCTCTTGGAGGACTTGGAGTATGCTTGCTGTATCTTTTGGTCAATTGACAGGTGCGGCCTGTGCCTCTTGGAGGTTTAGGTCAGGAACTGTCCAGTGCAGGAGGGTCTTGCATGGGAAGTTTTAGGATCTTACAGGCCTCAAGTGTGGTTTTAATCATATGTTTCTGACTCCTCCAGACACAAATTAGACAGAAAGTGTGGCCCCATGGGTAGGTAGCATCATGAATGCAACTGTAATCTGTTGCAGTGTGGCTGGCTATTGTCATAATAGAAGAAGAATATATACATGAGGGAAAACATGCACATAGGCCATGATGCTCTTCTTTTCATCAAAGAAGTGACCCCTCGTTAGAATGTCAGGAGGAACCTCTACTGCGTGAGCAGCAGGGGTTGGTTCTGTGCGTGCAGTCTAATGGTACTAGCAGGTCATCTGGCTGATTGTATACATGATGGAGAAGACATTGGGAAAAGGCTTGAATGTCCTGCCCCTCCGCACAAAGTGGAACGCCCCAGATCCTAATTCATTACAACGGAATCTGTTTTGCAAGTCCTCTTGTGTGGTGGGGGGTGATCTCGTAATGGTCTTCAGGGGCAAGGAGTTGACACCTGTTATCATGGAGTACTACACAATTGTGTTCCAAGTCATCAATCCTAGACCCCAGCAGGGAAAGGTCATTCTACATTTCTTTCAAATAGTCTTTCAGATCCTTTGAAAGTGTACA
This sequence comes from Pleurodeles waltl, assembly GCF_031143425.1. Taxonomy (NCBI): domain Eukaryota; kingdom Metazoa; phylum Chordata; class Amphibia; order Caudata; family Salamandridae; genus Pleurodeles; species Pleurodeles waltl. The sequence continues at coordinate 823,763,366 of NC_090436.1, forward strand.
CACATCACCTTTGATTTCTTTCAGAACGTTTTGCCGAAATGCTTCCTAAATGGGTACACCTAGAACCGTTGCTTCATCCTCACTGCTAGATCGAGTGAGGGCCATGTGATTTTTGTCTGTCTTGTCTGCTTTACAGCACTTCTGACAAGACATATCTTTGATGGAGATGTCCCATCGGTTTTCTGCTGGAGACCGTGTCTCCACATAGAAGCCACTCCAGTAATCAGGATAAAGACTAGGTGTGCTGCTTTAGTGGAGATTGAGAAACTCCCAAGTTGAGAGGAAGTTCCATCTTGAGTATCCCTAACCACCTTGTAGATCACTGCCTGCACCCCTGGCGAAGGCAGGTGTAATTGAGTGGGAGTCACCAGATACAATCCCTGGCTCCGTTTCTGGACCTTCTAGTCGAATTGTTATGAATACAATACAGGGCACTGTTCATGTGTGGGGTATCTGGATCATAAGCTACCTGCTCACGTATTAACCTCCTAAAGTGAAGCATAGTCCTTGGAGCAGTCGTTGTGGCGGAGGAGAATTGTCAGACATCTAATTGTTGATAATAGGAGAGAGGACACGCCTAGCTTACGTATTCTATGAGAGATAGCACCTCACCTTCTGTCACGTCTGCTGATTGCAGCGCGGTAGTCACCCTACAGCCACACATCTGGTGCTCTGCTGGATGCAGACACCTCCTGCCACTCTTGGGCCCCCTGTAGTATTGTTTCAGTGTCAGCGTGGACAAGGCCTATTCTTGACCTGGGAGGTTGGCCTTAGACAGTGCATGGGGGAGCACACCCATCACCCAATGATGTGACTCCAAGTGCAGAAGTTCACCAGAGGTTCATTTCTTAGCAGCTGGGACCCGTCACTGAGCCACCAAGCCACCCTGCATGCCTGCAGAGGTCCTGGCCTCCGGTCTCCCGCCTCCGCTCTTGTTGGCACCCAACCAGCTTCGGGTAGAGACCGCAGCTCACCCGCCAAGCAGCAGCAACCGTATTTGTGGGCCTGCTGAGCCACGCTTTATGCTTGCTTGGTGCCTGGTGCCAGCAACCCAACACCTGTCCTGACGGTGAGCCGCAATGGGAGTCGGAGTAGTTGGTCCACGAACTACAGTCCCAGTCGCAGCTTCAGCTGTCAGGATTACCAACTTGTCATTCTGGATCAGCCCCTTCAGCCGCTAAAGAGGGTCCAAGGATCGATCAGGGTGCACTAGATTCAGTCTGCTGTAAGAAGCTTAAACAAATGGGGTTGGAGTGGTGACAAAAAAGCATACACCCTCCGAAATACTGGTCTAGATCCTATTATCCTGCTTATGTTGTGACTGCCATAATAAACACTCCAGTTGAAAACCATTACTGCTGTAAAAGACTGCCCAGATAGCAGGGGCGGGTCCTTCGCTATGGAGAAGAAGCGTCACCCCACTGGCTGTGCCAGAAACAGGTAAATAAAACAATAAATAGTTTTATTTGTCTGCTTTTGGCACAGCCAGCAGTGAAGGGAGGGATGGGGTGGGGCTGGGCCGTGGGAGGCGGCGTGAGGGGAGAGTGCACTTAAGTGCGCCTGTGTGTTTGGTCAGCCGCCTGAGGCCGGCCAAACACACATGCGCACTTAGGTTTCTCTAGCCTGGCTGTGTTTAACAGCCGGGCTGGAGAAACTGCACAGACCCCAGGCTTGTGTCTGAGCAGCAGTCACTGCCGCTCAGACCAATCCTGGTGCTGCTTTCATGCAAGGTTTTGCATGAAAGCAGTGCCAGGATTGCTGGGGAGCCTGTGCTGGTATCTCCGTAGTGAAAGATGGGACATTAGAAGAAGAGGAGAGTGAGGCGGCGGGAAGCAGCAGGGACAGAGGCGAGGTAAGTTCTTTTTTTTATTTTTATTTGCACCTTGTCTCCACTCCCAACACACCCACACCTCCCCTTACGTTATGCGGCACCCGCCGCTGCCAGACAGATTTCAGAGAGCGTCCTTTCTTCTGCAGTTTTGCTTCCTAGCTAGGGATTAGGACATTGGCATCAGTTCACCAAAATGCCAGGTGTAGCAGAAGTGATATTACATCCCATCTGACCTTTACTGTGACTTACACATACACACAGATTCACACACTCACGCACTCTCTCTCACGTAACACACACTCACCCGCAAACATACCACATACATTTGAAAACATTTTTTACTTACCTTAGCTGTCAGACAGGGTCATATTCCAGTGAAGTATACTCCATTTTAATACACAAATAGTGAATAATATTCTTTACTATTTGTGTGTCAAAAAAAATGACAGAAAACCAGGAAAGAGAAGCCCCAACTGAAGTTCATTAGGACGAGTTACCTCTGTGTTCCAGACACTTATTTTGCCACCTCTGAGGCCAGGGGTCCCAAAGGCAGTGCCAGGGGCCGCAACTGGCAAGGCAGGGGTCGCACCTGCGACCCTTGGTGACCTCTAAATGACGTCCATGGAGCAGGAAAGTCTAGCTATGAAATTCAACAGCTAGGTAAAGTATTGGAGGAGGTAGTGAACTCTAGTGCAATTACCCTTACGTTGATGTCTGACTAATAGGAAACACAACAAACTGTACTTTTACAGAATAGAATGGCTCTTGATTTTGTTTTGGATACCAAAGTTAGTGTCGGTGCAAATTTTGGTTCAGAATGTTGCACTTTATACTGGCTTAGATTATCAGATTGTTCAAATATGTGACAGTGTAAAGAATGGATGAGTGGGTAAGTGGATGTGTGAGTGGTAAATGAGGAACAAATGAGTGGGCAAGTAAAATAATGGAGACTGAGTGGGTGAATGAGGTGATGAACAGAAAAACGGTATGCATGAGATGGGTAGGTAATTAATGGATGACTGAAGGGTGGATGGGGAATGGACTGATTAATGCATGGATAGATTGACAAGGAAGCACCACAACAGGTGTATATGAGAAGCTGGGTTTGAGGGACCAGGATTACTGTTTTAGCTCAACAAGAGCACGGAAGGAAGAGTGTTATTGTCCACCCTAAGGGAGTTATGAAAGTACTAACAGAAAGGATAAGATATGGTACTTGGATGTTATGGAGGACCAGATTACGGTTGCAGGGGCTAAGACACAATGGGAGGGTCTTCAGGTCAGGCAGAAGCAATGACCCAATCACAATAACAGGAGAGGTGCTTCCAGGGCAATTTAAACAGCAGGACAAGAACTGTAACAAGTTACCTCGTAACTACTTTGGTTGCAACGTTCCCATTCCTTCACTTCAACACATTGTTAAGACATGCCCCTCTGTTTTGTTCTCTCTTCTTCTCTATGTTTTCCTTCTCTCTTGCAAGTACTTTCAAGGATGATGGGCCCTGTGATTGTGTCGGCCCGTCTCTTCAGTACACCTTCGGTTGGGAGCCATGCTTCTGTCAACATCATCTCCTGGTGATCGAAAACTCTGAGAAAGTCCCTGGGTACTTCCTATGTTCATTACCGGCATTCCCAATTGGGCTATCAGACAAGTACGCTGTTCTCAGCATGTGAAAATTACTAGGTATGCTGGTCTTTTCAGAGCCGGCTCTAGGGCGGTGCGACCGGTGCCACCGCACCGGGTGTTGACTTGGGTGAGGGCGCCGTGTTTGCAAGTACATTATGGCTTTAAAAGCACCTGCTGGCGCGTTCCTTGCCTAAAGCAATTTTCAGGCAACAATTCAAATGTCAAGATAACTACGGTGATTAATGGTGTTATTGGTGGAGCTACAAAAAATAGCGGGAGCATTGGTTACATTACTGAGAAGAAATGTTTTACGGAAGCTGAATTTGATGTAATTCTGGCGAAAGACTGCGTATTGACTCGTAGAAGTTGTAACTCATCCTAAGGTAGTGCAGAGGGTTACTATGCCTCCTGCAAAGAACGTGTACGTGTACCATGCAGATCATAATGTGCATATAATGTTAATAAATCAGTGGGTTACTGCTTTTGAGAGAGATCCTTTAGTTACTTGCAGTATGTGTGTTAAAGTGTTAACATAGAACAGTGAGCTAGAAAATGTAATCAAAGAGGGGTGTGGAAACTGCAGTTACAGGTTATGATTTTTACCCAGTTTTTCATTATCCTAATGTTGCCAAAAAAAGGGGGCATTTGGGTATAAATCAACTCATATTAGTAAAGACAACCCCCAAACATGGTGGCACTTTTTAAATTCGGAGTTTGTGCTTCTCCATATCAAGCACTCAAACTATACAGACTATCAGTATGGAAGACGTGACTGCTACACCGTGTAGTCCTCTGTCTTATGTAACATTTATTATACACTGAATTACACATATGATTGATTTTCGTCTGTGCAATGTGTTTATGATATAAGGTGCTCTGACACGCTGCACTGGCATGAGTGGTGCAATAAAACAAATTAAAGGCATCTGAGAGTGATTGGTTATAGAGCCTTGAGGGCACTGTTAAAGGGTGGTAGTGAGGGAATCTGCAGTGAAGGTGGTCATTGGGGTGGATGCCAAAAAACACTGACTCACAGGGCGCTGCCAGCCCTAAATCCGGCCCTGGCTCTTTCCATCTGAGAAATGAGTTATTCAGACTATCCCAGAGGCAAGGTCAGGACCTTCAATATTTCTTCTCTCACTTCCCTAGGTCCAATTTCTGCAATATGTTTTAGTGTGTGGGTTCTACTGCTGTCATGTAGGCCGAATGTTGTATGTGGAACATATAACATCGGCAGACAACGGTAGACGCTGAACCGGGGTGGATGTGTTTGGCTCTAGACAATAAAGTTGTGTTTAACTTCACATCGTGTGCGGGATCATTGATATAACAAGGTGGCAACAAGTGTCTGGAGCCAGGATCCATGCAAAGAAGACAGAAGGAGTGTGCTGGTAACAGAGAAATATAAATACCAGGCACAGGAAAATTAGAACAAGGTTAGGAGAAGAACAGTGAAGTCAGTAAGATTTTACATATTCAACAAATCGTATATAAGGTATGAACATCGTTGATACTTTAATATTTGGGAATCAGTGTGTTACCGTAAGAACGAACATTGTTGCAGGAACTGCACGCACTAATTTCTCTTATCACAGCATTGTAAGGGTGTTCTGAAAGTGCGTGTGTTGGTATTGTTGCCGTAGAGACATGCGTGCTTCAGCGTGAGTTGTACTGGCTGAAAAGACGCACGTGCCTCAGAGTGAGTTGTACTGGCTGAAAAGACGCACGTGCTTCAGCGTGAGTTGTACTGGCTGAAAAGACGCACGTGCTTCAGCGTGAGTTGTACTGGCTGAAAAGACGCACGTGCACGCACGTGCCTCAGAGCAAGTTGTACTTCCCCGAATTGGAATGTTCCTAAGCTTGTGCACCTTTGGTACTGCATTGGTTTTTAAAACTATTCTGTGTTCAAATCCTTTCAGATTTCCCAGTGAGGTGTTGAACACTGACGGAAATGTGCACAACAGTCTTTTAGAAATATTTGAACCCTCATCCACCACTTTCACCTGTTCCTCACTGTGAGGGTCAAGAAGGATATGTACCTTTTCTTGGTCTATCTACCGTATTACCAGGGGACCTTTCTTATCAATATACAGTTTGGTCCATGTATATCTGTTTTTGAATCTGGATGTTAACCACCTATACCCCAACATATCAGTTTTTTCTCCACTATACCCTTGTGGTTCTATATCTGGCTCACACAGCTCATTACCAATGTTTCCCATAAATGTTTCCTTTCACATTTCTTCATATATAATGGTGTAGGTTGAACCAGAATCTGCAAATATTTTTTTATCAACACCACCAATGCTTATCCAACATTCAGGTTTGTTTTTTATGCATTCATCATTGATATGTAAAATCAAAGTTTTTGAAACATTCATCACACTGCCATATTTTTTATCACTACCGTTTCCATTCTCTACATAATCCTGCTCCGAGTTTTAAAGTATACATTTAACATCATTCCATTTTTTCCTGCACACTTTGGAAAAATGACCAAAAGTACCACAATTACTACATTTCTTTTTGCAGGGCAGGTCTTGTTGTAACCCGAATGCCCTTTACTGCTGCATCTGTAGCATCTATTTTTGTCTTTTGAAGAGGTGATTGATTGTGCATTGAAATTCTTGATTGCAGGTTTTGGATTTACTTTACAGACTAATTCTGTTCCCTTATCCTTTGCCAGTAACTCCTTAGCACATCTACCAGAAATGTCAGCTTTACGCACTATGTTCATTACATCCTCAAGTGATGAATCCCCATTAACCCATAAGCGCTCGTGAATCAATTGATTTTTGACATGCATCACCACTTGATCTCTAATTAGTCTATTTGGTAATGACTCAAACTTACAATCAATAGCTAGTTTTTGTAATTCACCTACATAGTTGTCCACCTTCTCTCCCTCATTTTGTTTACGTTGGAAAAACTTATATCTGGTTACTGCGATACAATCTTTGGGGCAAAATAGATGTCAAGATCTTGCAATGGCACCTCAAAGACATTCGAGTCTCCCATTACAGGAGCCTTCAACATTTGATTATATACTTTTAATCCATAAGGACCTAAGGAGTGCAACAAAATTCTCTGTTTTTGGTCTGCTGACATTTTTCCAGCCTCATCCACAGTCGCTATATAATTAACAAAATAATCCTTTCACCTACGCCCAATATCCCCTAAAAAAATTGCACTGGAGCAGATTTTGTATATTTCCGGGACTACAAATCTCTACCAGTGGTTTGGTGATCTCGAACCTAGTGTGTCCTACCAACATGATGGACGGAAGTGGATTATATCATTGGCCTTTGGGGGAGCAGAAACTGCAGAGAGGTCATTTTAGTAACAGACACAGGAGCACCCAGAAAGGGCATCAGAAATACTGGCTTGAGATAAACATCTTTCCAAGCCCTCTTCACCCCAGCAAATCATTTGCAACCTCTTTGATCATCAATGACATAGAAAAGGAACCAGAACTGGAATTCTACTGCTTAATAAAAATTACCACCTAAAGCAAATGGCTAGTATCAAACAACAAACAAAGCAATTACTGCCATTTGAAACCTTTTCCCGCCCCGGATGCAACTTGCACCGTTTGGATTTTTCTCACAGAATTACTTGTAGAAAACAACTTTGCATTTTGCTGTAAAAACTATTTCTGATAAATAACTATTTAGTAACTGTCTCATCTTCTTGTGAAGACTGAACAGTAACGGCACCGCCTGATACAAATAGAAATAGGGAATTTATTTTCTTGTTACGCAGCTTTTGCGGTAGGTCGAGAGAAGCGGGTGTTAATGTACATACAGCAGATATCTATTACTTCCAACGACGTGTATGCGCTTCAGTTGTATATATTTTACCCAGATGTGTTTACTTCCTGCCACGGAGAAAATGATAGGTTAAAATTGCTACTTCAGTTTGTGTACACTGCAGTTCTCGCAAGGCAGATGTATTTTTTACGAGAATGTCGTGTACATGACAGAAATGACTGACAGGGCCGTGGCTGATCTAGCCCTGAGGCGTGTGCGGCGCTTGCCACAACAGAGGCGTGCCCACTGTCTGCGCCGTGCTGTCCTAGGCAGGTATGCGGCCTGAAGGAGCTGCTACCCCTCCTGCCTCGCCGTGTTGTGCCCCAGTGTGTGAATGCACCGCACAGTGTGTCTCTGTCGTCCGCTCTTTGCCGTGGGGGTGGGAGCCTGGTGACGACAGATTACCACTCAGCCTAACCCCCGCCCTCCCGGCGGGGGAGGAGGAGGCAGTGTGTGTACAGTAGGTGTTGCACTGAGATACCGGAGGCCCTGGCTGAAGGAGAGGCAGGAGGGAGGAATCTACCGCAGCCAGCGGGGAGGGCGCAGCGAGACCGGCCGCGCGGTGGATACGGTGCCTGCGGGAGGCTGCGTCTCTCAAGGGTGGCAGCAGAAGGGCTCCAGACCGGCCCGGGAAGGACAGGAAGGAAACATCCCCAGCGGACAGGTAAGCGCCAAGTTAGCTCCGCTGCCCTACTGGGGCGACTCTCACAGTGGCACAGGATCGATGGTGCAGGGACCCCAGTTCTACCCTCTGCGGGTGCTCTGCCTAGTTGGGGCAGCCCTGCGTGGTGATACAGTGCCTGGTGCAGGTGGCGAGAGACGGCACGGAGCTCTGGGTGCTGACACCACTACCCATCACCTCCCTGCCTTAGGTGCTGCCACCGGCGTTTGCATCCCATCCTGCAGTGGGGCTGCCACCACTGTCCGTCTGTCACTTCTGCACTGACTGGCACTGCCGCGCACCTACAGCCAGTCACCCCGGGCACTGCTGCGCCTACTGATCTCCTTCCCTCGCCCTGGGTGATTACACTGTTCGTTATGGCCCCCGTGTTCCCTGGGTGCTGCCATCACTGTCCATCTTCTGCCCACTTTACTGAATGCCATCATTGCTGTCCCTCTCGAGCACCTGCCCTGGGCGCTGCGATCTTTGCTTATCTACTACCCCTCCCCTGGATACTATCACCACTGTCCAGTTCCTCCCCCACCCATCATCCACCAGGTGCTGTAAATCACTGGGCATCACCCACACCCTGCTTTGGGAGCTGACAACATTGCCCAGTTCTCCCAGCCCTCATCATGTCGGCCTCTTGACCCCACTCTCCCTTTTCCACCTCTACCCACACACCTTCTGTACTTCCAACTGCTGACCAGTCCTTAATCCCGCCACTGCCCATCCTCTACCCCGGCCCTGGGTAGTCAACACAGTCAAACTCTTAGCCCTTTCTTGTCCTCCGCCTGCGGTCCCACTTGATTCCCCATCTCCCACCCCGGGTGCCATCTTCTCACCTCCGTGCACCCAGCTGTGCCCATCTCCTGGCCCTGTTCTCAGTTCTGCCCACTTCCCCCTGCTCGTGTCCTGCCTGCTCCTTAGTTCCCCTCAAGGAGTCACGAGTTGACTGGAAGAGGATCCTGCAGGTAGACTCTGCAGTGCTTGTCACCCGTCAGGCCCATCCTTTCCCGGCTTCCGGAATGGGTCCGAAGGGCAGCAGGTGCAGGGCACGCGCGTACAGGTTATTATAATGCACCTAAGTATCGGATTAGTTGAGCCATTCGCAGCGCAATATCGGATTTATGTCTCGACGAGCAGAGTATGAAACTGCTGTGTTTCGCTTGGTAACCGTGGCCAGGGATGGGAATGGACAGACCGGAAGCACTCCCAAATCCCGCCTCCCTCGTTGGGTCCTTTTGACCTGCTCGATTCCTGCATTTCTGTTTCTTTGTTGTATGTTGTTTTGGGTACGGACTCATGCCTAATTAAAGTTCTCCACGTAGAGTAGACGAAGATCTGAATTAGTCAAGGGAGGAGTCCACCTGTGAAGTTCCCCGGGCACTGCCCTGTAACCCCAGGGTGTGTGGGAAATTACCCAAAGGGCAGAAGGCAGACCTGGTTCAAATTACGGAACACGCCCGGTTTCCAGTAATCAGATAGATGCGTGTTTTTACACTGGTTGTTTAGGTGAATGTTTGTGTCTATGTTAATTGCACTCAATGCACCACCACCTCTCTCCCCCCACTACTCCTAGCAGCCGTGACAATCGTCTGAATAATTAATAGCCAATAGTAATCTCTTTCTAATGGACTGGGGAGTGCAAGGTCCGAGGCATCTCTCCCCAGCCGAGGGAGTCATTATCTACCCGTGGGTGGTCATAGAGAGGCGGGAGAGCTCGCGCCAGGAGCAGACTAGGCAAGACCCGCCCAGCAGAAACAAGCACCCTAAAAAGCACTGTCTCCTGACATGTGGATTACCACACTGAGCATAGCAACGGCGTCTCCAGCACGACTGTTGGTTGAGAGGATGTGTGCATTGCTGTTGTCTCGGATACCCCGCACCAACAAGGCGGGCGGCATCGCTGTCTTTATTGGCTCCCAGCCCTTCTCTTTCCCCTCTAATCTAGAAGAAGGACTTTCAGATGCACGTCTACCAATAGGAGTGCCCTAAAACTGGGGCAAAATGCAGATTTCTACAGCAATCACCAGAGGTACACACTGCTTAATTTGTGCTGGTGTTTTCAGGTGTTGGGTATTGGCACTAACTTCTGAGCACTGAGGCACATTTTTCTTCACCATACTTTGACCCAGAACGGAGCAGGGCAGAAAACAGTGAAAAAAGGAGAAAGAGAAGGGTGGGAACAGGGAATGAAAACAAACACACAAGAGTGACGGAGATAGGAAGTGCAGGGTGGCGGAAGAAAGCAACACACGTGTTCGGCAGTGCTGACAGTCGGCGGTGCCAGCCTTAAAAACTTTGGGCACCTACCCTTCTGTATTTTTTCAGACTAAGCACTGGATGCAGACAAGCTGCCATTGATTTCATCGATGTGGTGCATGGCTCTAGGGGCAGTAGAGCGCAGAAGAGATGATTTTAAGTGCTTAGGTGGGAGGCACACTGACTTGCCACTATATTGTTCTGAACAGGGCTTCTGTATTTACCTTGATGAGGAAGCATAGTTGGAATAACCTCGCAGGGGCACAGCTATAGTTAGAGCAGCCAGTGTAGTGGCACCGGTGTCTAGGGCTTTGAGGGCCAGGCTGCACCCCAGTCATGGTTGTCTCACAGGCTGCACACAGAATAGAGCCCCCGCTTTCAGGGGCGTAGCTTGGTTAGTGCACATTTTTTTGAGGGGGGGGGGGGTGGGGGGGGTGGGTTAGTGGAAGCTCCAGATTTCCCAGCAATCAGGCTGGCACATAATGTCAAAATACATTATACAACAAGCAGGGCACACGAGAGGGGAGGAATGGGCAGTGGAAAGGGAGATCAATGCTTTGATTGGTAGGGGTACTTAGTGAGAGAAAACGCAATATTTTGTAAAATAACCAACATTTTTGAAGACTTTCAAAGCAAAGAGGGAGAGAAATTGTGTGCGTGTGTGTCTGTGTTTATGTAAAAATTCCTTGTGAAATCAACCAGACACCTCACCATACACGACTGAAAACACCCGTATCCAACTATTTCCAGAAACTTTATTTAGGGGGGTTGTAATATCCCCACCCCGCCTAAAGCTACGCCTCTGCCCACTATCCAGCTTCCATTAGGGTCCATAGCGCCCTGTCTGCATGACTAGGAACCCCTCCAACGATCTGGGACATGAGTGAATCATGATGGTGTACATAAGGTACAGGCGCTAATGCCAGCAGATACATATATAATATATATATTTGCCCGATAAGCTGCCCCATCACCTCCTAACATGGGTAACTTTCAGATAATGGTATTCACACAGTGGTAGGAGCATCCTTTGTAGGCAAGTGCCCACTGAACGCCCTTGCTGTGCATGTCTTTGAGTAAGTTTGAATAATGATCACCAATTAAACACAAGTCTGACTTCTTTGTTCAGTATTTGTGACCGCATCTTGTGCTTGTTTAAAATTTGGCTGGATTGGTTCACTCTCTCTGTCTGTTCATTTGAGGGCCAGTTCCCTACCAGTAAATAGAACAGGCTGCCATGCAAGGGTGGGATGAGTGCCCGCTGCCATGATCGGACTCACTTCATAAAGTCATCATGTGGTTTCTGGAGGCAGATGTGTGTGAAAACAACATGGGGGCACTTGGGAATGGTCCTGCTTAGGAGGAATGTGTGTTCTAATATGTGTATATTGCATTTAATTTACACCTTTGCAATACTGCCATTGTTGTACTTCTATATGCCAACAGTGACAAAACACAGTTTTCGTACGTCAACAAAAACAAAAAAATATAACAGCAGCAGCATTGGCTACCAAACCTATGCCAAAGACACTCTTCTGCATATTAAGAAATAATGACAGAAAATAGATGTCTCCACTCATGGAGCATTGGATTTGAAAGCTGGTGGAGCCTAAATGCGTGTGCACCTTATATCCAGAGTGATCAATCTATTCTTATATCTTAAATCCCTAGGGACCCTCCTGTTCTCCTGGCCTTCCTCCATGGCTGACCTCTCTTGACCTTCCCACACACCCTGCACATATGAACAACCTGACTCCAGCAGCAGGCGGCCACCTCTATGGGATGATGCGTCTGTTGTCGCTACTGCACCGGTTAGCCAGGGTCCTCGCAGGTTGCCTTTACCACATTGGCCCTTTCAGTGGTCTCCTTCTTGGCCTTCCTGCCAAATTGCTAAAAGACCTCCCGAGTTTGCAGAACCGTGCCGCTTGCTGTAGATTTGGGATGAAAACACTTGACTGCACCAAGGCCATTTTACGTGCTCTCATTGTCTACCAGTCTACGAAAGGGTGCAGATCAGAAACCTGTGCCTTCCATGACAGTACTCCCTTCCTGTGAAATACCTGGCCCCAGACCTAGAAAGCCGACGCCAAGGTCATTTCACTCACAAGGCTGATCTCTGTGAAACTTCCTCCTCCTGGCCCTGCCCTTCGGCAGACTTTGGCCCTGGATTATGAGTGCTCTGGTAATTAACAATCCCTTCCCAAATACCTGTATTTTATGGAGGAGTCGTAATGGCAAGTGAGTTGGAATTTACAGTAAGCAGTAATTTTCGGGTGCAATAAAGGCCTCCACCCCAGGTCTAACCTGCTGGAATTTAAAAAAGGAAAATGCCTGGTAAACAGTCCAATATGGAGAGCACTGAAAGCCACATTTAGTCCCCGTTTGAAAGAGCGAAACTTGTAATAGGCAAAAATTATCGCACCCATTAAATTCCTAAACCTGGTATATGGGATTTTAGCAGGTGAGATACATATAGCAGTCCCCACAGGGGCAGTCACAATCACGGCCCTTATAAAGTTTTTAAAAAAACGAAAACCCTCCTCTTCTGCCAAGCACTAAGCCCAAACAGTACATCATTTGCCTATATATTCTGACTGTTATGCTTCCCTCCATTCTGTATGCCATCCCTCCGTTTGTAAGTGCTTAGATGGACCCAATAAAGAGTGTGGGCGCTATAAAAAATGCAGATGAATTAACATGGCAAGTATTAAATACACATATGTGAGTCAACGTTCAGTTAAAAAAATCAATGCTTTTGACAGGTTGCTCTTAAAAGTACCATTGTGAAATGATGTATGACATGTTAGTGCCAGCCCAACACAAGGCAGCTAGATTCATTCCGCATGCCACAAGTCTGTATTTATACCTCCAACAAGGATGTGTGAAAACATCTGTCCACACCTTTATGACGTAACGAGCAGTGACGCCTGAACGGACCGGATGTGCACTTTGCAAACCCTTCCAGCAAGCGAACAAACCAATACATTGTTCCTCTTCGCCATGGCAACCTCAACAAGCACAGCATTGCAAAAGTACAATCAGACGTAAGTCAATAAGCACAGCGGTGACCCACACAAACAGCATGTCCCAGCCAAGGTATATAGATTGTACAATATACAAGGCACATGTAAATATTGTTAACCGAAACCCCACTCCGGCTAATTGAATCTCCTTAGGTGGGATGCTATTAGGATATGAATCTGAACACTCTGTTTGTTGCTAGTGTTCTTTTCCGGTTTTTTTACAGAGCCTTGTTGCCTTCTTTTACTTCTGTTTTATAATTCAGCAAAACATGGACGATTGGTGCTTTGATATTAGCACCTGTTCCCGTGTTTGAGGTAATAACATGTTGTTTAGTATCAAACCAAACCTCGACAGATTTTAAGGTTGAAGTCTTTGGTTGATTTCTGGAGCAAACACTGTCATTGGTGGAGCGGACAGCATGTAACATCCGTCTCCTTGTCTTTAATCATCATACGTCATTTTTTAAAGCTCATGGCTACCAACTAAAGGTTTCCCAGCACTAGCCTCCTCACAGAATCAGAATCTTTAATAAAACCTAGACTTTCTTTACACTTCCCTGTTTTTTAGAACATGTTGATTTTCTCCGCGTAGCCTAGCAAAGTCTCCGAATAGTGGACTTGTCAACTACACCATGGCCAATAATGTAGGCAAATATCTCACATTCAAGTTCTTTAGGTTTTTCGCCAAGAAAGATGGTCATATTGACAAACTTGAGGCAGAACCTCTGTGCACTGGTCTCTCTAGTGGGGCTCATCTGAGCTACCCTCGAGAGCACTTTACAATGCTGCAGGAGATGCAGACAAATTGATACAGTAAACCATGAAACCTTAGCTCTAATTTTGGCTTCACCACTTGGCCAGATTTTAATTTCCTGGCAAAACTCAGTTCGTTTCCCTTCCCTCACTTTACTTAACTGCTAAACCAGGTTGACACACTCCTAGTTTCCTCCCCTGTAACAAGCAATGCTTAAGATCCGCGCAATAACATTTCATGTACTGAGGACTCTCAAAGGGAACCAAGCCATCTGTGGCAAATATTTATACATTAGCTAATTTAATTGCAGAAATGTTTGTTTCCTTACAGTGCACCGTGATAATACATACATGCCAGCATTTTAGAAGAGAAAACTGGGAGATTTCTAGAACAAAATCTGGAGAATGTATTTCCCCAATTGACTTCTATTGAGGCCTGAATTGGATTATTGTTATTTATGGGATGTGCAAGTCTGCTGCTGCAGGATCAGATATTAGATTTGCAAATGTATGTTTGTTTATCGTTACCTGTGAGGAGCACGGAGAAAGCGATATAGCAGGCAGGGAGACTGTGATGCAAATGTTGTGCACTGGCCTGCAAGAGCAGGTTACTTGTGCTGTGTTTGGCATTTTTCTGGCCTGTTGGTTAGCTGGCCTGAAGACAGGTGTAGAATCTTACTGGTGTCATAGGGTGTATATCACCACATTCCGTGATGCACTTGAGGGATGTTTGAACCAAAAGGTGACAGTTGGAAGTTGGTCCCCATCCTGGATGGTTGGTGGTTTGGCTTGAACTTACTAAAGCCTTTTATACTAATTTGATGAATGAGTATTATTCGAAACTTATCTTATTGGCAGTGCGTACTCTGAGTTACACAAGAGGAGGCCCTGTCTGCTGAAGCCGCAGAGGAATTGGGTTTTCACATGCAGGAATCGGGAGGTGGGAGAATAGCCTTGAAATCAGTAGTTTCCCGCGTGAATCAGGAGGGTTGGCATGTAAGGATAACACACCCCACAGCAAACGATATTGAGAGTACAAATCTTCTCATAATGTCATGCTGAGAAATTGTAAATGAAGCACTACACTCAGTGCTACACAGTTACACTAGAGTACCACCACGGATAACTAAACTGCAAGGACTGGCGCATTCAGGGACCCATAAAATGCGAGCACAGCAGTACGCATAGCCAGACACCCACAGCCAAAACCTAAATGCACTGTTGCATACATGCAGCGTCACACGGTATTCACACATGCATGCTCGCACTCGTGTGTGCTTCTAGTCCAACTCTGGGCTGAAAGAATGCGCCAAGTACAACCCCACGAAGGCACCGCAGTGACCTCATGTTAAACCATAATTATTCAACACAAACCAGAAGGACCGTCTTAGTTGTTCTCACTAAACAAGCACAAGCTTCTCACCCTGCAACGTAGGTTTGCGGAATGATAGTCATTTGTGTGCACAAAAATGTAACTTGCCGTGTGTGTACTAAACAATCTAAGCGCCCTTGCAGGCAGACAGGCGATGCCCACTTACATTGCACCGCTTTCAGCATCACCGCCCTCCCCAAAGGATGGGTGCAGAAAGCGCTTCGAAAGTAAGATTAACTTAAAGCTGGCCTTCCTCCCGATTCACTTATTTTCCCTCCATAGACGACTGATGACTTACACTTTCTTAAAAACTGGAGCCGGCCTTACGTGTGTCATTTTGTTTTGTTGCCTCGTTGCGCTCGAGCGCCGTGCAGCGCAGACATCTGCCTTTCAACTTGGGCCTCGGGGTACAACCTGTGCCCCCGCACCCTGGCCTGCTGCTGGAGATAAGACGAAGGCCTGTTTATCTTCCCTTTCTTGGAAAGCGCGCCAGGCCTCTGTGACTGAAGCTTCTGTCTGTAGCTGCCGAGTGTCCTACCATGGGGTACAGCCCTGGTAATGCAGGCTCAGGGGCGTAGCTTTTTAAGGAGGGAGGGGGCTACACCTCCCTAAATAAATGATTTTTCTTATAAATAGCTGGGTAGAGATGCTTTCAGTCCAGTATGGTGAGCTATCTGCCGGATTTCAGCAGGACTTTTTACATGCAGTGGGACAAAAACAGGCACACGCTCTCTCCTTCTCTGTTTTTAAAGTCGTCAAAAATATTGGTATTTTTTACAAAATATTGTGTTTTCCTTCACTTAGTACCCCTACCAGTCCACATTCCTCTCTCTTTCCACTGCCCCTTATGCCCCTCCCATGCACCGTTTGTCGTATAATATATTTAAACATTATGGGGGTTATTACAACTTTGGAGGAGGTGTTAATCCGTCCCAAAAGTGACGGTAATGTGACAGATATACCACCAGCCGTATTACGAGTTCCATAGGATATAATGGACTCGTAATACGGCTGGTGGTATATCTGTCACTTTACCGTCACTTTTGGGACGGATTAACACCTCCTCCAAAGTTGTAATAACCCTTAATATGCCAGCCTGATTGTCAGAAAATCTGTAGCTCACACCTCCCCAATCTTGCTGACCTAGCCACATCCCTGTGCAAACTGTGCCCCTCTCTACTACCTCATAGCTGCCAAGTTTCCCAGTTCCAGGCGTGGTGTGTTGCTCCAGTCCAGTTTTTTTTCCTTTGAATTCTGGGTCTGGTAGTCCTGTTCTATAATGGAATAAATAAAACTACAAGTGCCAGCACATCCCACATGGATCTGGGAAACTTGGCAGAGCTGCCACCCTTTTTTTAATAGACTCAGCCTTTTCGATATTAATAGGGGTTTCTCGTTTTTTTAGAAGGTTTCTTGCAGAGTCCATGATGATCTGCCTCGATGTAAAAGGACGGTCTGCTCCTAACAGTATCAGTTATTTTGTTACTTTGGATGATACCCAAAATATTGGTGCTTTAGACAAGTCACAATCCTTATGCCTTTTTTACTATTATTCATGTTTGCAAGATTTTTTTTTTTTTAAATCGTATATTTTGGACGGTTTTATAAACCACACGTTACTTTTGCAAAACGTCTACTAATATGATATATTACATTTGTTAAGCTATTTTACACGCCTTGTACATCTCTTTTACCCAACTCCTGGCTTAGCCTCTTGGGTCTGGCGTGTACCTCGCTGTGGATCAACTTATCTCCTCGTTGTGTGTTTTAAACATAGAGGGGACTTTATTTTGCAGCTGAGATTTTGTCACTTTCCTAAATTTTCCGTCAGTGTGATCGTTGTCGCTTAATTTCAATCACAATTGTCAGTCACTTTCTTTTAGTCGTAGGTAGTCAAACTTTGTTTTGTGGGATTTTCCCAGAGAAGGAGCTCCAGGGGGCAGGATGAGAGTTCTTGTGCTCTTCCTCCTCACCGAAGTGCTTGTCATCAATGAATTTTGTAATCAGTGCTGTCTATTTGTAGTTTTCACCTACGGGGCGCATAAATTAGTGAAAGCTATTGTTAAAAAAAGCTTTAAAACGGGCTTAGGGGCCCCCCATTACTAACCAATGCTTGCCATTAGTGGGCTTCCACGTCACACTTGTGTCCTTGCTTCTTACTGGTCACATCTCCTGCTTCCTGACAGCTGCTCACCCCCTCTGGCATTCTTCCCGGGGTTACTGTCCCTGCTGGGAAGGCTGGACCTATCACAGCTTCCTGTTTGTAGCCAGTGTCCTTCCGCTGGCCCCGTGCTGTTCCAGGTACTTTTTTTTAACTTTTTGCCATGCACTTTACAGAGTGCATGGCGCTGTACGGTTTCCTCACGCCCGCCCTCTCCCCCAATACACACACGTGTTGCTTCCCCCTGCTCCCTACTCCTGCTATATGTTTTGTGCCCCAACCCCTGTTGTCTTCCCACTGTCTGTTTCATTCCCTACTCTTCCATCATCCTCCCACTGTCTTTTCATTCCACACCCGCCATCTTCCTGTTGTCTGTTTCGTTCCCCACCCCTGTAATCCGCCCACTGTCTACTTCATTCCCCACCTCCCTTCCTACTCCCTCGTGTTCCCTGACCCCACTGCCCTCCTCCCACTGTCCGTTTCATTCACCCTTTCCCTCCCTTATGCTGCTTGAACCCCGTTCTGTCTTTTAACATATTGCACAGCAGCCCGGCAGCTTAAAGGAAAAAAAGCGCTATGACTTGGTCCATACTAGCTACGTCATAGCCTTTTTTGTTGTTCCAAAACTTTGCAGTCTTAAGTATGAAGGGCATTGTCTGGTAGATTTTGTATATCTCTATATAAAGGGAATTTTGGGAGGGATTTTCAGCATTCTTTGGACCTTGCACCTCAATCGAACGCTTTTGAAGAGAGTCTTATTTACCAGCTGCTGTGTGCCAATCAGCATCTTTTGGTACCTGGTGTGCAAACTTCAGGTTGCGGCCTTTGACCCCGTGGGTACCAAAGAGGATTCAGACGGCTGGGTCGTGCAACTTCAGACCAAATACTGTGTTAAAATAATCAGTGCGTCTTGAGTTTCAGTAGCAGGCAGAAGTATCCTTGTCTCGTAACTCATACCAGCTGGACTGTTTTGCGATCCCACTGTGTGTTCTTGTGCCCCAGTGCGATTATGTTCATTGTCCCCATTTGTGTGTCTTTTCTTTCCTGATGTTGGACTCCCCTTCACATGCTCTCACTTTGTCCAAGTACGTGTGTTTCCCTTTACCAGTGTGTGTTTTTGCTGTCCCAGAACTGGTGTCTCCCATTCCCGCTGTCATTATGGTTTCTGTCCCTATGTAACCGCCTGAATTCATTGTTAGCTCTCCTCTGTTTCAGTGTTTGTTACGATGTGAAAGTCCTCGTATTTCTGTCTTGGTGTCAGTCCTAGCCCTAGGATCCTACTGTGTGTGCCCCCTGCTACTGTGTCTGTGAGTTTCCTCTCCTCTCCACATGATTTTCTGCCTCTGTGGGTGCTTTCCTGCTTCGATGCATCTATCATGGTACAATTTGAAGGGATCCCAATCAGTGTTCTGGTTTACAATCTGCATATAGTGTTTGTGTCATCCTGTCACAATGAAAGGGTCGTACAGACCATGAAATTAGCGGTGTCCAAATCTGTGGTCCTTATTAACCATATGCTCCCTGGCTGAATGATAGGTGATGTTTCAGGTGAAATATACCAGTTTACCACTTTGGTGTGTGTGATTCCCGTCAGTCTCCATCCCAATCACCAGTCGTGGTCTCTTCAGCTGGAATGGCTTTCCCTGTGCATTATTCCATGTTAAACATGTATGATGTTCCTCCAGCCAATATCTATGTAATCCTGATCCTAATATGTGATTCACACTGCCCTCATATAACACTATCCACCTGTGCTACCAAAGTGTGCCCTCAGTGTGTGTTTTTCCTATTGAAGTTTAGGCTCAACATGGCCCTTTTCTGTTATTTGGTTTGTGTGTTGACGGTCCAGGGCCTGTATCTTCTTTATTCTATGTCTGCCTTGCTTTCTTGCCCAGTATCACTTAGGTTCTGCCCTATCTGCCATTGTCATTCCTTGTCCCACCAGTATTTTTCAGATAGCTGTCCAAATGTCTGCATTATCATTTCCTGTATTTTCACAAGCCAAGATTGCACATCTTTGGGAACCGTCGATTTGCATGTTTCCTTTTTCAGCAGGGGAGTTTCATGCCTCATTTCATTCATCTTTGGTAGGGTTCAGAGCCAATCCCTTCTTGAGTGATCATTTATTTAGTAGCCTACTGTAGATCTTTACTCTGGCTCGTATGCACCTTGTGTCCCAGCTACATGGTGTTTGTGGTCCCTTTAGGCAATGGATGTGAATGTGGATAATTAGTTGGATGAAGGCACGCCTGGAATACATTTGGAGGGAGGGAAGGAGTTCAAGATGGGGTGGAAGCATGGGGCTGTGTTGAGGAGAGGTGAAAGTAGACCTAATGCAGACATCCGTTCCTTGTTGCTCCAGTTGATTGGCCATTGATATCCTTCTGGCTTCCCTCCAGTAGAACATGTGATGGATGTAGATTGGGGCCCTTCAATGTGGACTGTCACCTGGAAGAACCAAAGTGTACTTATCAGCATGGGGCACCTCTTAGGATCCATAACTAAGGAGAAATAGGGTACGGTGGTGCGTGGTCAAGGAACAGGCCGGAGGACAGTTGGTGTGCCATTCTCTTGTAGTCTGCTCAATGAATTGATGGTCGATGACTAATTGTGTCAGAGTAGGGTAGTTATATATTTTGTGCAGCCATAGTAGACATTTTGTGGGAGCTGTGTACCTGATTTAGTCGGCCACTGGATATGAAGACAGAAGCATTTACCTCATTGATTGGCCCTATGCATGATACTGAAAGGCCAGTTATTCCATCTGTTATCCTGCCAGATTCTTCATGAAAAAGGTTAGATGCATGATGGGCTAGTGGGTCTCATGATAAATATTCACAACTGTCTTTATCAACCTCCTTCAATCACAAGATAAAATGGATATGCTATCAAGTTATAAAGCAAGTGCTATGTTTCTTTCCCCCAATAACTTGGGGAACGAGAAAAACATCAGTCCGTGCACAGCCTTATTCAAGATATTTATGTAATGCGGTAATTCTTTAGCAACATATGTTATTGCAGTCTTTTAGTTCATATTTAAAGTTTGATTGGGAGGGAGAGATAAAGCCAAGACAAGGGCATTCCACAGGCTCTCTGCTCAGTGCAAGAGCGCTCCATATCTGGAGATGTGCTTTAAAGGCTGCACCTGGCAGTCGATATTGGGTGGGCTCAGCTCTGTTAGCAGCCACGGGCCTTTGTCAGGCATATGCTCCCAGTCACAGTGGGCACCAAGAGCAATCTGTACCCTGACATGAATGGATGGCTGAGTCTGCATACAACACTGTACAGCTCTCCCCTTTCTTTTAGCCACCACCATGTCTTAATAGTGAGATATCTGCTCCTTAAAATATATCCATGCCAAGCATACCTCTGCTCTGCATTCTACATATTGTGTCTCACACCTCTCTCCACACACTCCTTTCGCTCCTTCTGTCTGTCCTACTCAACATCATAATCCCTAATCAGCCTTTGCCTGAACCCACTAGCCTCAGCGCACCCTGCACTCTACGCTTCACCCACCTTCCAAATCCCACACATTGACTGTGGATCCAGCATTGGTCCCTTATGACCTTTAGGTTTTATCATAGAAGCTGATCTTCCTCACATACCCACCATCTAGCTGAATGAATGTAATGTGGTCCTGCAGTTCTTATGATCCTAGCCTCACTACAATGGCACACCCTCCGAGTCATTCCCCTGACTGCAGGATATAATGGGAGACCTGGGCACAGGAAGACAGCAATGACACATGAGATATGGAGCTACGTTTAGCAGATGTGAGCAGTGGCATCAGTTGCCATGTCTCAGTGTTCAGGAAGGCCCATTCTGGACCACTGACCTCGTGGCCAGCTCAAGTGCTGGGGAAGGGGCTGCCCCGGGACATAGGGAGGGTAGTAACTTTCAAGGTCATTTTGCAAGTGGGAGAAATGAGTCAGCTATTTGGCCATATTTAAAACTCCACCTGAAGCTCTCATGATGCTCCTTACAGACATCCATCGCCTACAACCCTGGGCAATATGGCATTTGGCAATAAGCTAATAGTTTGACAGTGCTGTTGGCAGCCAAGTGTAGTCAACAGAAAATGAAGAGGGGTGAAGGAAGCTTGGACATTGGCTAGGTAAGATGTGGATTGATTGTTGCAATGCTATATAACCAGATTTAACTTAGTCAATTCAGAGAACCCTTAGTGCAGTGCTTCCTCTCAATCTGATGAAGAGAGCTTTTGTGGTGCAATGTAAAACAGGGCTGCTGGAGCATCTGGGCATGTGTTTTCCCCCAAATACATACCTGCCATCATCTCACCTCGCTTGAATCTGAAAGCCACCAAAATTATTTAATGTAAAGCGTCAGAGTGTGTAGAAGTACCAAAAGGATCCTCATGATTTAGAGAGAGGGGCTGTTCCAAAAGAAGCACCAAGATTGCACATTGAACCTCCTCAACGTATTCACAGTGGAGCGCT
This sequence comes from Pleurodeles waltl, assembly GCF_031143425.1. Taxonomy (NCBI): domain Eukaryota; kingdom Metazoa; phylum Chordata; class Amphibia; order Caudata; family Salamandridae; genus Pleurodeles; species Pleurodeles waltl. The sequence continues at coordinate 823,785,328 of NC_090436.1, forward strand.
GGACCATGATATCATGATCAACCGGCTAAAGATATTGATCAAAATCAATGGACTTGTACTTCAGTGGACTGCCTTATGCTTCCAAATTGTATTTGACCACTGAAATTAGGTAAGAACCCTTTCAAACCACCTCAGTGTCCTATGGAATGTCCCAAGGACGTTCAAATCTTATTTGTTGCATCAGTAGCACTTCTAGCAAACACCAGCAACCATAATTCTGGTTACTTCATGTATGATAATGGTTTACAGATCTGCATCAGGATACCCAGGAATGGCGACATTTGCCAAAGACTGTCAGACTCTTGTAAAACAATGTTTGAGCCAAAATTGGCTTTTCCTCATTCCACCTGCCATCTTCAGCTCAAACATTTAATTCAACCCACAAATAAACAGTGTTACTAAGAACATTTTTAACACCAACTTTTCTGAGGATTACTCCTTCTACAGCTGACACACCAAATATCTCCCATTGTTGCCTTAGCTCTTCCTCACGTTGCTTGAGCAGAAGTAATTCCTGGGGCGCCCCTCCATAATGGTGTGCAAGATCCAAAGAACACAATGTTTGCTGCCCACCTCCCCTTGTAGTATGAAAGAATGACACCTTGCCTCCATTCCTGGTGTTTCACTCGTTGCTTGTTCTTTGCCACAAGACTTTGCAACACCACATTTTAATACTGATCTAAACTTTTCTTCTCTTACAAACCAGCCCAGTGCCTAAGGGCGGCCTCCCAGAACTGCCTTTTCCTGCTTTAAGCAAAATACACTGTCTGTGGAAAGGTCTGTACTCTCAGTGCCCTCCTCTTTGCATCTCCATGTCCTTGCCTCTTCTCTGTGAGTCAAACTACAGCAAAAACCTGAGCACCCACGTCTTCCATCAAGCTTGTGGTCTGTGCTCAGTTTAATTACTGCTGTCAATTGTGTTCCTCCTAACCTTAATGAAACAACTCTTTGTTGTGTAAGTGCCAAACAACACAAACATAATGTGAGCTGCAAATGCCATTGTCCCATGCCAAATTTGGATCCAATTAAAGACATGTTTTGGCTTACAGATCTGTTTATAGTTTAAGGACATGATAGTTACAGAATCAAGTAGCCCTTTATCTTTCAAGGGACTATGGAAACAGTGTACAAGGATGTAAACAAAACATCATAGGCGTGGAACACATCCATATTTTTGGCTCAATCAGCCATTCCATTGAAATGCTCCCCATCCAGGCAGGTGCCATCAATCAGTTTTAAATCTGATGAATATCATTAAATCCATACAGCACTCATCCAGAAGGTAGTTTAGTTGAAAACAATCCTTTGTTTGTGGACAGAGTGCATTGTGCTCATGCAAAAAGTTGCATGAAGTACCTCCAGAAGCATATCGGCTGGGTCTCTGGCCTTTTTTCGAAGGAAATTACCAAAAGGCTTACAGAAGGTCTTGTTAGTTATCAAATCAAATCAAATCATTAACATTTATAAAGCGCGCTACTCACCCGTGAGGGTCTCAAGGCGCTAGGGGAAAAAGGGGGGGGTTATCGCTGTTCGAACAGCCAGGTCTTTAGGAGTCTCCGGAAAGCGGAGTGGTCCTGGGTGGTCCTGAGGCTGGTGGGGAGGGAGTTCCAGGTCTTGGCCGCCAGGAAGGAGAAAGATCTCCCACCCGCCGTGGAGCGGCGGATGCGAGGGACAGCAGCGAGTGCGAGGCCAGAGGAGCGGAGGAGGCGGGTGGGGACGTAATGAGGCGTCTGTTGAGGTATTCCGGTCCCTTGTCGTAGAGGGCTTTGAGTGCGTGGGTGAGAAGTCAGAAGGTGATCCTTTTGCTGACAGGGAGCCAATGCAGGTGTCTCAGGTGTGCGGAGATGTGGCTGCTGCGGGGTATGTCGAGGATGAGGCGGGCCGAGGCGTTTTGAATGCGTTGCAGGCGATTTTGGAGTTTGGCTGTGGTCCCGGCGTAGAGGGTGTTGCCGTAGTGGAATCCAATAAACCTGTATCTTTTTGGCGACTGTGTCAGCTACACCAGGATGGATTCTGAGTTCTAGATTTATAAGTGAAATGTACTGAAATGTGCACTAATTCATTTGAATATGTATTTTGATATATGTTGTATTGATCATTCGTATACTACTCAGACAGCAAAGTGAAATTTCTATTTTGGCTTTAGTAATAGGTACTAATTTGTATTATATTTGTATTTTATTTATTTATAAAGTGCTAACTGTAACAGAAGACAATCAAGATTCAATGTGCTGTACAATGAAAAAAATAAAAGGTATAACATCAAAGCCGCAGTAAGACTAGGCAAGAGAGAGAAAATGGGGGATGGTTGCAGAGTGGTGTACAGAGTAACCATACAAAAAAAATGGGGAATACTGATTAGTTTAGAACGAGCTCAATTAAGATGAGGATGATTTTGCTAAGCGAGGATGGTTGAGGGAGAAGTTCTTTTTCAGTATTGCTCTGAAGTCTGGAGGTGTCTATGCAAGACATAAGTAGCTTCTATGGTTCCATATTTAGAAAGCAGAAAGTGATTAGTCAGGTACGTTGGGGCTTGATGATGTATTAATTGCCAAATGTTTTTTAATTGTTGATATTGAGTTAAGTTTAGATAACCAAGTCAATGTGTGGAGCAAGTGTGCTACGAAAATATTATGTTTTAAATTGTCCTCCATAATTATTGTATCAAATTATCAGCTACCACAATATCATGAAGGTATGTATCCATTGCTAAGTATGTGTAGGTAAGTATAGGTGTAATATCCCTAATTCCACATCTACATACCCTGAAGATATAATATATTCAATGCACGTAGATGTGGACTTAAGATTGATACGTTTATACTTACCTGTAAATAGTTACCTTAATGATGTGGTGATACTCATTGTTCTGGACACAATATTTTCGAAGTATATTGTTATTGTCAATATTCTGACATACAACATTCGTGCATGCTTTGGAGAGATGCTCATGTGTTTTTTTGAGAACGATGGCATTTCTGTTAGTTCTGTTTCGAACAACACCTTGCCTGGACATAAGCTACTGTGGTACATTGTGGTATACTACTTTGGAACAATATGAGTGTGAAGAATATAGTACCTCGAATAGGAAGAATGTAATGGAAAATGCCCAACATGGGACAGACTTTTGATAGGTTGTGTTAGTGAAGGTGGGCATTTTTTAAACCACTTGTACTTGTAGGACGTTGAAGAATTCTGAGTGTAATATAACCCCAACATTGCGTGAAGTTTAAATGTTTGCTGGAGGAGGTTTCAATTCGGCTAAAAGTAAGTTCTTACGGAACCCAAGACGCTTATGTCATTCATCTTGAAAATATCCAAATCTGAATTGTTTCTGCTGAGGGTCTAACCTGTGACTTTGTGGTGACAATCAGCTCTCAGTTTCCCGGGCCCTTCTTCAATATTGTCAATAAAGAGTGTCTTTATATGATCATATACTAGTTTTGCCATAGGTGTCTTTAATTGTACTTTTATGATATGTAGGGCGATGACTGCACACAACATAAAGGTGATGGCTGAGAGAATAAGATTTTTGGTGTAGTCTAGAGATTCTCACCCTCTGTAGAGCATTAGTAACTGATGTTGAGTCAGTTGTCCAAGCTTTAGCTTTTCCTGGGTGGATTTCAGAAATGATTGGAAATGATTTAAAAGTAGATTATATTTAAAGTTCTGTCGAACTCCTTATAATGGTTGTGATATGAAATATCAAATCCAGAATATCTATGGTTCATGTTGTCGTGCCCAGAATCTCGACAACAAAATATTTAAGGGGTAAGTGCACAGAGGGAGGTATGGATTTACTATTCTTAACTCCATATCTACATACTTTGAATATATATATATCAAGGTTCGTTTATTTGTGGAGTCAGGTATAGATAATGTATACAGACTTATTTTTCGATATTTATTCCCTTGGTATGCTGGTTATAATACTGTGACCAGTCGATATTTTGGCTTCGATATTCCACCCTTTAATCCTGCAGCCCGCACTGCATTTTGCATTTAACTTGAACATAATGAAGAGGGGTGAAGAAAGCTTGGACATTGGCTAGGTAAGATGTGGATTGATTGTTGCAATGCTATATAACCAGATTTAACTTAGTCAATTCAGAGAACCCTTAGTGCAGTGCTTCCTCTCAATCTGATGAAGAGAGCTTTTAACCCTGTTTCCATGGATGTCATTTAGAGGTCACGAGGGGTCGCTGCTGTGACCCCTGGCTCGCCCTTTGCTACCCTTGGCACTGCCTTTGCGACACCTGGCCTCACAGGTGGCAAAATCAGGACCAGGAACACAGTGGTAGCTCCTCCTTATGGAGGTCAGTTGGGGCTCCACTCTCTTTGTTTTCTGTCAATTTTTCACACAAATAGTGAATAATGATATATTATTCACTATTAGTTTAATAAAAATGGAGTACAATTAGCTGGAATATGCCCTTCCATGACAGCTGAGATAAGTAAAAAATGCTTTTAAATGTATGCTATGTGCATGGTTGCGGGTGAGAGTGTGTTTATGTGAGAGAGAATGCATGTAAGTCTGAATTTGTGTGTATGTGTCTGTGACTGAAAGTGGAAGTGAAAGGGCGTGTGATGTCACTTTTGCTGCCCCTCGCATTTCGGTCACTTGACGTCCGTGTCTGTTTCATAAAATTACACCGCTGATTGATTACCTTCATGTGGAGTAGCTGGCAGGAGTGGCTCTCCGGCGTAGAAGGGGCAGAGCGGAGCGCAGGGTGGGTAGTGGGCAGGGGGGTAAATAAACATTACATTTATTTAAAAAAAAACACTTACCTTCTCCGCCTTCGTGCTGCTCCTCTGCTGCAGGCAGGCACAGGCTGCCCTGCGGCCAATCCTGATGCTGCTCAGAGCAGCGTTAGGATTGGCTGGGAGCGCCCAGCCAAGGCGTTCCCAGGCAGATTGGGAGCGTGTGCCAGCTCTCTCCAGCCCGGCAACTGTGTTGCTGGCTGGAGAGAGCCTACTGCGCATGTGTGTTTGGCCGGCCCGAGAGGGCCAGCCAAACATACATGTGCAGTGCTTGTCACCCCGTGGCCCCGCCCCTTGAAAAGAAAACGATAATAAACAAAGTTTTGAAGGTTTTGCAGCTGTCACTGCTGGCAGGGGGCAACGCTCCTCTGCCCTAACGGAGGAGCCGCCCCTGGTAGCTGGTGTGTCTTTAGTGGGCCAGAGCAGTTGACATTTTTCAGTGGTCACCTTTACATTTTCAAACAATGAATCTGAATTTGAAAAAGGTTATCTCTTCAGTTGCAGTAAGACATTTTGACAATTGATCTGGCATAGTAACCATCGTCGGGCAAGACAGCCTTAAACCAGCTTTGCTATTCTGAGAACAGGTGAGTCCAGTGCGTCAACCTCTTGGTATGCACTTTTTTGATAATTTGGGGAGCTGGGGAACTTCCGGGTCTTAGGCCCTAAAATGTATAATGGGGACATTCTGAACTATAATTACATGTTCAGAGACAAATGCAATTTGTATTTGCCTGTAGGTGCCATGGAGTGCTCGATGGCTTACAAGTAAACTTGTTTTAATTTAATTTTGTTTGCATGAGCTGTACAGGAAATTAATATTATTCTAATGTGGCTTGGTCCGCACCTGCGAGGAGAGCAGATACTGTGGGGGCTGAGGGCGTGTTCTATAAATAAAGAGAAAAAGAAACAAAATAGGCACTCTGCCCAATCAGAGCTTACCGAGCTGGCAGGTGCCTCCCATGTAAACTATCTCCAAAACCTCATTCCTGCTGGTCTTAGGTTTCCGGTTGACAACTGCTTATTAACTTAATTACAACAACATCAGTTAGAACAGTTAATATAGTCAGGTTACTGCAGTTTGTGCTTCACTAGCCCTTGTTCATCTTAAGTTTCAGAAATGTTAAGTCCCTTACTTTGAATGTCTGCCTCAGTTTCCTTTATACATCGGCAACAATAACACAATGTTAATTAAGAAAATAAGCACATTTTTTTTTAAGTGGCTTATCAAAAGTAACACAATTGTTTGTAGTATAAAGGGAAACATGTCAGCGTAATGGAGTAGGCACAAGACGGCTGCATAGGCGAGAGTCTGAAAAGACCCACACCAGACATAGAAACAAGCATTGGCCAGGTCGATAGATCTGGCTTTGACTTCCAGCCTTTTGGTTTTGTCTTAGGGCAGAGCGGGGAGGCAGAAATGGTCCCTTTTGGAACTCCAGGTTATCCATACCTTGCCCCTTTCTAAACACTTTAAAAAATATTTTTAGAACTTGCTGTTGCTTCCTCTAATTACATCGCGTGGTCCTGTAGGACTCACTCAGACACAACCAATGAGAATTTCTTTCCTATTGTTTTTTTTCATGGCAGCACCACAGAAGGTTCTATGGCAACAGATAACTACATGTATCAATACATTTTGAACCTTAATTTCTCTAAAACGGCTGAAAAGAATGTAATATATGCAGCCAGTTATGAATATTGGAAACAGCTACACTGTGTTCCACCTGGCACATTTTTCAAAAATTCCACTCATTGGTGTAGAGGGATGTGTTCTTCTCAGGGCCGTACAGTTTTTCACACAATTCTGTCCTTTGTTAAGTTTACATTTTGCCAGGATGTATCTGAATATGCAACCTGCAATGTAATGCATATGTGTCTTTATCACTACCACTAATAGCTGGTGCTGGGTCTGGATTGGCCTGACAGACAGTTCAATTTGCATAGTGAAGGTGCCAGGATGACTGATACACACAAGGAAAATAAGCCCCGGCGTCTACGGTCTGAATAGTCAACTGCAGCCTTAATTAGAAGTTATTGGGGCTCTTATAACGCTGGGCTCCAGTGCCGCTGCACCTTCTGCACGATTGACAGCTACGCGCCTGGACAGCATACAAAGGTCACAGCGGGCCAGCCATCCTATGGTCCCAGGCTGATTTTCAATAATTCTCTACTAGTCCGCGGTGCCTAGGCATGCTAACACAGGTCTTCAAGTGGGTTAACACACTGGTGATGTGTGCCTGGACCTGGTGAAACGTGGCACGTGCAGCACCGAGGAGCAGGCCAGAAACTAAAAGTGTACATCAGGCTGCTGAATGAGAAACTTGTTATTTTTAAAGCAATACTAGAATGTAAAATATTAACCGTAGTGTTAATGTTTTGGAGGAAATGTTTTGAACAGAATCGTACCGCCCATCTCTCTGGGTATTTTTCAAGTAAGGGACAGTGACATATGTGCTTGAAAGTATCGATAACCCCATTGCACGCGCCCTTGCAGAACGTCACCTTGGAAATACTTGAAAGGGTGATAAACCAGGCACCCGTGTCTCCTATTGTTTCTCTGTGGGTTCATAGGTTTCTTTCATTAAACATTCACACGTCTTGCAGGCGGAAACTTAGATTTTGGCCTCTAACGTCTGCCATTATTCTCTTGCTCAATGGCTTGCCTGATGAATATTAACTTCCTGGATCCCACAGGAAGTGGGATGTCACATCGTCTAATTCAGTGGGTTTGTCAGTTACTACCGCTCCTTTCACTCACAGAGGCCTATCTTCAAAGCAGAATGGAGGCGGGGTGCATTACAAAAGACCATTCCACTTCCTGGAGGCAGGGATGGGCTAGGAACCAGACCCCAAACTGCTCTTAAAATGTTAGAATAAAGCCTCAAATGTCAGCAATAAAGCACAGTGCGGCCGACACTCACCAGGGTGCATGGGTAATGGGAATCTTCCCACAGGGTATTTTGGACACATAGAGTCCAAAAGTTTCATTTTAAATTAAGAGTCTGTCTTTTTGCGCAGTGGCATTACTTAGCTAGCGTGCTACTTGCTGAAAAGCGCTTCAACACCTTGCCAGGGGCAGTAAACGCTATATAATACAATTACAATTATTCCCGTGTGTCAAAAAACTGATACACGTCCTTGCATCCCATTAGGAAACTCCCTGCCTTCCCAGGGCCGACTCTTATCACGCCCCAAGGAGTTAAGAACGTGGGAAAGAAAGGGTGGAATAACTTGACATGCAGGTGTGATTGTAATTGATGTCACTGCTCAATTGTATTGTATTGTATTGTAATAGTATTTATATAGCGCTTACTACCCCTGACGAGGCGTCGAAGCGCTTTCAATCCAAGTTTAAGACTCTTTTTTTTAATTTAATCACATTTTTAAAATGAATAATGCTATTACCCTGCAATTAGGGGGTTGCGCACCTATAAATAATGTATAGAAACCTTCCAAAGATTATTCTTATGTAAACGGGTTTCTCCACGCCGGTACAATTCAATGTGCACACGTGATCTGCAAAGCTTTGAAAAGTGTTGTACGGGCTTCAAGAAATCCTATCACAGCATAAGGTTGGATATATGGGCATTTTTCAAGGAGAAATATTTCAAATCATTAAGGCTGCCTTCAAAGGGTTAACAAATTAAAATTTACAGTTGTGAAGGAGGCACTGCAGAGCATTTGTTGCGTAACCTACAATAGGTAGCATACGAGTAGGTAGGCCCAGGATTGGCTAAAGAATACACGCTGAAGGAAATACTCAACGAATTTCTGAAATACAGATGTTCCATGGGCAAATTGTAGCAGCTCCTGCAGGAGAGGGATGTCTCAGCCTCTTCCATAGGTCCTACTGTCATGTGCCTATAATAAACCACATTTTAGGGCCCCTTCACCAAACTGTGCAGGGGCACCATCATTTTGCCATACATAACTTAATTATTCTAGAAGTGTTTGGCGCTTTCCTGTGGGCCATCGTTTTGCCTTACACAACTTAATTGTTCTAGCAGTGTTTGACCCTTTCCTGTGGGACTTGGTGACCCTCTTAAAACGTGCCTGCCATGAATGTGACGGAAGTCTTCTGAAACAAGCACTGGCAAAACCAAAGGTCTCACTTTTGGGTTTTGCCAATGCAAACCTTGTCAGTGATTTTTTGGTGATGCATGTTCAGCAACGGCAAAAAAAGAAAAAGATGCTTTTAGCTGAAGCTGTGCAGCATCAGCAAAAAAAAGCAAAATAATGGATGTACACACGTGTCATTGCACATGTGTGCTTAATGATGAAAAATTGACAAGTGTCCTCACTCATGCGCACACATACGTCATGAAGCTATGTCCATTTTGTCTTCATTTTAATTTACCTTTCCATGATGAAGCGTGCCCATCGTGGAGCACTAAATGAAACATTCACATAAAAGGTGTGCCAAAACACATTAAAACTGCTCAAGACAGGAAGGATGACCAGCGGTGGTGCAGGAATTTGTGGGTGTTCAAAGAAAGTGCCAGTGGGCGGAAGGAGCAGCATTGAGGGGTAAAGTAACAGAGCAGCTGGATAGGGAGTATAACAAAATAAAAAATAAAAACAGGACAGAGAGGAGTGGTGGTAGCAACAGACGGGGGAAGGGGAAGCAACATGTAAATCGTGGTGTGGGATTTGAGTGTGAAAAAACACACTAGCGAGTACAAACCCCAAAAAATGCTCAAACATTTAAATATTTTGTGTAATTCAGAATCAAATATAGGAACATATTGCAAATTATCAGTGTTGCTTCCTTATTTGTATATACTTTATTCTTCAATCTATTATTATTATTTAATTTTGTAAAACAGTCATGGACCCCCTGAGTAGATCTCCTGGACCCCGAGGGGTCCATGGACCACGGGTTAAGAACCACTGCTCTGGGTGACAGGGAGTAGTGCTGCCTTTCCTTAGAAAAGGACGGATGTTGAATTGTGTGCCCGAGATTACCTCTGTCTAAAGGCATCCATGCAGTAATGAGCTGGCTATGACAATTGCTGGGAGTTCAGCACAACACATGTATAAAGCGTCAGAGAATCGATAGTCCCAGAATGTCAGCACACAGCACTGCTACGGAACTTTCAAATTGACGTCCCTGGTGCAGGATTTGACAACATATTTATTACCCACGTGCACAATGCAATGTAAGGCTTTATGTTTCCAATCACCAGCAATTGTGATTTATAACTGAGGTCTTTAGCACCAGTGGTCGAAGTGGGTTAAACAAGCTATGGAAACTGTGATTCTGTGTCCAGAGTGGAAGGGGGTGGGGTCAAATATATTTCTAAAAAACAAAATATTTGGTAACCTTTTTAGCTTTCACCTTCCGGTAACTACATATAAAATAAGGCACAGCATAAATAAAAAATAAATGCAAGTTAAGTTAATCAGTGGGAAATGTGCTATCGTACATTTTGAAACCTCTATTAGTTAATGCACTGCCAAGGTCTGTGTCTGTAACCAGAGATCCACAGAACTGAATCCTGGTTGGTCAGTTGAGAATAGTGACTTTTGTATGTTTAGTGCTACGAGGTCCCAATCTGTGATAGAAAGCACTAAGAATATGCAAGTCATTGTCTTAAACTGCTATTACACACAGTATAAGATAGCTGCTACAAAATGCACAAAAACGTTTACGATTAAAAAAAAGTGCTTCCAAAATATAGATTTTTAAAAATATCCAGACACTACAATGTGCATTGTTTTTAATAACTGACCCTTAAAAGTACACACTTCAAGCTCAATGCTAACTCCCTTGCAATACCACTGAAGAAAAACAAATGTGTGTCATCAGGAAACTTTAAGTGACTGCTTCCTAACACCCTTTACATTTGCAGATTACCCTTTTGCGCACATTTAAATTTCTTTGAGGCACGCAGGCACCCTTGCAAGAAGCTTGTTTAGCTGTCCCCTCCGTTTCACAGCACAGGAGACTTCCTGCCTGACTCTTCAGCTAAAGCATTTTAGCTCTAACCGTCCTGGGCCGGTTATCTTTTCACGAAAAGTAGGGGAACTATTTTTCGTAAGCTAAAAAAAAGTATGGGCACGTCGTGCCTCTCAGATGTCCGCCCACTTCGAGCCTTAGGTCTCTTGTAGGCATGTTGCTCATCCTACATGGTAATTTTTAAAGAAATAAACCAGTTTGGCTAGCTTACAAGGTAGGAGCAGACATTTCTTTTTCAACTTATGCAAACTGCCGTGTGTTATGTTGGGTGCATCTCTTTACCTGGGACATTTGCATGAGGCGAGATGTCATGTGAGCCGGTCGAGCAGTTTGTCAACAGCAGTTGGCTTGACATCATTGACACAGCTGTGTCAGTAAGCTCTGAATTCAGTGGAGTAGAATTATGCAATTTGTTTTGTGTTTGGGGTCATTGCATGAATGAGCTGCACAAGAGCACCTGCCATATTTATACTCAAAACACAACTCTATGAAAAGCAATTTGTTTCTGCAACTGTTTCAGTGGGAGGCGGCCTTAGTTTTGAGTCCCCTATTTATTCTCCATGTTGTTAGTTTAAAAGTCTGCCATTTATCTGTCTTTGTATTTTGGATTTTTTTTTTGTGCTACATCGACAGTCATAACATGTCTGTAGTTTACTCCTCTGGCAAGTCTGTCCACCTAGACCTCCCAATTATTAGGTCGAGTGTGCAAGCCCTTTTTGACTTGGTGTAAGTATTCTGTGAGCTTTTAACCATGCCCATCTCACATCCATCACTTTCCCTCGTTCGTGGGCTTGCCTTTCAAAAATTCCTTGGTGTGATTGGTAAATGTTTTATGTCTGTCCCGCCTTGGGGCGGTTTTGCTACCGCCTTGCAGACTGACCCTGTTACATGGATTATTGCACGACTGCTGATATACTTTAGCAAGGGCAAACAATTTTTTTTTCCCCCTTCGTGCTCAATGCCGGCCATGGTGCTTACAGCGCAAATTCCATCTGCGGTATTGAAGTGCTGGTCACATTGTTCACAATATAACTAATCAGACTCATTTCTTTTGGCTCTCCCCTTCACGTTCCATAGCGTTCATAAAAACAATTGTAACTGATAAATGCTTTACGTAAAAAAAACTGAAATCCTCAAAGCGTCTCTTCTTATACAGCAGAAGAGCTGATCCTGCAATATTCACTGCACTTGGGAAACTCGCTCCATAATGCTTTGCAGCCCATAACTTTTAAAAACAATTTTTGCTCATAGCTTCTAGGTGTCCTAGGACAATGGACCCACCACCAACATGTTCACGACAACAGGCTCTTTCTGTTGACATACTCTCTCGGTCCCCACACTAGGTTAATGGGGACCCCAAAATAATAACCCCTCTGAACATTCAGTGTTTTTTAAAGTTTGTTCATGGCTGGAGCTTTTGGTTTGCACCTGGCAATAATTTGGTTTGAGGCCCTTGTTTGTTATGTCATTGCAGTAGGTCTGATAGCCTTTAACATATGTAATGTACTACACGCTCTAGGGGCTAAATATATGGTTATACTGCATTACTTTCTGCCATTCCCTTTTCATTTGGTTATGCCCTCTAGGGTTTAACTATATCCTTACAAGACCATGTTTCTTTCAAGTGCTGTTTTTATTGTTGTGTTTTCTAGGGGCCGTTCTGAGCAATACAGTCAACATATTACAATATTCGCAGGCATGAAAACTTGCCCCATAATGCTTTGCAGGGCATTACATTTTCAAAACATTTTTGCTCATAACTTTGGTGGTCCTAGGGCAATGGGACCACCTTCAAAACATTCACCACAATGTGTTCTTTCTGTCTACATCATCTCTGGGTCCCCACACTAGGTTAGGGGGGACCCCAAAATAATAACTCCTCCCACCATTCAGTGTCTTTTTAATGCTCTAATTGTTGTAACTTTTGTTTTACAACTGGGAATAGTTTGTGTTCTAAAGGGTCTTGTTTGTAGTTTCATTGCAGTAGTCCTGCTAGTCCAAAAAAAATGTGTAATGCACTATGCTCTAAATATATGATTACAGTGCATTACTTCCTGACATTTTCTTTTCATGTAGTTATGCCCTTCATAGGCGTACTAAATGGTTACAGGACCATGGTGGTCATTCTGACCCTGGCGGTCTTTGACCGCCAGGGCGGAGGACCGCGGGAGCACCGCCGACAGGCCGGCGGTGCTCCAATGGGGATTCCGACCGCGGCGGTAAAGCCGCGGTCGGACCGGCACCACTGGCGGGGTCCCGCCAGTGTACCGCCACCCCATTGAATCCTCCGCGGCGGCGCAGCTTGCTGCACCGCCGCGGGGATTCCGACCCCCCTACCGCCATCCAGATCCCGGCGGTCGGACCGCCGGGATCCGGATGGCGGTAGGGGGGGTCGCGGGGCCCCTGGGGGCCCCTGCAGTGCCCATGCCACTGGCATGGGCATTGCAGGGGCCCCCGTAAGAGGGCCCCTACATGTATTTCACTGTCTGCTGCGCAGACAGTGAAATACGCGACGGGTGCAACTGCACCCGTCGCACAGCTTCCACTCCGCCGGCTCGATTCCGAGCCGGCTTCATCGTGGAAGCCTCTTTCCCGCTGGGCTGGCGGGCGGTCTGAAGGCGACCGCCCGCCAGCCCAGCGGGAAAGTCAGAATTACCGCCGCGGTCTTTCGACCCCGGAACGGTAATCTGACGGCGGGACTTTGGCGGGCGGCCTCCGCCGCCCGCCAAGGTCAGAATGAGGGCCCATGTTTCTTACAAATGCTATTTTCATTGTGGTGTCCTGTAGGGAATGTTCTAAGCATTACAGTCTAATGCCAAAAGTCTATTTCTGATCAAGGTTTGTATTGGGTTTATGTGATAATTGTGTATGTTATATTAATCTCTCCATATTGCAATTAGGACCATGTTTCAGGCCAGCTTAACATCCTTATTACACCATGACTGTTTGAACACTCTTGATATGTTTGGGTGACCCTTCTAGTTTATTTCTCTCATTAATCTTCTGTGGCTGTCTTGTGTCTTTTTTGGGGGAATTGTATTAGCCAGCCAGCAACTCTGATGGTGGAGTGGTGAAAGTGGTATTCTATTGGAATTAGCATGGCAGATTTAAATTAGGATGCTAACTGGCAACACTTTCATTTTTGACTGCAGCTAGAGAAAGAAGGTAAATGGAAGTGATCTAGTTATATACAGGGCCACTGGAATTATGTGGCAGGAAAATACCAAATTATGAGGCAGGGTTGACCAATTTAGGTGGCAAGAAAAGTCCAGCTATGAATTTACAATGCCAATAGCTCTAACTGAAGCAAATGCGATACCTATTGTATTGTAAAATGCTTGTTTTTCATGTTGTAAAGATTGCCAAGGGTACCAGCAGAACATGAGACCCACAGAAGACTTCCCCTTTGGCATTCTATCTGAACATCAAGTTTTTAATATTGTCCTGCTAAAATATCGCCTACCACAATATCTTGAAGGTAATTTTATCTACATAAGAATAGACTTACCATTCGTGACTGTGCATCAATGCACCTTGAAGACATATACCTCTAAGGAATTTATATGTGGGGTTAAGAATGGTAAATCAATGCTTACTTATATACTCTTACCATCACAATAGTGTTGTAGTTTACAGAGATATTGCGCAGAAGGATATAAAGAGCACAGCTGGCAGCAATATGAATCAGCTCAACAACAGAAATCTTCTGATTCCCACCACATCACTTAACAGAAACGCCATTCCATTTATATCAAACCATGAGTTAATTTCCATTATAGTGCTCCTGGCTTTACTGTATAATTCATCCGGGGAGTTTGATGTGAAGTGCATTACCTGTGGTCACCTACGAATGACCTTAAAGGGGAACACCAACCATCGAAATAATACATTCCTAGCTGCATTTACCGAATGAGAGGCCTAATTAAACAATATTTTGCCTTGATGATGTGTAACAGACCCTTGAAAGTGCTTTGCTGAGTCCATGTGCTCGGATCCAGCGGTGTGAGGAAGTCAGCTACCCTCATAAAGTGAGGTTGCTGGGCTGCTGTGATCTGTGTGCCACTTCAGTGTGAACCACTTTGGTTTTTCTAGTCTTTATGTTAGTTGTGATATGTAGTATTGTTCAAGTGGTAACGGAGGACACACAACTAATGACTGGAGGAGAGTTGTTTCTTTTGGCAATAGAGGCACACAGGAGCGCTTTACGGATGGAGCAAACCAGATGATGACACAATGAGAGTTGTAACCAACAATAAGTCACCAAAAAAGTATTGTCACTAAACCACTCTCAGAAAACAATCAGTTATAAGTTAATGTATTAGTTTATTTTATGTGTTGGGATTTTTAGGCTGTGGTTTAGAAAATACAGGCTGCAATACCCACAGATACCTCCCGATAAAGGCTCATCAGGCAGCAAACCGAAGATCAACAAACACACTGCCTAGATTACTCAAAACATCCAACAGCACCACTGGATCCCCCAAACCCTGATGGCGGAGGAGGGCAGGTACAGGATTCACATCCAAGTTTCATGTGCATGCGCACTCTGCCTAAATCCTTCAGAAATAAACATGATTGTGTCAGGTTCAGAGAGAGGCTCAGATTTATCGGTTCTCCACTTCTGTATCTGTCTCTGCCCCTCTGCACCATGCTTTCCAATAGTCATCATCAACTTGAATCCTAGCCCCCTCCCCGTCTATTCAATACTTGAGGCAGTGATTTCCAGCTAAATGGCCGAGAAATACATTCATGCCTAATACAATATCTTTTGTTGGGCAGGAATTCCTGCAGGTTCTGTAGAAAGTGACAAAAAGGAAATTCAAGTGAAAATATCTCCCTCCAACAGATAGTGGCTGATCATGTTACAGGAAGAAATGTTACCAGGGGCTTTGCTTGGGCAATCTTGTTTGCACAGGTTCATGATCCTAAACCCCGAGGAAGGCCTAATCCGGAAAGAGAGACTTCCTCTTAACGTCTTGCTGACATCTGAAAACAAACAAAACAAAGGTGTCCTTAGAGGACTCTTGGGAACTGCCTCCTCCGCGGACTGGGAGAAAAAATGGCCAGGGCACCAAAATAAAAGTGGCCACAATTAGTGAAGCAGACAAATTGAAAAAAATTGTACTTTCAGGAAAATCAGCAGTAAAGAAAATGGATCACCTGCCCATAAAACCGGCCCACACTCTGATCTGTTAGACCAGCCCATCTGGCAGTAGCTGATTGCCCTGTAAGCCTTTCCGATCCTGCTCTGAGATCTCTTGCAACAGCTTGTGTACTCCTTAACAAAATCCAGTTCTTTAGATGTGCTCCTCCTGTCTGTTAGGAAAGCTTTACAAGTACAGCACCTGCAACTGAAGGCCGGGGTGGTTCGATCGAGCTGAAAGTTTCAAAAGTGCGTTGCGCTCATTCAACTATTTCTACTTTTTCAATTTCTTCCGGAGACCCTTCCCTCGGCGATGTGTGTGGGAGAAGAGCTATGTTAAGTTATGTTATATTACACATATTTATAATGGGCTCACTCTGCAATTACTATGGGCTTTCAGCACTAATGGAGTCTGGTCAGTCATACTTTCGAGGATTCCATCACAGTCTGGTGTCTGCTTTTGAGTTGTAAATTGTAAGCATCACGGTATTGTGGCTCTGTTATTGTTCACCTTATGTATTTTATCATTGATAATTAGATGGGTTGTAAAGTTTAGTGGGTATGGCCGAAGATCTTACCAAGATGCATAGCTGTCATTGCCCAGCGTCTAGGTATGTGAGTGAATTAACTGAAAGTAGCGGATGATGTTGACTGGCCATGATATCAAACTCCTGCCTTCCAGGACTGCTTATGGTGGATTTCGTGTTCTGCTTAAGGTTATATACAGTGCTTAATTTGTAAATAAAAACGTGCCGGTGCCCAAAGCCCTCCTCTTAAACATGTGGCTGGGGCAATTTAATGTGGGAGCACAGAATACTGAGGCAGTGTAATCCTGAAGCCATCTCGGGCCTCTTCAATCCATTTACAGCCACTCCCTGCC
The DNA here is from genome assembly GCF_031143425.1 of Pleurodeles waltl. Lineage (NCBI taxonomy): Eukaryota > Metazoa > Chordata > Amphibia > Caudata > Salamandridae > Pleurodeles > Pleurodeles waltl. Next base: position 823,802,074 of record NC_090436.1, read on the forward strand.
CCTCCAGCTCACTCTTGCATCTTTCTGCTTTCTCCCATTGTGACACTTTTTCATTTTTCTGTTCCAATGTCTTTCCCATATGTATCTTTTGCTCCCAGTAAATGCATGGGGCAGAAGAATAAGCGCCAGTCCTAAAAAATAAGTGCTGGTGCTCAGCACCGGAAACACCAAGCACAAATTAAGCACTGGTTATATATCCCTCCTTTTCGCAGAGCCCAGATAAAGAAATGGACGTGAAAGTACGACCATGTGCACATCATTCACCAATGGTTGAGGTCAGACCATATTTAACATGCCACAGTCGCATTCATACACTTTTTAAGCTGTGATTCAGTGTGTTCAGTGGAGGTCAGGAATAGAGGAAGAACAAACAGGTGCTTGTATAGCACACTGAGGCCTTTCTGGAGCAGTTGCACTGGGCAAGTTCTTACTCATTCGATAAATAAAAAGGCATGAAAGAGTCTCATCTTCTCAGAGAAAAGAATAGCACAGAAAAACATGTGCAGCTCACATACACATACTAATCTTGTAATTGACACTGGAACATTTTTATTTTGCAACTTTTCTTTATACGCCTGCCCTTCTTTGAATATATCTGTGTCACACTGGATAACTTTCAGGGCTTCTGAGCACTACCATTTGAATGTGTCCATTTCCATGGTGCCTCAAGTACCTTTCACTGTAAGGTATACCTCTGCCTTACAGTACCATGCCATGAAGAGACGTTTATAAAAGAATGTGCTAAGCATGTTTGTTTAAGTAACATCCTTCTTGACTGTCTGTGACCAGTAAAGTGTTCAACATGGACATGTTTAGGAGACAACACAGATCACAGTGAAAGTCCTTTTATTCCCCTCCAAAGACTGTTCTTGCAAGGCTCTGAGCTTTCAGAGGGACTGCCTCTGGAGTCTCTTCTAACCATGCTCACATCCTCCCAGGTTTCAGCAGAGCTGCCTCTGGAGTCTCTTCTAACCATGCTCACATCCTCCCAGGTTTCAGCAGAGCTGCCTCTGGAGTCTCCTCTAACCATGCTCACATCCTCCCAGGTTTCAGAAGAGCTGCCTCTGGAGTCTCTTCTAACCATGCTCACATCCTCCCAGGTTTCAGAAGAGCTGCCTCTGGAGTCTCTTCTAACCATGCTCACATCCTCCCAGGTTTCAGAAGAGCTGCCTCTGGAGTCTCTTCTAACCATGCTCACATCCTCCCAGGTTTCAGAAGAGCTGTCCCCTGAGTCTCTTCCACCCACCGACGCTATATGCAGGAGTCAAGAAGGAGGTAATAGTGAGGCATTGTGATCCTGTCACAGGTCATACATATTAATAAGCAGTAGTTGTAGCCGTGCCGTCAAGGCCTCCAATTTCTCATTCTACACCTGGCTGCATGTGAGGTATTTTAAAGTTAAGAATCCCTTTCACAGGTAATGGGGATTTCTTTTCCCATACCTCTTTATTCTAGTACACATCAGCATGATCTTTAGTATGCCTGGGTCATAGAAAATCAAACCACAGAGAACTGTAAACCACATATCCACATAAATGTACAAGACATCGCCCCCATCAAAGACCTCACCAGCTACTTTGTAATTGAACCCCAAAATATCAGAAAAACAATGACCCTAATCAAATATGAGCCAAAAGCATGAAACGATGAACAGTCTGGTTCTTAGAATCTTGATAAAAGTGGAAGGTTAAAGAAAAAACCTGAGAAAGAATGGTATCCGTCAAGCAATTCAGGAAAACTAACAAACCTTAAAATAGTAAAGAAACTATATAAGACTTGCCATAGTAATGAAAACTCAAAGCTGTGGAAATCAGACCACAGATTAAACCAACCATTCTTGGTCAATCTTCTCCAGAGTTGATAATGGTGCAAGGTGGCAGTCAGTTGCCAAGGCCACCCGATCCTTATTCACTTTGACCAGTCTACAGTAATTTTATTTTTTTACAATAAAATATGTAACATAAAAATCATCTATCAACAATTTAAAAAGCCAGAGACCTTCCTAACACCACAGAAAATCAAATGCGGGCAACATACAAAACAATTTGTGACAAGACTCTACAAAAAATCTGCCCTTCCATCAAATCATTCCCTTTCATGGGAGGCACAATCTCAACTAATTAAGAAGCAATGCACCCAGTGTACACATCAGACACATTTTCAGTTTTCTAACATCCTCGAAACTGTTCCAGCCACACTCTCTACTGGTCTCAGATGGGTATCAAAAATTACCTTTATTGAGAACATTAAGAAGGTGGTCATCATAAAATTTTAAGAACACACTTAAAAACTATGTTCTTCACTGTTTATATCCAGGCAGTGCTTAATTTGTGCTTGTTGTTTCTGGTGCTGCGCACCAGCACTTATTTTTGAGGGCTGGCACTTATTCTTCAGCCTCAAGCATTTGCACACATATGGGAAAGATGAGGGAACAGAAAAATGAAAAAGCGTTACAAAGGGAGAAAGCAAAAAGCTGCAAGAGTGAGCTGAAGGGGCAGGGAGTGACTTTAAATGGATTGAAGGGGACCGAGATGGCTCCAGGATTACGCTGCCTCAGTATTCCGTGATCGCACATTTAAATGCAGCAGCCGCATGTTTAAGAGGAGGGCTTTGGGCACCTGCACGTTTTTATTTACAAATTAAGCACTGTATCCAGGTTTTCCATGATCAAAGAGAGAGAGAGTAAGAAGTTTGTGGTGGGTTCACTCCACTTTCCAGCTGATAAATTCACTTAATCAACAAGAGAGAGAACTCACTTCGGCCAATGTTGATAGTCTCTCTGCCTATCTAACAGAGGTATCCCTATGTGTTTTAAAAGGTCTTTCACCCACTAGGGCTGCTAGTAGCATGCTCCATCAGGGAGTCCCCAACCTAGTACTTTCTGGGTGGACTTCATCTCGATAGTCAAGGAAGCACTTATTTGACTTTAGAGAGAGATCTACACATACAATTGCCTAAGGTTATCCCATTTTCTGTCGCTGAAATTTATTTTGGGGTCTTTTGGCTAGGTTAAAAAGTAAGTTGATGTTATACGATCATACAGTGAACCATAACATCTATGAATCTACATGTTTCAGCAAAATATTTGTACCTTAATGGTCATATGGCCTTCTTCAGTATCAAACCTTATATCCCTAAGCAGACCACAGTTGGGTCGCAATATCTATGGGTAATGCACTATTTGTATGAGAATTAGGCTATGTGACTCTCTCACATTCCTGTCTCACTTATTGCAGCATGAGAATATACTGAAAATATTCCTCAGTTGAGTATTTATTCAAATGATTCATTGGGCCCCACAGAGTATTAGAGGGGGGAAGGCTTTGTAGACAAACTTTCGACCAAGGCACACACCCAAGAGAGTTCTGTGTGGCTCCTATATTCACGGAATCTTGGTTTTCACCTGAAATGCAGCACAAGCAGCCTCTTATCAAGTGCTGGGTGACACAAAGCATATTCTTGAAAAGGGTAATGGTGTTCCTTGGTGCTGTGTGCCCTATAAGAAACTTTTGATGTAATTAATCAGAAATTTTGCTTCATGTTTTTTGGGACCCATAAGAATTTGTGTATTTTCAGCACCCTGGCCCTCCTCCTTCTTAATGGGAAACGTTAACTTCATACACATCGACAAGTTTTTTTACCTATAGGTGGAGTCATTGGGTTTCACAATATTGGGGAAAAGAGGAATGACTAAACATTAGTATGCTGATAGATGACAATGAGCAGTACCTCTGAGTTTACTCAATGAATGATATCTGTTAACTGCAAATCTTCCTCTCCGACCTCAAACACTGGGAGGAAGCATTTGCTCTTAAACTGAACCCTCAGCAAAAGTCACTGTCTTCTCCTGCACCCATGGACACCCAACCTCCACATCCTGACATGGCTGGAGTTAAAAAAATGTTCTTGAAATCACAACATAACTGAACAATCCTGGTAATTCCGAATTGTCAGCAACCTACATGAGCAAACATATATCAACAGAGTAGCATTACAGCTACTAAGAAAGGGAGAAACATTGTAACACATAGTTCAGTTCTTTGTTCTATCAAACCAGGGTGTAGGTAATGCTTCTCTAGAGGGCCTACCAAAATCTAAGCTAACTCCTCTCATGAAGACCCTATAGCAGGCAACGAAAACTAGTCATTGGATCAAAAGAAATTCGCATGATACCTCTTCCGTCAGCTTACATAAGGCCCACAGAACCAATAGTCTAACCTAAGGACCTCTTCATCCAAGATGGATTGGTAAATAAAAAAAATATGAACATGAGAAAGGCAAAAGCACTTTTATTTATTAAGCTGAAATGCCTGCAGCAATTTACTGCCTGGCCCTCCAAAGAACAGCTAAAGAATTTTAAAAATGAAGGACCCCAAGTGGGTGGAGAGGGGCCCAATGGACGAGTGTGTCCGGGTAGCATGTGGGGGAATGAAAGGAAAAGCAGCACACGAGACAGGGAGCATTAAGATGGACAAGAGAGATGCACACAAAGGAGAAAATATGGAGATAACCAGAAAAGCAGTCGGGTGGAAGCAACTTGGAGTGTGGGGGGGAGAAGCACTCTAACGAAAGAGAGCAACATGAAGCTTGAGGGAAGAGAACACATGGATAAGAGAGATCAACATGCAGCTTAAAGGGGAGAAATGCACACTTGGGAGACAACTGGAAAACAAATGCACTCTCATGTAGTACAAAAGCAAAGGTAAAGAGTATGTCCCTAAATGTGAGCAGTTCATAGACACAAGTGAGGAGGCTGTGCTCCAGGCCAGGGACAAACACAAGGCATTGAATAAGGAGCAAGGACATTCGAAGGACAATATGGCAATGGTTTAAGCTCCCTGTAAGTAATCGGTGAGCTGACAGCAGATGTTTTCGCAACAATACAGCGTGTCGCTGCTTGGTAGGCTCGATCTAACAAGCATTTACAATGCATCGGGTCTCGCGTTTGCTCGTGTTAGAGCCGATCGCGTTGTAAACTCCTAACCCGACTTTTCACCTATCGGGCAAAAGTGCATTTATGCACGTAACCCGAAAAAGTGAAATCAAGTAGGTAAAGCGCTCGACTTCTGCCAAGCGAGATCGGGCTCGTAAATTAGTTAAAAAAAAAGTCCACCAGCCGGATGGAAAACAGCGAGCCTCGCATGTTTTCTGTACTTGGTCGCTGCGCTCGAGGAGGGCTAGCCACCGGAAAAGGCATGACCTATGCGTGCCTTCGACTAATGAAAGCAAGCCGATTTAATTAGGGAAGCCCACGAACCAATAAAAAGCACTGACGTGAAGTTGACAGGGCTCGGAGCCCTTTTCTAAATACTAAAGAGTCTCCCTGCTATACGCATGCGCGAGCGCATGCAAAGCAGGCTCGACCCTAAAAACGGTGGTGTACTTGGGTTTAAATAGTCGGTTTCAATAGTGTGAAAGTGAAAGAAAAGTTGAAAGGAAAAAGTTGATTTCCCAAAGGCAGCATTCGCCCTGTAGAGCAAAAACAGAGAAATATATCTCAGATCACATGTAATCCGTGTAGGGGCACAGCAGTGGACGTTCATTGGTGAGTGCACATTACAGAAACCTAGCTTTATATTTTACAGATGTGTTCAATAAAACCATACTGAAACATGGAGTGCTAGAAATGGAAGCGGCCGCGCGGGGCAGCCTTTTAATGTAAATATTTTGGGATGGAGGTTTCCCAGCATGAAACACGGTTACATTTCCATCAGTGCCCAAAAGAGCTTGAAATGGAAAAACTGAAGTGCAGGTCTGAGCCACAGTCCCTGCTTGTGTCTGAGAAGCAGCGTTTGTCAGAGTCGACCGATGCTTGGCTTGTATTCCTTAAAACGAGGTTATTTGTCGGTCCAGGCGTTCCTCGGATCCCTGAGAGACGGTTCCGGTGGGCAGCAGGGCAGAGAGATGCTCTGCACACAGGTTCCATGGCGCAGACGCAAATTCAAATAAATGTGCCATGTCTGTTGTCTGGCAGCAAATGTAGCAGAGATAAAAGGTTGTGCAACCGCAGCCAACGGAAAATACATGTCTTATTTAATTTAGAAATGTCTCCGGTCAGGTCGTGCCTGAGGCCTGGACGCTAAACATGTCGATGGGATTTTTTTCTCCGCCTTTTTTTATGTTTTTTTTTCTTCGCAAAGTAGGGCAGTCAAAGGCAGCGAAAATGAATGCAGCCAAATTGTTTATCATCAAAACAAGCTGTTCACTAATTCTAAGATAGGAAATACTGCGATTCCATTGGGTTCAAATGGACCCAGATGGTGCTGTGAATTCTGTTTACACTCTGCGAATAACCACGTGTATCATTACATGGTTTTTAATCGGAGGTAATAATAGCTTTTCAAAAGGTTTTTAAAGCCTTGATACACACTCGACTCCTTCCTGGAGGATGGGAACAGGGCACCTTCGAAATGACTTGGGGAAGTGTTTCCGCACAATGATGATCATAAGATTTTTGTGTTCTGAGAACTAAACATTTGTTTCTAAGTGTCTAGCGATGAACAACTATCCCAGTAAGAATTCTCCAACAAAACCTTTGGTGAACTAGTGTGTATGTGCATTTTCATCCCTTTGATTTCTGCCATTGTCCACTGATTTCCTCTGCAGGTGGGGTTATTATTCTTATGATTATAATTATGATTATGATGATGAAGATGGTGATTATTATTATTGTAAATAATAATAATATTACATGTAGTAATGATAATAACAATAGTAAAACTACACTGAGTAGATGTATGTGCTAAAAATGATTGCCCTTTCAGATTCCCTCTAACTATACTCATTGGTTAAGATGTGTTTGCAATAAACCAGGAAGCAGAAGGGTAGTAGAAAGATAAGGAGACAGGGATCATCTGTATGTCAAAATGTAGGAAAAATGTAGAGATCCCTCACATACAGTCGCTTGAAAACTGTGGATTGGCGCACACACACACACACACACAGAGAAAAATCAAACACATGTAGAACCGCATATATACATAAGTCCCCAGCACGCATGCGCACGCCCACACAAATACACAAACTTACTCTGAGTAAATAAGCACACACAAATCAACATTACAAGCCAAGTGAATGAAGTTTAAAAAAACCTCACGACCACATACATGTATCATCAGAAAACACAATTATAAGTGCCTTTCTCCTAATCACCTGCATGTACATTGTAATTATTTAACTTTCAGAAATGCTTTTTCTGCATAGGCCCATGGTAGGGTTTGACCCCGATCACTGGGATGCCCCCAAGCTTTGACTCAGGCAGCAGTATCTAGTTCAGTCTATTTTAAACGATTGCACTGTTTTTAGCTACTTTTTATCAGGAGCTCCTATATTCAGTGACAGCAGCACACCATGCAGTTTTAGGGAAGTCCTTCCTTTTGTGGATCTGGCTGTGCACAAAACGGATTTTTGTACATTATAGATATTATGATACAACCAACACATGTTTCGTCCCCCAAGCAATAAAAGGGTCTTCAAGGCTGAAACATGCACTTACAGTTCACACAAATGTGATCTCCTCATACAACATCATCCACACACTTCTCAAATTACAGTTGATTGTTACCAATCCTAAAAGACAGTGTTTCCGGGATGAAGGGACTCAGATTGTATAAAAGACACAAATGAAGAAAAATAAAAGTAAAAATTAAATTAAAAATGCAAGGCCAAGACTGGATAGTATGTGAGAAGTTTCGCTCCTTACATATGATACAGAACGACATTTAGAAACCAATATAGAAAGTTGTCTCCCAAATGTGTGCACTGTGGAAAACATTGAAACATATATAATTTATGATATCCTGACACTCAGTTAAGGGACTGTTAATAAGCCGACCACCAATCTGGATAGAAGATCATGTCGTATAACTATAAGGTCAATATATTTAGGTTTTGCTCCTTATTCCAGTTCACACCTATCTTTACCTTGTAGAAGGGAGTTCTGATTTCATAGACTATATCCGTCTGATAGACGTTTCAACCAAATTGATTACGTTTACAGTTATGTTTCGTCAATGAGCTGTTAGAGATAATTACTATAATTTTGTGCTTGAAAAAGTTCCAATTATTGTAAAAAGAGTAAAATTGCCTTGTGGTAATACAACTCTTATACTGATCAGTAGTGTAACAAGTAGGTACAGTTCTCACGGACTCTGTGTACAAATACATTAATTTTAAACAACACCAACTTCAATTGCGTCTCACGCTGTGAAATATATATTCAGTGAATAAATAAAATTCGCTCTAGTTCATTGTCTAAAAGCTTCCTAACAACAGCATAATCACAAATAGTATGTCAGTGTTTCTCCTGCATTTGTGAAACTGGGGTTTATCAGAGTTCCATTTCAGCCAATTAAAATGCTTTGAACTCGCAATAAATCGAGGATATTGACCTGAATTAAAGCATCAGATAGTAGCACATATATAAATATGCTGTGATCCTTGATGAAAATTAATAAAGTAGGCATTAAGGGAACATCTGAAAATTACATAAAAGTAAATATTTATATTTATTTTGCTCATATTGCACATGATGCAACTTGTAATTCTTGCTATTATGCAGCTTCTAACAGACAAATATGTTAAAGACCAGACTCATCTTATTTATGTAGACGCTATAAACCTCTCTATGGTCTGTGATAGGCCCACTCTCTGCTTGACTTAAAAATACTATTGGGCTCCTAAGACGTTTGAGTGCATTACACTCTGACACTTAGAGCAGAGTATTTATGGAGGAACATAAATGTCTAACAAAAAGATTAGAAACAAAAAATGGCCTAATGCAGAGATACCTATTTTCCCACTACTTTCTTCTCTGTACATCTATTATTTCTCTCTAATTTGAAAACATATTAGAACAAGTTCACCAAGTTTATCTTCTTGCCCTATACATACACAAATGCATGCTGATGATGTGGTCATTTTTTTACCTGACCCCAACAGGATGGGCTAGATGCACTGTTTACATGTTCAAGAAAATCACTCTTGATTCAAATTAAAATTCACTTAAAATTAAAATAACTATTTTAGAAAAAGAGTCAGACACAAGCTACCTTTAGCTGCAAAATAGGGACTAAAGTGTTGCAAAAGGTACAATGCTATATTTGTCTTGGGATGGTCATTTCCCAAAATCTCTCAGATTTACAATACATTGAGCAACTAAGCGCAAAGGCTTTGGCACAAGATTGTGGCTTCAATTCAATTTACCAGTCTAATGGTAAAAGCATTTTTAATCTCTTCTTCATTCATATAAAGCAAAGATCCCTTTAACCCTCCTACATGGTCTCAAACATATATATATATATATATATATATATATATATATATATATATATATATATATATATATATATATATCATGCCTAATGGACTTTAATGAGACGGAAGGCAAAATATTAAAGAAGATATGTAATTTGAATAAATCTGCACAATTATAGGCACTTTGTTTTGGAATTTGGATTAATTGTTCCTTATTTGAAGCTTTAGGTGCAGTAATTCAGTGGAAGTATCATATATTCTGGCCAGTACTTTACTCAAGAATCAATTTTACTTTTTGTTTACTTCATGTCTGAGTTTTTTATTCAAACAATTAAGTACTGAACTGAACTACAAAACAGAGAGAAGCACTCTTTTTATTTGGGCATACAACTCCATAGTAACGCTTTGGACCAAAATCAGGGAGAACTTCTTGACCAGAAAAGCCATCACAGTCTTTTGAGTCTTTTGAGGCTTAACTGTTTTTTCTCAGTGCATAAGGCTTATCTGAGGAAAGTCAATAAAAAACATGAAAATGAACTGTACCTTGACAAATCCTTTTGTCACAATCTGCCTGCACTAGACAATACTATATATTTGATGATTGTACAGCGATATGTTTGGCAGACGTGAATTTGTGTAAAGACGGGTTAATATGTCTGATTTTCTCATCTTTGTGGTTATGTGAATTACATTTTGTCTTGTTTAACATGTGGATATGTATTTTTAAACACTTTTTAGAATTAAATATACATATCAATATATGTGTATATATATATATATATATATTAAAGATATTTTATGTTGATGTTGATAAACATTAAGTAAATTAGTCAATTTAAAATATTGTGCACATGGATAAATATAGATTAGAGGTAAACATGAATAGAATGTGGATTGTTTAATGAAATTGCACCAGGATTGATGTTATATGCTAGTTCATGATTTCTATCATCTTTACTATACCTGACATAAAAAGTAATTGGGGAGGGAGAACACAAGAGAGAATATGAGTGTGAATAGTAGTGGTTAGGTTAAAGAATGTTTGTTGTGGGATATCTTTTTAATGGTTTGCAATATTACTTTGCTGCCCATATGTATCAGGGCCTTTCTACAAGGTGTCGTAATGCAAGTCTTTGTATTTGATACAGTATGGTACCAAGTATATCGATTTCCTACAAAATAAATTATGTATGGGCATTAGGAGTGTTTCTACCTAATAATACAAATAAGCTATACATTGCAACACTGAACCACAAGTTCTGAAAATCTCAATGTTGGAAAATAAGTTTTATTCTGGTTCTAGTCTGAAGAATAACTGTCTACTGTAGAATCAGGAAATGTTCTGGTGTGACCTTTTGGTATATAATTATTTCTTTGAAATTACTCATCTGAAGAAACCATCAGATGTCAGGATAGGAATGTATAAGGTTATTTTGAATACAAATTTTATTTTTTGGTTACTATTAAATATTTCAGACATATTGGAACATAAATATCTCGTCACCACTGTATAGTGTGATTGTGGCTAATCTATCAGTCTGATGATAATGTCTGCAACACCTTAACCACATCCTGACGTCAGACTTTTTGTACCAATGTTTTATTGTTGTAGACAATGTTACAATTGTACATTATTTTGATGTTATTGTAAACGAATTATGTAAGCTTTAAGTGAGCTTCTTAACATTCTATATTACCACCTAAATCTGATGGAGCTCTTAGTGTATTGAAAGCATTTGTATTGTCTTTTATCATGTGATTTCAGAATTATTAGTGGCAACACAGTACCCTGAACCTAAACTACGGCAATGATACCTGTGTGTGTTACTTTTCAAATAATGGGCCTGATAACGACTTCGGCAGAGGGGATTACTCTGTCCCAAATGTGACGGATATCCTGCCCGCCGAATTACAAGTCCATTATATCCTATGAAACTCATAATATGACGGGCGGGATATCCGTCAAATTTGGGACAGAGTAATCCCCTCAGCCAAAGTCGTAATCAGACCGTATGTCTTGTTACAGAGGATGTTTAACATCTTGTGCATCATAAAAAGGCTGGTAACTAAATGTCCATGAGTTTCATTATAGTGACTAGGCTGACAAACGTGTTGAGAGTAAAGCTATACATCTGGGTTATTTGGAATTGGAGAACAAGCTGAATATACTCAGAATTGGTAGCGGGCATGGGGAGTCCACTATTGCATCTAGATCCTAAGCCCAGCAACAACTGCTCAGTATATAAGGGGTAAATGTATCACCACATTACCTTCTTTTTTATCTCAATGAAAAAGAACATATAAATCAAGCTAGTATGAAAGAAAAAATGAATGACAGTTCTGAGAAGGATCACTTGTTTATTTCACTTTGTTGTGTTTTAAGATGTTGCAGTCGGTCTATAGTACGTTGTTTATATAGTGTTTATTTTGCTGCTATTTTATATTTTGAAAAGTGTTGTACCTCCTGAAGTCTACATTTAAAAGGATAAATGCACTTATTGTGACTTGATTTTAGCAATGTTGGTACATTTTTTATTTTTTCCTATGGTTGTTCTTTAAAGAGTGCAGAAAATACTGTATCTGGATGTGGGGTGTAATTGGGTTCCTTTAGAGCAGTGGTTCCCAACCTGTGGTCCAAGGACCCCTGGGGGTCCGAGAAGCCTCCTCAGGGGGTCCGTGACTGCTTAGAAAATTAAATAATATTAACAGATTAGGGCCCCAATTTTCAGTAATGACTCAGCGGGGGGTCCTCGGATTCCAGTAATGATTCAGTAGGGGTCCCTGGGTTCCAGTATTGATAAAGTGGGGGTCCACAGAAGTCAAAAGGTTGGGAACCACTGCTTTAGAGGAGGGGGTGCACAAAGACCCATAAGAAGTAGATTGGATAGTTCAAGTCTTGCTGCAAGGTAGTAGGAAGCTCACCAGAAGGTCGTTTCAGGCAGCCTGAAAACCAGGTCACCTATTGGGAATATATGGTTTGTTTGAACAAAGGTGGTGTTTGGGTGATCTTACGTAACAGTTAGTGACGTAGAACATGTAGAGTGTAAGCCTAATGGGAAAGACGGGTCTGGCTACAGATGAGATTCCTTTGAACCTGTTTATAGAATACGTTTCTGTTGCACAATACTGACATCTTTATGCTGAGAAACTAAAAATGGCCATTTTCAAAAAGAGGGGCTTGCAATACAGAGTAATTGAGATAAACTAGTTCATGAAGTGTACAACATGAATTGATTAGCAACGATCATATACATATATGTCAGAATTACACATTGTTGCTTCATGTTGCCACTGAATAGCTAAAAAGTGACTGTATAACATGAATTAAGGTGAAATTAGCATTCTCTTGCATGTTGAGTTTAGAAAAGGCTTCTGGACTCTGGTCCAGTGATAATGTCCTCTAAGAACTGCCATTGGTTCACAGTTGGAGAAGGCCGTGTGGAACCCGTGAGAATTTATGTAAATGTAATACAATTTTATTTGCATAAAATAAAATATTTATGTAAAATCATATAGAATTATATAGAATAATATTTATAAAGAAACTTACATAGACAAGACTGTGTGAGGGTACTCTGTATCACATTCAAATTTGTTTAAAAATATTATTACAAATATAATTAAAGGTGCTAAAATATAAAATGAGTAGTTAGTGTAAGCATTAGGATTAATATATCATTGCTTTTAAATAATTTACCATACATTTATGTAATTTTCAATAAGTTTAAAAGTTGTAAAAAAACATTTTAAAATAAGTTTTACTTTTTATCTATGCGTATACAGGTTTGGCAAGTTTCTCAATTCACCATTCTGTGTTATGTTCATTGCCACTGGGTCATGAGTTAATTTGATTCTCAGAGCTTATTTTGTTGTAAATTCTTCTTGTGTATACATTTTCGACATGTCGGCAAAACCAATTTAAACAAAGCCAAAAGTCTGGTCAGGTAGTACCAGAAAGTTGCATTTATTTATGTGCAAGCACCTAACAGATGTTTAATGGTGTTCCCATTTAGTGTGCAGTGTCCCAAGGGCCAATACGTTTTGGAAGCATCTGTTTCCCTAATTTCAGGGTTTCCAACACAAAATACTGTGAGATGCTTGTCTGTATTTTAATTGCTGTAATTTAAGGGCTCTAATGATAGTAAGTAACGTAGGGATGTTGTCTAAATCTACGGTGTTTAGGATCGTGGAGGTATTTATGGAGACATCTGCTCTGGGGCTAATGAACATGGAAAGGATGCAGGTATTCATTAGCCACAGTGGGATGCTTCTTGACTATCAAGGGTGAAGCCCCGCGGCCACTCTCATGTAGCAGGATGTGCTGACCATATTTTTGAACCTTGCACTTTTGCTAACATATAAAGCACTAACATTGCAGGGCCATGTACAGAATAAGATATTTTGAAGACTTTGCAGTGTCTATTTACAGGGTTTTGAAACTTTTAAATCAATTCCAAGGGACATAAGGAGTTGACAGAGCAACTGAGCTACGCAAATGACTTAGTTTACAAATCTGACTTCACATTAGGTAAATATGAAACGTGAATTGACGCCTGCAAACTGTGTATGATATAATGTCATGCGTAAGCACGTCTCCTCAGGGTGGTAGATAGGGAGGTTATGGATATTTACAGCTCTTCAGTATAAAAATTCCCACTCAGAATAAATATGCCAAGGTTAGGAGTAATTCGATATTCTGAGAAAGAAAGTAGTATGCTCAGAATTGTGAAGTCTGAAGGCTAAAAGAGGTCTTGCCTTGAGGAATACTATTTTCCCTGCCGAGAAAAAACAGGAAAAATTCTAACATAAAATACGCTTTTTCTAATGATTTATACATCTTTAAACACACACACATGCTACATGTACTCATGCCTAAGTACTTACACGTGAGAGTACTCCTGAAAAGTCATACATTTTCATGAGTTCTAAATTAATTTGAAAATTTAAAAAAACGTAAATCTGCTCCAAATGTAAGAGTAAACTGATGGGAGGAAAATACAAATTAAATTTTTTTATGAATGAGATTGATCATGATTTGTTGTTTGTGTTTTGCTTTTTATGGGAGATTTTTACTGTATGTCAAATTAAAAATGGATGTACATAGTATCCTATACATGTTTATGTTTTACTTTTTACGTTAATTGTAATTGTATTTATGTAGCGCTTAATACCCCTGATGAGGCGTTGAAGTGCTTTTTAGCGAGTAGCACACTACACCGTCACACAAAAAGGATTAGTGGTGGATTAGTATAGAGAAATATAAGTTGTTAATGTGAGTGGTGGACATGTGTGTCTGTTCGTTTGACCGCATAGGATAATGGAGGAATAAAGGAGGGAAGAATATAGAAAGTGTTATTTGGGAGATCATAATATTAAGAAGAGGTTTGGGATGTGTCAAAGGAGGGAAATACATTTTGTGAACTTTTGCAACTGGAGGAAGGCTTCGATAATTGTTTCTGGTCTCAATATCACGGATAAGGCTAAGGAAGGTTCATAGTTATTAAACAAAAGAGCAAATGCTGATGACTTGAGGTCTCGAAAGCATATGTCCAGTCATTCCATGAATGCATATCTCTCCTTGGAAAGCCTTGCCACTTTTCCTCTAATAAAGGCAAGGTTGAGCTGTTAGATTTAGCCTTTTGCTGGTGTCAGAGAATGCTTCTCCAAACAGTTATGGAAGGATTTATTGCAAGCTAACCTAGAACATATCTAAATAAATAATGTGCTGTCTAAAAAGGGCAGTTTATGTTGGTTACAGTTCAAGCATGTCATTTGATGTGTTCAGCATAATGTGTGTAATGAGAAGCACTTGCGCCGTAGATTCCTGTATAGTAATAAGTGGCAGCATGGTACATGTTAAATATTGCCTTTAATTATTTAAATCTGAACTTATGCAACAGCCAATCAGCCAGCACCTGTATCCTAAACATTTGTGCCATGCAGAAATGCGGCATGATCAGCCATGATACGCCTAAGGCTGGCAAACAACAACTCTCTTGATCTCCCTTGGTGAGTTAACAAGGCTTTTTTGATGGCCTCTTAAGTCACTCTGCTCCTTCCTTTGGCGCCATATCTTGTCCCTCGTTTCCTCTCTCCTGGTCCCTCTTTTCCAACTTGACTTTCCCGCATCAGTGCTTTGAGTAGACCCCAAGAGGGACTTGAGGTACTATATAAAGAGTCAACATGACATCGATCAATGTAACCTTGCACAGCCCAAGCCCTAATGGAAGATCGTCTTGTTGAGCTTAGAGCCAGACAAACCGTTTTGACAACACAATACCTTGAAAATAATAAATGCATCTTAGTGGTAAGGAATTGGTTTACTCTCCTGATCTTCACTTTGCATAGCTCATGGTCTCAGGCTATAGCACTGGATCAGTGGGTGGTAAATTATGACCTTCATGCCGATGTCACGCCATAGCATCCTGTTTCGTGTGCCCTGCCTATGTCATCCTTCGCAATATTTAGAACTGATTCTGTAGCTTATGGGTCATGTACTTGCCTTTAAAGAAAAATGTGTTTTGGATTCAATTTTTGGTCAACTAGAGCAGAAGAAAGTGCTGCCACGTGCGTATGCTTTGAAAGTCAATGCAATTTTGCAGCCTCGAGAATTTCTTTGACAAACTTTGTATTGCAAATCAAGGTGCAAGGCTTTCTCATATCTGCATAAAAAGTTAGACTTTTGCCACAATTAGTGTACTAAGAGGTAAATTTCCTAAAGAAAACGTCACGCATTTTACGCTAGGGACAGAAAAACTGCAAATAACACTGCATAGAAATGGTCTGCATTATTTTTTCATCTTTGCTGGGTTTTTGCTACAGTGGTAGTTCTCTTGCGCTATTGTGAAAATTATCATGCAATCAGCAGCAAAACTTTGCACAGCCGAAGAACAACTAAACCCGCAAAAGTTCACAAACTTCACGAATTGAAAAAAGCGGACATTTGCAAAACTTTGCGCAAAACAAAACTGCGGTCATCCTTATTTGCGCCTTGCCTTTCTATTGAGTTCTAAGATGTGTCGCCTGTAATTCGCTCAGTCACTTTGGTTCTCACCTGCGTGACACGCGATACAGGGAGCGGCGCGGCGGGAGCCACGGCGCCCTTCTGCCGCCTCACGTGAGGAGATGCCTTTGAACCCGGAATCCAGTTAGCCTTCCTGTCACAGCCTGGCACTGCACACCTGAGGTGCCTTTGTCTGATTTCCTTCTGAATGGGCTTTCTTGTGAAGTATGCACACATGCAGCTTAATCAGGTAAAGTATGCACATGTGCTTCAAAGAGCCCAGATAATATGTGGTTTGACCACCAGGGATTGGAACGCCGCACTTCCAACAAATTCCTTTTTTTAAAGAGGAAATGCGGTTAAAAAAAACAGGCTTGTTATCTACTGGGAGTAAATATATTTTGTACTGAACGTCATGACTGGGGCTGAACAAGAGAACAACGCAAAGAGGCAGCTTTAGACGGACCCTGGTTGCCACGTTGTGTTTCTCTCACCGACAATATATAGACTTTGCATGTGGTAGGGAAGGCAGGGGCGATTTCACAACATGCACTTGCATATAATGCTAGTGCCAGACTGATGAGGCTGCCATGCTGGAAGCCGTGACACAAACCTGGCAGCATTCAAACCGCAGTTACTTCATCAATGCCTCTTCTTGGAATGTCATGTCGCTGAGTACTTTTCAGGGAATAAGACACACCTTGAAACATGACAGGTGGCAGGGCAACAACATTGAGGGTTGCGCCTTGCAGCTACACGGTACCCAGCAGGGGTACAGTAGCAACCCGCTTCGGTCTTCTGAAGCGTCAACAGCACTGGGGCCTACAATTTGCACCGTTATCTCTGCCCAGTAGTTACTAGAGCAGTGGTGGATGTTTGAACTCCGCAATGTGCTACACTCATTGGTCCAGGAAAAGCGTGAAATATGCCATGTCTTTCAGGTAAACTAATGTGATGAATGAGGTACAAGCAAAAGAACATTCTCCAGGAATTGTAAAACAGATACTTTGCTCAGTGTGTTAGAATCATTATCCAAGACAATAAGAAAGGCAGATAATTATTGATTATATCGCTCTAATGCACATATCTGGGGTCTGTGCCAACAGTATAATGAGAATAGGACTGCCCGTCATATTGGCAAATCAGCACAGCCCTTGTGTTGGACCTGGCCCTTTCTTCAGGGTCATCTCCAGACTTTTTGTCTTTTCCCTCCACTTTTTGCTTAATTCATTTTTGTTGGCTTTACGACAATGGGCATTTAGCCACTGCTAACCAGTGCTAAAGTGCATGTGCTCTCCGCTTAAAACATGCTAACATTGCCTTATCCTCAATTGGAATATTTATTTTACTTATAATTCCCCAGTAAAGTGCACTAGCTGTGCCCCGGGCCTGTAAACTAAATACTACTAGTGAGCCTGAAGCACTGATTGTGCCACCCACTTAAGTAGCCCTTCACCATGTCTCATGCCTGCATTACAGAGCCTGTGTGTGCAGCTTTAAACTGCCACGTTGACCTGGCAAGTTAGCCCTCACGCCAGCCGTAAACCTTTCTTTTTAATAGACAGAAGTCACCCTTAAGGTAGTCTCTAGAAAGCCCAAGGGCATGGTGCAGTGTTTTTAAAAAGTAGGACGTGGACTTTAAAGTTTTGAATGCCCTAGTAGTGAAAACCTCTTAAATTCATTTTTCACTACTGTACGGCCTGTCTCTCACACAGAATATTATTGGGATTCCCTTATTAAACTTTGTACGTTTAATAAGAGATGAGACCTCCAAGTATGATGTCTCTGAAATTATAATTTAAAATCACAATTTATGATGAAGTCAGATTTAAAATCGTAATTCTGAAAATGTCACCTTTAGAAAATTGGCATTTTCTTACTTTAACCATCTGGTGCCTTCTGCCTGTCTCTGAATAAACATCTGGGTGGGTGACAGCTGGGGTTTTGTGCATTCCCTCCAGACAGCCACACACACAGGGAGTTTAGGTGTGACTGATGAGTCATCCACAGCCTGATTGGATCCTAGGCAGGATAGGAAGGAGGAGCTTACACTTACTCCTGAATGAGCTGTGTCCTGATCCCAAACAAAGGGCTGCGTACCCCCCCTTCCCCCGTAGCAAGTCTGGAACCAGGGCAGGAAGGGCAGGGATTCTGTGCACTTCAAAGGCCTCTCTTTGAAGTCTACCACACTTCAAAGGCACCACTGGGTATAAGAATTGGACTTCTGGTCCTACCAACTCATTACACTGTGGGACCTGTGGATACTCTGCCTGGAGGAAGGACTGCTGTGCTGCTGAAAGAACTGCCACTCTGCTAGACTCTGCTGGACTCCTGCTCTGCTGACCTGCTCCCCTCCTTGCCTGGTAGTGAGAAGGACTGGTCCTGAATATCTCCAATCCCAGAACCAAGTGCCTTTAAGGGTTTGCTGCCTTGCCTCCTGTTCCTCTGAATTCTCAGGGACACAAAATACTACCAAAACACCTGCTACAGCTCCTGGTCTTCAACCAGCTTCTGACCTCCAAGAGGCACCGCTCCAGTCCTGGGCCCTTGGAAGTGTTTTTTGACTCCTGAAATCAAGCTTTTGGGCTCTTTGTGACTGCGAGAGGCCCGCCTCACATCTGAAGCGCACCACTCACTTGAAGAATCAGTGCGAGTCACCACAAGTTAGTCTCTGGACAGCAACAATTTCTGCTCACGACTGCGAGGCTGCAGTCCATGTGTCCGCAACACCCGGCCAACACTACGCACCCAGGGGCCACCGCTGGTGAGGCTCTCCTTGCTCCCGGCAAACTTCTTCCCCGTGAACTGTACTCTTGTCCTAATTCTTAAGAAGGTAAAGTTTCAGCAGTGATATCTGGGACTGTACCCGACCCTCGCTCCATCGTGGTCAGCCTGAACTTTTGGATTTAACCTAGCATGGTCTAGCACGATCAGATATCTCAGTTTGGCGTGTTCTGCTTTTAAGCACTATATTGCATTTTAATCTTTAAAAAATCACATCATGACTTCTACATATTGGATTTTTGTTGTTTTGGTCTTGGTTTGTTCATTAAATGAAACTCTTTTTTTCCGATGAGGTGTGGTATCTTTTTGTAAGGTGTGTTCACTGTTTTGCTGTTTGAAGGGTTGCATAAATACTTTACACATTGCCTCTTACATTAAGTCTACCTGCTGTGTGCTAAGCTAGCAGAGGGGGAGCACAGGTTAATTTATGGTGTGTATCTGATTTATCCTGGCTTGGATTGTGGTTTCTGTTTGCACAGGGTGCATACCTCTACCAACCAGAAACCCAATTTCTAATACCTTGTGTGTCTGCTTGGTCTATTCACACACACCTCTTCAATGTGAAAAGTCAAGCCCACCGGCGACATGGTGACCATTCCAACCGCCAACAAACCACAATATTTCCTAGTCATTTTGGGTCATGCTGGCAATGGGCTGCAAGACTTTCAGGTGCTCCTGCTTCTCAATCGCTTCACTGCAGCCTTTCAGTTCGCAGCCATCGTGACAACTGGCACTTCTGACTCAATAAATACAGCAAGAGTGTCCTCAATGGCACAGTATAGATGTCAGCTCACTAAAGCAACGTCCACCCTAGTCTCGGTTCAACCAGTAGAATGGTTCACGCTCTACACAAATGCTTGCTGCACCGACAAAGTATGAAAAGACAGCAAAAGAGAGATTGGGCTGTTAGACCATATTTCAAAGCAGGACAGTCTCTACCACACAAAAACCCAAATTAATTGCTTCATCCCTCAGTCACCATGCTCTTCCATAAGTAGCCATACCCAAAGTGAAAAGGTAATTCCAGTCCTTGGCCTAGCATTGTAAACTATCGCATTCTCTAATGGTGTCCTACCTTATTGTGCTGTAAGTACAGTGACAAAAAATCAGCCTTTTCATAGAGAACAGGCTAAGCCTCAAAGCAGCACCTCAATCTCTTGTACAGAACCAGCAATATATGCAAACATTGCAAAATTGTAAAAAAACACAATACAAAATCATCAGTATGGGTTAGCAACGAGCACAGCCTGGAGTGGGGAGGGGAAATCAAGCTGGCTTTGCTGTCAACAATTCAGTAAGGCATATCATTAATTCATAGCTGCCTCAAGTAAGCCAAGAAAAACCCCAATGCTCGGAAAGCTGTTGGGTAGTAGGACTCTTTACATGGTGTTCACTTACAGATACAGGGGTATAGCTACTAATGGGTACATTGAAAATAACACAGGGTGCATACACATATTCTGTGGTGTGCCCCTTGTGGACCATCGCAAAACACATATTCCCAGTTTTCTACTTTCACAACACAAGTGAATTGCGACTAACCCCGTTAAGTTTCTGGCAACGAGAAAAATAGACAAAACGTGAATTTTGTAAATTTGCATATCCTTTTGTTAACCACCCGGAAAGGAAGTCCATTTATACACCAAATGTAGAAAATTAGTTTTTTGTGGCATTTGCAATTTTTTTATTAGTAGCAATGGTTCTGAATCATCTTGGCCTGTGACCCAAAAACATTTAAATATTTCCTCACTATTGAAATTACAGGAATATATTTATTTTATTATTTCTCATTAGTGATGATTGACCCTATTGTTTTGAAATGACAGACCTTGTTTTAGATTGCTCCAATCAGTTTTTTTCGGTTTTCTCTTTGTGCACTGAATTTTTTTGCACAGGGTGTATAAAGCTACAGCCACGATTTTCTTAGTTGGTACTTAATATTCTATTCTAATACTGGACTTGTCTGTAGACTCCTAGGGCCAACGTCTTCGGCCAAATGCTGCACATGACAAAATAAATCAAATCAAATATTCTATAAAACAGTAGATGATGAGACAGTGACCGCTTGTTAGTTCTGATCCCTGCCTTTTGGTAAACTCTGGATTCTGCTTACGCCTTTTATAGACTAGGTAATAACAGAATATCACCTGATTTTGGGAAGACGGACTACAGCCTTTTTTGAAGCTGTTTTCTCCAGTGAAAACTCTGCTAAGGAGAATACCTCTTGCTGGCCGATTGTCCACTAGAGGAGAGTGTTCAGATTAGGACCTTTTTCTTCCACAGATAGGAGGAATTTCCATTACCACTGAACTCTAAGTCCAGTCGTGGCTGATGTTCGGGCAAGAGGACGGGAGGGCGTTTGGCACAAAACAAAAACACAAAAAAATACAAAAAACTTCTGTGCCGCCTTGCTGCATCACTGCATTACTCCATCGCCACTCTTCCGGTACCACCGCAGGCTCACAGGCTCCCAGACTGCCCTGCGTCCAATCTTATCGCTGATCTCTTGCTGCTAGCAGCATGAGAGCAGCGTCAGGAATTACCTGAGTCCTTTTAAAATTTGCACTCCCAGGTAGACTGGGAGCCTGTGACTGCTGTCTCCAACCCGGCAACACAGCTCGGGTTGGAGGTAGCTCACTGCGCATGTCAGTTTGACCATCCTGCGGTGGCCGGCCAAACCCACATGCGCACTGACAGCAGTGCCACTTCTCCCTGCCTATCATCCCCCATGGCCCTGCTCCCTACAAAAATAAAACAGTAATACACATGTTTATTATTGTTTTATTTTTCAAGTTTTGCAGCTGCTGCTGCTGGTTGGGGGGGCAACGCTCCTCTGCCATAGCGGAGGAGCCACCGCTGTCTAAATAAGTGCCTCAGGCTCCAAACTTGCTTTTACTCTCAAACTATGACTGCTTTTGTGTGCCACCTTTATGAAAGTTTGCTTGATGAGTCAAAACATGTGCAACCGTTGGTTTATCTTTGTGAATATAATTATTATTTTATAATCAATTGTTTTTTGGAAGATACCATTATATGAATATCTTACTTATACATTTTTAGTACCTGTGTTCTTTACATTTTTTTACTTTTCCATGATGTATGGTCTTATAATGACCTTGACAGAAAAGAACCCCCTCTGTTGTTTAAGTGTCTTATCTTGAACCTTTTAATGCTTCTTTATGGTAGCAATTCCTGGAATTCCCTATGTCTCCTTCTTTCTTGAGCAAACAAGTGAACAAATGCAGTAACTAGCAGGAAGTCATTTGTAAGGTGAAACTGGAGCTGGAAGTCAAAGTAATCCATTTTCCCTCCTCATGGATCTCAGTGCTGTTCATTGACCCAATTGATCTGTTTCTGCAGGGCTGTACCACCAAAGCTGTGGCCATTCTATGTCAAAAGAGGAGTGGAGTGGCATGCTTCCACTTGGGATTTTATGTTTTAGTGCAGTGGTTCTTAACCTTCAGACTTCTTTAGACCCCCCCCACACACACATACACTTAATCATTACTGGTGGCAGGGACCCCTACTGAACCATTATTCGAATCTGGGAATCCACACTGAGTCATTACTGGATTCTGGGACCACTGGCCTACGCAGTTTCAATGATTTGAAACCTACAATAATGCACACAAAATCAGAAATAAGCATTCATCAAACAAGAGCACAAATATTTAAATCACAATCATAACAAATCTAAATTTTAATAGTTTTTTTTTTATTCAATTAAGGCTGCTCATCATCCACACTATATTATGTTTGATGCACTTTCACTGCACCCACAAATCAATCTGAGGATATTAACTGAATTTTTACCCTCCAATTTAAACTCCTTGTTTGCAGAACATTTGAAAATATTCACTTATACATTTTGCTTCTTTATTTATACACACTTAATTAATGTGTTAATAGTATTAAATTTTCTAAGCAGTGACAAACCCCCTAAGTGGGATTCGCAGACTGCAGGAGTCCCCCGACCACTGGTAAAGAACCACTGTATTAGTGGATGCAGTGAAAACACATCTATAATGAAGCAATACCTAAAGTGGTATCATCCCATGCCTTCGGTAGCAGTGAGTCCATAATGAAACGCAGAAGTTCCAAAGCAACTCATGGCAGTATATGTAACTACAGCAACTTCTGTGGGGACCCAACTTTATCACATTCATCCCTTGTGACACAGCCATCTTGGCTCACCTGTTTAATATATCCAAATCCATAAGAGACTGTTCATAGACATGGTATTTTCTAGTTATATGATAAGTGCACTCTTTTATACTGGATAACAGAAAGTAGAAAGACAATTGAAATGTTAGACTCTGCTGACACTGATTTTTTTTTACATAGAACAAAGTGTTATTAACAAGGTGATACATATGGAGAAATCTTTTATTTTGTTCCCAAACGTTCTCCATTGGTCTTCCTCTTTGTAAAATTTAGGATTCAAAGTGTGGCACAGCGAGGTAACTAATTGAAGGTTGTTATTGAGACACATACATGAGTCTCAATACCAGCCTTTACACCTTGGTAATAAAAATATAAAGTTGTGATGAGATTGTTTCCTTGGGTGAGAAGATTGTACCACTTCCTAAATCCTGCTCTCCAGCAAATGTCTGTGTAAGGCAGGTTATGGAGCCAGTCCTCCTCCCGCTCAGCTTTAAAGACTGCCTTAGCTACACCATGAACTGCTTCCATGTAAAGTGATGAGACCAACCCATCCTTTGACAGTATATTGGGTAGGCATCAGTATTACAAAAACATATACATAACAATATCTAACATCAAGAACATTTAAGGTTGGCTAGGGAACCTCGGTCACTTTAGCCATTTCAAGACTAACCCTATAGTAGAGACTCACCTCCCCTACCTTCAGCTACGCCCCACTCTTGTACTCCTCCAGAGTCAAAACATTGTTCTCCAGGAAAAAGCAACCTAAGATGCTAATTTCTAATTTGTCCAGAAGCCACGTGTAGCCCTTTTCAGAGGTAATTTTTTTTTGGGATGCCTACATTTCATTCAGTTGAGGAGAACGAGCCAATACCATCTCGGCTCTCACCGTGAGCTGCCTCCATGCCCAGCCAACTATTCCCAAAACATTAATCTCCCGTCAAGGCATAGACAACTTTGTTAGGAGTACTCTTTCAAACGTGATAGGAAATGGTGGAATCCATTCTTTTCAAACATGTGGGCGAGGCTGTTCTTCAGAGAATCAAAAGAAGACATATTATGACTGGGAGACCTGTTTATATGTCTCAAAATCAGAATTAAAGAAAATAAAATGTGATGGGGGAATTACTTTAATTAATCTCGGCCACTGATATTAACTCTGGGCCGTAATTCAATCCATTGATTTTTAGCCCACCATGTTCCCTCAGACAGGAACAAGCCATGTGCAAATCAGCCTTTTCCCTGGTCCATACGTAGAATCGAGGCTGAACTACCTGCCCAAATCCCTACTAAATGGAAACACAAGCAACTCTAAAATGAATATGCTTTTTTGTTTTCCTTGCAATAAGATATAGCCACCTCTCCTTTCATATGGCTGCATCAATATTTCCCTCTGCCAAGACTAGTCTAACACATGCTGCTCTAACTCAGGTAATCAGTTGGGTATTCAGTTGCTCTGGGATGGTCATGTAGAGGTATAATAATATGGGCAATGCCACCATCTTCAGGAGGGATATAATTAAGAGCAGAAGTTACACATATTTTCAGTGTCTCAAACTTGTCCATTTCCACTCCAAAATTACTCTTACACTGCACATGCATATCTCGACTAATAAATGTTCTTAGGTGTCTTTAATGCTGTTTGGCAGTCAGTATGTCCTTAGTAGTTAAGGTGCCAGCATTTTGAAGGTTTTAATAAAGTCCTATGTAAGGCCATCTGTCTTAGCCCTTTACACCCTGCACAATACGACATGCCATTACATATCTCATCAGGGAACAGTGGCATGTTCAAGGGTTCTCAATATTCTCCATCTATGTATGGAAACAGCACATACTGCTAATGGTGAATCGTCCTAGAAGGGGTCCTCTTTATGTGAAATATTGTTCTTTACAATACATGGCAAAAATAAACAGTTGATATCTGCCTTTCTTTTTTCATCTTTGAATGCTGGGATGTCGGTGAGTTGATGTTCCAAGAGTCCAGCAAGGGTCCAATTGACCTTTCACCCCCGCCATTATGTCAGGCAACAGCCTGATGATCTAGTTAATGAACTCCTGGGCAACTAGTTTCCTAAACCCTGGGAACTTGGTTTTATGTTTTCTCATGATCTATTTGCCACCAGATCCCTTGATTTGACAGTTTAAGTTTTTGAGTTACACCTTTTGTTTTCCAGCTTGCCTCAAAGGGATGTAAGTAGGCCAGTGTCCTTAGCCATGCATATGCCCCTGATGTCGGCCTCAAAAGCATCCTTTGCCTTTGCCTGTTCTTGGACAGAATCACTCTTTCCCTAAAGCTATAACTGAAACCACTCCGCAGTTCCATGGCAGAAACCCAAATCTGCTAAGGTTGCATTCATGAATGACCAAAACCTTTGTCAATTAAATCATGACTTATTCTGTGGTCTCAGTATTACCACTGAGTGATCACACAGCATTCTAGTCTCTATTTCTGGATGGCATGATCAAATCAGATGACACCAGTACTCAAACAATCCGTGGATTGTGCAGCACATAATGAAATGTATAGTTTTTTTCCACCCGATGCATCAGCCGTAAAGCAGGTCCTGGTATTTTAACAGGACTTCAGCAGCCAATGACGTACAACTAAATATAGTATTTTCTAAATCTGTGATGGTATTGAACGTGGTGGGAGTCATGGAGCACAGAGTATTTCCACATAACTTCTTTGTAAAAGCTGGGATTGTCAGTGTTCGGATCATACAGAGATCGCCATTAGGCAATCAGCTATACTGCCATGCACAGTGATGTACCTTCTATATCCCTCACTGTTCTGTCTACTCTAAATCCCATCATGTGACGTATCAATGTGACGATTCCACTAGGGCTTGTGCTATATGAGGAGTAACGCTGGTGACTACCCAGTTTACTGTCAAAAGCAGTGTAATCTTGTGTCAGGAGATTTCTTGAATCATGTCATGGCTAATGTCATGCCTGTCTCAATATATAAATACCATTGTTGTCTTAGCAGAGCCATTCAAACCTTTTACATATGAGGTGTGGTTTGCGTTGTAATTCATTTTCGCTATGTTTTCCACTAGGTACTTCAAAAAGAAGAGGTCCACATAGCATAAATAGAAAGCATTGTTGACCTCTGACGGCAATATTGCAGATAATCTCCAAATCAATTCTTTGTATGATATTTTCTTGATGCATACTCCATGTATATGAATATCTTGACAATCTGAGTACAGTTTTACTCTTTGTTAGCCGAGAGCCCAGCCTTACCATATTCTAGTTCTATTAAACGAACAGATCTCTGTTTCATTTCACGCCTTTTATTCTACTACCATGTCTTTGATTTTTTCTTGTCTGCCATTTTCTCCTCAAAGCATGGATAACCATTATTTAACTGTTACCACCTGAAGCCTTCAGCTCATGGTAGCCATGTCCACGTTGTCTATGTGTAAACCTTTTTATGTTAATAAATACTCTATATTTTTTAAGATAAATTAATGTCATGTGAACCTAACATTTAGTGTTAACCCTTAATGCAACCCTATACTTTCTTTATATAGGCAACCACTGTGCTATTTAATTTGTTCCCATACATTAAAACTTAATGTATTGTTTGTAATTAATTACAATAGTTTTGATCGAGTACATTGTTTTAGGTTACTTTATATTATTGCTAATTGAAGAAATGACCCTGACTTTTCCCTTAAAGGTAACCCTAGCTCTAACAAATGTTTAGTTAGAGTAAATTATCTGCAAATAGTTTGGTAACTCAGAAAACTGGATTGTGTAGTTTCATGGGTCTACTAGAGCACTTTACACATGCAAAAGTTTCTTCATGCCAGTTTGAGAAGCTAACGGGGAGAAAACCAGTAGCAAGCAATATTTTGTCTTCCTGAGCTGTTTTTTTAAATGTTTGTGTCCAGCTGTTGACCCGGCCCTTCCAGCTACAGCACTCGCTGCAGGTTCATTGAAATAGCCCAGGGAGCAGCGAAGCCTCAGCCATCTGTGCCTTTAATTAAGATGGGCAGGTTGTCATCTTTCCAGGGTGCTTCACTTCTCAGACTTGTTTTATATCGTTAATTAGTAATCATGTTCTATTAATAAAAGGGCTGTAGTTGAGTTGCAAACGCCTGTCACCACCAGACGGGCTGCCAACTCCTGTTATTGCTTCAGTGGAGGGCATGAAAGTTAACTTAACGCCAGCCTTCTCGTTGCTAGCTCTGATTATATAAGGGCACGCCGAGTATACCTTTGTTTTGTCAAATAGTTGTGACTCTATGGAATGACGTCATTTGCTAAACTTCATTGTTACCGAAAACAAAGGTTCCCTTTAGAACCAACACAAATAAAAAAAAGTGTAAAGACTTTACCTTAGTGATGCATTGTGTCACCTACTGTTTTTTCTCAGTGATGCTGCACACAACCTTTGAATCTGGCTTAAATGAGTATTTGGGATTTTTAACAATATATGACATGCATGTGAGATTCCCCGCCTGTAAAAAAAGCATTCCACTTATTAAATGATTCAATCCAAGCAGCAAAGGCTCTACTTCTGGGTATTTTCGCAGGATTGCTTACCTAGGCCGATTCACATCGCTTCACATGGATGCGATCTATTAGGTTTGTAGTGCAACGAGTCCTAGTGCAGACCTGAAATACGTGAAGGGTTCAAGCGCCAGCAACATTTACACATCAGTACCGCGATCGTCATTTCACCACTCACCAGTACTATAGCAAAACATTCATTAAGCGACTAGCATCACCGATGACATAAAAAATGTGACCCCTTTTCCCGGCCTTAGTCCCTCAGCAACGCAGTGGCATAGCATAGACCCCTGCAGCCCCTGCAAGGGGGGGGTCCTCCAGTAAGCCCCCTCAGCACAGTATCCTGGCCTGAGAGATCCAGAATGACCTCAGAGGCTGGGCCCTTCCATGTACTTTGCTGGAGGGCCACCTCAACTGTCGTTATGCCACTGTTCCTTCCTCAATGCTGCTGATAGGTTAGAGGAAGGGCAGAGTAGAAACTTCAAGAGGTAAACAAGGCTCCTAGAGGCCTCCTCATCTCCTACCAGTAATAGCAACAACAGTGCCCGAGTTCCCAAAAGTTAAGATAGGGGTAGCAGCTACCCATGGCAATTCTAATTCACATCCGTGATAAATAAATTTTTATGTTGGTCTCATTTAAAAAGAAGGGTTGGTCATCCTTACAGCCTCCTTTCTGTGGTAGATCTAAACCTACAGAACATTTTGGGTGTTGATACTTTTCTCGGGTCACTCTAGGTTGAAACGATATATGACTGCTTACATTTCTTCATTCAGAAGTCAAATAATCATACTTTAAACTGCGCCTGTAAACAAGGTGGACAAATATTTATTTGCGTGTTGTAATTGTGAGTCAGGAAAACAAATTGCAGAAATATGTGCTGATTCGGCAAAACGTGAATTAAGAAAATATGTTGGAGCACTTGAATTGGATTTTTACCTATCTGATTTTTCTTAGTGAATTAATTTTTTTATGCAGAAAAATATTTGGATTTAAAAAATTGAGTTGTTTTCAAGGATCATAATTTTCTTACAGTTTTGTTTTTCATTTCATCACTCATTTTTGGAGCAAGTTAACGTTTTTTACACATTTATTCTACTTTTTTTTAATTTTTCATTTTTTTTGGTATTTGTTTTAGGGATATACGTGTTAATTTGCAACCATATTGTTGGCCAGAATCTGCTAAATGCAGCATTGGACAAATGCAACTGTACCTTCTCTTTAGGATTGCGAGACATAGCAATACAAATGAGATATTAAAGGATCAATCTTAATTGGGAATATATTTTTCTTTATCTGGGAACAATTTTTTGGTAGGTGTTTGCCATGCTGCTCAGTCCACACGTATAGTGGGCGAGTAGCATACATCTTTAGCATTCTGAGGAATAGCATACTTCTTTATAATTTAAAAATATCTCTTGTTTTGAATATTTCAAATAATTCTGCCACCATTGTCTGTGTTCACCAGGCATTATTGGTGTAAAAATCATGAGTGTGATCATTTTGTGAGTATGGATGATTCACAGCACAGAGCTTTTGAAAGTCATAAAATACATAAACTATAACCTTTGCATTATGTTTGCAGTTTCTGTTCAACTCTACCTAGAAGCCACTCCAACTGTAACGGAGTGTAGA
This sequence comes from Pleurodeles waltl, assembly GCF_031143425.1. Lineage (NCBI taxonomy): Eukaryota > Metazoa > Chordata > Amphibia > Caudata > Salamandridae > Pleurodeles > Pleurodeles waltl. The sequence continues at coordinate 823,831,434 of NC_090436.1, forward strand.
ACACCGTAGATGCTTTAATATATATCAAAAATCTTGCAAGCTTGCTTCAAACCCAGAACGAGACTGATATCATACCTATTACCTAGGATCCATTAGTATATGAAACACCGTGATAATGGCGGCCATGTTGAGTGTGGGCCCGTCTACATATCTCACATAAAGAAGACGATGCAAATGTCAGTACAACCTTCTGGGTACTGCACACTTTATAAATTCTATAAAAATATGCATACGTTCAGTAAATGAACAAGAGACAAATTGAACTGCTTATGTCAATTTTTTTGTCAATCGTAATAGTGGTGCAGACATTAACTTTTATATACCACCCATTCAATGAATATTGCACCAGACTTTTGTTTCTTTTATTATGATATTACGTAACTAACTGTCTTTTTGCAAACTGCTTGCTAGACAGTGGGAAACCTGTACTCTGCGGCTCATTTATACACTTTCAGGCATTTTTGCGAATAAATAAAACTGCACAATTATTAAATACATTTAAATAAATAAACTGTGTCCATTCAACGCTTCCACTGAGCAGATAAAAAAGAAAGGCTCAGTGCATAGAAAATAAAAAATAAAACTCAAGATATTAGCAAGCAGTTTTAAGTGTAAAGCTTAAAATGATGCCATTGTTGAGCACTGTGAGTCCAGTCAAGTCCTTAAAGGTATGTGGTTTCTATCTGCCTCTGACTCTGTACATTTCTAGCATCTGAAAATTGTGAACGGAGCTGCAGTGCAACTTGTATTGTCTGAGGAAAAATGTATTCCATTGGTACTCATTTTAGGTTCTGATGAATGGATTAAGAGCATCCTGGCGGTTGCTGCTTTGCTGCAATATTTAGCACACCTGATAATGTACTTGACAATGATATATCTGAAAAAGTGTTACATGATAAATGTATACATTTAATGATTGAGCCACCATCAATTTTAGTTGGCATTTCGAACGGACATCTTGACATACTCTTGATTTCCAGTGGCGACTAGAGGCACTGAAAAAATCTCTGTCCCCATCACTTTTTCCATGGACTTTCAGTAGTTTATCTGATGAAATTGAGTTTTCAGAATATCAGGTTCTACCCCAGTTTAACTTAGTTGTTTGCAAGATAATCTTCAGAAACATGCCATTTAAGGCACGTCATTTTCAAATGGTTTTAAGTGATGATTTGCCAGAGTTAAACCCATAGTAAAAAACAAATTTTGCACATCAAATATACATTAGAGGATCAAAAAAATCTGTACAATGTTGATCACTAGGCCCATAAAATAGATTCTGTTACAAAGCTGTTTAACTTTATTAGGTTTTTTTTGGGGGGGGGGGCGGCTGGAGATAAGTGGGTAACAGCAGGCAGCAAATGAACACACAGGAGCTGAGTTAGCGCTGAGTTTGTATACTTGATGAAGGAATAAGGTCTTCATACCTTTCATGTATTTCTAAAAACCTAAATAAAGTAGAAGATCCTGTGGGTGCCAAACCTGCCTCGGTGTTTTGCATTTTGTTATGAGGAGCAAGTGATGTGGACGCCTGTGCGTTAGTAACAACTACACGATGTTGTCTGGGATGCCACTTTGCGTTGCCTTATTTGATATACACATGGTTTAAAAATAAGCCCTCTGCCGCCCTGCCATGTTTTCCATGTCCGTACCTGATGTGCTGCTCCAGTCTGTTTTTTTCTTTGAATTCTGGGACTTGTAGTCTCATATTAACCATTATAAAAAAGAAAGGACTAGAAGTCCAGAATTCAAAGAACAAATCCTATTCTGGAGCAACACATCACGCAGCGACCTTGGAAACTCGCCAGCTGTGGTTGCATTAGCCCAGCATTCAGCAGTGGGAGTTTACATGCGGTGAAAGTGGTGGTAATTGTGGTGTTACACCGTTCCCACCAATCAATGTGAGGTGTCTCTCGGATTTCACCAGGAATTTGTATTTAAACACAGACAAAACACCACATACATTCTCTCTGTTGTGACATCTTCAAAAATGTTGGTTATTTACAAAATAATGCGTTTTCTCTCATTTAGTACGTCTACCAATCCACATTCCTGTTCCCTTCCACTGCCCTTTAGGCCCCTCTCGTGCACCCTGCTTGTGGTATAAAGTAGTTAAACATTGTAGGCCCATCTGATTGTCAAATGTCGCGCGCACACCCCTCACCCCCACCAGTCTTACTGACCAAGCTACGCCCCCGGACCAGTAAATTGTCTGCTTACGTCTTTTACAGTAGGAGCGACCTGGCGTGTTGTTCTATGTTTAGAAAGGTCATTGTTTGTTTTAGGGAACAGCTAGGAATGATTAGAGGGGAAGGGGAAGGTACACCACCTCTTGCGTCATCCTGAGCACAGTTTGCATACATGGGACCCGTTTCCCACTGCTTGCAGAGAACATTACGGATGCAAAGCTTTCCACAGGTGGGTCCATTAATACACAGCGCGTTCCCTTGGCCTGTGATTCACCGGCCAATCACCGCCATTAAATTGGCATTAGAAGCGTGGCGCGCGCGAGCTGTTACATGACTCACTTTATTGAAATACGTGAAGCAATTATTAACGCAAAAACTACAATTACCTCGTCAACGCTGCATGTGTGGCCCAGTGATTGCAGGTGCAGCACTTGCAAAGCAGGCCTTGGCTTACAAATTAATGGCGGCCTGCTACGCAGTGTACAAAGGTCACACACTGCATGGACTGGTAAAGCATTCTCAGGAGCTACAAAGTGATAAACAGAGCTGTTGTCAGTTTGTGTTTACATTTTACAATTCTTTATCCGCACTGATACCATCATCTCTTGCAGCCTGTCAGTCTGCCCGTCCATTCATATGTCCTACTATTTTTTTTTTGTTGCAGTGCCTTTCAACATGCATGTTCATCGATTCATTCTTCCACCCACTTCTCAGCATACATGTACCTTCTTGCTTCTAAGCCTGTGTATTTGAATGCAAGGAGCGGACAACATAGCTAAGCGCCTGCTGCTAGGATCTATCCAGACAAGGCCAGCTCACTCTCAGAGCCTACCCTAATAAGACTAAAACCATCAATTGAGGAACATTAGCAGCTAACATTTCATAGATGCAGTTTGCAAAAAGTTTGCATCTGTTTACTTGCTAGTACTGGATAGGGGTTTGAATTTAACATGGAAACTGATGGCTAATGACATCTTTGCTGTGCTTGCTTGCTGAAGTAGTCTTGGTAAGTTATTTACATTATAACTGTCCCGCACCAAGCTGCTTCCCGATTTTTAAGCATATATTTTTTAAACCAGGCTAGCCTAAAGCATTTGGCTCATGGTAGATGTCACGTCAGTTCTCAAATTTCACATCCTTTGTCAAATTTGAGAAAATATAGTTCAGTCGACTGCACTGAGAAAAGAGGGTTCTTAGCTACCTATGTGGGTTCATAGGAATGTGTACCCATCGTTTCTGACAGTCTTGTGATTTAGCTCATGTTGGTAGATAGCTAGGCATATAAGGATGATACACATAACACCCAGCACAGTATGTTATAAATATGTGATGGCGACCCGCAGCAAGGCATGTACCAGGCCTATAACAGTCATTATTACCCTCTTGTTGACAGGAAGAGGGCAATTTTAAGAGCTGTGTAGCCCCAGTGAATAGGAGCTGTAATGCTGCTACAACCTTACACCCACTTAGAGTACAAAGCTCTATACTAAACACAGAGAAAGAAAAGCTAAGCTGTACAATGTTGGAGTAAGAGGCCCATGTCAGCCATTACCTGCTCTTCACCGCTGCCTTCACTGCAGCTCACAACATTCCAAGACCTTTCTACCCTGTTAGTAAGGTAGGTGATTCCATGTGTGTAACCTTAGTCTTACCTACTTGAAATCCCATTGGGCTAGAACACGTCTTCTGAGCAGATTCCTATTATCATGGACTGGTCGGGTCACTATCTTGTTTCAGTCTTCGTCTCTCAGTCTTTTCAAGTATATCCTGTCCTACTGGACCGCCTAAAGTTCACAAAATTCATGCACATAAGTTTACAGTGTATATTCTTTCTTCCCTTCATACTATGAAGCAATCTACTCAGTGGGTCACTTTGCTTCTCACCAAAAGAAATTTCCTCAATTAAGTAAATATCATCCATGGCGCGCTCAGGTGCTTTAAATGGGCCAGTACTGTCCAGTACTAAGTACCTGCACTTCTTCAATTTGAAAGAGACAGTACCTGCACTTCTCAGCACTAATGCAATATATTTAATGCAAGAGTTTGACACTTCTCAGGAGCAAATAGGTACTCTAAAGAGTGAGTGCCTGCAATTCAATATTTCCATTTAAAGTACTGCACACTCATACTCTAAAATGAAAGTAATGTTCTTAAATTGCACAAAAAATTGGCATTCACCTGACTTTTCCATCAATAGTCTTAATTAAAGAAACCCAGAAGATCTTAAATCAAAGAGACCAAGCACTCTTCATAGTAGGGTTTTCTCATGAACTTTCAGTATTTCTCACAAAAATCTGCAAATGCTGTGAAGTTCCACCCAAGTTGTACTTTTGCATGAAAATTGAAACTTTCACAAATATTTTGTACGCAACTAATTTGTGTTGATATGTAGCTAAGGAAAAGTAAGCAGCATAGGCGCTCATAGGCAAAATGGCTACAAGATACTGATGCTACATGGTTTCAAAGTACTCAGCAAAAAAAGCTAAGCAAGGTATAAAATTGCATTTGAAAGGCTTGCCAATTACTTGCCCAAACTAACACTTGCGAAAGACAACTATGTGAGTTTGTAGGAGTAGGAAATATGAGAAACTCCACGAACTACGCACGGGCCTCAATTTGAGAACTGTACGAGACTACCCTCACATAATTTAAACCATTTATGTATTTGTAGAGGTTCATTGATCATTAATAATGGTTGCACTTTATTCAAAATCTGAAATAAAACAGATGAATTAATATTCATTGTTAGACCTGACAGCTCTTGGCGTGATTTCCCTGCACATTTTGCTTCGAACCTCCTGTTTTTGGACCCTGTGCTGCAAATTCATTTTGTCGGGTTTTGATACTGTTGGCACTTTACCACTGCTAACCAGTGCTAAAGTGCAAGTGTTCTCTGTCTAAAAGTGTATTGGTGATTGGTTATCCATGATTTGCATACCTGATTAACCAGTAAGCCCCTAGTAAAGTGCACTAGAGGTGCCCAGGACCTGTAAATCAAAAGCTACTACTGGGCCTGCAGCACTGATTGTGCCACCCACATGAGTAGCCATACAAACATGGCTCAGAGCTGCCATTGCAGTGTCTGTGTGTGCAGTTTTAAATTGCCAATTCAACCTGGCAAGTGTACCCACTTGCTAGGACCAATCTTTCCCTTTTTGTACATGGAAGACACCCATAAGGTAGGTCCTAGGTAGCCCCATGGGCAGGGTGCAGTGTATGTTAAAGGTAGGACATGTACTGATGTGTTTTACATGTCCTGATAGTGAAATATTGCCCAATTCGGTTTTCACTATGGCAAGGCCTATCCCTCTCATAGGTTAACATGGGGACTGCCTTTAAATATCTTTTAAGTACAGTTTCCCATTGGGAGCAGATAGAGATGTGGCATTTGGGGTCTCTGAACTCACAGTTGAAAAATACATCTTTTAGTAGAGTTGTTTTTTTTGATTGTCTATTTGAAAATGCCAGTTTTAAAAGGTGAGCATTTTCTTGCATAACCATTCTGTGCCTCTGACTGCTTGTGTATTCCACATCTGGGTCAGACTGACAATTGGGCTGTTGTGAATTCACTCCAGACAGTGACACAAAGGGAGCTGGGAGTGTCGTGTATATCCCGATGAGTCTCCTGGGCTAGAGTGGGGTGGAAGGAGCTGACACTTACACCTGAAAGGGCTGTGCTTGTCCTCACACAATGCAGACTTCAACATCCTGGAGTGTGTCTGGGGCCAGGCCTGGGCAAGGCAGGATCTTGTGAACAACTGAGGCTTTCCTTTGAAGTTTGCCTACTGCAAAGACAGACATGAGTATAAATAGTGGACCCAAAACCCCAGATTTTCAGATTACTTCTGGATCAAGAGGAACCTCTGCCAAGGAGAAGAGCTTGATGCTTGAGGAGGGCTTTCGACTCTGCCTGTTGCTTTGCTGAGCTGGTCTGCTGCTTCTGCTTGAAAAGAGAAAGAACTGGACTTTGTTTTCTGAAATCCTGCTTGTGAAGGTTATCCAAGGGCTTGGACTAAGTTTGTCCCCTATTCTGAAGTCTCAGGGACATCAAACACTTAATCTGCCAATTCCTGTGCTCTTCTGCTGGGAGTCCTGAGTTGCTAAGTGGTGCCAAATCCAGTCCCTGAGCCCTTAGAAGTGGAAGCTGGTAACCTGCGGGGTAAAATCCACACACAGCTGTGTGCACGTCAGAAATATTGATGCACGGCCCGTCCTGTGGCTCAAAATTTGACGCAACGCATGCCTTTCTGAAGGAGAAATGACGCAGCGCCTGTTTTCACCATGGACTCTTCGCACAGCGCATCGGAAATTTCCACGCACAGATCCTGGGTGTCAAAGTCTTCAACATCCCCACACGGACCCGAAGTGGCGCACCCGGAATCTACGCAATGCCTCCTTTGCGAGAAAAGAATCAACGCACGGCCGCTGATGCGAGTAAAGAATCAACGCACGGCCTCACTTGCGAGTAAGGAATCAATGCATGGCTTGCTTTTCTGATGCACCATCACCCTTGCAGCTTTATTTTGACGCATACCAGGTACTTTGGGCTAAAACAGCGCATCCATTGATTTCTATGCATTAAGTCTCTTTTTATTTTAAAAATTCATATCTTTGCTTGTGTATGATGGATTGTTGTCATTTTGGTCTTGTTTAATTTAGATATATATTGGCTATTTTTCTAAACTTGTATGGAGCCCCTTTGTGGTGTTTTCACGGTGTTACTGTGTGTGTTTTGTACAAATACTTTACACCTTGCCTCTGAGATAAGCCTGACTGCTTGTGCCAAGCTACCAAGGGAGTGAGCAGGGTTTATCTGAGCATGTATCCCCCTTATCCTGACTAGAGTGAGGGTGTCTGCTTGGCAGAGTACAAACTGATTCCCAACCAGAGACCTAGTTCTAAAATTCGTCCTAACTGAAAGACAGAAAAACAAAAGAACATTAATGATCTGTTTCAGAGCTTGCCCGACAACAAGCAGTTGGTCCGTCTTTGTAGGCAAATGTAAGTGCCTAGTGTAGGAAGCTGGCTCTATATATAGTGCATTGAAATGAAGTACACTGTTCAGAGACTCCAGTGGATCCCCAATTGGTATTGCATAGGCAAAATTAGATGGGAATAATGCTCTATTTATGCTAGTGTGGGCGAGCAGTTAGGCTTATCAAAGAGTTGTGTTAGGCATTTGTTCTACTCACAGTCAGTAAATGAGACACACACTCAATTAATAAATACAAGACGAATTTAGAAAAATAATATTTGCCTTTATATATGCTTTGAGCCAAAGAACTTTGTTATAAAGTAAGCAGTTTTTAAAAGTTAAATACTTTGCAGTTTCACAAATCAACACTTAGGTTAACATTGCTGAACTGAAAAATTGCACTTTGGTAAGAAAACAAGAATGCAGTACACGACTTACAAATCCGGTCTTCAGGTTTTTAGGTCAACACCAGGCAAGGCTCAAATCAGTACCAAGAGTGCACCCACAACAGCACAGGGACGGCGGGTGCAGAGGTCAAATTCGGAGTCGGTGCCATATGTTAACCAATGGAGACTGGGGGGAGAACGAAGATGTTCTGCTCACGGGTGAGTAAAGCGGTGTAAGGGGTTGATCTCCTTTGGTTGAGTTCAACACAAGGGGGCCACGAGGTAGCACCAAACTTACACCCTCAGCGGCATGGGGGCGGCCAGGTGCAGAGTGCCAACACAGCGTCGGGCGCCCAATGTTAACCAATGGATACAAGGGGTAACCGAAGATATGCTGCTCAAAGGTGAGTAAAGTTGTGTCAGGGGTCGATCTCCTGGGGTTGAGGTAAACAAAGGGGGAGCCACAAGGCAGCACCAAACTTAAACCCTCAGCTGCACAGGGGCAGCCAGGTGCAGAGTGCCAACACAGCGTCGGGCACTCAATGCAAGTCAACAGCGGAGATCAGTTTTGGAAAAATGCTGCAGGCTCAGGCCAGGAGGCTGAACGAAGAAAATCCACAACTGCCCAGGTAAGTTCTGATGCTAGGGGACATAGGAATACCAACGGTCCAGCTCCCCAAGACCCAGGGGCTCCGTGTGCAGGGGTGTCCTTTGGCTTTGGGAACTGCTTACTGGGGAGGTCGCGGTCAGGGGGAGTCTTTGATTTGAGGCTGCAGGTTTTGAGGCAGAGTCCGGCAGGAGTCAGCGCACGGTGGACTCGGACTCAGAATCGCTAGGGAGCCTTTAGAGGACCAGTGAGCCACTTGGACTTGGGCGTTGTGTGCAGAGGTGGGCCCAGAGTCAGTTTTGTGGTTCCTCAGGGCAGGGTTCTTTTCTTTTAAAGTTGGATTCTTCTTGAACAGGCCCGCTGTTCTCAAGAGATCTTGGTCTTTGTCGAAGGCAGGCAGTCCTCCCAAAGCTTTGGAAGTCACTGGGCTGCAGGATGGTCGAGGGCTGCAGACAGGCTGGAAGGGCTGGGGCCAAGTCAGTTGGTGTCTGCACAGTTCTCTGCTGATTCAACTATGTAGTATCCGTTTTTTCTGAGGCCGTCAGGAATCTGAGTTCTAGAGTTCAAGGGTGCCCCCTAAATACTATATTTAGGGGCGATACAGGGAGTGCCAGGCAGTAGCCAATGAGCTGATCACTTTCAGGGTGACTACACCCTTCGTATGACCACCTCCAATAGGAAGGGGGCATAACCCTAACCCTAGTGGTCTAATTCCTTCCAAACAAGCTGGAGGAATTTAAAAAGTAGTGTCCACTTCAGCTTGTCCACCTTAGGGGTGGGACTGGATTGAAGTGGGCACTCCTCCTAATTTAGCTAATTTTACCACCTGTACTGCCACCAAAAGTGGGCTGCACTGGTTTTGACCAGTCAGTGTCCACGCTAGGAGTTGGTAGGTTTTTAGGGGGCACATCTAAGGTGCCCTCTGAGTGCATGTATTAATAAATCCATCACTGGATTCAGTGAGGGTTTATTAATATGAAATGTTTGATACTAAACATCTCTATCTTCAGTGAAGCCGTTGTGTAGCTGGGGAACTCATAATGACCAATGTCCAGCACATTTACTTAAAATGGATTCCCTGTTCACTTACTATGTCTGAGAGTCGACAAAGACATGGAGGGCGTATCTACTCATACAGGTATGCCCTCACATGTAATATCGTGCACCCTGCCTTTATGGCTGGAAGGCCTGTGGTAGGGGTTACCCACATATATTGTATGCAGTGTAAAGGGGACAGGGCACACAGGCTGTGTGCCATGTCGTGTTTTCATTTTAGTTCTGCACCAAAATATGCAGCCTGCAAAAGTAGCACTGTGCACTTAGTGAGAGGGGCCCCGAGGGAGGCACAATTTGTGCTGCAGCCCTCAGGGGCCTTCCTTTAGTACTCCATACCCTAACTACCAAGGGGATGATTTACTATGGATTTAGAGTGGTAGCTAAAGTTTGCTAATTGGGAAAAATGACTTTGCAGTTTTGGGGGAAAGAGATCTGGCACTGGTGACCTGTTTAGCAGGGACCCAGTGCACTTTCAGTTGAAATTGCACCAGAAACCAGGCAAAAAGTGTGGGGAGGTGACCATGTCAAAAGAGGGCCTTTCATACACCTAGCATAATCCATTGAATTGCAAACCCCATGACATGCTTGGTGGCAATAAGTAGTCTTAACTCTGAATTAGTGTACAGCTTTGGAGAAGGGGGAAGGTATTAGGAGAGAGTGTGTGAACAGCAGTCTGGGAGCAAACTCATGAACAAGCGTTGATAACAGCAACAGGCAGTCACAGAGTTTACAGCTTTAAAACGGCACATTTTCCCTTCAGTTGGCAGATGTACATTTATTACAGTGAAACATTCAGTAGACAAAGACTTTGTTCTAGAGCCTTGAATGTACCTTATCTTCATCTGATACAAATGTTATGTAGGGTAATAACACAGCAGCAGGAGATAAATATTGTCCATGCAGAGATTCTCAACCAGCATGTATTGATAATTACCTCGAAGGCAAAATGTTTTCTTGATGAACTGACAGATTCAATGCAATGATAAAAATAATTTGATGTAAAAAAACATTGTTAGCGTCCTTAAAATTTGAGCTTGACAAGGTCTGCCTGGCCATCTCCTAAGTGAATGTACCTGATATCTGACTGTGTTTTCACCATCACATAGGCATGGCAGGTGACTGGTCAGAGATCTAGGGGCCATATGTACGAAGACTTTTTCCCATAGACACAGAATGGGTAAAAACCTTTGCTACATCTGGCCCTAGGTCCCAAAGCACATACATGGAAGAAGTGTGTCTTCATTTGTGGGCACGCAAGGTGAGTGGGAAAGCAAGAAAGATGCCATCTAACCTTTATTGTGTTCCTTTTCTCATTCTTTCTTCCACAATATGTGCTACAGTGAAGTACTGCATAAATGTAAGTCTGCCATTCCCCTCAACCATCGTCTTCTCAGTATATAACTTAAAAAACACATACTGCATACCTTTCATGGGTTATGAATCTATTTCTGTCTCAAACCACCAAATCTCCACAATCCTTAGTTGCAGTACTAAGTTTGGCAACTTCAATGGGACAAGATGAACAACCCCAGAGATTAGTCTTTCTTACAGCTCTTCTGACTTGGGTGAATTGACATGTCTTTCTTTCTAGAGAGCCTCTGTGAGAAAGAGTCTTTAGAGTCAGTACAGAAACACCACCCATGGAAGCACCCACAGCATACTGTCCAGTTCTGCACAGCAACAAAATACCTCCTCTGAGAATGTCTAGGCTGTAAATCTTCAACACACATTTCACTCTCCAATTGTGGGACAAATCCAGTGGAGCATGCAACCAGCCTAATTGGTGACATATTGTTGATCCCAGCAGCTGGCCGTATTTACAGCATGCTGTTGTCTAAACGCCACAAACTCAAAATATGAAGCCTCACTGTGAGTAGAGGATGAGCTACTCCTGAACAGATGCATGAGCCTGCTGGTCAGTTTCGACTGGGGTTGTGAACTGCCTGTTCCCTTCAGGGAAAGACCAAGTGTGAAGTGCTTTCTATCACTCCAATACAGAACAACATTAACTACACTTGGTGTTCAGAAAATAAGCATTGGTCTACTTGTCCAAGCATTAGTGCAAGACGGAATCACCTTAATAGGTACTTAAGGCAAAGGAAATCTTCAAAGTCAGCATGCCACTAATTGGTATTAACTGTGCTACAAAACATGGGGACAAAAAGTTAAAAAAAGGAAATAAAGAACAAAAATGAAATTGGAACATTGACATCTGGGGCAAAATGAAGCTAACTTAGGTTGGAACAAAGTAAGTAAAAAGGGAAGGTGTCAGCATATCAGAAGCTCGGTCAAGAGTCTTCCAGTGGGTCAAAGAAAAGTCTAAGTTCTCTCAGCAAGCATTTGGGAAAGTGCGGGGCAAGGACAAAGAAGACTGTACCTCTCCAATTACAAGGGGATCGCCTCTCGCAGCTAACTGAAATTGATTAATTAAGATCCAAAGTAAAGGGTGATTTGTCCATTGGTAATTCCTCTGGATTTAAAGATTTAATTGTCCAAACATCTTGCGTCATACAGTAGACATCTGTAAAATGCTTGTGGGTTCCCAAGACTGTCCTGGGAAGGTGTCCAGCCTTGGTGTCCTGTAAGACTTTGCACCAAAACGAATTGAGCTAGTTTTCACATTCTCAGTTTCTCCATGTACTGTCTTCAAGGCTAATTTATCAAGCTCTCTGTGAGTGAAATAATAGCATATCTATTCCCAAACTAACATTTCATGTGAACGACCTCTGAAAAGAAAACAGTTTCCCACATTCTATAAGACCATGCCGAACAGGCCTAACAAGGCTGAACTAAAGCTGAATTAAAATGGCACACATTATTCCGATCTATCAGAACATATAACATTTTCAGATATAAAACTTCAGTAATAATTCTTGTCTAAACCTCATGTTACAGTAAAATTCAAAACTAAATATCTTGTTAATACATGCCAGTAAATATGATGGAGAACTACATTTCTCAACATTAGCCTATGACATCTGGCGCACATACGTTATGAATGTATTTTTGTTTCAATGCTAAATACTCTCTGCTAAAATATCAGGAGCAATGTAACATCACAATTAATAATTACATTTCAAATAATAGTTTATACTGCACACATTTCATGACTAAACTACAGTGAATGCCCCTCGATATACACATTTAGTGCACCACTTTAGCTTGTTGTAAGTACACGTGTTAATGTCAACATGGTCACGTATAGATCAGCATTGTGACGTCAAAGGTGACGGACAAATCTCAGCTGCACCAACCATGACAGCTTATTGCAGGAAACGGTGGAACAGCCATCTTCACTAATTTGCTAACTCTACTGAGACTGATGGCATAAGGTAATTTCTTTAAGTGCCAGGGCGACGAAGGTAATGTGTGCCTTTCGAGACATAAAATAATTTTACATTTAGTCAATGTTTTTTTCCTTAGATTGATGACGGCCTGGGTGCTTTACCAACCAAAACGTTTTGCAAAAAACAGGACAAAACAAAATGAGCACTGACAAACACAAACGGCAAATGGCCAACTCCAGATCAACAGGCTCGTTAACGCTTGTTTACACTTGGGTGTTCTTTGTCAACCTTTTGCCTTTTGTTTTAAATCTCTTAGTGTAAACACTCCCAACACACCAATGGCACACAGCTTTGTGTGTGGTGTGAGAGTCTGAGAACCACTGATGGATCTCTTGTTTACACCACTCTACTCCTTTGTAAAGAGAATTCCTGTAGCACAACTTCTGCCTGTACCCTAACCACCTTTTATAAAGGCCACAGAATGAAGGTGAATGGCTGAACTTGGGAAATGTATCTTTTTCTTCTGTGTACTGAGACACAGGCCCTTATTTCAGTGCTTAATTTGTAAATAAAGAGGTGCCGGTGCTCAAAGGCCTTCTTTTAAACACGAGGCTGCTGTAATTAAATCTGCCCGCACTGAATACTGAGGCAGCATAATCCTGAAGCCATCTCGGGCCTCTTCAATCCATTTACGGCCACCCCCTGCCCCTTCAGCTCCTCCTGCACTTTTCTACTTTCGCCCTTTATGACGCTTTTTAGTTTTCTCTTCCTCTGTCTTTCCCATGTGTGTCTTTTGCTCGCAGCAAATGCTTGAGGCACAAGAATAAGCCCCAGCCCTCACAAATAAGTGCTGGCGCTCAGCACCGGAAACAACAAGCACAAATTAAGCACTGCCTTATTTAACGTTTTACAGTAAATGAGAGGCAAAATCTTCCCAGCAGTATTTGCATAAGGTTCCCACAGCATGTTTGTTCACAATTTAACACTAGGTGAAACATAACGGTGCAAATCATTTTAGTGTATCTTTGGCACACATTCTTCAGAATACTCTGTATTGCTTTAGCATCTGCTAATAGCTGGGGATCCAACATATCGTGCACTTCCGGAGCACATTGCACCTAATGTAGGGGGGAGACACAACCCACAGAGCCTTGTGAATTGGGTCCTAAGAGGTTGGACATAGCTATAAAAATCATCAGCAAAAATATGTTTTCCTTCCGTTTTTGCCACTACACGCATTGCAAGGCAAGCGTAAATCGTTAGGAGTAAGTCTAGAGGTGGGCAAACATAGAATTCATGTGAAGAGCTGAGCTATACGCAAGCCACGGCCAGCTTGTTCTTAGACTGTAAGTACGAGCAGAGCCCTCAAAACAAATACAAAAAAATCAGCACAGGAATTATGATTTCTTTTATTTGCAAATTACAGAATAGATTACGGTGTGCTAAATGAGCGTACAAATTAGCAAAGACTCCTAAACATGCAGAAAATAAATGTTTATTTACTGAGCATGTGTGTTTCATCTTTCATCAACAATTTTCATTGGTTACTTGTATCAAGGTGGGCACTTCAACATGTGAAGGTTTTAGGCATGGTGTCCGCTCTGCTTGCAACCACACACTTAATGTCCCAGTTATCAATAATAAAACACGTTACGTTCATATGGCACCCTTCCTCTCGCCGCTGATGCAGTGTGTGATCTTCACCACATATGGTTTTTCCTGTGCAGCCTCGTTTGCAAATTTATATGTATATAAAAATATATAATACTGTGCATCTTTTGGGTCGAGAGCTGACTGGGGGTTCAGGATTCAGATCGAGCAACCTGTAATTGTGTAAGTGCTCAGAATAACCGTAAGGGGATTAGACCTTGGTTCACAATCGTTGCCTGTTTTTATTTTGGAGGTTTTTATAGCGCAAACCAGTACTTTAAATGGACCGGTACCGTCCGGTACTGAGTACCGGCACTTTTTTATTTTGAGAGGGAGAGTACCGGCACATCTCAAGAAAAACGTAATACTTTTAATCGGAGAGTACCGGCACTTCTCAGAAACAAGCAGTACTCATGCACAGAGTACCTGCACTTTAATTTTTCCATTGAAAGCACTGGCGCAAACCAGTCTCAATGACATCTAATCGCTCAGCGTGAGCATCAGAATATACTGTTGATGTGTTTTTAGGCTCATGGAGATTAAAAGATATACCAACAAATCACAAGATGTTTAGCCAAGGCTGGGGTTTGAACGTGGTCCCCAGCTACAACGTCGGCAGTATTAGCTGCATGGCGCGTCACCTCTTCTCCTTCCTGGTTGTGTCTTGTCACTACCACACTCTTCAAAACAATAGCACGTAATGTGCAACCCAACGCACCAAGAAGACACCGTTGTTTATGGGAGGGGATGAAGGGTCGCTACCTGCTTTCCTGTTTATTTTCCATCAGATTTGGGGTTGAGGGTCCAAAAATACCCGGAGCTGAGCCAGGCATCGCCCACTTTTAAATTGCAAACATTTACAAACATAAAAAAACAGTTTGTGAATCGAGCCAATAATGTGGCTAATGAGCTTTCTGTAATTGCTTCCCACTATGCAGTGCGCGTGCGCGTACGCTCCGCGCGCGCAGTGACACTTCTATGCCTTTAACTGGTCTGCAGTGATGGAGCTGTGATAGGAGGGCGCCCGCGGGTAGAGTGCTGAAAACGAGATCTATAAATAATCACAGTGCGTGCAGCTTTTTCACAGGAACAGCGAACAATGGAGCCTAGCCCACTGCAGGCATCTGCACGGGAACGGTGTATTTGTCTGTACTCAGAGTCTGTTGTTACTTACCACGAAACCTTATAAGAGAGCTACACACACCTTTTAATTTTTTCTATCGAAACTTATTATGTTCTACTGGCCAGGACTCAATGCCTCAAACCTTCCTGCCTAACAAATGTTCACTGATGACTTTTCTGAAATATGTGACATCCCGTGAAACATCATAGCAAAGGCGCCTGTGCCAAAAAAGACAATAGCTGAACTTCACTACACCTCTTCCCAGAATGGTGAAGCTCACATTCAGGTCAGAATGGTCCATTAAATACAGACGCCTTCCATGCACTAAAGGAGGGCACAAGCCACGACTGGAGTTAGGATGGTCTGTATTTCTTGTAATGGGCACAGCAGAAGGTTCAGGCCGTAGATCATACCACACTCAACATATGATGCAGACAACTATACAATCTCTTCAATGAGTTTCTTAGGATAATGTCCTCGAAGCAGACAAAGCGGAAAACAGACATGGCTCCTCTAGAACCTGCCTTTCCACTGGCTGGAACAGGGCTTACACTTTTGTTTCTTGCGAAGTGTCCTTTGTAGCTCATTATTTGGGGTAATGTCAGTGAAGATCTGAAAGGGAAAATTCATCTGGGCATATATTTGTAAGATTAAAGAAAGTACAACACTGTTTAATGTCCATATTTGTAGAGATGTGGAATGTGGTGTTATTAGATTTATTCAATGATTGTGGTACTCCCCTGGTTACAGCACTAGACCTTTTGTAGTGAACCAGCGACTGACTTTCTTTTCTAATTCTAGAAATGTAAAGTAGCTGTTGTTTTCTCTAAGATCTGTGCGCTGCCAAGGAATTATGAACGAACAGAAAGGATCAGTGAGTGTATCCCGTTTCCTCGGTAGAAAACATTTTACTCCTTCATTATTGAATCACCCCAGAAATTGACAATCAGAAGACGTAGGAAAGGATGTTTGAGCCAGATGTACGATTTATATGTCACAAAAAAATGGTTCTAACTTGCAACTAGTATTTTTGTGCCCAGTAAAGTATTTTCTGAAAGACTCATGTACTGCTTGGAAGGTCTGTACAATTTTAATTCAGAGTGGGTCATAATTCCACCAACCTCATTGATATTAATGAGAAAGGTTACAAAATGAAACCCACTCCATTTGGAGACCATCACAGTCAGCAGACCACAATGTTTGTGAGTGACTACCTTACAATAAAGTATTTTTTTGTAATGCAGTTCATTTTCATTTATTAATTTTAGGTTTGTTTGAAAGTTTGCAGTGGTCACTTGGACAAATGCCGCCACAAACTTTTATTACTATTCGCAAAGGAGAGGAGTTCCTAAGGGGACACTTCACTTTTTGTGAGTGAGTTACTACTCCAAATAAAAGTCTGTAATCAGGGCCGCCTTTAGGGCGGTGCGAACAGTGCGCCCGCATCGGGTGCTGACCTGGATGTAGGGCGCTGACCTCATGGGGGTGCTGTGTTTAGCAATAACTTACACAACTTGCAATTTAAAAGCACCTGCTGAAAAGTTCCTTGTGTGTCCAGCCTTCAGGAAGCAATAAAAATGTCAAAATAACTCTTGTGATTAATGTTCTTGCTAGAGAGCGAGATCAGCGTTTTGTCCAGTGGCAGTTTTGACCCGCCATAAGGTAGCGCACAGGGTTTATGTGCCTGCTGCAAAGAACATATATATATTTTATGTGGATAGCTGAGTGGATTAGTAAAATCAGCCATTACCAGCGCTTTAAAACAAATAAAATGTATGTGAGAGGAGCTATGGAGAAATGAGGGGCCCTTTTGCCGGGTGGTAGTGAGGGAATCCGAGGATGTGGTCTTGGGCTGGTCATGGGGTGGGGGTGCCAAAAAAGGATTGCTGCACAGGGCGCCACCAGCTGTAAGGCTGGCCCTGTCTGTAATTTTTCAGTGTTATGTTAAGGGGTTTTGGTCGCTTATCACTGCCATACTGCATACCGAAATAGGGATTTGGCATGGGATCTAAATCCCTTTTTAAGAGTTGGTAATAGTTTACTGACCCCTGGAAATTAATTAGTACATTCTAGAAAACTTTTTTACTTTGTTGAATTTCAGACTGAAACATTTGTGACCATTAAAATGCTTTATACATCTGTCTCTTATTTCTGTTCAATGTTTGGTTGTTGTATGTGATGACAGCTGTTCAAGAGGAAGAAATGTCACTACCCTTAGTACTGGGAGGGAGATGCTAGGAGTAAATAGGCCAAACCTGACATTTCTCCCTTTCTCCTCTCTGGAGTCACAGGGTTCAGCCACATTTTGCAAAGAGTTGAAGTTAAACAGTACCATCAGTAGTAGACAAGCTCCATGGCTGTGGTAGCTTTGAATATTCAATACAACACAAGTGATCAGAAAAGGTCAAGCACCAACATTCTATAGTGACCCATCACAGGATTTTCCATTGATCTTTGTTCTGATTTCCTGATACAATAAGGACTTTGCAATTTCCAGATAGCACCCACTTGCTTTTCGAAGGGCCGTTGGTATTTAAGTCTAACATTTTGATGAAAACACAGCGTAGACGTTTATGTTCACAGACCTCCCTCCTTCTCTTCTCCAAGAAGAACATTACAGTTCAATCTCAAAGTGAAAGGTGTTATCTTCACTATCTCAGAATATCTTAATGTCTTCTCCTCTTTCAAACATTCCTGTTGTGTAACTTAAGCTTGTTTTTCTTCACATGACAACGAAAGGAAAAACACCAAACACAAAACAGGCTAGGCCTGCATTCTTATTATAGTTACCGTGAAATGAGCCATGAACATTGGCCCTTTCACCCACAGGAAGGTACAAGTGAACTACATTCTGCTGGTTGCCTTTTTTTCCATAAACAGGAGCAAAGAGTTCAACACTTTTTCTCAATTGGCCGTTACTAAATCCATTCATCAACTTCAAAGTGTTGACTTGGTGTGTTGCGACCTTTTATGGGATAAACTCTTTGTCCAGAATATCCCTCTGCAACCTGCTGGCTGTAGTCCAACGGTTGCACGTAGAGAAGGATAAAAAAGGTACATTAATGCAAAAAATTCAGCTATGTGATGGCCTTAAGCAGGGCTGTGTACTGGCACCTTATTAAGCTTGTTCTTGGCACATCTACCTCAAAGGCTAGAAACGTATTGTTCTTTCTCTCCAAAAGTGGGTAAAATCCATGTTCATATTGGAAGCCTGTTTAATGCTGACGACCTTTCAATGATAGCAGCATAAAGAGATGCTCTTCAAAATGGTATGGTTGCAACAGACCTGTGGTACTCAGAGTACGGCCCGCGGGCGGCCAGCGGCCCGGCAGACCTTGCCTGGCGGCCCGCATGCCTTTTTTATCGCCTCGCCTTGGGAAGCCCTGCACAGCTGCTCCATAGGGGTCTCCCCGATGCCCAATGCTTTCAGCAAACACAAGAGTATCACTGGAACATGCACTACACCAACTTCAGTAGGCATGCTCCAGCTGCCCTCTTGTGTGTTTACTGAAAGCATTGGGAAGCCCCCTACGGGTGACATCGTACACCTAGCATTAGAGGGAAGAAAAGGAACTTTAAATGTCAGCTGCTGCGAATGCACAGCTGACTTTTAAGTAGCCTTTTTGGAAGCTTCCTGCTACCTTTGCTGAGGGCATCGTCGCCCGCAGCCTTGTGTGCCTTAGCCGCCTGCTTTCTCCAACATTTTTCTCTTAACCAAAAGGACTCCACTAGCAGCAGTGGATCTGGTCAGCCTGCTGTCCTCCTCGTTGCCCGCCGACTAGCTTGCTTCCCTCCTGCCCTCCTTGCCAGGAGGCCTTCAGATCAGTGTGTTGACTGTTTTATGAATGCTTGTGGGCTAGTTTTAGTTCTGTTGGGCCATTTTGTACTGATTTTCCGATATCAAAACTAATATTGCCTGCAGTAAGCTCAAATCCATGCAGTCTTCCATGCCTTGCAAAAATCGTATACAGCTTGATTTTTTGTTTTTACTCTTAACAGCCCTGCCCCACCTTGCCCATATCTGTAGGTCCATCCGTGAGGCCCTCAGCCACAAACAAAACTGTACTTTTGGCCCCTGAAAAAAGTTTGTGAGTACCCATGCAACAGACTGACAGTTCCTGTCTATAAAACCAAGGATTTGTCTTTTAATAGTACAAAGAATAATTCCTCCTGGTGGCTACCAGGTAGGAAACTGGAGGTTGTGCAAAGCTATAAATATTTGGGGATGATAATCACACATACATTGGTTTGAAAGGAACCTTGGGATAATACTAAAAGTAAAGTCCTCTCAGCATTGGGGGTGTTATAAGATATGATGCTATGTATGGTGTTTTTTTCTTGACTATTGGATAAGAGAACGAATTTTATGGTAGCAGGGAAGGAATGTTTAAAGATGATATTCTATCTTCCAGCTAGTGCCGAGCTCAAGCTGTACGATTATAACTAGAAATGCTGTCATTGCAGCCTAAATCTAGACCACAGAAATATTTTCGGTTATGAAAAACAGGGAAGCTGAGACAATTTCTATGTTATGTTGATGAGAGTTTGAAAAGAAATATAACAATTCATCAAAGGATTAGTGGGGGAATGTGAGGCCATTGAAAAATATTTTGACAACTTCAGACGTAGTATTCTTACAGCAAAGAAATCTACTCATTCTGCAGTTCGAACCGTAAGCCTTACCAAAAATCATGGTAACCTTTGAATCAATAATTCTGTGATTTTGACTATAAAGTCCCTGTGACATAAAAATGCATAATTTAGCTAGATTGCACCTCTCATGTGAAGATAGGGAATGAATTATTGTTTCCAATTGGTACTAATACAAGTTAGTGTAATATATTCCTTATGGCACTTATAAACAAGCACTGACAAAGCCAATAGGTGTGGCATTGGCTAACAGCCTTTAGGCATTGTCAGTACTTCTTTTGTCAAAGATCTTGTAAAATGTTTTGTTGGGGGAGCTGCCAAGCTCTCCCCAATATAAAAAAAATAGCTAAAAGCAAACGTTTGTTTTTGTTTTCAAACTTATACTTTGGGATAGCAGTCCCTAGCACTGGAGTTAACTAATTTGTGTGTTTGTGCTCCATGTGAAAGAGTGCAATGCCATTGCTCAATCCATGTGAAAGAGTGCAATGCCATTGCTCAATCCATGTGAAAGAGTGCAATGCTGTTACTCAATCAGTCAATACGCATTTGCAGCGATGTAAGAGAAGGTGTGACTGCCACAGCAACTATGATGTATGCAGGGGGGTGTGCGAGAAAGGCAGAGCGAAGGTGTCTGGAGGGTTGGTGGAACTTCAGACATTGGTTAAGGTAAGAGAGTCCAAAGTCATGGAGGGCCTTGTAGGCAAGGGTGAGGATCTTGAATTGGCATCTCTTTTGCACAGGGAGCCAGTGGAGGCTCCTTAGGGAAGGGGTGATGTGAGTGCATCTGGGGAGGACTAGGACGAGTTAGGCTACTGCATTCTGAACAGTCTGTAGTTTTCTGAGGAGCTGTGTGGAGATTCCAGCGTAGAGGGCATTGCCATAGTTGAGGCAGCTGGTGATGAGGGTGTGAGTGACAATCTTCTTGGTTTCAGTGGGGATCCAGCTGAAGATTATGCAGAGTATGCAGTAGTGTGGCAGCAGGAGGATGCAACGGTGTTGACCTGATGTTTCATGGTCAGTTGACTGTCGAAGTTGATCCCTAGGTTGCAGGTATGGTCTGTAGGGGTAGGCGGAGTTGTTGCTCCCGAAGAGCAGTACTTCAGTTTTGTCAGAGTTCAGCTTGAGGTGGTTGTCTCTCAATCAGTTGGCTCTGTTGTTCATGGCATTGGAGAAGTTTGTTTTGGTGTTGGTCGGGTCATTGGTGAGGGAGAGGATAATTTGCGTATCATCGGCATAGGAGATGATGCTGATGCCATGGGATCTGACAAGGTTTGTGAGGAGGGGTTATGTAGGTTTTGAACAGGGTGGGGCTGAGGGCTGATCCTTGGGGCCACATATGATGTTGTTGGGTGCTGAAGTGAAGGGGGTAGGTGGATGCTTTGAGTACGTCCTGTGAGGAGTGAGGCGATCCACTTGAGGCCGTTTTCTTGTATTCCTAAATTGTGGAGTCTTGCTGAGGGTTTTGTGGGAGACTGTGTTTAAAGCTGCGGAGAGGACCAGTAGGACCAGAGCAGCCATTTCTCCAATGAAGTTATACAGCAACTGGAGTGGGCTGTCCTACTCCCCCTTGCTGTATGCTGTAGTGGTTAGGAGAAAAACATGAATGACAACAGACCGATAATTGAAGAGGGCTGGCCGAAAGCCCCTTTATGTACCCATTGTATGTATATAATTTTAGTGAAATTCAAAAATCTTGACTAATGCCAAACCTAAAACAGTAATGGAGAATGTATTTGTTCTATCAATATTGCTGTGAGATAAGTGGATTTTTCTTCACATTTGTTGTATGTATCTTTGTCCATTTTTTAAAGTATTGTGGCCCAGATTTACCAGGGTTCGTTCAACACATTGAAACCTACAGCTTTTAGTTGTATGAATGGGAACTATAATGACATTTGTCACGCAAGCTGTAAAAATTGTATGCCTGCCAATGGTAAACATTATTTAATGTTGAGCCATGGTGAGCATCAGGCCGCCACATTAAGGAGTTAGCGGGTGCCCAGAAAGGATCGAACACCAGCAGCCCCAATCCCCTAATCCCTAGACAGTGAAGGATGTTAATCCCCATTAGAGAGAGACAAAACATTTACAAATGGCTAGCATATATATACATCAATAGGGAAGTAAAACGGTTAATGGTAAGGGTTACGTTTAGAGCAAGCAATAGATTAAGGGAAGGGTTAAAGTTAAAAGGATCTAGAGGTGCGAAGTTTAGGTTGTATTTCACTAAGTCAATATCAGCAATATTGATCAACAAAACTATTGTATCTAAGATATACTCTACCATGGTATGTACCTGTAGGTAAGTATAGATTTACTAAACTGATATTGTTCTTAACTCCACACCTACTTACCTTGATAATATAGTGATTGTTGATATAGCGGATACAATATTTTTGTCATGCAGTACATCGTGTGTGATAAGGTCATCAACTTTAACATACAGTAAAATTGAAGCTTTAGGGATGCTTTCCATTCTGTTGGAAAAATGCCTATCCTACATTTTAGGCATAGATAAATGGGGAAGATGGCGAGAAAGTGCTGACACATATGGTTATCCAAGAGCAACCAATATGAAGTGGGTATTCTCCATCTCACAGCCTCCTTGAAATCAGAAATAGTTGCATTCATTGTTTTGTGTCTGTGTTGGTTTTTCTAGTCGTCCTTATTTCACTAAAAGATTTTAACTTGTTCATTTTTTTATGAGGAACCTGAATATATATAGTATCTGGTTTACTATAAAATTAGTAAATCTTCACTCATAGAAGTACTTCTTGAACGTATGCAAATCTACTAGTTTTTAGAATTCACATAATTCGGCAGTACTAGACTTGTAAAGCTGCACCATCCTCAGGTTTCCAGGGATACTACTGGCAATCAAACACCCAAAGGTTGATAGGACAGATGCTTACAAATAGTCTAACCACTGGCAATCACTCAACGTAGCATTGCTTTTCATCCATTTGGCCACTCTAGATAGAGGGCCTGGTTTAGGTTTTGGTGGATGTAGTAAAGGCAGGTAGGGTGGTGGAGGAATTTACATCATTCACCCTGCCTTAATATCACCTGCCAAATTTAGAGAAGTTAGCCAGCTCTACGGACATGTCTATACATTGGCAGAAACAGCTGTCATGACAGTTCCTGTCAATATAGGAAAATGTTGTTGGACAGCTCCGTCAAACATGAGAGTCAGCCATTGACTTTTCCAAAGTTTTTTTTTTTTTTTTTACTTGAGGGTATTTTTTTTTTTTACTGTCCCTTACCTAGAGGTGATGGACAGTTAAAGAAAGTCATCTGACCATCCATTCTAAAGAGGGCAGATGGTTGGATGGCTTATCTCTAACTGCTCCTCCTCCGTCAGGCTGTCAGAGGATGTTTTACTCTGTCAGGGTAAAACTTGCAGTCGTGGTACTTCATCGCTGTTGCAATGGTGTAATAGTGACAGAGTACCCTGCTTGCCAAACTCTAAATCACCCCCAGAGTCCCATGTAATAAAAATCAGTACTGACCCTGCTTCTCAGGAGATGAGTCCATCCTGAACCTTGGTCATCTCACCCGTTCATCATGCGGCGACTGCTTTTTTAGTTTGGAAATTTGAGATTCACACCCCACGAAACTCACTGAGTGAGGTATGCCCTCGAGCACCCCGTCCCCCTGTGCCCGAATGGTCAACTCTGTCCTCGCCATGGCCAAAGACTTGAGTACTTTTGTGCCCCTGCCGACCTGAACTGGGAGTGAACTGTTGACCTAGGCAGACAAGAAAGGCAGTGTTGATTTACACGGCCGTCCCAATGCTCCCTCCTTGTATGCACATTTCTAGAACTCACCCTCATACACTGTTTTTGTTTTCCAGTTTCTATTCATCAGCATTGCTTTGCAGCTGTATAATCCTCCTCTCTCATGCAGTGATGTGTAAAGCGCGCCATTGTTCCATTCTAAGCTGCGTTGGTATGCAAATGCCATGTCGCCGGAGCTGTAAAACAGGCCTCTCAGCTGCGGTGTGTTCTGCTCTCTGCTGTATGGCACAAAGGCTGGCTCGTGCGTATTTACGCCTTTTTATGCAACAACACAAGCAATGGAACCACACGCCTCCCTTCCGCGTTGCTTCTAAATGGGCGTTTATGTATCATCTGATATCTACTGAATTAGTGTATTATGCATAAACAGCCAGCACCATATTGGTATTTATTTCCACTGTTGTTTTTATATAGCACCAGGTCACTTCATGGTGGCTTTTAAGCGATTCCTCTGAAAAGCAAGACAATCAAAGACAAAAAAACGCTATAACAGACTATAAAAAAGATGCTTCCTGTCTGATATTTTCATGGGCCAAAGTAAACAAGTGAGTTGTCAGCACATATCAGTATTTCCAGACTTCGAATTTCATCATTCCAGAAATTCATCACCTAGAAAAAAATCTGAAATGTTGCCAAAAGAATGATGAGGCAACTGAAAAGATTTGTGTCTGTCAATTTTAACATAGTGACTATACGCTAACACAAGAAAATGATTCTATTGCTAGCACTTGGAATTTCAAAATTCTAGAAATTCATTAGCTAGAAAAAGAATCTGAAATTTTGTTAAAAGACTGGTGACACAGCTGAAAAGATTTGTGTCTGTCAGTCTTAACATGGCGACTCTAAGCTACACGAGAAAAGGATTCCACTGGTGGCACTGTCCGTTTCCTTACTACGTAAAGGGCCCCTTAGGCCATGACGTGTTTACCTTTGCTACGGCCCTGGGGACGCAAAAGCGTGACTGTGTACATCCAATATTTGACTATGATTACTTTGGGGACACCTCTGTTGGGACGTGCAAAACGTAAATAGCACTTTTTGTTAGCTGCAACAGTGAAGGCTGAAAATACTCGGGAAGAAATGAATGCCTGGATGTGTTAATGATCTGTCACAATATAGGGGCATATTTAAAAGCCCCTAGTGCCACCTTGCGCCGCTCTAGCATCAATTATTTTTTTTACTCTAAGGCAGTGTTAAGGAGGCCTTTCTCCTGTTTGCATTGTGCCACTTTGTAAAGCCTTGCACCACATTATGACTGTGCAGGCATAAGGTTTGCAAGGGGGGCGTTCCGACGCAGGGAGGCCAGAAAAAATGGCACAGTGAAATTTACAACATTTCACTGCGCCTTTTTCCCATGATTTTTAACGCCTGCTCAGAGCAGGCGTTAAAATGACGCACCCCTTTTGATCAATGGGCCTCCATGTGCTTTGCTGCACGGGCATCAACATTTTTGACCCAAGTGCAGCAAAGGACCACAGTAGCGTCAAGAATATTGACGCTGTTGTCCTAACGACCACCATGATGGGGCGTATTGTAAATACGGCACAGCCATGTTGTCGGGTGGGCAGGGGCGACGCAAGAAAAGTAGTACATCGGGACCAATGCGCCACTTTCTTGGAAGTATGCCCCATAGTGTTCAATTTTCAGATTTGGTGGTTCTTCAGCTCTCGAAAGGGGGTAAAAGCCGGTGTCCCACTATCATGGCCTCTGTTGGGGGCTGGTGCAGTGGCGTTCTGCATCACTGTTTCCACTGGAACAAACCTACCCCTGGCTGCTTCTGTGTAAAGGTGGACAACTCAGCATATTATTAGGGAGAAACGGGCCAAGAGTCTGGCTGTCTCGAAGAGCCATAACACATAGAAGTAGTTCAACAAAAACAGTGTAAACATATGATAATGACATCAAAGATCAAACGTATATATCTTTCACTTAAGCTCATTAGATTGTATGTTGCATTGAGCTGAATCTATTAGAAGTAATGCTACTAATTATACTTTCTAGACTGAACGTACAAACAAAGGCGCTGATTAAACAAGAGGAGAGACATTTGTCAGGGGCTTGGGGTGTCAATGAGTACAGATTAGATACGAGTGTCCAGTTCCGGATTTGCTCTTGAGTTCCATCCTTCTTCTAAGTGTTTCTGATTCACGAACTAACACAAAAAATACACTTTATTCACCCAGGAGCAGACGAATATGGCGAAAATGTAAATCAAGTTGAGAATTGCTCGCCTTGTTTCATAGAAAGTGTTGAAACAGTTTACCACGTCACGTTAAGCCAGGGTGTGTGCAGAATACAATATACTACTGGTGGAATGTAAAACAGTGAAATCAAAGAAAATGTGATGCCCGTCGAGTGGGCTTTCTCATCCACGTTCGCCGTGAAAGCTCAGATAATTGCCCCCGCGCCGGCTGGCACAGCTGGCGGCACACAAAGCCTGAATTATCTCCAATTACTGAAGCGCTTCGCGGGTGCAGGCCAAGGTTGGGCGCTCTTTGTGTGGAGGGAGGCGGAGGCTGACGCAGTGTGCGGGGATGGGGCCCCGGCAGGGCTCTGTGTTCTCACTGCTCCAAGGACAGTCGCGCATCCCTACTTCAGGGCATTGTCATTAAAGGTGACAAACCAAGTAAATCGTGTCATCAGCCGAGACAGAATTAAAGGCGCTTCGATGTACGTCACCGCCCAAGCAAAGAGAGAGTTAAAGGTAGTTCAAGGCAAAAATATGTACTGCTGAAAGGGTGCTGGCGTTGTCACGTTAGTTCGGAGATCTGTTGTCTGCCATCTCTCACACCTTTACTGGGCTAACGTGTGCTAATATTAATTGCTTTCATCACAACGCACATTCCTTCGAGTCCTGGTTCCGGGCTCTCAAACAGATTATGGTCCCATGCGCCAATTTAGAAAATCTCTTTACATTTCCTTATGCTGGGCAGTAAAACCTTATCTTAAAAAAAATACTGTAACACTTTTTTTTGTTTTCAAAAAGTTGTATTGCTGTAATAATTTATGAATGCTTTATGTTTGCAAATCCCTGGAACCAGTGTATAATTTCTGTGGGGTACATCTCAAATGGGAAGTGAAAGGTCCATTGTGGCCATTTTGCCGTAGAGCCCCTGGGGACTCGGGATTTTTGTCTGCACTGTGAACTCACTAGGCCTGCTAAGATACTGAAGGGCAGTACCTGATACAAGAAAACGACCAGCACGTCCAATTCCCTAGTTATTATCGATCTCCCCTACATTGTGTCTTTATTGACTGATCTGTGCGTTTGGGTCCTATGGCGAAAGATTAAGCAAGGTGATATTATGTAAATAATGCATGTGTCTATATGCTTGGAGCAAACTGCACTAGTGGTGAATAGAGTAGTTAAAGGGACTTTGAGATTATGTTCAGTCTGTTTTTTTAAAATTAGGATTTAGGGTTATGTCAATTAAATGCTTTAAAAATGAAGATAAGAGTAATTTAATGGGAAATACCGGAAACGAACATTACAATTAAGTTACATTTGAAATAGTGACGTATAGAGCTAGAAAGAGGCTAGATTCCTTTAACGGAGTGTGGGAGACATTTGTGGATTACTATTATAATTTAATTTATAAAGCACTATTATTTTTATGTTAACTATTTAAATCCCATTTAATCTCTAACCTATGTTTTAAGGTTCTTTTGGGTAGCTGAAATGTATTCAATCTTTAAGTTCTTACAATAATATTATGTATCTGGATTATATTACAAAAATTAATAATTTGAATTAAAAAATATAATTAAACTCATTAAATAAGTGTTTGAATTGCAGGTGGAGCAAAAACGCCACTGCTGTGATCGTCCACGGCGGGCTAGTGTGCCTGGAAATTATAGTGGTGCCTTCATTTGATGGTCACCGGGTGGCCAGAAAAGGGGTATGCAGTCCCCATCATCTTCCCTCCCCTTCCTTGTATGGGGCAAGCGGGACTACGTAAAGGGTGATTTTACTCTTTTAGGAGAAAATGACACAGAATGTGGTAGGGTAGATAAAGGCTAACGGTAAGAAGAGGATGGGAAATGAAGGATGTGGGCTAGGGCAAAAGCGCAGGCAGTGCTTAATTTGTAAAAGAATAAGTGCAGGGGCCCAATATTGCTCAGAAGCCAGCAGCCAGCGTTATTGTAGGTGGGCGTGCTCCACCTCATGCCTCCCTAATCAACTCTCTCAGAAGTTGTATCACATTCTTGCGGGTCCCTGTGTTCTCCCCTTGTCTAGCTTTTTCTGTCTTTCTCTTCCTCCTTTCCACCTTGTGTGAAAATCTGTTGAGGAAAAGTAAATGCGGGCCCCCAAAAATGAGTGCCGGTGGACCCCACCTGGAACCACCAGCTGAAACTAAGCATTTAAAATAGAAGTAGAAGGGCTAGGGTGACGACTACAAGGAAATGATATGGAGAAAAGGGAACAGAGGTGAAAGGGATGGGGCGAGATATTTAGAGTCCAAGTTGCAACTGGACATAAGGCTTTCTTCGCAGAGTTTCAATGGTGGCATTGACATGCTACACACACGCCATGTTGTACTGACCATCAGTGCATACTGCTGAAAGGGCTTTATTTAGTACAGAGCAAAGATCTACGCCTCTGTGTTTTCAAGACGACCTCCTACATTTTACTTTGGTGGAATAAAAGTCATGCACTGATTGCTTAACCTACAGAAGAGCCAGCAGTCTGTCCTGCACTAGAAAATGGCCTGCAAGCTTGTTGTGGTTGTGACTCCTGAAACCAAGATGCTGAGGTAGGAGTTTAAAGGAAGGTTCAGTTTCCCCTCTGAGTGACCCTGGTGATCATGTGTCAGTATCCTTCCAGCTGTGAAGGCTCTTTGTCTTGAAGGGCAAGGAACTGCTGACAGAGGCTCAGGAAGTTTTATTTTTCGTATGGTGTAGATGTGGTTGGATCAGGAGTGCAGGCGGTGGTGTAGCAGCGGCCGGGTCTGGGGCTCAGTGGACCAAGGTATTCACTTAAGGAATTCGTTTTTTACCTCGTTGCAGGTTCGAATTCCTATAAGTTCACTCAGACTTTCATCCTTTGAGAGTCAATAAAATGAGTATTATTAGGTGTAAAATAAACCATCTGTTATTCACTGCCAACGTGCTCCCAGGGCTGAAAGTGTCCATTACAAATACACATGTGACGAGTAGGCGGTGGGTTATGGTGGTGGTGGGTTATGGTGGTGGTGGTGATTTAGGGTAGAGGTGCTGAGTAAGTGTTGGGGAATGTAGTTGGTTTTGGCATGGTGCAGGGTGCGGCATAAGGTTTGTAGGATTTAGGTGGCGTACCGTGTTTTTCTGTGTAAGTGATGTTATTCAGTAGGGTAAGATGTGGGGTGTATTGAGAGTGGGTGTATCTGGTGGCATAGGTGGTGCACGGTGCAGGTGGTGGAATACTGTGATGTGCCGAGGTGGTAACAGAACACAGCTCTGGAATGATTACTGCCTGGTCCTAATGGGGTACAGTGTCCTTGGCAATGAAGGGAAGGGCATGATATGTATTAGGTTGTGAGAGGTGTAGGCTATATTGTACAGTGCAGGTAGTGCAGAGAGTAGATGGTGGTGTGTGCAGGGTGAAAGTGGGGTGGGTGGTACATTAGTGTATTGGAGATGCATAGTGTAAATGGTACTATGTGGAAGGTGATGTGGGTATTGACCTGAGGGAACGCAGGCGAGAAAGAGGTATGCTCTGTATATAGGGTTACCAGGTAACTCCATGTCACCAAGACATCTAGATTCCAGGGCGAGACTTTCATTAGCAGGGCAGTGTAGTATTTCGTTCCTTCAGCTTTACCAAGTGAACTAACACACCTGAAAACAATGGTCTGTAAAATGACTGGAGTATTTGTGCCCTGGCCACAGGGAGTTATCTGCAGCTAGCTGCAGGGGTAGCAGTATAGATGGCGGTGAAGTGCTTCCCCCAGCCCCTTTTCCTGCGGGAAT
This sequence comes from Pleurodeles waltl, assembly GCF_031143425.1. Taxonomy (NCBI): domain Eukaryota; kingdom Metazoa; phylum Chordata; class Amphibia; order Caudata; family Salamandridae; genus Pleurodeles; species Pleurodeles waltl. The sequence continues at coordinate 823,861,100 of NC_090436.1, forward strand.
CTAGCGGCTTGAAGGAGGAATGAGAGGAGAATACAAAATGTGAAATACAATAGACACTGCACTTCACGAGAGTCCTACCCAAAAGTAGAAGGCACCTTTGAAGCTGACAGCTGAAGAAGACCACACCTGCTCTATCCACAGACACCACTGTGAAATCCGCACAGTCAGATTTGTCTACTGCGTTCGTGCAGAGACCAGGGGCGTAACAAAGGCCCCCGCAACCTCTGTGGTGAAGGGGCGGGGGCCCGAGCTCCAGGGGGCCCCCTCCGCACAGTACACTGCGCTTAGGTGGCAGGCCCCTGACAGAGTCCATAGGGCCCCCTACAGGCACTTTGCATGGGGGGCAGGGGGGCTTACGTTTCGTTACGCCACTGGCAGAGGCATCCCCGTGGGCCGGAACCACGCAAAAGTTGAGGACTTCCTGGAAGGGAGAGATGTGCTTATGTCATATTGTAATGCTTTTGAAAACGGCCTTACCTTTCTGTAATTGTCAGGACAGAGGCTGCGCAGAGGTGGAAGAATGTGAGTTATATGTGGGTGACGCACGGACGATCAGAGGGCTGTATTAGGGAGTGCAGGTAATGATAGACACAGGCCGCTAAGAAGGAGATGGTGTAACTAGGAAGTAATCGCATCACCAACTTCAAACTTTTCACAGACAATTAGCATATCGTGGATATCAAAGTGGCTACACGGTGAGGTGTTACCTGTGGTGGGTGCCAGTGGTAGTTTGTAACTAAGCATTGCTATCTTTATTACAAGTGGGTTACTCTTTTTAGGTCTGGCCTGATAGTGCACATGTCTGCTGGGCATCTTTTAAATATAGATAGAGGTGGCTTTGGCTTCTCCTGGACAATTATTTCTCTCTCACCTCACTTGGCTGTTTGGTGTATCATTCCTCCTTCTGTGGTGTGCTTGCATTGTAATGCACAAAGCACTATTTAATGTTAACTGTACACCGAATCATCACACAAGACATTCTTTATCTCATAAATACACGGGTTACAGGAAGTGATTTTATTTATTTTTTATTTTTAGAATAGCGGGCGTTTAAAAATATTTTAGTCTGTACTAAAAATGCAAGCCACAATCAATGCTTCTTGTACCTATATGCAGTCAAAAAACACAATTCAGTGAATTGAAGCTAGGCGTGATAAAATAGATTTAAACACTTGCAAATTCCACTCAAGGAGATTTTGAGTGTAAGTCAACGAGATTTTATCTCCCAATAGCATGCTTTGGAAGGCTTGTATGTTTATCCAGACAAAGTTAAACAAACATTGGCAATGCCAATATGTCCAGCATTGGCTGCCATCTTTTCAGCATTTTCAGGTCTTCTTCCGCTTTGTCATGACTTTTGTAAAACGTTATTGTTGGTGGAGTTGCTGAGCCCTAAGCCCCAAAATATGTTTTGGTCTCAAAAAGCACACATTATCGAAACAGTCCCAGGCACTGAATGGAACTGTTTTGAGGGCAGATGTGCTTCTTGTGAAAGACCAGAATGACATCGCTCAAGTGAAGATAGCCAGCGGCTGATGTGGTCTGACCCACTGCCCCATGCTGTATACTTCAGTGGATGTGAAAAACGTGTGAATGATGTAACAACACACCAATGGATGAAGAGGGTGGCCCAAAACCACTATAAGTAAGTATATTATACTTATAAATTTAGTCACATCAATGGTATTGGCTAACACCAGACCTAAAAATCATTTGACTTTGAAAATAGGCAGGACTTCAACAATCGCCAGGAAAAGATCATTGGCATGACTGACTTCATGATAGCTGTCATCGTCTGACTTAGTTGCTGCATATGATATATGAAGGTTGCTACCTCATTCTCCATATTTCTACCTGTGCATCATTGCCGTAAGTGGCTTGAAAAGGTGGTGGCCAAGACCAGTATCTAAGAAACATCCCCAAGAGGTGTGGCATGTGTAGATAAAGGGCACAGCCTAATTAATGCACGTGAAATAGAATGCTGTGCAAAATCGGAAACAAATAGTCTTTCTGTATGTAGAATATCTAAAATCAGAAGCCAACAAGCTATTTATTCAACAGTTTACATAGAACTATTACTTTGGGCCATACACAAGTAGAACACTTCACAACATAAAGCTGAAAGTAAATAGCAATGACATGGTTATTCAATTGGAATATAAAAGCATTTTATGCCCTAGGACAACGATGGTGTCCATAACCACAGTTGTCGGCCTCCCGTTTATTGAAATGGCCAGTCCCTGTGGACTGGAGCCTGAAGTGGTTGGGTTTTGAGGGAATGGTGGTGCTGCTGGCACCTCTGCCACTTTCTCCAGCTCTATTTACAGAATGCACAGTGTGCCCTTTGGGAAGGGGGGGAGAGAGAGAAAGAGAGAGAGAGAGAGCGACAGAGAAAGAGAAAGGTGTATTTTCCAGGGCTTCCTCTGCTTCCCAGTCTGGTTCTGCTGTCCACCGTCCCTGTGTCACCAAGGCACTTCTGTTGAGATCGCTTTGCAGTTCCAGCATGTGACAGGCAGACAGGAATAGTCTGCAGGTCTGGATTGACGGTGCTGCTGTCTGCCGACCTATTGTTACCGATTTAGTAAAATAACAGTGTCAGGTTTGGCTGCACTCCGAGAAGTATTTGTCTCTGTCTGCATTGTATTGGCTATTTGGTATGCTTTCGCCTCCTATGGAGTGCTTGTTTGCAATGCATGAGGGACGATTTTACATCTCAACACTCCAAGGAATCATCATATGCAGTCCTTTACCTCATAACTAAATTGTGTACCAAAAGCAAAAGCTTTTTTTTTTTTTTTTTTTTTACTGCAGCAACTTTAAAAAATATATATTTTATTCAGGACTCAAATGCAAGCTAGACCCATTCGCTTTGTCAGGGCTTATTTCTGTCAGTTATGTACAGATACAGGATGCTCCCCATGGCTCTCGTTCAATGCCCGCTCCTCGCTTTGCCATAGCCCAGCCATTGTTGGTCCTGGCACACACAGAGCACTAGTCTGCATTCATACCAACCGGGAAACATCATTGGCAGCGCATTGACCGCGCTGCCATTACCACGCATAAGCATTTACTATAGCTATTATGGGGGCGGAAAGCCGTCCATTTAATGACCTTATATCTTCTGCACCTTCCCTGCCACACTTATGAATAAGCAATGTGTGAATGAAGCATGTTACCTATTGTCACAGTAAAAAGATAAAGACAAAAATATATCTGAATGGCTCCAAAAACTGTTAGGGTAAACCAATGAGAAGACATTAGATGCATTTTCTTGTAAAACTAGTATTTTAACACACAAGCACATTTAGAATTTTTGCCTGAAAATACCATACTATCCTTCATTGACTTTTCAGTTCCCAACCTCAGCTCTTGTGAGTGGAAACAGACACTTAACCCTGCTGTGATCATCATATACATGTGTTTATTGTAGGAGGTCGCTTCTTTTGCAAGGACCTGAACCAGGGCTAGGGATGTAACGGGAGCACTGTATCCTTAGATGTGGGGATGGAGAGCACAGGGATGTTTACAGAGCTTCCGGAGAAACTGCTCCTGGTGCAAGTTTGGGAGCAAATGAGCAGATGGTAGGGGGACATTAGATCTTGAATAGCGGGTAGTAGGAAAAAAGTGTGTTTTTCCGTTTTTTCTTAGATATCGCGGGCGTGGGGTAATTACAAGAAGGGTAATGATACAAGGCCAATAAAAACAAAGAGCCTGTTGTAGAGGCTCTCTGATGTACACCTACGTCTCATGCAGTATATCTGATGCCTCAAGGGAGATTAATGTGAGATCACAATATTTCCAGATATTCCAATTTTTTCTCTTCCATGCAGCATGTTGGCGTGGTATTAGGACCGCGGGTTGATGCTCACATTCAGCAGATGTTTTATGCAACTAATGCTGGAGGAGGGCACATGTACTGCGCATGGCCCTGCTTCCTGTGTTTCTGTGCGTGCAGCCCCAGTACGTGTCACGCCCCCTCCCCTCTTCCCCTTGCACGTGTATCAGATGCCTCTCTGCCTCCTTCACCCTCCCTTGGCATCCCCACTTGCTCCTGGTCCATTGGCCCGGCCCCAGGTGTTCCGTCCATAGCCCACCTGTCTATCTCCAGAACAGAGTTACTGCTAGAGGTTTTCAAATGAATATTAAACCAACGTTTTTTGAAGTACAATATACTCAAAACGACTAGCGCAATCCCTTTATTTGAAATGTGTGTGTGTTGCTGTTGCTTACTTCCGAAAAAGAAAGTTAACTGTGTTATGGTAATTAATTTCCGGGGTGGGGAGGGGTGTTTCAAATAAGTTTTTTCTTTCTCGTGAAGGATGTTTTATGTTGATTTTACAGAACAGTTGCTATCAGTGGTGGTAAGTTTAAGACAGTCTTTACCATATTTGGAAAGGAACAATAGTACAGAAAAATGAACAGTACAAAGAGATACACACAGAGCTAGAGAGTGTGGATGTCGTGACAGAGATCTTCCTGCACTTGACTGTCTTTGAACCCCCCTCAAGTGCAGGCAAATGACCAACCGGCTCCTCAGCGGAGGCATACGATGAACGCCTGGCAAAGGCATAAGAGAAAGCTTTCTAAACTCAGCGAAAGGCCGGAAGTGACGAATGTGCCTTGATGTGATACGTTTGCAGTTTCATCACACAGTGCCCGCACTTTCTCAGGTTTTTCTCTGGCTTCACGTGCTGAAAAACCACTAGTGTTGTCAACGTGAAAACAGAAGAAAAGAGCGAAATGCTAGGATTTTTTTCCTCCTATTTTCTCACCTTTTTGCAGTGTCTAAATGAGGCCGAGAAGGGCACCGTAACAACATGCAAGGAGCCAATCAACTGTGTATATTATTTTCCATAGATCTTGTACAGTTAACCCAAATAAATTAAACATGCTGACAGTACCACTACATACATACGATTTAGAAATTACCTTGTTTTTTTCCTTGAATTTATTAAATTCCATCATTTGTTAATTGCAAAAATATGTATATTTTATGACAGTTTCTGAAATGCCGGGACCTGCACACTCACAGGATCCCAAAAAATACTGTGTGAAGTGGTATGTTGTAGTGTGGAATCCTTTTGCTCACTGGATCGCAGATGCCTGTGGCTGACAGCAAAACACAGAGACAAAGTAGAAATTGGCCGTTTACTGGCCATCCGCCTCAGGCAGTAGTATAGGGAGGACCCCAAGATACCCCACCTGCCTAACCTGGCCACATTTACCACACATCTGCCCTGAACGTGCTTTTGCCAGTGCGTCATTATCCAAGATAGTTTATGATCATACACCCTATCTTTAGGGGGACTTGGGCCACAGGGTTTACCTGAAGGGTTCATCTTTGAGCAGGGACAGCTCCTCCGCTGTGATGGAGAAGCATCACCCCCCATCCCTGCCTCCCACCAGCAGCAGCAGTTGCAATCCTTAAAAAATCAAGCCATAATAAACAATGTTTAGTATCGTTTTATTTTTAAAGGGGGATGACAGGCAGGGAGGTGGAGTGCTAAGCACTCCTCCTCACAGCGCAGGTATGTTTGCCACCCGTCTCAGGCCGGCCAAACACACATGCGCACCGTGGCTCGCTCCAACCCGGCACTGTGTTGCCGGGTTGGAGAGAGAAGGCATAGGCTCTCAGTTTGCCTTAGAGCGCCCAGCCAGGGTGCCCTAGCCAATCCTAACACTGCTCTGAGCAGCGTCAGGATTGGCCGCAGGGCAGGCTGGGAGCCTGTGCCTGAAGTGCAGCAGAGAGTGGCGGTGCGGTCAAGGTAAGTTTCTTTTTTTATATATTTTTTTTAAAAAAAATTGTTCCCCCCACTTTGCCCCGTCGCCAGCCGCAACTGTCTTTGAGAGCATGCCATACTTAATATTTTCTATAATCAAAAGACTGGTTGGCCCCAATTATTGCCTTTTTACACATTTTGATACTATGCTATGTAATTGCTTATAGACCATGTGGCTTTTTTTCTTCAAAAAGATGCATTTCCTTTCCGAAACTGGTTAAGATGTACTGTGAGGTTTCATCTTTGAAATGATGCTACCCCATCGGAAGGGGTTTATCAGAGTCTGCTCCATAAGGTGGCAACTTGCCCTCTACGAAACTGACCCAGATATCCAAGGCAGGGGGTTAATAATAAGTTGCAGTCCCCTCTAATATCATTCAATGAGCGATATAACTATTATTCAACTCTTGTAACATCATGCTGAGAGAGGGAGATGTAACTTTGTGCAATAATGGAGGCCACATATTGCGTTATTGAGCATTACAGTCCTATGATGACTTTGTAGGGTTCTTCGAGGCGAACAAATCACAGGCTAAAAGTCAAGTGATTTCAACCAGAACCCTAGGATGTCACCATGGGGACTGTCTTCATGTCTTCTGTTCTGCATATTTTATCCACCAAGAGGAGTTTCATTCTACAGTACTGTCTGATGTCATTCTGTTCATCTAAGAGCTTTGAAACCGTTGTGAAATAAAAACATAACTCATTAATATAATTTCATAGACATATACAATACACCACGTCATCACGTTATAGCAAAACCTGCTGCCATATGATACCTGTTCAAAGGGGCACCTTTACTAGAAAGAAGGTAGAAATGTGTCTCTATGGTTTACCAGAGAGTTTTCGAATGGCAAACCGGCCTAAAAGTCTAAAGTTTACCTTGCTTTTCGGTAAAAGTAGAAAAAGACATTGATTTTCGTGATGGAGTCTTTTTTTGTGTTTTTTTTGTCCTCCACAAGGTGCACACCATTACTTGTATTTCACTTCCTGCTAATGTGTTTTTTAAAAATAACTTTAAGAACTAGTATTTGTTTTTTAATATGTCATGGAGATTTTGTGAGTTTTATCAATTTGTCACCATAGTACTCAACAAAAAGCTTATTCCGAACAGATATTATAAAGACCCCATTTATAACACTCTAATGTGAGAATCCTACAGTGCGCAAATTGAACCTGTAAATGTTTGTCATGCATATGGTGATAAATTATGCAGCAGAAACACTGAATTGTGACAGCTTTAGTTGTCATCTGAGAGAGACTCAGGTTTCATGGCCTGTTACTTTAATCAGTGTGAATTATTTACACAGGTAGCTGAAGAAAGCCATTGGGCCGCATTCAGTTGTGATGTGCCTACAACAATGCAGCGTGTTCACAATTCATTCACAAAATGTGCCAGGGATTTAAAGTCTCCTACACGCGAGCATTTGTACCTCAGCCCTGTGTGCATCATTTCTGGTTTTATCATAAAATGTCCTCTATAAACATAGTCTCACCTTTCCATTCAAACCTGTTGATTCCTCTCCTTTTCTGAAGTGACAGTGGTACCTTGGCATCTGTCACTGTGGAGTGTGCTAGAAGTAGAAAGAAAAGGGCGAAAGAGCACACTATGAGGCATGTAGGAAAATGTACACCGAGATGTCGCTGGTCCACACCTTTGTTTTCCTCAACCGCTGAGACACTCAAAAGATCGCTCTTGTAGGTTCAGACGTCCTCAACCATGTTGCAATGATATGACATCCACAGAACACCACAGGCTCCAGATTTACTCTCTGATATGGTTGAGACAGCCATGATTATGGCTCTTCAATATATGACCATAACCTATGTCCCTCTTGCATCGGTCTGCTCCACTTTACTGCTTCACCGGTTATCTGTCAACCTAAGCTGCTCGCCCTCTATACCTCCTGCTCACCTCAAAGTGTCTGTGTCAAATGCTAGGACCTTTCCCCTCACCCCCTCATCAGTGTATCATTCAACCTGTGATTTATGAAGTGCTCCACGCTTCAAAAAGGGCACTACTATAATGTCCTATACAAAATGTAATATCGTACATTGTGTTCCAATCATCTCAACATTACTTCTGCTGCTCTGGGTCTTTTAGATGACTGCCTCAAACCCCCCGAACCATCTGAGCCTCCACACATTGACCTGACAGTGGGATACACACCCTTTCTTTCACACCAATGGATGCATCGATAACCACCTCACATACCTACACATTCCCACTGGCCACATCAAGCAGGACGTTCTTCCTGTCTTCATCCTACCGATCTATTAACAAATGCCCCCATAGCTCCGGAGTGCCAGAAACTATCCTGCCTTTAACCAAGTTCCACCACTCACTACTGGTATGTCACAACTTACACACCACCACACCTGCAAGCATCCACAGCCATCAGTCACCTGTCATTCACCATCAAAACATTTGCAATAAGAGGACGTCTCGCCTAAAAATGATTAATGTCTTGGAGATGTTAGTGTCTTCTGCTGCCTTTAAAGTCTGAATTTGACCCAGAAAATGATTGTACATGTCTAATATCTCACATAAAGCGCTGCAATAATCATCACCTTCTGTATACTCACAGCAAAATGACACCTACACTTTAGGAGAAAAACATTCTTTTGTGTCCTGCACAAAAATTAAGGTTGCAGGTTAGATTCAGACAAGGATAGCTCAGCATTCATACTATTGAGGTCAACAAAAAGCCTACGTGTAACTTGTGGAAAAGTAAGAGCTGTAATTTACAGCACTATGAACCTGTAATATATACTGTAGCACCGTAGAAGAACATGACATTTAATAAATATCATATGTAACTCCCTGAGGAGGTTCATTTTTAATTTGGACATACCTTTGTCATTTTAAGCAGCACACGTGTTTTGTCAAGGTGCAACATCTATTGAGCAAATGGAAGACCAGAACTTGATGTGCATATTCAATCCTTGTATCGATCCTAATATGCTCCGAAGTCTGTGTCAATATTTTAGCTGTATAGAGTCTTGCCTTATGAAGCTGGACTTCCATCACAGGTTTTAATGAAATATCCGCATCTGGAAAATAAAGAATAAGCAATTCATTGAAATTTTCTAAGTGCATTTGATGGTATTCCCCATGTACTGTCACATATTGTGGCAACGAAAGTCTGGAAGTTAAAAGTCCCAATAAATGGAAATAGTAGTCTAAAGTATTTAATTCGATTACTGTGGGAAAGATTTAAAATTTCTTTGTGAATTATTTAAGCTTGGGGGTACAATTGGTTTTCCTTTTGGTACCCCTGTTTCTGCTCCCAGCAGCAGGTCCTGAAGTAAGCAAGCAGCAGACAGTGGGCTAGTGATGTGCGAAGGAAGGGATAAAGGGTCACCTTGGGTGTCTTCAGGATCAAAGGATGCACTCTGTCTTTTACATCACCTCTGAAATTCTAGAGAATCCGGTTCCACGCACAAGACATCTGTCTGAAATCGAAAAAGAATTGCTTAGATTAAAATGGGGGTGAATAACAGAAGAGGGATTGAGTGATAATGTGTTGGTCGATTTCCTGACAATTTTGGAAAGACCTAAATATTCGTATCCTTTTATTTTAGGTCCTGTTACCAGACCGCATCAATGAATGAGCTAAGTGTCGTCATTGGCGCCAGATGATTTGTGACTGAAGAAAGGTAATGCATTTTAATATCTGAGCATAATAATAAATATAAGTGCATGAGTGGAAAAGACATATTTTCAGGCACTTGTACACTGGGATATTTTCACACCATCCAGGAAGGCTAGGGTTCCTTCTGACCACCCTTCATAGAATCAGACACATATTCCAGAAGTGGCTTTGAAGCAGTCCAATAGCTGACATACTATGAATGCCACGCCAGGAGCAACAAGTGTCTCACAATCGTGGTATGCTACGTTTTATTATGTTGTATTGTGTTACATTGGTTTTGCTAAATCGTTTTTCACCCACGTGAGTTTTTGTGTGAGTGTTTTGTTGCTGCTAGCCAAATAATAGCTAACACATTTAAAGTCCTGGGATACTTTTAATGGCAAACATTGGTGTACCTGGAACGTTTCCAAAGCATCTAGTTATTGTTTTGCACTAAGATCTACTGAGGGGCTCTCCAAGTGTACTTACCTATGTTACTCATGTGAATAGCTCTTCACCACATAAATGTCACAATGATTGGCCTTTTGGGTAACGGTGCTCCCCGCGTGTGAGATTCAAGGCGGAGAACGTGGTGCCGGATACAAGAGAGGGCTGGAGCAGTGCAGGGTCATTTGTGCAGTGCTGGGGACAGAGGACCAGTTCAGGGTTAAGGGGTGGGCAGTAGCTCCAGGAACTTCATAAGCAGCAACAATGCAACGCATCTGGAGGAAGGCAGCTGTGCAAAGTCAATGGCGGAGGGGATACCACAGTGCGGGGGAGCCACTACTTCCATCCTAACAGAGCTCTGTCTCATCCACCTTAGTTGATGGTCCAGCTGCCATTAGGACGTGGCAAAGGGTCTATTTGCATAAAGGGTAACAAAGCACCACCATTACCCCAACTGAACACTTTGCCATCCATGTATTGCCATCTGCTTGGCAGTGTAAGGGAATGTGATGGAATGTGAGGCATGGGTCGTGAATACAATAGCTACTTCCTGTCTAGCAGTGTATTTCTTAAAACAAACTCCCAATAGTTAATGCCAAATGGGCTTTTGCTCCCACCTGGGTTAGACATCCAGAACAAACTTGACTTTGGGATCCTGGATTTAAAAAAAAAAAGATCCTGCATCAACCAGCTCGACTTCTAATGAATTATCACCCTGGAGTGTTTCATACTGACGGGGCTACCCAGTCCCCAATATTGTTACCTGGTCCTCAAGGCTGAGAGAGCCGCCTGTCATACAATACAGGATAACTCACCCTCAGTAGCTACCACTTTTAAAAGGGAAAACCACATTATGCTTATACACTTGTCCTTGTGCACTAAGATCCTGAGCTTTAGTGTCAGTTTGTTCATTGGAAAAAAGTACTCTCGACCAAGGCACCATCCCTTTTCGCATCCCTGCATCACTGTATTGCACTGCAAACTGCAATACAGTCGTATCCTGAAGCTTCCCTAGAAGCACGGACCACAACATCAAGTGGTCTCATGCGCAGCAGGCATATCAATCTGCCCGTGATAGCCGCACAGACACCCACCCATGAATCCTGCCTCAGCCAAAACTCAATGCCCTCACCACACGCATTTCTTTGAGGCAGGCCCCAGTACTCCTCATTTTAATAATCAAAGCAGATTATGTGTAAGCCTGTCGGTGAAGAAGTTTGAATAGCAGTTATCCTTGTTAACGCAGGGGTCTGAAAATTTGTCTATAAAGCTGTTATTTTTTTCTTATGAGATGCATTTGTCAAAATATTTGGGCTAGATAGACAGTAGGATACTTACTTACCTTCCTCAACACCCTAGTTATAAGGTCGCCCCTACTCAACCAATGCACCATATGCTAGGTTTAGGCATCCTTGGGTAAGAACACTCCATGAATTCTCCTTAGGCTGGCCAGCCTCTTAAAAGTTATCCAAGGGAATTCAGTTGGAAGCAACAAATCTATCGCACTTTAAATATTTGAACCATTTTACCCTACGTGACATCGCTAAAAACACACTTTCTACCTCAGTCTAGCCTTGGCCAACTTAGTCAAGCTATGTTGTCCAAAAAGGGCCCTGCTCGACTCTTATCTATTCTGTGTCTCAACCCTACAAGTAGTAACCAATATGGCCCTCCCACCGTTACTTAGTACTGCAAGGGTGGTCCAAGTACTTCCTCAAAGCCCACCTTCTAAAGCTCCAAGAAGTAAGTCCAATGAAGTCTGTAAAATCTTACCACACCTGCTATGCTGCATGGCCTAGTTAAGACTAAGGGCCTGATTTAGAACTTGGCAGATGGAATACTCCATAACAATTGTGACGGTTATCCTGTTTGCCGTATACCGACCCCATTATATTTTATGGAGATTGTAATATGACAGACAGGCTACCCGTCACGTATGTGACGTACAAGGTGGAGAACAGGTATGGCCAAGATAGATTTTTTGTCTTGCCCTCAACATGGCCGCAGAAACCGTGAGACCCCAAAGACCACTTATTGTCTGGTATCTTATTTTAAAATTCTCAACGCTTCTCTGCACACCCAGACCCCAATAGCGCGACAAATTAGTAATATCCATTTTTTACCTAGCACATCAGTACTGTGGGCAAAAAAAGAACACTTGCTCTAATGTTTCTTCCATAGCAGTGCAAAGAGGACGCAGCCCTATACTAGGCCTGGGAGGGGTGCCCAACTAATTGTGAAGCATTTTAAGAGAAGAGTCCCAAATGTCAGTTGCAGATAAAGCTTTCTGGCTAGCATTGGCTCTATTTCATCTAGAAACTGCTCTTGCTTAAACACTTCCTTTTGGTGCATGAATTCCGTGGTCAAAGTAGGCCCAGTTTATATTGCCAGTAGGCTTCCTTGACTTGGTCCCGAGTGCTCATATAGGACTCCTTAAGGGTATCCCAAAGGTGAGCTAGGCCAGTATTGGTCAAGGTTGCCTTCACATGCTTCAGCTACAGGATGTCGCCAGCTCCCGGCAGGTATAAAGTCTCAGACAAACCTAACTGGTAAGCAGACAACTTGAGGGTAGCCCAAACTCTCTTCCAATACACAATTGGCCTAGAGCATGCCTTATCCACCATGCTTTTTAACCCCATATCCAGCCTCAGGGGAGTCAATGGTGTACTGATAGGTAGGCTCATTAACTGTTGCATAAAGTGATTTTTGCCTATGCTGAGGGTGGACAGTTCCCTATTTCCCCAGAGCTCAGCACCATAGAGTGCAGTGCCTAGCGCCTGATATTTGTAGACTTGCAAAGTTGGGGCAATGGGACGAAAATGCGAACCCCTTTGCATCATTATCATACCTACTGCAGTTTGCTCTAATTTGAGTCTACACCTTGCCAGATGTTTCTGCCAAAGTGTTCAGTGAGGGTAACCTCCAAGTAGTCAAATATAGTGACACGTTCCATGGGAGACCCTCTGAGCATAGGATTTGGACGTGTAGAACTACAGAAGTTGAAAAACATATATTTAGTTTTAGCAGTATTTATATCCAGACCCCTGAGGTTACAGAAAGAGTCAAAACTATCAAGGAGTTTTGGAAGGCCCTTGGGAGACTTTGACATGAGCAGTGTATCATCCGAGCCAGAACCCTGATGCCCACAAGACCCAGTGCGTCTGACTCATGGTGGTCCACGTAAGCCACCAAATCATTAATAAAAAGCATAAAGAGCGTAGAGGCCAGGACACACCCCTGTCTATCCCCCCGGTCCACTGGAAATGGGGCTGTCATTTCCCTCACCTGCCTGCATATAACTTGGGCTAAAATATTATCGTGGAGCCTCTTAATTATCTTCAGCAAATAGTGCTGGACCCCAGTATCAGCCAAGATCTGCCACAGCTTGGGGCAAGATATGAGGTCAAAAGCTGACCTGAGATCAACAAACACCACATAAAACACCCCTGCCATAAAAGAAGAAAGTTTCAGTATAACATCTGCAAGTGTAGTACCTGATCTATTGTGCTGGTACGATCTCTGAATCCTGCTTGTAAAGGAGTTCGTATCTGAGTGGCGTTCATCCATTCTTGGAGTCTAGACAGTACAACACGCACAAATAGTTTCTGGGAGCTGTCTATGAGGCTGATCAGCCTATAGTTTGATGGAAGATTGTGGGCCCCTTTCTTGAAAATATGAATGATCTCAGCTCCCACCCAGGAAGGAGGTATAAGTGCACCCTTCATTTTGGCTCTGAAAATTAGAGCGAGATAGGGGCTCCACCCCTCAGACTTATCCAGAAAAAAGTCCCCTGGTACCTTATCCACTCCTGGGGCCTTCCGAGGGATTGTCTTACATATTTCTAGCAAGACTTCCTCTGGGCTGATATTTAGGCAACTTTGTGGGTCCTCACACAGAGCTTGTAGGTCTGCTATTGATGTCGACCCATATACTTCACCACAACCGGGCGTTCCAAAGACTTGGTCGGGGGTTCAGTGGTATCAGAAGTGGAATATATTCTGGAAAAGTGGTGACCCATTCTGTCATTCATATATGGTTTTCTATTGGGCAGAAGCTCTCCAGACTACCCACAAAGATCGAGAGTTGCCTCTCTTCGCTGCAACTAGAAGTCCCTCCCATTTCCTGGTTTCCCATTCCCTCTTAGCTTCCAAAATGGTAAGTTTATAGGTCTGCTGAGACGCTTGAAACTTTAACCTATCTTGGGATTTAATAGCACAAGGTGATGCCTCTCTTGATTTGTTACACTGTTTACTATACCAGGTCGGAGGGCTACGTCTCCTGACTAAACAACTTATTTCCTCATAAAAATATCCTCTCCGATTTTTAAACATTTGTGAGTAATTCATCATACGGTGTGTCAGGATGTCCCCCTCCTCCACCGACTGTTCCAGTAGCGACAAGACTTCCCCTATGCCATCAGCGACCAGTTTGTATAGCTTGCCAAGAGAATTTGTTGATTGGGATAATACACTCCATTTAACCCTATGTTTGTTTGTAGATAGTGCCAGTATTCTATCAAAAGGCTCACTATTCGCTGGGCATGTGACAGGAGCTGGCACCCTCATGTCTAGATTTAGGGCCTCATTATGACCCTGGCAGCCGGCGGTAAGCTGGCGGTAACACCGCCAACAGGCTGGCGGTGTTCCGCCAGCCATTATGACCATGGCGCTATAGCCACGGCCATACCGCCGGCACTTCCACAATACCGCCAGGCGAGGGCAGCGGTTCAAGCACCGCCGCCCTGGGGATTATGAGTCCCCGATCGACAGCCTGGCCACGGCGGTAAACACTGCAGTGGAAAGGCTGGCAGTATGGGGGACTTGGGGTGCCCCTGGAGGCCCCTGCACTGCCCATGCCCTTGACATGGGTAGTGCAGGGGCCCCCAGGCATAGCCCAGTTGCGCATTCAGTGAAATACGTGATGGATGCTACTGCACCCGTTGCACATCAGCATTGCCGCCGGCTCTATTACGAGCTGGCAACAATGTTGATGTGACCTTTCCGCTGAGCCAGCGGACGGTAACACTGTTACCGTCCTCTGGCCCAGTGGAAAAGTCGTAATAGGGAGCCAGAAATACTGCCGACACTGGCGGTATTCTGGCTCCCGCAGCCTCTGCGGTCTTTTGAAAAGGCCACCGAGGTTGCAATGAGGGCCTTAGTGTGTTACGATCACTATTCGTGCGTGGAACGACAACCATATAAATTAAATTAGGCCATAACCGGATCTCAAGCAGAATGTAATCTATCAAACTTGTACACTGCTGCCGGTTAAATGTGTGGTTGCCCTTCTTGCCATAATTAGACCTACCATTACCGTTACAGGCCCTTAAGCCCTGATTCAAAGTGAGGTGGTGGAATTGTCTGCTTAGGTATAGAGCATAAGTGGTCCTCCTCTAGTGAATACGGCCTGAGATGGACATCTAATGGCTCGAACTGGCAATTTAGCTCTCCTCCCACAATCTTAAAAACCTCAACAGGAAGGGCTGTTAAATGGGCACATAGCAATTC